>NC_050478.2:91807751-93199001 GCF_012460135.2 Molothrus ater | reverse complement strand
GTACACAGTGCTTTTATGAAACCAAGCATTGTGACAATAGCTGGTGAGTGACTTGCTCTGACTAAAGACTTCTTTGTTTTATAATTTACAAATTTCTGATTTTATATTGTAATTGAAATGGTTGTATGTTTTAAAAGTGATAACAGCAGTGAAGCAGAAGCCAGAAGCTTTCAGGATTTTTTACATTTTTGTTTTACAAATAATAGGAGCAGTGACCTCTTGCACAGATGGCACAAACCCAGGGTCTCCTTGTATAGGTAATGGGTGTTAAAAAGAGAAAAACCACAGTGACATTATTGCTGCTTTTTTGTAGATGTTGATGACCTGGAAAAGATGACTGAGTTAGCAGTATGAAGGACATCAGTTGATAACAGACAGACACCATGCCCTTTTATCCTGTTTATTATTGCTCTGTGAAGTGCAGATTCTGTATTCTCCTTAGCTTCAAGGATTAACCTGGGGAAATATGGGTGGGGTAAAGGACTATTTGTTGTTTTATTATGGGTGCCTATGGCTCTTATGCTTACATAAACAATGAATCCTAACATGAGTTTATTCAATAATGATTTTCACTAAAAATACTTTTATTGAACTCTGAGGTTGTTGTTTTCTACTGCTAACTCAATTTTTGACGACAGTTGGTTAAGAATCTTGACTAATGTAACATGTACTCTTGAAATGAGATACTTGTGAATTTAACAGAAATTTATGAAGTTCTAGTATGTTCATTCATTCTCTACTTTCCTTCATGCGAGCTGAATTATTTCAGCAAGCGATTTTGAAGTTTGAGTCGAGAGAACATTCTAGCAACATTTCCTTCTTCTTAAAGAGTGAATGCCAGCTTGATGAAGTTCACCCACACATCTCTTGTCAGTGAAAGTGAATTCTGAGGTTATTAAAAGAATCTGAAGGTTTTTAACATCCTTTTAAAAGATGATCTTTAAGCAAAAGCTGAAAATATTTTCCAGTATGTCTAATACTGATGACCTTCAGATTAACACATTACCATTAATGTTGTCCCATGGAAGCTCCTCAGTATTTCGTAAAAATAGTATATGCCATGTCTTAAAATGGGAATTTTTACAACCGTCAGGACCTGAAGCAACTCAGGTTGCTGCAAAGCTGTCAGTTCCTCTCTAACCTAAGAAGACAGCAATGATTTGGTTTTAACTTGGGAGGCTATTTTTGAACTTGTAATACTTTCTGTGGAGAAAGTCTAAAAGAATCCCTGGATCTTGGATTCAGTAGACTCCAAAGTGCATGTATTTGTTACTCCAACCTTTTTTTCTCTTCTTTTTTCTTTTATCTTTTTGTTAATTTTTTAAGCTTTTCATAAATTCAGAACAAAACCTCACAGGCTTTGACCTTATTTTAAAAGTGCTTTCTATTTGAGATAAGTTTCTGAGATTGACAAGTGAAGTTCAGGTGGCAACTTCCCAGCTGATCTTTCTTCAAATATTGTTATCTCCAAGTTCCTGAGAGCTATTAACAGTCTGAGCCTCCTGAGAGTGGTAAAAGAGCATAAAAGATTGTCTGCAAATGAAAGTGAGATTACTGTTAGAGTATAGTATGAGGTAGTGTGAAGTTCAAACATAAATTTATTGATTTGAAGATTCTGGTTAAATGGAAAATTCTAGTATAGTCATTCAAAGATAAAGCTTGCTTTTCTGTGTCCAAGCCAGAGGCTAATTAAAAAAATCCCTCATTCACATTGTTTGCCTTCACTGATGTGGCTGATTTTGAGCAGTTGGCCCTTTTAAAGCATGAAACAAGCTGCAATATTATTAATTGTTTGCTAGCTCAAGCATGAAACAAGCTGCAATATTATTAATTGTTTGCTAGCTCTTCTTCTCCCTCAAAGTCAAGACACTGCTTCTGAATTCCCAGAATTGGTTCTTGGTTGTACATTCTGAATTACTGGTGGTTTAACCCAGCTGGAACCCCAGCTGATAACAAGGTACCATCGAGCAACAAGGACAAAATTGCATTTGTTCCTTCTTCTTGGTGTTGCTGGCAAATGTTGTTGAGAAGGCTCGCTAAAGTGAGTCCAAAGCTGTAATGTCAAATATTTAAACAGAGCTTTGAGATCTCTCCAAGTTTCAAAAAGTATTAGTTTGCAGTTTACCTTTTGCAACAGTGTGTAGATTCAACAACACCATCTCAGGCTACAAGAAAAATGATGCTAAGCAGAAAAGATTTGAGACTTGACAAAGGTGTTGCTGTGCTTTGCTACTTTCCAGTTTCAAAAGCTTCCTGAAACCAGGAGCCACACTACTAATATGGGAGACTTTCTTAATATTTGAAAGCTCAGAAAATTAAAGCACTGACATCAGTATTTTTGTCTTCGGTAACTTGCTAGCTGTTTCTTCCACATCTTCACTGGCAAATCAGTTTTGTAAGTTTTTAAGTGAAGACTGGATGTGTTTTATCCATTGAATGCCCATCTAATTTCACTGACCAATTTTGGGAAATCGTTGAATGTTGTGTAGTAGATCACTTGCCTTCTGTATAGCTTTGGCCAGGCACTTAGAAAAAAACTGCTGCATCAACTAAAGGACACAGTGATGCTTATACATGTAAGAAAAGCATGCATGTAGTGCTTGAAAGGCAGCAAAGACAATCTACAATAAATTGATAAGTTGATGATAAGCTGCAGAGTCCTCAGATGAAATTTAGATTTGAAGGAATCAGAAATAGCCATGTCCTAATTTGTATTTTGAAAAGCTGAAAAGTTTCAATGGAAGAAAGCCCTGACTGTTTTGTTCCCAATGTGAGCTTTTTAATTTTAATCTGAAAAATATGTGTTTGTTCTGAGAGTCTTTATGTGTCTCATGGTACTTTTAATTAACTATTTTTATGAAATTAGAGGCAAATACATGAATTGAAGTATTTTTAATTTCTAGGTCTCATCAGTTGCTTTTGAAGTTCCGGCGATTATAATTGTTAATGTACTTGGTCTTCCACAGATAGTTTTATCTAAATATAATTGTTTGTAGGAAGACACTGGCTTAACATTATGGAGTAAACTGTGTTTTTAAAATCTGCTTGAAAATGGATCTGGATACATCCTGGATCTGGGACGTATAACACACTGTGGCTCCATCAGGGCAGTTGGGAAAGTGTGGTCCAGGGGGAACTGGACATGCTGTGTCAGGGAAAGGTCCCATACCTGCCTGGTGATCTGTGTTCCTCAGCTGCAGTACAGTGATGGCAGTAGGAGGTCATTAAACATTTGCATGTGTCTGCGTTCACTGAAATTGTGCACTTGCAGGCTCTGGGCCAGTTTTGTGTGGAGCTGGCTCAGCTGAGTTGTGACCCCTTTTTTTGGCAGGGGTGAACAGCCTTTCCCAGTCACTGAGTGCCAACTCGCTGATCGCCAGCACGCTCGTCTATCTCGACCTCTCAGGGAACGCGCTCCGCGGAGATGATCTCTCAGTAAGTGCTTTCCTCTCATGGGAGGTAATGAATGCGTGTGTTAATTAATGTTTGAGAGACAGGCAAAACCTTTTGGTTTAGATCCTCTTTGGCCTTTATTTCTGTACAGTTTTAGTAGGGATAGAAAATAACAGTTTTATTTCTACTCTTTGGAATAAAGTCAGAGAACTGCCCCACACAACTAAAAAAAAAATCCACATAATTTTAATTTATGCCTTTAGTCTTTGGCTTATCCTGATACATGAGAAAAGTGCAAGGATACCATTTTTTTTCCAGTGGACTTACTATTCTCTCTGAGTTGTGTTTGAAAGTGACAAAATGCCATTAAAAAGCCCTCATCATCTTTTTAATGATAAGAGTATTACAAATTTTTCATCGGAAGGCTGTTAGCAAATTATCTCTTTTGACTTGTAAAGAATTAATTACTGCTTTTCAATATTTTTGTTTGTATAAATAAATTTGGGCACCTCGTTGACATGTGCTGTTGAAACACGTGATTCTTTGAAGAATGTAATTATTTTTTAGAGTCCTTTGTTCAGTTTATCAATTGCCATGAAGGTGGACCTCTATTTCCTCCCTAACGAAATCCATTTACTTCTCAATTAGTATATATTCACTTTCTGACTGTTACATTTGCATTTCTCTTTCACATCAAAAGTTATGTGCATGTGACTGTCAGGTTTTGAATTCTAAGAATTGAACATCTAGAAGATGCAAAACTACGGTCAACCAATCTCATCATTTAAAGTGCAGTCAGATGTGGCCTTTTCACATATCTTACTTGCAGATTCATAAACATATTCAGAGAACTAGGCTTTTCAGACGTGAGGTGAAAGGGTCAGAGGGACAACAGGGTTTTAAAGGTAGCAAATAAATAGTTAAATGTAAGTAAAGACACACAGTGAATTACTCTGAGAGAATAACATAGTAAATAATGTAAAAACAAAAGGTAAAATAAAATGTAATAAATAAATCTTTGGAGGGCAGTGTTTAAAAAAACCTAAGGTCTACCTACAATATTTTAAGATATAAATGCAGGAAATTGGGCTTTTCTCAGCCTGTCAGAGGGATGGTTCAAAGATTATTAATACTGAGGTCTCTTAATCTGTGGAATCAGTTTTCTAACAGGAGCAAGGAAATCCTATTATTTAACAATTAAAATAAACCCTATGAAAGTACAGAAATTTTCAAAGTGAGGACCTCTCTTGCATTGTAGTTATAGGGGCTAAATGACCTAGTTTTTGGGAAGATGGATCTATTTTAGAAATGTTAAGTGTGCACTGTTTGTCTGGATTTCATGTGGAGTTGAGCTTTCCACTTTCCTCTGAATTAGGTCACACTTTTATCTTTCTGTGTTGCTCTCTGAGACTAAAAAGAGCCCAAAATGAAGCAGTGTATAGTAAGAAGTTTTACATATGCTAACATTTACATGACATGTTCTAGGCAGTACTGAAGGCATCAATGTTAAAATCTTGTTACTGGTTCTGTATTCTCCCTTAAACCTGTAATGTGCAGCTGATATTAAGAACTAACCATGGACTTCAGGTGCAAATTAGTTGTTTCCCTCATGCTTAAGGAGTCTGGCTTTAACTTATGAACCAATTAGCCTTTCTGAAATGTAACAGCAATCTGAGTTACATCACAAATCTTTGTTTAATTATTATCTTAATTAATTATCATCTGCTACGAAAGTTAAATGCAGTAATTCAAGACCTGTTCTTTAAGAAAATGTTGGGTAAATGTAGTCTGAGCTCCATTTTCCCACTATTAAAAAAAAAAAGCCTACAAATATAAAACATCTTGTATGATTAGGTGAAGTTTCAGGTGATTTTATCGTAAAAGCCAAAAATGCAATGACAGGTTGTGATCCAGTAACAGTTGTCATAATATAAAAATTAACATCTGTAACTCTTTCTGTCAAATAATTATAGAGCCTGTACAATTTTTTGGCCCAGCCAAATGCCCTTGTTCATCTGGATTTATCCAACACGGAGTGTGCACTAGATATGGTAAAGACCATTTTTGTTGCTATTTCAATACCAAGGAAACATTCCCCACCTTCTATCCCTAGGTACTTTTTTAGGTTAATATAAAGTAAAATGATTTGCCCTTATTTTGAACCAGGTGTGTGGAGCCCTCCTTCGTGGATGTCTTCAGCATCTAGCTGTCCTTAGCCTCTCAAGGACTCTGTTTTCTCACAGGTACAATTTAAATGTCATTACCCTCAATTCCTGCAGTATTTTGGTTTATGATTTTTTGCACTTATGTAGCACCTTTCTTTTTAAGAATAAATCTAAGGCTTTTTTTTTTTTTAAAGCCTTAGAAGTCTTAGTGCTCGATGAAGTAGGTACTACTTATTCTAAGCAAAATATTTTCTTTCCCTTTCTGCTCTTTGCTAAAGGCCTGTAAAGTAAGCTACCTTGTCTAATATGTGTTTGTATGATACTGATGCAGCAGAAAGTCTGTATATATCTTTTGTCTCTAAAGGGCAAAGCACCACATTTTGAAGTCTGGCTGACTTGATTCCTCTTTATATATGATTTTTAAAGTTTGTATTTTCCATTATTTGATGATGGGTACAAATGCTTTTTTTCCTGTTTTGTCTTCTTCTGGGAGGAACTCCCTTTGAAAGTCTTTGAGATTGAATGTTTACTTTTTAGAGTACTTGCATTGTAGGAAATATTAGGTTCCATTTTGTTCAGATTGAAGCTTTGGGTCCTTATCAGAGATGACACCTAATTGATGCTAAGGTATTCTAGCATTGAGTAATTATTTCTAGTGATGAAAAAGCAATTTCAGGGTTTTGTTCGTGTCCTGTTTGATCTTCTGCTTGTGAGATGTAAGTATGTTCACTATTAACCAGATCTAAATGATCATTCTTTGTAGTTCACCAAACAGGAGGTAGATAGTAAAGTCTTCTGTGCAGCAGTGCAGTTGTGAGGATTGTTTGTTGAATCAACATTTTGATGACATTATAATTCTAAGCTAATTGAGAGCCACTGATTACAGAACTGCCGAAGGTAGAGCAATTAAACTGTAAAAGATCATTACATTTCTGATGGCTTGCGTTCACTATTTATTGCAATGAGGAGTGTCTAAATGCTACTTCTTAATGAATTTGTTTATTTACAGAAAAGGAAAAGAAGTCCCTCCCTCCTTCAAACAGTTTTTCAGCAGCTCACTTGCTTTGATGCAGATTAACCTTTCAGGAACTAAACTCCCTCCTGAGCCTCTAAAGTAAGAATTTAATTTCATTTTCTCCTGTGCCTAAAACCTAGTTTGCATTTTTGTTATATGAGTGCCTCATATTTAAAAGGAAGGGGAAAGAATTTTGCTTTCTTCTTTTTTTTTCCCCCATTGTACATTATTGATATTAGAAGAATGAGTTTTGTGATGGTCACACATTCATAAAATGTTCTTTCAGTCTCACAGTTGAGGCTATTAATCATATTTTTTGCTCTGGGAATGTCACAGTTGTTTAGCTTCTGTCAGCATTTTTTTGGCATATATTTCTCTCTTTGTAGCTTACGAACAAAACTGCTTCACAGTGAAATGGGATTATAGGCTTGTGTGAGCACCATTCTTTTGGGACTGCATTATTGCAACAGCCATAATGAAACAGAACCTGTTGCAGTGTTTGGGAGGAGAAACCTATTGCACTGAGCTGTATTCTTCTCCTTTCGGGGGAGGAGACAATGGCAGCAGTTTCCAGGAGTGCTAAGTGGAATGAGTCTTTTGGTTGTATGTCACCCAGCCTGTGACTAACAGGTTCTGTAGGCTGAGGGAAATTGTGAAGCACTGTCACCCTTCTTGTGATGTGTCTGGATTTGAACTGTGTTGAGATTTTCAGACATGAAATTTTTAAAGTGTGTTTTAAAGTCAAGAGAGGCCTGGATATGCTATCTGTGATTCTGGCAGAATACTGGTGTTTTTTTGGCTTAATTAAAGAAAGGACTCTTTTCAAAGTGTCCTCTTCCTAACTAATATGCATTAAAATACACATAACCTTATCTCTAGACATGTTCAGTACCTATTTTGCAATCTTAATATGGATATACGTGCATGGATGTATCCTTGTATTGTTGGGAGCCTGCCTTCTGAGGGGAAGGGTAATGGGGAGTGTCTGATGGACAGGAGTTGATGGCAAAATTACAGATGTAGGATATCAAGAGTAGTTATTGAGAATGAGATGGAAAGCTTTTGATACACTCTACAGGAAGCTAAGGGAGAGAAGAGTAACAAATGCAACAGCAGAAAGAGAAGTGTATGTCATTTTGGAGTATTTTTTCGTAAGACAATGCAGTATTGAAGAGGGCAGTACAATATCACAGAGCCACAGAATGGATCAGGCTGGGAGGGACCACTGTGGGTCATTTGGTCCAATCTCCCTGCTTGAGTAGGATCATCCTACAGCACATAGCACAGGATTGCATCCAGATAGTTCTTGAATATTTCCAGTGGGGAAGACTCCACAACATCTCTGGGCAGCCTGTTCCTGTGCACAGTCACCTGCACAGTAAAAAAGTTCTTCCTCATGTTCAGGTGGAACTTCCTATGCTTCAGTTTTTGCCTGTGGCCTCTTGTCTCGTTGCTTGGCACCTCTGAGAAGAGCCTGATGGTTAAGTCAGGTGCAGTGGATTGAAATCTATATTCAACTGCAGCAGCCATTTTAGCTCTGATCTTTCACTTTGTTCTATATGATGCTCTTGGTTGTTGTTGTGCTTGCTCAGACTTTGCCACTATTAGGGAGGTGTGGTACAGATGTGTTTTCAAATACAATGTGATTTTTTTGAAACACGGTTGATTCTGATTAATTTAGAGCTATTGATCCTATGGTGGAGGGCAGAAAAACAAGGATGGATGTGACTACTACAGAAGACAGTATTGGTTTGATAAGAAAAAGAGAATACTGTGGGACATTGAATATATCCCCAGAGATTAGGAAAGGCGAGAAGCAAACATTAAGGTTCTCTTCTTATCATGTTAAGTATGTCTTACGGTATGAGGAATGTGAGCAGGTGAGTTCTGTACAACTACCTATGCTCATGAAAGATATTATTATATTAATTTATCCCAAAAACTTGGGGCCCTTTGCCTGCCAGCTGGGCAGCAAATGGCATTTTCATAGTCCTTTTCAGTCAAAATATGCATTAGCAAAAAACTGCTTCTGGTAACGCTTAAGTTAATCTGGCTCAATTTGACTGAATTGGGTTGGAGGGAGTTAGTTGCCTGACTGGTGTTGGGGAAGTAAAGAGGCAGTGATGGGGAGCATAGGATGAGCTAGAGCAGAAAGCTCTTTCACTAGCTCAGAAAGCTCCGAGGAGGGGCATCTTTGCAAAGTCTAGCTGGACATGAATGGTCTCAGAGCATCCGTGCCACTCTCAGCTGTCTGGTATTTTGGCCTGGACTGCTTTTGTTCTGGTGACAGCATTCACCTCTTCCTAGGAGATAGGACAGAAGTTAGTACTTTTTGGCAATTTCTGTGATGTGCATTTTCTCTGACCTAAATTTTTCATTCAGTTTGAGCTGAGTGTGTCACAACACTACAGAGGACTTTGATCTGCAGGACACCTTGCTTTACCTCTCAAAACCCACATGGCTTGACTAATCCACTTCAAAAATGTCCTGTGGAAGTTAATCTGGTGTTAAAAGGACTGAGGATGTGTATTGTGGGACAGCTGCTCGGCCTTTTGTTCTTAACTGCAAGAATTACAAACCTTCTCCGGAGCCGTCAAGATCACAGTGGTGGTTAAACACAAGAAGATAGAAACACCTCTTTTCAGGCAGAAAATTGTCATTTGCAAGACTGCAAGAGCACATGAGAGATGGCTCCAGGAAGAAAAAAATTAAAAACTACGGTGTATAGTAGTACTTTGCTGGCATCATTTGTGAGCTTATGTCAAAAAGCTTTTGGAGCTGGAGCTGTCCAGTGACAAAAGAGAAGCTCCTGGTTTGTGTCCATGAACCAGAGGTCACCAAATTGAATGTGTGATTCAAGATCAATCCTGCCTAGAGAAAAAAAGAAATAGATAAAATGCAGATACCTGACATTCTGAGATCCAAATTCCCCTTATTAATTGTTATTTGTTTTCTTTATACCCTTCCTTTAGCTCTACAGTTGTGGTATGTTTAATTGCATGTGCTAGCTCGGTGAGTTTAAAGGTATTGGTTAATCAGTGCAGTCTGTGAAGGACATGGACTTGCTTGGACAGTGTAAATCAAGCCTTTCAGGGAGCAGGTTTGCTGATAAAGCTGTACGATGAGGATGCCATGTGGTGGGTGGAGAGAGGGTATATACCTTGTACATAGGTAATATAGTTAATGTTCCATTTGCAGCTCACTGGTTTTTGCACCATTTTTTAATGGAGGGAGTTTGTGCTCTCGTCCTTGTTGAAGTGTAAGTTGGCATTTTTGTTGAATTTTACAGACATTGCCAAAAACTGTATTTTGATCTGTCAGTGCTGTAACAAGACAAGTTTCTGATATGCTTCTCATGCAAATGCTAATTGCAAGGCCAATTCTTGCATTCTGCATCATGCACAGTTGATAAAACCTCTCCATGTGTTGCCATGTGTGTGATTTAAACATAGTGGCCAAGTGTAAGTATAAGATGTCTGGCTTCAGGCCCTTTGAAGGCCCTTTTCATGACAAAGAATTGAGAAATAAGGAGATTTTCTTAGGGTGAATTTATAGGGAAGAGGTTAGGGAAAAAAACTTTTTTTTTCTTCCTGTGAAAAGTGTACAACTGAAGCAGCACTGTGTGTCTTTTTTTAATCTGCACTTCCTTTATGCTTGCACTGGATTTTTTTATTTCCTGGAAATGCTTCAGAAGCTCTTTGCAAACTTACCATCAGCCAGCCTGACTGAATAAAAAACACATCTGGGTAAGAAAGATAGACAAGTTCATCTAAAAATTTGTGAGAACTGTTGCAGAACTTCCACTTCTCTCCCCACCCCCTTGCCCCCCTCCATATATTAATAGCTTAAGTAAATAAGCAGAAGACATCTGCCTTTGTTAATAGGGAAGGTCTGATTATACCTGCAGGACAGAAGACATAAATAGGTTTAAATGAAAACCTGCCCAAGGCACACACATTTCAAATGTAGCTTTGACACACTACTTGCATAGCAAGTGTGTAGACAAATGGCTCATCAGAAGGGTTGGTTTTTATCTCCATGCATCAATCACTTAGTTAGCTGCTTTTGGCTGAAATGAAGTTGGAGAAGGAAGTCCTTCTGTTTCTCTGTTGAATTATTAATTTGAAGCTGCATCTATTCTGAAGATATTAGAAGGTATACACAGATTTTGTTTGTTTCTTCTCTATTGCACATACTATTGTGCTTTCTGATGTGACAGTATTAGTATAAGTGTGATATTAACACTAACTTTTAGATGTGGAAACAAACTTCTGTGAGACTTTAAAAGTGGATTTATGAGAACCATAATTAGTTGTAACTTTATGCGTCTGCCAATGTGCCTAAAGGCAAAGGATGCCATTGCATAGGAATATAATTTTGAAATCTGTAAATCCTTGTTGGGTTGTGGACATGGATAATTTTGTGATACTGGAACATGCTCCAGCCTTTGATTGTTACAGGCATTGTGCCTGACTGAAATGGATGGCTGCATGGCATCTTGTGTATTTTAAAAACTTTATTCTTTCCTAGGTTTTTTGGAAAATCTGAGAGTTTGTATGGTTGTATGACAGAACACTCCAGTTATAATCATTTGGTGCTCTTTGAAAGCAAATGTTGAAGAAAATTCATCTCTGATGAATGTTATTAAATGTTGATGGTGCATTAGCTTTAGAGTTTCTTCATTAGCCTTGCATCCCTGCAGTTTTTGAAGCTCCTGGAGTGTTCTGAGTTTGGCAGGCTTGTGCTGCCATTGTCATTTAAGAAATAACTGCTCAGCTTGCGTTGTTTTGAAATGAATCTTTGCATTATAGATGTATTAACCTGTGATCACTTAGATGATGATGTAAAGCTGCCCTTTATCTTTTTAAAACACTTCTAAAATTGATCTTTTTCAGAGCGCTTTTATTAGGCCTGGCTTGCAATCACAATCTGAAGGAGGTGTCTTTAGACCTCAGTAGCTGTGAGGTAAGGAATATTTATCAGGATGTGTTCAAAATGTGCAATGATGAGGTTTTAGAGTTCCTGTGAAATCCACTGGGCAAGATATTCTTCCTCTGTAGTCAAAAGTTGTGGGAAAGATGAGAAGCAGAGAACCCAGAGAAGCAGTTATGATAAAAGTTAGGATATGTGTTACGGCATCCTAAATAATGAGCACAGAGGTTCAAAGCACCTGATAAGCAAAAGCCTCCTTGCAGTGCAGCTGTACTACACACTGAGACAGCCTGTTGGATGCTTGGCAGCTTCTGCTCTCTGGTGGTGTGATTAGCAGCAGGGTTTTCCAAGGGCAATTTGAATGGCTCTAAGGAAGCTGCATGCCCTGAAGGCGTGTCTGTGGTTCAATTGTCTTCCTTCAGAACCGAAGGCATGCTCCCTCTTCTGCAGGTTTGCTTTTTAACCTTGGGAGAAATTCCATTTTCCTAATCAGTTAATCAATTCAAGCCAGTAAGGAACTTTGGTAAAAGTTATTAACATAAGAAGCACTGTCAAAGTGGCCTCAAGAATAAGTAAGAACTATTGTGGCAACTGGTTTGCCTTATCTTGTTTTGTCTTGCTTCCCTGTGCTTTGCTGGGCCCTCTGTTTCCCAGGACTGCCCATATTCTTGCAGGGTGATTCCTGCATGGTTAAAGTAGAATTTGAAAAGATCAGACACAACCCTGGGAAGCCACTTGAGGCAAAGTTATTTTGTTGAGAACTGTGTGGTGGACTCTTGCCAAAACCAACATGAACCAGTTTAGGCCTTCTCTGACTTCCCAGTTTTTTAAGCTGCAAATAAAGCCTCCCGTTTGTTAGATATTTCCAAGGCCATCTGAGTATTAACTGTTCTAGAAGTGCCTGCAAATACAGTGATTTCCCTTTAAGTAGAAAATATGCAATATTGATAACCATGTTGAAGTGCAGTAATCCTTGCCTTTAGGTTTGTGGTTAATTGCTTTTGAAATGTGCACAGATTTCCTTATAAAGAAAAAACTAAATAATTGTGAATGTATATCATAGTTTCTGATATTTTAGACTTTTTGGAAAATGTTGTTACCTTGAAGAGCACTGCATGTAAATTCCAAATAGAAAAGCTTTCAAGTCCAGTACATATGCTTCTGACTTCTGAGTAGAGGGATCAGATGGATGATAATTTATCTTTCAGAGGAAGGAAGGAAAAGGGAGGAGTAATTAACGTAATAAAAATTAAGTCCTACAATGATGATTTAGCCTTAAATAAATAAATCAATACAACACAAATATAAGTAATGAAAGTATAAATTAGCATGTAAATCAACAAGGGCTGACAGGAGAGAAAATATTACCCTTTCATGAAATAACACCCAGGATGCGATGTGGAAGAGTCCTTCAAGGAGCAATGAGATTTATTGGACACCAAAGCACTTGTGGTCATGGCTGACTCTTGTGACAGAAAGGAAGGAATCCAGCCCAACTCAGTGTTGCTTTCCTGTAGCTGGTCCCTCCAAACTGACAGCACTTCCTTAGATCCTTCCCTTAACATTTTTTTTTTCCCATCACTGAGCTTTATTCATTCTCATGTGCTTTGGAAAGAAGTGATGCTTCCACCAGCAGGAAGTTGATGTGCCAGCAGGTGGGAGTGCTCTGAATGGGCCCAGCACCTCAGGATCCTATTCCACCTCTCCCTGACCCTCTGGGATCTGGGCAGGGTAATCTACACCTGGAAAGAGAGTGGTGGGAAGCTTGGAGCCAGTCACCATTACTCCCAGTTCCTGCAAGCACACACTCCTAGGGGGCTATAAAGCTGATGCTTCAGCTTTGCCCTATTCTTTCCTGCATCAGACAAGCTGTACTCAAGTATGGAAGGATAAATCTGTGTTCCTTCCCTCTTCCACCATTTTTCATTTGCTCCCATAATTTTCTGGTATATTATCTCCAAGCTTAATCATTTTCTATTGCTTGTTTGGTTGTTTTTTTAAATTATTTTTTACTATGAAAATTACATTTTTATTTCTACCTGCTCAGCACTGATGTATTTCACTCTTTTCCCTTCTGCTTCCCTTAGCTTGGTCACTGTGTAAGTACCCTCCATGCTTTACCTTAATTGT
Organism: Molothrus ater; assembly: GCF_012460135.2. NCBI lineage: Eukaryota > Metazoa > Chordata > Aves > Passeriformes > Icteridae > Molothrus > Molothrus ater. The sequence goes on along the minus strand of NC_050478.2, from coordinate 93,185,366 downwards.
TAAATCAGTAAGCAGCTTTGTTTGCCCTTCCCATATTAGTACCTCATAGCTTGGAACACACTTGGCATTTTTAATTGTAGAAGGGTTGTTCTTCATTTTCTGATAAGAGCTTTTCTTTGTAGTCTCAGAAATATGTCATATAGAAGGTGTTGCAGAGAGTCTTTTTGTCAGTATCACAGTCCACATTGACGAGCAGCACTTCAATTTATCTCTGCTTTTATATATATCTATTTATGTGCATAATATTTTAACACAGTTGCAGCAAATTGTGATCCTAAAAGTGGAGTTTTTGTCATCACTTTCAGATCAAATAGATATCACCATTTGTGCTCATGAAATGTTTATATATTTAAAATTTTGAATGTAGAGTTATCTGGTACAAGATTGAAAGCTACTCCTGAAAAACTGTCCACTTCAGCCCTCAAAGTATATATAGCCAAAAGCATTTGGATTCTATAGTGAGTACAATTTTAGTGTATAGAACTTTACCCTACCAACAACCAATCCAGTTCCATGTATGATCTGCCATAGATTCTGCAGTAGTAGATGTGACACTGTATAAAATGTTTATCTTGTAGTGGGCCACACTGAGGGAGCAGCACAAAGCAAACAATGATTTTGGCTTTCATACAGCAAATGCTATAAATGCTCTTACTAAAATAAAGTTGAGTTAAATTTGCAGCACTTCTGGCCCGAATACAGCCTGTAATATGACTACTTATTGAGAGGATGAGGTGAAGGATAGGCAGGCTTTGATTTATGGAGAGGGGAAAAGGCGCCTTATGTTCTGTACTTCTCACACTCCAGATCTGATTTATGATTTAGGTGTTATCTTTGGCCACCATTCTCCAAATTCTCAGGTCAAGTTACCAGCTGCTTGTTAATCCATCACATACCTCAAATGTTGAAAAAAATGCCAAATCAAGTTTTTATTGAAAATTGCTTCTAGAATGCATTTGTGGCTCTTCAATTATAGCATGGATAAAAGCTGATGGTCCACAGAAATATCAGCAGGTAGATTCAGGATATTTACCCAAGTAAGTGAACTAAGTAAAAAATTTCACAGTTTTTATGCACAGGAGGTGAAAAAGCTTTGAAGAGGTTTGAAAAAGCTTTCCATTCTTTTTGAAGCAAATAACGTGAAGATAGAAAATATAAAAATAAAATTTCCATAGAATTTTTTCCTACTTCAGCTAAAATCTTTTACGGGGAGATGTTTATAAAGTTAAATGCACCTTATATAGAAGTTCAAAGCTGAAAAAAAAAAAAAAAAGAAAATGCTTTTACTCCTTTGGAAAAAAAAGGTGTTAATTCAGTAGCATTAGTAAATAAGTGTGTAAGATTTCATTACTTCTTAATGTTGATGTTTTCTCCTAGAACATTTCATTGTTTTTTCATTAAATTCTGACATTTCTTTTATAGTCATGTGATATTTCAGATTTAAAATATCATCATTGATACTTTGCAGCCAGGCATTTTTGTTATTGTTGCAATTTTTTTCTTTTATTGCTGTTTCTTAAGAATGACTATATTGCTTTTTTCTCTTGTTTATTGTCTTTTATGGCTGTTTTACAATTGGATTATTTGAATTTTCTTTTCAGCAACAGGGAGGCATAATTTAATTGAGGTTTTGGTTTTTTTTGTATGCCCTCCACTTATCTTTTGGGCACCTTAGCATTGTGCTAAGAGCTGGAAGAAGATGCTCCCTGTAAGGCCTGACTGTAGTGGAGTTCAAGGGTGCCAGGGTTGCAAGCTGATAGGCTGGTCTAAGTTTATTTTTTTATCACCAGACACTGGAAATGTTCATGTAGAGAATGCTCACCCCAATCCTTCAGGCACTGCCCAGCACAAGTGCTAAAGGATTTGCTGTGTTTAACCATTTAAGTATTTTCCTGATTTAGAGGCTGAGAGGTAGTTTCAAGAGAAAGGAAAGAGAGTCCCTTTTCTCATTTGTATGCGAATACTGAGAGTAAGGATGAGGACAGTAGGAATGTGTGCATAGGCTGTCGTTTTGATGTCTATAACTTCTTCTGTTGCTGTTGTTTTTGCCGCTGCTAGTGCCTTCTGTATTCACAAAGCTCCTACCACTGTCTTCTGTGTGATCTTGAAACCATAACTAGTTTGCAAAAATGGATGATGTTTTGTCTCTAGTTAAGATCTGGAGGTGCACAAGTCTTGGAAGGATGCATAGCAGAAATACACAATATCACCAGCCTAGATATTTCAGACAATGGTAAGTACACAGAACAGGAACGGAGGGTTGTGCAAGTCAAGAAATGCTTTTTGTTTCTGCTCTCAGTGTAACCAAGGGTGGTTGCTCTTGCTTTGTGATTACTGGCCATGTTGGTTATGGAAATGTCTCAGATCAAGACCTCTTAATAAGAAATGTTGGAAGACTAACTGTACCCTCAAAAGTTTGTTGTTTGAGATCAGTGTAACATGGCAGAATAAAATAATGGCACCAAGCTCATATTAGATCCAGAGTAAATTTGGGTTAAGTACAAGAGGATAAGAAGCTGAATGAGAATTGGAAGTGTAGTGAAAGAACAAAGGGAAAGGTCTGGTACAGAATGAAGCTGAGGGGGAAAATTTGGAGCAAAGAGCCAAGCGCTTCAGGTGAGAAAAGGCCTGCTTGAGTCTTTGGAAAAGTCTTTGAATATTTCTGCTTTGGAGTCTCTGTGCTTCCTAGCACAGGTATTCCTGGAAATATGAGCTGGCTTCTCATCTTGCAGATTCAAGGTGTAAATGTATGAACTGGAAGAATTCGCCTGCTGTGTTTGCCCCTGTATCAGCCAAGTGCAGAAGTATTTCAGAAACAGATTCCCAGTACAGTGGAATGCCCAAGAAGGATGAGATGGACAAGTGGAAAGCTGTGAGAGCTACTGATTCAGCCCAGTTAGGCAAAAAGATTTATTTTTATAAATAAAGATAGATATTTGAAATCTAAATTATGCTGTGAATCTGAATTCTAAATCATTGTAATCTAGCTAGTGGATTCCTCAAATACACAACTAGCTTGGGAATACTAAAGTTAATTTTCTTTTACTCAGGAGTAGAAGAAATTTGCCTTGTTTTTCAGGTAATTTTATTTGTAGTGTATTATGTTAGCCTTTTTTGCAGGCTTTTGAAGGCTTTGAAATATTGTTGGTACACAGCTCTACTAAGACTAGATCGTGATTAGCAGTATTTTAGAGTTCTCCAAGGAACTTGAAACTCTGCCTGACCGTGTGAGGAACTACCCTTGGGTGGCTAGACTGTGGATTAGGGACTGAATTCTCTTCTGTGTTTGTGAGAGGTGCCTTTAATAGCTGATTAGCATGGAGATTTAAAGGGTTTATTTAAGAGAAAGCATTTATTCTCATAGAAAAGCAGAGGCACTAATGAGAAAAAGATTTAAAGATAGAAGAATGGAAATTTTCCTACACATTTTGGAAATTAGTGTGCTTCTATAATTACTTGAGTATAGCATCAATAATTGGCCCTGGTCTGGGTCTTTTGTGAAAATGTGTTTTAATTCCTAATCTAATCTGATTCTTTACAGGCCTAGAATCTGATCTCTCAACCCTTGTAGTCTGGCTTAGTAAAAACCGATCGATAAGACACTTGGCATTAGGCAAAAACTTTAACAACATGAAATCCAAGTAAGGATTTTCTTTCTTCTAAATAACAAGAGAATGGATGAGGAGAAACTGCTGATTTCATCATCTTCCTAACTTTTCTTCCCTCAGAAATCTCACTCCAGTACTTGATAATTTAGTTCAGATGATTCAAGACGAGGATTCAGTGAGTATCTTTCTGCCTACTATCATCATGTGTATTTGTACCCTCACAGTCTATTTCTAATAATTTTCTTAATTTGCTGCATAAGATTTGATCACAACTCTGCACAGATACATCCAGCATTTGGGATTTGGTTTTTTTTTCAGATTGTAATTTGGATTAACTTGTGCCATGTAGGTGAACATTTTCTGAGGATAGTCTTAGGATCTGTGGTTGTTGAAAAATATTCATTTTAAATAGTTGGATGTGTGTAACCTAGTTATTTATGTCTAAATTATACAGCCCTTTAGGCACAAATTTTCAGAACTTTTGTGTCCTGATAAGAGATTACAATCGTAGTGTTCTCAATAGCAATGCTTTGTTTTTAATTTATAGAATGCATTATTTCCTGATAGCTGTTCTTGTGTATTAACTTTTTTTTTCCTTGGCAAAATGCAAGGTCACTGCAGTGATCTCTCAGAATTCCTTCCTTCTTCCAAAGATGCAAATAAACCATTCACTGTGCTGTTTTTTACCTTTCTTAGTCATGGGAGCAATTTCATAAAACCTTTTCAGGGTACCTTACTGGGATGCTTGCTCACTTCCTTAATTTCTCTACTTTGTTTTCTGAAATACTTCTGTGGTTGGATTTGTGTTCTTGCCCATTCTTGGCATCCTAGTTTTGGTTAGAAGGGGATCTTAAGATGCTCTGTTACTCTCATGCTTGTCAATCTTCATTTATCTACTTTTAGTCCTTTCTTTCTCCTTAATTTCCTCTGCAAGTACCAAGCAGGCTTTCCTCATTCTCCAGAGACAGCCAACTGTAGACTCAGGTTGTCTGAACACCTGCTACTTCCTGTTGTCTTTATTGTCTCACCTCCAAGTTCATGCTCTTCATATTAACTGCTTGGCTGTCTTCTCCTCCCATCTATGTCTGTATCTGGCAGTTTTAACCAGGATTCCCAATGTCTCTTGCCTTGCAAGGTCATTAGACTCATATTCCGTGTTCCCTTTTTCTTAGTTCTCAATTTTATTTGAAGTGATTTATTAAACTAGTCCTCTATGCTCTTTCTGTCCTCTTAAATGGGATTAGTGGTACTGGTGTTTCTTGATTCTGTGCCTTCCTCCACATTTTATTCTTTAAAACATGGGATATCAGTGTGATGTGGTAAAGTTCTTCATACAGATACCAAAACTAATTCTAATTGAAGTAACACCTGGAATGAAAGCACCTTAATGAAAATCCATGTTTGCACAAGTTAAATGTAGGGTTGTGCTAAGTAAAGTCTGGGTGGAACTCTGCGTTGCTTCTTGTACCAAGCTGGCCTTGTTGTTTTGTGCTGTGTGACCACCTCCTTCTACTCTGCCTATAAAAGGAATGCTGCAGGACTGCTTTCCCCTCCTTTCCTTTTGATCCTGTACTGAGCAGTTTCATTTCATCAGATACCACCTGCTGCTTCTGTGTGGGCATTTGTCTCTGTCCTGCCCTGTTTCTCATGCTTATCCTTTCACAGCTGTCCTGAAGAACTAAATCACAAACAAATGTAATTTAGTATGTTTTCTATTTCCATTATTCCTTTGTTCTGTTTCAGGTGAACATTTCTTCCCACTCAGACCATACCTTAAAACACTTCATCCACGCACTCTGTGTCCTTTCAGTGCCCAAATCATCTTACGAAACATGCTGTTGAATTTTTTCCCCTATTTTATGACTCCTTTCTTTATTATCTTTCCTTAAGAACAAAAATTTCTACTTTCACTGTATTATTTCTACTTAAAGTGTTACAATCTTCTGTTTATCTCTCCTGGCTTCTGTTTTTGAAACTTCCAGGTTATAGGAAAAGGTAGCTGCTAAATTTTGTGTGCATCATTCTTGCAGTTCTCTCTCCTTTGCATCATTAGCTTCCACTTCTTGCGTTCCTTTTCTTTTCTCAACCTCATTTGTTGTTCCACTTTCTTCCTTTTACACTATACACAGGTCAGATGTGGGCCTGTAATTCTTACCTACTACATTTTCCTAACCTAACCTACACAATGTATTGTCATCCTGTTTTCAAACAGTGTTATAATGAAATAATGCACCAAAAAGTTGTTTTATTTAGTTACTAAGAATAACTGTCTCTCCTTCATGTCACTTCATTAACATTTGGGATATAGCATATCATCCTTTTGGGGTTACCCTGCCTCTTCTTTCCCCATGTTCTTCTCTGTTGTTAATCCTCTTCAGTGAGGGAATCTTGCTTTTTTATGTCTCATCAAGCACTAAAACCAGCATGAACTATCTCCTAGCAGCAAAAGAGTTGAGGACAGGTACTGTAGCACTGTGGGAAAAATATGTTGCAGAAAGCTGCCTAGGAGTGTCCTCACTGTATCTCAATGCTAGGAAATTATTTTAAGTCTCTAGCTATTTCAATTTGAATCATAAATGGGGTGGTCCTTATTCTAACAATAGTATGCATTTACTGCCACAGGGCATGAAAAATTTAAGATGCAGTTGTAGAGACCAGGGTGTGATGTTGCCCAGAGCACACTGCACAGTTTAGGAACTGCACACTGTCTGCATGGAAAGCTGAAGCAAGTGGCTTTAACCTAAAATAATGATCTCTAAATGCTTCTTCATGTGTTTATGCACACTTTAAATAGCTCTGTTGCTGTGTTAATGTGAGTCATGAGTAAAATGATTTGAACAATCAGTGGCTTGCTTCTATGACTGTTAAAATAGAGTGAGACCCAAATGTAATTCTGCACCCTTTAAAAGCAGTAGTAGTAACCTACATAGCAGAGCTTCACAGGTGTTTTATATAAACAAGAATGTAACATTTAGTTTCATTTTTTTGGGTTATTTTCATATCTTTTTTATATAAATAGGTGCTATACTGTGCAGAATATTATAATGTATTCTTAATGTGTCATTCCTTTGCTTGTTGCAAAAATGGATGTTACACTGCAGGTATGCAGTGTTGTTGCTCAGAGTGGTAATCACTCCTGCATAGGTGCAGTGAATTTCTAGTGATGGTTATCTTTAGTTGTTAGTTCAGTGCTTGGTGCAAATTGGCTTTTGGAGGCTTTTTGCAGCATTTTGTTCCTAGGAAAAACAAATTTAGCTTGATTTAATTCCTAGGGTTTTTTCCAGAAGTATGACTGAATCAATGAATAAAATCATACAATTTCTAATTGTAAATTTGTACTTTGAGAATTCCTCTTCCTTAAAAAGTTTGTGTTAAAGCATTTTCTGTATATTGGCAAAGTACCTGTTTTCTGTAGCAGGGACATTGAAAGTGCTCCTTAGACTTTGGTTTTCTCAATATCTAGCTAAAACTATTAAGTTGTTAAAAGAGGTGTTTGTAGAGTATTGCCCATATTTGTGGGGGATTTGGTTTTGATTCGGTTTTTTTGTTTGTTGTTGTTTCATTTGGGATTTTTAATGTAATGATCAGATAATTTAATGAATATTTAGATGGTGCATAGCTGTCAATCCTTACAGAACACAGTACAGAAGTGTTTTCAGTCATATACTGTTTTGTCAGAGTGTTGGAATGCAAGAAGCTTCCTGGAGGATATTTGAGATTTAGAAAAATTATGTGGGAGGGATCATGTGCAACTCAGTTACTCCGATGCCCATTTCTAAAGTGACACATGAGAAACAGAAACAATCTCACATTCACAAGTTTATTGCTGATTTCTCCTAGTGTTGCATGGTGCTGCTTTACTGTGAATCTGTCAGCAAAAGGGCTTCTCAGACTTCTGTCAAGAGCTCCTGAGTGCCATTCTAAATGTGGTGTTAACATTTTTGTTAATATTGCTTTTAAATTCTTAATAATTCTTTATATTTCTCTTCATGTTGTGCAATAAAATTCAAAAACAGACAGATTAAGGGTATTAGCATAGTAATTTAATAACTTCCATTTAAAATAAAACCAGCATGTGGCTTGTGTTATTATTAGACTTTATAATTATCAACCTGCTGTGCCTCCAAATTATTGTGCTTTTCCTCATTAGTAAGTGCATTTCTTGCATTGTTGCAAGTTTTTTGGTTATCACTGTAATCCAGTGGTGTCTGGAGAGTCAGATCCCATTGTATAGCAGGTATGATGCAAGGACCTTGGACCCTGGAAGGTGTGCACAGTTTGGTTGGCTTATTTTCATTAATCTAAACTTCAGGATCTAAGGTAAATGCTGTGGCTCATTGTTAGGAGATTTTGCTTTTCCTATGCTGCCTATTTGAGGATTTTAGGCTCCAATAATTCATCCTTCAGCACGTGCCTAAGTGGGTGTATAATGACGATACACTTCTCTGTATGGACTCACACTTGAGCAAGGGAAATGTTTTGTGGAGTCCTCATTCATCACCAAAGACAAATTACACTTTTAGGAGCTGTAATATCTATGCAAGGCATGGGGATCAATTAACTGTGGTTCTTGAGCTCCTGATGTTGAGTGTTGGGGGCATTGAGAGTGGAGGAAATATGGGCGTTTTTAGAAAAGGTTGTTTTGAGGCTTGGAGTGTGACTTGCTGGAGCCAAATAAGATAGTTTCAGCTTAATATGCTTCATGAAAAAATAAAGTTACTGAAAAATGTTGTAGTATCTATTACAATGAGTAGACTTACTCATTTTAGTAAATACTCGATATTGCTTTGAATTTCAGACCTGGTACAGTTTTATCTTTAACACTTTAAGGAAACTGTTTATGTTTTAACAGTGCCTTTGACTGTACTTTGCCCTTGGGCAAACGTCTCAGCCTGAGGGAGAGAAGGGGAATGGTAGATACTTCTATTTCTCACTGAAGATGCTAATACTGGTTAAGCAAAATCCACTGGACACTGGAAGTTGTCTTGTGAAGCTGGTGGTTGTTATCTTGCCTTTTTTGAGGTTTACACTGTGTTTTGTATTTAGTAGAACTCAGGAAGTTGGAGGCACTGCCACTTGAAAATAATTTTTTCACAGTGTTACAACTTAATCTGCTTGTGTGCATGTGTTTGACACCTGTGCTGTAAGTTATTGACTCCCAATTTATCATGTGTTGTTAGGATCTGCAGCAAACACAGAAATAACTCTATGATGTTTACTGCTGTCCCCAAGAGTTTGGGAAACTTCTAACTTCTTTTAGTTGGTGTTTGAGGAATGAGTGTGTTATCAGCTTCTGTTATCAGTGCATTTTCTATAATCCACAGCCTCTACAGTCACTGTCCCTCGCAGATTCCAAGCTGAAGACGGAGGTCACCATCATAATTAATGCCTTGGGCAGCAATACTTCTCTCACAAAAGTGGATATTAGTGGAAATGCCATGGGAGATATGGGAGCAAAGATGCTGGCAAAAGCCCTACAGATAAACACCAAACTCAGGTAAGTGAAATGTATTTGCAGTAAGCAGTAGAATGGCTTAATAATACTGAAGTTGTTGGCTTATTCTTAATCTGTTTCTCTTCAGAACCTTTCTATGTACAGCCACTTAAGAGTGTCTTTATTTGGAAGGATTCTCATCCTTCTTTTTCTTAAGAGAACGGAAAATAACAACAGAAAAACAAGAAAAGCAAGTTGTCCCTTCAAAAACATTTCCTTAACTGAAACTGGGAAAATTTTCTACATTTGAACAGAAAGGCCTCTTGCTGGAATCAAAAGACTTTTCAAATTTCTAGAATGACAGAAAAAATTACATTGTTACAGAGCTCTCTGTTAATTAAATCCAATGTTCTTCTCCAAGCTGGGCCAATTTAAAGCTATGTGAGGTTGCTCAGGGACTTGCCTATGCAGGTTTTGAAGATCTCTAAGTACCAAGATTCCACAGTGTCCCTGGGAACTCAATTCTAGTGCTTAGCTACTCTCTTGTGTTCTGCTTTCTCTTTCTTACTGGAGGCTTTCCCAGCAGAGAAAATTCTGATACTTGGGTAGGAAACTGAAGTGAATTATTCTTTGTCTTCTGAAGTGTCAGTTTGTAGAACTAAGAGCATGTGGAATTCAGAATGGGGAGCAGCATGGACCATCCCTCCTTCCTTTCTCCCCTTCCTACTGTGTTGATGGACCTTGGCATATCTTCTTTGCAACTTCATCTGCCCAGCAACTTCACTGCTTTTTAGCATGTCTGGCACTGATGGCTTGAGAGTATCACTCTTTTTCTATCCAGCATGTGTTTCACAAACAGTAAAACTTTCAATCAGCGTAAATCTGGATGGGGACCTCTAAATATGTCACCCTCATCAGGAAAGATAATCCTCCCTCCTCCTCTTCAGACTGTGCAGATGAACCTTCCTCAGTGTATTGTCAGTGTAAAAAGCCCACTTTTTACTTGGTCTCCAAGTATTTGTTCCCTGGAGGATAAGAAATTCCCCCAAACAGTCTTGGCTATTTTGTTCAGAGGAAGGCATCCTCTGGCCTTTGTGTTGCTGTGCCCAAACTGAATATTAAAAATGTTAGAAAAGCACTGGAGGGATGGCTTAGGTTTATTGAATGCATTAACCTGAAATGACCACAATATTTGAGGAAATAAAGTCTTGATACATTTCAGGGTGTCAGACTGAAACATTTCACAGTATGCTGAGTGTCACAGTTGACATAATGTCACCACAGTCTGTGGTGTGATTACAGACTGAATAATGCAATGCTAACTGATTCTGCCAAAATGTTATAAAATGACACCCAGGTAGAAGTATAAACAGACTTTCCAGTGGCAGAAATATTCAAGATTTGACCCTTAGCATATCTGATGTTTGCTGAGTGAGTGTAGAATCTCTCTTCGTCTCTTTCTTACCTTTCATCTAAAAAAGAGAGGGATAATTGTGCAACAACAGAAGGATGTCAATACTTGTGAAAGCATGCCATTTATCTCTTTCTCCTCTCTTTTAAACACCAGAAATCTTTGTTTGGTTTTGTGCCTTTTTTTTTTTAAGAACAGCTACAACTGGTGCTCTAGCAGAAGTAAGATTTATCTGCTTGTCTGTCTCTTCTGCCTACTAATGAGATCTTTGAACATGTGTTTGCAAATTGCCAAGCAGTCTGCTTGAGTGGTCTGAATTGGGGGAGGAGGGGAAGGCTTGATCACTCTCATCATTACTGTGTATTCAAAAGAGCTACCATTTATGCACCTAACCTAATGGTTTATTTTGGCAGCTACTTGTGTTGCATGGGGAATCATGTGAACAGTGTGATGAGCTTAGTGCAGGGCTGAATGTGTAATAGTCTGCAAATTTTAACCTCTGATCAGCATGAATTTTTAAAATACACATAGCCTATGTGGAACAGAGATTGACCAGTTACTGCAGTTTTCTGGTTTTTCAGTATGGCCTTGCAAAGGAGACATTTGAACTTTGGTTTTGATGCTATTCCTCAAAAAAAGCAGGAATTTATGTCCAAATCTTTGTATTAATTGTGCTTTAGAAAAGTAAGGTACTTATGTTAGTGATAAAAAATGCAGTAGAGTCCCCTTTAAAGTACAGGAAACTGGATTTTGGGTATTTATCCATAGTTTCTGTCATTTCAAGGATTTACCATCTAAGTAAAGACAAGTTTTTAAAGTGCTGCCTTCTGCAATTTTGAATATTCAGCAGTGTGTTATTTCAATATGCAAAGCTTCATTATGGATTTGTTTGGTCGCTCTTGTTTAACTTACAGTTTTCTTTGCTCTTCCCACCACCTCTCAGAACTGTAATATGGGACAAGAATAACATCACTGCACAGGGCTTCCAGGACATAGCTGTGGCACTGGAAAAGTAAGTCTCAAGTAATTGAATGTCTGATGAAGAGGCCAAAGATCCTGAATGATCTGAGCAGCTGCAGTTCTCACCGCAGTCAATATGATCTTGAAGATGCTGAGTGCTCTCAAATTTAAGTGTCAGGATGTTTAATCTAAAGGAAAATTCATGACTTCACATCCTTTAAAAGGATGAGAAGAGGCTCTGTGGCTCTTTCATCCATACTCTGCTATCAGCATTAAGGTCCTTGAGTTCTGCTCTCAGTGTTAAAATTCTGAATTTGGTAATATTTTCCCTTTGCTTCATTCTCTTGTGTTGATAGTGTGCACAAATTCTATTCTAATGAATGAAGCTGTACATAATAACAGAAAATTACTGAAGTGGGCCTTTGTGGTCTAACTTTTTTTCTTTCCCCTAGTAAGTTGAAACTAATAGTGATGATCTCAGGAACTGCAGTTTTTCTTTGTAATTGCTGTGCTTTAGGTCATTTTGCTTCCATGAGTTTACTCACAGATGCAGCTATTACCAGTGATAGATGTTAAATTGCTTTCATCTCCCTCCACATCCATCACATTTCTTTATATGTTATTCTTACTTTTCTTAAGAGAGAAGAATTCCAGATTTAAATTAAGCAGCAGTTGAAGTTTTTCGCATCATGAAATCCCTCAGGCAGGAGCAAAGGCTCTCTTTAGAAAGTGAATGTAACCTACTATTGCTAGGTCCTAGACAAGGTATCTTGTAAAACTGTATAACTACTTAAGGGAGCATCTTAACCCTTGCAGGGGTCATGAGGCTAGAGCTTAAAAAGTTACTTGGTTTGTGAAACTGTTGTAGTCTATATACTCGGTTTTGAAATGAATTCAGTTGCACTGATGTGGGAAATTAGATAAATTATGTATAATTAAGCAAATCATCTTGCAGTGATTCCATTGATAGTAGTGAATAATAATTTGCAAAGGTTATTTGTCAACTTGCAGACATTTCTCTGTTAAAGGGCAATAGCATGGGGAAGTCTGGTAGAAAAAGAAATGCACTTGTTTTCTGGTTAGCATCAGCTTTATTTCTCTGTTCCAAAGTGTTTGGATGAGTAAATAGAGAAGGGGTGGAAATCCTGAGGCAAAAGCAAGTAATCTAAACAAAAACACCCCCGGAATGCCACAGTTAATTATGTGGCACTGTACTTTTTCCGGGTGACATCTCGTTTATTTAACTTGGAAGCTGAGGTCATTTTATGTTGCCTTAAAGATTTTTACATTGTCAAAAACCTTGATAACATCACACACTAAGCCACAAGCAACAAAGGTTTAAACATGAAGAGAGAGACTGTCAGTACTGGCTGAAAACAATTAGGCTGTAAACAATCCATCTTGAAGACATTTTGAGAACATTCTTCACCATATGTTTCCTAAAAATACCTGAAGCCATCAATATTCTGTAGAAAAGAACCATTGCTCAAAATGGAATGAAATATACTGAAGATGTTTGAGGAAATGTGTTCTACGTGTTATTTTGATTTTATGAAAAATATTCATCTACCAAACCACAAAACAAGAAGAAAGGTAGACTTTAGTTGCATGGGCAGGAGGCTGAGGTGATTTGTAGCACACTTTAAAACAGGCTGAAGTAATTGGAAGGTTTTTTCTTTCCTAATCTCCAACTTTTCTTTGTCTGCTTGTTGCTCTTTGAAAATGTTATTTTTGCAAGGGAATTCCAGGAGCATGGCTGTTGGCAGATTTTGCCCCAGGGGTGTCCCAGACAGGTGGTATGAAGTCCTCAGAAGATTTTCTGCAGAGTCCCTTACAGGTGTCAGTTCAGGAGGGCATTTGAGAACAATGGGCATCCTATTCAGCTTGGCCATTAAGCAGAGTCTTGTACTTCTGTGATTGTAATATGAAGATAAACATGTAGTTTGCAGCCTAGAGCCCCCTCTGTCACAGGACTATGCAGCATTGTCTCATGTTCATTTCTGAAATACTTTTTTTCTATATGGACTGACTGAAGAAATAGCTGAAGTTCTAATATCTAAGGAGAAATGCTGGAGTCTGTCAGAGGGCTATGAATTCTTCCCTTAGCAGTGATGTGAAATTCACACACCCTGACATGAAAAACAGATAATCTTATTCCTGTAAGTAAAATCTCCACTGCAGCACAGAGCATATGTAGTGTGTGGATCAGAAGTTACTACAGGGGAAATAATGTGATGAAATGTAAGACTGTTGTCACATATATTGTATCTAGAAGAAGAGGTTTTTGGTATCTCTTTTGGGACATCCTCTACAGTCTTTGAGCACCTCTCTGAAATTTAACATCCTTTAAATATAGGTATTTTGCTGAGTATATCGATGTCTTAGGAAATTACTGGATTATTGAGTTTGTAGCAAAATGTGCTCCTTTACAAGAGGCAAGTGGAGTGTTAATAAAAGGAAGAATGGGGGAATATTTTAGACTTCAAGGAAACAGAGAAAAACAAAGCATAATGATAAAGTTGAAAAGTGAGCTTTAAATTCTTGATATTTTCCCCTAAGGGCTGGTAAATTCTTAGATGAAAATAATACTGTGTGTCTGAAAGCAACCCAAGTACAGAGGATTTCCTTCCTCCCTTAGGGTAGGAAGGAAAGTTTTGCCTCTGTGATTGTGTGTCCATGAAAATCTCCTTACCTTTCATTTTCCCTCCTCCAGCTCTGTGTGTCCATATGTGTGAGGGAGGGTGCACCAAGTCTTTGACTAAATTGAATTTAGCATATAACTGCTAGCATGAGAGCTGGCAATTACAGATTTCAATGAATAGGATGTATTAAATGTCAAACAGCTGCAGAGATCCTTAGAAATCTACCTTCTTTTTTTTTTTTTACTAAATAAATACCCCACCTGTCAGGGAATCAGCAAGTTCTGTAATTATCTGTCCTTGAGCTCAGCATCTTTGACATTTAAAAATTCTCCCCATGGTCGTGGACACTGGTTAGTATTACATGAGGACACATATCAGGGTCTGTATAGTTTGCAGTGTTCTTTAGAAGGACCAGACAGCTAAAAAGAAGAGTTAATTTTCTATCTGATGCACCAGACAGTTGCACACTGTGGAAGGACAGGGACTTTGCCTGCACTGACAGGCATACATCACCGTGTTTGCATTGGGGAAGAAACATAAAAGCCTTCCATTATCATTTAAAGTAAAATGTTGGGTGGTATCAATGGGGAATCGGTGTGTTTGCAGTTCAGGAGGACACTGCCCTTCAGAGAATGGTGTTACATGTGTCCAAGCACCTGGTGGGAGAAGAAGCAAAAGAAGCTTGGAGTTTCACACTATTTAAGGTGTCTGCTGTTGGGAGTAGCGTGGTCTGCTGTCATCAATGGTGGTGACTCAATTGAAATTGCCAACTTCAAAGCACTCAAGAATAGAAGGTTCCAAACATATTTGTGTAGCTCTGGATGGAATAGGAACAGGCGGTTAGTGGGATGTTTGCAGAAGGAGGAGAAAGAAATGTTTGCAGGAAATAAAGGATTAATTGAAAATAGAAAGAATAATTTCCTTTCCAGGTTTTAAAAACTTCCTGCTGGTTTTTTTCTCCCCCCCCCCCTTATTCAAGTCTGAAGTTGTGTGGACATACCACTGTAGGTGGCATTTTAAGTATAACTGTGTTATGATAGTCAGTTTATATTCTCAGAGTTTAAATGTAATTTTGACTCAGGACCAAACTCCTGTATTTAATTTCTCATTGCAGCAGATGGACAAAGCTGCAGAAATATTTTGCAAGCAAATAAGGAAAATGCAGGGAGCAATTGTTTGCATAAAGCAATGTGGAGATGCTATGCTTGTTTTGTCAGCTTTTTATTAAAAATGCAGCAAGTGTCTTCAAATTGTTGTAAACATGAGAAGTTATTAAATAGTAAATTTCTAAAACTCAGTCTCTTAGTTGCTATCTGTCTGTTACTGAGTATTTCCATTTAGTCTTAGATCTGATACAGTTTCCAGCCGGCACTGATTCTCCCTGTTCTGTTTAGATACACAAAAATAATCTAGCTTTGTGCACAGAGGTACAGAGGGCAGATAGGCTTTTAATCAGCAGCCACTGGGCATCGACCATGTAACTGTTTTTCAAAATCTACCTCTCTGTCTAGTAGTAAAGAATTAGCAGCAAAAAAGAGCATATATGCTTCCAACTATTTCACTTAAAAATGTGAAAAAATACATTCTTAGTACCCTCCATGGATGAGCTGGATACATTTATTTCTCCCTTCTAGGTTATTCTTCATAAAAAATTACAGTGATTATAAAGAGAACAGTAATGAGATTAACTTTCACCATCAATTTTTTTTTTCTGTAGGAATTATACATTGAGATTCATGCCTATACCGATGAATGATGCCTCCCAAGCACTCAAAACAAACCCTGAGAAAACAGAAGAGGCTCTGCAAAAGGTATTGCATATGCCACCAATGAACAGAAATCAAACCAGCAAAAATATAGTCATTTTAAGTTTCTGAGACTTCATGCTTGGCTGAATAAGAATTCTATACTGGATTCAAAGATTGTTTGGTTTGCAGAGACATATACATGGTAATCAAGTGCTGCAAGAGCTTTCTATTCCACAGAATGCTGGAAGTGAAGGCTGATGGAATGCAGTGGTGTAGTGTCAGAATATCGTAACTAAAAAAATGCAAACTAGACCTGGTATTACTGTGTGCCTGACTATGAAAGAGAGTTAGAAACTGCATGTTTGTTACATATGTGCCTGTGGGTATTACCAAATGTTTAGAATTACTGGTGCACGCTTTTTATATTGGCATAAAAAGCGCAGTCAGCTCTGTATAAGACAAAGGGTGCCCTTCAATTTAAAGGAGGATGAAAAAATTTACTGCCTGTGTTTTATATTGTACATATAAAATTCACACACTGTGTTGCCCTAAGTAAGCAACTGCCCCAGCATGTTCTTTTTGATAAAAAAGGTGTTGACAGTATCTGTAGTGTTCCACTTGCCTGAGTTATAAAACTCCCAGCTGAGTTTTAATATGGTAAATCTTGCAAGCTCCAAACAAGCCTCCTGCTCAATCAGGAAGCACACATTTCACATCTCTTTAATGAGCAGTTTTCCTTTAGCCAGCGTAAGGCCATAAAAATGTTATAAATAGTTCTTACAGATAACTGTGATTAAAAAGCAAATGTCTATGATCCTTGCTTTCTGTAATTTGAGTATCACAGGGAGAAGTGCTGGTAGTTAGTATCTTTTTCTTTGATGCATGAAAATTCTCTCAATTTTGCTTTTAAAAATCTGATTCATGGGGGATGGATGTATTTCTTACATCTCATTTAATATAATTGGCGTGGTTCACATCTAGACTGGTAGGTGCATTTCTGAAAAAAATACTTGGAAGCTTCTGGCCATGGGGATTTAGATCTGTGTGTTAATTAGGCGCTATGTACAAAGAGCATTTCCTTTTATTCATATCAAGGTTGCTAAAACTGTTAGACCCTGAGTTTTTTTTAATGTGTGGTTCAGGCTTTCCTCACACAACATGAGGAAGTTACCTCCTAGAAAAGGTATCAGTGGCAGGAGTGGTGCTGTGGACACAACACAGGTGATTCCTGCCAGGTGGGGATGTGAGCCTCCCTGCATGGACTGAGCCTGGTGCCAGGACAACTGCACTGACTGACTGATGGACACAGCAGCCACCCTCCTGAGCTCTGTGTCTCTGCAGCACATTTGGCTTGGGGTGGGCAAAGTGAATAAACCCAGGGATTTGCTCTGGGCACGGTCAGATGTTGCAGTTTTTGCTGCTGCTGCCACCTTAGAGGTGACTGTCCCCACTGATCTCAGCCTCACAACCTGCTGGCTACTCCACTCATCCTTTCCTCCCCTCTCTCTTTCAGACCAGGTCCATCACCTTTGATGAACCTTGAACAGTTTGTTAATAGGTATTTTTGGCTTCACCAAGTTTGATGGAGCAGGGTTAGGGGGCTATTCTGTGTGCCATGAAGCTGGCTGATGGTGGGTGTGTACTGCTGGTGACACTTGTGGTAGCCGTCAGCAGGAATCACTTGTCTCTACAGAGCTCTTCTGTGCTGCTTAGCTTTAATTAACCAACAGGTGAACTGAGGCTGCACTATCACTTAGGCACTTTTAGATAGTTTATTTTCCCTTCAGACATACTGCTATTCAAATCTATGTCTTTGCAGCAGGCCAAAGACATCTAAAAGAAACGAATCAAATATCTTGAGTCATCATGATCTCTACAACACCTAACAGTTAAGAGTCCCTTCAAATATTTCTCCAACCAGGATCTAATCCTTTGTCAGCATAACTTGCTAAATTGTTCAAAATGGAACACTCTTTCAGAAAAGTTTGCAGATGATAAATAATTAGGTAGCTTTTCTTGTCAGTCCCCAGTTCTGACACAGCAGAATTGAAAAATTGAAAACACAAAATTGAAAGCAAATTACAATGTGAAGACTCAAATCAGTTTCCTAATCTGACTTTTTTTCTGCCTTTTTTTTTTCTTTTTTTAGATAGAAAACTACTTGCTTCGTAACCATGAGACCAGGAAGTACCTACAGGAGCAAGCATATCGGCTGCAGCAAGGCATTGTCACTAGCACCACTCAGCAGGTGAGAATTTGTTACTTAATGGACATCTCAATGCCTAAAATCTGCTTGGGGAGGAAGTTCTCTCTCATTCTGAGTACTTTTAAGATGATGTGCCTCATGGGTTATAATGTTTCCCAAGAAATAGTAATTATCAATGACAATGTATTTGGAAGCAAAGCATGTGTGAGATGAAGGCCTTCTATACAGCAGTACCATGTAGAGAAAGGCTCAAGGTATTAGCAAGTAAACTACTGTTGAAACCAGGAACAGTTTGGTTTGCTTGTGCTCTACCTGTGTTATTAAAAATTAATGGGACAGTGTTTTGTTACTGGAACCTGAAATTGTACTCTAACCTCTTGAGAATGAAAATGGTATATGGAGATATACTGGAATTAGAAGCTGCAAGACCGATTGTTCTATTCTAGTAATTTTTCTGTTCCAATGTCACTTTTCCCTCCCAAATAAATAATCTCTATATGAAATAAGTTTAGATTTTTTTATAGCTTGTTGGTTTTAGTTGTTCTTTTCTCCAACACCACATACACATCAAGTTTCAGGAAATGTAATTTATTGTTATTTTGAAATAAAGTTACTAATTTCTGTACTAAATTGTGTACAGTAGGGGATGGGTTTTAAAAACAGTTTTAAAAGAGAGCTGAAAAAGACTCTCTAGTATGATAGAATTGCATTATTATTCCCAGAGTGTATTTTTTTTCTGTCCAGATGTCCCAGTGGGACTTTCTACTGTCTAATAATTAATTAGCTTTTTGTACTTAAAAAAAAATACCCACCCAAAACCCTTTGAAGAGAAAGATTTATGTGGATCTGAAAAGGAGCATGCTGTGAAATTATTTCAGTTCTCATTGCTAATGATATAAGATGCTGGAACGTGGGCTTTATATGATGGTGCGTGCACTCAGATGTTGCTTCAAAATGTCAAATAGCCGGTTCTGATGTATGCTAAGTGGGCTGATAAAGACTTTTAACTATTATATCTCCCTGCCTCATATATCTTAATCAAAGCTGACTATGTGTCAGGCATTCTTAGTGGTTTGTCCTGTAAGATACAGATATACCACCTGCCCTGCATTTGCAGCATGTTGAATGAACTGTCTTGCGGGTACAGATTAAGTTCAATTTATCCCACTGTGAAATGTCTGATGGAAACTTCTGCTTTGATAGTTTTAATTCCCTTGCAACTAGGAATATTTACATTTTAAAAGAATACCACAGAAGCCTGCACAGTTGCGTTTTGCTTAGACTGGAGAAATCACTGTTAGTATTTGTTGAATGAACAGAGCTTTCTTTTACTGTCTGAACTTCTTAACAATTCAGAGACCTTTAGACTATAGTCTTAGGTATATCAAAAACATTTTCAGCATTAAATCTGATCCAAAAACCAGACTAACACTTAAATAGGGTAACTTGTTTATTATTTGCAGTTATCCTGGAGCTTTCTGTGGGGGAAATATTCCACAGCATTTATTTTTCCTGATGGTAAAGTTTTATTTATTTTGCAATGCTTAGGGGTGTCTTTATGAGATGTAGTTCTTTCCTTCAATAGTATTGACATGCTGCCAAGGTCTTATCATGCCTTTCCAGGTTGTTATATTGTCACTGCAAATCTCATCATGCTACTATTGATTTTCTACCTGGACTGGATTATGGTTGTGTTTGACCAAACATCCTGATGTTTTATCTTTTGTATTCCTTTTGTTCAAGTAGATGATTGACAGAATATGTGTAAAAGTGCAAGATCATCTCAACTCTTTAAGAAACTGCAGTGTGGATGCTGTACAGGAGGATGTCAAATGTGCGGAACGGCTGATGCGGGACGCTAAGAACTCCAAAACAGTAAGCCTTTCCCAGCACGCTGGCAGTGATGAGAGCAGTTCTGTGTGTGCTTGCAGCTTCTCTGGTTTTAGGCAGTGAAAATAATAATATGTGTCACAAAAGTGTATTTTCTTCAGATAACCAGCTATAGCTAGTATTTAAAGTGATAAGATAATTCTAATTTATGAAGACTTTGTTTCAGCCAAAGAAATTTCCTGCTGTTTGTCCTGGTTTGAAGACAGTGATGAGCCTATTTTCTGAGGATAGTCTTCCTGTCTTACAGCTCTTACCAAATCTGTATCATCTTGGTGGAGCTTCTTGGGCAGGAGCAAATGGTTCACTCTCCAATCCAATCCAAGAGACACTTGAATCCATGGCTGGAGAAGTCACAAGGGTAGTGGACGAGCAACTTAAGGTCTGTGGATAGATGTGTTACCATCTCTCACATGCAGAAATAACTAAATCTGAGGTTTTCTGTTAGTAAATGCAAATGTGCCTTACTTCATTTTTCTTCTCAGTAGATTTGTATGTAAGATAGCTATCTTTTCATTTTTAGTTTCTTATAACTTTGGGCCATGTAATTTGGAATTTTTTCCCAGCTGGAATAAAATAAAAAGTTGCCTGTATGTTTTCGGTGGACAGAAGGAGCATACGCTGTTTATTATCATCTTTTCTCAGCTGCTAAAAGGGGAAGACTGATCAATTGCTCCTTCAGCCTTTTGTAAAGACATTTCTTAAGCACCCTAAGAAGCCTCATGCACTGGAGGAAAGTGCTCAGTAGTTAAGGAGTCCTAGTAGAATGAAAGCTGCTTTTTTATAGGCTCCATGGCAGATTTTTTTTCTCAGTGGTCACTTTCGAATCTGATGCAGGATTTCTACTGTTAACTTGTAGGTATTGAGAGTGCCCAAAAAACTGGTACAGGCAGCTTGACAGGAAATCTTTTCACAAGTTGCCTGCCAAACCTGAACTCTTGAAGTAGATGTCATTAATCTGTCAATGTTCTCACCTGTGTGCTCAGCCAGCTCCTGCTCAGAAACTTGCACCTTCAATTATGTTTGCTCTTCCTGTGTAACAAGCAAAGAGCCTTCCATACAGCATGTGCAAAGGTATCAGTCCAGGAAGAAGACAAGGTGGACAAATTTTAACAGTAGGGATCTGTATGGAAGGTGATGAATTTAAAAATATGGTTTTGGGGCAGCTCAGATCAACTTCTGTTTGTGACTAAGCTGCTTTGTCTGTGTTCTGCAGTATTTAAACACTTTGCAACCTTCATCTTCAGATTCTTTGATCTTTCAATTGAAACATGAAAATGCTTAAGTCAGTGGGAATATAATGAAGAACAATAATAATGCCATATTACTAATTACTTTTTTGAAATTAAAAAGTTAATGAGGAGGAAAATGGTGCTCTATTTTTAGTATGTTTCTCCCTTTCCCCATTATATGAAATACAGTGAGAATTTCTGCAGACGTGATTTATCCATAAGATTCTTCCCAGTGGAACCTCTGGGGTATTACTGGGACAAGAGTAGTCAGGTCAGCCCTTCATGCTGGGCTTATGCACTTAAATAAGTTCATCTTGGAGAGTCTTAGAGAGGGTGAGAAAAAAAGCCTCTTCAGCATTTGGAATGTTCCTGAATTAGTGTGTTTTCCATCTACACTTTTACACATTTACAACAAAAAGCACTTTGGCTCAACCATTCGTACTTTTACATTTACTTTTGATCTGTGTGGCAAAAGTGGCTTACAAAAAACTATAAAGTCATAATGCTCTTTGTATACTCCAACACTCATTTTTATTAATTTTCAATTAAGGTGGAAGGATTTTAAGTTCTATGCATGGAGGAAGAACTGATGAACATGGATTAGAATTATTTTTTCCCCCCAGTTGTTTAGGTCAATTCAAAACATCATAAGCAGTTTATTATTTGTAAAGATGGATAAGGAAGCTCACATAAAGACAATTCTTTTTGTAGTTGTTGGGGGGAAAAAATCCTGTGTGCTGTAAGAGGAGTTTTGATTTTTTGTTTCCATAGCAACTGGAGTGTGATTCTAAAAAGAAGTTTGGAAATTGGTTATAGGCAATGAACATATTTTAAGTAAATAAGATTTTTTTTCCTTTTTTTTTAACTAAAGGAAAGGAAGAGGGGTGAAGAAAGGAGTTAGAGTAAGAAAAATCAATATATTGGAATGAGTTGAGTTGACCAGAGGAGAAATTATAGCAAGACCCTTGCCTTTTTCTTCTCCTGCTGGTGTCACTGTGGACACACAGTACCTGGAGATGCATTATTCAGTCAGTAAAAGCCCAAGGGAAAATAAGCAAGACAAGTGGAACCTATACAAACATGATGGTTTTGTAATGACAGAAGTGCTCAAAATAGTCTTCCTAAATTCTGTCCTGGAGCAAAGGGTTTGTTAGCTCCATCACCTGTTCCATTTTTTTATTTTGATACCATCATTCTTCAGTCCTTTTCCTCACTGTATCTTTCCCCTGAATGCTAAGATTCTTTAATTGTGGGTAGTAATTTGTTCTTTTCTTTCACCTGGTGACTGGTACTTGCAGCCCTGTGACTGAAATGTGTGCACTTTCACAGTCAATATTGGTAACTATGGCTTTCCATCAGTGAAAGATTTGAGTATGGAATTAGGAGGTGAGGAAAGGTTTCTGTGGATATGGTCATATGAAATCAACAGCTAAAATCCACCAGTAAAGGAATTATGTTGAGCTGCGCAATTGAAGATAAGATCCAAACTCTGACTTAAATTGCAAATTCTCTCAATTTTTTGAGTAAAAATTGATTTTTGAAATTTCAGAAAAGATCTAGATTTTCCTGCTATGCCTTCTCAAAACATTTTTTCACATGATCCATTTTGAAAGACCCTGCTTAGACTGGAATTGTAATTCAGCATAGCAAGTCTATCACTTTTATGATTGTGATTCATCAGTAACTCTTGAGAGGCAGGGAATTTTTTCACAATAAACTACACAATTGCACCAATGAATAGATGCTATGGAAAAAATGGATGTGTCAGGAGCTCTCATTAGTAGTTTACTTGGCTCAGTGCTCTCTAACATTCAAGTTCTTCATCCCCCATGGGGATATGGCCACAGAGGCTTGAAAGTCTCTTCATTAGTCAAGCTGCCCCAGAATCTGCTTGAGGACTGAAGGAGGGCGTGTGGGAAGAGTTCTTAAAGGGCATCTTGGGAACCCAGCAACAAGATATATTATTAGCTCTAATGGCAGTTGTCCCTTATAACTCTAAATCAAATGTTGCAAAGATTGGATTTTCCTGTACACTGTGGCCACTTTGTGTTGCTTTGTTG
This sequence comes from Molothrus ater, assembly GCF_012460135.2. NCBI lineage: Eukaryota > Metazoa > Chordata > Aves > Passeriformes > Icteridae > Molothrus > Molothrus ater. The sequence continues at coordinate 93,162,178 of NC_050478.2, read as the reverse complement.
TTTTTTCCAGACTGTAAAAGCTACAGACTAAAAGATGCTGCTTTGAATTACTGATTTTTTTAATGCAGCAATTGTGTTTCTTTCTTACTCATTGTCTGCATAAGGAAATTACTAGTTATGGTAGGGCTATGCAGAGAAAAAAGCTCTGATACAATGGAGTTGAATTTGCAGTCACTCACCTGTGATATGGGATTGAGAAGAAAAAGGAAATCAGTAGCATTTTCAAGGGGTGTAGCTCTTATTTTTGTGCAATTTACAAATGCCCTAGGTAAGATCTATGCTTACCTAGGCTTACCATTCCATGGAAATGTTGTTTCCTTTATTTTATTATTTGTAAATACCTTTTTCTCTTTGCTTCTCAACCCTCACTCTTATCAGAGACAAGTTGGCCCATTTCAGTAAACTGGACTCTGGCCTGTTCCTTGTTTTTTTTTTTCCACCCTCCTTTGGATTTTTCCTGTGTGGGTGGCCATGCACTGCAACAGGCTGCCTGAAGAGGGTGCAGAGTCTCCCCCACTGGAGATACTCAAAAACTGTCTGCACACAATTCTCTGCCATGTGCTGTAGGGAAACCTGGAGCAGGGAGGTTGGCCTAGGTGACCTTCAGTGGTCCCTCCCAAGCTTTCACCCATTCTGTGGTTCTGTGTGATTAAAAATTGTTGGCTATATCTAAAGTTTGCTGTAGATTTACATGTATATAAATGAGAGCCATATATTAAAGGTTTGCATGCCAACTGCAGATCATGCTTGTAGCTACTTCTTAATATTCAGCTGGTATATTCCAGCCATCTACAGCCTGCTGAGTTCTCAGGATCTCTCGTCCTCATTTACTGATGCTTCTTATAAATTGGCAGGTCTGGAGCACTGATGAAAATTGGTGATTCAGGGCACAGTTTAGAGGGAAGGCATCTGCAGCAGAGCATCCACTGCAGTGGTGGGTGCACAAGGGAAGCTAATTTGTTCTGACAGTTCAACACACAGAGATGTAAATGTTTCATATTTGAAAAGGCAAACAAGTGCAGTCGCGGGTCATTTTCAGAACAAGTGTTTTGATTCTCAAAGCTATATTTTGTAAAATGTCTTATATTGCAGCTGGATGCAAAATAGATTGGAAAGCAGAAGAAGAATTGTAAAAAATACAAGTCTAAAAGTGTCATATTTGACAGAATAATGCTGTCACTTCCCAGCTAAAGTGAATGCCAGTATCTAATGTTGTTTTTTGCTTACTGTGCTGCAGACACTCCTTGAGTCTATGGTGGATGCAGCAGAAAACCTTTGCCCAAACGTAATGAAGAAGGCTCGCATCCGTGAGGACCTCATTGAGGCCAGCACTGAGAAGATTTCCATCCCACGCACTTTTGTAAAAAATGTCCTCTTGGAGCAATCTGGAATTGATATCCTCAATAAAATTAGGTACTTTAGGAGGCTAATCTAACAAAATTGGAATTTAAATTTTGGGATGTATGTTTGTGTAGTAGAAGAATTTTAGAATGCTTTTGTGACTCACAGGGAAGTATATTGTGGCATTCAAAGAGCAGGAAATTGTCCTGCAGGTCTGGGAACTTAGATTAATATATTTGGAATCTCTAGGGATGTTAACTAAGATCATGAATGCATGTGCTCTCTTATTTAGTGAAAGATTTGGTTTGTGGTATGCAAGTATTTTCACAACTAATACTTTTTAAAAAAAACTTTATTTTCTCACCTAACACTGGATTAATGTAATTGAAGGAATGACTATTACTTTGAGTGGTAGCCGTGCTTTGTCTATTGTTACATTTGGTCTTGTCCTATAGCTGGAGCAATCACTTTAAGACTTTGTGTGGGGCTGTGCACAGCAGACTGACATACTTAAAAAATGGAAACTTGGATATTCAAACCACAAACCTGGAGCAGAAACCATTACCCTAAATAACTCTTAGTTTGTCCTGTAAAAAAAAAAAGAGGCTTTTACCTGACCTTTCATTGCTTTTTTTTCATACTGAATGTATACTATAGAATATATTTACACAGTATAATGTGGTTAACCTGTACTTTAAACCTTTTCAGTTCCTTTCTGCCTCATGCTTGAAAAGCATGACATTGTGCATTGAGATGCTGATAGCTTTGAGGAGGAAGGAAACATTTTTGCAGAGTACAGCAAAATAGGCAGGAAAAGGTGTTAAAGACTTTAGTTATACCTTCACAGTGTTTAAAATGGTTCAGGGAGTACATTTTTTTTCACTTCAGTCCTATCAAATAAATCTTGGCCCCAGGACAATAATACTGCCTCTTCTACTTGTAGAAGCTGGAACTGCCAGTGAGGTGAGGGTGCCACACTGTGATCTTTCCTGTCTTACATTATTTGAAATTAATTTTGGTAGCTGAGGGAGATTCCTTCACTCCCATTCTCTTCCCACTGTGGCTTGGCCACCATTTTACCTCCCTATTAATTGCATTGCCTTTCCAATGAATTCCTTACCTTTTTCTCCAGGCTCTCTGCAGCAGCAATTCCAGCCCCAGACAGAAGTAGTTTTGTTAATCCAATACAGCTCAGTCTACATATGCAAACCATAAACCAAAATCATGTCACTTGCTGGCAAATGCCAGTTGAAAGAGTTGGTGTTGAAAACAGAGGCAGCAGAGGTGGAGCTTTGGGCTGCAGCTCAGGCAGTCGTGCTTGTTGGCTCCACATCAGCTGCCCTCCACAGCCAGAGTTTACAATGTGGTATTTTGTCATACCACAAAGTATGTGGTATGACAGACCACATACTTTGGTGCTGTCACCAAAGATGGGACCCCAAGAGAGCAATTCAAGGTACATATTTCCTTGAGGGGGAGTTACTAGGGCAACCTTAGCTCACTGTGCAGGTGTGGTGGTGTTCCACATATGTCTGTGCAGTGGAAAAATGGCTGACATGAAGTTCTTGAGACAGAAAGTGGTTACCTAGAGCAAAAGAGGAAGCAAAGTTGTGATGGCATTGGCTGAAGAAACAGCATTGTACACACTGTACATTGTACACTTGTCTTTACCGGCTGATCAACACAAAAAAGAATTGAGGAAATGAATGGATTGTAGTTGTTCAATGGAGTAGTGTTCTATAGGGCAGCACTGTCCTAATCCCATTCATCTGGGATGTGTGTTTGTCTGATTTTAGTGGTGGAGTATTCCTCTCTGAGTTTTACTTCTTATTTTTATTCAGCTCTCTTACCCAGATGTTTTCATTTCATCTCATGGAAAACTGTGAGAAGCAGGTTAAATATGGTACAGAGGCTCCTGTGTTTATTGTGTGATTCATGAGTTTATTTCTGAAACCTGCAGTCATGTATCCTGACACCCTCTAATGTTTTACTTCAAATAAAGTGACAGCACGGTGGATAATCGTCACACTGTTGAATGTGTATTAAAGACGAAAATCTCCTGCGTGAATTAAGAAGTTCTCTCATTTCTAATCCTCACACAGTGAAGTAAAGCTGACAGTGGCTTCTTTCCTGTCTGACCGAGTTGTAGATGAAATCCTGGATGCACTTTCACATTGTCACCACAAACTGGTGAGTTTTTTCTTGGTTAATATCTAATATGTCAGATCTCAACAATGCCATTTATATTCATAACTTGTTCAGTTTCTCTTTGACAGTTCTATTTTGAAATCGGTTTTATTTTTGTTGACATCCTGACATCTTTTGAAATATAATTTTGGGGCTCTTGCCTCTTTGCTGTAAGATAGATGTAACCTTGGAAGAGACTGTGTTATATACTTGTCCTATTATCTTTTGAGCTGTTGTCAGATCTAGAACTAAAAATGCCATCAGAATGCAGTATTGAGTTGTTAGTTAAGATCAGTCCTAGTGTTTATCTAGGTGAGAGTATTAGGCTTGGTTGCTTATGAAATGAGAGGTAAGATTTCATTCTTTAGAATTCTTCGGGTACTGCTGGGACCTTGTTCCCTGAATGAGTATGTTTTGAGGTTACCTCAGAAATGGAGGTATCCAGTTTGAAGAGAAATGAGTCGGAAGGTAGGAGGGGAAGCATTCTTACTTGAAGGTCCTGAACTGTCAGGAGGCACAAATATTTATTACAGAGGTAGTTGCCTCATCAAGAGTAGAAGAAATAAACAAATGTGTATCCATAGAAATTTTTTTTTGCTTCTAATGCAAGAAGGCTTTGTAAGGACAATCCAGTACTCTTTTTTTTAAAGAACTCAGTGGGTGGTTGTTCTGATTAAAGTTGCTCTTCAGTTCTAATTGAAAGATCTCTGGCTTCAATTTGCAGTCATGATTTTTTCTCAGATGCTTTTCTCACCAAGATAAGGGAACTATATATTCTTTTTATTTCCTCTCTGCAAAAGTCCTCACATGCATAAAACAAATCACTCTTTCTGCCCCCTCTCCCCCTTTTTTTAATGGAAGACAGAGTTACTTGAGCATGCATCTTTGTAATACAGAGCAGCATTGTGTAAAGGTACAACCTCTGGTGTCTGGAGCTATGCAGCAGCAGCAGCCTGCTCTGGGAGAGACCACATGAATGAGCTCCAGTTTGTCCTGGAGGAGGCTCAGCTGGAATGAGCAGTGACTGGGCTGTGTCTGTCCAGTGGTATTGCACAACCTGGACATGCCCGGGTTCCTGCACAGTACATCATTTTCTCCAGCCTTTGAGTCACTTCACTGAAAATCCTCTGCAATTTTTCCAGCTGTTTTAGAAGTCACTTTAAAAACTGTGGTTTCCAGAACCATACAGACTATTTAAGTGTTTTAACCAACACAGTCTACAGGAATGAAATTGTTTTTCTCCTGATATTCCTTCTTCCTTGTATTTACATAGCCAAGAATATAAGAATTCCTTCCTTTTGTCAGAGTTTCAGTGGCGACTTAATTTTAGGACCAGGTTTGCTAGACCTCCCTCCCACTAAAGGCTCCTGGATACTTGTTGCTTTTCAGGATTGTGGAATTGGCTAATTGTCAGTGCTCTTGGTTTCTAAGGAATGACCGTAGATTTTGGGCTGGTTTGATTTGCTTTGTGATCCATTTTGGCCTACATGACTAATATGTCCCTTTCACCATTAAACTCTGCTGTGTTTCAGTTAGCTCTAGGTTCTTTGAGATGGTATAGCACTGATGAAAACCTTGAGGAATACTGATCTCAAAAATGCTGCTAGAGAAACTCCTGTCTAATTTGACACTGTTAATTTTCAACAGACAGCTGCAATCTGAGAGCTGGCAGCTAGTTCTTCATACAGCAAAGATTAAATGCACTGATGCCGTGCTCAGCCAGTTCCTTAAATTTGAGTGTCATGTTCTACTAATCCAACCACCCACAAATGTCTGTGTTTGTTGCATTGGCATAGTAGTGTTTGAGGCAACTTTGAAAAATAAACCTTGTTTGACAAGACCTCGGCTTGCCTAATGAGACAACGATTAGCATTAATTATTATTGCAGCTATTTTAGTGTGCTTGAAGATAAATTCATAGCAGCTCTCCAGTTGCTTTTCCTAAGTAGGCACCAGACTAAATGAGATATAATTAACTCAGGTCATCTGTTGACCTTTTTTGATGGTTAACAAAACAGCAATCCACTGGTTGTGCTGCATTGTGCCGATGTGAAGCAGTGGACTACAGTTCTCCCTAGCTGCCTCTTTGAAGACTTCTGTGACCAACTGATTTGAGACAGCTGATCTTCAAATATTTGCTTTTAGCAGATGTTTGTTTAATATTCTCTTCAGTTATCAAAAGAACTAGAAAATACTTCATTATTTTCATGACATCATGAGCCCACTCCATCCCAAATACAACCCAGGGTGGTTTCTATAACATTCTCTGTGGTCCTAGTGGCAGTTTTTGCTATGCAGGTCTAAAAACAGACTTTACTGTTGATACAAGTTTTCCCTATCTATTTCTTCAATGAAACAGAACAGAGGTATTTAAAACTGTGGGTTTTTTGTGAATAGCAGATTATAACATTTTTGGCCATTGAATAATTATGAAAACTATATTGGCTAATATTGTACATGTCTTTGTTAATTTAGAAAGGGTTCAAGAAAAAGCTTCCTCTCCACACTTCTATTTCCTTTATATGACAAACCCAGTGTGAGGACTAACCAACATAACTGAGCTTTCCTTTTGTACTTGGTCTTCCAGGATTTCTGATTGCTGGAATTCTATAAACTTTCTGGTTGGGTTCTCTTTGTCTTTTTTAAGATTGATTGGCATGTTCCTGTCTTTATCTCCAGGCTGACCATTTGACCAGACGTGGCAAGCCACTTCCCCAGCAGGAATCACTGGAGATTGAGTTAGCTGAAGAAAAACCCACTAAACGCTCCATGATCACGGTTGAGGAGTTGACAGAGATAGAACGTTTGGAGGATCTGGACACTTGTATGGTAAGACACATTCCACAGCTTGTGTGGTTAACCACACAGGTAACAAGGGAAGATACTTCTCAGGATATTATTTAGTAAATTTGTAGTATCAGGAAACTGAAGTTAGGAATTAACTTCTAGAAGAAGTAAATGTTAGCTTGGAAATTTTTTCCTGAACTGCATCTTGTTCAGCTGAAGAAAAGCTTTCCCCTTTTCTTCACTTCTTTCCTTGTGCCTGTTCAAGGGCCTTTCCCTTGCATACGCTGCTAGTACAGTAAACACCTCTTTCATGGGGCACAATTTCACAGAGCTTCAGCTGAGGTAATAAATTGGACCATGCTATCCTTTGACAACGTGTTGCTTTCTGCCTTTGTCTTCCTTCTACTTGTGACAACAAATATTTCTGCCTGAAAGTTATGTTACTGACTATGAACAGAAGTTGATTTATGTGTCACTTTATTATAAAGATGGCTCTGTGCCATATCATCATCCTTACAAGATGTGAACCCACATGATTGCAAATATAACTGTTCTCAATCTCAAATTCCCCTCCACCCAGCTCAGTCTGTTGGGGAGCTTTACTGTGGACAGGAACTTTGGGACGTGTTTCTCCATCACAAATTAGTCAGTCTAATAGGTGGTCACTCCTGAAAGGGATGAGCTTTCTGCTCTACCTTCTTACCTGATTCCTTGGCCATGTGCTTTCACCAGAAGGTAAGATGGCAGAAAAACTGATCGCTGTTCTTTGTAGAAGGTTTGTTGATTCAGCTCCCTGAATAATTGTACTGCAGAGTCAGACAGCACAGGAGAAGGAGCAGCAGGGCTGCTGCTATCTCCAGCAGCTATCTGTTGGTCTCATTTATCTGTAAAACAAAAGCACACCTTCATTGCAAATACCAGCTTAAAATAGGTTCTCTCTCCCTTCCAAATCTCCTTTTTCACTAAGAGCTAGTTTGAGACAATATTTGTCTGAGCATCAAAATCCCTGTGAGGTTTGTGGTGTTGATTACATCATCTTGTTCATCACTGGTACTGTCACGTTCCAGAGGCTTTCTGCTGGCTTCATATATAGAAAACTAAACTAAAGGCCTGTTTTGACACCCCACACTCTGCCTTTAAATTTATTCTTGTAGCCTGTTAGGATGGTAGTACTGGAAATGTAAAAAATAGCTCCTGTCTTTATCTTATATCACCATGGTTATATGACAGCATCATATCACTCCACTGTTATCCTTCACTTTGGCCATATTAAAATAATGGAAATGTGATGCTGCTTAGACTCTCTAAAAAATGCATTAGATGCTAACTGTACTTATCTTCAGAAGTGTTTATATGTCTTCATTCTCTTCATTCACCCTCATCTTGCACAGAGATTGAAATACCTTTGTGACCCAGATTCTCATCAGTATCTAATTTCTGAAGAGAATGAAGCATCAAATAAACATGAGACAGTAATCTTAGTCAGTGCTAAAGAATCCATTTATTAAAAACTGTAATCCATATTTGGGAGCTGCTTTTTGCATTCTGACTGCAAATGATGTTGCTTGCTGCTGTAAAAATACACAGATAAATAGATGAATTCATAGAATAGTTTGAGTTGAAAGGGACACGAAAGATCAGGTTCTGTGGACAGGGACATCTTCTATTAGACCTGGTTGCTCAGAGCATAATCCAATTTGTCCTTGGACACTTTCAGGGACAGGGCATCCACAACTTCTCTGGGCAACCCATTCCAGTGCCTCATCACCCTCACTGTAAAGAATTTCTTCCTAATATTCTTATCAACATCCACCCTCTTTCAGTTGAAGCCATTTATCCTTTTTTCTGTCACTGCATGCCCTTGTAAAAAGTCCTTCCTTTTTGTAGATGCCCTTTAGGTACTGTTATAAGGTCTCCCTGGAGCCCTCACTTCTCCAGGCTGAACAACCCCAGCTCCTTCAGCCTGTCTTCATAGGAGAGGTGCTCCAGCCCTCTGATCATCCTCATGGCCTCATCTGGACTCATTCCAGCAGGTCCATGTCCTTAAATTGGGGGCCTCAGAGCTGGAACGCAGCCCTCCTGGTGGGTTCTCACAGGATAAGAGTAGAGGGGCTGAATCCCCTCCCTCACTCTGCTGTCCACTCTGTTTTTGATACAGCCCAGGATACAATTGCCTTTTTGGGATGTCAGTGCACATTGTCAGGTCTTGTTGAGCTTCATCTCCATGAACACCCCCAAGTCCTTCTCCCCAGGGCTGCTCTCAGTCTGCCCAGGCTGTGTTTGTGCTTAGGATTGCCCCAACCCACATGCAGGACTTAGCACTTGGCTTTGTTGAGCTTTAACATTGACACAATGACACAGCTCCAAAAGGCTGAGCAATACAGGGATTTTTACTGAGCTAGTGTTTGCACTGAGTTTCTTGCAACTAAAAACACTTCAAGAATGCATCTTCTTTCTGTGTGGAGTTAGTAACTTCAAAGAGAGCACTTTCCAAGTGATTCATTTTAGCTATGGGAAAATGCTACAGAGTTCAGATATTCTCTTGATAAACATAACCTTATTTGTGGCAGCTTTTAGTGTCACACAGGTATTTGTGTGGAAACAAGGAACCCTCTGAAAGGGTCAAAGAATGTTTTATGAGCTGATCAGTGCAGGACACAGATATGTAGCTGAGAGATTTTACTAGGAAGAGAAGCATATGGTTTTATGAACTATAATTGGGAATGTAATTTATTTTGAATATTTTAAATCTTAAATGCGAAATAGATATTTAGATATTACTTCCAAAACAGCATTAGTTCAGGACTCTGCCTTGCTTGGTCATTGGAAATCCTTAAGCAGATCTTAGCCTTTTGATTAAATGCACCTGGCTGTGTGTTAGGCAAAGCTGAAACCTGAAACCTTGAATTGCAGCTTGGTATTGTGCTTGTTTGGGAGCCTAATCTCCTATAGCCAAAAGTATTTGGAAAATAGGATAAGGCTGATTATGTTGCTGGGATGCCAGAGAAAACTTGCCTATTCTAAGCCCAGCCTTGCTCCAGCTGGCTGTCAAGATGTTTTGGGAAGAAGAGATTTTTGTCATGAAGGAGAGGCAGTCAGCTTGGACCACCTTTTGGGGGAAGCTGTTTCCCATTTGCAAAACAGGATTTGTTTTGCAAACCCCCATTATCTTCATCAATTCTTTGTCCTTGTTTTCTTCATCAAGCCTATTTATGATCAGTATTTTGTCTGGGGTAAACCATACAGCCTCATGTTGTTATTTACCAGCTTCCCTTGAAGCTGGATTTCAACAATGTGGGGAAAAACTGGATCTGGAATCACATTTGACTATGGTTGTAGGTAGATTGTATATCACTGAAGCTATATGAATGACTGGGAGTGAGGTGGATCTATTGGTAATAAAATGTTTATGAGCTATTTGTTTTTATGTGTGGGTTGGAAGCCAAATGCAGAAGAGTTTGGAACACTTGGACTGGCAGCAGAGGGATCTGAAACCTCCATTGCTGGTGAGAGAGGGAACAGACAGGCACTATTTCAGAGCCTGCCCACCTATTCTCAAGCAGAGTGGCTGTGGCTGGGAGGATTTCCCTGACAGAGAAGAAATTCAGATATGTATAAACAACACAGACAAGACAGAATGAAATATCACAAATGGGCTCATGAAATGCATCACTGAAAAATGGACTCTTACATGTTATTGCTAGTATTTTCTGTTGTGGGAATTAGGATTTCCTAAATACCAAACTCTGCAGTTAACACTTATTAGCTTCAGCTTAGGGTAAATTTCTTATCCAGCCTTTAACAGTGGCCTGGGGGCCCATAATATGAAAGACTTGTCAGTCATGCCACTATTTACCAGTCTGTTAAATGAGTTGTGAGGAACTCACAATGTTAAATGAGTTGTGAGGGAGCAATTGAGTGGTCCAGCGTAGGATGAGATTGCTGGAACATTACACATCCAAGAGTTTCTGATCTCCCTGAGCTGCACAACAGTAAATTGATGCTTCCCTGATCTACAGCTGTCTTAGTTTTCTACATTTGATTAGAGCTGCATTGATGGTAATGAGTCATTAGATAAAACTTGTGTGCAACTAAGATGGAAAGAAAAATCTTTATGCAGAAAATGACTTGCTCTTCTCAGATGAAAGGAAAACCCTTGGCCTGCTTTTCAGAGCTTAGACTCAATCATGAATTAAGTTCATAAAATAGTATGGTTTGTCTAAATTGTCTTGTGTGTATATGATGAGCATGACACATATTCAACTCATGCATGCATTTTAAAACTACCTTTAAATAATGCACCCTTTTTTTACTGAGACTGAATATTGTGTGTCTCGGTATGTATGATCAAGTAGGGAGGTACTATCTGAGTTTGATTTGCATAATGCTTCTAGTTGTCATGTGCATTAGTACTTTGCAGAAGTAAGAAATATTAAATAATACTCCCCCACCAAAAGAGAGTGAAGCATCTTTGTTAGATTGTGTTTAACAGTTATTTTCTTAAATCTTTTTTTTTTTAGCTATTTGAATAGAGCTCAAGAGAGTCAGGACACTATTTAAAGATGTTTTGAGACAAACAGCTTTTCTTTTACTAACAATCCATGCACCTATCTTTTTTAAATATCTCTTTCAGCAATATAACTTTATTACTATAGGTAGTAATGAGCATACAGCCAGGATAAGTATTGTTTTTAGAGCAAAGTAGAGGTTATTTGTTTTATGAAGAGGTATGGTAGGAAGTTGTTTGAAACATGTAAAGCAATTGTAGGTTGCAATACAGAAGTTTGCCTATAACTCTTCTTTAAAGCATTTCTGTGTAAGATTGAAACACTTGGATGGTAAATTGTGTTTGAAAAAATGCTAGTGGCTAATGGGACAGGACTGCCTGTGATGAATATTGAGTGTTAGCCATTTTTCATCTATTTCTAATTTTAACCACAGAAATTGTTCTGTGATTTCAATGAAGGAAAAAAAAATCTCATTAGCAATATATTAAAGTTCTTTATTGAACAATAGATTTCACCTGTAGAGCAGAGAAGAAAATTTGCAGAAATAGCAGAACACTTGTAGATTGGTGGTGTATGTTTTCCTGGCTAGCCATTGTCAAAGATTTAGCAGATGAGTACTGTATTCACATGAAAATTTATGACCTTGTGTGTTCTGAATGACAAGGAGTGTATGGACCTCAGTGTTTTCAGAGAAAAGGAAAAAATGGCACTCACCAAGAATAAAATTATTGAAAACAAACATACACGACAAAATGACCACCCCAAACTCATACAGCACCACCTGCAAGCTTTTCTCCTCTGACCCACCCCCAACCCCTGCCCCTTTTCCCATCAGCAGCAAGTTTGAATTAAAACAACAGAAACCTCTTCAGTTGCTTTCCCTGGCAGAAGGAGGGGATCATGGTGCACACTCAGGAACATGTGCCACTGATGCTGTAAGAAGAAAAACCAAATCACAGATTCTCTGGTATGCCCTGACTTACTACCACATCTGATTCTTACTGCTCCCTGTTTACCTGCAACAGAATTGTCTCAAGCATAGACTCAGCTTTTTGGATGAAAGACTGAACACCTACTGCAAATAAACCAAGTTTCCTGTTGGACTCTATATTCTCCTGTGCTATAAATAAAGCTCCAGCTCTGCGACTGACTTAATCCAGCAAAAGTCTTCTTTTTGCTGAAATGAGCATTTCCACTTTCCCCCATACAGAGTTCGCACTTTGCTGCCCACAACCTCACAACAAACTGGTGTGGGAATTGATTCGACTGACAGTTCAGCTTTTCACGGAGGATTTCTTTCCCAGGTTAGTTTACAGACCAACTAGTCCCCTGGTTGAGTCCACAGAACAAATCCTGAGTGGCAGAAACAAGCAGACAGGGATGAGGGCAAAGGCAGCAGCCTGGATGAATGGTGGATTAAATTGATTGTGACACTTGAGTTTCTCTCTTGTATGCATTAGCAGAAATGGGCCTTTGATGTGCAGTAAATACAGCACTCTGTGGGAAGCTAGAAACTGGCATTATGGTATGTGAGAGTGTTCTTGGCTTCTGAAAAGGCTCACAGGCATGTGAGCAAATCTAGTGCAGTGGAAGTCCAGTCGTATTTCTGACTCACCCCGAACTAGGACAGTTTATGGAAATATCACCAGGAGGAGCAAAGCACACTGCCAGAGTCCTCCTTCCTTAAGCCTTTCCCTACACATGCAGTACTGTGGCTGAGAAAGTGCCATACAAAGGGAATCAGTATGATCACCTTGCAGAATGTCTTGTTTGTTTCCAATTTATGTGTTATCCTCATTAGAGTTATGAATACATTAATTTTAATAGTGAATATTCATTACCTATCTTTTCCTGATTTCCTCTGTATATAATTTTGCAACATCCTCACTGCCCTTACCCATGTTTATTCAGTACTTGATACATGTATAGACTACAGAGTACAGGCTTATGAGGGGTTACATGTTCCCAGCTGAAACACTCTAAAAGAAACCTAGCTTTCAGTGTCTTTTCTTGGGTCTCTAAATGGAAGGAGGTGATGGATAATTTATAGGTAGGTTTTCTTTCTTAAACCAGCTGAGATTTCTTAGAGTTCAAAGCTGTTTCTCATAATCTAGAGTTCATTTTTGGCACAACATGAAGTAAATGAAGAATGTGATGAACTGCTTAAGAGCACTGCATTCATGTTTAAGAAAAAAAAATGTATAAATTTGGAGATTGCTTTCTGCCTAGGTTATAGGAAGAGCTGTGGAATGCAGCTGCTGGGTATTCTGTTTGGGTGGTGACACCTGTACCAGGCACTTTATAGAGTTTATAGGGTCTTCCTGCAATACTGGTGCCTTAGCAGACCCAGATTTGTGCTGGGGGTGGAGAGGAGGGCGTGTAGTTGCTGTGATTTCATCTGGCAGGCAGCTGAACATCACGCTCACCTCCCCCGCAGTGGGATGCGTGAGAGAATCAGAAAAAAAGTAAAAAACTCATGGTTTGAGAAGAAAAACAAGTGGAGCAGAAAAGGAAGGGGGTATAGTAATAATGACGAAAAAATGTACAAAACAAGTGACACATGATGCAGTTGTTCAGCACCTGCTGACTGATGCCCAGCCAGACCCTGAGGAGCAGCCGCCACCCCCTGGCCAATTACCCCCAGCTTTATAAGCTGAGCATGACGCCATATGGTCTGGAATGTCCCTTTGGTCAGCTGGGGTCAGCTCTCCTGGCTTTGCCCCCTCACAACTTCTTGTGTACCCCCACTCTCCTTGCTGGCAGGGCTGCATGAGAAGCTGAAAAGTCCTTGATTTAGTGTAAGCACTGCTCAGCAACATTTAAAAGCACCGTCGTGTTATCAACATTGTTCTCGTACTAAATCCAAAACACAGCACTGTACCAGATGCTTGGAAGAAAATGAACTTGTTCCCAGCTGGGAACAAGAAAGCACTTACATCCTTTGTGGCAGTAATTGTCTTATTGATGCTGAGTTTCCATTGGTTTACTTCATGTGTCATGAAAAAGCCACATGGAGAGGAGAGTTCAGTAACAAACCATTCACTGAAGCACTGGTCTTGAGAGCTGAACTTCTCTGCAGGGATTTTAAGTTCTTCTACTACTAAGAGGTTTGTCTGTGGTGGACAGAAAGGTCTTGAATGTGCAGCTGTGCAGTCTGTGGGTAGTGCCACTCCTGGCTGCTCAATCCAACCATTTGCCACTCTGCAGACAAAAATTTGAATGCCCAGGCTGCCAGCACAGGCATCTCAGCAGGCACCAACTGGCTGTCATAGGCTGTCACAGCCTGCTTATGGACACCCAGCCACCACCTGGGGGAGAGGTGACTGTCCCTACCTGCATTTGCTTGCCCATTCAAGCCAGCAGCTGAATCACCCCAGAACTCACCCACCTGCTTCAGGTAGAGTCAAGAGGTTATGGGGGTAAGCCCCTTTTGCACAGGTTGGGTCAGGGAGCACTCATGTGGTCCCTTTTGCCAGCAGAACCATGGAGTCAGTTGATGTTCAGCACAAACAGATATAGAGTCATCTTCCCACAGACTCTGCTTATAAGAATCTTCTTGTTATTTGCCTGGTAGATCAGGAGCTCCTTTGGAGTAGTTCTTGCCAAAATCTCTGCTCTGAAGCCTTTGGCAGAGGCATGACAGCAAGCAGCATGAGAATAACCTGTGATAATGCTATTTCTGTAGCACACATCTCTCTGCAGTCATGATGTGTCACAATTCAATTAGCATCTGGCAAGTTGACCTTCTCAAATGGCTGAGGAGTTTTCTGTATAGGTTGTGTGGTCCTTTCTGCTGCTTTTTTGATTCTTCCAGCATCTCAGATGAACAAGTTGGCATGAGGCACTTAATCTGTGTTGTCTGGGGAAATCTTGTTTACTCTGAAATCTGGAGAGCTTACTGAAAATAGCACAAGCATGAGTCTGTCTCACTAAGAGTGCTTCACGCTTCTTGCTTCACCCAGAAGAACATGAGGCTTGCCACATTTTGCTCTGCAACACTGATATTTCATCTTGCAGGGATAAAGAATACTTCCTCACAGGAAGAGGGGAGATAAAGTCTGTGTTAGGGTAGGCAGTTACAGAGTACCATTAGGCTTTGCTATATTTTGTCAAGGTAAAGTAGGTTAGGATGAGCTGGGTTACCAGAATAGGAACTTCAAAATAAATAAATAAAATCAAGCATGCATACTGCCAAAAGGTCAGAAGAGAGCTTCCAAGTCATCAAGTCTCATCACTGCTGTCATTGACAACTGCATCACACAGCTTTATTCATAAATGTATCAGGCTTCCTCTCAAAACATCTTTTGTTAGACTAGAGGAGAACTTAGAGGAAAACATACTTTCTTTGGATGTTATTCAGGTCAGCTAAAGCCTCATTACAAAGTGGTGCATCTGTCTTTGGAGTGAGATTGTATCTCATGTTAGATCAAGTTAGTGTGAATTTTCGAGGTCAGTAGTGGCAGGACTGGAATACTAATTTGAAACCAAAAGCACTTAAACAGGTGAAAGAATGTTCAAGTATGCAGATATTAAAGAAAATGAAAAGAAAAAAATGAGAGACGAACAAAGTGATAGAAAAGTCAGGTTGGTTTCACTCAAAGTTGATCAGAACCTCATTTTATCTGCTACAGTTTATCTATGAGTCATTTCCAATACCATGGTATTTAGATACTCCTGGGAAGTTTGTGTCTATACAATCAGCATTTAATTCCATGCTTGTGGTGAGCAGCCCTGCTTTGCAGGGTAGGCATCTTCCAATCCTTTCACTGTGTTTCTGTCTCTCCTAGGCTCACGTGCTGCCCCATGACTGTCTGACCAAGCAGCATTATTTAAATTAGGTCATACTTTAGTGTCATCACTGCATAGGTCAGCTTTTGAGTTTTGCCATCCTCTCTTGGGTAAATAATGATTGGCACTTTCTATCAGTTTGTTTTATAGAAGAAAGTCAAATATTCTATTCAAGTATTTCAGTTTCTCATGCAGAGTCTTAGAATATTTGCTAGTTGCCTGTCAAGATATTTCCTGTTTTCAATAGGAAAGGAAGATAACTTGATAAAGTATAGGCAGGACTTAAAATTCAGAAAGTTGAGAGGTTTTTTTAATGTTTCAGTTCATTAAAGTATATTTCAAAATGTCTGAGGGGTACAAAGATTTATTGTGCATGCTGGAGAGATGTCTGAAGCAGTATTCTCTGTGAGAAAATAACAACAGCTCAAGTATGCCTGGGTTTTCAAGAGTAAAACTTCCCATCATAATTCTGAGCATGGAGTCCACTTGCCCCTCCAGGGCATTTCCCCTGTCAAATGCCACCACAAGCAATGCATCATCTGCCCACACAGGGCTTGGCAACAGTGGAAAGATGACTGGTAGTTTTTTGTCTGGATGACTGCTTATCCTTTTGGTAGCTGTTCAGGTTGTTGGATGGAAGGAGAGATGCAGAAGTTGTGCTGGTTCTCAGTGCTGGAAGCTCTAGGGCAGACAGCTACAGCAGTTCTTTTCATAAAATCATCAAATGGTTTCTGTTGGAAGAGACCTTTAAAGATTCACTAGTTCCAAGTTCCTGCCGTGGGCAGGAGCAGCCTTTGCTAGATGAAGTTGCCCTAAGCCCTGTTTTTCCTGGCTTGAACACCCATTCAGGAGTACAGTGCCTCTGAGCTGCTTTAATGATGTTCTTGCCCAGGGCACCTGATACATATGGTAGCTGTTAAAGGACTGCCTAAGGCTATCTTGAATAGCTGTCCACCCCTGCATGTTTGCCAAGTTTAAGAGCTTTTTATTCTTACTGTATGGAAGATTAGGTCATGAACAAAGTAAATTTTGGGTCAGCTTTTGCCAGCTGAAGGTAATAAACAATGACAAGCAAGCAGGTTGTGGTGACTTGAAGATATAGTTTGTGCTAGCAGCTCTCTGCCCTGCGCTTAGTTTTTAACTAAAATAACTATAAAAGCAAAAGTAATGTAGTTGGAACCATCCTCTTGGATCATCTTGAAGCCCAGGTACTGTAGAAGATGTTAACCTCTTTATGAGCAAATAGAAAGCAAAACTGATGCTATGGAGACTTGCTTTTTCTTTTGCAGGTGGTAGTTGCAGGCACGAATTCCTTGCAGGATACTAATTCAGAACATGGAATTAAACATTTGGTTTAGTAATTTTAGGAACCACTCAGTTTAATTTGTATCTGATTTTTCACTCTTCATACTGAAAGCTTTGGTTGGTTTTATGCAGGAATGTTTATTAGCAGGAATTTTACATGACTCAAAAGATGCAAGTGCAGAATTATTAATTAAAAGAAAATACTGAAATGCCTGATGAAATATCAGAGTACATGCGCCACATCTCAGCAAGCAGAAAAGCAAAGGTTCCTTGGCTAGTGAAATATAACAAGCTCAAGGGCAAATCTACTGAGCTTATCTTACTGCAGTGCTACTCCTTTTCTTTCAGAAAATATTTCTGTACAAAGTAATTCTAAAGGTCAGGGTGGTTTCTATGAGACTAATTGAATTAATACTGAACCCATAGGTCCTTCTCTAGAAATTCAGCTCTTCAGGGAGGGAAGACAAGTAAACATACTCCTGAAACTCACATATGGATTATTTTGTATGCCATATTTATTTACACTATTTACTCTGTCTGTCTATCTATCAATCATATTTTAGAGTACAGAACTCTGAAATATGAAGGTAAGGACTGATATGCTGATACAAAAGATCATGGCCCCTACATTCAGGACTGTGAGGGGCATTGCTCTTCTGTCTACTGAGAAATAGTCCATTAGGTGTCACAGATTTTAGCATTGCATTTAACTTTCCAAGGACAATGGCACTCAAGGGGCAGATTCTGAGGACAGTGGCTCAGGTTATTGTCACTGCAAGTGAGAAGTGCGTCACTGGTTTTCAGAAGCCACATGGGGGGTTTCACCCTGGAAATCACATCACAAAATCTTTTGTAGTTGAAGTAAGCAATAGCAACTTCCTAGTTCCTAAGGTTTTCTATACAGATGGTGAGATACCTGCATGTCCAAAGATGTCACATGCAAAACCCAGAACTGGTCAATTTGCTGCTCTGCTTTGTTAAGAATTTTTTTTTTTTTTAATGAGACAACAGATGTGAGACACTATCAGAGGTAGTTAGGAGACTAAAGGAAGCGTGGCAAATGTTGATTGACTGAACTGCTGTCATGGCAGCTTTACAGGTCAGAATTCCTTACAGCAAAAGAAAACAACAGGACTTGTGATAAAATGCTTTGTTTTCTTATAATTCTTTCTTAAAAAGGTATACTCCACAAAACGCATACAGCTGAAATGGTATAGCATTGGATAAATATGTTCTGTAAAATTCCTTTGAAATATTTTTATGACATCTCAAACCTCATTGGCACATTCCTAGAATGCAGTTTCTGATTTTGTTTGGGTTTAATTTTCTTGGGATTTTTGGTTGTGGGTTGATATTTCATCTTTGGGGATGGTCCATGTACACTGTGAGGCAGACCACTTCATATTGCAATTATGCTGAGAGCAAACAGAGGGGGGAAAGGTTGAGAGGCCTCATGGTCTGTAGTGCTTCAGGGGTCTGAAGACTGGCATTAGGTTCCCTGCAGAGCAGCCAAATTCCTTGGTGGCTTCAGGCAAGTCCCTCTGTCTTTGCTTTGCTTAATGGTGCTTCCTCCTCTAACCTGTTGCCTGCTGCACCTCTTCTCCTTCCTGACTCCCTACCCACAAGGTATTTGGCACCTTTTAAGTGCCTCAGTAGTCGGGAGATCACTGAACTGTGGAAGGCAGGAGTTTTCCATGAGCCCTTGTTGGATCAGGACCATAGACTGTAAACTCCCTCAGATCCTGGGACTGCTTCTATTTATGTATGTTACTTTGCACTTTGCTCCTAGTCACATTTCCAGCTGCATATATAATACAAATAACTTTCCTGTCTGTGCATTAAATACACAGAAAATGCTGGACTACTGCCACAAATGCTGTCTGAAAGAGAATCAGTGGCAGGTTTATTTCTTGAAGTGTGCAGGAGCACTTTTTTAAAGATTGTATCAGTTTTTGAGATATTTGTCAATTGGTTCTGCAGTCTCTCCAGCAATCTCAGAGCAGCTGTAGTGATTGGTAGTGTAGAAGATGGGCAAGAGAAGAAAGAACATAGATTCTGACAGTGAAATTGAATGAGAGTGTATGTGTGCAGGGATAGCATACATATGGAGAGTGATGAGGTGGTTTGCCGGAATCACTGCTAGCTGAGAACTTTTACATAAAGCCAAAGTTTCTGAAGGTAAAAGAAAATAAAGACAAAAAACCCCCCAAAACCCAGAGGCTAAACCCCAACAAACAAACAACTGACCCTGAGGACAGCAGGAAAATAAAGGAGAGGAGCTGGGTTCGAGAACATGCAGCACTTTCTTGACAAGATGCTTAATCCAGACCATGACTACTTCTGCCACATTCTGCTAATACCTGCAGTGTTGTAATAGCAGCAGGTCCCATCCAACTTGAAAACAAAAGCACACTTCTAATAATTGTTTTTTCTAACCCTAAATTTGGGAGGAGCATGGTTGGTCTTGAGCCATGGAAGAGATGGGATATGGCATTTGGGATTGCTTCATTTCCTGTGATGGCTGCGCTGCTTCCTTTTTTTGCTTATAATTTTTGAAGGAAAGAGAAAAGGTTTTGCTTCAGTCATGAAACAGCACCTTTCTCATATGCCAAAAGTGCTTGAAAGTCTGTGCCTCTAAACTTCCTTATGGGAAGGAGAAACACTGTTGCCTTTAGTTTAGATTTATTTAAACCGCAGAACAGACTTCCATCCTTTTTCATTCCTTCAAGAGAAGCTTTGTTTTATTTTCCTTGCTTGCTTGCACACCACAACAAACTGGCATTTTTTAATTCAGAATCTTCTTTCAGACTAGGAAGTAGGAGAATTACTTGGGATTTTTTTGCTACTGGTGCCAGCAAAATGGAAAAATGGGGACAGCAGGTGGCAGGTTGGCACCATTGGCGAGTGCCTTATATTGGAAACAAATGTCAGAAAACCTTAATTTGTCCCAATGTAGATCAAATGAGAGAGCACCTATTTCTCTGGTTATCCTCTGGAAAAACAAATTTGTCTAGCACTTCCAAATACAAGGGATTTTTACCTCATTCTTGCATGTCACCTTTCCTGCTAAGACTTCCAAGTGTTTTGGCTTTAGTTTTCTTTATTTTGGTGATTCCTGGTTTTCCCTCCTTTCCTGAGAACTGCTATTGCTTTGTCTTCCCCATTCATATTCTTTTTTCTTTCTTTTTTGCTGCATGGAGACTCTCTGCTGTACAAGTGTAAGTATTTTTTTAGCTCTGCTGTTTCTGGCCTACTTGTTTATGTTTTTGTGCTCCATTTGCCTCTGTACTGCCTTGAGAGTCTCCTGGGAGACTGTAGTGTCATCCATCTGCACCTACAAATGAAATAGGCAGTGATTCAGGAATGAGTTGGATTTACAAAAAGGTTCAGCTAATGTAGCATCTGAATTTAAGGGATCCCTTGGTTTTAAGACCAAACCAAAGCAGAATGCTGATGTTGGAGGCATAAGCACAAATATTACTGCTCAGAAGGAAAATCTGTTGAGTTGGTTTTATATTCAAGCATCATACTGCTTAATGAGACATGTTCTCAAAGCTGAAAACCCATATGTTGAAGGGAGTCCGGTTGGGGAGATAAATTTCAAGAGGGAGCAGCAAGTTGTTCATTAGTTTGTTTGAAATCTTCTGAAAGGGAAGTGACAGGAGGGTCACAGAGCATCTCTGTATCTAATAGGATTGAATATGAATTACTTTGAAGTAGGAGGAGAAAAACATGGAAATAAGCATATCCCTTGGCACTGAGAGTAATTTCAATTATCTGTATAAACAAAGAGAATATCTGAGATTCTGTTTCTGAAAGTACATTGTTTTCTAGCATTCAAAACAGAACAATTTCAGTTGTTGTTTTTAATTCCCAAGGTACTAGTGTTCTTCCACAGCTGGTAATACAATTTCAGAAAACTCCAGAGAGCTCAGACAGTTTTGTGAGGAAGGCAGTCAGAAGGGAGGAAACTGGAAAAGTGATCAGGGGAAGAGATCCTGGGAGCTTAAAGTTAGCAAGGACACATGACAGTGTGTTAATAAGCCCTTATTTGGAAGTGTGGTAGAGATCTGCTGGCCCACATCTACTGCAGAAGGGCACATTCATGGAACCATCTCCTGAGATCCTCTCAAATTCTAGCGATGAAGTTAATATTTCTGTCTGTTCTGCCAAGCAGCCTACAATGTGCTTATGGAAAAGTAGGCAAAACAAGGAAGAATTCAGGAGGTGGTGTGCTAGAATGGAAAGTCTGTGGAAGTTGTGTATGAGAGGAGGTGATACTAACAGCTATTCCTTTGTAAAGGCCACAAGGGAGGCATAAAGAGAGAGAGCCACGTTGTGCTTGTGGGGCCAGAGGTAGTGAGGAGACAGAAGATGTGCTTCTACTAAAGCTGAACTGCTTCCATGAAATATAGGAAACGGGAGTCAGGCTGGGGAGTTCAGATATCTCCTCTAGCAATGACATGTGTGCTGCTGCTGTAGCAGACTGTGTGGTGGCTGAGATGTTAAGCAGAGATTAAGCCTAATATTTTGTAAAAGAGCACACTGGCCTATTTAAATTAATGCTTTGACCCATTTTGCTCTGCGTGTGATCTAGAAAGTTCACTTGGCAAGAAGCCTTTCATCTGTGCACTTCCTAAACAGGCTAGAAAACAGAAGGTTTTCAAATAAAAGTGTATGTGGAGCTGTTATTCATGCTGTTAAAGCAAATGGGAAGCATCTCTATCCCTCTGCCTTTATCCCCAGCAACCAAGCTGCTGATGGATCATGCCAAGCTGACAGTAAGTTACAGCAGAGACTGGCTTATGGTCATCAGCACCAGCTCTGCAGGGTCATCTGGGGGCACTTTCTTGTCTGGGAAGTAAAATGAAATCATTCTGTTCCTGGCTGTTGGAATGTGGAGCATTCCAGTCCTTGCACAGGAACCTCAAAACTTGCCCTGTGCTGCTTTGCATTGGTGCCCTGGGCCGAGGCAGCTCTCAGCTTGTCGGTGTTCATGCACTCAGAACACTGCCCGTGGCTGTGCAGCTACTGAGTGACCAGAGCTCTTCCATCAGTGTTTTCTGTCCTCCCTTCTGGTCTTCTTTAGCACAGGAGTTGCTGTATCTACTAAATGTAACTTCCAGTCACACCACCCAAAAAAAACCCAGGAAACAGACCCAAATGTGTGTGAATATACTGTCACAAGAGAAATGGGCTGTGTCTGGAAATGAAACCAGGACTACTGGTAGTAACTTGTGATTGCTGTCCCCCATATGCTGAGCTGCTTCAGCTCTTTCTTATGTGAGGTGTGAATGCTATGGTTGTTTCAGTTTTGGGGGATGGATGGACAGCTGTTGAGATGTGCAATTCAGAGGCTGCCCAGCTGCCTACCTCTTGCACGGTCCACTGCAGTTGTGGCTGAAAAAATTCAGCACCTCTCCAGCCACTCTCCATCCAATCCAGTGCATTTAATTTATTGGTAACTGTGAACCTGCTCATTAGTGTCAGAGTGTGTCTGCTCAGGTGGCAAACTACTTCCTGGCTCATCTTGAAACTATTGTGTCATTTACTGATGGTTGTCAAATGTGGAAGTGGAAACCTGCAACAGCTGAAGGTATCTTTTTTTTCCCCAACAATGTACATGTCAATAAAACCAGAGCTCTGGTTTATTTATCTATTTATTTATTTATTTATTGCCCATTTATTTATTTATTTCATTTATTTATTTATTTATTTATTGCCCAGGCAGTGCTATCATTGCCCACTCTGTAGTCTTCAAGTCCTTTTCTGGTCTTGAGAACACGGGTAATAGCTGTCCTGTCACAAAAAAATCTGTCATAACCCTGAGCATATGAATAGTGGTGTAATGATCCTCGGGACTACTTTGGGAATATGAATTCAGCCCATGTGAGTCTGTGCACTGAACTTTCCATGCATAAAAACCAGCAAATGTCTGCCCTAAACAGTTCATGATTTGTCTGAAATATTAATGCCTACTATGTTTTTTCTGGTTGATTAAAATTGATACTCCTAACCTTCATTAGCAATTCTGTTAATGAGTGGTAAGCCATAAAAGAATTTGAATCCTCTAGATTTGAAGTCACTAGGCTTCAAGACTAGCAGGTTAATGGACATATATGGACATCACTAAAGCCAGCATGTACAACTCTACCACAAAAGGAGCCCATCTTTATAGAACCTGAGTGATTTTAAATTAAATCTTGAGAAAACCTGCAGTTCAATTTTTAAACAAAAAGTCTGACAATGCTGAGCTATGTTAAGAGGTTTGGAATTGGTAATGCATCCATTTCCTGTAGCAAAACTGTCTTTCTCGTCATGCAAACTTTCAGAAGGCTTCAGTCAAGACAAGACAGACAACTTTCTTCCAAAAAGAGCAAACTTGAGTCTTAAGTCTGGGTGTTTGCACTCTTAAGGCATTGTATTACATTTTTTGGCAACATGAAGATCAGAAGGCTGGTAGCAGTAATTCAGTGACTGTGTTGAACATATGCTGAACTTTCCACCTCTTCTCAATCTATGTTAAGTCCAAGGAAGTCATGTGTTTGCTACAGATACTGCTAACATGGTGGTTTTGTTTTTTGAAGAAGGGCTGTATTCTCCAAAGCTCATTTTCCTAGGGAAGTTTGGTGAGCTGCGTGGTGATGTCCAGAAGCATTGATTCCCAGTGACATACCACTAACAAATGAACGGAAGAACTGTGTTTTGTATCAAAAATAAAAGCTAGAACAAGGGGTAGATTATTCCTGGTATTGTCATTAACTGCAGTGTTGGACAAAGTAATTAAATCTTAAATGAGTCCCTCGTGATCTCTGCAGAGGTGAGATTTTAATAGTTCCCTGGTTTTACAGATGGAGATCAAAGATTTAATGCTTGGACAATTTCAGTGATCATCCTGTGTGCAGCCTGCACTTTTAATGGGAAAAATGAACTACCTCCCTGGTTCTGTTCAAAGTCAGTTAAAATACAAATTTAAAAAAGTTCTGAATGTATGAGAGAGGGAGGAAAAGCCCCATTCCCTTCTGGTGTTAAATCAAATCAGATCTTTAAATGGTTCATAGGCTTCAAAAACTGTTTTGTTGTCATTTCTTTTGTCCCCTAAAGTAATTGTTATTTTGTTTTGTGTTGATAGATGACTCCTAAATCAAAAAGGAAAAGCATCCACAGTAGAATGCTCCGGCCAGTGTCCAGAGCTTTTGGTAAGTGAGAATTCCTTAAAACCATTTTGTTTCTTTGCTTGCCTGAGGTGGTTCTAGATGATTCTTGATTGAATAACACAGGTGATTCTCCCTCCCTCTGGATTGCATTTGTGGCCCACACTGGCTGCTTTGTTTTGGGACTCTGCTAATGTGTTTGATAGTAAATAGTGGCTCACAGTGCTCTCTCTGCTCACAGAAATGTTGTGGCTAATTTCCCTGAATGTGCTTATAATTATTTGCCACCAAAAAGAGGAATGGCATCGTCTTTTGTTTTAAATATCATGTTAAATCTAATTAGAAAGTTTTGATTTCTCTTAGAAATGGAATTTGATCTAGATAAAGCACTGGAAGAAGTACCTATCCATATAGAAGACCCACCATTTCCTTCCAGCAGGCCAGACAAACGAACTTCTGGATTCATTTCAGAGCTGCCATCAGAAGAAGGAAGGAAACTGGAACACTTTACAAAATTAAGGCCCAAAAGGAATAAAAAGCAGCAGCCCAGCCAAGCAGCAGTGAGTCTATATTAAAATATTGCTGGCAATGTCGTGTGTTGATTGCTTTTTGCCATGAGTCAGGTCTTGCAGTGTAATGAGGACAATGGCTGAAGGTATAAAAGCCATAAGCAACTACTTAATTTTTCTTCCGGTATTCATGTCTTTCAGTGTGCTATCCCTATTACAAGCTTTTTGTCTTGTTTGACACAGCCTAAATCCAGGATATGTTTTATCCTTTTTTATTTTGCTTTTGGTTTTTTTTCATGGAGGCAGTTTCTGGAGGTGCTTGGAGCTTTCACAGGAAATGCACAAAATATCATGAGACTTTTCAATTATATTGCAAGGGTTTGTTAAGTCGTAATCCTTTTTTCTGCCTGCATTAAGATGTGGTAACTTGGCATGAATCCTTCTTTCTCTCAGCTCTCAGAGGAGCTGCTCTGTGACATCCAGCTTCCCACAGCTCCTAAACTGAAGATGGTGTTTGGGCCAGCAAATCTGCATAGTCACAGATCTGCTTTTCATGCTGGAGCCTGCCTTAGAAAGGCAAAACAGAAGAGCACTGTCTGTTCACGAAAGGCATTGGTGTGAACTCACTATACGTGCATGGAGTTCCCACAGCTCCATTTCCTTGGCACACGGGGCGTCAGTAAAGATTTATTTCTGTGATGGTGTGTCCTCAGGGTATGTGAGGACAGATCTGGAGGAGTTACAGAGTTATCTCACAACAACAGGGCACAGCTGATATGATAAGTAGCCCCATCAAGGGGCAGCTGTTGCCTCTCTGTGTCAGGCTGCCTCACAATAAATGCCTATGGCCTCTTCTGCTTCCTGAGGATTTCCAATTGAGAGGATCCTTGGAAATTTCCCTAATGCTGGGAAAGATAGTGGAGTGCTTTTTGTACCACTTGGAAAGGGAGAAACATTCAAGCAAAGGGAATATTCAAGCCAACTTTCCATTCCCTTGTGCTTCACTGGGGAGGCTAGAGGTAGCAGAAGAATGGATTTGTCTCCATGTAGTGAAAACACATCTGTGTTTACTCTCCCAGTTCCACTGCTGCAGAATGCACATGTTTTCCCAGTTGCTTCCAAGCTCAGCATGTCCTGTGCCATCAGCACAGGGAGGTGCAAGGAATGGGGGTGTGGGAGGGGCAGGTTCTTCATTACCAGGCCTGGAACTAGCACATGCAGTGTCTTCTTCAATAGCAGCAAAAAGGTCGCTCCTCGTAGACAAGTCTTACTTCCCAGGATAGTGCAGTGTTGTGGAATGCTCATCCATATTGAATTAATTAGGAAATTGGGAGTTTATTTAGTTGCAGAAATTGAAAGGAGATTTTTTAGTTAAACTCCTATGTCCCTGTCTTGTTTTTATGAACCACTTAGTTCCTTACTAGTTCTCAAAATGAGTCCAAACAAATTTTTGAAAGACTTTAAGATGTTTGTTTTGATGCTTCTGAAAATAAAACAGCCAGCTTTTGGAGGTCAGAGTCATGAGTGGACTTTGCTTGCAGAGTTGATTTGCTGCTGGTTTTGCCACTTCAAGAATACAGAAAGCAGTGCTTAGGGAAAGCACTTGAATTGTGAGAGGCAAAATCTTGACCTTTTCTGCCACTTAAAGCAGCTCTGTTGGGTTGTTTGCTGTTCCCATTATCTGTATTTAGTAATTCAAGGGGTCTCAGATGATCATAGCTGTACTTCTCTGGTTTTGCTGCAAAACAGATTTGTTCTTTGGAAGCTGAAAAATGTAAGAAAAGAAAGGAGAAAATGGAGAAAAAAGAGCAACAAACTTTTAACTTGAGTTGGGTGGGTGGGCAGAAGAAAGATTTATAGTTTTGTCAGAGTTTCTACTGGAATGAATGTTTAGGGGGGGGGGGAAAGAAAAACTCAAAGCCATCCAGTCTCAAGTAGCGTTAACTTTGAAGCAAAATGATAAAACAGTTGTTTATAATTTAGATTTTTGTGAGATCCTAACCTCATGAGTTCTTCCTTCATGTGTGAAGATTTAGTACAGCAAAGGAGGTTGAATCTCTAATGTATGAAAGCGTTTGTGATTCATCTTACTTATTTCTGCTTCAAAGCCATTTTTTTCCTTAACAAAGAAACATGCTTGCTTTTAAACTTAAGCTTAGAAAAGAGATAAAAAAGGACAAATGAAGGCTTAACACTTTTTTTTTTAAAGAGTTAGGAGGGTAAAACACAAACCAGAGCTCAGTCTTACAGTTAATGCTGGTACCAGAAGGTGTTACAATAACAGCTATAAGAATATCCTGTACCTTAAGGACCTTATTACACCCTCAACACTTCTGTACATATTTTGTTAATTTTTAGGAACTTGCTACTGTTTCATATGCAAATTATTTTCTCTTTATGAGGTAGATCTTCTCATTTGCTGTAGATCATTGGATCCTGGAATTAGCTCCCCTTCAGGAGATCCTCTTGCTTTTGATACTTTCATATTTATCCCTACTACCTGGAGGACTATAGTATCAATATGAAGTGGTTTCTCATTTCTGCTAAAATGCATCATTCGCTTTTATTTTGTGTTGTGTTTGAGATGCTGGTGATAAGGGGTTTGTCACTGAGACCAACCCAGATGAAGGCATGTGCACCCCTGCCCACTCTGAGAGGCTCCAGCTCAGCAAGCTTGCTACAGAACATACCAAAGTTGAAAATCTGCTAAATCATTTTGCTAATTTAGACTAGAACTGTTCTTCATAGAAAATCTGTTGCCAGTTTGGCTGGCAGCAAAGGAGTCATTACCAGGTGGGCTCCTTTCAAATCAGTATTAGATTGCTACAGCAGGTGTCAATAAAATATTAACTGTTATCTTTGATAACAAAAATAACAGGGTTCAGGAATGGAAAGTTAAAAGTTTCATGGCTCTGTCAAAGCATGGTTCATATGAAACCCACTTTCCTGACTTAATGAGACTGGATTTGATATTAATAGCAGCTTTTAAGAGTATTGAAACGTAGAAAGTTTGTATTCCACATCAGAAGAGAAGCTGGGATTACTCTTGAGTTATAGTGGCAACTAGGAGATTCCTTGATTTGAATTGTTTCAAATTACAAACCCTGTTATTTTGTCCTGGTCCCTAGCACTACCGAGAGTACAAATGGGTTGGGTCTTGGGGAGTCCTCTGTAGTCATCTAAAAGGTTTCCATGTGGCATTTGAATTAAAGGAAGTGTCTTTACTGGTAATAGAGCTTTTCCATATCAAAGCCAGGTACAGGAGCTAGACCACATGAGAAATCCTCCCAGGAGGCTGCAGAGTCACCAGCTAATCTTCACAGGGCCTTTGTGGTTGGGAGGTATTTCAAAGCCAGCCTGGTTTATATGCCTGAGGTCACCCATATTCAAAATGGGGGCATTGAAATCAAAGATGGGGAGCAAGTTTGTTGTTTTCAGACATTGAGCAAAAGTCTGTGTTTGGTTCCTGAAATGAAACACCTGATTCTGTATTTAGAGTCTCTGCTTTTAGAAGTGCTAGTCTGAATGAATTATAAAAGGCTCTGTTAGCCTGCTGGAGCTCTGTTTCTAAATCTCTAAGTCCAAAATCCAGGTTTTTCTCCAAATAGGGAAACAACTGGCTGTTGAAAATACTTTCTCTTCAGGTCACCACCTGATCAGGATTTATTTTTTATGTGTTTTGTTGCTTGTCTGACTGACCTCTATTCTCTCAAGCCCAAGGCATTTGATTCCTGGCCTCATATATTGCAGCATCCAGTTTGTCACTGGTGTTTTGGGTTATTTTGCATTTGATGTAATGCATCAGCTGGCCTGACTAGAGGGGGAATTCCAGTGGTGATTCTGTTGTCTGCACTGAGTTCTGGTTGGCACACATAATTTTTATAATGTCTTAACTCTTAATTATTATCACTGGAGCAAACGTGCTTAGATTATTATATAACAGAGAGAGTTTTTTCTTCTGTCAGGTGTCAGCTGGAGTACCACCAGAAGGGGATCAGAATGGCCTCATGGGGAGAGTGGATGAAGGTGTGGATGAATTTTTCACTAAGAAAGTGACAAAAATGGATTCAAAGTAAGTTAAAAAAATTTTTAGAGGTTATTTTTTTTAAAAAGTCCATCTTGATAACTGGGCGAGCAGCACTTTCAAGCTGTGTTTGACTCCTGTTCCCAATATCCAGGTTTACTGTTGTCAAAGTCAGAAAATACCTTAGTAGTCAAGACATTGTGAATTCAATTACCTGCCCTTAAAAGTGGCTACTTTGAAATAAATTGCTTTTCTATACCACGTTGAGGGGATTAATAACTAGTGTGTATTTTTATATTTCAGTTGACTTCATTTTACCCTTCAGTGAAGCTCATTAGAGCTGAAGCAGAGCTTTATATTGGTTGAGAGTCTCCCCAGTGCTCATTGTAGTCATGGTGTTTCTCTCTAGTGAGGAGTGCTGTTGGGTACAGCATTTCCATAGATGACAGTAGATTTATGCTGGTTTTGAAATATGTTAAAGATGTGTTTCACCAATTTGTAGTATTCCAGGTTTAAGCAAAACATTAATTTGAAAGATGTCTCCTTCTTTATATAAAGGTTATAGAGCTTATGCAGTTGCTTTGGAGCTAGCTGTATATTTACAGAACTGTGCATGTAGAGGCTCTTGAATTCATGCATGTTTGTGCACGTGCACACAAGAGTATTTCAATAACTAAATGAGAAAGCAAGGGTGATTTCCAGGCAACTTGGAATGACCTTTTCTGTGTTTTCCATCAAGGAAAACAGTAAGTGTGACTGGTAGATAGCTGTGCCAGGAAAAGCAAATGTTCTAATAAAGTCACTATGAGTTATAGATATCTATAGTGACATGTGAAGCCATGTGTGATATACTATGTGGAGGCATGAAACTATGGTAGCTTTGAAAAATGTCCTAAGTAGGTTAAGCTCAGCGTGTTCACAGGCTTGCATTCTCCTGTGCTTGCTTTGGGTGCCTGCCAGCTGCTCGTTTCAGATCTCCCTGTGAACTTGCACATCCCTGTTTACCCATCTGTAGCCATGCTCTTTGCTGAGGATCTTTATTTGGGACACCAGTGGCTCTCTTTCCAGTTTGGGTGCTTTTATGTGAATGTGTATGTTGTCAGCTTTGCCCTTAAGTGTGAATACTTTGCTCAGAAGATGCCTCTAGAAAACCTTAGTGGCAGGTGGACTCTTTAGGGATTGGTTTTGGGGCTTCTTTTTTTTTTTAAGATGAGCATCTGCACTGTAAAAGTGACCTCTGTACTCCTTACTGAGAGAAAGTGTCTGTGCCAGCTAGTTCCTATTTCAAGGAGGGCCCTTAAGGAACAAGATCTCTCAAAAGCTGTGTTAAACATGTGCCTAGATCAGTTCTTCTCCTTTTACTAATAGGCATGTGCAAACCACAGGCAGTGCATTCTGGAAACAGAGCAGAGGAAATTGTATGTTGTGGTGGGTTGACCCTGTGCCCACCATTGCTGCTCTATCACTCCCCTCCTGCTGGACAGAGGAGAGAAAATAGAATGAGAGCCTTTTGGGTTGAGATAAGGGCAGGAGAGATGTCTTGCTAGTTACTGTCATGGGCAAAACAGACTCGACTTGGAGGAAAATAAATTTAATATATTACCAATCAAATCAGACTATGTTAATGAGAAATAAACCAAATCTTAAAAATAGCTCTCCCCACCACTCCCTCTTTCCAGGGCTCAACTTCACTCCTGATTTTCTCTACCCTCTCCTCCCCAGTGGCACAGGGGACAGGGAATGGTGGCTGAAATCAGTTCATCACACATTCTCTGCTGCTCCTTCCTCTTCAGCAGGAGGACTCCTTACACAGAAGCCACTCCTGTGCACGCCCTGCTACCAAAAACTGGCCAAGCCAACCCAGTATCTATGTGCATAGACTGCTTGGTTAGAGCTGTCTGGTGTTAGAAACAGCTGGATGCCCAGTGCAGATGAAACAACTGCACAAAGCAGCACAAGAATCCTGAAGGATACAATCAATGCTAGTTGTCCTGTTTTTAATATAGATTCACCAGGTAATGGTTGGGCCTAGGGCAATATATGGGTCATATGAAAGATAAGCTTTGCCTGGAAGAAGTCATTTGATACTATTTTAAAAAGGGAGGAGGAGAGTGGAGAAAAGTTTGAAATGTCTGTGTCTTTTTTAGGAGACCATCAACTAAAAGTTCAGACAGCAGCGAGCACAGTGAAGCAGGTGATGAGAAGAAGAAAAGGGACTCGAGGAAGAGTGGTTTCCTTAACTTAATCAAATCAAGAGGCTCCAAATCCGAACGCCACCAGAGTGTGTCGGTGGCTGAGGAGCCCTCCTCACCCAAGGTTGCTGCAAAAAGCCCAGCTTTAGACACAAGCAAGAAGGAGGCAAAGCCTGCAGAGCAGAACGGTGGCGCAGAGCGATCCGAGGAATTAAAGACTCCAGACTCACTGGAGGAGGTGCAGACAGATGATGTGGCAAAAGCTGAGAGGGGTGACAGCAAGGGAAGCCCCCAGGGAGGCCGGAGGTACGGTGTGCAAGTGATGGGCAGTGGACTTCTCGCAGAAATGAAAGCCAAGCAGGAGAAGAGAGCAGCCTCTGCTCAAAAGGTGAAGGCAATTTGATTTCTTTTGAGTTGTTAAAAAAAAGAGCCAAATTGTGTGTCTTCAGGAGAGGTGGTTTGGGACTGCAAGGGTTGGTGGCTGGGGCTTGACACATCAGTCCTGCTTTCCAACAGGGATTGTGGTGTTCCTGCAACCATCTCTGTGGTGTTCCTGCAACAAGCTCTCTGCTGTGATGGTTGAACACAAACAGCCTGGCCAAGGCACATGCTGCACATGTGTTGCTGGAGTTGCACCCTTAAGCCTGGGCTTTCACTCCCCTTGGGGAGGGAGTGGCACCTGCCTTTGCACTTGGTGTCAGACCATCACAAACACAGAAGAGGACATGTAATTGTTTGCACACATCACAGAATAACTTGGGGCCAACTAGGAAGCCCAGCTCAGTATCTCCACTCTATATGATGTTTGGTTTGTTCACAGTGCATACTGGAATTGCTTCAGAAAAGGTAAAACTAGGACAGGCTTCCTACTGTGTGCCCCTTGCACACAAATACCTCAGGTATGTGGCATAGTTAACTACAGTGGTGGCTGGCTGTACTCTTCTCTTTCAGAAAATGATGTAGACAGATAAGGAGGTCTGCTGTATCTTTAATTATATATTCCATGCAGAGAAGTAAATCTGGCTACCAGTCACTCCTTACAATATTTGGCATATACTTTTCTTGTTGCACTTTTTGATTTTTATGTCCTTTTGTACCACACCGAATTATTTTTATGCCTTTGATTTATGTATTTCAAAAACTAACAATGAAAGAAAATAATCTGTTGAAAATTATTTCCAATTGTCTGTCCAGATTCCCTTTGCTCTCTGTAATTTTCTCTTCTGTGAAGTGCTGATCCTGGGCAGGAACTCTGCTGCACTCTGCAAATGCACAGAGTGGAATATCCTTATGTTCCTCCAAAGCATTCTGTGCTGGCCTATTTTGCCTGATGTCCATTTGCCATTGGTCTTCCCCATTATTATCCTCTGCTTCCTGCCAGCTGCCATTGACATATTTCACAAGTACCAAAGAATAAGCCTTTTTTCACTTCTCTCCTCCTCTTCCATGTGCAGGGCACTCAGATGTTCTCCATTTGCCATCACTGTCCCCTGTCATTTAAAAGGTGTTACCTTACAACAAAGCTCATCTCATGCTTTATTGTGTTTTCCTTCCTTTGACACGTACAGAGTTGTCTTGCTGTGGCCAAGCAAGGCACCCAAAGTCCATTTTTACCTTTCTTCATAGCCTTACAGTGCTTGAGTCTTGTCACAAGCAGATTCAAATTAATGTAGTTGTGTATGGATCATTAAAGGGGTCCTCAGTGCAGAAATGATTTTTCTAAAGAATGACCAATTCCTTTCCTTTCTCCTTGGTATTAAGTAATGCCCATGAATAGTTTCATTGACTTCTAAAGCACCAAGTTTTCAAATAAAATGCCATATGATTTTAAATAAGAGTATTATGCCCTGCCTGTAATTTATAAAATACCAAGCTGTTCCAGATTATATGAATTTTTACAAGTGCATAATTGTGTATGCTTCGTGCTCTTTGGGTTCTTAACACTTGTTATCTCAAATCAAATCTGAGTCAAGTGAGTCCAATTGAAAGGATGTGGCTGAGGTAGAATATTAGCATGTGTAATTTTTTTTTGTAAGTGGGGAAGGTAAAAGTCCTCTTCAGTTGGTGAGCTTTCATAACAATAATTGGAAACTTCAATTTCATCCTTCAGAAGTAAAAGTTGTTGTTGCCTGTTCCAAGGTTTTGGGGTGGTTTTTTTACAACACTTAACCTGTTTACTGGCTGGAAAGGTTGGTTCTCTTATTTCAGGTTTAAATTACAAGAAAATAATGTTATCTATCTTATTTTTTGTACAATCTTATATTTATGGAATGCAAACCTATGTCTTTATACATATATAAAAGAGTGACAATAAAACTGAAGTGAAATAGGAATCTGTACACAGCAGAGTACTGAGTTATCTATCCTTAATGTTTCTCAGAGGACACAAATTTGAACTGCTGTTCAAAAGCATTTTTCACATACTTCATCCATCACAATATCAAATAATTTAGGTTTGCACTTTTATTCATGATACTCATGAAGGTGGAAATCATACAGTATCCTGACACCTGAGCTGCAGAAGACAGCATCCCACTGCTACATTGTATAGGATGGTTGTGATATCAAGTTCTGTAACATCTTCAAATTTATCAGAATTTCAGTATGATAGAAAATTGTATTTTCCTGCAAGGTACAGATGGCTGCTTATATTCTAAGCTATTTTACATGAAAACAAAGCCAGAAGGAATTTACTATTTCATTCATACCCTACCACAGTCTTGTTACAGATAAAAGTGATGAGCAGGTGCAGAGTAGATGGAAAGATGGTAAATGCATTTTTTGTTTTCTTGTGCTTAGAATACAACGAGGGAATTGGCACTAATGGTAGAGTCAAGTATTTGGAGATCAATGTTGCCTCAGGGCACACATAAATAGATCTTTTAGCTCCATCTAGTGTTACATGCTGGATTTTTAAATACCTGAGCAAGGCCCACGAGGAAACCATAATTCATAGCCTGTTTATTCCCTCTCAGTGTCACCCAACTCTGCAGTGTTTCCCAGCCTTGCATGAATTCCTTTTAAAAATACAGCCTGGGTATTATTTATCTACATGATGAATTCACCTGCATTGATCTGACTTCTCACAGTAAATTTTTGCTGCCAGTGTTTAGTGTTGTTTGGGGACCATAAGCTGTTTGTAATGTGTGTGCAGTAGGTAGCCAAACATGCTCACATCCTAATTGCATTTTTAAGTACTACACTAATAGGTGCCAGCACTGACTTTTCTGCTTGTCTTGGTACATGGTCATATTTCCCCAGTTGTCCCATAACTAGAGAGGGAGGAAGGAACTACAGTGAAATTAGTTTCATGCAGTCATGCAGCTCTCCTAAGTCATTTACTGTAGTTAAGTGTTAGGCATCTTTCTTCAGGATTTGCATAGGAAAATTAGTTTCTTAGTGAAAGTTCAAGAGAATTTACATTCCATGAAAGGATTGTTGCAAAAAAGGTGGTTTTTCCAAGGTACGGAAGAAAAATCCAGCAGAAGGAGAGTGGTATTCCCTTAAAAAATATATAGCCAAGAGAGACTTATAGAAAAATGCATAACTGTAGGAGGTAAACAGGTGAGAATTTAGCCAAAATATCAGTGTCAGTCAAGAAATGAGAACAAAAACTGAGTTTCTGCCCAGTGGCACAAAGCCCTAATGTTTCTAGCTTTGTCAGTGACTTTGCTTTGTCCATATGGACACCGTAGCTAAATATTTTGGTTCTACAAGCCACAGCATTTCTAGAGTTCATCTGTCCAGAAGACTTCATTGTATCAGGGTAGTTTTACAGCACAGGAAGCTTAATGATTACTCTAATAGCACCCTCCTTAATGCAGTGTGCCATTCTAAGTGTTCACCTGTTCTTAGAGGAGAGGCTGGGAGAGAGCATCACCCTGCCAGGTCTTACACAGGCATAGCAAACACTCAGCATCTCCATTCTCTTTGTTATATTGAACAGAGGCTTTGTTTTAGGAGCTGTGAAATTACATGGGCAAAGTGGAGGTATCAGTAAATCTGATGCAGAAGATACTGTACCTGGCCAATACAGATTTGAAATGCATGGGAAAGGCACACGGCCAGCATGGATATTTAGAGATCGTTTCTTGATGCTTGTATTTGAAATACTGATTTCACTCTAAATACATCCGTTTTTCTGTAGTAGGCATGTACTTCTGCTACTTGTAACCATTTTCTTCCTTCCTGTGTTTCCTGTTGTCCCATTTTAAACTATATGCTATACTTAGCAGTCTTCCAGGTCATAACCCCCAAAAGGCAGTGATCATGTTTGTACACTGTACATTTCTAAATGTGATGAGAGGGACAGTCAGAGTCGGTGTTGAAGCAGTAGCAGTGACCTGAACACATCAGTGTTACTTATGCATGGGTATATAAGCAGATGCAGTGCTCACCAGAACAAATAATTTGCTTTTAAGTCATTTGCTACACTGGCTGTCTTGAAATAGCAAATAAAGAATCAAGATTGAAGCTGCCTGGCTGCAGAAGTCTATTCCTACCTTTGTAGTCTAAAAAAAAAAATCTCACTTCTATCCCTAGTCTTATCTTTATAAGGCTTTCTCTCTTAGTATATCCTGCACCTAAGTCTATGTGCTTTTTTTGAATCCTCTCATTTGTCCTTCTGCCTAAGCTTTGGTAGCAGGTAAGGCAGTAAAAGGAGGCTGGTTCTCTTACAAGTGCTGCATATCTAAACTTCTCCTGATGAATACACAGGTTTCAACCTCACTTAGCTATAACATGACAAAAGCCTCTAGAGTTTGGGGTTTTTTTTTGAGGTCAAGATGTTAGGAAACCTATTTTATTTGCAATAGAAGAGAGGCAAAATATCAGCATATAAACCAGAAGTCCCTTTTCTTTTGAGGTGCTGAGCACCCAGCAGTGCTGGTGATGAGTAGCTTTAAAAACTTTTCAGTAAATAAGGTCTGTAGGTTTTTAGGGGAATCCTGTAAATATGTGGGCACTGCTGCTTCTGTAGTTGCAGTTTTATCTAAAAGAAGAAGTTATTCTTCTGTGTAGAAGAGCATAAGTTCAATTCAGCGGTCATATTCAAAATCTAGATCTTCAGAAAAAGGTATTAATTTCAAACAAGAAGTTTTTAGATGCAGAGCTATGCTAGGAGACCTGTTACATAGGAGGCAGTGTCATTGCAGCTCTGATAGGCATGTGGCAGTGTTAGGTGCAAATCAGGGTAGTTTCCTTCCCATTTAGCTCTCAAAAATCTGAAACAAAGAGAGAGAGTGCACCATTTCTTGTTATCACTGATTTCTCTGCCTTGTGGCTTCCAAATTAGAGGGTTTTTCTTAACAGGATCACTGAGTTGTATTAATTGCAGATGTGTTACTAATCTGAGAGCTTTTCTCACTCTTACAGAAACTTGGGAATGACACAACTCCCAGAGAGTCTATTGACACAACAATGAGCTCAGAACGACTGGATGGAAGTGGTACAGGTACAGTATAAGTTTCCTGGTATAAACTTCCTAGAAAACACAAAATGCCTATTGTCCAAAATCTCACTTCTCTCTTCAGACTAAATGTCTGCAATTGGTTAAGCAAAGTAGGAGTTTACACTATGTGAAGAGCATTAGAAACAAGCTCACTTTTATGCTATGGAGGGCACTTCTCATGAAGTCAGCTCTAGGGCTGAGTTTGTGGCTCACTTTTTCACTCGTGTTGCACAGGAGGGAAAGTACTTGGTGGCTGGGGTGCCTTTGGAAGGAGGCTGGCTTTTAATGGGATCAGCTGAAGCTCAACCCAAGAGCCAGCAGAAATGCCTGTGCACAAAGAAGTGGAAGTGCTCAATATATCTGAGGATGGAAATATGCCCAGTGTTCAAGCTTTAGGTCTGCTCATACTAACTTGAGTAGGGCTGACTTTCAGCTGGCTGTAGTGCTGTCGGTCTGTCAGCAGTCCTGACTCATAGTCAATGGCAGCTGGCTCTTCCCAGGATTTCACCAGTCTGATTGAAGCCAGGGCTGTCTGTAAAGCTGTGGAGGCCCCTGGACACTGCTCATGTGCACAAAGCTCCTCTCCATTGTGTACAAAATGGTGTTCAGCCTTGCAGTGCTTACAGTACCAATTCCCTCTGCACCTCATCTTTCCATGCCCTTGTCAAGCCACAGTCCTGGGCCCTGACATGGCACACTGCAGCCAGCCAAGGACAAGGTTGACAGACTGGTTTACATGTATACTTTGGGGACTGGCCAGTGAAGGTTTCAAAAGGGATTCAGCTCTGGTGGTTTGTGTTTACTACATGAAAGGAGTGGTCTGAACTAGGAAATCCAGGTCTGATTTCTCAGCAACAGTGGTATCCTGCAAGCCTGGCACGCAAGATTGCAAAAACATATAGAAAAAAAGACTGGAAAAATAGGCTGAAATCAAAATCCCAATGTGGCCATCTTGATTGAGCACTTCAAATACAATTTTGAAGTTTTAGGTCTTTCTAAAGCTTTTTTAAAAAAAGAGTATTCAAAGCATGCCATAATCTTTAAAACAGTGCTTTTAAAGCCTTCTTGTATTTTGAGAAGGACCTTGTGAACTGTATGTGTCCCCTGAAGACAGCATACTGAAGTCAGAGGAGCAAGGATAGTCTGCACTTTGGGCATTGGAGTAGCTGGGGGTGTGTGACCTCAACTTGTCTCTGGTCGTTCTTTCTGTATATGACACATTTCACCCCACCACACTGCACTGTGTTTGCCCCTTCCTTTGGCCCTCCAGCTGTCAATTTTTTCCTTACCATCTTGCTTGAGAGCTCCTCAAGGCTCTCTTTTCATTGTTGCAGCTACAGTTAGTCTTTGGCTTGAGCTAATTTATTTTAAATTACTGTGCTCTAATAATGTTAGAAGGCCTGAGGTCAGGAAGAAAAGAAAGAAAGTTAATGGAAAATTCCTGAATATTTTTACAGGAGAACTCAGCTCGTGGTTCTGAAGGAGAATAAGTTTTGGGGGTTTTATTCCTTGCTTTGTGTGTGGATGTTGCCTGCCTCTTTTGTATGCACACACACATAGGTGCAGGTGGTGTCCTGCTGTTTCACTTGCAGCAAGAAAGTATTTCACAGGTGCAGACACAAACTCTCCCTGTCACACACTCATGCTCATCTCTATGCACCATACAGCTGTCTGCTTTGCCAGAGTTTAACTCCAGCTGGGCTGGAACACAGCTACATAGGCTGGAAAAACATACTGGAGATTGGCTTGCAACAAACTGTATAAACACTCACCCTCCCTTCCTCCCACTGCCTTTAAAATGTCTGTGCTCAGCACTTCCATTTTCAGGAGGCTTTCTGAATGGGAATAGCAGGTAGGTAGGTCAAGTCAGCATCTGTGAGCACACACTTGGTTTTGCCAAGTACCAAGGCTACCAGTCTGCATTTCAGTTAGTCTGAAATTCTCTTCTGAGATTTAAGATGTGAAAACTGTGCAAAGTCTCAGGCTAAGAAACAAGTTCCAAGATTATCATTGAAACTGCTAGATATAAACTTTCTACCTCCTGAAAGCTGCAGAGTAGGAAAGTAAAGCAGGCTTTTTGCTTGTTAGCAACCTGGAGTCCAGCAGGCTTTCTACCAGCTTGCACAGCTAGATGGGACTGACTTACTGCTTGCAAGTCACTGTAAATTGATCTCTAAATACTTTGGTCTTTGTTTGGGATAAACAACATGTTGGTAAACTTACTAATGTGTGGAAACTGTAAGCCATGTCCAGTGTTATTAGACAAATCAAAATACTATATAAAGAATACTTTGATCTGGGCTGAGTTTCAAAATCTCTTCTAGAGCTTGCTAAAAGCAACAAATAAAAAGATGTAGCCTGCTGGTCACACACTTGGGATTTATTTTCTGGGCCAGGATTTCTCTGTTCATCTTGGAAACCCAGCCTTTTGTCTGTAGAGACACCAACAGTCAGGAATGACTTTTTCCACTGATCCATCACTGTTTTCTCAGCAGGTAGGCTGTGCCATCTGCTCCTAGAAATATGAAGGAGGAATAAGGTCCAGCTAGCCATCATCTCAAATATATTAAAAAGGGGGACATGCAATTGCTGTCTTGGACAATTGAATCACAAATCTTAGCATATGTCAAAATTAGCAGGTTTAGAGGCTTTGCTTGCAGTGATTTTGAATAAGGCATTGGGGATGCTCTTACACATAGCAGTGCATGTGTTAGCTCGTGGTGGTGTTTTCCACACCACCATAGCTGTGCATGGACCCTTCTGTGCTGCAGCAGACTTTATTTTATGTGCCTATTTATTTCAGTGCCTAAACAACAGCAGACCCTTCCAGAGAGTCGGTTTGCATCGAATAAAGGCGATTCCATCTCAGCGTCATCAGAAAAAAATTCAAAAGCTGAACCAAAGGCAGAAGCTGGTGCAAAGGCAAGAAGTTCTTCCAATACACCAACTAGTCCAAAGCCCCCACTGCAGTCAACAAAGCCCAGCCTGGCAGGACGACCCACAGTGCCACAGAAACCACGCTCTGCCTCTCGTACTGGTGAGAAGCTCTTCTGGGCAGTTGCTATCCCCAGCTCTGGGTGCTGTTTGTGTGGGCTGTGGTGGAGACAGCCATTGCCACATCCTGAACAGAAGTTAAAAGGAGAGGGACAGGTTCTTCATTGCCATGCTCTTGACTCACATCCTTCTTTTCCACCCCTTTTTGCCCTAATTCAAGTAAACTTATTAAAATGGTTTAATCTGTGATCCTCAAGAGTAAAGTGTGAGAAGCAGTAGTGGCAGTGGCAGAGCTGTTTTTGAGTTAGCCTGCTATCACAGAAGAGGTGAGCATGGAAAGCTACTTCAGCATCAAAGCCTATTGTAGTAGCACTGACAAAAATAAATATGTTTTCTCTAAAAACCTGGCTCTATATACTAAAGGCCTTGGGGTTTTGGGGCAGGCTGCTCTTAGCCCCTCAAGTGTCTGTTTCTTAATAATTTGTACAAACCAGCTGTCTCTTACTTTTTCCTTGTTTAGCCTTTGTTTATTTCCTTATTGCTTTTGACTGAAAATAATTGCAACTGGGCTTTTATAACCTGCAAGACTGCCTTCTGCCCAGATGTTATCCTAAAGGTTTCCAATAGTGGGAAATGTTTCTGCACATCTCCCATGCATTTGTCTGTCTGCTGTTTAATAGGCCAGTGTCACAAACTCCTCTTCCCAAAGTACAGCCACTGCAATTGAGGAGAATTAAAAGCCAGTTACAGACTTGCCGAGTATCTACAGCAAATACAGCTCATTAACTGCCAGGGAGTGAAAAATATGAGCATGGCCATCTGTAAGAGCTTGCAGCCCTCTTGACTTTTCCCATAACCACTGTTGACCTTAGAATGATGTAATTTCTGATAAGGATGAGGAGTCAAAGGGATGTTACCGCCTCCTCCCTGCCCTTGATGTGAAACCTGAGCCTTCCTTAGTCTCTGCATTCCACTGGGCAGAATGTTGTTCACATACAAAATCCCCTTCAGATTTTAGGTGGATTTACATTTATTTTATTGACCATTTTAGAAACAGTCATCGAAGTGAGGGATGCCGAGTTGGATGCTCATGAGATGAATGCAACAGGGAGGGCCTGGATTATTTAGTGGTGCTCAGTCTGTAAAATAGGCAGTCAGGAAGACCTGAGCTGTCTGTTTCTGCCAGCTCCTATTTCCTGCAGAGAGAGCATACTGTGGATTTAACACAAGGGAGTAATTAATACTTACCCATAATAAGCCAGCTCTTTGATCAATAGTAAAAGCAGCACAGCTCTGTTGCAGTCCAACTTCTGTCCTCTTACTTGTAGTAACCCACTGCCTAAGAATGCCCAGGCAACATGATGAAGAAAACCAAGCAATCATCTTTTCTGTGTTCTTGCTCTTGCTGTTGTTTCCAGCACTGCAGTCACACAAATAGTAGCAAATTTTTTGCTGAGTAATCTGGGTGCAAAGGAGCACAGCTCAGATATCCACAGATTGTCAAAGACTGAAAGTCTATATCTAGCTGTGTTTGCCAGTCACTGTGCTCCTCCTTGTGTTGATATTGAGCTTTCCCAAGCAAATGGCCTCACAGGCATATCAAATGCATGGAGAAGGTCCAAGAATTATTGTATCTGTTCATACCAAATTGCATTTGGGATGCTCATGACTTTCCTGTGCTGAAAATGAAACAGTTGACTCTTTGTGGTCTCTCCTTAGCAGAGATAAATTCTGATTAATTTCTAGTATGCAACTGAATTAACTCTTTTTACAAATGCGTAATACAGATGATGCTCTGACTTCCTTTTGTTCTTCTGTCAATGCTAACCTATCTTCCTTGGTTCTCTGTTATGTACACATGCCACTGTTTACTTCTTGAAAAGCAAACTTAAAAGGAGTTGAATAATCCACTGTGGCTGTACTTCCCTACTGTCCAAATGAGGCCTGTGGAGCGTAAGACTGACAAGGTCTTCCTGTAAGGACTGTAAAGATGGTAGTCAGTTTGCCCTACATAATCCATATCCAGCCTTTTAGAGAAACAAGATATCTAGATGGTTTTAAAGTATAGATTTAAGTTTAAGTTTCAGGTTTTCTCACAGTCTGGAAGATGGAAGTATTTTTTTTCCTTTTAGCAACTCTTTATGGATGCCCTTGTGTTATGCTCTGGGAAGTTATTCATGGAAACACAGAGTTCTGTAATGCTTTTTATGTTTTTTTTTTCCCTGGTTCACTTTTAGACCTTATCATTGTGAAACAGACATCTAAATTGATGAGTTTATTATGTTTCAGAACAACAAAAATATAACTAGAACAAATATTTCCAGAAATCCATCCTTTTTTTTTTTCAGCTTTTCTTTACAAATTGCTACTTATATCTTGCAGGTAAATCACATGTTCACATCAGATTTCTATTTGCACTACAATAGCAGCACACATGAAAAATGCTGAAATTGAGATCTTCTGTTTGACTGCTAAAAGTCTTTCACCTGGGCTGAGATCCATACAATTTGTTCTCTTCTTGTAATGTTAATTCCTGAATCCTTCTTTTTCTGACACAGGTTCTGTCTGGTTTTTGTTTGTGTATTATGTTGAGGTTTGGTCCACCATAAACAACTGTTTCTGTGAGCTTTAGTGTAGATACAATTTTTCCTTCTCACCTTTTTGTTTGTGGTACTCCACAGAGGATGCTCCAGAGTCTCCCTCTGGCCCCAGTTCCCCAAAAGTTGCCCTGCTTCCACCAGTGCTGAAGAAAGTTCCTTCTGATAAAGAAAAGGATGGTCAGAGCAGCCCCTCAGTCAGATCATTTTCTCAAGAAGGTAGGAGTATTTGTGTAACCTGTTGTCTTCTAGTGAAGTTTGATGTTTCAATGTCTCCTAATTTGTTTTCACCTGGAAGGGGAAGAGGGTTATGCATTTGAAGGTGCAAAAAGCAAGGAAAATATATCTGGTCACCTATTCAGCATCTTGTCCACCTACCTTTGATCAAATCAAATAAACAATTAATCCCTGGGTATTAGTAATGTAGCTGAATAATTAGGGGATTCATGTGTACATTTTTAGTTGGTTTGGTCTGAACGAAGATGTTCAGACCAATTATGTGAAATTTCACACAGTAGTGTGAAATGCAGCTCTGTGATTCAGCATCTTTCCAGGGGAGCAGCCATAACTTTGTTCCTTGCAGCCAGCCCACTGCTCTCTTTGTTTGCCTTCCTGTTGGTCTCTGCACACGACTGAGTTCACCTCCCCATCTTTGGGCAATGAGTCTCTGTGCCAGGGCAAGGCTTGGTACCTGCTATCTTTTATACACAACAGTGGGCTGCTCTCTTCTCTTTGCTGATTTTCATGTGTGCACTGAATTTCTACTTTTGCTGATGCATTTTCATGCCTTGAGTTGATTCTTAGAAGAGCTCAAGCTTCCTCTGATAGCATAGGGTATGTGGAGAAGTAGTCACAGGAATGTTGCTCACCATGGTGTTAGCTGGCACACGTGATGATGTTTGAAATCTGGGGGTGAGATGTCTTCTTTCCTGGGTCTCTCCTCAAGAAAGACATCTAAGGTGATTCCCATCACTTAAGCTGTGAAACAAAGGGGTGCCCTTTCACACTCTGACAGCAGATTTTCACAGCATAAAATAGGAAAAAACAAGTTGATGTAGCTACATAATGCTGGGTTGTGAAGACTGAGAAGTTGTGCTGCCTACAGAGTCCACTGTCATCATTCAGATGATCCAGATTGCCGAAAGCAACAGAAGTCAGGCATTGTACTTTCTTACTTCTTGCTCCC
The DNA here is from genome assembly GCF_012460135.2 of Molothrus ater. Lineage (NCBI taxonomy): Eukaryota > Metazoa > Chordata > Aves > Passeriformes > Icteridae > Molothrus > Molothrus ater. The sequence goes on along the minus strand of NC_050478.2, from coordinate 93,119,158 downwards.
TTAAGCCTCTCAGTCAAACAGAATTTTCTATTTGGCTCTATATGCCACTGTACATATTTTATCAATAATAGTTTAGACTTGCCAGGTCCTTAAGGAGCTGCTGGGCTTTGCATGAAGTTGTTTGGGAAAGAGGAAATTCTGTTTATTTCATTTTTATTCATTTTCATGTTTTCTTTTTTACTCATTACTGTCCTACTTCCTCACTTAGCCATTCCTCTGTCCTTGCTTTCTGCCTCTCTTCAGGCTAGCATGTTCAATTTATTTCTGCAACTGGTAAATCACTGCAAATCTGTCCAAGTTAGTAACAAAATTGAATCTCCTGTGAAATAAAGCTACAAATTAGATGATACTTGATTGTAAAATTGCTTTATGTTGATGATTTTAACTGTACTTCCTGGGACAATCTGAAAATACGCCTCTTTGCACTGTGCAGCTGTGAGATCAGGCTGCAGTTACCTGTTTTATACCTAAAATATAAAAGCTCAAGATATCTGGATTATATTTAAACAAGCAACTGGCATACTGATTACTGCTCTCTGAATAATTGATTAAATAGGTTGGATAAGAGAAAATTTTCATATTACCTTCTGTATGTGGGCCTACAGAACAGCTTAGGAGTATAAACAAATCCTTTTCCTTGCTAGAGCAAACAGGAGATTGTCAAAAAAGAGATGCAGCTCTTGACTGTGCCAAGCCATCTGGCAGCGTGAGAACCACTCCGGGGCAGTATTCTACCAGTGCAGAAGAGGAAGCTAATGTGCTTGGGCAGAGGATGGCACAGCCAACTTCTGGTTAGAAGTTTTCATTTTTCATCATGGTGGTGCTTGATAACTGGCACTAACAATTGTTAAGAAATGGTAACAGCAAAGAAACCACATAAGGGTGTGGGTTTGTCATCTGTCATTAGGAGAAAGGTAAAAATCTCATGGCGTTCTAATCATATTTCTGCTCTCATGGGATTTACATGGCATGAAAAAATTCACAGATAAAACATGTTTTGTGTATTTTTCCTTTGTGTCAACTCCAGTGACCAGTCCCATCTAGCACATGCAGCCCCTCTGCAGAAGAGCACTCACTACTATCTGTGACTGCTCAGTGCAGCAGCACTGGCACGCTGCAGGTGGGCTGGCTGCTGCTTGCTTTGCTTGCACACCTGTCATTTCTAAGATCATGCACTTTAGTGTTTCAAAAAACATTTCAGCTTGAATATTGTTAGTGCCAGTTTCAGTGCATCACTCACAAAACCATTTGAGAACTGGGTAAATCGGATTATTTATTCTTACTTTGATTTTCAGTTGCAAAAGCAAAGAAAAATACCACCTAAAGAACCCAAGCCCAGCACTGTTAGTTGAAGGAGCAGCTTTGACTCACAGTGAGCTCATTCAGTAGGCTATAAAAATGTTCATTTCTTTTATGTGCTTTTAAAATATAAAAGCTCCTGTTCTCAAATGGTACATGTTTATGTTTCTTTACCTCTTAAATGGTTAATTTGAACTGTTGTTCAAAGTTACTTTTTTTCTAAAGTATTTTAATTGTGTATTTGAACATCTTAGGCAATTCCATTTACCCACAGTTTTTCTGTTTATAAGACATCACATAACCTTTCCTCAGGCCAAAATTTATCCTTTTTGTATTATAAAATCAAACTTAGTCCATCCAAACTGGGAATCTCCCCTCCCTATCATAATCAAATTATTATATTTTAGTTCATTCTGAGATACCTCTCTGACAAAGTAAGTTTTGTAAGCTGGGATCCTGCTGTAGACTGCTGCAGGTCACCTGTGTGGTACGGTTTCATCGAGGCGAGGGTAAGCTCTTCTGGCAGAGGCCTGCTTGCATTGTGTGGACTTAAATGCCTGATACATCTTTCAGTTATTTATGAGGCAAACTACTTGCCTGTATTTTTCAGGCCATAAACTAAAATGGCTGCTGCAGGATGTGCTTTGGGTTTTCTTTGAAGTCAGTGAAGGCCAGATAAAGGCCAGGTAATTATTAGGAGGGTACTGGTATCAAGGATGACTCAAAAAATTTCCAGGCACCTATTTCTTTGAAAAGCAGTGGTGTTTTGGAAGGTAGAAATGCCTGAATATTTTTACAGGATAATCCTCTCCAATTCTGTGAAATGGCTTTAAACACTTTTCTCAAAATCCCTTCCTGTTTCCCAGCTTGTAATGCCAGGATAAGAATGCAGAGTGTGTGTAGCTGCTGGCCCTTATTTCCTCACATATTTTGGCTAGCACAAATAAGAAAACTGGTATTTTGGATTCAGGAGAACTATTTGGCTGCCTTGGGATCCCTCTCTGTACTTCCCACATTCCTGGCAGTCCGTGACACAACCTGCCACACTTCGAAATGGCTGCAGCGATGGTCAGTGGCAGGCTGCTGCTGTGGCTGGAGCTGCATGCTGGGGACAGGGTAGGCTGTTCCCTGCAGGGGGGAGGCTACAGGTGACTGGTACATGGGGAAGGAGAGGTGGTGCTGCATGGCCACAGCAGCTCCTGGTGCCTTGTCAAGAGAGGAATTCACAAAAGTGGTCAGGAACAAGGATCAGTGTGAACCAAAGCAGACCATCCCTACCCAAAATGGTGGAGCAAAGAAGGTCTTGTAATGACAACATTTAATTTTGTGGGAGTGAAGTGAGGTGACTTGCAGCAAGATCACATTTAAGGGCCACTGTGTGTTTGAAGTTTCACTTCAAGTGCAAGTATGAGATTTGTAATGCTGTCAGTCCTTGGGTAAGGTCACCCTGGTTGATGTTAATAATCATCTTGTTACCATAGCAGTTGTAGGCCACTAGTTAGGTCAGGAATCTCAATAAGGTTTTACAACCTTCTTTTCCAATTTATTTTGAAGCTTATAGATTTGGAGAAAGCCCTGGCTTTATGGAGATTTCAGAGTGCTGGATGAACAAAATGTGTACTATTGCATTTAAATCATGAGAAGTGAATATGGCCTCCTGCTTACCCCATTACCAAGCGAAGCAAGGTGCAGAGCCATGGGTGTCCTTCTTATCAAGGGACAGGGAGGACATTGGGACCTGGAAGTGTAGAGGAGCAGGGAGAAGAAGTTTGGGTAACTTGGATGCTGAGATGAACATCTGTCCTGTTTAAAGCTGCTGAGTCAAAAAGGAGAGCACAGATGTGCCCTGCTAGGGAGACAGGCCTGCCTGAGATGCTCTTCACTAGTCTGAGGGATTCCCAGCTGGCACATCCATCAGCCTGAGCCATCAGGAGTGCACTGTATGAGATCCATCCAAGCTGGAAAAAAAATGCTGTTTTGGTTTGGAAGTGGTGGGATAAGAAGAAAATTTCCAGGCCATTTCTAACTGTAATGTTTATCCATGTCACAGTGAAATACTAAGTGTCATGTTTCAAGTTTGCCTGCTTGCCAGCCAACCAACCAGTGGAATAAACCTTGCTCAGACTCTCTCTTCTCACCTTTTTCTGGAGTGAAGAATTAATGGGCCTATGCTACTCCTCCTAGTGCAAATTAATTCAGTGGTATCAGGACCAGCTCCCGTGTGCATTAATGACTTTTTTAATTGGTTTTTTTTTTCTTCCTTTCTCTTCTGCAATCATTAGTAAATCCTGTTTCTGTTTTATACAGCTGCAAAAAGAAGCCCTGGGCAGCAGTCTCATGAGTTCCAGGAACTGAAGCAGAGGTCCTTAAGTAAAGACGGCCATCAGGGAAGCAAGTCCAGTGACTCTGGAGAAGAAGCAGATAAAGATTTTATTTTTATTTAGCAATCAGTACAAGTGCTTTGTAGCGCAAGAGCTTTTCATAACAATCAGGGTTCAGCAATCAACAGCCCTTTTAGTCAGCTGCTCTTTCATCACAGGTACATTTCCCTGCAGAAAACCTGATCTTCCAATCATGACTTACAGTACACCTGGCATTGATTCGGTCCTTAATTTCTGGTGTGTACAGTGCAAGGCATTCCTTTCCTTGCCTTTGCCTAAAGCCAGCTGTTCTTTCATGTATTCTACTTGAATTTCTCTGAAGCAGCTACAAGGAGTGTCCTGCATTAGGGCATTTAGAAAGCAAAGCAAATTAACTGGACACTGTCTTACACTAATACACTGTACAGCAGGTAATGTGTTGTACTGCTGAATGTAAATGTGTCGGATCTGCACGTGACTTACCTATAAATATATTCTTGCGGTATGCAATTGCACATTGTAATTATATTAAAAGAGCACACTAATAAAATAATTTGTATAGATTATATATATTAAATGCTTGGGTATGGTTTTTACATTCTCCCATAGGGAGCTTCTTTCTTCCTGTTCTCCTACTGTACATAAAGCTCCAACGCTTACATTTGTGTACTGTCAGAAAGCACAACAGAGAAGGATTTGGATTATGTATAACCATGGTATGCTTCCACATTCGTATATTAATGTATATAGTTGATTGGAATGAGAGCAATTGAAATTTTATTAATATTGGTGTTTTCTGGAGGCCTTCCTTGGTTCTGTCTGCATATTAGCTTCATTTCAATGTGTAATTCTATGAGAAACATAGTTCAACATCTGTAAAAACATGTCAGCTTTTGAGGGAGGGGGATGCAAATTTCATGGCTACCCACTTACATTACAGGTTGAAGGGATTTTATTCATATGTATATTTGTAACAATAAAAAATGATTTTACAACTGAAATATTAGTCTTCATTTTTACAGAACTGTTTGTGGTCTGATGGTCTCTGATCTTTGAATGTTGGCATTGGGTCACATAGGCAAAGTGTGCAGTTAAGACAAAACCTGTTTAATTTTTCTGCTTCTACTAAAGTGCCTGTTCCAGCTGAAAGGGACACATACACATCATAAAAATACTGAAGGAAGATCACTTCACTATTCTCCCCAATTGGAATCTTCAGAAAAATAACCTTTCTTTGAGCCAGAAACACCTATTATTTAAATTCTCAACTTTGATCCAAAAGAAAAAAACAAAACAGGTTTAGTAACTCTGTCCCATGAGCAATTTCTCTAGACCTTTTGTGCCTTCTTGACAAGACAAAAGTGCTCAGATACCTGCCTGTCTGATGACCTTAAATCTGATGCCTGTGCACATGAAAAAAAATCTTCCGAAAGATAAAAGAAACAATTACAAAGACTCTACAAAGAAGATATGATCAAATGAAATGCAATTGAAAAAAACAAAAAAAAGCAAAAAATCGGAAAATTTAGTGATTACAAGAAAATGCTCTGGGAGGAAATCAGGTGCAGTGCAAAGGACCAAAAGAGGCCAAAACTAACCTCACAGATGTTGTAAAAGCAAGGGAAAAAATCAAGGAGGAGGACACAACTTGAAGGGGAACATATGAGGGACATGCATGGCATGCCATCAAGTGCTGGGACATTGCACCAAAGCTTACCCAATTGGTCCCCATTGAAATCACAAGATTTTGTTTCCCTTCACAAAAGGGATATGAAATCTTGTGAATCTCAAAAGAAAGACTTGCAAACACTCAGGAAAAAAGATTACTCAAATGAAATGCAATTGAAAAAAAAACCAAAAAAAAGTGAAAATCAGGAGATTTGGAGAAGGGAAGGAAAACAAAATCTTGTGATTTCATTGGGGATCACTTGGGCAAGATTTGGTGCATGTTGCAGCACTTGATGGCATGCCATGCCTTTTGATGGCTTTCAGTTTGGCAAAGATTTTTTTTTTTTAAGTATCCATGCCATGTCCCTCATATCATCCCCTCCTAGTTGTGCCCTCCTTGAATTTTTCCCCTGCTTTTGCAACATCTGTGAGCTTATTTTTGGCCTCTTTTGGTCCTTTGCACTGCTCCTGATTTCTTCCCAGAGCATTTTCTTGTAGTCGCGACGTGTCCTGATTTTTTGGTTTTTTTGGATTTTTTTTCAATTGCATTTAATTTGACCATATCTCGTTTCCTGAGTGTTTGTAAGTCTTTCTTTTGAGATGCGCAAAATTTCGTATCCCTTCCCGAAAGGAAATTTCATTCCCTTTCGGGAAGGGAAACGAATTCTTGCAATTTTAATGTAGATCAATTTTGAAAGCTTTGGTACATGTCTCAGCACTTGATGGCGTGCCATGGTGCCATGCCTTTTGGTGGCTTTGACTTTGGGGAAGATTTTTTTGTTTGTTTGTTTGTGTTAAGAATCCATGCCATGTTCCTCATATCTTCCTCTCCAAGTTGTGTCTTCCTCCTTGACTTTTTCCCCGGCTTTTGCAACATCTGTGAGCTTAGTTTTGGCCTCTTTTGGTCATTTGCACAGCACCTGATATAATCCCGGCCCATTTTCTTGTAGTCACTAAATTTCCCAATTTTTTTTATCCTCCAATTGCAATTCCTTTGATGATTTCTCCATTCCAGATTGTTTGGAAGTCCTTCTTTTCTGTTTTGGCCTTCAGCGGGGATCAATTTTGGCAAGCTTTGGTGCATGTGCCTCCACTTGATTGTGGAGGGATAGAATCTAAGAAAATACAGATAGTGCAGAAGACAGTCTCACACCTGAGGAGTTGCAGCTGTACTGATCACCAAAGATTAGGAACTGGCCTGCCCTTATAGTCTGCAGCTGTGTCTAATAAGAAGAGTGCTACAAAAGAGTGGGTTAGCTGGTTAGAAGCTCTTGGTAGGTGTTTCATTTTAAAAGTAGGCTACAAAGGGGTTGTAAAGCTGTCTTCAAGGCTGGAGGTTCCTTCCTGGATTTTGCTCTGGCTTCAAATTATGTATTTATCTAAAATTAGTAAGAAAGCGTTTTTGTATTCACATATCTTCTTTTGATTTTTTTGCCATCAGTATGAACAAATCATAAATTGCGAAGGAAAATTTCAAATACCTGTACGTTAAATGAGAATTAATTTTTTAATAAATAAACTCCAATTTTTTTTCTTATGGGTCATAGAAAATACAACATTCTGAGAATCGTAAGTATGGAAGAAGGGTTGCTCTATTGGTTTTGTGAGTTGAAGAAAATTACACCAAGGATTGTGGTATTCAGACAAAAATTTAAAATAGTCTATAACTTCCAGAGCAGTTAGTTGCTGAGGATTTCTTGCCTGTGCTTGATGTTCTTCTCATCAGTTATCTGATAGTGTTCTGCTCGTGCTGTGAAAAACCACAGCAGTAGTGTGTGCTCATCACCCAAGTATCAGTAAACCCTCAATGCTGAACCACACAAATGCTGTAGACAAAGCATCTGTTTGTGCTGTTAAGAAAAAAGCTTTAGTGCTGTAACATTTTTTTGCTGGAGTATAAGGATTTCATTAGACATCAGTGTTTTCCATATTAGTTATGGAAAGCCTTTTGTCTTTATTCCAGCCATCAGTGTATTGTGGGCAGGCTGAGTGGTAGAGAAACAACTATAAAGGAGTGCTAGTGAGAGCTCTTGAAGACCTGGGGTTTGGCTTTTTGTCTGTGTGGCTTTGGGGGTAGGGAGGAATGAAGGTTTTCATTTTTTTACTTTCTTTCTGCCTGGTACATCCAGCACTATCAGCCTGACTGAAAAGAATTCATGTTGCATCCAGGGCACCCCTCTTGTACCTCTTCTGCATTTCAGAAATAATGACTTTTATTTTCAGTATCTTGAGCCCATAGAGACCATGGGCAAGTGCCAGTGTGTTTCAGGAAAGGAACAACCAGTGTCCCTTAGTGCCAAGCCAAGCCAGGAGGTTTGGGGGAATGCTTGCAGAGCAGGGAAGGTGCTGCCTTTCCATGAGATGTGGGCCTTCCAAGCAGGTGCGTAGCTGAGAGAACCCTCATTTCTCATTTCTTCCCTGCTGCTTGAGCTGCTCTGGGGGTGGCCTCCTATGATCCCTGCCTATCCTGGCCCATGTGCTTCTCTGGGAGGGTGAGGGGCAGAGCCCAGAAGCCACATTCAGCAGCTTTAGTGGGCTGTCAGTGGCAAGGATTCCTGGAGTTCCTGGGAGACTGAACAGACATCAGGCAGAGGTATTACTGAAGGAAAGGGTTGCTAACTTGTTCTCCCAGGGCATCCATAATCTTTGAGTATCACCAATGCTCTGTGTTCCTTCCTGTCACACACGGGTACTGTGCTAGCAGCTTGCTGGCAGTGGTGGGAGCAGAGTTTGGTATGGGAGAGGAGGTGGCCTGCCTCCCAGGCCTGCTGCTGGCATTCATTCCCCTTGCAGCTGAGGGCATCTCCACAGTGCTGTGCTGCAGTCTGGTCACACAGGAAGGGCTCAGAGGCTCCGGCTGGGGTTATGTGTGACACCATGGCTTGGTCCCTGGGCCATGACTGCTGTCAGACAAGAGAGCAGTTGCCTTCACCATGTTTAGGGGTAACAGCAAAGAAGGGGAGGCAGCAACTGAGGTGACAGCAAGGCCCTCTGTTTTGCCCCATGCATGTATACATTCTGTGTGAGCAAACAAGAGGGAAGGACCAGCAGCCCTGGTCATCCAGTTGGAAATGCTGCCCTGGAAGGGGTCTTACCATGAGCATCTCAGTTCAGAATTGCACCTAACTGATTCCCCTTTAGGAAATGGGGGCAAAAAGCTCTTCTGGACGGAGCTGCTCTGCTCTTTTGTGCTCTTAAATCTGGTATTCAGGTTTTGCTGGCAAGGAATTTCACCCCTGATATACATAGTAGGAGTGCCTTCCCCTCTGAGAGGCACTGAAGAAGGGCTGTGGCTGTGTGCCAGTGTGAACTCAGACAGCACTGTACCAGAGCTGCAGGACCTACTTCCCACTCCCTGCTAAAGGAGGTTAAAAGCTGACTGATACATTTTGAGCTTTTTAAAGTATTCCCTGATGTGCAGTAACAACAGTAAATAGCTGCTTCCTAAAATGGGAATTCTAATCATCCTAAATCTTCCCCCCCTGCCAGAGCCAGCCATCCAGGCTGAGACAAATTGGGAATTAATGTAGTCCATTAGTCACAAATCTGTGCAACCCACCACACTTAGCTCACAGCTCCCACCAGCACAACTTCTCGCCACCGTTGCTTATTAATTGATTAATGTGGAGATGATTTCTCTCTCCTATTGCAAACAAAATAAAGTACTGAGAATAATTTTTGGGAAAATAGCAGAAAGCTCTGCTCCTGTTTGAAACTCATGAGAGTTTTACATCTGGAGATTATCCTCTGCTTGTGCTGAAGCTTGGGGAAGGTTTCAGGTAGAAACAGTGTCCTTTGCTTCTCCTGGAGCCATGAGCCAGAGAGTAACAAACAGCACAGACTGAGTAACAGATTATCATTTAATGCTGGTCTCCTGTTGATCAGGCCTAGAAAGCAGAGCAGTCTTTCCCAATCCTAAGAAAATGCAATTGAAAATTGCAATTTTCAATTTGTTTGAAAACAAATATTCAAATTGTTGAAAATTGCAACATAAATACAAGGTGCCAACCTTTCCTTCTAATGTATGAGCTCCTCATGCCAGAAGTAAGGGATCACAGGAAGATCTGCCAGGCATCTTCACAGCTTTCCTACTCATCTCTGTGCTCGTCCTCCTGCAGTTCCTCATGCCTCCTCCCAACAGGGGACTCTTGCCAGCACCATAGCAAGTGCCTTTGGAGCCACCTGAGCCGCCCTCCACTAGTGTCCAGCATTTCCAAAGCCTCCTGACCACAGGCACGGCAGGACTTCACAGCAGCTGGGATATTTTCCCCTGGGGACAGAGAGGGGTGTGGCCATTTTTGGTTGAGAGCAATTAGCTTCACTAAACAGACAGCGCTCTGGAGTTCCTCAGGCCGTGATGGCACCTTGTTTCAGCGGGCATTGCCAGTGACTGGCATCTTAAAATGCTGCTCTTATCATTGCATGTAGAAGTCTTTTTTTTCCTTCCTGACACTGAGATTTCTCCAGCTCTGGAGGGCAGTCTCCCAGAGCTGTGCAGAGTTCATGTATTCAGAGACCTGGGGAACAAACATCTGAATCGGTGAAGAAATGCAGAAGTGAGGCTTCAGGGTGATCTGCAGGGCAGGGAAACAAATCAAATAGTGATTTGTTGGCTGAAGGCAAGTTGCTAGAAAGCAGCCTAGTGGGGGGACTGCATCTAAGTGCCCCTTGGGATTGTGAGATGCCCTAGAGGTTCCAGGGTCCTGTGGTGAGGAGAGAAATCCCAGCTGATGGAGAAAGGCTGGTGCAGGGCAATGGCTAAGCTCCTGATAAAGCTCCTTTTTCTTCTGAGTCCAGGACAAAGCTGCCAGTTCTCAATCAGCAGCCAGGGACAAGGTGGTCCACAGGATGAGGCACTTGCTTGAGCAGGAACCAGAACCAGAATGCCAGCTCACCCCCTCCCTGGGCCCTTTCACCTGTGCTTGCTCCTGCTGCATCAGGGAGATCCGGCAGGGGCTGCAAGTGTCCTGTGGTAAAAATTCCCTCCATGCCAAGTACCAAAGAGGAATCACTGTGAGAGCAACAATGCTCATCACAACCAAGAAGCTGAAGAGCTGTATTTTTGAGTAGAGGGAAAACAATCTGTGGGTTTCTGCACAGAAGATGGTGTCATTATGAGGGATCTGTTATTACAGGCCTTAATTTCTTATACTGTATCCCACAGCAAAATGAAGAGGCTCCTGCAGATAGAGTCTCTTCCTAATTAGAAAGCTGCTCTGCCTTTGACACCCCTACATCAGCTGTCCTAGGGATTTATTACATGCAGGTTCCAAGTGCCCACGTTTGGGAAGCCTGCATGGAAAAGCAGATATGCTGCCACTGTTCCTCCCAGCCGTGAGTTGAGGTTTTTGCTCTGATGCCTCTGTGCTGATGCTGCTTTGGCTGTTTATGAAGAGTTCTGCCAGCTGACCCCAAATCCAATCCTTCAGAGGCTGTTTTTTCTGCTTTTCCAGTAAGTTGACCTGAGAATAAAAAAGCTGCATGGGATAAAGAGTATTTAATTAGATTGATACCAGCCAGGGAAGGCAGGAGAGGGGCTGCTAGCTTGGCAAATCCAATTTGGTTTCACTGAATGGAGGAGTCAAGTTAACTCTGTAATCTCTGTTTAGCATTGTTCCAGGAATGACTCCTTCCCTTCCCATTTGCTTAGGTGAGTAGGACCTGACAGAGGGGAGAGTGTTGTGGAGGCTGTACAGCCCAGGCTTTATTTGGACAATGTTAAATTCCAGACAGAGACTAAAATAATGAAAGTAATGAACTGTAACTGAGACTGCAGTCCCTGGGTAGCAATGAGCAGTATGTAGCTGGGGGAAATATCAGCTTTTCTTTTGGGAAATCTCAGATCTCTTCTGATGTCCTGACCCCTCATTTCAATGGTATCCTTGTGGGAAGAGGTTGTCTGCTTCCTTATAACACTCAAGGGATCCCATTGCTGGTCCAAAATGAAGAAGACAGCAGAGGACTGAAGCTTCAACTTGGAGGGCTGGCTGGGAAGGCTGGAGAAACTTAGCTTTGATGGGAATCTGTGGATGGAAATGTCTGTGGGATGGTAGTCTTTGTGTCACACCACATCCATCAGTACCTGACCTGAACTGTCATTCCCCTTCTTTGCACCCTGAACCCACACACTCTGCACCACATGAGCCAGAAAGATGGACCCAGGATCTAGCCCAGAACAGGAATTTGCTGGGCAGAGGGAGGGAGTAGGATGGTAGGAGGGGCAAGAGAAAGGCATCCTTGTTGGAAGGTGGGGGTCTACTGCTTATAAGCAGCTTGTACTCATCTGAGGATGGGTTGGAAAGAAGAGTCTATTTCTTTTCTGCAGCAGACAGCTTCATCTCTGACTTGATTTCCAAGAAATTGTATGAATAGTAGGGGGTTTCACTGACTGTATTATTTCTATTTCGATTCCCTTTCAGTTTGCCTTTCATTGCTCCTGCAGCATTCTCCTTTGCTGGGATGCTCACAGACCCCTTGCTGGGCAGGAATGCATCGTGGCCACCCTTGGCAGCCTGAGCAGTGCACAGCAGCTCAGCCAGCACACCCACCCCCCACACCCACCACCCCGATACAAACCAGGGTCTGGGGAAAACGGGGCACATCCTGCGGCTTTCTGCAGGATCCATGCAGGACCCAAACCACCTGTGAAACACCTGCCCAGTGAAGGATGAAATGCTGATGGCTGGTGTTGGCTTCCTCAGTGTCTCCAGTCAGTGCAAAGCTGAGGGAAGCTGAAGCCATTTGATGAGGAAAATTATTTCCATTTAACTGTGCATGTGTTTGGATTTTTTTCTGTAAAGGTGAGGAGCAAAATCCTAGCACAAATCCAAATATTTGGTTTGGTTTTTTGTTCCCTAGTCTGTTCATGAGAACCCAAATGTTTCATTTCACATCAATACTTTGAGTCTGGCCCAAAGAATGAGGCATTTGTCAGCTGCCGCTCATTTTTGTTTCCAGATCAATAATCTGCACTTTTATCCATGTTTTCTCATGTACAGTTTGATTAAGCCTTTCTGCAAAGCTGGGGGTTTGGCCACGAGCTCCTTATTTTGCTCTTTACTTGGCAATAGTTGCCATTTATTATTTATTATCAATATCAGCTTAATAAAACAGCATTGCTGGTGTCCTCAGCTAGAGGGTTCCTTGACCCACAGCAGGACCAGGCAATGGTTGTGCAAATGCTTCTAGCCTCAATGGATCTACTGAAGCACATCCTTTTTTTTTAAAAAAGCTTTTCAAAACACAGGTTTGAGCTCTTCAGCCTTGAACTTTACTGCACAGTGCAAAGCTGAAGCCAAAGTCCTTATTTAAGAGAGTTCACTACTTTTTAAAATACTGCCTACCTCTAAATCTTATTTATTCCTCTGAGGAAATAAGCCAAGGCAGAGTGGTTGCTGAGTTTGGTACATGAGCTGCACACACAGCAGCTATCTTCAGTGTGTTGCTTTAATACTAATGCCACTAGGTCCACAGTTCAATATTCTCAAATTTACAGTGTTCCACGGAAAGTCCAGCTGGATGAGTAAAAATTGTTCTGAGCTGTTTGTTGTTTAGTTTGTTTTTCTTCTCATTCAGGCTTAGCTGAGTCACCTAAAGCAATTGGAGAAGCTGAACACATTTTAGGCATGCAGCAAGATAGCCACATTCTCTCTGCAGGCTGGGATTTTACCTGGTTCCAGTCACTATGAGTTAAATTTTGCAATTCCACTCCTAAGAACCTTAAATCCATTGTGTGCAGTACTTGAGGCGGGGCAGAGCAGCTAAGTTGTGCATCTATGGGGTGGCCCCTGTATTTATAGGGTATTTCAGTCGAGGATTTTGTGGGGAGAACAAAGGCTTAGGTGGTGCAGCCAGAAGAGGAATCCATCATCTCTGCTCCTTTTTCCCCCTTTGCAGGTATGGCATGAAATCAAAATCCCTCTCTGCCAGCACTGAGAGTGCCTGGGATGACAAGAATGCTCAGATGGATGGACACTTATCATCCACATCCTCATGCACAGGTAACAATGAGCTCTTGTGAAAGTCCTTTAAGCTTGAAGGTCTTTTTTTCTCTCCAAACTGGACCTGGTTTCACTGGAATTGTGTGAGATGTTGGATAAATACTGGTAGTTTAAACAAGGTGTCACTTCTTGCCTGATCTTCTCCTGTGAGAGCATGGGGGAAAACCAGGTGTGAGAAGCCCTTCTCAGTGTCCTGAGCTTTGCATCTAATCCCATAAAATCTCACTGCCTCCATCCCTGCCAAATGGCAGGGCTGCTTTTCACTTGCAAAATATTTCAAAACATGGGTAGTGTTTCCTCAAGTTAGTTTTGTTAAAGATATTTTTTAGTAAAAAACCAGTTGGCATGATCATAATACCAGGGGACCTTGTTGGTTATCAGCCATGCTGGTGGTTTCCAAAGCCAAGTTGCAAACCATGTTAGAAACTGATGAACATCTCTTTCCTAAAAACCTGGATCAGTATGCTCCCTGTCTGGGGTAGATGGGCTTTGGGTCCTGGGAAGAGAGATGGCCCCAAAAAGTGACCTTTATGCCATGGAGCAGTGCCAGGTACCTTCAGCCCACACAGGAGATGGGGCAGCTACCATGGGGCACATGAGGCCACCACTGCCAGGCAGCCATGGTGGGAAACACTGGGAAGAAGAGACTGAAGGACAGGGTTCCATGAGGGAGCCCTCAACCTAAGGCAGGGCCCTACTTTTGGCAATGAGGCAAGGACAGATGACAAAGAAACCTGTGGAGTGACTCTACTCTTGCCTGCAAGGGACTTGGGCAGGTGTTCCCTAAAAATGTAGACTTTTCCATGTCATTGCCTAATGAGTTCCTCTCCCATGCTGGGGTTCCCCACTGGAGCATGGTCAAGGAGTGCTTGTGGCCTTGCTGTTGCGTTAAGATCTTAATGATAATTTTTCTGAGGTCCAAAGGTGATCCCAGGCTGCTGTCCAGGGAATCCCTGTACTGAGATGCTTCCGTGCTGCTATTTAAACACATCAGCTTTACAGCATCTCCTTTTTCTTTGCACTCTGGAAAAGCTGGACATTGCTGTGTGATCTCTGTTGTGATCTCTCTGAAAGAATTTCCTGAGTAAAACTAAACTCAGCTCCTCAGGGTTTTTTCCCCCCTCAGATCAAATAGAAACCTTCTCAGGGCAAACATTAAATACTTTTAAAAAGTCCTTTTCTGCTGCTTCTGAGAGCATCTCTAAAGTAATCATGTGAATAAAATCGAAATATGTATATAATGATTCAAAGGCAACCTAGAAATAACTATAAGGGTCTCAAAGGAGATAATAATGATTCTAGGAGCACACATGGAGACCAGCTCAATCTCAGGTGCCTAAAGTCATTGCAGGTGAATACACAGGTGACATTGATATCAAATCTACTCCCAAGCTGGGCCATCATGAATATAATGCTCTACCAGCACAGAGACCCTAAACCCCACGGTTTCTCCGTGGGGTTTATTGTAGGAGGAAGACAATGCAGGTTTCTGTTTATCTTTGTCCTCTGGCTTCTCATTCTGGTGAGGGATACCCACCCGATGGCTGTGAGGAATGAGAAGGTGAGAGAACTCTGCCTGCTGCTGCTCTGCTTTCACAAACCGAGGAGCGTTACCAGCCTCAGAAAATTCCCTTTTCTCCCCTTAAACTCCACTACTTCTTTGAAGCCTCACATTTCCCTCCAGCACTTCTGCCTTCGTTCGGGGGCGGTTTGAAACTTTAAAGATCGTTTGCAAGCGGCGCACGGCTCTTCCGAAACGGGGGCTGCGGCGTCGGGCTGCTCCAGCCCACATCGACGGCCGAGCTCCATCCCGCCACAACCCGCACCCGAGCACGCCCGAGAGGGATCCGGGCAGGCAGGAGGTCGGTGGGACAGGCCCCGGGAAGCGGGAGACTTCCCCCGGCGACCCCCGTGGGGCCGCCCCCGGGGCGGGGCCGCCGCCCTGAAAGCCGGGCCCGGCGGCGGGGCCGGGGCAGAGGCTGCGCCGCCGAGTGAGAGTGAGGGCGGGGGCCAGGGCCGGCAGCAGCTGCAGCACCATGGAGAGCGGCGCCGACGGGCGCCTGGACGCCGCCGCCTTCCTTGGGGCCTGGCGGCGCTTCGACGCCGACGGCAAGTGGGGACACGCGTGGGGGGAGCCGGCTGAGGGGTGCGGGGGTGCCGGGCGCGCTGGGGGCCGTGCAGGGGAGAGCGCGACCGCCGGGCCGGGTGCGGTGTGGGTGCCTGGGGTGCTGCACACGGGGCCGACGTGTCCAAGCTTTGCATCCACGAGGTCCTGCAGGTGTTTTCGAGCCCCTCCTCTTCGTCCTCACCATGACTATCATAGCTGTAAATCGCCCTTTCCACCCCAAAAGTTTTGCCTTTTCATCACTTCCCCTTTTCATCTGCTGATCTCTCTTTTGGTCCCAGTTTGGGACTTTTTTTGGTTCTGAAAAGTTTTCTGTAAGAAAAACTCCAAAGGGAGCGCTGCAGCTGTGCCCAGCCTCACACAGAAGTGAGCAGATGAAATTGAATAGACGTGGGGCTCCCCTGAGTGGGCAGGCAGGGCCCCCGGCTGAGATCCTGACCCTGAAGCCTTGAGCTACCTGCATGCAGCCCATGACATGGATCCTGGAACTTGGGCATAATTGTACCCCTGGCCATTAATATATTTGCTCTTTATTTAGACAATGGTTACATAGAAGGGAAGGAGCTTGACGATTTTTTTCATCATCTCCTGGAGAAACTGGGACCAGAAGTAAGTAACTGTGCCGCATTTGGTGCCCATCAGGTGCAAGCAGAAAAGTTATGCTGAGAGGTGGTTTGTGTTTGTTGTTCCCTGATTGCCAACTTCCTCAGCAGTCCCAAGGTAAAAAGCTTTTCTCTTGGCAACGAGGTGGCATTTAAGCAGGTACAACAAGTACAGTCAGCTGAGCAGTTTGATCAGTTGTTTTCAGCCCAACAGCTGCTGGTCAGGGGGAGATCACAGGTGGCACCAGCTGAAGGGGCTGGTTGGCAGTGTGGAGAGAAAGTCATTTACTGTTGCTGAATAGAACCAAGTGAAAAAGCATGGGCACACAGCCTGGCTAGCTGAGCAGGAGGGCAATGTTCATGGTTTATTTGTTTAAGCCTGTGGTGATTAGTTTTGTTCATATGTTAGGTTGCTTCCCCAGGTCAATTTTTAACAAATATACTGTTGTTAATTTTAAATGTCGCTTAGGAAGAAGGCTTAGGTCTATATTGCTGCAAATGGCTAAAAGCCAAATGAGCATCAATTCTGTTGCTTCTAAGATCCAGACCTGGCTCTACAGTGTTTCTGGGCTTCTCCCCTGGTTTCCTTTCCTGGTTTTGGCAGCATTTCCTCTCTCCCATTGTCTGCATCTCTGTACAAACAGAAGTTGCACTACAGTTTATAGGGGCTGCTTTCCTCAGCTCCAGGTCATACCTTGCCTATGAGTGTCACCATCATTGAAGGAGAAATCCTGCCACTCAGGCCAGCACAGAAGTTTACAAAGGATATAGTGATATTTTCACTACAGAGTCTGCCCAGATAGGGAAAGGAGGAAACATCTTCCAAATGGAAGGAGGGGGTGTGCCAAAAACCTTTGCTTCCTTTAAGCAAAAATTAATTAACAAAGACAGAAAAGGTAGCTGATAAAAGGCATAAATTCATGAGTATCAAGTGTAAAATCAGAATTGTACTTACAAGCCAATTAGTACTCTTAGATCTTTAGGGCTGCAATTAAAAAAAAATAGAAGCTGTGAGTAATTTTTTCAAGCATATTTTTATTTAATTTGTGAGTAAATTTGGATTGAAATATTGTTAGTTTCTGCAGAAATGTCTTTCAGAGCATGGATGGTCAGATGAAGAGATAGGCATGTAAAAAGGCTTCAAACGAATCAAAAAAGATTCAGCAACAAGAATATTTAGGGACACAGAAAAGCTGATTTAAAGAGAAATCAGAAAGTTTGTGATTGTTTATCCAGAAACAAAAGATTAAATTGGAAGCTGCTAGTCTTGGGGTACTGAAACAGCAGCAAAAAGCATGCTCAAACAAACTCTGTGACAGCAAACATGAGATGTTGATGGAGATGCTTAAAATGAAACTGTAGACTTAGTGCTGCAGTGGGACCTCCAAGTGGGGCTCTCTGGAGTGAGCTGATGGTGATAAAATCCAGGGATAATCAGAGATCTCATTCTGAAGGGAGCTTCCTAAGGATGTGAGTCAAGAGATACTCCAAGCCCTGCTCTATTCCATAGCTGTCCTTGTGCATCCCTCACATGAGGTCTTGGGACAGCTGGGTAGCAAACCTGGTGTGTTAGAGCAGTTTTTGTGGTCTTACTGATACAAACATGAACTCCATTTCATTGTGTCCTTTACCAGCATGCAGAACTTGCAAAATGAGGGAGTTCTGGCAATGAACTTCCTGCTTTAAGAAATCAGTAATAGTTTTATTGCTTGTTAGAAGTCCCTGCTTGGATGACTCCAGCTTAACTCAGTAGCCTGACCCAGTTTGCATCTGCTTTGCTTCTGCTAGCTAAGTTTTGCCATTAAAAGAGATAGTTTAACACAAATTGAATGGAGAAAGAACCAACTCCCTCTCCTCCTATTGAATAGAAGAAACAGGCTAATTCTGAAGGACCGTGCTCACTAACTTTCAGAGTGCTCAGACAGGCTCTCAAGTGCTTTTGGTTTTTTCCCTCAAGTCTTCCCTATTTTTGGCAGTGTTTCCACTCTGGTAATATTAGTGATAAAATCACATGGCAGGCTGCAGGCAGAGCAGGCTGTCTTTGTGGCAGAAAACCCAAGGGGAGCTTTGTCCTGGGAGGCAGAGAGCAGTCCTCTGCCCACTCCTCTGGGCATGGGGATCACTTGAGCACCAAGTTAAACAAAGGTCTTAACTACCTTCGTACAATGAGTTTGTCTAACAACATTGAGCCATTTTTCTCTTTTTCACATGATTTATATTGTACAGGCTTGTGTTATGGCAGGAGGGGTAAAGGGTTCACTCTGCATTGGTTTTACCATCCTACAGAAAGTGTCCTCTGTGATAAAAGCAGTGAGCTGGGACTGAGCATCTCTCTGCTCTACCACTCATCTTGACCTTTACTCCTTTGGCTTCTTAATGTCTTAGTTTCCTTGCACAGTAAAAGGAGGAGACAGCAATACACTAGCACAACTTAAAGATGTGTCACAAGAATTAATTAGTGACTGTGTTTGAAGTGCTACACAAGTGATAAATAATGTTATCAGCGCTAGAAGTTGTCTCTGCTTGAATAGAGAATGGCTTCATAATTATATTTTCTCAGCCTGCATTCTCTAAGCTGTTATTTTTCTTAATGACCACTGTGGTCCTTCAGCTCTGTTTTTCTTCCCAGTTACTCTGCAGCATCCCCAGCTGACACTAAATGCTAGGGGATGGGAGCAGCTGGGAAAACAATGCAAAAATGAGCCTGTCGGGAAGCTGAGAGACACAGCTCTTCCTGACAACTCTGAGAGAAGAAAGAAACTTGAAACAGCATCCAGTGATGGAAGCCAATTTATTGTCTTTTATTGAACCATCAGCAATTGTGGGGGGAAAGGAAAAACTTTGCAAAAAGGGTAGACTTGTAGTAAACCAACCAAATCCCAGATGCTGCTTCCTGTCCCTTCTCCTCCAGCAGTGGGTGATTGCTGGAGGCATTTGGACAATCCATTTAACAACACTCTTTAACTTTTGTCTGGCCCCAAAGTGGTCAGACAATTGGACTAGATGTTTGTTGTAGGTCTCTTCCAACTGGAGTATTCTATTCCTATTCCAGTCCTAAGAAAATCCCTTCAGTTTCCAGGTGTGTGTAATTCATCCTCATGCCAGCAGTACATCTTCTAGCTGCTGGCACTATTCACCTGTTTCTCTAATCACTGCTATGACTTCTCTCCAACCATTTGAGCCTCCAGCTTCCAAGCTGCTACTGCATGGCTGCTGTGAGCCAGCTGAGCTCTCTTCTGCTCTTTCATAAACCTCTTTCTTCTACATTATGGCAACTCTATCCATATATTTTCTAAATTTTTTTTTGCTGAGGTGAAAGACCAGTGGAAAGGACCGTTTCTTTCAGTGTCAAATAAGTAATTTTATTAGAACAGGAACTATAGCTTCTTCATTTCTGTCTTATATTCCTGTACATCTTTCTTTCTGTATCAAGATCTTCCTTGCTTGCTCTTTTCTATGGTTCTAATGAAGCTCTATGTATATTCTCATAATAATAAGAGAAGAGTTTTATAGAGAAATGGCCTACAAATTTTGGGGTTGGTTTACTGAAAGTTTCCATAAAACCAATGATGTCTGGGCAGATATGGAGAGAAATGCACATTGCCATTGGGCTTTCTCAGAAATGTATTTCACTTTGCCTAAATTATACTCAAATTAGATAGAAAACTTTCAGATAAAGGATGGTTGCCTGCACCTAACTGTAAGTGTGTAGAAGACTACAACAATTGCTGAAGTATAGATTTGATCAGACAAGACAGGTATTAGTTGTGTTTAAATCCCTCCTGCCTAAAAACCACATGGATAGTTATGACTGTAAGGGACTGAAGTTAATCCTCTGGAGCTCACTCTGAGCAGCCATTAGGGATTTGTCTTTGCTTTTTACTTCCAAAGTATAGAAACACCCTCCAGCTACTCTTGCACTTCATTCTTGCCCTGCACACTGCATTGTCTGTCTAAATAATGTGTATAATTTAGCATGGCCAGGAATGCAACAGCTAGTCAAAGTTTAATGGCCAAAATATCAGCCAGCCTCAAAGCCATCCAAGGCAGACTTCCCCTGTGCTTTACCACCCCAAGAGAACTAAGGTCAATGGTGACCAGCAGGTGTACAGCAAGAAGATCCCTAGCAGGAAGCAATCAGCTTGCATCCACATTCAGAATATTTCAGAATTCTAACCCCCAGACAATCATGGCTCTTTAAATATTAGGACAGAATTCTTTCCTGTCAGGATGGAGAGGCTCTCGAACAGGTTGCCCAAGGAAGCTGTGGATGCCCCATCCCTGGAAGTGTTCAGGTTGGATGGAGCTTTGAGCAACCTGGTCTAGGGAAAGATGATGGAACTGGATGATCTTTGAGGTTCCTTTCAGCCCAAACCATTCTATCATTCTGATTATTGCCAAATAGAGTTCTTTCTTTATGTGTGGCTTCCATCAGCCTTGATTACCCTGGCCAGCTCCTAATCCTGTTCCTCCACATTAAGGCATGGAAGTGCCTCGAGGTATTTCTTAATGCTAACTCAACATACCCATGGTAAAAATGACACAATATGTTTTCATCACCCAAATGCACATCAAACAACTTTCAGCCCAGCAGAGAGGAGAGAACAGAGAACCTGTCCAAAACCTAACCACAAAACCATGATGGCACAGGGAAAATGTAGCCAGTAGCCTTTGTTGGATGCTGGTGTCTACTATGGGAAAAAAAGCTTTCCCACATTTGTGCTGATAAGAGTTAGAAAAGAAACCAAAAACACAAGGTGGGATGACAGGGTAAGTGCTCATCTATTGTCACATGCAGGAGTACAGTAAATCCTAACCAAAGTACAGGGCCAAATTCTCAAGTGATAGCACTGAAGTTAAGGGAGAAAGATTGGCCCAAAGGGGAAATTGACCGTGGAGATGTAAGGTGAAAATCCACAATTATGCAGGCAATCCAAACTACAACTACACAGGGGCTAGCAAAGTCATTCATGAAATTAGTTTTTACAGTGAAGAAATGTTTGGCCCAAAAATGAAAGGTTCTTGTTCTAAAGTCAAAGTGTGCATTACTGATGTCTCTCATCTGGTCCTTGCTGGCCTCATATCTGTACTGTGTATCTTCTGGCGTGATAACAGTTGTTGATTTTCTTTTCCAGCTCTCCTTCTTGGCAGACACAATTTATTTTCATAGATCTTGTAGGAACTCTATATCTGTGGGACCCTTGGCCTTTCTATCATATTTGGCTGAAACGCTAGAAGACGCGTGTTCAAGCCAGCATTTTCAGAAAATTCTCTAGGTTTTTTTCTAGAAACAGGGCATAATAGTCACTTAAATGTAGTTTCATCTTTTTTTATATCCTAATCAATATAGCAGCTTGCTTCTAAAATCATGTCAAGAAGGAAAAATAAATCAGTTTATTACAGGATTTTCTTGACCAGCAGGAATTAAATGAGACATCCCATTTCATTGAGTAGGAAAGGCTCTGCAGTGCTCCATACATTCACTTTTTGCCCTCCAAACCAAGTGACTCATAACTGTGTTTTCATCAAGGCAAAATTCTGCCAAGCACATGAATCCCTTAAGGAACAAAAATTTAATTAGTCAGCATGAGGCAAAGAGTGCAACAATATAAAAGGAATGGATTAACAAAGAAGACAGATTACAGCCAGGTTTCTAAACAATCATAACCAGCCATGACAAAGAAATAAAATGCTGCAGAAATTTAAAAAAAAAGTGATCATGCCCTTCCTGTGATTACAAACACTACTAAAAACCAGATTACCTTTGTGATGCTACAAATACTTCTAAAGGGTTTTCACAAAAGAGAAGATGGAGACTGGACATGGAAAGGAGAAAACAGAAAATTCATTTGTTATGGTAACTTGAAGCACAGAAGCTTTTCTCTGTTAAACTCTGTGGAAGAACATCTGTAGTAAGAAATTTACCTGTTAACCCTGAAAAATATGTGAACAAAGTCATGACAATATTTTAAACTGTTCTCTTATGAGAATAAAAATTATCTGGCCTTCTCATGGTATGTAGTAAAGATTTCTTTCCTGGCTGCAGTGAGAATATGCAGCAGCCCTTGGAAACCACACATCATCCACAAACTCAGGGAGGTGCATGAACCAGGGAAACAAGGAATTATGAGAAAGGCTTCTCTGTACAGAGTGACTGGAAAGAATGCAACAGCATTCAGTTAAACCCTCACAAAAGGGAAAGCTTTGCAAACGTTTGAAACTGGTTAAGGATCTGTTGCTTGAGGCAGGCAACATAATTAAGACAGCATTTTCTGATAAGGATGTGCTCAGCTACAGACTTATACTTACTGCAAAGCCATTTCCTCCTGTTTCATCTTGTGAGACAAGAGGCACATTTTGTATGCTGTTCTTTGATACGTCATGATTTAATGCAGCAGGCAGCCCCACACAGCCACTCACTCACTCACTCACTCACTCACTCACTCACTCACTCACTCACTCACTCCCCAGTGAAATGGGAGACGAAATCAGAAAAGTAAAGTGGGGAAACTCATGGGTTGAGATAAAGATATTTTAATAGGTAAAGCAAAACCCAAGGGCACAAGCCAGGGCAAAATGAAGAATTCATTCACCAATTCCCATGGGGAGGCAGCTGTACAGCCATGTCTGGGAAAGCAAGGTTCCATCATGCTGACTTCAGAAGACAAACACCACACTCCAAACATCTTTTTTTTTCTCCTTCTTCCCCCAACTTTATATGCTGAGCACCACACCATATGGTGTGGTATATCTTTTGGGTCAGTTGGGGTCAGCTGTCCTGGCTCTGTCCCCTTCCAAAGGGAAGCCTCAGCCTCCTTGCTGGTGGAGTGAGTTGAGTCTTCAGATCATGTCCTTGCTTGGACAAGGGGAACAGATCAGGTACATTATGGAGTTTCTCCAGCCTTTCAAATGATTTTGGAGTAGACAGGAAAATAGAGCAAGCTATTTGTTTGCACCACCAGTAGGTCAGTCTTGAAAACCTGATCTCCCAGCCTTAGTTTCTGTTTGGAATATCTTGTTTGATCTGTTGGGGTTTTTTCAGTCTTCTGGGATATTTTTTTGGTAAAGAGGGAGGTCCCCTTTGAAACCTAATGGTCATAACACAAGGTGTATTGTTCTTAGTGTAAAAATTTTTAATATTGGAATAATTGTGTCTTGAACATGCATCTTGGGAAAGCCAGTTTGTGCTTCATTATTTTATCCTTTGTAAAGGCCAGGGTTTTGGTAGAACTATTACTAGTTGTGTTTCATAAGTAGAATATTTATGAAAATGTAAAGATTGTTCAGATTGAAAAACCACTGTAGTGTAAGCCCTTGAACTAAAAGCTTTTGGAGCTGTGTAAATATTGTAAATATTCCAGGCATTTACTTGATGTATCATATAGTTTAAATCAGAATATAAAAAGAAGGCTGTCCTATTTTTATGCAGGTAGCAGTGTCCCTGCCACAGATAGCTCAGTGAAATGGTGGTTGGTAGCTGACACCAAGTTGAGCAATAAGCATTTTAACCAATGACTAGTTTGAAATGCACAGTATACGTTTCAAGTATCAGCTGTGATTCCAAAATGTGATTATCATTTTGGAAATAACTCATCCTCCTGGGTTTGAGGGAGGATCATTTCAGAGTACTTTGCAAGCCTGTTGAAGTTTGCAACTGATAGACTTGCCTAACTCCTGGGAGGTGTCTCAAAGTGTCAAGGGGCTGTCAGAAGGCAATTTAAGTAGCATGGGGCTGAGTTATAATGCCAAGAGTAAAGAAAACATGTGTGTGTACAGTGATGAGCTGTGCCCTCAGCACCCAAGCCCACAGAACTTTCTGGACACCACCATGGGAAAGGCAGATCCTGCAGGCATACCCTGGGACCTACTCAGCCACTCCTCCTGGGGCCTGCCACCTTGGGTGCATCCCAGTGGGATCACTGCTTGGTGTTTCATCCCCAGACTGGGAGCTGCCACCCTTGGTGTTACACAGCAAGAATGCACCCCAAAGGCTGCACTGCATGGAGCTGTTCACTGGGTAAATTCAGGAAAGTTACTCATGGCTTTGTGTCACTGATAAAAAAGGGAGTGTACAACATTATGGAGCTTCAATAGCAGCTGGAAAGAATTAGAAACTGGGTTAGAAGACCCAGGAAGGAATAGCTGCAGTCCCACATCCACCTGGTTGTAGAGATGATAAAAACTTTGAAGGACTTATATTCAAGGATTGGGAAGAAGGTAATTTATTGTCTTGTAAAAATTTCTACAAAGGTATGCCACAATCCAGTGTGGGTTATCCTTCTCCCTTCCTTCCCTCCTCTCCCAGAGAGAGGCAACTCCTACACAATTGGGAGAAAAGCCAGGACCTGCTCAGTGTCCATGGTGAGGGTAACATGGGACTTAATTGCTTGGAAAAGATTAACTATGTGAGCTTCCCAGCCCAGCCACTAAGCTCATGTGACTGGAAGCCTTTCCATGTTGTGAGGAAATTGTATTTTGTGTAGTCCATTCAGAGTGGGTACCCTCATGGTTTCTGCTAAAGAAACCATGCCTGATGAACCTAAACATTGTATTTCACCTGTCACCGTGATGCCTGTCAAAACACATAACTTGGCAAGTCTGGAGAACTCCTCACTATGTATAAATCAATTATAGGGTTGAGCAGATACAAAGAGAATGTCAATTGCTTGAAATTCTGTGCTATTAACCCAGAAACACTGACAGGGCTTGGTGCCAGGGCTTAAATCAGTTGACAGGCAATAATAAGCAACAATCTAGCTCCACTGACACCTTTCAAGGCTGATGATCTAATGAACTGCAGAGATGTCATTCAAGGATGAGGATATCTTCCTGAAAAGCACAAGCTGAAAACAAGCAGGATGGAAACTGCTGTAAGTGAGTAAAACCAAAGCCCAGTGATATAATGGGAACAGTTGGGTAAAGAAGCAGGAGTCACTGAAATATTTTGGGGTTTCCAAACACTGATCTTCCAACTGAAAGCTTAGTAGCTGCAAGGAAACGCATAGGACTTGTTTCCAAAAATTCATCCACAATAGTGTGTCTGTGGGTTTTTAAAGGCATTACCCCCAACTGTAAGTATACAGTGATCCTGGTGACTATTTGTGAGTGAGGAGAGATTTCTTCCAGAAGGATCTTCTGGTGCCCTCAGAAATTTTCATGCACTTGTTGTTTTCCCCATGGCAGAGTACCATCACAGAAGAAGAAGTTCAGAGGATGAAGGAGCAATTCATGTCTGTCTATGATGTCACCACAGATGGACGCTTGCAAATCCAGGAGGTATCTCTGCCAAACACCAGACCAGGATTTCTTTTATAGGAGGATGGAGAATTAGAACAGCCTTTTTATAGTGTCTGTAGGAATAGGAAAAGGGGTAATGGTTTTAAACTGAAAGGGGGTAGATTAAGAGTAGATTAAGGAAGACTTTTTTTAAATGAGCATGGTGAAGGACTGGAAGGGGGTGCCCAGGGAGCTGGTTGATGCCCCATCCCTGGAAACATCAAAGGTCAGGTTGGACGGAGCTCTGAACAACCTGATCTAGTTGAAGATGTGCCTGCCATTGCAGGGAAGTTGGATTGGATGACCTTTAAAGGTCCCTTCCAACCCAAACCATTCTGTGATTAAGATCTGTAGCAGACTTGGGAGATCTGGAAGATAGAGTCTGGGTGCAGAGTAGGTGACTCACGGAGTATTACACCGGCCAGATCCTTTGGTCTGGAGTTTATTTCCAAGTTTATTTCTATGCTAAGCCTGTATTTCACATGCTGGATCTGTAGCTACCCAAGTTTTTTCCCTTCCTTACTTTCGTGGTTTGCTTTTTGTTGTGGGGACTTTTTTAAATGTTTTTCATCCAGCTTGCAAATATGATGTTGCCGGATGATGAGAATTTCCTACTGCTTTTCCGACGGGAAACTCCCTTGGACAACAGCGTGGAATTCATGCGGGTCTGTATCTCCACACTGCCTCCTCCCCCTTGCCCACCACCAGTTTCTTCAGCACCAAACCTTCTGTCCCCTGTAAAACACAGCTTGGGAAATAGATGGGTATTGTGGAAGCAAAACACGTTCTCACCTGTTCAGGTAGAGAAGGTTTTACATTATTTACACCAGCTAAACAGAGATGTGGTATCTAGGACTGGACCAAGGGTACCCAGAGACTCATTACATTTCACAAACACTCTCAGCCACCTATCAGTCATGCCACTACAGACAAAATGTCCCTGCCCATCAATTCACCCCTTCAGCTCCTCACCTGCAATACAGTATAGACCAAGACAGCAGAGCAGGTACATTTTAAGCACCATTTTATTCCAAAATATTAGACTGTTAGGGCATGGAGAGGAAACCTGCATAAGTTGGGTCAACAAACCCATAGAACTTTGCCCAGTCTTCCTCTGATCTCTGCCCCTAAGTATCCCAACGGGGAATTTCAGTTGTTCCAAGATCTCATGTGGTTACTTTTATTTCACATACAAGCTGGGGGCTTCCGCAGATCAATGGCCTGTTGTATATGGCCTTGACTCAGAGCAATAAAAGAAACTGCATGTACAAATAAGGTAGGAAATACAAAACAGTTTCTTAGAATTGCCTTCCTTTTATAGACAGTGTGTCTGCATTAAACATGTGGTAGCAGCATGTAGCATGTACAGCATCCAAGTGTGAGTAAGAGCTATTGTGTGAAAAGTTTATTTTATTTCATCTAAAATTAATTCAATGTTGGCTAATGCAACAACTTGCTCATTATGGAAGTTCTGCTTTGAATCTTTACAATTTATCACAGAGCAGATGAGTAACTGCAATATTTATGTGCTCACATCAATCTATCCCCGTTCAGATCTGGCGCAGTTACGATGCTGACAGCAGTGGATTTATTTCAGCTGGTGAACTCAAAGTAAGTTATTCTAACAAATCTCTTTGGGCTTGACCTACAGCTCACTGATGTCAATGGGAGCCTTTCCATCGGCTTTACCAATTTGCTGTCCTTTTGTGTGAGTGACAAATGGCATTTCTGGGTTGTTTAGAGCAAGTTTAGGACTTGTGCCTTCTGGCATGATCTCAGGGGCCCTGCCAGAGGGAGGATGGCTTGCTGTTGCCCTCCATGTCCTGCTTCCCCCTAGCCTTGTCCCATGACCCCAGTTGTCTTGGTGACCTGAAGCATCCAGTGATGCCCACAAGGCTTTGCACATGTGCATCTCCCTGAGCTAAACAGAGCCAAAGCCATTGTGTTTTATTAAGAGAATTTCTTCTTAATCTCCTCCTGAACCTGCAGGTTTTCTGAACACTGATTTCTCATTAAAGCTCAGGCTATTGAGGCAAGAGCCTCAGAAACCATAACTCAAACACTTTGAGCCAGCAATCACAAAAGTCCTTCCCTGGGCTGCACATCATGTGCTGAAGTCTCAGTGTGTGGCTTCAGCCTGTGTCCCTGCAGAGATGTAAGAGGAGGCTTGAGTATTTTACTGAATGGTAAATATTTTTATTTGAGATCAATTAGCAAGTATTGCAGGACTTATGTTGTCTTTGCTTATTTTGTGAGTCTATTAGGACTCATTCCAGTATACCTATTCTGGGGAAATTTAGTTACTTTCTAATTTATTCAAAAAAACAACATGTTTCAGCTAAAAGAAATTGAACTTTGTCAAACTGAAGACACTAGTACTAACCAGGAATGTGAAACTAGATTTGTGTAACCCTGCTGAATTTGAATTTAATTTCCTACTGTTTTTTTCTGAATTTCCACTAGAGAGTAAAATTTCTCTCTTTTCTTACTACAGGATTTCCTGCGAGATCTCTTTTTGCAGCATAACAAGATGGTTGCTGAGGTGAAGCTGGAAGAATATACTGATACTATGGTACGAAAATATAGAATTAATGTTGTTTAGATCTGAGTACAGCCTAAAATCTCCTTTAGGGTCAATGTCTACAGGACCATAAAAGCCCTGCAAGGTGCTAAAAAGGTGTGTCAGAGATCCCTGGGGGGAGTTAGCACACACTGCTGCTAACAGTTTTTTCACTGGACATCAGCTGTGAATGCATTTGAAATAGTTTTGCTGAGAGTCAAACTATTTCCTGTGAGAAAAGAGCTCAGCTTTACACCAAAGCAGGCTGAGCTCTAAACCCCTTTAAACAGAGGTGAGGTGCATCCTTCTTCAGGTTATGTTCAGCCTCAGGTAGATCTCCAGCTCATTCACTTCCTCCTTCCCTCTCTTCCTCCTAGCAAATCCTTTTACTCCCAGGACATGCAGGTATTTGGCTTTTCTGCTCTCAAAGCCCAGCAAGCCTTGCTGGCTCCCTGCTGCTTCCCTGAAAGACTGAGAGGTTGAAAGTTTCAATTCTCCACCTGATTTATCACAATATAGCTTTTATACTGCAATCAACAACATAGTATTTGGTGTAGGTTTAGCAACAGTCGCCTGGATTTCAGAGCAACTTATTATATCTAAACATCTAAAAACAAGAAGGGAAAAAAAATCTCATTTCTGGATGTCATTCTCAAGGGTATAATTTGAATTCCACTAGCAGGCATCTATCACTGCAATTTTCTAAATGGTTTTCAGATGGGACTGCGTTGTTTCTTGGCACAAAATCGGTGTTTGTACCTAAAACCAGTTTGATATGCAAGCAAACAAGAAGCTGCCCCCATATTTTGCAATACCATGTTATGTATGTGTGATATGTATGTGCCCAGAAATGTGACCCTTTAGAGCAATGTGAGAAACTCTGCTGTTACAGAAGAGTGTATATTTTGTTTTTCATATTTATAAGGCAGTGAAGAGAGAGGAATGCCAGCTGCAGAAATTATTTTCCAACTGGCAGACTTTGAAAACAAAAAAAACCCCAGAAGTTACAGCTAAGACAAAAATATTTCTGGTAGCATTTGCTGGTAGCAAATATCTTTCATTCTGCTCCATTAAGGTTTCCATCCCTGGTGCTTAATCTCTGATCAGGTGCTGGGGAATAGGCGATCTGAAGCTTGTAGACAGTGGGTGGTTCATTTCCACCAACTCATTTCCCTTCCCTTTAATTTCCCAAGAAAGATCTGTGATTCTGCTACCCCAGCACAGCCAGGTATCAGTGCAGCCCAAGGCTGAGAGCCAGGAGATCTGGTTTCTATTCCCATGGTTTCCTGTAGAAGGGCTTTGTATCTCCAGAGAGGCAGTTTAATCTCTATGTTGGAAGATAAGATTTGATATGGGAAAAGGGATGCTTTGTATATCTAGGGAAATCTATGATCTGAAATGCAAATCTGGCTCCTGAGGACTAAGATTTGCCAAGCTGCAATGCCAAAAGAATTAGGGATGTTAATAGTTATTAGAAAACGAGAATATGGCAGATGATTATTTTTTCCCTTGTAATTCTTTTCTTTAAGGTGAAGATCAAGGATGTTTATAAACACACCTGATCCCAAAAGCTAAGGCAAGGTGTGAAATTATCACTGGCATAATCTTATCCTGTGATATCCTGGAATAAAATAGAGGATGTGAATTCTGTATATAACAGCAAATTATCCACATGGGCAGTATCCTATAGCATCAGATACACTCCACAAATTATTGCACAGGAAGTTATCTGAAGTAAGAAGGCAAAATTCCAAGGAGGGAAGAAAGATTCAGCCTTGCATTTGCAGGGCTGGATTAAAGAGGGAAAAATGGCTCAAAGGTTTGATGTCAAGGCCCATGGTAATGGCAACCCTTCACTTCCTCTCTCTCCCTTCCCACGTGAGTGAGGAGCTACTGGAGTGCAGAGTCCCACTGCCACTGGACTCTGCCACCAGTACCAGGTTGGGATAAATGGGTCAGTGGCCCCTCCATTTTTTCCCTGACTCTGTTATATCTTTGACAACCAGCAGCAGTGATTCTTTTCTGCAGATTAGACATACTTATATTTCTCTCTCCTATTGCTTTGCTCCCACCCTTTTATCTTTTTAGAGCACCAAGTCCTTGGGAGCAGGACCTGTTTCTGCTGCACACAGCTACAGAGTCTTGCAGGGTGGCCCATCTATTCAGCTCAGGGCTTTCAAGGGCCAATGTAATTATTATTCAGTTGAAATAAGCTGTGTCCGAAGGAGCTGTAAACCCATCTGTCTCAACAGGAATATACAGATCTCTGCTCTTTTTTCTGTATATGCACAGCTGGCTGCGCACATCTTAAGCAGCTACTGATATCCTGAGTGGACCCTAGGGCCTTCTGGAGATAGAGATAAAGGGGGAAAGGCAAAACTATAATTTAAAAGGAGCTAGCCTAGGCTTGAGGAAAAAAATAAAAGCAGGATTTTATGGTTCTGTGCTGGGTATTTGCAGTTTGTGAGCAGATATCATATCAGCCAACCAGGGCATGTTAAATTCTTGCCCCTTGTGCTGCTATGAATGATCTCATATGACATTAAAAAAATGTGCTGGGAAGAGGGAGAGAGTATTTCTTTTGGAAGAGATTGGTTGTCTCTGGAAAGGAACATCACTTTATCAGGTTGCTTAGCAGCTGCTTCTTAAGAGGCTATTCTTTTTCCTTGTGACCTTGACATCCTTTCTTCAGAGAACACTGGTATAGATCAGGGCTTTGATGAACAAGTGGTGAACTCCTATAAAGACAACAGGTAGTGAACACATCAGCATTGCACAAACTCTGTGAGTCTGCTAAATCAAATCTCAAAGAGCACTAAAGCCACTGGGTGAAATCACAAAAGAACATTTGAGCTCTCAAGACTCTTCATGGGGGAGCCGAAGTGACAATGCTGTGTGAGGAAGTCCCTTTGTAGGGGGTTTTTCTCCATGTTTTTTCTTCCATGCCTACATAGATACATATTTGTATTAATAGTCATTAGCTGAGTGTGTATTAATAATTATTTACATGCACCCACTTGCAGTTCTTAGTCTTTGAACACAATCTGTGGGTTTGTTGCCTTCCCACAGGCAGTGACCAAGAGCTGTTGGCAGGGAGCAAGTGCTTGGAGGTTGACATGAAGCCTGGTATTGCTCTGAACTTCCTGAGAAGAGGCCCCAGGGGTCCTGCAGTGTGTGTTTTGGGAGACAGAGTGAGCATAGCTGTAAATGGATGGAGGGTTTAAATAGCATGGTGAGAATTTTCTGCCTTCCTGAATTAAAAAAAAAGCTGGAGAGATGAAGACTGGCCCCCTTGATACTTCATGATGAGGATTCTGTGTATGATGACAGTAGAACAACCTTTTCAATCCCTCCCCCCTCCCCTTGCCCCCAAGATCAAGCTGTTACTAGGTTTCTGGGTCCTGGTGAGGTTTCAGCTCAGAAATACCCATCTCACATATGCATTTGACAACAATTTTTAAGAGTGACAGATTCCATGATCTGTGTGTGCACTCAGCTGTGCACTTAAGCAGAATATTGTAAATGCCAGGATATGAACTAGATTTGAGATATGATTTCTGATAGTCTGCAGCTTCCCAGATAGCAGCATGTTACTTCCAGTTTGTAATCCAAAAGTCTACAAGCTGCATGCAAGGCAAACTCATTTCTGAGTCAAACTTCAGCAATTTAAGTTGTTTATTCTGCTGAAACAGTCACACATGCAACACTGACATTCACTTTTTTCATTGTCTTAGGTTGATAATGTCAGATGGAGCATAAAAAATTCCTTTAGTCTGAGCATTATTATATCTCAGTAAAATGCAAAGGACAGTTCTTGTCCAGCCTGCGTGCCATCTTTGCCCACCACATAGAGAGGCAATAATGTAAATGCAGTGACTAAGTATTGGTCATGAACTACAGCATTTGAAAGCTTGTAGATGGTGATGACTGAGGATGAAATATTAACCCCAGAGAAGTCAGAATAGATATTTTTCCCAGCTGTAATGACACCAGGGTTTTGCTGAGCTTATTTGCAAAGATTCTCCTGGGCACTGAGCTATATGCCCTGAGTGCACAAGCCCACAGCTGAGGGCTCCTCATCTTCTCAGTGCAAAGGGAAAGAGGTTGTCTTCTCTCTGTGGATGGCTTATATCCACATTTATGCACTGTGTACTACCTTTATTGTACATTGGGAGGATTTCCAGTGCTTTTGTGGCTGCTGCCTGTCCCCTCTGCAAGGATAATGCAGAGTTTCAGTGTGGTCAGTTCCAAGTGAAAGTCTGTCTGTGTCCAGTGCTGATGCCAATGTACTCATGTGAGTAAATAAAAGCCAAAGCACAGAAAATACAAGTGATTTAGACCCTTAACATCTTACTAGTCAAGGTAGCATATCTTTGGTAACAAGTCTCAACAAGAGGTGTAATAATGGAAAGACAAATATTTATTGTATTGGCAAATAGTCTAAACTGAATTTATTATATTTGTGAACACACCAAGCAAACTTCCCAATGTTCTAGAAATACCATAGGAGTTGAGTGTAGCCTACAAGATTGGTTCCCAAAGTGCAGTCTTTGCTCATTCCTTCTCCTCCTGGTAGTGGTCCATGCCAGCCTCTCTCCCAGGTGACTGAAAGGACACACACAGCTGATGAACACAAATCTGCCTCCTGTGTCCCTTCTCAATTTAATGCCAGGGTGTTTCACCTCCAGTTTTGCACCACACTTGCTGTGGCATAAGCCAAGGGAAGCAGAAAATCCTGTTTAAGCTCAAATATAATTTCTGAAGATCAGAACCAAAAGAACTCAGGAGCCTGCAGGCTTCTGAACACCCCAACAGATAATGCCTTGGTCTCTTAGGAATCAAAACACTCTTAGAAATCCTGTGCTAAAGAACTTGTTTATGTGACACAGGTGGTCTGGCTGGGCAGGACACTGAGCTTTTGTCCTGAGGGTAACTTGCTGGCCACTGGGCCCTCCTATCACTCTGCAAATGCCTTTGTGACCCCACCCTTCCCTAAAGAAAGAGGCCATAGGCAGTCCTGCAGCTTGTGCTGATGCCTGTCTTTATACAGTCTCAATAACCTCTGCACTCCCTGGCCAACTTTTGTTTCAGGTGTTGGACATAGGTGCCCATGATATATACATTAAAATATATTTATGAGAGTAGGAGGTCAAGTAAAACTGACTCTCTCAGTGTCCCACTTAATTACACAAAGAAAGAGAGCCAGAGAAGGTATGAAAACAGGTTTTATTGAGTCTGCTGATCACAGAACTATTTATTTTGGTTGTTTACTTCTTTCCTTATCTCTGTCATGGAAAATAATTCAGATTTATATTGCTCTTCAAAGAATGTGTGTGTTTGTCATACTGTGGTGTTTCAGTGGCCTTTAGAACACTGGACTAAGAAAGCAGAGATATTTCCTTTGCTGAATTAAAAGCTGACGGCAGTTTTGATTTTGCGCTTTTAAAAAATGGAGATGTAACAACTTTTATCTGCAAACCAAG
The DNA here is from genome assembly GCF_012460135.2 of Molothrus ater. Taxonomy (NCBI): domain Eukaryota; kingdom Metazoa; phylum Chordata; class Aves; order Passeriformes; family Icteridae; genus Molothrus; species Molothrus ater. The sequence goes on along the minus strand of NC_050478.2, from coordinate 93,085,785 downwards.
CTCTTACGTATTCTCTGTCTGTCTCAGAGTGCCACAGAGTACATTCAAACAAACAGGGTGTGCCCTTGGTGCACTGCCATTAAAATGTCAGTGAATTAATTTGTGCAAACACTTTAAAACATGGAGTAGCTTGACAGTAACGGAAATGCATCATTTTATAAAGCATACTGCTAGATGCAACAGAGCTTTTAGTAAAATTGAGTGCTATTTAAACATGCCAGACCTTGTCCTTAACCACATTGTGATGTTTCATATCAGCCTGGCAGTGTAAATATACTTTTCATGAGTGTAAACTGAAAATCCATCAAATTTAACATATCAAGATGGTGTGTGAAGGCAAAAGTTTAAATTAGAAACAACCTCATCACCATTGCAATTATCTGCTTCTCCCACTATATATGCTTTGTCATATGGGGTGGCTACCTCTGTCATTCTTTGTGTACTCATGCACACAATTAGCAGATCAGATCAAACACACGCATGCTTGAAACTTGAAAGTTTGATTAAAAAACATTTCCCCAAGCTGTTCTCTGAGTAATGCAGCACATGACTGCCATGTAGTGGGTATGCATGAGCTCCACTTGTCCCAATAACAGGATTAGGTCTATCTTATTAGCTGTGGTACCTGAACTAATTCAGTGAACACTAGCCCTTCTTCCCTACATGTTTTCCATCTTTCATGTGTTAGTCACTGGGCAAGAATTAGCTTGGTGTAGCTCTTCCAGACAGACTTTTTTTCTTTCTATTGACTGGTATGGATGATCAAAATATTGCATGTGTTTGAAAATTGTATTCAGGGTAGTTGTGGCAGAAAAAGGACAAACAGAAAACACTAAGGTTCTGTCTTAGGAGCTGAGTGAAGGTCAGGGAGGGGAGTTGGTTAGCTGTAAATAGATGTGGTCAGTCACTGAAATTTCAATATCAAGCTGAAAGATAGGGTGTAGGAGAATGTTTCCTTCCATTAAGCAATCCACCAAGGAGTTTATTACTTCTCTATTAAATGCGTTTTACTGGGATCTGCACTGCTGCAGGAATATTGTGAAGGGTTCAGAAATTGGTAGGATTGAAAACCATACACTCACAAAATTGATAATGAAGCAGAAGACTTTCACATCTTAACCACCATCTCTCATCTAGTCTGTTTCATTAAGAGTGCACAAAACTCTTCCTGGTTATTTGCAGCTTCTGAAACCATGAAAATATGCTGCACCCACAAAGTAGGGCAGATGCAGGGCAGGTGGGACACATGAAGCCCCAAGGCAAGGACTGCCACGCTGGGATATTTATTTATTTATTTCCTGGAAAAGGACATGAGGCTGGAGATATCTCACTGGAAAAGAAACATGAGACTGGTCCCAGACAAGCCTATGTGAAATGAGAATTGTGCCCCAAGTCTGGCTCTTGGACAGGAAACCACCAGTTTGTGCCTGGTCCCATAAGCTTGTACGGAGACCAGGACATGGCGATCACAGAGTTGAACTTCTCCCAGAAACTCAGTGTTTGCTTTTCTGAGGTATCACAGAGAGAAAAACACATCTGAATTTGAAGTCTAGGCTGAAGCGCTGAATTTTAGTCTCAAGACTGAGATGCAGCAGAAATGCAGCAGAAATGGGAGAAAATAAAACACGCTTTCAGGAGCTCAGAAACAGTGGGAGAATCAAGTGAAGTACTAAGACTGCTAAAGGCAGTAAGTTTTGGTGTGTTTTGGTAAAGTTACTGTATTTTTGTTTGAACCAAAGACCAGTGCCTTCAGCCAGAGCTGCCCTGACCCTGGCAGCAGAGTTCCTGAGAGCCCTGTGTTTCCCACCAAAAGCTGTCCTTTCCCAGCAAATGCTGTTCTGTCTCACCCCACCAGCTGTACTGCTTTGTGGTGACCTACAGACCATGTGGGTAACTGATGCTCCTTGGTGGTCTAAACCAAAGGATTTAGACTGACATTTTCAAAAGCACTGAAGTTACTGTAGAGCCCAAGGACTATGGTATTCCCACCAGCCACATGCTGGTACTTTCTGTAGCCAGCTACATAGGGGTTGTCTCCATAAGCTTCCTTTAGGCAGCATATTTTTCAGCAATAATGTAAGCTGCATGTAGCAATGTCAACTGTGGTGGAAAGTGTGCCAAAGTGAAGTAGTAGGAGTATTTCTCCTCAAACAACAGACAAAACCAGGTTAGGAATTGATGTTCCATTTGGAGAGAGGCTTTTAAAATCTTATCTGGGCTTATTTATTTCTAGGAAGAATATTAATAATTTTTCTATGACCTGCAGAATAACTCCTTTATCAGCCAAGAACTGGAGGCTCGGGTTTATCTCTCTGATGGCAGGGGGAGGCTGTCATTGCAAGGACATTTCTCCCCTTGGTGGCACCAGCAAAGGCAGCTTCTCCTCCTATCCCTTCCTCTAGCCTTGTCCCACTGCTGCTCCAGCAGAGACCAGGGAAAAGTGCCATATGCTGTGGGAGATCTAATGGGGCAGGAAGCAGCATGCAAGAAGTTAGATCAGCTAACTTCTGAGGTAACAACTTGGACTGATGCATCCAGAGGGAAGTCCTCAGGATGGCCTGGCAGCTTTAGTTGTCTCCCCAGCTCTAGAGGGAAGGAAGATTCAGAAGCCTTTCCTTTGTCATTTAGTAGCTCTGCACAGAGCACATGTTTGGCAGAGGCCATTTAAATGGGAAAATAGCTTTCTTTGTGCTACTGAATACCCACATGGCTCTTGTGATGCCATTTTTCCAAATACCTCAATATGGGCCTTCAATCATTCATAGGACTTTCATGCTGTCTTTCAATGGGAGGGAAAGTGAGCCCATACCAAATGCCTCTTCAAAAATTCCATCCAAACCTCACAAGTGTAAAATACTCAGAATAATGAATGGTATAGAGTCTGTTGCAGAATCTCAGTCTAAACGTGATACAATAAAGGGTTACCATGGACTTGCTGTCCTTGCTCCCCTTGACCAATGGGCAGGAATGAGGCAGCACTGACAAAATAGGCAAAATCTCCCTGAGAAATGGCAGCTCTCCAGATGCTACCTTTTGTCACATGATTATTAGTCTCTGCCCTGGCTCCACTGCTGAGAAGTGCTCAGGACATGCTGCTGGCTCCCATGCTATGTTCAGGCTGTGTCATAGGGAATAATCCTGTCCATCTGAGCTTTGTCAGATGGGGCTGGTCCAGGCCTTCTCCAGCAGCTGTGCCATGCACAAAAGATCTATAGTGAACCAATTACTCTGCACAACCACTAAACAAGCAAATGTGATCTGTCAAAGTAAGATTAATGCATATTCCTTAGCTGAGTATTTGACAAAGAAAGGTAATCTGTCATAGTGAAATATTCATGTTCCCTCCACACACAATGTGGAATATTTTAATTTTTTTTTCTAGAACTTTGAGCCATGACATATTCAGGTTTGCAACTCATTAAACATCCCCCCCCACCCCTTTCTTTGTAACAGACCACTTTTGTGCCTTGAAGAGAAATGCAGAACCAAATACAGCAAATAAATAAATATTTTTTTTTTGTGATGGCTCATCAAAATTATGCTATTCAGTAAAAGAAAAGAACAAGTTTTGAATTTACATTTAACCTCTTGATGTTGGCCGTCTGATCTTCTTCCGAGTCTTAGTGCATTCTAGCAGCAGACCTTGAGCCAAGCAAGCCCCACAGCTTTAGTGGTGTAAAATCCTGACCTGAGTGCTGATTAGAAGGTGGCATTTCCACCTCAGCTGCTCAGAAGCCATAGCAACAGTCAAAGGTAAGGATGGAATCCAGGTGGAAGTGTTTAGAAATTTCTTCATTTTCCTGGCTTTTTTATTTTTTTCAGGATCAGGGCAATGCCAGTATCTAATTTCTGAGGGTCTTTCCTACAGACCTGCTTTATCCCCATGTAAGGTGGGAAGGGAGCAGTACTGGTATTTGATTGCTTTGGGTTGTTGCTGTCAGAAAGCTAGTGGGTTTTGCTATTCCCTTGTGCCACCCTTGCACTTGGTGCTAGCACAGGATGCCATGCTGCCTGGGATTTGGGCAAGCACCCTGAGCAAGCAGAGGGAAGGGCACAGGGCAGAGCAAAATGTGTATTGACTTTTTTTTTGTATGTGTGTCCTCCTTATGGCCCATCTGTTTTATCTCTGTCTTCTTGATTTATAGATGAAAATCTTTGACAAAAACAAAGATGGGCGACTGGACCTGAATGACCTGGCAAGGTAGGATTTAATTATGTTGATGGGGTGTTTCAGCTCACAATGGTAGATCCACACAAGGTGATGCTCTCCCTCTAGGGATGTGCAGTTGAATTCTGCCTCCTTTTGAATTAGATCTGCTCTGATCCCACCTCTCCAATACATGGTTTCCAACCCATTCTCCATCTCAATAATCTGAGAATCTGGAGCCAGGGATAGGAGCAATGCCAGGATCTGTCTGTACAACATCAGTGTGCTCTGGCGTAATCAGAGGTGCTTCCTAGGAGGTGGAAAAGCAACAAGTGACTCTGTTTCTCCAAAAGAAGGATGACAATTCTTTCAACGGGGTCACAGACATGCATTTATTTTTCATCATTATGTGCAGCAGGGATTGCAAAGAATTTTTACTGCATTTTGAATAATGAAAGTGCCACCACAAAAGAGTTTGGCAGTGGCAGTAGGAAAGGATTTGGGAGCCAAGGTGAGATGCTTGTGAATGAAGCTGGGATCGCAGTCATGGGCCTCTCTCTTTTCTGTCCTTGATACCTCAGAGGCTTTTAGATGATTTTCACTGCTATGCCTCTCTCTGTAAAACCATGTGCATAGGTTTGATAGGACTTTAAATTTGCAGATACAGTCTTAAAAGGCCAGTTTAGAGGGTGAGGGGACAGAGGTGCTGGTTTGCCACTGTAACTCTGTGCTTCAAATCCCAACAAATGCCAGCACAAATAACTGCAGCGCATACAGCTGTTCCCTTTGACCATGAAATATCTGAGGAGAATCTGGGGCAGGATGGAGAATATCTAAAGAGGGTTGCTGTTACAATTTTCTCTTAAACACAGTTCCCTTTCAGGAACGAGGCCATCTGAGGCTCTCCTCCAGTCTGAAAACTTTTCTCGGACTCCAAATCCCTCCATGTGCGGACACAGCTCTGCAATGCCCTGTGCCGTGGGCTCTAAAAACCTCAGGGTTAGCAGAGAGTTGGAGAGAGAAAAGGGTTTATTAGTGCTTGACAGGCTTTAGGAGATGAAAAGAGAGGAATTCTGCCAGTCTTGGTGTACAGGCCAGTATTAATCTTTGTCCTTTACTTTTACAACCACCAAGTCCTCCCTCCAATAGAGAGCAATAAATCACTTTCTTTAATGCAGCACAGCAATTCAGTTACAAGGAATGATTGTCTGTTAGCTCTTACTTCAGAAGCTGACACCCTCTGTTGTGCAGGACCACCAGAAATGCTCTGGGAGAAGCAATGGTGCTAATAGGCATGTCTGTAGTGAGCTAAAGGGCACCCTCTGTGCCCCATCAGACTGGGAGGAAGGCATGTGTTCCCACAACAGCCCACTGTAAATAATCCCACAGGCAATTCTCTCTTTTATAGGCCTTTAATCTAACATGCCTTTCCTTTGCAAACAAGGAGAGCTCAGAATAGTTTGTGTGCAGATGATAAAATGAAAAGATCATAATTAAAATCTCTCCATTTAGGATTCTGGCACTCCAGGAAAATTTCCTTCTACAATTCAAGATGGATGTAAGTAGCACTAATTTTTGATACATTGATCCTGTCTCATTCAGGGAAGATGACCTGGGCCCAAACTTGAAATTTTTGCTTTAATTTTTCATTTGTTTGTCCTCTCTGTATGCAGGCTTCCAGCACAGAAGAAAGGAGGAGAGATTTTGAGAAGATCTTTGCACACTACGATGTTGTGAGTCCCATGAGTCAGTTCATTCCCTTGTGGTTTGTAAATGACAGAGTTGTGTGTGATGCTGAGACTTCTTCCTCCTGCTGGGTGCTGCTGGAGTCACTGAGGAGCGGCAGCTGTGCCCAAGCCTGTGGCCCATGAGCCCAGCTGCCAGATTGGGAGGGGTGAAGTAGAGACAGAGGAGCAATGCTCAGAGATCTTGTGTCAAGGACCCATTTTGACTTTCTCCATTGCCATGGCCAGTGCTGCTGCATGAGCAGTTTTCCTGCAGGAGATGCAAGGGAGGAAGAGGTAGTGGGGGCTTTAGTGCTCACAGTCTCTGGCAGTTCAGGACCTGCATCACCACCACATTGAAAAGTAAACCCCCTTTCCATACCAAATCCATGGTTGTTTAGGGAGTCTGGCTCAGGACAGACATAACGATTTAACTGCCTGTTAGACACCAGCAATTCAGTGCTGCTTCTGTCAGTCACACAACTCCCTCAGGATGGTGGGAGACATTGTTCCCATTTTGTGGGAAGAGATGGTTTGGGAAAAACAATGGGACCTTAGATATTGGGAAGAAATTTTTTACTGTGAGCATCTTGGAGCACTGAAACAGGTTTGCCCAGAGAAGCTGTGGATTTCCCAACCTAGAAGTGTTCGAGGCCAGGTTGGATGGGGCTTTGAGCCACCTGGGCTAGTAGAAGGTGTCCCTGGTCATGGTGGAATGGTTGGAATTGGATGATCTTTAATGTCCCTTCCAACCCAAACCATTTCATGATTCTGTGAACTTTATGCTAGAAAGCTTGGTGCCCAGATATTGTGGTACTTACCAGTAAACACTGTAGTGGTTTTGACTCACTGAGGAGTTTTGATGTTTATTCCTTCTTTCAGAGTAAAACAGGAGCGCTTGAAGGCCCAGAAGTGGATGGATTTGTCAAAGACATGATGGAACTGGTCAAGGTAGCTTCATGGCTATATTTGTTAGTACTCTGTATTTCCTAAAGATCAGTGCTTTTGGAAAGGCTATGCACGCAGAGACACTAGTAAGAACATAGAGTCAAATTTTAGTTTGATCACCAGCAGAAGGCAATGTCGCCATCTCAGTATGTATACTGTAAAGCATTTCACTGTATCACAGAAATTTTGCCTCACAAATTAATATAGCTTCCTTCAGCAACTCTATTTTTAAAAGGTCCATTCCAGTTCATACTCTGAATTAGACAGGTGTTACAGCATGACATGATATGGATGGGTCATCACAATTTCTTCTGTTTTCCTTGTGGATGTGGTTCTCACCAGAATGACCTCATGGTTCATTAGTTCATCTCAGGGCTACATTTGAAAATTACTTGAGGTCTGTCTGCAATCAAGAATACCATATCTAGTGTGTCTCTTCAGCTCCTGATGGACAGAAGAGTCTGTCTTCAATGGATTATCTTAAGTTTCCTGATGCAGTGCAAGATAGAGCTTTTGACCCAAACAGAATCTGATCTTTAGCTTCCTTTAAGCCTGAACTGTTGCATTTCCACACAATGTGAGATATCTGTGCTGCCATGTCCATTCAGGAGAGAGCAGAGAAGGGCAGCTGCGTGCTGATGGCTGCATGTGTGTGTCCTGGCCATGCAATGTGCAGGAAAGGGTGTGGGGATGGGAAGGAGGCTGGATTTGTGCTGTGTGTGAGTGTGTGTAAAGAAGGGAAATTTGTACTTTGCCTAAGGGCCTTCATCAGCATTGTCCTTGGACACCACAAGCTGTGCATGTGAATTTGATCCCCTCTTGAGAGTGTGGGAAGCAGAGCAAGCAGTACAGCATTAGGAGCATACAGAAACTGTAGCCTGTAAAATGTGTCTTCAACATTAACTTGATCCACAGAAGGTATTTTTACATTGCTGACTAGCCTGTAAAATAGCAGTATGCTGACAGAAATGTCACATTAGTTCTTGTGCAGCAGGTTTGAGAGAGGAAACCAGATAAAAGCACAGGTCTGGTAGAGCAGGGATCTGCATTGCACAGCTTTCTGAAGTTTTCTTTTATATGGCCTTGACTGAGCACAAAACTCATGGTGCATTTCCATACAGTCACTTACAGTTCCATGCACCTTCTACTTTTTCAGGGCACCCTTTCCCCATCTTCTGTTTGCTTCCCCATGGCATATGAGATGATGTGGGGCCTTTTGGTCACTCTTCCTTGGGTGGTTTTCCCAGTTGCTGCATGGTGGGCTGCTTTACTAGCTGGGGAAATCCAGAGCCATTTTCTCTCTCAGCATTCTTTTTCTCTTTGCCTGCAGCCCAGCATTAGTGGGGTAGACCTGGACAAGTTCCGCCAGATCCTGCTCAACCACTGCGATGTGAACAAGGATGGGAAAATTCAGAAATCTGAACTAGCTTTGTGTCTTGGGCTGAAAATTAACCCATAGCTGGGCAAGTGCTTGTGGTTGTGTTTCCCTTGAAAGATTTCCCTGCTGCTCCCCATAGAAGTGTGTTCTGTGCTGCTGTGGGAGTGGTGGGGAGCTGAGGCACCACGCTGCCAGGCTGGAGAGTGGGATCTACATGGTGGCCTCCTCACTCCACCCGCTCCTTTGTGATGTTCACTTGCTGCTGCCTCTTGTGGGTCTCCCTAGCAATGTCTGCTCAGAGGACAGGTTAATGTTATTCTCATGAAACGCTGCCTGCCCATTCACCCAGGATAGGAACAAGCATCTCCTCAAAAACATCCCCTCAGTGCTTTCAGAGTGCAGCTACTAGGTGTTTCTGATGGTCACTTTGTATGTGTGAAGTCATTCCTTTGGTGAACATTGTGCCTTGTGCATTTAAAATATTGGATGGATGACAGTGTATTTGTGCAGAAATAAAATGGTAATTACAGAAATTCAGTAACCTCAAAGTTTATGTGTTATGTACAGAAAGACATCTGCCACAGGCTGGCAGACTGTACAGAGCAGCCTTTTATGTAGTGATGCCTATCAGTTGTGGGGTTCAAATCTGCAATGAAATGTGGTAGATCCTTCCCATGGGGAAACCACACACACCATGTGTGGTTTGTGTGTCACCCTCACGCATGTCACGCTCAGGATGAAGTCACAGAGTAACATCTCTTCTGGAGGACACTTCTCTTCTGATCCAAACTGAAATAATCTGCAAGGTTTCAATAAACTGGAAGGACAGAAGCCTGATGAGAGCAAAGCTCCAACACATGCTTGACTTTTTTTCAATTCCATAGGAGTTGGTAGATACTTGTAACCATTATTGAACTTAAAGCTTCCTATCACTCCTGGACCATAAGTGTAGACCCAGAGCCCAATGGCAACAGCATCCTTTGTGCCACATATTTCCCTATCCCAAAGGCTTTGACTGAATATTCAGGAAGTGTCATGCCTACACTATCATGCCCAAATAATTCTTCATTTCCCAAGAGAAAATTGTGGAGGAGGGGTTATTAGCAAAAATTCCTAATATTTCACAATTTCTGTCTCCTACATATGACAGATCCACAGTTGACACTACTTAGGCCTTTCTGGTTATGTTTTCTGCACCAGGAAGAACAATGAAACTTTCCCATTATACTCAGTTTTGTAAAGATTAATCAGAGGTTGCCTTCAGTCAGCATGAATAGAGATGTAAACATGGATTACATAAAGCTCTTAAGAACATACTCCACTTATGCATATTTTCTATTTTCATTGATGATAATCTCACAGACCCAACAAGTGCTAAGTGCTTGTTTAGCCCCAGCACAGAGCCAGGCCCTTAAGTTCTGAAACTGCTTTTATTCACCATGGCAGCAACACAAATCACAACCACAATAACAGAGCCTTACAATAGTTAAAAAAACCATAAACAAGGAATCAGGCCTTAGCATTAACTCCTCAAGCCAGTAGGGTTGCAGTTTTACTCATGGATGCTCACAGCCGTCTAAGGAAAGAGCTGTGGTCAGGAGTGCAGGACCACCAGCAGAGAAACCCCCCACACTGCTGTTTATCAGACATGCTTTATCACAGTCTTTGAACAACTTGTAACAAATCTAGCAGAGTAAAACAGCTATTGTTTTATTGTACCTCAAATAGGATGTAGGATGTGACTGATCAGCATAGTTATGCCTTTAGGTATATTCTTGTTTCTCTCTCTTCCTTCAGTCTATATCATTCTAATTCTTTTCTCAAACTACATTTTTTTATTCCTTTGGACATGGGAGATATTTATGTACCATCCCCTTTGATATATTTCCACGTATAGACGTAGGGTATTTTTGCTCTTTGTATTTCCCAGGGATGGCAGGTGTATTTTTTATTTCCTTATCTGTTTAATTCTACTTATATCAGTAGAACTGTTTCTTATTTATTGAAGTATAAATTGAAGCATATCCCGTCCTGCCTCACCAAAACTACATCAACTCTTAACCTAAAGGGAAAATTTATTTTTAAAGACTTGATATAACCACAGGTCTCATTTCAAGAATTATAAAACACTTCCTCTTTATTAAACCCCTATGCTTTTCACATCCTCTACAGCCAATAGTTTTTATTCAACAGACACTGAGCAGTTATGAATTTGAGATGTCAGTGTCACAATGTATTTTGCTTCTTTTGCATGAGTCTGGGATTTTTTTTTTTAAATACTGATTTGGACACAGGCTTCACACAACTAGTTTTACTAGCTTTTATCAGTGAGTGCATAGGCTACAGTAAGTGAATTTAAAAGAGTATTTTACAAAACATTAGCATGAAGTAATTTGTAATCATAGATTAAAAGGTTATCTATAGAACTCAGAGAATGAGGCTTCTTTTTTTTTTTTAGTTAGTTAGTTTTCCATTCCCACGAGAGTTTGTTTTTTAATTGTGTCCTGGCCAGAAACCAGAGAGCAGGAAGACAGACATACATACTGTCTTGTTTGCAAGGACCATAAGGGAGCACCGTATCCCAGTGGGACTACAGCCTCGGTGAGCTGCAGATCCCCTCCAAGCAAAACCAAATGTGAGGTGCAATGGGATTTGAACCCACATTGCAAAGGGCAGAGAGGCAATCACTAGTGAGATATTTTATAAACCTGTAGCCTCTGAAAGTCAACATAAAGGCAGGACACAGTCATTTTGAGACTTCTTGCAGAGAAGACCTGTTCCTTGCAGAGCTTTTTTTGGTTTTGGGTTTGTTTTTCTCAATTATTATTTTCACTTCAATAATAAATGATCTACCAGGTCCTTTGGTTTCAGGCTCTGGTAATATCAACCTTTTAGGTTCCTGTAGATATAAAGCTGGGCAATGCATCTGATAAAGTATAGCTGTTTTCCATTTTGCAAATTTGAAGGGTACTTCTATGTACTCCTATGTACAAAATACAAGATAATATTTCACATTTAAAGGGTTACACAAAAAACACTTGTTTTGCATTAGATATATGAAAACAGCAACAATTTCCATGGTTATCACTCACTTTTTAGGAGGCTACGTTGTGATAACTAGTATTTGAAAGCAGAAAGTGAATAAAAATCTTTACAAATATAGCTTTCCCTTGGTATTTTCATGTTTTTCACTGGAAAACTAGAGTTAAGGGATTCACGGTTTTCTATCTCTTCATAGTATGCAATGTACTGAAATAAACTTCTAACTGACTCATCATATTTCATAGATGTATTTCCAAAGCACATTTAGCAGCCACAGGTTTAGTGGTCCATATGCACGGTTCTCCCAAATGTGCATTTTTATGGTTGGTTTTCTTCCTTTACTTGTTTAATGGGCAGACTGCTAGATCTGGAAATCAATGTGTGAATTTCCTCAGAACAAAGCTGTTTCTTTGCTTCCCTTTTCACTGTGAGTTGTGAGATCATGCCCTGCACTCCTGTCATGCTACCTGCTTGTCTTGGCCCTTCTCATTTTTGGTATGTGACATAACTTTTATCTGGATGACTTGACATGACACCTTTGTTCAGGAAAAGCTGGCTCTGACAGCTTCAATTGACTATGTAGAACTGATACCCATGAAAAATTAACATTTATAGACTTTTAAAGTCAAATCCATCCTTTGTTTAACTTCATTGGTTCTACTGGAAATTAAGGTCTCTTTTCTTCCATCATTTTGAAACTCAACACAGTCTTTGCTTGTCCCAAACCATCATGACAGGGACTTGCCACTGGAAGCCCCCATTTTCCTGAGTCAGCCTCACAACCCCAAATGGCTCATGTGCCAGTTGTGCCTTGGTCTGTGCAATTTTCCCCCAAGAAAATGAACCCACATATACATGGTTATGTATATACCTCATTCCCCAGTCTGAACACAATTCCAGCAATATCACATCACTGACACACAAATTGGAAACAAATGAGATGTTTAGGAATTGTAGCATTTAAATTCCATCACTGCTTTATTTTCAGATTCTCAAAAAATAATTATCTCTCTTTGTTCTCACAATTTTGCTTTACATAACAGTGTGAAGCTGCCTGCACGTCTTACAAAAACTGCTCTTTATTCCAATTGAAAGCTTAGAATTGATCATCAGTCCAAAAAAGAGGTTCAGAGCAAAGGAAACCAACATAGTATTTTGATTAATCTCCTTTTCTATTTTCTGGTAAGAGAATAGTGTCAATATTAATGAAAACAATTGTGATTAATGCAGTCAGCAAGACTATTAGAGAATCTTCCACCACGTTATAATAGGAACCCATCACTAGAAACACCTTAATTACAGCTATTATCTCTTGAAATGTCTGAGTAACTCTTAACATTGATCTGATTTGAAATAGAAAGTTCCCATTATGTAGTGGGATGTTAAACAGGGCTTTGCTGTGTAATTACATGGGGTAAAGTAACTATGAAACTGGATTTTGTATGAGGGCTACACTGACAGCTAATGAAAAGATCTCATTTTCTGGCACCTGTATTTTCAGTATTTCCATGGAGAATTGAGTCTCATTTTAAGTAACATTTTCACATGGGAGAAAAGGAGTAAAGAATGCGGTTATGACCACTATGAGAGAAAATAAGGGAACCATTTGTTAATGCCACGAGACATCTACAGGGAGCTCCAACTGGGTCCCAGAGGTAAAAAAATTTCCCTGCCCTCTCTTTCATAGCTTGAAATCACTGATTTTCACAAACTTTTCCATGGTAAAGCATCCCTGCTTGCTGCCTGCTGTATGCTTAGCCTTTACACTGGCTTCAGGCACTTCAATTTACTCCTTCAAAGTTGTTCTCATCCATAAAAATACACCCTGCAGGTGTGCTGGACACCTTGCATGGACGATGACAGAACCAGAGTGGATGTCTCTGCCTGGAAAAAATGTTCAGCACAGTAGCACACACAGTGTGGACAAATGTTCAGGCTGCATCTCTGACATCTGGCATCTCTTTAGATGAGCTGTTTCAGGAAAAAAATTAGTTTGAGTGGATTTTAGGGAGGCACCACAGCTCATGAGAGATAATATCATTAGGCAACATGTCTGGAGAATGGGTGTCTGCTCCAGGCTCAGAGAGACCTGGTTTAGGGTTTCTGCTCTCCCCAGCATCGTGGCTGTGAATCTGAAATGTTTTCAACCTGCTCAGTCTTACCAGGGGAGGGCTTCTGTTGTGGATGATGACAGCACAAAACCACATATTCCAAAGGAGTCATTTTGGTTTGGAAGTGTACTTTCAAGGGATATATTCACAATAACAGCCATCATGTTCCAACTAAAGGAGACCTGAAGGTTCCAGTGCCCACATGCAGTGTGAGGGACTGCATGGGTTGTGCTTTACTCTTAACCTGGTGACCCCTTTGAGGTCTTCCTGCATTAGACCCTGGATTCAAAACCCAGGGAAGGATCTCCAGAGGAAATACAGGGAATTTAAGCCCTAAAATAATTTTCAATCCAGCTGCGGCCTGCATCCCTGCACAGTAATGTTTGTTCCAGCTCTCCTATGGGTCTGTTTTGTAATCAACACTAGAACGTAAAGAGAGAGAAAAGGGTCACTGCTGATGTGGTGTGAAGAAATCACCCTTCCTGCATGTCTCTGTGAGGTGGGAGATGGGCTTTAACGACAGAGGCTGGATGGGACAGCCACAAGCTGAGTCATCTTCCCCCAGCTGCTGCCAGCCTGCAGAGCCCCCTTGGCTCCAATGGAGTAAGACCAGCTCGGGATGGCAGGAGAAATGGCTGTGGCTCTGTTTCCAGACACAGCCTAAAGCTTTTAAAGATGAAGGCTTCTAACTTAAAGAGTGACAGTGGTATGAAGTGGCAGCATGAAGGCTTGCTCAGGTTGACACCTCAGTGAAATACGTCTTGCTCTGAGAGAGGCTGTTGTCTGCTTTACACAGATAGAGGGCTGTTACATAGTTGTTAAGGGGCTTCTAGCAGCTGGTAGTGCTAAGGAGAACACATTCTCACTTTTTGATTCCCTGCCAAGTATCATGTAAAATATTACTCCCAATGCCTCTCTCTCATAGAGAGGAGGATAGAGATGTTCTCAGCAGTCTTGTTGAGGTGGCTGTTTGAATGGGTTGCTATCATCTGTCACTTTGGCCAATATGTCTCTTTACTTTGATGGTGTGACCAAGAAGTTTTCATTTATTATTGATAATATGTAGGAAAGGGATTCATTTGTCCAGCATATTAAAATTAGGAGCCAGGATACTGAAGGGGTGTTCTGTGCCAGGGTCGAGGAGAATCCTGCAAAAATTTTGGGTTTAGATGAGGATCCAGGCAGCAGCTGGGTGGCAGAGCTTGGAGTAATGTACAATCTCTGGTTTTTAGATGAGCCTTGATTTAGCTGAGAGACAGAGCAAGGGCAGCCAGTTGCAGCAGATTAGGGGAAGATCAGTGTCCTTTCAGACACGCTAACCAGATCATTGGGAAACCCACAAAGCACATGAAATTCAGGCCAACCCATTTTTTTTTCAGTTGCTCCTGCAAGCAGAGAAACCATATGCAATGGCTCAGATGATACGTGGAGCTTGCCAAGGTGCCACAATAACTTGATTTTTTGCCTAAGACCTAATTAATGAGATCATTGAAGGCAACTAACTGTTTCTGTCTTCCTGATAAGTAAATGTGCATAGGAGCATGGACATGCATCTGGGACACTTTCTGGTCACTAAACTGAGAGTGATCTGCTTGGGTTTAGGCTGTATAGGAGATTCTAAACAAAACAATAGATACTTCCTATCTGTACTTTTATCATAGGGCACAAAATGCTAATATAGGTGGCATATTACAAGGACCTTAAATGATTGATACAATGACAAGATGGCATTTTGAGACTCATTCTAGAATTTCTTTAACCATCTCTGTCTTTACAGTAAGGATTTCTTATCATGTCTAAACAATGGAATATTCTATGGGCTTGCCATTAACGACATTCAGAAAGCTGTGTTGTAGTTTTTAAGAACTAGAAATCGCCTGATGTTAAAAGGGTCTTGTCGGTGTTATTTTAGGTTCCAATAGATTATCATGCATGTTCTGCCTTCTGACTTTCTGACTAAGAAATCTAGCATATGTTTGCCCTGGCCACCACTTCTACTCTCTGGCTGACAGGATCCCAAAATGCTGCTGCCAACACTGGGCATGAATCAGGCCACACCAGACTGAGCAGCTGGCTTTAAACATGCAAAATCTCTAGTTTTTCCTTCTCTCATTGCCTCCCTGCATCTTTGCCTTATTTTTCCTTTTTAAAGGAACCTGTGGGACTTTTTCTATCCTTTCTTCTGTTTCTGAAACCTCTTGGCTGCCACATCCACAAGCTTTGCTCTTCCTTGATTCACTGTTCTGGGAGACAGAGAAGTCCAGTTAGGTAGGTGTAAAGAAGAAAAGAAAGGTGAGAGTGTGCCAGTCCAGGGCAGAGGGGTATGCCATGCCATCACCAAACATGCATCCTTGCATGTTCGAATTCACACATTTAGGCACCTGAGTCAAGAAGTGCAGTTCTTCCCCTGTACTCAGGAGATGTCTCAGAGATGCTGGGGTGTTGGTTAAAATCTCACCAGGCTGCCATCAGAGCTCGAGCTCAATGAAGCCGGGAGCTGTATGGCTTTTCAGTCCAACAGAGAAGGGCCTGAGGGATGGCATCAAGCACACTCCTGACAGATGCCTGCGACTTCTTTCCACTGCCTTTGAGGTTGCTGGTGCTGAGGGTGTCCTCTTTTGAAAAAACCTTAAGTATATATTCTGTTGGCCACATTCCTAGTTTTTAAAAGTCTCCTGATGCTGCTGGGCCATTGGAAGCAGGAGTGGACATTGCTTGGACTCAGTCATGGGAAACCACATTGCTGAAGCTGCTCATGACCACATGAGATCCCCAAAAGCTATGTGTGAGGAGCTGCAGAATACAAGCTGAGGAAATTCTGTGTACCTCTGGCATTTCAAAGCAATCCAGGGAAAATGCTCCAAAAGTGGGGAAGGCATTGCCTCTCAGCTGGAGAGTATTTGGAAAGGAAGATGCAAAATGCCTCATCCCAAAGTACAGAGTTCCCAAGGGCTGCCTGGAAAGATGCTGTGGCCCCAGCTGGAGCAGGCATATGAGGAGCCAGAAGTCCCTGGCATCTGTCACACATCTACTCCCTAATACATTTCCTTCCATCCAGTGTCTTACAGAGGAGCACCAGTAGTACACAACTGGTGGCCCAGCACCAAAACCCTTCAAAGGGAGGAGACAGCTCACATCAGTGGGATATTTATCCTTTCTTGAACTTCAAGCTTTTCCCTGCATTTCATTTTTTTCCCATTAAAATGGCAGCAAAAATTCATTCACAACAAGTCTATTTGTTTATGCCAATTTTTGCCATTTCATCATAGAATAATCTAGGTTGGAAAAGACCTTTCAGATCATCAAGTCCAACTGCAGCTTTTAATCAAAAAAACCCCATTACAATTCAGCTCTAATGCCATAGCAAACATGCAGATATATGTATCACCTTGGCATAGGACAATATCAGTGATTTTGCCAAAGTGATAAATTTGGGAAGGAAGCAGAAACTGAGGCAAAGTATCATAACATTGTGGAGATGTTTTAGTGCCAACAGACAGCACTGAGGCCACACTGTTGTATGTAGCCCCTCTCCCTGGATCCCACTGTTGGAAGGACATCCCTTGGTCAGGGGCACCTGGCAGGGCTGACAAGCCTTAAAGTGTTTGCAGAGGTTCAGAGCTCCTCTGCTCTTGGGACTTTTTATGACTTTACTTGTTCTGTGCCTGGCAGTGCCTCCAGGTGCTGCTCAGCTGTTGCTTTTCCTGCCCCAGCTACACGATGTCTTTCTTTAGCTTTGCAAATAGGCTTTCCTTGTTTTCCTGATCTCTTCCTGCTCTGCTTAAGGAGTCTTAAATCACTGCGTGGCAACTGCATCTCGGGGGGATTTGGGGTTCAGACATGGGTTACTTGTGATAACAGCTCTTCATGCCAGCCACAGCAGGCTGACAGGCATTGCAGGAAATGCAGGTTATTTCAGAGAAAGCTTGGGAAAAGGACATCTTGCTTTTTCTGGAGATACTGGGTGTGTCCAAGCTGCTTCTCAAGGTAGGACGCACTGAAGGAATCAGCTCCATATGAAATGATGCAGATGGTCCCTGCCAGGCAAGCAGCCACCAAGCAGGGACTCTTCCTAGATGTCACGTAAATATCTCAGGTTCACTAATGGCCAGCACTGTCATCAAGCTGGCTGACTGATCAAAACCAACATTCACCCTTTAGGTAGCATACTTGGACATTTCCCAGGTCAAACCCTGTCCTCATGTCAACACATCCAAGCCCATCAATGTTAACTAAGAAGAAATTCAGTCCCAAGTCTGTAAGAGACACCACAAATGCAATAGCCTGGACTATGAACACCCCTCCTGAGCCATTTAAAGCCACCCAGCAGCATGGGAGTTACACAGGGATCCCCACAGACTGGAGAAGCACTGAGGAGAGATGAGCTCCCTTCCTGTTAACTTGGTGGGCACTGCTTTTCCTCAGCAGCAATGAACAGTTAAACAAAAACCCAGGTCCCCAAAACCATGTCATGTGCGGGTAGAAATGGATCTGAAAAGGCTGATGGATTAGTCAGTGGCAAAGATGTTTCTTGCCTTAGTGGGAAAATAACAAAAATAAATGTCTTGTGTTAGCATCCTCTGTGTGTAATCTTCTGCTGAGTAATAATGTAATAGTAAGCTAAAATATAATATCTATCTGTACATCATCTCCTTCAGGAGATTGTCTGGTTTTCCTTGTTTTAAAGATCATTTCAGTAAGGATCAATTTCCTACCACAATGTTAGGTTCTTTTGAGTTTCAGTAGAAAAGGGGTCACACAGTAGCTGCCAGCTCCAAATTTTGGCAGACTCCTCCATCTCTGATTTGAACCACCAGCACAGCTAACTTGGTGTTCACAGAAAAATAATAGGAAACTCAGCTGATTTTAACATGCACAGATAGGCTCCTGAACCACCCAGACATAAAAGACTTCTCACAAATAATTGGTGGTGAATAATTGATGCAATTAAAACATCCACTTTTCCTTTCCATGGGAGCAGATCATTCATTTCTGATTGCTTCAGCACTTTCTGGGAAATCTTTGATCAGCTCTATAAAGCACAATGCACATTTCCATTTTCTGCTTCAGATAAGTTTTATCAGTGGGCCAAGGGCTTAAGGAATTAATTTAGCCCATGAGTCTGTCAGGCTTAGATTTCAGTGTAGGAAGAAATGGAAATCTCTTACATGTCAAAGCCTTCCCCTTAACGGCCAAGTAAGACTGCCCTAGGTGCTCTGCTTTGAAAAATGAGTGCATACGAAATGCAGCACTTGGGTGCAGAGATAACAAAGTCCATCACTGGGACAAATGCATCAGATATTTGTTCTTATTTATTTAACAGTCCTATTAGAGACTTTTAGGCCACACCACTAAATAAGCAGGCATGCATACACTTGTTTCTGTGAGTCTTATGGTAGTAAAGGGAGTTCTTCGAAAGAGCAGGAAATTAGTGTTTCATTAACTTAAATTGCTGCACATTCCACTTGAGAGTTTTGTTAATGATATTCAGTGCATCCAGGTCTCAGTTCTTCTAACATTTCCTTAAATTGCAATACTACATCCATATAAACTCATCACAATGCAGAACATCAGCTTTGAAAAATCCAGCTGGTTTCAAAAAATCATCTTAGTCTCCCTTTTTTGAGTTCTCAGGGTAATTATCCAGTTGGGACTATTTCACAGTCTTAAAATTCACTTACCACAAACCAATGTGAAAGGCAAACTTCAGTTAGCCTCAAGCATACAAAGAAGAAAAGAACAGAGATCAGTGGTCCATGATCATTCAGCCAGTACTTCTGGCTTTCACATTTCTACAGAAAGTTTTGCAGAGGCTAATATTAAGACAAATTACAGCTTTGGGCTGGATTTGTTTTTTTTTAAATGTCAGAGCTGTTTTCTTGTTAGCACAGAATCTATAGGTCTTTTTTCCTGTACATTAAGCAACATGACCAGTGTCCATTTTGCACAGTTCATCCTCTCCCTGCTCCTTTCCAAAGGAAGCAACTATGAGTGTAGCATTACAGTATGGTAGGATTTTGTAATTGAAGTAAAGGACTGCAAGGAAAAGCAGCCCTTTTTTATCCACAGGTTAAATCAGTCCTGTGGACATCTGCAACAGATGTGAGCTAATTAAAATTAGCATTAAATGAAATTAACATTAAATGAACTGCATTATATTTGAAAATCTACTTAAATTAAATTACTCCTCTTTCCTTCCCTTTGTTTTTTCTATTACTAATATTGCCATTTAAAGGTCATGCTATTTTCTGAAGCCTTTTTGTGAGGTTTGTTGTTTTGCTGGTGCTTCTCAAATCCCACAGTCCAGATGTGCAGCGGTCTGTGCTTGCGTGGTTGAGCCCCCTTGCCCACAGACATGACTCCTGGTGCAAACAAGCATTTGAAACCACAAATTAGAACATTAGATTCAATTGCCTCATGGCATTCAAGGAAATGGCCATTTCATGCACAAATTAGAGGTTTTGCCAAAATGAACACACATAGCAACACGGAGGAAGATGGGCTGAAAATGCCACTTGCAGAACCCATGCACACAGCACCCAGCCTGGCTTGTGCAAGCTCTTGGACATTTTCTATTCATTGCTGTACCTGCAGTGGGCTACACAGGCATCCCTTTATGATCTCCAATTGGGGTTAAATGCAGTATATTTAACTGCAGTCAGATTTCCAGCCTGTGGGGCTCATGAAGCTTTCCATAACTTTCCAAGGATTTTTTTTCTTTGAATAAAGAAAAGCAGAGTTTTTGAGGTATCAGTCAGAGTGCAGCACTTTCCAAGAAGGGTATGGCCCATAACATCTTTTAAGTATCAACTTAAGCTTCTCTTAACCTTTATTTTACAGGCACTGTGCACTTTTTTGCTAATACCAACCTAGGAAGGTTTCTGTCCAGGGGTGATGTTTGTGTGATTTTGACTACAGTATCAGTTAACACTTGTACCTCCAGCCCATGGCACTTGGCTGAATATCTCCCAGTGGGACTCGGAATTAGCACAAAGTTGGAATCTCACAGGGCCCAGTCAGGCTCTTCCCTCATGTCAGTCTAATATGCCAGTCTCCCACCAGGGAGGGAATCCCTGTATTCCATCTTCAGCCTAATTTCTGAGGATACAGGTTGTCCCTTCTCATCCCATCCTTTTTTTTTCTGTACTTCTCTCCTGTAAGAATAGGCACTTTGTTTCCTATTTGTAAATTATGCTGAAGGATAACAAAACTGTGTTTATGGCAGCTTTGCTTAGCAGCCATAACAAGAGTCTGTTTTATTCATGACCAGAGGAAAAGTAGCAGTGAAAGCCAGGAGATGAGTTCAGGTAATTAGAGCAGGTGAAGAACTGGGTCTTGGTCAGGAGGCTTTCATTGCTCCTGTCCCACCTTGCATGAACACTGGGAGCCAGTGTTAAACCAACAGAGAGCTTGAGAAGCATTATCAAGACTTACTGTTTTAACCTGCTTATCCTGCTCCCCACCCAACAAGCTCTTGCCCAGAGTGCTCCCAAACACTGCTTGCCTGACAGGGAAGGGAGGTGCATGGGCACTCAAAAATTGGTTGTGGGCGATGGGGAGCACAGCAGCAGCCTTAGTACTGCATCCTCAGCTCAGAGGCTGCTCAGCAACTTTTTGGCAAAACACAGTTAAAAATCTTTTATCAGGCTGGCCAGAGATCACAGCTCAGTGGCACGAGCCTTAAGCACTTTTCTGGGCTGGGGCTGGAATGTTCACTCAATGCTGCAAATGCCACATGAATACCTTCCAGTCACTCATAACTGATCGAACTCTGAGTAAATATTTTACAGAAAACACTTAAGCATCACTGTAGATGAACTCCTAATTTGTAGTCTGAGAGCAAATGTGGAAAAGTCAAGATGCACTTTACTCCAACTGTGGTGTCAAAATCAATCATGCACTCCAGAACTTTTCATGGTTTCTTATCTCTCTTATTTAGCCTGCTCTGCTTAAACAAATTAATATTTCTGCTCACATTGGTGTGAGGACAGAGCCACAACCTGAAGGTTTGCCAGCCTTGCCTGGCTCAGGAAGACTTTCTAGCAGGTACAGTTTAGGCTGAGAGCACCTTGCTTCTGGCTTGAAGCCCTGTGTACCAAGGAGACATTAGCGCTGGTAACAGCTTTAGTGAGCAACAGGGCTTCACAGACAGGAATCCAAAATGCAGTTGTAACTTGAATTAGAGAATCCCAAATTTCAGAGGGCAACATGTGTCAGCCACATATAGCTACACATAGTGGCCATGAATATGCAAACATATTAACAAACATGGACAGATTAAATGCCAGAATTCCTGTATAGGAACTAAGCATGTGCATATTTATTTTATTTGGAGGTTGCATGTACTTTTCAATCAAACAAAAAACAACAGGGATGTCTTATTAGGAAAACCATGATGGAAGTATGCATGGGATGCCAGAGACAGTAAAATTACCCTCTAAGCAATTCAAGTCTTCTGGAGGTTTGCATTACACTGTAATTTAACATTTCTGGTGTAAGCAACTCAGTCAGACTGACATTTAATTTCGATGGTTTGGAACTGTGGAACCACTGCAAAGCTGGGAATAGCTGGCTGCCACTGAGTCTGGTCCAGCCTGCTCCAGCAGCCAATTTCTACTGTTGGCAGGAAAAGACGGCTTCTCCCCAGCTGCAGGAATAGCCAGCATGCATCTGCCAGCCACGTGGCCAGGGAGCTCCACAGGGCTGCTAGGTAGAGTCCCTGAGTAAACAGAGTGCCTGGCATTAACAGCACATTTTGGACTAACCAATTGTTAAAGTTATCCTACATAATGATTAGTGCACAGGTGGTAATTATTAGTAACAAGCAATTATTAACTTACACTTGAAAACCTTGTTGTGCCAGCTTCTGAATAAATACATCTGAGGAAGAACGTCCCTGCCCTGAGTTCTTAAAGCCTTGTTTGGTGACTATTCCCAGGGTGTGGCCAGAAGACAAAAACAAACCACAAAATATGTTTTGAGCTTTATGGTTATGGGGAAGTTCTGTACTAAGCACTTGCAAATACTATGTGCCACTCAGGCACTCAGACAAACTCACAAAGGTGAGCTGGTAGAGAAGAAGTTTGCAAAAAGCCTTGAAAAAAACTTTCAAGACAGCATTCCACATTCTGACATAGAGTCATAGCATCTTTTTGGTTTGAAAAGACCTGTAAGATCGAGTTCAACCATTAACCCAGCACTGCCAAATCCACAACTAAATCATGTCCTCAAGTGCCACACCTACACATTTTTTAAATACCTGAAGGGATGGTAACTCCACCACTTCCCTGGACAGCCTGTTCAAATGGCTGACCGTCCTTCCAGTGAAGAAATTTTTCCTGATATCTAATCTGAAGTTCCCTGGTTCAACTTGAGGCCATTTCCTCTCATCCTGGCACTTGTTACCTGGTATAAGAGGTCAACTCCCACCTTCTGCAGCCTCCCTTCAGGATGCTGCACAAAGCAAAAAAGTACTGCTCCTTAGCCTCCTTTGCTCCAGGATAAACACCCTTAGCTATTCCTCAGAAGACTTGTGATCCAGACCCTTCAGCAGCTCTGTTGCAATTCTCTGGAATACATACATACAAACACTCCAGCACCTCAATGTCCTTTTTGTTGTTAGGGGCCAAAAACTGAGCACCAGATTTGAGTTGAGGCTGCATCAGTGCTGAGTGCAGAGGCGTGATCCCTCCTCTGGTCCTGCTGACCTCACTCTTGCTGATACAGCCCAGGATGCCACTGGCCTTCTTGACCACTTGGGCACATGCTGGCTCATGTTCAGCTGCTGTGGGCCAGCATCCCCAGATTCTTTTCCACCAGCAGCTTTCCAGCAACTCTGCCCCCAGCCTGTGGTGCTGCCTGGGGTTGTTGTGACCCAAGAGCAGGACCTGGCACACAATGTCATACATTTGGCCTCAGCCAATTTATCCAGCCTGTCCAGATCCCTCTGCAGAGCCTTCCTGCCCTCCCACTACCCAACTTGGTGTCATCTGCAAAATGACTGAGGGCGTGCTTGATCTCCTTGTCAGGTCATCAATAAAGATAATATACAGGACTGGCCCCAATTCAGAGCCCTGGGGGACACCCCTTGTGACTGACCACAAACTGGATTTAACTCCAGAGGTACCTAATTCCTCCTCTACCTCAGTGTTTAATAGTAAGACCAGTTTTCCTAGGGGTACACAGCCTCCTGAGCTGGAAGACAAGATGGGGAGCAAGCAGAATGAAGCATCTACAATCCAAGCAGAAATGGTCTACACCACTGAGAGACACACAAGTCCTGCACTAGTGTTAAAACAACCCTATGCAGTGCTCCAGACTCGGGAAAGAGTGGCTGGAAAGCTGCCTGGAGAGGGATAAGCACATCCAACATTTTGAAAGAAAGTGTGCAAAGCATTAAATAGCTGCAAAATATAGCAAGACTAAGTGATGACATATAGATGAAAAACATAATTTCACTGCCTCTAGCCTGATTGGAATTGTTTCTGTGCAGTTGCAGGGTGGATTAAAGACAGGATTTGGATAACAGAGTATCATGGTCCCAGGGGACTGGTTATTCAAATTTATCTTCATATAATCATTGCAGTGTACAGTGCAAAATAATAGGAAAAAGATTTTGATCTGTTTCTGTCTAGATATGTTTTCTCATCACAGAAAGCACCAATAAATTTTCAAGTAAAGAACGTAACCTACCACCCCTGGGATAGACAGCAGCTCATTTTGGGGCTGGAGTGGTCTTCACTCAGGTTGCTGTACTGCTGGCCATTTGCTTTCCTTTTAGCATAGGATCTCTTTCTCTTCCGTGTCCTTCATTTCAAGTAAAGATCATAAAAAGGCAAATCCTCCTAAGATGTGTGTTTGCTGGGCAGTTGTGAAAACCCACCTGAGCAGAAGCAAACCAGACAAACGGGGTCCCAGCAGGTCCCAGTACCCTCTGCCCTGAAGAAACACGTCAGGCTTCTTCCCTTAAAGCTTTCCATTACCTTATGAAATCTACTGTCCTATTTTGCCTGGGATCATTTGTTCATTAAACATCAACATCCTTATTTTCAAAGTAATGGCATTTAAAAGGTATTGCCACAGGGAGGCCAAATTAGATCAGGGTCACTGCCATGCCAGGCATTGTGCATGCATAGAAATGGATGTGTGGCTGGAAGACCCCTTTTTCTCTTAATCTCTTCCTACCAGACCTTCAGACACTTTGTTGAAGCCTGATGATGACTGTGATAGGTACTGTCAGTGTCTGGCTGACCACAGGGTAGGGAAAATTGCATGTGACTGTAAGGAGGTAGAAACTCCCTTCGGCCACATTTGGTTCATCACTTTAAAAATTCACCCTTAGCCTGACCAGAGCTACTACCAGGAAGGTCGAATAAACCTGTTTTAAGGGCACAACTAAAGCACTGCAGACAGCCCTGTCTGCTGGGGAGAGAAGATGGACCCAGAGTGATGCTCTCAAGCTGTGTAAGCTCCGTGAAACAGCATCAGCCACAGCACCAGAAATTCCATCTGTTATGGTGCAACTGCTCTTCATAAAATATCAAGCAGAAATTCATTAGGCCAGAGGAAGTGTCCTCTGTCCCTCTATGCACAGAGCATTCTTGTCTTCTGAGAAAATGCCTTTTCATACTCCTGATCTTCTTCATGCTACCAAACATGTTAATGTACTGAGGTCCTTTCCCACAGTGTTATGGAAGACTGTTATTCCTGAGTTGGTAAGAGAAATTCTTGAGAACATAGGTAGGCATAATTTCTACATCATCCATGGACTAGTCTATTGTCTATGGTGAGATAGGAAGGCAAGTTGACCTGCTTCCTTCAGTTTGCACTATGATCTTCCCCTAATATAAAGATTTACCCAATGCATAATACAGAAATCAAAAGTATTAAATCTCTTCCACCTTATCTGGGCTCTCTCTGTGATAAGAGGTTTCCAAAAGCCAGGAATTCACCACAGAGTTTTAATACCCACCCTTTGACTGCTGTTAATCCTTGTGGGGTAATAGTGGGGAGAACTCCTCATGAACCATGCAGCTTTGAAGTTAATTCCCTGTAGAAGGATGCCTGAAAAACAGCCATGACACTCCACTTTCTGCACAGACTATATACAGGAAGGAGAGAGCTGAGCAGACAAATTTGTTCTACTTGAAAATGGCCCCCAAAGGGTGCCCTGGGTCAAGGTACTCCATGGCAGGTGAGTGGCTCAATAGCATCAAAGTTTAGTTGACAAAATTTGTCTCATCTCTGAATAAAACTGCACTGAGCAGAAAGCTCAGAGGAGGAAAAAGTGACAGATGTTAACAGCAATTACTGTTTTTACAGATAACTGTGGTCACTGGTCCTAAGCCAGATTTTAAGACACTGTGAGCTTGTCTTCCTTGATAATATTTGTACTTCATCCTAAATCCCAAGTCATGGTAATGCTCTAAAGTAATTTCTTGCTCATTTCAATTCTGTTATTTTTAATTAACTTAGGGATTCACAGATGCATTTATCTATGTTCTTAGAGGAGCTGAGGTGTCAGCTGAGAGGACAGGATTGTATTAGGTTTCAGTTACTCACATTTCTCAGTTAAGCTACACTCTCAAACTGCCCTGCCACCAGGAACATGTTTAGATGTACAAAGGAAAGGGTGAAAGCATATGGGGAAATTCAAGTTCCATCAAAGTCCCTGGCCCTGGCCTTTCATGGGAAGAGCTGTATCCAGGCCTCCTGCAGGAAGTCCCTCACCCTGACATCCCAGTTCTGGCAACTAAAGTCAAGAACATGATAAGCTATCCAGGTTACATATGGTGTTCATAGCAAAAAGTTGGCATCCCTATAAGAAGAAAACCTGTAAGAGAAGGTTTCTGTACTTGGCCATAGCTTTTCTCCTAGAATACATGGACTTCTGTAGGGCAGGGCACCAGGTCACTGGGCTCTGTTCTAAGCTGTTCCCCTAGCTATGAATTCACAGAGAAAGTTGATGAAACCAGCATTGCTTTCCTAACTTCAGCTGTTCTGGGCAGTATCATGGACTGAACATGCTGCTTCAGCTATTGGAAGTCCTCTGAGAGAAGGACAGCAAGGATGGTATTTAAAGGAGATCATTTGCATTCAGAACTGTTTTGGTTCCTTGCAGCCAGGTAGCCTTCAAGAACAGAATACACATATCAAAACTTGCCAAGCAACCTCACTGAGGCAGATGACTGTGAGGCCTTTGCCAGGCTGTTTGCCCCAGCACCTGAGCAGAAGCAAACACACTCTTGCTGATAAGTGTAGGTTTGCTGTGTAACCTGGTTACTCTGCTCAGGCTCATTGTGGCTTCCAGACAGCTCCTTTTCCTGATCCATATGAGCTCTCTCTCTGGTGTTATTAACACACCTTGTATGTAAATGACTGCAATACACCCTTGGAAAGAATTACTTGCTTACTTTTAATGAGATATATTGATAAATAAGCAGATTATAATGTTATTGTTGCCTTAATGCCAGTGCTGATGTTTAAGTGTGAGTAACTGGTGTCAGCTGGGTCAAGAAGCTTCCAGTATCCCTTTTCAAGACAAATATTTTAAGCCAGACACAGGCAGAAGAAGCAGTAGCAATTTAGGCTTGCTTGACTGACTGCTCACACTCATGGGCAGGATAGCTGCTGGGAAAGCCTGCCTGGTCTTGAGACACTGCAGGGAAGGAGGGCAGGCTGGAGTATGCCACTTCCCAAGGAGCCCCTTGGTGAGGCTGCAAATGCCATCTGGGGTTATCAGTTGAATATTGCTGGTCTAGAAGTCACTAAGCCTCTTAATTTTATTTCTTGACTGTAACCTAGAGATAAGGTTCTTGCTGTGATAACTGTGTAGGAGATGCATAATTAGGCTTCCAGTGGCACACAGATGATGCAGTTTTCCTTAGTATTTAAGGCTGAGGCTGACAACTCAACCTTTGCCAAACAATATTCTAGCCTAGGGGTATCCTTTAATCGTGCCTTGGATACCACAGTCTAACTGCTGACAACATTGTATTTGTGCTATTGTTTCTCATGTTGTGTACACTGAAAACAAGGCATTTCAAACTGCAAAACACAGCTGATGTAAATAAAAAAATACAGTTGTTACCAGGAAACAGCTGATCAATATGCAGTGCCACAGGAGCATATGGAGAGCAGAGTAAACCTAGACTAGAATAAAGGATTGGCAGGAACCATGCCCAGGATATTCTGCACCTGGGGGATGGGAAAAATATCCATGAAAGGAAGGAACAATTATAGATAAGAGCTTTTTCTACAAAAGCAAGGCTTCAACTCACCTGCAAGAGGTGAAGTTCTAAACAGATTAACTGGATAGCATGGACCTCTCAAGGAGTTTGGAGATTAATTGTCAGAAGTGGTCTAGATGTAGCTGCTGGTGATTTAAAGGCTGTTGACTTCAAAGTAGCAGGAGGACATCAGGTGTCCTCAGCTATATCACATGAGAAATTTTTACAGTGATAGCAAACAGCAAAGCTTGCAGGAATGACCAGTCTAATTATTCCTTTCTGCTCTTCATTTAGTGTCATCAGGAGATCAGCAATTCTTGTAGGTTAAAGCAAAGTGACCTCGTTCTGCTGCTGTCTTGTGAAAAGGCTTTTCTGTCTTTACAGCTGTCTCAAAGATTAGTGAAGGCACTGAACAGCTGGAAGTCATGCTGTTTGTCTCCCTGGGTTGTGTTTTTGTTTTGTTTTTTTTTTTCCAGAGTTACTCTTTACAGTCCTTAGGAGTAAAGCAATCTCCTTTCCTTGGGGGATTTTCTTAGTGTTACATGTGTTCATTGCAACAATGAGAAGAATAATTTTCTGGCAGACTTTTCCCCTTTCCTTGGTTATGTACCTTCTTCCCTTGTTCATCTCTCCCAGATAATTAATGGGGACCATCTACATGACTAAATAGTAGTTATTTGAAAGAATGGAGGTTTATATCATATATTTTATGCTTCTGTCATCTTTTATACTTTCTCTACACTGTGTAATAAGGTATTTTGTGGAAACATTTGGTGACAGTTCTAGAACAGGAAAGTTCCTTGAAAAAAACAGTTTGCATGTGATTGTGGCACCTAAGTCTGTGGTAATCTTCAAACAGTGGAAGTACCCCTATGAAAAGTAAATCTAAGTGAGGTTTGGGGGTTTGGTTTGTTTTTCTTTTTCATGTATGTTTCCCTGTGATCCTTCCTTTATGCTGTTTATGGTGAAAAAGCATTTTGATCAACCAGGGGGTTGGTGGGAATTTTTTCTGCTCTTATACACTGTACCCCTTGCAGAGAGTGGAAGAGAAGAATCTGGAGAGCAAATAAAATACTGTATTACAATTAACAGACTAATGCACAGGGAGCTCTGCATCTGAGAGGCAGAGAAATTATTCTAAGAAAGAATGAATTTCACTTCTTGTAGGGGGTATGTCTTCATTTTATCAATATTCTCTGGTTTGTTCAGACATCTTCACACTAATCAATCTGTCAAAAGAGTTGTTGTGCAGGATTTGTAGAAATTTAGTCAATCCCAAGTCTAGAAAAATCACTCTGATCTTTATCATTTTCCCAGTTAATTCTGTGCTGATAATGGCTTGTATCTCACTGCACAAAACCTTTATCTTGTATTGCTCAATTCTGCCTGCCATCCCTGATAGACTAACACAAATAATTTCTTCTAGGTGGAACAGCCATTGCTTGCTTAAGGTCTGAATCCTGAAACATGTAAGATTGTATTTAACTGTGCTCTAGATTTCATTCCAATTGACGTCAGGAGAGCTGTTCAGACAGGGAAAATGAAGTGTTTATGTGCTTTGTAGCAATATTAAGTTTGCCCTTCCTCTTGCTATCAGTCCTGGCTCTCCCAAGTGCCTTTGAAGGCATGAGACTGTCCAAGCATAGATGAGCCATGAAATAAGCTCTGAACAGTTAAAGGGGAAGTCCAGCTGTGCATCCATGGCCTCTGCTTTCAAATGTTGCTTTTAACAGTGTAGCAATAGCTGTTTAAAACAGCAACATTCTCTTTGAGAGAGAGAGAATTTGTATCACAAAGATTGAATAAGTCATCAAAGAGGCAGGAGCAAGCCCAGTTACAGGGTGTTTTCAGTCCTCCTTTTCCTCCTGTTACACAACTGCTGCAGACCCACAATAACTTTAATGCTGGCTGCTGATGGGAGAAGGCCAAAGCCTTTGGCTCTAGATGGAAGGATCCCAGGCACTTTGCCTGCAGCATAAGAGGAAGGCAAAGGCCAATGAAATGGTTGCTTCTGGCGTGATTTATTTGATATAACACAAAACTAGTTGGAAAACACATGACAGTCACAGGCTATGTTAATAGAAGTGGGGGGAAATAGAGAACTGCAGAGGCTGTCAACCACTGGGGTGCCCCTGAGCATGTCTGAAAGCAGATCATGATGGAGCTGACTTTGCTGTGGTTAGTCTCAGGAGTATTGACAGACTGCCGCGGGGGGAGGTATAGGGAAAAACCTGGAATCAGCTTTAATTCCACTAGAGAGGATGATGTCTGTTAAATTTTGGGGTCCTCTTGTTTTTGTCTTATGTCAGCTATTCTGCTACATCAGATAACACACTAGGCTTCTCTTACTTGGAGGTTTTACTTATCCACTCAGCATGAGCCTCCCCAGAGCAGAAGTCTTCCTCTCTGGGACAAAGGGGCCGAGTCACTGCCCTTCTCTCCAACAGGTGACTACAAATGCCCAGGCCAAGCATTCAGTGCTTTGTGATGGGATGGGGAGCTGGTGTAAAGGGCTGAGTGAGTAGCTGAGAGCCAGAGGCAACCTGAGGGCTGTGAGCCTGAAATTTGTGTCCCTCTGGTCAGGGAAAGGTACAGAGAAGAATCTGGTGACAGGAAGACATGAAACTTTAAAGATAAGGAGAGAAAACTGATGTCTGATTTTGCTCCCCTTGCTTAGTAGGGGATGTAATGCCAGCATCGTCAGACTGCCAAACAAGAGGCTGGGTAGCTCTGTAGGGTGACAACTGGGCTAGGGCTGCCCAAAACCAAGGCACCTTATCCTCAGCATGAACACACAGTGCCACAGACCAAGCTACTCCCAGGCTACATCTTTTTCCCATAAAGAAAAAACACCTTCTAGGAATCAGGAGTCTCTTACCCCGGAGGATTTGGCTTTTGTAGAGCATCAGAAGCATCATTAGCCAACCACGGGGGCAACTTCTGCAGAATTTGGTCACCTTTCAGTCTCATCAGGAAGTACCATACTCAGCCCTGGACAGTACCTGCAGTGTAGCTATGAATTTAGTGTGGTGGATGTGTCCTGGATGCACCATGACATGTCAGATGTAAGGATCCTTTACAAAGTGATACAGATGATGTCAACAAATTTAGATTCATTATCTTAATGAATTCATGGCCATTAAAAGAGAAGCTGGGCCATGATCTTTTCTTAAAAATACATTGTAGTAGCTTTGTCATAAAGAAATTTAGAAAAAATTCCTTTTGCTTAAATATTCTATAGAAATGTGAGTTACTTAAACGTAAACTCTTTTTCCCCACTCATAGCAAAGACTGAATTGGCAGGTGGAGAAACAAGTAATTTTCTGAGCTTTTGGGACAAAACTGCCTGGCACAACCAGGCTCTACATTTTAACTCCATCATTTGCAGTGGTCATTCACGTTGTTATAAGAGAAGCAACATGCTAAAAAACCAGACCTAGAATATCTTGTATGTAACCTGTATCAGAGATAATGACCATAAAGCAGACAGAATGGTAGAGACCTGGATCTGTGAGTGCAATAAAGGAGTTCTTGGCACAGCCCCTCCACTCTGTTCTCCTTTCTGCAGATCTGTTGTGCTGCACCTCCCAGTGGTGCAGCTGCAGCATGCCAATATGTGAGTGCATACCAGGAAACAGCCTCACACCAGCTTCGGGGTGATGCTAAAGGGAACAGTTCAGTGAAGAGTCAGAGCATGAGCTTGGAGATGTTGTGTGTCCACACCCCCCTTCCCCTCGCTGCTGCACGAGTGTTCAGGGAGTTGCCTGCTGTGCAGAGGAACCTGCTGCTGAGCTCCAGGGTGGGCAAGTGCAGGGTCCAACCTCAGAAACAATTCCTCTGGCAGTTCAGCTTGGTTTAATCTCTTTAATCCTTTCCTCAGCTGTGTATTGGAACCACAGAGAACAAAGCACCTTTTCTTTTTGCTGTGTGCTGATGAGGCATGATGTCTTAATTACAAACATCTACCCCAGAGGGAGACAGATTACCTCTCCAACCCCATTTTAGAGTGGAAGAGCTAGCTGTGCTCAATCACACTGATCCCTGTACAGAAACCACATTCACCTATACTACCTTCTGTTGTCTGCTTGTCATTTAAGCTGAAGAATACTTAGATACAGTGCCTCAATAAAAAAATTCAAACAAATCAAACCAAACATTCACAACACAAGAAAACAGTTGTAAATGTTATTTTAAAAAAATCTGTATTTGATATTTTTTCCTGCAGCCATATCTTTTCAATTTCCTTCAATACTCCATTCATTTATTTAGATACTGCATGCGAGTCAGTATGGTACCTGCTGGTACAGATATGGATTAATGTTTTAAACTGTTCATTCATAGTGGGTGCAGCTTTCTTAAAAAACAACTCTGTTTAATTGCATTTGGAAAGTGGATGTAAAGATAGTACTCTCCAATACTCAGTTCAGGCTCAAGTATGCTGAGTGGGGACACTGTCCTTCAAATATCCTATTTAGTAAATTGAACTGCTTCTAGGGCTTTTTTTATACATACTGTTGGGCAATTCAATTCTTTACACTGAGTGTGTGACTAATGGCACAGAGGAGAGCTCTGGTACCTGAGCGTGGGATCTGTTCCAAAGGTCAGGAGGTGGAGGATAGCTTGCAGGCATCAGACCAAGGTCTCTGCCATGACCTGTAAGAGTTTAAAGTACAATGCAGATGTGCAGGGTTTAGAGTTTAAAAAAAATATGTACATGGATGGACTTCATAAAAAAATCTTAATTTTGAATTAAAGTGAGAGGAGACCCAATAGTTCACGTACTGAAGAGAACAGTCTCAAACAAAACAGAAATAAGGCTCTAAGTTCACTTTCCTGTTTGTCATAAGACCACATACAAAGACGAATGACAGGCAGCGGCCTCATGCTGACAGTTCAGTAAACCAAGGCTTTGTGCATCTTATCACGTTTAATTAAGGCCTGAAAAACTTGTGGCCAGCAACACTTATTGTGGCTGTGTTCATTTGTAATTAGCATGTCAACCCCTTCCACTTAACTGGCTGCCAGTCTGAAAGTCCACAGCAGGCCACCATCCAAAACACAGACTTTTGGGTGGTGTTGGCTGCTAAGTCTTTTATGTCCCTGCTGAAAGAAGAGGTGCCCTCTACAGTGTTCCTCATAAATATTCCTGACTCTCCCTGCCTCTGTTGTTGTGTCTTGCTCATGTAGGATTTGATTGTTCGTTTCTGAAGGCAATTTTAAAACATCTGGAAGCAATTACTTTGCTATCAGGGATTTTTTGATACTCACCTTTTTTTACACTTCAATCAATTTCATTTGGCCACTGGAGACTCCAAAGAGCCACTTTCTGCACATACCCCAGCACATGTGAAATAAAACATCATACTTTCCTTACTGCCATAGGGCAGGTTTTATTTCATCTTAATCCTTAACTGATGTTCTCAGGCCTAATCCTGCTTCCCCACTGTGCTCCTGTGAAGCGAATACTGTCCAGAGCAGGCTGCAAAAGCCTGGTGGATCTCTGTGCAGTCATCCAACAAAGCCCTTGTGCCCAGAACCAAAAAGACCTCCTCCACAGGTCTGCTGGGAACTTCTCCATTACAGCCCACTGTCCCAGCATGATTTCTCCCATTGATACAGGGATCTTTTCAGCTGCTTCTGTGAAGACCCACCCACAGCTTCACTCCTGGTCTCCAGGAGCTGATGCTAGTAAAAAAGCTGTGGGGAAAAATGCCACCAGCCTCGTGTGCCCTCTGAGTTTTTTGACTGGGCTCCAGGGCACAACCACAGTGTAGCCAGGTCCCACACTTCTTTTCGTGACTGTAGGCACCATCAGAAGTTTCAGATGGAAGTGAACATGCTGCCTGTTCCCAAGAGAGGAAGTTTCTGAAGGTGCTGCATGCTTTGCATTGTATGCTAATACAAGAACGCTTGTGGCCCTTCTCTTCATCCTTGGATGCTTGATTCATCAAACATCCTCTTGTGTGAGTCCAGCCTAGCCAACGTGTCCTGTTTGCAAAACCTCTGTCCTGTGTGACTCCTGTGTGACTCCTGTGTGACTCCTTGTGCACCAGGGCACAGAAAGGTTACAGTACATTGCACTGGAGCCCCAGATGTAGGGAGCCTTTTTGACACTTGTACAGGTTTCAGTAACTATTCTCTCTCATTCTTATTATCCTATTATATTTTGACATTTATTTTGACTCTTATTTAATACACCTGATAGAAATTATTAAATCTTGCAAGAAATATACATGAATTTGCAGTATTATTGGAACATTTCATTTGTTCCCATTGACCAGACTAGACTGGAGGAAGGGAAGAGTATTTTTGTATACAAGATTGCAAACACTTCTAACTTTTAACCATATAAATAACAAAAAAAGAGTAATGTATGATACACAACTCATTCTCTGAAAAAGCCTCTGTTTGAAAAATAACTGATGCTGCATAGTTTGGGATTCTTAGTTTTCTTAATAATCTAATTCAGCGTGCCTTCTTTCATCTTACTACTAATTTTTGAGAGTTTTTAAATATACTCATTCTGACCCATGGAAAAGGCACCTCAAAGCATCCTATCTTTACATACAAACGTATATGTATATACTCATATACAGTAAGTCCATCTATTATTACACATATATAAATATATATTGTGTTATAAATGATCACATCAGCAGCCAAATTTTATAAGAAAATTTAACAATGATTTATTAGATCGTTAACAAAAATAGAATTTTGAAAAGAAACCCACCACAGCCAAGACAGCATCAACCCCGGGTGCCAGCACTGGGTGAACCGAGATCCGACAGACCAAGTGTCAGCGTCTCCCCAGTGGCTCACCCCGACTGCTTCACGCCGCTAGCTTATATACAGTTCATTCTGCCTGAGGCAGGGATGACCGAACGTTTCTTTGTGTCTCTTCACATGTAGAACTGAGGCCATACATGTGCAGGAATAGACAAAGGTAGGTCCAGGTGTCCAGACAGATGCCTGAGCACCTCGGCAGAGAGTGGCACCGATGCTTGAGTATGGTAGATGCAATCTTCCAGGGTGCAGGTCCCCATGAGTATTCCAAGGAAACTAGCAATCATGGCCCAGGAAGGTTTCTTTCATACGTTAACAGACTTGATATTATCTTAACCTTGTCCAGGAACTACTTGAATAAACATAAGACTCTGCTCCCAGCCAGGGTAGCCAAAGACATACCTTAGATCCTACAATATTTTATACATATATAGCATGAACTATCTCTACCTTATACTACATATTGCAATATACTTCTAAAAGCAAAACCACAAGGAAAATCCTCTCATCTCCTTGACAGCTCATTGTGCCTTTGACAGATGTTTCTAATAAAGCAGAATCATGCAAAGAGTTAAACAAGAGTTCTGTTGAAGTCAGTGTGGCTTCTGCCACTCACTCCTTGTAGGGCCAGCACTGCACTCCAATCCCTGCCCAGACCAAATTGACAGAAATGCTAACATCACAAGCTTTCCACATGGGTTTGGATTCAGTGCAAATATCAAATCATCTGTGAGACCCCCTCCCCCCTCCCTTTCTGAGTGCTGTTAACAGCTTGAAAGGATCATCTCTAATGTTTTTAGAAAAAGAGAAAATATTCAAATAATGTAATTTGCTGTTGCTTATGTGTTTGTCTTATATTTTCTGCTGTTGCAATATAAAAATAAACATATACATTTCTGTATTTGCATATTATGTCAATTGAACACTTTTATACAACACATTGGATATGTCTCTCTAGCTTTATCTCCAGGAGACAGAGCAAATATTCCCAGATTGAGGGTAATAAAGGGCACTTTGCAAAGTGTCTCAATCCAGAAATAAGTCAGAGAAGTGCTGCTGCAGAGTGTAATTCTCCCTCTGCCTGCTTTTTGCTCCTTTCCTTCCACAGGAAAAAAATGGGAGGGTTATTAGAAACATTTCTGTTACCCGTCTTTGAATTGGTTCTGTGCTAAAGCTAAATGGAGACAGGAGATGTTTCTCCCCTCATTATCTTCAGAGTGACCTCGGTACTGGTTTTGCCTATGGAATGCGGGGATACATCTGCTCCACATCAAAGTTCATTCCACATTTTTCTGCCCTCTGTCATCCCATATTTGCAATACATTCCCCTCTCTTTCCTTAATTTTCTTTTTCTTTTCCCCATTCTTGGCAGACTTCAAGGACACTAGAAAATTCACTATAGCATGTGTTACAAAAACAAAGAAGAATAAGCCTTTGTTATTTGAGGATCATCAGAACAATTTCTGATGAATTCTCAGCACTCTTGAATGTGGCCTGCTTTTCTAATGCTGTTATTCATATAATTTCCAATATAAACTTTTTCCATCCATTGTTTATTTTATTAGGTTTTGGTGAGCTTTGCTGCACATGGATCGCAGTTTGGATTACAAAGGTACCTTTAACACTGCAACAGCAAACTTTGCTCTGTAAAACATGAGTTTTTCTTTTGTTTATGGTGTAGTGGTGCCAAAATATGCACACACACAAAAAAGAAAGTGTGACAAACCTCAATAAAGGTTGACTCCTCAGCATAGCACACAAGAACACATTTACTAAAACGAGATGCTGCTGAGCTCTCTGCTGCAGATATGTTCAAAGAAGTGTACAGGCAGATCTCTGCAGTATTTTCCTCACAAGGGTTGAGCCAAAAGATTATTTGACTCTGATCTGACTAACCTATGAACTAATAATGGTCAGAGTAAATTTAAAATGCCAGATAATTTTGTTGCCTGGTCTGCAACTTTTAGCCATGAGCACTGCACTGGAGATACTGAGGTTCTTGGGTTCCCTTTTTAGTAAGGTGTTTGATTTCCTTTAGGACAGTGTCTGGAGCTCATCTTCTAAAGGACTAAATGATTAGGGCTCTAAAGAACAGCACTGGAACTACATAGGTTTTAGTCCCACTCACCACCACAAAAGGTTGTACTCTCAGGCTGCTCCCTGTGCCACAAGTAAGTGCTTGCAAGGTGCAAACTTCAGCTTCCTGCCATTAAAACCCCCACTCTGGCTGCAATACATCCATTTCAGATGCACTGGAATAAAAAAGAAAGGTATTTTTGGGGTGCCGCATTCCGCACAATAGAACCAGATCACGTAATTTGCAGGGCAGGTGGAACTAGGCTGCCCTGGGGGTGGCCACCATGAGCAGCATGGATAAGACCTTTTCTGTGCCACTTGGCTTGGCCACACAAATGCCTCATGTCCTGCCATAGATGTTGTTGTGGCTGCAGGGATGTATCTGAAGACACTGAAAACTTCTCCACCAGTGATGACAAGAAGCATTATTCCTTCTTACTGCACAGTGAAGTACACAACATCCCTGAGCATCAGTTTTGCTGGGCTAGAAGTGAACTGGGCTTCTATGATGGGCATATGGGTAAAAAGAAATGTTCTGTGCATCCTCCTTATCCTTCTACCCCAGGCTACTCCTGCTGAAGGCTGGTTTGGTTTATCCCATGTTTACATGTGACCCTCTCAGTACCAGAACACAGCACTGATGGTCACAGCTAATAATTAGATCTGCTTGTAAAATGCTTGGAGATCATAATTTCTTTCTCTTCACACAAATAAATTTACTAATCCATAACTAATTCCCAAATGACTTCCCTATTTGTCCCCATCTTCCTAACCCTCTATACAGAATCTGCTTGTATAATTTGCATGGATTTGAGATGGGAGAGGAAGATACAATTATGTGACTTTGACATAGGAAGCTCAAAACTAAAGGCTCAGAAGGGTCACCTGGGTCCTATTTCATTTGCACATCTTTTATCCTCTTCAGACTTTTTAACAGATATGTCTCTCAGAGAACAAACTTGAGTCCTTTGTCTTTCCCTGTGTTGCCTTTTTTGTGTAGGAAGGCCACTCACTGGTGTAACAGTGGATCAGCTTTCAACAGCTTCACCAGTGTGACAAGGACAATTAATTGAAGGGCTGAGATCACTATAAAGCAGGCATGGAAGAGAGTCTGTGGCTCTTCCCAAATTCACTGGTGGTGTGCTTTTTTTTGTAGTTCCTATCTGCATTACATTTAGTGCCTCATTTTTCTGTCACTTTTGTTTTCAGGAAAACAGAAATAATTTCTGCCATCAGATTGCATTTCTTGTCTATAGTTAGACAAAGCGTAAATGGTGAAAATCCATTGTGAGCATTCACTGAGTCTTCTCTGAGCTCCTCACTTCTCTGCCTTTGAATTCCAGGGATAAAAAACTCTGCTATTCTCTTTTGCCTGTGAAGAAACATTTCAGTTTCAATCTTGCCTTTTACATTGTTCTGCTCTCAGGCCCACTGCTGGTTTCACAGAACACAAATAGTTGGAATATGCCATCTATGGGCCTGAGGAAGGCTTGCAAGCTCTAATAATTTGTTACACAGGCCTGTTTTGCTATTTAAAGAGGAGGCAAGCTGTATATTCCATTAAAGAAGTAATGGCAATGTTTGGAGACAACTCCCATCCCTCATCTTTTACCACTCCCATTCTAAATATAAACCTGCCTGGCCACAAAAGTGCTTCCTGTTAGGAACCAAATACTGATCATGTCTGATTCAATCGCACTTTACAGCAGTGGTAGGAAGGAGAAACAGATGGAACAAAACTCTACTGTTGTTTTGGTGTTTGGTTGGGGTTTTTTTTCAGTCAAATATAAATTAATGTCCTACTTCACACAGCTCCTACCAAAGTCCCAGCTGCTAAGCCAGCCTAGGGCTGTCTAAGACCAGAGCTGGACTTTCTGTTATTTCTATCAAAGTCATATTTGGGGATAAATAAGGCTCATTTGCCTTATTTAGCACTTTTTAAAGTGAGACATCATTTCAGCCAGTAAGAGGCTGGAAGGTGAAAACTTCAGATGTATCTAACAGGGCACTGGGCAAAGAAAACTTGTGGTGAAAGTGCACAGCATTGCA
Organism: Molothrus ater; assembly: GCF_012460135.2. Taxonomy (NCBI): domain Eukaryota; kingdom Metazoa; phylum Chordata; class Aves; order Passeriformes; family Icteridae; genus Molothrus; species Molothrus ater. Next base: position 93,047,296 of record NC_050478.2, on the reverse strand, counting down.
AATCGTGAGATATCTCAGAATGTAACCAAACCTCAGCAGCAGTGAGAGGTACTTAGGAAAAGACAAGACTAATATTATTATTCATGGGGCTTATTCATGTTTTTCTCACTGAAGCTGCTCCAGTGTTTCAGTGGAGCCAGAATCCAGCCCTGGTCCACACTTCAGTGACACACTGGAGGAGAACAGAGGATCCAAAGTACACAAAGTAGTCATTGCTCCATGTAATTTGTGGTAATTACTCACATGCATGCGAAAGCCCAAGGTTGACTGAATTACCCCTCAATGAGACAGTTAGCTGATCAACTCAAATCCCCTGAAATTATCTTGACTTTAGAGCATGCACAGGGACACTCATTATGAACACGCACAACCTGTGGCAAGGGCTTAACTTCCCCTCACCACCCAGTGGTGCAAAATATGCTCTTTATTACATGTGCCTATAGAACCAGACATGTCAGGGACTCAGAGGAATGAAAAGAGGTTCATCTCCCTGTTTAAGTCATGGCCACCAGGAACTAAGTGAGACAACAATATCAGCCAGCATTTTTGAATTTGGAGTCTTTGGTGCAGACCCATAGATCTATATTTAGCATCTTTTGACAAATGAAGGGACATTGTCTGTTCAGCACCTTTTAAGAGAAAGAAACTTTGGTTTTTATATACTCTAGGCATTTAAGCCAAAGAGGACAGCTGTTACTGTCTCCTCAGAGGTTGCCTGTCAAGCCAAGTCTTTCCTGGAATGATCCTGCTGCTTTGTGCTGAGTTTGCGTTAAACCTGTGTAAACCTGTTTGTTCATCAATGGCCAGAAAGGTTGTTCCCAGAGAAAAATTCCCCAAATTCTCATGGCGATAGTGCTTAGAATCTATTTCCTGAAAAATATTACAAAGGACACGCAATAGAAAAGGCAACCTAGTCAAGAGTCAGCCACTAGCAGGCACTTTACAGTGGACACTAAGAATAAGCAAAGAAAGAGGCCTCTGTCCAGAGACACTGAAGCTGCTCACACCACAGGCATAAGCAACCTCTGAATTAAATCTGCTGCCACCTTCTTGAGTAAAGCTGACTTTCGCTGATGTGTTGGTGTGGTTCACTAGGTGCTCCCTCAGAGTCAAAGTGATGCAAAGCCCAGATATTCTTCTCAGTCAGCCTCCAAGTGATTCTTGGTAATGATTCTTGGCCTCCAGTGATGTTATCTTGAAGTTAGTGGCTTTGAGAAATGGTGGCCAACTCAATTATACTCATTAAAGAGAATGACAAGTCTGAAAGGAGAAAGTTTTAAAGATGTGTGAGCAGTTTCAATAAGCAGCAAGCTAATCTAGATGCCACAGCTGCTCTGCACTCTCATTTGATTGTTTCTGAATAAAAGTGTTCTTCAGCAGAGTGTGATATCGATTTTCTTGCTTGCTGCAGACACCATGGCCATAATGCTCCTCTCATACATCTACAGCTTATTCATGAACTGCTACTTTGACCTGGTACTCTTTCTTCATATCCTCAGACATTGGCAGCATCTAAATCATGCCAATTTTCTGCACAGCTTCTTGCTCAGCTCATACACATATCTAAATATTCCTCTTTCTCTAATCTCCTAAAGCTCTCCTCCAGGCTTGTGATTTCTTTGGATCCCTACAACTGATCCCACTTCTTGGCAGCACCAAATACAGGCATTTTCAAAGCCCTTCATAAGTAAAATAAGGATCCAGTCTCCCTTTTTGGATACAGACAGGACCCTTGAAGACATTCTGTGATGGGCAGAGAGGACTGTGGGTGCCCACTTCTTGTAAGTTAAAAACGTAAAAGAATGATACTTGCTAGCTGTACTCAGATGAATGCCAGGGGTCTTCCTCATCACATAGCTCCATGAGGAGCTCCAGAAATTACTGTGAGGGAGACTTGCAGCACAAGCTGCATGTCTTCCCTCCTTCTCCTCTTTCTCCATTGAGTGTAACTCATAGAAGAAAGTGAGTGCCTGGAGGATGTGAGGATCTATCCCAGCAGGTGCTGGTGGAGCTCACATGTGTTTCTTGAGAGCCCTGCATTTGGCTTGAAACAGCATGGACACACCACTGCTGGTGTCATGGTATTATGAGGTTTTTGTGAAGTGAAGCACCAACATGTGCTTATGCAGAAGCCCAGAATTAAGTGGAAAAACAGATTGCATGTACATCAGCCCCAGTTTCCCGTTCATTATTCACAGTTTGTTAGATGGAACAGGTGGTTCACTCAGTTCTGCTTTTCAAATCTGTAGGGTTGCTGGAAGTGATGGTTACATTATTATGCCAGGTGCAGAGGGATGAGTAGGAGTACTTAGTTTTTCATCCACAAATAAACATTTTTCCAAAACATTTTTGAAGTAGCCATCCCAGCATTTAGGTTTCCTTATGCTTAATTCCATTGTTTTTTCCTGTGGGTTTGTTTAAAAACAGGAGAGGAGATGAGAGGAAGTTCATGATTTAGTAACTACTGTAACCTTTCCAAGGACAAAAAGGAGATCTGATCACAACTGTGTGCTTTTTGGTAGGACACAGCAAGGCAGAAAAATAGCCTAGTCAGATTAGACTAGAATCTCAATTTGGAGACATAGTGTCTCACCTTTATCCACCATAAGTGCATTCCTCCAGATGCATGCCCTAAGTCTGATATACATAAACCACATGCAATGAGCTGCTGGGCCTATCAGTCCAAAATATCTGAGAGCACAGAATAAATCTCATTATGGCCTGTTGGCTGTTGTGCAAAGCTTTAAATTCGTGTTTTGTTTTTACCTTTTTGTTTTTGGGCTTTAGATGGGAAGCATGAAGTTAATATTTCCTTCATTTGGCAGGAGATGGCTGCACACCCCGCACCATGTTTTGTTGCTCTATTTGTGGCTGGCTCTTTTCTTCCGCTGCGTTGGCACAAACACCAGCAAAACCCAGTGTTTCCAGCTGGCTGAGTGAATGAAGCCACTGAAAGAGCTTGCTAAAAGAGCAGCCCTTGGAACAGTGAGGCAATTAACACCTTCATGAGGGTGATAAAAGAAATAATGGTGGCGGACAAAGAGGCCTCCCAAGGTCACAGCAAGGTCGGGGCAATGCCAGTGGCAAAACCGGTGGCTCTCCCTTCCAGGACTTGGCTTCAGTCACCTCTGCCCTGGCTCAGCACTGCTCTCACTGACCAGAGTGCAGGGTACATGCTGCTTGTTGTGACACGGCCACCTTGGGTCACAAGCAAGAACTTTGGGGTTTAATTCTGCTTTCTATGACTGGTTCAGATTCATGCAGCAGTTCCAACACATCAGTACTGTAAATGAAAGGGAGATGTGAAACTGGGGGGGTTTTTAGCCTGCTACCACAAATGGTTATGTATTTTCTTTTGCTTTGTGGTCTCACTGGCACACTGCCTGTCTCATTTTACAGTCCAGAAATGTGGACCTCCATCACATGGTACTTGTCACTTAACTCCAGACAAGCTCTGACATCTTTTGTTATTTCTAGATTAACAAAACAGAAGAAACAGCTGATGTGAATAGGCAAATTACAAATCTTGTGACTTCAAAAGAACGTCTTCATATGGTCTTTTTGGAGAAGAAGTTTTGCTGCTTCAGGAGTCCTTGGGCATCTTCCATTTGAGTCTTGGTGAAAGCAGGTGACACCCAGTGTCTCTCTGCTCCTGCATGCTGGGCTTTCTGTCTGCTCAGTGAGTTTTACCTGTGCCAGAAACTCAGAAATGGTAATTTATGCTTACTGGAACAAGAATTGCCTGCAACAAGAGCACCTGCTCCTGTGTAAGAGACTTTCCACTTTTGCAAGGTGATCAGTCCTGCCTGTCCTTCCTTCCTGCACTATAGTACCTGATTTGAAGTTGTCCCAGAAATCCTCGTTTAAAAGCTTGCACTGTGCTTGAGGATGGACCACTCTGACACCTTCAACATATCACTGTAAGCCCAGCCAAAGAAAAAGGATTAAGGTTTGTGCTCCAGGTGTGCAATGACTCCACTCATCAGAGACTGAAATCCAAACAAAGTCAAGGCATGTGCTTACATACATTTCATAGTGAAACACCAATCTTCTACTCTCAGGTAACAAAGTGCAGCAAGTGTTTAATGGACATAACCTGGGAGCAGTGAAAACATGGATAGAAAGTACCAGAGAAGGCAAAACAGGGCAATGTCAGTCTCAGGGAACAAGTTCTAAGAAAGCAGGACTAGGATAATACTAGGTTGTTTTTTAAGTTGTTATTTACCAGATAGTACAGATGTCTATTTGAAATTAACATTAGTTAAAAAATCGACTTAAATCTGCTGAAGTCAGCAGAAAAGAGGGTTTGTCACTGAAATATCTGCCAGATCAAAATTTCATGTCTGAATAGGGAGGGAGATTTGGGATTTAAAAGGGCATTCCATACCAAAACAGGGAAGTTGAAATGCTGTGTTAAATGCTTGTTATATAGAATTTTTTTTTCCTCCCTGTTCCCACTCTTGAAAAAAATTGATAAGTGGGGTAAACAACACATGACTCTTTCCTCCCTTGGATATCTCTGCTGCTGGCTGAAGATAGCACAGCGCTCCTCAAATGGCAAAAGCAGGAGGAATTCCTTTTGTAACATCTGCCTACGTGAGGGTCCTGGAATTTGCATCTTCCCTGAGCCTGCTTTAGCTCACCTCCCTGCCTTCTTGACATTCCCCTCTTGTCCAGCAGATAAGAGCACATTTTCAGAATCAGTTTTGCAATTACCCATCTTCTCAGTTTTCTCTCCTGACCTTTAAAGGGGATGCACTGAATAAATGCCTTTGTACCAGTGCCAGACTTTCTGCAGGGTGGCTGTTTCAAAGGAGTAAATATGATCTTTTCATAAATACCATGTCAGGCCCATGTAACTCACAACTTATTTATTACAGTCCTAATGCACACCGTGGAAGCCGGGGCTAGTGTTGCACAAGAACATCCATCTAAAGCATTTCAGAGCTGCAGAGCAAGGTGGACAGCTAAATTTTTGTGAAAGCTTGTGGTGCTTGGCCATTGCAGAGTTTAGTTTTTACTTGAGTTTCGTGAAACATTTAAAGCTACTCAGAGTTTAGAATAAAGTGATAAAAATATTCCAGTCTGTGAACTCTTTGTTAGGTATGTAGTCTTGGTATTCAAAATCTAAACTAGCCACCTATGTAAAAGGACAGAAAACTCTTCTGTGACACGGAGTGTTATCAGTTTGTCCCCATTGGCTAAGCATTTCCAGCCTCCATCAAAGCTTTTTGGGGTTTGCACTACCCCACAGGGCTCACCTGAGCTGGACAGAAAGCTGCCTTGATGAAAAGCTTTCCCAAACTTTGCTGGATATCCTCAGGAGGGGAAAATGGCCCCTGTCTGTGGTGCACATTGGCTCCACACTCGTGTCCCCAAACATGGGCAGTGGGAAGCCAAGAGAAATTCCTTATTTTACTGAGAAGCTCAGCAAGGACCACCTAAGGGGTGCCCTCACCCAGATGGCAGTCAGCAAGTGATATTGGTTGGGAAGCATGACTGGGTCACAAGTGTCACCGCCTCAGGTTAACCCCTTCATTTCCCAAACACAGCATGTATGGGAGGATTTCACCCAGTAGGGAAGAGCCATGAGTTCAAAGCATCACACCCTGCAGCTGGCTTTCCTGCCATACATGTGTAGCATAAATAGCTAAATCCTCCTTCACTCCTCTGTCTTCTCCTGGTGCACATGTGCTTGGTGGATTGTGAATCTTGAGGAGATGTTTGGTCCTTGTGCTTCAATGCTGTTGTGGTCAATGTGGTTGTGTTCAATGCCTTTGCTCACAGTTTCTGCCATGGAAACTGTGTGTGTAGCTCTAACAGATCAGGGACAAATATTTTATAATTAGCAAAAGCAGAGAAACCATCTCAAGGGGTTTTTTGGTCCCATTGAGTATGCCTTGGCATTTTTACAGGGCTGGGTGCTTATCGAAAATGTGGCTCTAAGACCTTTGGTGGAAGCAATTTGTCCTTAAGATGAAAAAAATTTCAAGGCCCTTTCTTTCTGCTGTCATCCTGCACAATAGCATTTGAAAGAACTTGATACATCCTGAGACAAAGTCTGGCATACCAATAGTAAATGCATGAGATAAAAATAGTTAATGAGCAAACTGTACTTGCTTCACTCTGTGCTTTATGGATAGTCATAGACAGATCTTAACCTAAAAAGATCTGATGCAGCATACATTGCTGCTGAGGTGAACACACTTGTGCACTCTTCATCTCACACAGCCTGGTTTTGTTTATCAAGACAAGTAGGTATCAGCACTGGATGCTTAGCTTTCACCTCCGAATCTGGCTTTCAGATCTAGTGGCCTGACTTCTTCCATTTTTGGGGGGGTTTGAATTAAACATCAATTCTTTTTGGTGATGAAAGTGTTTTAAAAGCAGCAACTCCACCAAGAGGTTTTGAGAGTCAGGTTGCATGAGGGCAAGTAAAAAGAAATTGCAATTAACTTTGCTTTTTTACTGTAATTTTCAGACGGGAAGAATAAATCAGAACCACAAAAGGGATGTTAGCAGACCCAAAGTTATTTAGAGATTATGTTTCACAGAGCCATTGGCAAGATAAAGTCTTTTGTGGCTCTATATCAACCTTCTTACAAATAATCCAGAAAATTGTACTATCTGCTGAGCCTGGGGGTGACTTCATTGGTAGTCACCACATCTTATTCGAATTACACATACAGTTGGGTGTTTAAATTACAGGAAGACTTTGTGTTTTAAGAGTTTCCGCATCACGCCGAGGCTTGGGGAAAAAAGTCAGGTTTGACACATAATAGGGATTGATGTGCTACTTCAAATGCTGGTGTTACTGGAAAGGAAGGAACTTCCACAGGAAGAGCAAAGGAAATTATACAGGAATCAATAAAGAATGCTAAAAATAGTGCTTGACTTATCTTCCACATGAGTCAAAATACCCTACTCAAGGGATACACATGCTATGTCTTGGCTGGTATATCCAAACTGCTCTTTGTGGTGCACAGGCTGTCAGGATTTCCTCCTAAGTCAATGGAGAGAGGCAAGAGTCTCTAGAGGACAGTTCATCTCACCTACTTACGGAATTGCCAGCAAAAAGAGAGTGCTGTAGAACCTGCCATTTTCCTAATTGCCATCAGCTTCACTTGCTTAAAGTCAAGCATATGCTTCATTAATTTCCTTGAGGGTGCTCAGAGCACCTGGCAGGACTGAACAGCTAGCTTGGAGGAAAATGAAGAAATTTGCAAATGTTCTGGATGAACCTGATGAACAAAACTGGGAAACGAGGAGAGCTTGCCTGCAAGGATGACTAAGTTGCAAGCTTGGAAGTGTAATAGGTCCCAGGAGAGAGAATATGATTAGTAAGGTAATTTACAGGTAATATGCTTTCATAGTTTTCTACTTAGCATTAATTTTCTTAAGCACCAGGCAGAAGCTTGCTCAGAGGGGAGGAGGGAGGTAGCGGTGAAGCAAGGGGTTGGGGTGGCATTGTCCTGGGGGATGTCATGCCATGCCATGCTGGGAGCAGAGCTCTGGACTCTGAATCCTGCCATGCCCAGCCTTGTCTGGCTATGTTTTTGCTTAGGCAGAAGCTCTCTGGCAGCATCCATGAGCATCCTCTTTCCATCCACCAGGCCCCTCTGACAGCATCAGCACAGGATGGTCATGCTCAGAAAAGAGGAACAGCCAAAGCCTTTTGCCTACACATTGGAAAAAACTTGATATTTTGGGATTTGAAGCAGCTTCAGCGTGGAAGTTCACAGGGATTTTAGCTGTGCAAAGCAGAAGCAAAACTGTGCAGTGTGAGTTGGGAGATGATGTTGTTAACCAAGGCACTAACAAACAGTGGAGAATGATGGGTGTATGTACGGCAAATTCTGGGGGGAGGAAGAGAGGATGTCACTTGGCTTTCTTCACACTTGGGATTAACCTTTCTGCACTGCAGTAGCTGTTATATCTGACTAAGCAGCTGGTCAGATCTGTTAATTAGATCTATTTTAAGCCCATGTTTAGATGAGCACTCTTAAAGAACAACAGATTAGATGAAGGACAAATACAGTAGTATCCAAGGTCCTTCTGCAAAATGTGAGAAAAGATGGTTTGAGCACAATTAAAGAGGAGATGTTTGTTTCTTAGATGCTACTAAAGCCCATTACACAAACTCCTCAGGGCTCTCTACTCTCCTTAATGGGGATTTTGTGACTAGATTGAGAGCAATACAAGGCTCTAAATTTGAAGATTATAGCCTGTAACATGTCACAGAAAGTTTTTAACATTGCCCCTCTTAATCAGCACCAGACAAACATGTGCAAGGAATAATGCTCTCTCTACATGCCTCCCACCTCCAACCTCCCCATCTTGCAAACAAAAAACTGCAAGAGCCAACAGATCTGCTCTGGCTTGTTTTATTTCACTTTGAGCTTATTAAAATGCTGTGTTTGCAGTTTGTATTTGTTGGCACGCTGTTATTTCAACGACATTTAAACAAGAACTACGTAAGCAACAGGCAGATCAAGAGAGTAGCTCATTTCTTTCTGTGTTTTGAAGGGATCCTATGTAGTCTTATAATCACCAATTACATTATCTGTGTTATTTATTTGCTTTTGATTTACTTACTTCAGAGGATGACTGACTGACTTCAGCTGTTTCCCTTTGCTTCTACTTGTTTCCGCTTTCAGTTTCTCGAGTACCAGCATGACAAATACAGCAACAACCAAATTTATCTACCAGCAGCAAGTGTTTACAACCCTAAAGGATTGTCTGTGTGGTGTTTAAATTAAATAGGAAAAAATGAATCTTTACTAGAAGCAGTGTTTGTAAGGTGTGACTGCACTCCTTCTCCTCAACAAGGCCAGACCTTGGTATCCAAAGTCCCTGGCGTGGAGCAAGTACTGCTTCCATGGCTGGCCATCCCCCAGCTGATAGCTGCAGCCCTTCATGGGCTGGTACCATCCAGAGCATTGTTGCAAGCCTTTGTTTTGGCTTGGTAAACACTCCTTTTTAAAATCATTGCTGGTCCCAAATAGGTTGTTCAGGAGCACTCAAATCAAGCTGTTATTTATATGTACAACTTGTAGCTACGTCTGTACAAGTAAATTTATTGTGCCCTGCTCCACTCCCTGGCACTAAGGGCCCCAGTACCATATGTTTAACCTCTGCTACTCACCAATGAGTGTGCCTGTCTCAAGCTGCCTCCTGGGAACAGTTTCTGGGCCAGGAGATCTTTGGAAGATGCTCTTTGGCAGGAGCTATGCTAACAATTTGACAATACTTTGCAATTGTTCAACAATTTGAACAAAATTGTTTAACAACAGAACAAGCAAGTTCTGCCTCCTGGGAATGGTCCCAGGCATTGTTAGTGGCTGTGTGCTTGGCCTACTAAATTAATGTTTGCATGTGACTCCTCTTCCTGCTGCTCAGCAAGGCTTGACTCGGTCCCACCCCAAGTTCCAGCCTTGTACTCCTTCATACCAGAACTGAATGTCCATAGCCAGGCAGCACAAACTTGATGCCATCCACAAACTGCCTGAACTTCACCCCCTTGTTGTGTCTTTCAAACAATCAGCCTTTCACATGGGACTCTAATTTGAATGTCCTTAATAAATGTGAGCTTTTTTATTATACACTGAGCTTATGCAATTCCCAGGCAATGCCTACAACTTTTTCTGAAATTCAGGAACCAAAATTCAATTGACTTCAGCAGTAGAGTCAGTATCCCAGCTCTGTGGATGCTCTGCTTCCTGGATACACTGGTGCCTTCATATGGTGAGGAGTTGGGCTACAACTAAAAATTTTAAAGATAAATTCATCTTCTGTGGAATGCACAAGGCATGTTTAGCTCTACCTCCTGAAACCAAGCCAAGATGAGAAGGCAAAATGTTTCCTTTCCCATAGTCCAACAATGATAACATTTTTCATATCAGGTTCTTTTAAGAAAAAAATATACTATGCCTCTGTATATAGGAAATAAGTTCATCTGACTATTTCACCTCTGTAATTTCTTCCCTTTCTTGTCAGCTTCATTTTTTCCATAGGCTCTGAGAAATGAGCAGTTCTTCCCTCTTTGTCACTGGAAATAAACAACTATTCTGTGTGAGTTTTCCATCAGGAAGCAAAGCTGAATCTACTATTCCCCTACACACTGATTATTGATTTTTTGGTCTTTTGGGTGTAATGGTGCCCTGTCAAGGGTGATAACAGTGGTAAAAACTTCTGACAAATGTTAGTGAAAATTTGAATCCTGTTATGTGTATATGCAACCCAGAATAATTCTGGGTCAAGCTTCACTGTCTACCAAGACCTCCCTCACCCTCACTGGGAGCCCTGAATGTCTTTGCTGTTCTCCACTTCTCCATCTTCTAAAGGTTAAGGAAGCTGGAGTGACAGTCAGCTCTGCAACAGACCTACTGTAGGTTAGCATGAAAGTGCCAGAATGAGTCAGTGCTTTACCTGAGGAGAGCTTTGCCTTCCTCTTAGAAACAGCATGGAGAATGGTTTATATCAGATTACCCAAATAGATAGAGAAATGAGAAAAATAGTCAGAAATTATTGTGAAATGAACACAAGGCTTTTGGACAGTACGTGGTCTGTGGCCTGAAGGAAAGAAAGTCTTGTATCAGGAAACGACAAGATGATGTGTCAATGCAGATGAAGGAGGGATGGTAAGTTCATTGTAGTGTGTTCTTAAAGGCTGGAGGAAAATCTTGTCATGATGTGAGGTCTGGTATCAAAGGCTCACTCTGAAACTTGAGGAGGTGGATACAGCCTAGTCACTGATGTCCTGACACTGAAAAGGCAGAAGGAAACATTTCCCACAGCTTTCTTTTCTAGGAAGAGGAAGTCTTACTGGTATCACAAAGACACTAGGTTATCCCCAGCTGGGGAAACAAGAAGGTGAATCAAAATTTCCCAGGCTTCCATATAGAGAAAAACAATGGTGGGAATGCCATGGTAAAAGCAAGGAGCTGCTCCATGCTGTGTCAGACTGCTCCCAGCCACAGCAGTCACTTCAGTGCCATCACCAACCTCACAACAAGGTGATGGTGGACAGCAGAGGAGGCAAAATGTGGAGTATCTGAAAGGCACAGTTGTCTAAAGCCACCAACTTCCATCAGCAACAGGTTTGAGGTCCTTTATTCAGAGATGGGATTATCTGGATGAAACCTGAAGGCAGCAGACAGCAAGGTCCTACAGAGCTTCAGACAAATTCTTACAGGAAGAAATAAACAAACAAGAAGGACTCCTGGCCTGTTTTTGATGTTCTTTCACTCATACAGGTTCATTAGCAGACAAAATTGTCTTGCAGGCAGTGCAGGCTCTTCCTCACATGCTTTTCCAGCTTCTCTGACAGGAGATAATGACTTGCCAACTGTCTTAGGCTCATTAGCAGCATAATTTCACATTTTAACTTTCCTGCTACTGTGTTTGAGGGCCAATCCTGGCTTCCCTGTCCCTGTGAAGTAACTCTTCCTGTTGTAGAGAAAACTCTTGGCAGTGTATTAAAGGGAAAGTATACCTTTGGAGATTTTTTTCTTCCAGGATCACTGTTCAGCCATTCACTTTGAAGCTGATTTAAACTGGGAGACCTGCTTCTGTAATCTAGTGGCTGGCTTTAAAACTCACAGGTTCCAAGGTACTGCTTATCTTCTCAGGAGTACTCAAATTGCACATGACAAGCTTAGTGACAAAGGGTTCACCATTCTCTTTTTATGTTTATGCCTGCCACACACTCCTTTACTTAATCTATTTCCAGAACACCTAACTGGTAGCACATTTTTCAAAAAATAATTTTAAATAGCAAAGCTAGATATTTCCCATGAGAATCCCCAGGAAGAAATATGTAGGTTTTATCAGTATTAATTCTTAGCATTCTGGCACTTCCTCCCAAAAATTATTGCTCCCTAAGAAATGGTTTTGAAGCAACTACACAAAGTAGCTTAAAACATGTTGCACATTACTCCAATCTCATCTTTTTTATGAAGAGAGAAGACCAGCAGCCAGCCAAAGCACTCCCTGGCATTTCCTGGTACTTGTCTTGCTTATGGCTATTTTATATACTGCAACCTTCCTAAGGAAGCACAACCCACCAAAGCTAGCTGGAAGGGACTCATGCTCCAAGCAGCTACTTGTAGAAAATGAACAGTACAAATTAATGCCTGATGTAGTTCTGCTGATGGGGTGTTAATGAACTTCCAGCCCAGAGAACCCTGTCTCCGACATGCTGTATTTATTCCCAGCTGCCTCAAATGATATATGGTGCATTTTCACAGTTGTTGCACGGTAAGTAAAACAACCACCTTATGTGCAAGGCTACTCAGCCTGTAGCCTCAGAAAAATGTTAGCATTGAATACAAAAGGAATAAATTAAAAAAAAAAAATTAAGGATTGAGACCAGCATATGGTACTGCTCCTCCTCATGTGTTGTTCTGGCTTTAGCAGCTGGCAGACAGAGGTTTCTAGACCTAAAGAACACACCTGCAGCTCTGTGTTTATTGGCCCTGACACTGTGTCTTCCATTAGTCTAAGTGCTTTAGAACTAATTTAATCTTTTAGCCTTCACAGCATCCTATGGCATCCCACTGTTTAATGAAGTGCTGTGGGGAAAAAATGTTTTCTCTTCTTTGCTTCAAAACTCCATCTGAAGGTTCCTGATTTTTGTCTTATGAGCAACTGCCAATAACTCCTTGTTATTCACCTTCCTGTCCCCAGCATGGGAAGGACAACAACCTCTTGAAGTGAGTCCAGGGCCACCAAGATGATTGGAGAGATAGAGCACCTCTCCTATGAGGAAAGGCTGAGACAATTTGTTTTGTTCAGCCTGGAAAAGTGAAGGCTTAGGGGTGACCTAATTGTGTCCTTCCAGTAACCTGAAGGGAGCCCATGGAGAAACATGGAGAGGGACTAGTACAAGAGCATGTAATAACAGCACAAACGAATAGTGGGTTAAGATTAGGTATTAGGAAAAAATTCTTTACTCTGAGGGTGGTGAGGTACTGGAACAGGTTGTCCAGACAAGTTTTGGATGTCTCATTCCTGAAAGTGTTCAAGACCAGGTTGGATGGAGATCTGAGCAACCTGGTCCAGTGAAGGATATCCCTGCCCATGGCAGGAAGTTGGAACTAGATGATCTTTAAGGTTTTTTCCAACCCAAAGCATTCTGTGATTCATTCACTTAATGATTTTTTTTATCTCTCCAGTTTTTCCTCTCAGTCCTCTTTTTTCCCAGACTGCAGAACTTCAGTTCATCTTCAGTATTGAAGAAGCTGTATCACACCAGTGGTCAGCTTTTCTGGCCCTTTATGCATCTTTTCCAATTCTGCTATGCCACCTTTGAGAGATGGGGCTGGGACCAGACACCAGATAATTGAGAGATATTCACTGTGGGTTTATGTGATGACATTGCTGAAGCTTTGCCCTTCCCCTCATAATAAACCCAGGAGTCCACTTGTGTTTTCCATTAACACCTGAATCAATGTCCCAGGAAGTTGCTATTTCAGAGTCCAGGTACCAAGTCTCTGCACAGTGATTACCCAAAAGGCCTCACATCATCCTTACTACTTCACATGCTTCAAACTGTTTTGCATTAAATAAAAAAGTCGCTGTGCTGCTTTTCAGGTGCAGGCTTGCCAGCAGGAATCCATAGGAGAGGCTGCCTGCCATCCACAGCCAGCACACCTGGAATGGAGTGCCAAGTGTCCAGCTGAGAGGGCAAGAGGAGCAGCCTGCCTCAGGGTCAGGTTGCCTGGCATTTCCTGGCATGAGATCCTGCCTTGGCTTCCTCATGGCACTGCCAAAAGTGAGCAAGCTGAAATCTTCCCCGGATGCCTACCTCAGGCTAGTTAAGTCTTGTTGGGAGCTGATTTCAGTTTGGGATTTTTGTGGTTTGGAGGGGGTTGTTTGTGACTATTTTGTATTGTTTCTCCCAGGCAAAACAGCTCTACCATTGCCAAGGAAGAAGCTAGGGAAGGTACCTCTTACCCATATTTAAAAGAAATAAATTGTGTGATCTTTCATTTGGAAATTACTAACACTAGCAAGACCTAAGAAAAAGATTGTATTCATGCAGATGATATTTTTACTCTGTATTTTGCTGAGTACACTGAGTATGAGACTGATGGCATCATGACTGACATGCACCTAATTTCTTCCAAACGTGTGAGGAGTCTGAGTTTGAACAACTTTCAGAGATCTGAGTGGTTAAATTTGCAGGAAACCTTTCCTGGTTAGCCACTCACAGCTCCTGCAGGTCATGCTAGGCCAGGGCACCCTAGCAGGGTAAAAGTCCCATCAGTCTTGTGAGCAGCAAGGACACTTGGTGGGAAACAGCTCCAGGCTGCAATAGAAGAAAAAGCATCCAGCTAAAGAGTAGGAATGCAGTGAAGCAAAGGAAGCAGGGGAACTTTAAAGAAGCAATAGGGAAAGAGCAGAGCAGGAGAACCAAGATTCACCTTGATGCAAAGGACTGACTTGCTCTGGAGAGGAAGGAGAGTAATGAGGGCAGTTGTTATTTACAGGATCCTGTTTTATCTCTGTTCTCCTGCCTGGATCCAGACCATTGAGCTCCCAGGCCTTACCTAGCACAGGTACCTTCATTCCCTCCTGTCCACGTATGCCACTACATCAAGCACCACAGGTACCAACAGACTGGATCTCTGCTCTGCAGACGGGAATTTTTTCTAACAAATTTCAAGTCTGAAGCACGGAGCAGGCTAAAACCAAATACCATCACTTCCTCCTGAACATCAACTGGGGCCCATCCACATTATGCTGACTCCTCCCAAACACCCACTCCCCAGGGACTGCTTTCTCTTTGAACTCAGGGGAATAATGTCAGATCCTAGCCAGCTGCATGGCGCCAGTGCAAGGGGAACAAAAGCCAAGGCAGTTGTGGGAAAAAGGCCATTGTTCCAAAAAATGTAAGTGATGTCACTCTGCTCCCTGACAGTGTCAGTAAAGCACGCTTTCCAATAGCAAGTGCCTCTCTCTTGCAGTTGCCTGCAGTGAGGGTAAAAGGCATGGAACAGATTATTAATCTGCTTTGCAGAGGCTGCATGATTATCATAAAACACCATTTTTCGGGGTAGTCTCCCTTTTGTCCCAGACATGGAGCTGAGCAGCACTGTGGTGTGGGGCTGGATCCCTTGAAGGGACCTCACCACGCCCCTCGCACGATGGTGTGAGTGTACCTGTTCTCAGGGGCAGCAGAGCTGCTCGTGCTCCTCGTTCCTGTACTCCCACCTACAAGTCATTGCTATTTGCATCGTGACATCTGCTAGAAATCTTAATCATGGGTTGTGGCCCCAGCAGAGTAGCCCTGAACAGATGTAAGAGTTACGTTTCTAATTATCTTAACACCTTTTTGGCAGGGTGTCATAAACACAAGTTAATTAAGTCTTGTGCTAAGCCTGCGATGCAGAGTTACAATTATTTCTCTTCATCCTGATTTACAAATGAAGAAGATGAGGGACAAGCTTTTACCTGCTACTCAGTCCTAAAGCCCAAGCCCTCTGCTGGCCTCTCTAGCCACTAGGTGCACTCCCAGCTGACAGATCATCAAGTTTTGACCTGTTGTTTATAAAATTAACAGACTACATCCAGTGCCCCTGCAAAATCCTAACAAAGTTTTCTTACAAAGATGAAAATCGTGAAGAATTTTGATGTTTTGTTATTGTCTCTATGTCACTGCCCAGGAAGTGCTTCACCCCTTTCAAAAACCTGGAAGCTCACTATGGATGCACTCCTGAAGACACCCATACCCATATAAATCATTAGGTAGGCAAGGAATGACTCTTAATTGTCCATGGGTTGTACCTCTCTGTCGTTCCCAGCATGTGGCCCTCATGACATCTGCAACTACAGCTGAATCCAAGGAGTGGAAGCCAGATATTGCACCCTACAATCCACTCACGCTGAGCTGCCTGCACCATGGTAAAACCCAGCCAGCATGAAAACCTGTGCAGTGGGTGGCAGCTGTACCACCTTTGTCTTGTGGGATACATCCTGGGACATCAGGATACTGACACCCTCTGGCGATGATTCCAGAGCTGTGTGTACAGGAGGACTGCAGGAAAGAGGTGGCTCTGGTGCACCAGACATACTCAGGTGGACTTTGGGCAAAAAGGGTGGAATAAGGCTTGAGAGACATCCTGCCCTCCCTCTGAACCTCTACAGGAAAGGAGAAAACAACTTCAGACCCTGTCTTGAAAGACACCTCTCTTCCAGCTCTCTTGCTACTATCCATGAGGTGGGTACAAACATTTCCAGGCTCCTCTAGCCTGGAAACAAGAGAGGTTGGAGCAAACTGGGCTTGGTGGGCATCACTCTTTACCCACAGGCAAAGCATGTGCACCAGCAAGGCTGACTCCCCAGACCAACAACAGTGCCTTTCCACAGGCAAACATTGAAATTGCATTTTATTTTTCAGATTGGATTCTCTAAGGAAAAGCACAAGCAGAGCTGTCAAGGGAATCTCAGTCAGGTGGAGAAACTTTTAAGAGGACTTTGAAGTAAATCAAAGCAGACACTTAGAAATGGAGATATGCAACTATAAAACTCTGACCTGGGGTTTCCATAAGCTCTTCATTGCACTTGCTGAGCAAAACTTTCTGATGTTCATAGTGATGATAAAAATCCCAGGCACCAATCTTCATTTAGAGGAGTCTCATAAATTAAATCCTCCCTCTTTCATTTAATAATCTTTTTATTGCAGAATTGTTCTAATAAACTAGACTAAACCTAGAGTGCTGCAATGAGGCACCCTTTATTCAAAACTCTTCAAGCTGTCAAGGGAAAAAAACAAAGAAGTCTATTTTAGCCCAGTTTTAATCCATCAGTTATGAGATTAATGCTTTTATTATTATTTTTTTTATTCATTTATTGTGGAATTGGAAGAATTGGCAAAACTGATCACAGAGAAAGCTTAATTTATGAGTGAGTGCTCTAGTGCTCTACTACTCTGCAGTGCCCTTAGCAGTCAAAACAGTATTTAAGAAAATACATCTTGGCAAATGTGCAAATTATTATGAAGCCCTTTATACTGGTGTCTTCTATTTTGAAGAAAACATTATCATTGAAAACTGAGGCTCCTTTGTTGAGCTGCTTATTCTGGTGAGCCACAGGCAGAACTGTACTTAGTGGGAACACTGTTGAACAGATGGGATCCCTGTTTTGCACATGTTTTTGGAATGCAATAAAATTGTTTGGTTCTGGGAAACAGTTTTCTCCTCCCATGACACTGTCAAAATGACCAAAAGGCCTGATTCTGAAATCCATACTCCTGTGAGTAATTCTCAGTCATGTTTCAGGAAAATGCAAGTTATGAAGGAAACCAAAATACAGGAACATCACCTCTACTTAGAAATATTCTCATTTCCTGATCTTAAGAGGACGGAAAAGTGAACTTGCTTTGGGACTAAACAGATATAAATTATCTATGTTCATTGCTGGCAACAGAAACATGGGAAGGAAAATATGTGAATGCTTCACAACCAAAAACCTCTGCTTACTTCAGCAATCTAGCCTGGAGAAGTGGTGTCAGGAGTCTTCTAAGAGATTTCTCTTTTCAGCACCTTCAGCCAGTAATCCTGAGCACTTCCCATCCCTCCTCACCTCACAAAACCATGCTCTTCAGCAGCAGAGGTTGGGGAAGTCAATTGGCTGAAACACAAAGGGCCAGATTCTAGACTGGCATAAATCACTGTGGCCCCCCAAAAAAGCCACACCTGAGGCTCTGTTGCTTTACACCCACTGAACATCTGGCCCTCAGCCTGTGGGAAGAGAATAAAATGTGCCTCATGCTTCATGCATTTCTAAACAGCTGCTCTGAAGGACTTCTTCAAGCCTCACATGAGGCTGTTTGCCTTCACTGAAAGCTCTGGAAAGGATTGATTGTGCACAAATGATTTAAATTTCAGCATTTGCAGGGCACAAAGGCATGCTGAAGGACATCTCCAATATAGTAAGCTGCTTCTTGGCAAATCTCTTTGCAAATCAGGTGGGTGAAGAAGAGATTATGTCCAGTCCCAGCCAATTAGAGCTTCACAGTGCCTTTCCATACAGGAGTTTGCTTCAGTAATTCTGACAGGATCAGGTGATTTCAGCCTGGTACGGCCTGTGCAGTAAACATCAGATGGAGTTTGCTATATGAAAATGTGACCTTTCCCTCTAACCTTTTTTTGGTTATTATTTTTAATCGAGAATGACATATTTGATCTATCTTTATCTTAACACTGCCACCGGTCTAGCAGATCTGCCAAAAAAATTTTGCAAAGAGCAGACTTAAAAAGTCATCTGACAATTTTTAATCTTTTTTTTTTTACTAAGAAGCTTTCAGCTGCAGCATGTTACATTTTTTAGGAATTCAAGTGAGGAAGCCAACAGACAAGATTTATTTGTTGTATGACTCGCATGGCTAGGATGGTTTCTTATTATTTCCTTTATTAGCAGGTGAGACCACAAACCACCACTTCTGAGAGGGCTTGACTTACTAGCTACACATAGTGCCTTACAAATTGCCTAAAGCTGCAATTTGGGAATATTGGGGCTGTTTATTAAAGGTGACATTCAGTCACTTCCCAAGTGGAAGTTCTCAATAAATTATATTCTCACAAAGATTCTGGTTGCTCCTTGCAGTTAATTGCATTCTATGCAAAGCTAAAAACCTCTTTATTCTCTTAGTGAGGGAGTGGGAAGGTCTGGGCAAAATTAATACTCTCTTACCCTGTTACCAGACCCTACACTTCAGCTGCCAGGAAACAAAGATGGTAAATGGCATTCAGATGAGTTAAATGCCCAAAAGAGATTAAAGGCAGTTTGTGATTGAGAAGAATGGCAGAAAGGTTCCACAGGCAGGATTCCCTGTTCACTGAACAAGTTAGATAAGCACTTCAAAGGAAGGTGTGATTATATCTTCATGATAGCAGTTTTCTCCAAAAGACATCAACTTGGAAAAATTAACAATACTAATTTTCTTTCCAGATCTGGTCAGCTTAACTCCACCAGAAAATTTAGTAACTACTGCAGAAAAATTACTCCAGTGTCATAGTGTGTTTCAGTATTCATCGTTTCACACAGAAAAAGTGTTTGGGAAGATAAAGATGACGCCATCTGCATAAATTATTTGATAGCACTGGACTAATTAGAAGATGTGTTCTGCACTTGCCAACTTCCAACTGTGCTTCAGTTTCCTGTAGAAGTAGGACCAGCAAGAAAGGTAGAAGAGAACCAGGCAGATGCTTGCACACCCTAGGCCTGTGATCAGCAGTACTTCCTTTAAATCAATAATATTTTAAAAGTATTTGCAGTAATCATTCTAACATCATAAGTGGCTGCTATCTGCAGAGCAGCACATTGTAAACAAAGTTTTTAATCTGCATGGAAGTG
Organism: Molothrus ater; assembly: GCF_012460135.2. Classification (NCBI taxonomy): domain Eukaryota; kingdom Metazoa; phylum Chordata; class Aves; order Passeriformes; family Icteridae; genus Molothrus; species Molothrus ater. Next base: position 93,027,937 of record NC_050478.2, on the reverse strand, counting down.
GAAGGACCTACTTCTGGACACTCTGAGGGGATGGTATCTATTTCTCTGCTGCCATGAATGACATCTGGGAAACATTATTGCTTTTCCTGTTTTTCTCCTTGGTAAAGAAACAAAAAACCAAGAATCAAAGCAATTGAAAGGATGCTAAAGATCATTAAATTCAGCAGATTCATGTACAGAACAAATAAAGTTTGAATATTTTTGTATTTCATGGGAAATGTTGAATCCTGGTGAGTCATGTAGTTAAAGCATACTTTGGATGCAGAATAAGGAGCATGATCCTCTCTCTTCTCTCCTTCCAATCCTAAACTCATCTCTGGCAACAGAACTCACCTTTCCCATCCTTGAAAAGCACTGCTGCTTTTAACCCAATTGAGGTGTAATTTGGAAAAAGGACACATGTTCTCATAACCCACCTTACTCCCTCTCTTGTGATGCTCAGAGTTTGTCTGCTGGGATTCTGGTATCCTGGCAGCTTTGGTTCCTGCATTATTTTCACACTGATACATGTCAAAGCATAACTGGTTATATTATATGGGAAATAAAGGGAAAATTTTCAGCTGACACAAGAGCATGTTGGTTTGATCTGCTGAAGCCAGAGTACCTGTGCACAGACAGCTTGCGGACCTCCATCCGCTCCCACTGGCACATCTGGCTGGATAAACACTGGGAGCTGCAACGGCAAGTGCTCGTCCTCATGCTTGATTTTGAGCTTTGCACGTTGCTCAGCAGGTGCCATTCCCTCAGCTACTGCTCTGGTCTCCCCTCTTCAAGTGTTTTGTAGTAAAGTCACACAAGAGGTTTCCTCAAATACTTCATCATCCTTGGTAGAAAAGGAGCATCAAGTTCCCCAAGATGCCTTGAGAACAACCCTGCCCTCTCTCTGCTCTTTCTCCTCTTAAATGCACATACATCTCTTGTAGGCCTGAAGGCAAAAGCTCTTAAAAGGAAAGAAAAAGAAGATATTTCACTGCCACAAGGGATGAAACAATGGAAAACCATTGGAGCAGCTGGTCTCTGGTCCTGGAGCATCCATTACTGCTGTGGCTGGTGGCACTATTCCTCTTGTTCCCCTCAAGGTAGCTCCTGCACTAGGGCACTGGATGTTCCCTGGCATTGTACTCTGAGTTTGATGAAGTAGAAACCATCTTCACTGTGGCAGGAACATTGCTTACTACAAGCAAAACAATAGTTGTCATCCTCTCTCCTCCCTGCTTCGTGCTATGCTTCATTTTGGTTTACTTTTAAAGAAACCAAAACCAGTCTGTCGTTTCAGCAGTTTCCCCAAGCCCTTGGATGTGCTATTTGTAACTCTTGCAAGCTCAGTGCAGGGTGTAGAGTTAGAAAAATTACTCCTTGGATGTGAGTCTGGGGTATTTATTTCCTCTCAGAGCATGTAGAAGACTTGTCAATGAGGCACACAGCAAGTCAGAGAGAAGCCCCTTGCAAGCTGAAAACCAGCATTGCAGGAATGAGTGAAATTGCAGAAATGTGAGTCTGGCACATACATGTTGCAGCACTTTTTGTTGGTCTGGTAAATAAAAGGCAGTGAAAACAGGAAAATCTGCTCTTTCTCTCTTTTTTTTAAATGGCATGTTAGGATCCTTACACTGTGGTTTCTCTGCCCAGTTTAGGGCAAGAAATAAGAGTATTTGGTGAAGTGCTGCGTGCAGGAAGGGGCTGGGTGAGAGCAAATGTGCCCCCCACGTTCCACGTGCATCTGGGAGCAAGGCTGCAAGAAAGGGCTGAGAGACGGGCACGTGGGAAGAAAGGGTGATTTAAAAGCTCTTCAGGTCAGAAACAGGGTAAAGTAACCACAGATTACTAAAACAGATGAAGATTTATAGAAATTGTCAAAGGAATGCTGTGCCCTTGGCAAGCGATGAGAAAGAAAAAAAAAACAACAAAACCCCTGAAAGGTGGCTGAGCAAAAGCAGTTAAATGAAAACCATCTTTGTGACCCAGTCTGAGGAGGAAAACAGCTGGCAGGGGCTGCAGAGCCTCGTGCAGCCCGGGCTGGGGCAGCCTGGAAGCAGCCCCAGTCCTTTGGCTCCTGCCGGTGCACAGAGCCCAAGTCACTGCTCTGAACAGCACAGCATGGGCATGGAGAGAGGAGGAAGGAGAAAAAGGAATTTTCTCAAGCTGCCCCAGTCGTGCCTCAGCTGTGCTCTGGAGGAAATGGACTAAAGCTGCAACTAATTTGGAAATAGCAAAAGGGGAAGTGTATCCTAGAGAATTTACAAGAATGGACTGAGCTGGGTTTCAGGGATTGAGAAGCATTCACTTTTAATAAATTATTAAATGTTATTAAGAAATAATATTGATACATCATACCTAATTTATAAATACTTACATAATATTCTATTTTTCTACTAACAGAAGAATACAACCAGTTTCTCATACATGACCCCCAATTTTTGCCTAATTAATAAGCTATCCAGAAGCTGTTCATTTCTCAGATCAGAGTGGGTTAAAGGTGTCTACACTGACCTACAAAATGATGGAACTCAGATTGAGAAAAAACAACAGAAATCAGATTTTCTTGAAGTAATTTGAAAGGAATCTTTGCTACCAATAGCCTCTTTGGAGATATAAAAGCATATTTCCTCATATTAGTGTATTCACCTTGTTTCTAGAATAAGTGTTTAATGCAAGGTTGAAAATTTGGGAAGGAATGGAACAGCCAAAAAGCAGCTTTTTTTACAGGTGAATAAAAAAAAAGGAGAAGCAGTAATCTACCATTTCTGAATTCTTGTAGGACAGAAGAAACAGAAAAATACCAGCTCCACTCCTCAAATAAAGTAATTTTTGTCCTCAATATACCTGTTAACTTGTTAACTTCAAAGACAGGGTAGATGAGAAGAAGAGGATTGTCTATGCATGTGGTGGTGGAAATATGAACAGGATCTGCAATGGCTGGGGAAGGGAGAGTGGAAATCCCTTTAGCTCTGCTGGTAAATAAACCCCTGTTTTGTGCTTTGAAACATGTATCTTCATTCTTTATTATTTCAGTATGGCTTACCAACTTTTATCTCACCCCCCAAAAATAATATATTTTTAATTCATTTTCATTGAATTCTCATTCTGATTACACACAACTTGGTAGGCATTATTAGTTTGAAGAGTCTTTATTAATATAAAATAGATGGTAATGAAACATTGGTGCTCCCTGAAGTAAGCATAGAATAAAAGACAAGCAAGTTTAAAGTGTATTTCTCAAATGGGCATCACAAATACAACAAGTAGTGAATTTAAAATTAAGACAAAAATTGCTTGCTGGTTTCTGTCTTTTGAGAACTTTGTTTCTTAAAAAAAACCCAACAAACCAAACCCAAACACCCCCCTCCCCCCAAAAAAACCCCAAACTAAACCCCAAAAAAAACCAAAAAAACAAAAAAAACCAACCCCAAAAACAGACCAAAGAAATTGAAACAAAAAATTTCAAAAAACTGGACTGAAGACAAGTCCTCCAGCTACTGATTAACTTTATGCCAGTGGACTGGCCTTGTTGCCCCAGATGTTGAAGCACTAAATCACTGCTGCTGGATCCAGCTGCTGGATTTCAAGATCCATCTTTACATTGAAACATCCCAAAAGGGCTGTTCAGCCTCTGAGCACCCTGGGGATGCTGTATCTCCACAGCTTGGCCTTGGCCATCACAGCAGGGAAGCAAAGCTGCTGCGTTGCTCATGCTAAGATGAAAAGAGGAAAGAGCAAGTTCATACAAACATTTCCTTTCTCAGCTCTCTAGACTTTATTTTTGCAGTTTAACTTACAGCAAGCCTTCCAAACACAGTGCAAGCCCACAACATGTGGCAAACGTTCATTTCAGGTCCATTTTCCAATAAGATGGAGCTGGTTTGTATTTGGGGCATGTGCTTTTGATGCTCCTACTTGGAGTCGCGTGGAAAGTCAACTCAGTTCTTGTCTTTTGCCCCTAAATTCGTGGTTATTAACACCCGCCCAGCAAGCCTGGAGAAGAGATGGGTGGCTTTTAATGTCTGTTAGGGCTTTGTGCTCCTTGCTTAGATGGGCAGACCATCCTAGGAGAAGTCGAGCAGCAGAAAACTGGTTGCACGGGTCTGCGCTGTGTCCTGAGCTTCTGTACATCACGACTTGATGTTTTGGGCAGGATTGTGTAGGAAAAAACCACCACTTTCAAAGGCTCCCAGTGACTAAAAGATGCTGACTGAAGGAAAAAGGTCTGTTAAAATTAAAAAGATCCTTGGCAGAAGACGTAAAGAAGTTAAGTTCCTTCGAGATTCTCAAATTAATAACCTACCTAATTAGTGAGAGCTGCTAGCAGAGGGAGGCAGTCCACCGATTTATTTCAGGGAGGGCGTGGTGGAAACTCTCCTCCCAAACCTGGTGATCTGCGGTCTCAAATTAACGACTCGCAGCACTTTTCAGATCCCAACCCTCTTTCAAGAACAATCAGCGCCGTCCGGAAAAGTTCCTGCGGGTCTCTTTTGCGGCGCACAACGGGCACCTCCGAGCGCTCGGGGGGACACCGGGGGGACACTGGGGGGACACCGGGGGAGACACCGGCGGGCGGTGCCGCGGGGCCGCTTTGTGCTTCGTGCGCGGCGGCGGCAGCGAGGCCTGGGACGCCGCAGCCCCGCCGGGAGCGCCGGACACCGGGAGGGGCGTGTCCGGCCGAGTGGGGGCGTGTCCGGGTGGAACGGGGGCGTGTCCCGGGCGTGTCCCGGGGCGTGTCCGGGCCGAGCGGGGGCGTGTCCCGGGCGTGTCTGAGGCCAGCAGGGGTGTGTCCGGGGCGTGTCCCGCCGGGCCCAGGCGCCCGCCCGCCGCCGGCCCAGCCGGAGCGCGAGCCCCGCGCGGATCCCTGCGGCCGCCGCCGCTGCCGTTGGCGCGCGCGCGCCGGGAACAAAGTGGCCGCGGCGGGAGCGGAGCGCGGCGCGAGCGGGGCCGGCGGCTCGTGGGAGGCGGCGGCGCGGGAAGGGGAGGCAGCGGGGCCGGGAAGATGAACCGGAGTTTCAACAAATCTCAGACTCTGCGGTATCTGGAGTGCAGCGCGGTGGAAGTGAAGAGTAAGGTGAGCGGACCGCGGCGCGGCCTCGGCCGGGAGCGCCCCTGCCCGGTGGTGCTCCCGAAAATGAATGGAGCCCCCCGCCCCCTTCCCCCGTGTCTGCCCTCCCCGCCCGGTGCGGCCGGAGCCGTGTCCCAGGCTCAGCCCGCAGAGCGGGGACGGGCTAGCGTCGGGCGGCGGAGAGGCGGGATCAGCGCTCCGGGCGCAGCTCCCGGCGAGCCGCCCCTGCCCGGCCGAGGCGGCGGCGCGACCCTTCCCCGCCCGCCCCCGGCGCGGCGCCCGCCGCTCCCCGCTCCATCTTTTGTTTCGCCGCGGGGACTCCGGCGGTAACTTCGTGGGGCGGCTCGGGAAGCGCCGCCGGCCTCGCCTGGCGGGCGGGATGGGGCTCGGCCCGGGGGCACCGGGAGGAGCGGCGGCGGTGCCGCTCCCGCCCCCAGTGCTCCGACCGGCTCCCGGTTGGCGGGACGGGTGCCCCGACGCGTTCTGAGAACGGGGAGGGAGAAGGGCCGGGTCCTCCCGCCGGTGCTGCCGTAGGTGCGAGACGCAGGAGCCAGAGGGAGACCTGCAGGAATCCTCCCGCTCCTGCGGCGGCTGTGCCGGGATGCCGGCACCCGCGTCAGCCTGTGCCCGCTGGTGGGGCTGGGGCAGGAGCCGGGATCGGCAGGGCTGCCGGAGCTGGCCGCCCTAAGGAGGTGCCGGGGGGCTGTGCCTGATGTTGGTCGTGCTCAGCTCTGGTCGAGAGACTTTGGTCGCTCTCGGTTGAACCAGCACATCACAGTCTTGCCTCTGAGGGCGAAAATAAGTAGCGTTTAAGCAAAACTGAGAAATCTCCTCGAAAGCCCCTGTTTTATACACATATTACAGGCAAGGTGTAAGTAATGCATAAGTTGAAAAGAGTATGGATAACGTTAACATTTCCCGGAGTCCCTGATCACCTGCTGAGGTGGTGTTGGAGGTGATGTCCTTGGGCCTCTCTGCTTGGTGCTGCTCATTTTTGTCCATTTTTGCTGTTAAAATCTGCGTTCACATCAAATGGCCTTGAGCAACACATGGAACAGAGATGGCTTCAGTGGGAGAAGTACCTTGTATCCAAGGGAGCCTCCAATCATTTCTAAACATGGCACCTGAAATGTGGGTTCAGGCCCTTATTTCCTAACCTGCTGTTGCTACTTGAAAGGGCTCAACTGGCCTAGAAAGTTCCATTCTGCTTCCATAGCTGGAAAGTTTTGGTTTAGTTTGTACTGGTTCTAAGATGTAACCCACCCACAACATTCCTTGTGGCTCCCAAAAGCTCCAGATCCTGTCTTCTGAATTATACCCCTTACATTCTATGAGTGTTAAACTAAAGCCTTGACCACATAGAAGAATTTTTAAGTTCATCCTCTCTCTTCTACTTCAATGTTGCCATAGCTTGAGTTTGTTCTATTAACAATTAGAAGCAACCTTATAATAAAGAGCTCGTGGCTTCCCTTACAGCTGCAGGAATTCTATAAGTGAATCCTACCTGGTTCTATAGACACAGAGTGATGTACAGGGAGATTGTAAGCCTAGGAATGATTGAGGGTTTTTGGAGGGAAGAAAAATAAACTTACATGGGTGGGACCGAAGGCCTTCTGTAGCTCAGGGTTGTCACTGCTGGTGGCCCAGAAATTAGTATGGAGAGCTCTGCTGCATTGTAAGAAAACTTGAAATAGAAGTTAAATTGAAAATACCCTGTTGAGGGCCTAGACCCAGCAATGATCTGTAAACCTGCAGCGTGTGTCAGTGGAAGCTGTGCTGTTGAATTTCCTGAGCTGGTGAGTTTTACTGTTAGCATGACTTGGGCACAGTAACATCTGGGCTGTTGATGTAGCAGGCTGTCGGTGCTGACATTGCAAGATACTTTTATTTTGCCTGTAAAGCTCACAGGCTCCCTCTCACAGAGTTACTCTTCAATAATCTGAAGGAGGTCCAGTGAAAAGCTCTGGCCAATGGTACCTGGCAAGGTGCTGTATAAAAACCTTATAACTCTTACAAAAACACGGTGCTCTTAGGTTATCATGATGGCAGCCTTATCCCTGTGGATCACTGTGTTGTTGTGCTGTAATCATCTAGAAATACAGAGAGTTGAGGTTTTTTTGTCTGCATGGACTATCTGAGGCTGGGGGAACAAAATGGTTCAGTAATGCAACTTTTGGTAGCCCTACGTAGTCAACCTTTTAAACACTTAGTTGCTTGTGTTTTGTAAGTATGAGGCCTGCCTGGGCTTGCCTGGGAACTTGAAAGTTGAGTCTGAGAACTCATGATTTTGCAGCTATCGCCTGGGAGCACGGGCTGCCAGGTGAGCAGAGGTGGGTGCAGCTCAGCCTCTGCGCCAGGGCATGCTGCTGGCCCTGGGATCAAGGGATTCTTGGTGGCTTTTCAAAGGCTGGGGAAGTGGCAGTCCGTGGGCAGGTGGAATCCCTTTCAGCAGAGGAGCTGAGTGTGAGAGAGTGCTGCTTTTACACAATGGTGTGAAATAGCTTTTCTCCTCTGAAGATTGAGTTTGATCAGAAGGAGCGCTGGGAAAAAAATGGTTGTGGGGTGTTGGATGGGAGATAGTTTGCAGATGTTGGGATTTTGATATCCCTGCCTCTGATATGATAACCAGGTGGTTCCTTTCTTAAGGATAAACCAGCATCCTGCTGGCGTCTTGCATTAGTCACAATTCAGAAATGGCTTCTGTGAAATCTGATTTTTCTGGATTTTCTGAATTTCTTTCATTTTCTCTGAAAAACAAATTCTTGAAAGTCAGTTTGTGTCCTTGATTATTGAAAGGCGAGAGTTTGTCAGCGCTAAGTGCTATGCTGGGTAAGATACTTCTCTGGAAATCCCCAAGTATCCTTAAGTTGTAAGGTTCTTGATGTGTGCCAGAGGGTTGTTAAAAACAAAGTGTGTGTGTATCTGTGTGTTGGAAGTGAGGAGTGGGGGAGGGAGGATGAGGAGGAGGAGAAAGCATCTTGATGGCTGAACTCATTCCAGTTTTCAACATCCTTCTTGTGCCTTTGGGCCAAAACCTGCAGGCGGTATTCCTCTTTTTTTGTCCAGTGGGCCTGTGAGGTTTGTGGATGATTGGATTTCTGCGGGTCTGAACCAGCCTGTAGCTCTGCTGAACCTAGCCTGACCCATCACCCCTGCTGGGAACATGGCCCAAAGCATGCTTCAGCTCACCATTCTTGTGTCCATGGATTTTTCATGTCTGTGCCTACGTTGGGGGGACGCTGGCAGTGATATATTCTCTGGCTCTGTCATTGCAGAAGGATGAGCTTTGTTGCACTGTCTTGTACCTTTTTGTGTGTGCCAGGTCACTTTTCTCTGGGTGACTGTAAGGTGCTACAAAAGCTTGATGGGTCTCTGTGCTGCAGCAAGTGCTGAAGGGGAAAACCCTCTGCCATCTGTGCACACCTCTGTTTCAGACACAGCAGTGGTGGAAATTGCTGCAGTCGTCTTCTTTAAGAAGTTCCCTTCTGTTCAGCTCCCAGCTTTTTCCCTTCCTCTGCTTCATCCTCAGAGAGCTGGCCTTAAAATCAAAACACTTAAAAGCTTATTGTTAGATAGACAAGAGGAAGGGTAAAGAGAAACCTGCTTAGAAGTTGGCACATGTCATAAGAAAATATTAATTGAATTGTAATTATACCTTAGCCCTTCTATCCCATCTTTCATGACAAAATAAATTAGAAGCTCCGTTCTTATCTAGGTGTTGTCTCTGTAGCTCAGGATTAATGTTTCAGCCCTTTTAGACAGGATCTGAAAACACATTAGCTTGCTGGCTTAGAACAACTGTGTATTCTCATGTGTCCAGTACTCACTGGCTCCTTTTCTCTGTTGGGTGACAAGTGAAGTATCTGTCCCCTCTCAAGAAACTGCCTCTAATCTCTGAAAAGGGTTTCCAGATGACCCTTTCTCTCCCCCTTTTTCCCTTTTACCAAGATCTCCAGTGCCTGCAATGTGTGGGGCTTTTTGTGTTTGTTTTGTTTGGGATCTTGTGGCCACAGGCAGAGTTCTTAACCTATTTTTCATTTTCTGTCTTTAGCTTTACGGAGAGGTTACAGGCTTCTTTGCCCATGAATATAAGCCTACAGAAGAACAAATGCTTTTAAAATAGAATTCCTACTTTAGTGGTGGAACTTCTCTTGAATTCTAACTCCATGTAGCCAATCTTCTTTTGTCTTGCTCAGAGTGAAAGGAGATTTTCTTTTTTTCTTCCCTTGAATACTGTATGCAGTTTTTCAAATGGGAGAGTAACTACCAGCCCAAATGTGTATTTCTTTTCCAATCTCTTAGAAATTTTGGAGTAGTAGAAGTATAAGATTGCCCCAGGCCTTTAAATGATAGCACTTGGAATTGTTTGTGAAAGTGTGTGTTGTAGTTTTTTTTTTTTTTTTTTTACTTTGAAACTGACAGGTCCACGTTTCTGGCTTAAAAGCAGCAGAATACTGTTTTTCTGTTACTACTATATGAACTCCTGTGAACTGTATGTACTAGTAAGAACTAATTTTCATGATTTCAAAGTTGGCTAAATGTGCTCGTCGTTCCCTGATAAAAATGCTTTGCAGAAGAACCCTTTGTTGTTGATGAGCCCTCTTGGACAATGGAACTTTTGATAGTGGCTGAGGATTGTCAAAGCACAGCTACCTGACTCACGTGCTGACTGTCACATTGCTGCCTTACTAATAGTGTCATGTTTTCTTGCATTGCAAACTGATTTACAAATCAACAATAACGTGACTAACATCCTACTGCTATAAACAAACCCATTAAGATAAATAGAACCAGTTAATTGTAACCATATTTTTAATACTCTCTTTTCCTATCCTGTTTTGACTTTCATTAAATGTTGATGTTTAGATGGGCGCTGCAAATGGATTATTAATAAATTTCCAATAATTTTCTGTTGTGTCCTGAGTAGACATGATACTGTTACGGTGTCAAAGACAAAAAGCACGTTTGGGATCCCCTGTGCTCTGTGCTCGTGGGAAGTCACTCGCAGCTGAAAGACTGTTTTGGTCTGAGGCACGTGCAGCAGTCAGTGCTTTAGCAAGCCTGCCCAGCTGGCAGATAGATGTAGCATTCAAACAGCTCGTGGGTGCTTTGTCCTGCTCATGTGCTGTCCTCCCTTCTCAGAAGAAGTGTGCCTGTGCTGTTACATGAAGATCGATGGTTTAAACCTTTTGCATCTTCCTCCCTGCCAAAGTTGCTGGTATTGCATGGCTGTTGCTGGACATGACTGTTCAGCTATGGCAGTGTATGTACACACATTGTGTATTTGAAATGTATAAAGTGTAACATCAAGCAGTGTTAAAACTGCAGCAATAGCAGTAAGAGCAAGCTTACTTTTAATAGTCCCCTCTAAAGAGATTTTAAAGGTCTGGTTCTGCACTGTCTGGTGTTAACTGACAGAGGTCTGCAAATTGTGTTTTCCAGCCTTGTGTACTTTGATTTCACTCTAACCCTGAAGCTGTACAGGCCTTCTGAAGTTTTAAGAAAAGTTTTCCATGTGTAGCACACTTCAAAATAGATCAAAAACCTGCGCTCTTAAAATGCTACAGAATCTTAACACAGACTTTAAGTCTGCTTAAAGTTTTTAAGCAGTACTTTAGATTCTTCCAAGTTAAAGTCATACTTTTCATACCTGGCATAAAACTAAAATAAGTGCAGTAAAAAGCCCTGTAACCATCTGATTTAACTTCTGTTTTTGAGCTTGAAAACATATTTGATTATATGCAAACCAAATGTGGCACGGACTCAGAAAACCGCAGTGCTTCCCCCTCTCAAATAAAGACTGTGTGCCACAGTAATAGCAACTTGAGACAGTCTGGATTGTTGCAAAACGTGTCAAGAGAAAGAGACTGTAAACATTAATCTCTTAAGAAGTGTTGCCTCTGTTCCTTTCCCTCCCAGTTTGCTGGGCTTTTCACAGCATGTATTGTGCTTATTCTGATGTGCTAAATAGCACCTACTAAACTCCTGGTTCCTCTCTCATTACAAACAAATCTTTGTTCTTCATAGTAGGATAGCTTTCTGAAGTGGTCATAGCTAGTTACCCCAAGTCTGTCTGCTAGGTGCCGTGAGAGAAAGTGACCACAGCTTTCAGCTGAGCCACAGCAGCGGGTCCTGTGCATGCTTGCAGCTCTTCACAGACGAGAGGCCAAACCTTTCAGCTGAAAAGTGTGGCACGAACAAGTCATCTTGGGATAGTTCTGTTCAGGGGAGAGCTGCAATGAGCGCCTGCACAGTGTAACTCACTTCTCTGACCTGTACTCTGGCACCGTGGGAGCAGTAGTGCCTCTAGGAGATCCAGGGAAGGCTGGAACACTGCTTTGAGCTACCTGGTGTCACAGAGCATGGTGTGGTGGAGGACATGCTCTGGTGCTCAGGTCTGATGTAGTTTCAGGTCTGTCTTGTCACAGAAAGATGGTAGTTCCTCCAACAACGTTCCTGAAGCAAGTGTATTGGTATGGGCTTGGGTACCAGCTGTGCTAACTGGATGGATGGCACGGACCAGAAAGCTGCCATCTTGTGTTCCAGTATTCCCATGCTTTCCCATTCTTGATCTTGCCTCCAGGAGGATCTCTCCTGTTTGTAATACTTTTTAGTCTATTAACTTGGGAATTTCTGATCTGCTTAAAACTTTGTCCAGCCAGTCTGTCTTATGTGAGTAGTCTTCTCAAATTTAGTCTCGCCACACTGAAACAGTCCTAAAGGACACTGAACAATGGACCTTTCAACTTTAAAGAGCACCTCAGAAAATTAAATGTTGTTTACAGCCAAGTCAGAAAGGAATGTCTCCTGTGTGAGGTTAAAATACCTGTGGAGGCTCTGTCTAACAGGCTCCAGGACAAGCCACCTCCAAGGAGTGCTTCAGAGGTGCAATTAATAGTGCCTTCCTCTGTAGTCCCTTATCATTCCATTTCTGAGAGACTTTGTGTGCACTTAATCTGAGCTTTTAGGAACCAAGAAAGGTTTTCCAAGGATTCACTGCTTGTCTCTAATTACCTTTACAATGGTAGGCCATGAGTTAAAAGATGAAATGTACCTTGGGAGATGTTGCCTTCCTCTAAGTGAAGGCAAAATCTCCCCGTACAGATGTATTCCTGTTCCCATTGGAAATGCCTGAAGTTCACTCAAGCAGAAATGGCTGGTGTGGTGCACCAGCCCCAGGGCCACCCAGCCTTGTGCCATCCCTCCTGCTTCCACCCTGCACAGCTGTTCCCAGTCCCCCTTCAGGCCTGGCCAGGGGTGTGCGTGCATCTGCATCAAATTACTTCTCTGCAGCTGTTGCTGGCACTGAGCTCATGAGGAAGCCTCTGGCGGCAGCTAAAAGGATCTTAAATAAGTTTGCAAGCAGCCAGAGCCCTTACTGGTTGCAGGTTTCCTGTATCCATGTGGATACCTCTCAGTAAGTGTTCTGAAAGCGGTTTGCTCTCGCAGGAGACCTGGGGTAGGGCAGGGCTGCCTTTCTGCAGGAAGCTATGCTGTTGACCAGACCCGACTGCTTTGTCCCTCTGGGTGGCAAGGTGCCAAATCTTCCTTTTCTCCCTCATGCTGATGGTGAAGTGCCATGGCTGTATGCATCCTGTGCTGTGTTTGTGCTTAAGCCCTGTGCTGTGATAGAGTGTGTGTTGCACAGGACCATCTCAGTCTACATCATTTGCAAACAGACTTTGCTTTGTTCCCAGAGATGCAGGGGACTGGAATAAAAAAAAAGGAAGATACTTGGTTTTGGAAAGGTGGACTTGGCACTTAAATCACAGATTTATTTTGAAGGCTTTGCTTTCCTGCAAACAATTGTTTCTTGAAGGAGAGTGGCACCAGGGGTTTAAATATTGGGAGGTGAGGCAGTGAGGAAGGCTGGCAGTGTGCTGCTTGGAGACATCGCTGACAGACATGGTAGGGAGAAAGCAGCTACAAGCAGCTCTACTGATAGGAGAGGAACTACTGGAGCAGGGCTGGCAAAGAAAGGGATGATGGTTCCAAACAAACAGGCTAAAAAATTGTTTTTGTGGATAACTATTTTCGCAGACTGCCATGCGGTGGTGAGGCTAAATAAGCAGTGTAGTGGTCTAGTTCTCTAAAGTTGTGAAATAAGGTGAGGCAGAGGAAAGGGTAACTTTGGCTTTAAGTTGCCCTTGAGCTGACAGCCAAGCATCTGTGAGACTGAATGCAAGGTGCATCTCAGGAGCAGAAGGTGGTCTGAGGGTGATGGGAACAGAGAGAGAAGAATTCCTCTTCCAAGTAGATGCAGAAGAGAGTGCTCAGCGTCCTGAGCTGAGCCTTACAGACCCCTGGAGAGGGCTGAAGGAGTTACAAAGGTTGTTCTTTAAACAAACAGAGATGTGAAACATTGTGTCAGAGAAGCAGGAAAAAAGGGGAGCCGCTGATTTTCTTTGGTAAGAGAAACTATTGTAAGAATTTAAGATACTAAAGCATGGCTGTGTTTCTCTGGGAGGGTAAAAGGAGGGAATAGAAGGAGGAAGGGTGGAAGTATGGCATGATGTCAATCAGGAAGAAAGTTTGGGGCTGAAGCTAGTGAAATTGTGTCCCTGATGGGATTTCTGTGAAGGGCAAACAGAAGAGAAGCTGTCTTGCTCTTGTGACTCTCTCTTGAAAGAGATAGCAAGATCTGAGCAGAAAATCTCACACTTTCCACTAGGTTGATCGTTTTAGTGAAGCAGAGCTGCTCTGGAGCAAGCCATTGAAGAGAACTTGTTGCAGAGAGCATCTGCTTGCTTGGTGGCTTCTTGCCACAAGTGACAGTCACTCTGAGGCTGGGAGCAGAGCCAGAGAATGCTGTGTGAGCTGGGAAAGGTGTAACTGGGGGAGAAAAAGGAAACAAAGACACAGAGGCATGAATGTGACAGCCGAGCTCTGAAGTCCCAGGTGAAGTCAGCAAGCACAAAACCATTTACATTTCCCTCCTCCTCTTTCTTGCCCTCTGCTCATTCTCACTGATAAAGCATGCCTGATTAGGTCTTCCCAGTTTTGCAAATCTCAGATGTAAGCAGAAATTACTGTCCATGCAAGGATGAAAGTGTTTAGTTTTCTTTCTGTTCTTGATTTTTTTACTTCATGGGAGAAGTAGGTGGGTAATGTAACTCATGTTTATTGCTAAATGTTGCTCTTTGATGTCTTCTTATTACAATGGCCTGATTTCAAAGTCAGCAATAAAGTAGAGGGATGGCACCTCATAAACATAGGGCTTCATTTTTGGCCCTGTAAACATCTTGAAACTTAAAATTTAAAGGAAAAAAAAATGAGTTGCCCTCTTTTGCTTGCAAATAACTCCTTCATTTCACAAAACAACAGCTCTCTAAGTAAACAAACCTCAAAATCCTGCTCCCTCATCTCCTCTGACCTCTTGTACCCTTTTGCCAGAAAAAAAGCCAAAGAAAGCAGTTGATTGCTCTTGATCATCCTGTGTAAGTTTTGATCAGCTAGCTGGGTCTTCCTTCTTCTTTAACACAACTTTTATCAGAACAGTTTTCTGGGCATCTGTTTTTGTTTGGGGCTCCTGCCTGATGTGTTGCATTTTTTTGTGTGCTTTTTGTCATCAAACTGCAGACAACAAATTGTTTGATTGGCTGATACTTTGAGGAACTTGGGGCAGAGGTTATTTTTGTGAAACAAAATATACAGATTTTCTAAGTTGTTTTTTTCAGTCATAATAAGCTCTGTCAGACTAAATTCTTTTAAAGTCCCCTCCATTCCTCCTGTCCTCTGACTTCTGCAATACTGGATGCAGTATTTGCATTAGTTAAATAGGCCTGAGTAATTTACTTCATTATGGAAAACTAATCTGCTTGTTAAAACTCTTAGTTTATCAAATAGTGAAATACAGTATTGTTCTGGCAGAGACTTTGCTGGCAGGCACCAGTCCTTGTGTATCTTTCAGTGAAGGGATATGATAAGATGAACTCTGTGGCTTAGAGAAGCAGATCAGTAGTTTTGGCTATCAGAACTTGTAGTTTCTGTAAGATACACGGTGGATGTTATCTTGAAATCCTGGCTGAATACAATGCAGAGCACCCAGTCTCCAAGCTGAGTGGCACTGCAAACCCCATTATTACTGTGATACTCTCTATCAGCCTCATTAGGAATGATGAATGAGCTGAAGCAGTTTTTTCCCCTCTTCTGAAAAGACCTGCTGACAATGGTGGCTGCCTGTCTATATGCACAGGGTGAATAAATCAGCTAAACTATTACTACGGTAATACTAACTTTTAAACAAAAAGAAAGTCATTCTCATTATCTGCTTAAATCTCTTGATTCTTCCCTTCTCCTCTACAGAACCACCTTCTAGCTCCCTTGCCTTAAAAAGCTGGGTCATGCAGAAAGCACAAGTGAAATCTTTTGCATTTGCTTACTATTGTGCTATTCCCAGGCAAATGAAATTGGCTCTTGGGCTTTCCTAAGGCTGAACATGTGACCAAGTCAATTTGACTGGACAGCATTCCTGTCAGTGCCCCAAGCCTGCAATGGCATTCCCACATGTCAGGCTCCACTGATCAGTAGTTTCCAGTGTGCCTGCAGGGGCTAGGCTGGGAGGCTTGGCCCTTTTGCCAGCTATCTTCTCATGGGGCAACTTAAGCTGAGCTTTGGGTCATACCAGCCAAGTGCAAGTAACCATCCTTGGTTCTCTCCTCTGTCCTTTTCCATGTCACTTTCCTGCTGGGAGCAGTGTCCTGAGCTCTGCCTCAGCTGTGTTGGGCAGAGCAGGATGGGTTCCCTCAGCAGACCATGGGTCCAAGGGGGCTGTGAGGGGTGGGTGTTGTGCTGCCTGGGGTAAGACTGCACAGCAGCTGCTTCCTCCACAGTACCATGTGTGCTAATGGTCCTCAACAAGCTGTCCAGTAAACAAATGGTTACTGGGACTGGCGTCTGAGTGCCCTGGCATTTTGGCTAAGGGAATCCCAAGGAATCCTGGGTTCCTGTTCAGGTGTGCAGAACAGTAGATGCAGCTCTAAGCAGAACCTACAAAGGTCTCCCCTTTAGTTTATCATGTAGATAGGCGTTAAACTTGGCACTTGAAAATGGCTTTTTCTAGCTTGAATCTAAGAAAAAGAAAACTTCAGGTTACTTTTTAAATAAGAAGACTTCAGCTTTTTCTTTTCAGTTTGAAGTGTGTCCACAGAAGTAGTTGCTGCTCGCATTTTTCTGGAGAGGAGCAGGGGGTGGAGGACAAAGGAGGACTTTTTTCCTCCATTGAAACCAGCTGTGGTTTGCTTGCTTTGTGTGCATTTGGGCACTCTGAAATCCAAACTGGAACTAGCAGTTAATATTACAAACAAGCAGCATAATTTGACTAAACAAGCTTTCAGATGATCACAACTAGGCTTTGATGCTCAAGAGTGGGATTTTCATAACTGCGGAAGTAATTTGAGAACATGCTTGTGCCCAAAGCCAGTAGGGTTATGTTGGCTTCTTTTTTTTCCTTTTTGCTTGAAGATGATTATGGTGATGATTCATAATTTTGTTAGTCTCAGCAAAAGAGTGGCTTGCATATATAGTTGATTTAACAGCTGAGAATCTCTAAGCAAGTCATTCTCCATTTTGAGGAAGAATTTGTCTGGAGAAAATTCTCCCCGTTCTTATTTCTTTTGTGTGCTTGTTAGTTTTATGTCTTTGATTTCAAGCCCTGGTATTGGCTGACTTTGCAAATAAGAACTTCCATGAGGTCCTAGTTACAGCTTTACTTGTTCTTGGATTTGTGGCTGTGGTTCCATGTGTTCAAGAGTGAGTTAGGATGGCTTTAGAGGTTTGGTTAATGAACAGTAGTTTAATCATGCCATACAATCTGAAATATTAAATTAAATGTACCAGAAAGTTGATTTAAGCTCTTTAGTCTAACTAGATGCCTGTTTTCATTATCATAATTTCCTTAAATAGAGGATCAAATTCTTCCCTCCAGTTCTTAACAGCATATTTTGTTTCTAATATCAGAAATAAGGACCAATGAAATCTTCTCCTCAGTCACTTTGAGTTACTTAAAACAGCTTCATGGATTTATAACGTTTTCTATTGTCTTGTGCCAAATCACACCCTCCTACCCCAGCTATTTTTTTTTTTTGTCAAGCACTTAATGGTCTGTAAAGCTTTAAAAATAAAAACCAGTGGAGTGACAGAAAAAATAAAGCCATGAAAACTAACTTTCCTTCTGCTGCATGGGTTGCCAAGAAATTCAGGGGTCATGTAGAGTGAGTGTATTTTCTAATAACAAGCTGTGTGCTCACATACCATGCTTCTTTAAAGATCTTGTGGTTGGGATCCCAGTGGTATTGATGGCAAACGTGCAAAGAATTTTTATAAGGTTGTTTGAATAGCTGAGTAACTTCTTTTGAAAGCAGTAGAGTGAATACTTCTGCTTTGGAGAGGAATGGTTCTGTGGATGCCTGAGATGATGATAATGAATGATGGACCTTCAAAGTTAAGTCTTATAAATGCAGTTATCCTCTAGAGGATTTAATGAAAACTTAATATTTTAAAAATGTGATTTCTTTTAGCATGGAACACTTGGGTGTACCTGTGATGTCTTGGTAGCCATGGTTATGTTCTGATGGGAGGACCTAAAAGGCCACTAGTAGACTTGTAAGCACCAGCATCTGACTGTATTCACCACAGAATAGGTTTGAATGGTAGAAGTTGGACTTGATCTCAGAAGTCTTTACCAACCTGATTGATCCTGTCGCTCTCTAATTCTCTGAAGAGAGGTGATCCATACCACGTTCAAATGCCAAACTGGAGCACTGGCCTGTGGTGACACATCTGCTGATGCTCTGTTTGCTTTCTCTTGCAGTTTGGGGCAGAGTTCAGAAGGTTCTCTCTGGATCGCTACAAGCCAGGAAAGTTTGAAGACTTCTACAAACTAATTCTTCACATCCATCACATAGCCAACCTGGAAGTGATGATCGGATATGCTGATGTGCATGGAGACCTTCTCCCTATTAATAATGATGACAACTTCTTCAAGGCTGTTTCAAGTGCTCATCCACTGCTCAGGGTTTTTATCCAAAGACAAGGTAAGATGCAGTTTCATTTCAGTGCCTCAAAGTGTGCTGCAGCAAGGGGAAGACTGGATTTGTGCCACCCATTTAAAGGCTGAAATCCTGTAAGAGGCATCTAGGAGCCATCTTGCTCTTCCTCACAGGCACTTCATTGCAGCTGGCAGGAATGGCATGGCTTCATGGCAGGGAGGGGACTGCAGTGCTGCCTGTAAGGTGTTTGAAGGATACCATGCTGAGGATCACTGGAAGCCCCTTTGCTGTCTGAGGCGAGTGTACCTTGTGCTGCTGGTACCCTGTCATCACCCGAGCATGCCAGGTGCACCATTCCCCTTGGTGGAAGGAAGGGATCTTAGTGCTACTGCTTCATATTTAGAGATCTTATCTATCCATCTTGATAGTCAGTGTCATAGCCAAGTTATTCATGCCTGTGTGTGAATGCACACAGATGTGTAGCTCTGAAAGGAAAAAAATATTGTCACAAACGACATCTTGTTTGACTCTGTTAACCTGGCAAATTATGATTTTTTCCCCTCTGTCCTTATACTAAGGAATGCTGATTCTTCCCATTTTGAATCATCAAGCAAACCTTGGGAAGAGCTGCCTGAATGTCAAGATGACATCAGGACATCAGGTTTAAGGCATGTGTGTTATTCTTCTTAAGGACCATGTTTGGCACTCTCTTCAGAAGAGGATTGGCTTTTATAAGAAGGTGTCTTCTCACAGAGCTCTTTAAGTCCCAGGGAAACCTAACACTGTGTTAACACTTCCTCCACAGTTATTTTTTTCAGCCATGAAGTGATTTATAGCACGGGGGTTTTGGAATTAAAATCTCCTCAGCAACAGATTCAGAAACAAGACGTGATTTGAGACTTGGAGCAATCATGTGGCTTTTTTTTTGGCCTGGACTTCTGCTGTGTACTGATAAGGATTTAGCAAGACGTTCCAACCTGCTCATTGGTGTGAGCTGGTGGAGTGTGTTTTGGTGTCATCAAATACATCTAGGACTGTGTGGCTCCTGTCTCTTCAGAGCATATTGTTTGTCTGCCACCTTTTAGATGTGATTTTTAGATGCTCAAAGAGCCAGTTGGGAAGAGGGTTTAGAGCAATTTGTTTAGTTGATCTATTAGGTGAGTGGAAATGTCTATGGGAGAAAACTTGCTCCTTGTTCTTGAGCAGAAAGTGCAAATGTGTATCACAAATCCAATTAGGTCTTCTTGCAATGCCTGTTAGGGCTTGTGAATGTTCATGGTGGCTCAAGGCATCAGAAATCCTTTGCATGACTTTGTCATGCCTACTTCAAGTTTAAGTTTATTTGTGTCTCTGGATAAGTCCAGTTCAGAACTCAGTTCTCTGTGCTCTGGACAGACTGCTGAAACCACTGACCTAACCTTGCACTGGGAGGGGTTTGCCATTGAAATGCTGATCACAGAAACAGGCAAATCGAGAACTGTTGTCTGCTTATAGAAAAAATTCTTCCTCTTCTTCTAGGAAAAGTGTGCTGGTTATGAAGGTTTCTAACTTTTAACCTTAATGGAAAAGGGCAATATTTACTTTTTAAAAAGCTTTTATTTTACCTGTTGCTTAGTGAAAAGAATCATGCTGACAAATGAAGGAAGACAGGCCTGTTCTTCCTCACATGTGGCAAAGCCTGAAATCTTTCCCAACACACCTTCTCCCTCTATAAAGCTGAAGGGAACAGTAAATTCTGGCCCATCCCTTTGCTTAGTGCCAACTTTCATAAGGGACTCCAGAGGTGAACATTTGAGATTAGTACTTGTGAATGATGGTCCCTAACAGTCATGCTCATCTCCTTTGCTTAGACAAAGCCTTTAGAAATTTTTCCCTTCAAGAATGAAGGTGAACTCTTCATCTTTTTTTCCTTTGCTCTGCTGGGGTGATAGAGCAGTGCTGGTCCTTCTGTTGGAGACCTGCACAGGAGGACAAGGTGACTAGCACCAAGAAAT
Source organism: Molothrus ater (assembly GCF_012460135.2). Lineage (NCBI taxonomy): Eukaryota > Metazoa > Chordata > Aves > Passeriformes > Icteridae > Molothrus > Molothrus ater. The sequence goes on along the minus strand of NC_050478.2, from coordinate 93,007,907 downwards.
CATTGTGCCATTCAGGGGAATGTGGTGTGGCTGCACCCTAAATTCTAACTTCAGAGGCAGGAAATTAGCATGACAGGGATGCTAGTAAAATATGTGAGCAGTGCTCTCTTGGGTCTTTGAAGGAGACTGCAGAGCATGGGCTCTTTAGGCTGTTGGATCAGGGATCACTGCTTTTCAGTGGGAGTAGTCCTGGGAGCTGGCTGCCAGAGGTTGGTCTCTGTGTTGTAGAGTAGGGAGAGTTTCAGGGAACAGAGCAGAAGTATGCAGGCACAGGAGGACTGAATAGTTGAAGGTCAGATCTCTTTTTCTAGCAAAGCAAACTGTTTATCAACTGCATGATTAGTCATCCTGTCTCTTTTCCCAGTTTATAGCTGAGTTACCCTTTCTCTTGTCAGGTCAATTTCACAGTCATGTTAAAACACTTAAAACATTCTCAGAGTGGCAAAATAGGTAACTTAGTCTTTGCACAATAATCAAGCAACAGTTTTCTAGTTTGATGTTTTTCATCTGAGCTTAGTCTTGCACTTTTTCAGTTCAAAAGTCTTTCTCTCACTTGTTCCTGGAGGCAAACGATGTGCTCATTGCTTGGACCCTTCATGCCAGGTTGGTGTCCAGGTATGGCATGGCTGTTTTATTCCCCTTTCTCTCTCTTTTTTTTTCTTTTCTTTCTTTTTTTTTTTTGTTCAAATCTCCTGAGCCCCAAATTTTTCCAGATCACAGTAGTCCTACACAGGAGATGTTAGTGCTTATTAGCCAGCCATTTTAATAAGGACTAGAATTGATGTTCCCAGTGTGCTTGCAACAATTGCTGTTCCTAGCTTTTGGATCTTGAAGAATCTGGGACATTTGCAGGTTATGTTTGCATAAATTCATCTGTAGCAAGTTTTTATAGCTCATAGTGATTTGTCTGCTTAAAGTACATGGTGCTCTTTTTTTCTTTTCCTCTCCAATACCAAATTACAGTGTGGACAAAAATCCTAATTAGAGAACCAGGCTACAAAAAGAAAAAGCAGTTTTCCTTTGACTTGCTTTCCCAGGCTGCAAGTATGGGTCATGTCCTGTGTTGTAAACTGACGTGGCTCTTTTGGCTTTGTTAGTACAGTAGTGATTTACAACTGATGCTTTGAGCATGAGAATTTGTTCACTCAGCTGTAACTGATACCAGACATACACAGAATTCCCTATGGAAGGTGCCTGCTGCTGTGGAAGGGATAGATGTCTCAAAGACCTTAGAACAATGCAGGAACTCGAGGAGGTGTTTGACTTGCTCTATAATAGCTTTTGCATTTTACCCAAGACCTGCATCAAGGACGAGCTTATCTGATGATGCTGATCATGTCTTTCAAGACTGTTTGGTCTGTGTCTGTTTCAAGTGCTGTTGTTTAAGTCAATCTCTTGTATACTGCAAAAATATTTAAGTGTGACCTATGAATTCAAGCAGAAACATAAACCAGAAAAACTGAAAGGAGTTAGTGTTACATACTGTGAAAGCATTACATTATTTCTTGTATGATTAAATGGAATGAAATTATGATAAAATCTTGCTTTAATGCCTGTCTCACAGAGGCACAGTATGTGTTCAAACTGATCTGTATTGGAGCATTCTAAATAGAATGGAATAAGAGGCAGAATTATAATGGTTCTTCATTGTAAACCTGCCTCAAATGACTCCTTGAATTTTGCAGTGGGGGTATAAGGATGTAAGTGGAGGTCTACCAAGTAAAAGAGATTTGAGAATTTCTCCGCTTTTGCTTGTATTACCTACTGGGGTGTGTTCAATCTAGAAAGTTCAGAAGCTCAAGGAAGCGTGGCAAAATGAACAAGCTGATCACCCTGTCAGTACTCTGTGCAGTGCTTTTTTTCCAAGGTTTCTTTTTTTCCAAGTGGTATGTCTAGGACCAAGTGTAGCAAGCAGAGTGAACAGAGAGGTTAACTGAGCACACTGCTGTGAATCCAGGCGAATGGTTCTGATACTGGGAGAACTGATGAAGGCTGCTGATGTCCAGACCTTCACTTTCTACCAGGGTCAGCCAGGTTTATAGGGTTTGCATGGGCACTAACAGTTGCAAAGGAGGTGAGAGAGGTGGTGCACAGCCTATCTGGTCTCATCCTGATGCCAGACTGAGGTCAAATGAACTCGCCTGAGAAGCCTTTCTGTTTTATCCACAACAGGAGGTATGTTCTGATTCTATAAAAATAGCAATAAATTAATAAAGGGGGGGGCACTTTGTCAATCGTAAAGCAAATTCTAGCTCAAATTCACAATCTTTCCATCAGTAAAGTTACTTTTAAAGCTTTGTAAAGGTTTAAATGGTTTTATTGTATGTGTCCTGCAAGTAGGAGACAGATGAAGCACTGAAGTGGCAGGTGACAAATTTGTATTTCAAGTTAACTTTGTCAAGTATTACACTTCCTGCAGGAACAGGAAAGGCAAAAAAAAATCTGAACAAGCTGAAGGACATTCTATTAGCCATTACACTAAACCACACTCCACAGCAAGATGGAGCAGGGCCTTACATCATAAATTAGTAAAACCACAAATTAACTGCAGCTGTTAATTGACATGGATAGAAGTTAGAGAAGGCTGATGACTTCTGATATCTGTGTTGTCTTGCATTTTACAGTCTAGAAAACTGATAGTATGTAAAAAGCCATCAAGCAGCACCTTCAGAAACTTGGTATAAGTGTCTTTTCTTTTGTATTTATATTTTTAATAGTCCATTACTGTTACAGTAAACCAGCACTGAACATCAGTCATTGCTTTCCTCCTCCAGTGGTTAAAACTGCTGTCTACCATCAGTTCTCACTTAAAACTTGATCCAAAATCAACAGGGGAAAAATGTGCATTTACCTGGTTGGGTTTTGGATTTGGCTTGTTTTAATGTAAAGATTGGAAGATGCTGTTTTTCTTCAACTACATACAGTGACTAATGCATTTAAACTACTGTGCCATGCAATATATTTGTGCATGTTCAGAAGCAGTTCATAACTCTGCAATTTGTTATTTACCTGGCAAAGTTTCGTGCAGCTCTAAGTACCAACATCTGTGCTTAGCTTTCTTGTATTATAAAATCAGAGCAATCACACTCAGTTTTAAAATAAAAATGTGCTAATGGGACTCATGCCCAGGTCTGCCTGAAAAAGCAATGGTGGGTTGTTTTATTGTCTTTCATACTCTGAGCAGATAATCCCCAGGAATGGTTGTTGGCTGTCTAACCACATGTGTTAAACACAAAAACTGGCTTTGAGGCAGCAGCTATTTCCAGCTACCTAAAACTTTTAACTCTCTGCTCAGCCTTCTAGAGAGGGTACAGTTACAAAAGTTTGAGTTCAATTCCTTCACATCTTGTTTTTGGTTCTTCAGTAACTCTCCTGTTTGTTTTGCAGCAGAGGCATTGACTTTGTTTTCTCAAAATGTCATATTTCTAAACAAGAACAATATGATTTTACTGCTGTTGTCAAAGGTATTTGATATATTAAATAATACAGCAGTTTGCAGCACATATTAAGGGAAAATACTGAACTCATTCTGCTCTTCCTTTTGGTTGAGCTAAGCAGATTTTCACAATGGTCATCTAGGAGTCTGAGAGTATAGAATAAATTTTATTAAACTGTGCAGAGAAGGTGATTTAAGGTCTTCAGTTTATCTCCTCCAAAGGAGGGTGGGAGGGTGAAGAAGAAACTCTGCTGACACTCAGAGTAGCTCATGGGTGCATTGGAGGATGTGGCTTTGCTGTTGGTCACTGTCCCAAGGCTGCTTCCCTGTCTCCTCTGCCCTGGCACTAACACGACCCAGTGGCTGAGCTCCCTGAGCCAGCTTGGGCAGAAAACAAGTTGCTTGAGTGAGGAGCTAACACGGGATGGGCAGATTTAAAGCAACTTAACACTGCCATGAAGCCTCTGCTTTCTGGGAGGAAGAACTTGTCTGTTCTAGCCTTTGGAAGTGTGCAATTCCACTGTGTTTGGAAAGGAGTAAAAGCATCTTGTCTTAGCTTTGACAAGATTAGAGGATGGTGGTAAATTTCATGCTAGTATATAGGAATTGCTGCTAGGCTTATATTAAATCCTTTCATGACTTTCTTCAGAAACATTTCTGGTTTTGAGCTGGAGGGGTCTTTGAAAGCTTGTCAAGCCAAGTAATCTTTGTCCCACTCAAGTCCTTTGATATTTGAAGATAAGTAAAATGCAGCTGTTTGTTCCAGTGAAGTCTGGCAACAAATTACTGTAGCTTCTCTGTTCCACCTTTCATGTGCAAATGATGAGACTGGGTAATCATTATCTTTCTACTGGTTTATTAAGCAACTTTAAAAACATAAAGTTTTTAATCTGGCTTGTCAGACATAAACAAAAAACAGGCTTGGATTTTGTTGCTTGCATGGCCAGTGATACCTGGTGCCTGAGCAGAGCCGCTGTGAGGCTGCTTCTTTCCTTCTCTTGAAAACTCCATTTCTAGAGTATGAGGATATTTGATTTTCATCACCAGTTACTTTTAATTGCAACTAGAACAGCTGCTAAGGAAGAATTTCAGTGAAAGAGGGATGGAAATAACATAGTCTACAGCTAGGTTTTGTGGGGTCAGTGGATAGCTGGTAGTGGGAACTGTTGCAGAAACATGTGCTGCATAAATATTTGTAGTTGCAGTGTACAGTAAGCACAGAACAGAAGCCTGGCAAAGACAGCAAACATTTGTTGCACTTCCGTGTTAAAGCAACATGGGATTTGTTTTCAGTTTCAAAGTTTAATAACTTAATAATAAATACACATAACCAACTATATTAAGAATAAAAATAGACTTTCACAGTCTTAAAAATTGCATCAAGCTTATACCAGCACCACACACTGTGCTGAATTTAGGCTAGAGAAACTTGTTTACAGTGGGAACTCGTGCAGCCTTTAATAGGAGCCTCTCCTCAACTCCATGCCTAGCTTCAGTTCCTAACCCGCATAAGAACAAGCAAATAAACACTCTTCTGTCCCTCCAAACTTCTCTTTGTTGTCTCATGTTTGTGGATTGCTGCCCTACAAGTACTTTAAAAAACCAAAATACAAGAACTTCCCAGTTACATGTACTCACAGATAGTCTCAAGTAATGCTATTTCTTGGTTCCTTCCTTGGTTTGATGCTTGTTCTTTAAGATAGTGAAGCTACTCTGACAGGTGGCTTGGCTGTGTAAAAACAGTGGTGAGGAAGACTTGTCAAATGATCCATCTCTGTTATGGTTCCTGTTCTAGGGGAATTTTCCACTATTTACCTTTTCTTACCTTAGTAGTCAAAACAAGAGATTCTGTTTCCTGCTCATGGCTCAGGTTTTTTCCTGTTGAGCCTAGTTGTCATTTCCCTTCTGTGAGTGATGGAAACAAGTATAATGTGCAGATAATAATGAGAGTGGACAGTCTCTTCTTTGACACCAGATTTTCCATAGCACATGAAGGTAGATGGCACAGTGCAAATACAAATATTAACTCAAGATTCAGGCCTTCAGGAATAGGTTTTCTTCTGAAGTTTTGAAGTGTTCTAAACCCTTAAGAACATTAAAGGTCTTAGGACAACTTAATTGGTAGACTCTTGCACTGAAAATAAGCATGCAATGAAGGATATTTCTGCTACGTGTTTGTAGTAGGCATTGAAAAATTAACTCCAAATGTAGTTCAACAAATACAACTCTACTCAAACTATTTTTTTAAATGAATGAAACCTTCTCATTTTTCTTCAGTCTGCCTGTGTTGTTGCGATTGTGTGTTTCAAATTTAAACGGGTCAGTATTAACTCTGCATAAGAACTCTGGTTATTTTTCAGCTCCAAGAGGCAAAGCAGTTTGCAGGAGGTTGAACGAACCCTTTCTTGAACCTGCCCCTGATGATGATCTCCTTTGGATCTTATTTTTTCCTCTGCGCTATGTTTAGAGTAGTAACAAATCCTGTGGGAATATTAAGGAAACTATTAACCTAGAAAACTTCTCTGTTGTTCTTGCTTTTCAGGCCCCTGCCATATGCTGATATTAAGTAACCTCTAAAAGCTCCACATGAATAACTTTCACACCACTGATCTCCCCTCCCACCCCCAATATTCTTGTAGTTTTTCTCTTCTGCTTTTTCTCCCATGTTTTGCTTTTTTCTTCCTCTCAGCTGTTGGCTTTCTACTCCTTGCCTCAGGTTTTTAATTGCTCTGCAATGCTGTTGCTCCCTGGGCAGGAGAATGTGTTAGGTGAAAGCACACAAGGGCTGGTGTTTCTTTACTCCCAGCACTATAAAAAGGCTTGGAGAGCAGTGACAGAACAGGTATGGAAGTAACACTTAGTGAGGAGAATTGACCTTTTGCTGGGAGTCTTGGACCAGTTAATTTGCTTCTCTGATTATCCCTTTGCATTAGAAATAATAGATTACTTGAGAATTAAAAAAGTAAAGTTGTAAAGTTTTGAAGCAGAATGACAATTTAATTGGAATTGATATATAAAGAAGAAATTCTGTACAGTCTGGTGTCTTTAGAAAGTAGCTGGAATTCAGTGGAGTTGGGGAAAAGCTCTGTCTGCAAGGATGCTGCAAGGCTGCCCAGCTGCTGGTAGTGGTGAGCTCTGAGCCAGCCTTTCTGCCTCTTCAGCTGCTGTAGGTGAACACAACTGCTTCCTTTAAAGCTGAGTTACCAGCTGGGATTTGAAAAGGGCTAAAGCTGTTTCCCTCATCCGTGGATGCCATGAAGGTGTCCTAAGAGGAGGTCTGTTAGTTATGGCCTCAGGATGGACACTGGTGGCACCGTTTGTTCACTTTATTAACCTGGTTTAGTATGGCTTTGTTTTCATTCTGCCTAGCAGTTTGGTAGTTTTAGTAGTATGATGCAGTGATTTTGTATACAAAGTAATGTATCTCTACAGTTTTGCTTTTGTGTGCTGAGGTCTAGTTTGAAAAGCAGCTGAGAGTAAAGGGGAGGAAAACCTGTTGCATTAACAAAATGCATTGTGTTAATCAGAAAACCGTGGAGTTTCTTGCACTTTGGAAGAAATTCTTTCTGACTCTGAATGAATAAATGAATGCTTTATAATAGAGCCCATAAATAACTCCTAGGGTAGTACCTTTGTGGCTAATAAAAATTAAAAATTGAGTTTTCTAAGCTTGTATTCCTTGAAGCAGCATGATTTTAAGATGCCTTATCCTTTGTGGCAGTGGAGGGTGGGGGCGGGGGGAGTATAAGGCATTTGAAATACAGTCTGCAACAAGAATTGTTAAAAATCTTGTTTCAAAACGATTCCTAGCTGAGACAAAGAATATCAGTAGCAGGAGGAGTGTTTGTATCTGCATTATTCTTCAGTCACTTAAAAGTGCACTGAACACTGATGCAATGTAGTCATTGCATTTTAAAATCCCTGCATGTTAGAGAGGAGAAGATAGCATGTAGGGAGACAACATTTGTGCACCAAATCCTGGTGCAGGATTTAAATGTGAGATCCTTGCTTCCTGTGTTAAACTGAACTAGGGTCATACAGTGCTGTGGTTCAAAAGTTGCTTCTTCATCCATGAGGTTCTTTAATGAGGGAGTTACTTTTCTCTATGGGTAACCACATGATGTGTCCATTTATCAACTTGTACTCAAAAGTATCCCAAATGTTTGCCCTGGGCAGACAATAATTGAGGGCAAACAGTGCTGACAATGATCTGCTAGTGAGCTTAACATGTTCATGGGTGACTGAAAATGATAATACTGGTCATGATTTTTGCTAGATCTGGCTAACATTTCTTGTATAAATAGACCAAGCCCAGAGGAACATCAGATTACATTTTTAAGTTGATCTCAGTAGTTGTGTGGCTGGTGCCTTTCTGACCTCATCAAGGTAATCTGTGCTTGTAATGGGCTGTGACTCTGAAAAACAGGAAACTTTTTTATTTAACTTTATTTAAATAAACTTTATTTAACTTCTGTTGAAGTCTCTTGCCTTTTGCTTGTGGATGCAAAGGTGCTGTTGATATTATTGTGGAATTTTCTCTTCCCTGTTTTTTTGGCTGACTTCAAAGGCAACATAACAGCATTACCTGGTAGCTTTTGTCACCCATGTCTAGGGTTAGCATTTCTTGCCCTGAAAAAGAGGAATTGAATGGCTGTCTGCAGGCTGTCCCAAGGGTCCCAGCCTGTCCCTCAGAAGAACACTAGTTCCTTGTACAGTATTTTGCTTAAAGTGGGATTTTACTTCTCCTTCCTTGATGTGCTTGGCTACCATACCATAGCACACTTCCCCCTGCCACAGCTTCCAGTCACCTAGCAGAGGACAAGCTGAGTAACAAAGGAGTGTGGTCCCTGTGGGTGTCACAGAGGGTCTGTGTTAGAGACTGTGCTTTGCTGTATGCTGCTCTCTGTTGTACAGGTGCTGCTGGACATTCTGGGGTGCAGGGAGGTTTTTAGCTCATCTCACAGGCACACTATGCTCTAAGGGATGGAGAGAAGAGGAGAGGGGGAGCTCTGGGAGAAGCTGCAGACTGGATATCTGTTGTGATGGAACATGTTCTGGTGTGGGCAGGGTGGCTTGGCAGTACCTCAGAACCCATCTCCTGTCTCTGAAACATTCCCAGAAGCAGCTGGCCATAGGAGCCAGCTCATGGGGTGCAGATCACAGGAAACAGCTTGCTGCAACAAACTCATCTTCCTTTGCTCAGGTGACCCCTGAGCAAGGGTACGTGTCATCTGCATCAGCTCTGGCACGTGCACGGTGGTGGTGAGCAGAAAGGATATTGTTGGAGGTGTGTGCCAAGCCCGGTCTTACGATGGCCCTCACCAGTGTTGATCACCAGACCATGTGCAGAGCATCCCTGCAGCTAGTTTGTCCTGCCTCTGGATGCCTGGAATAATAATTTCCCTGGGTGGATTTTTTTAGCACTGTACCTCATTTGGTCCCAGTTCAGCTGGTAAGTGGCGACAGGGTCCCACACCCTTCCTCTCACCAGTTGCATCCTGAGATCCCAGAGCTGTGTTGCATCATGAGGAAGTACTGGAGCTGCAGAGTGTGGCCCAGGTGCCTTTCTACCATGATGGGTGTCATACAGTGTGTGGGTAGCACGCTCCTGAGTCTTGTTGGTCTGGTTTATGGGTGTGTGCTTATCTTGGAAAATCAGAGTTCCTAGCACCATCTGCCTTCAGAAATGTTATTGCCTCTGTTTCAGACCGCTTCAGTTCCATGTAGGTGTCCCAAGAAAGCTGAAAGAGATCAGTGTGATGAAGATGCTTATGCATGTGCATCAGCAGCAGCTGTGAGAGAACCTGCCAGTGTAACCTAGGTTAGCTGGGCTGCCTGCCAGCATCTTGCTGAATGGTACCTTTCCATGGTGGCTCTCACAGCTGGTGTGAATGGAACAATCCCAGCAAACCAGGTGTCCCTGCCTTAGAGACCTCCCGGCACTACCAGACAGTGTCAGTAACATAAATTGCTGCTTGCAGATGGAAGTAACAAGCATCCCTGTAACAAGATAACAAAAGGTTGCATCCCTGCTCAGGGGGGATCACCGTGAAGGGAATGCTGCTGGAGATATTCCAGGGGCTGTGCTGAGATCCAAAGCTCTGAAAAGGTGGCTTGCTTCAGTCCTGTGTCTGTAAGGTGCATAAAGGCTCTGGCATGGCCTTGCATCCCTCCTGCATGATAGGGCTGTGTCAGCTCTGTGCCATGCAGTTATGGGTCTCTGTTCCTGTTCATTGCAGGGGGGTTGGACTAGATGACTTTAAAGCCACCTTCCTCCCCAAACTCCTCTGTGATTACTCACATTTGGTTCCTGCTGTCTTGCTGAGACATTGTTCCCTGACTCTTAGTGTTTGTACTGTTTCAAGACAAACATAAGATTTGCTTATGTTATTAGCTTTCATGCAGCCTAAAATAAATCAGGAGTGCTTGTTATTGCATGCAGTGAACCCTGTCCTGTTGAACATGGTTTTTGGCTGCAGCACACGTGGATGGGCCCTGTGAGCTGATCCAGAGGTTGGTGCCCTTTGGTGCAAAGCATCAGGGCAGAGTTCAGATCAAAGGGGAAATCTTGTCCCTGTTGAGGTGCAGTCTGGGTCTCTTTGGGTTCACATGGCACCTAACTTCAGCTGTGCACTTGGCTGCTTCATTAGCTTGCAGGAGATCTGATGGTTCTGAGATTGCTGTCTTCATATCTCTGAGGTTTCCTTCAGAATCTACTTCCCACAAGCACAAAGTTCTAGTAAAATTCAAAGTGCAGGGGAAGAGAGAATGCCCAGGAAATATCTATGGGAAAGATGGGGAAAAAAAAACTGGAGGGGGGGAAAAAAAGGCAAAACCTCACTGGTTTTAAAAATAAAGACTTCGGTTCCAAATTCACATATTTTATCTGCAAAATCTTGCTTCCTAGATCTTTTGCCTAAAGACTTTTTCATAATGTAGTTAAGACATGAATAATTTTAAAACAAATAATCAGCTTAGCTCTATAGCACTTAGCATTCTCAACCAACTGGCTGGAAAATACAAGTGCATAAACAGTAGCTGTTCTGAACAGCAATTTGAGAGACTTAGGTAGCTGAAATCCCACAATCTGTCTAGAATAGCTTTGGAGAAACCCTATCAGGGAGGACATCACAAGGAGGCTGAATGTAGAATTTGGATAGTAAAGTACAGTATACACTTCAGGCGTTTTATCAGACACTGAAAATACTGGTATTTGGAAGAAACAGAATCATTGTAATATTTGTCTATGCTTGTTTTTATCTTAATCTCAACTCAGTCTTTGGTAGCTTGAATGTCAGAAAAATTTTTCTAGGTGTGGAAGAGTAGAGCTATTGAAACACAGCCCCTGAAGTTGTTTGTAGTGTAGGGCTTTCATGGAGAGCTTTGTTTTTCATTCTTCAGAGTGGTACTTCTTCTGGAAACAGAGGCTGGGAGACTGATGATTGCCAAGCTGCCAGTTCACTCAAGTGGTGTGTCTGTCAGGGTGGTGGCACAGTCACTGCCACCAGCCACTCCTGAATAATGTAATCATTTCCATGATAAAGCAGATGAGCTTTTGCAACTTGCAGAATCCTGCTTTCCCAACAGCCGGAGGTGGGTATGCTTCTTTTTGTGCTCTCCTGATGTGCAAGCTGTGTACCTCCTTATCATCCCAGCAGGAGCTGGGCAAACAGCTTTTGCACTGGTCTGATCAGATTTTATTGAGGACAGCAATCATCAGGTGTTTTTAAGACATTTAGATCCCATGCCACTTAAAGACATTTAGATCCCATGCCACTTAGTTGTTTTTAAAGATGGGGGAAAATACTAAGGAGTTTAGGTCTGTTGTCTAGTGCACCTTCAACTGGGAATCCACATCAACTGGGAAGTAATTGCCAGCTAATAGTTTTAAAATGGTTATGATGAGTAATCTGCTCAGAACACAGGTATACATTTCTGAGTGGTTTACTTTGATTAAAAACACTGTCAAATGCACAATTCCACAATTTTTAGAAAAAAGTTGTTTCCTATCTGTCATTTTCTCTGTGTCTCTCCAAACGTCAGCATGGTACCACTGCTACACTGCTGCTCTTTATTTGTACTCTCATTCCCAGCCCTCCCAAGGGGGCAGTGGCCAGTTACAATCTGGCTAGGCAGCAGCCCGGGAACTTGGAGGATGAGGAGGTTCAAAGCCGATGGGCTAGGTTCAATTAAAGCCCTATAAAGACTCCAAGGAGAAGAATTGTTCCTCCAAATTGGGTTAGAAGATTCTGACTCCTCATATATGAAGATGGTTGTGCTGACAGCTCAGAGGATCTGATGTGACCAGTGCAAGACAAAAACGCTCCTGTCTGTGGGAACTCTCTTGCCCAGCAGATGTGTAAATTGGGAGCTGTTAAACAGCTTCTTCTCTTCAGACATGCTGTGTTTGTCTGTTTTCAAAGCAAAGGATGGAGTTTAAAGGGAAGCCTACAACCACAGCTACCTTCCTTATGGTCATCTCTGTGTGCATTCCTCTGGAAATGCTAAATATGGTATGTTATGCCTGTAGTTTAAATACAGATTTACAGGAAGGAAGGGAGTTTTATTTCAACTGTTTTGAAACTGTGTGGTACAATCTTTTTTGTATTGGAATATATTTACAAGAAGTCTTGGGCATATTTACTCCCTGTGCTCTTTGTGTGGCAAAAATTGGAGAATACCATCACTTCATACATCCATTCAGTTACTTTTTTTGCCAGGCCCTCTTTGAAATGAGGAATTTTCTTTTTTTTTTTAAACTAACAGTGGTTGGTTTTTTATTTGGTACATTGACTGCTTTCTGCAGCTGCTGGGAGGTGTTACATGTCCAGTTTTATTATCTCAGCAGAAGCTGGGTAAACAACTCCTGTGCTGGCGTGACACATTTGAAGCAGTCAGAGGCTGCTTCTGAGTGCATCCCTTCTGTAGGTAGAGAGAGGAGCTGTGCTGTGGGTGTGTTGTCTCCTGTACCTGTATTATCTTTGAGAGGGAGGTGAGATACTGGCTCCTTAAATAACAACTCTGGTCTTAAGCAAGCATTTCATAATGAAGTTATTTGACTCATCAGCTACTGGGAATAGCCCGGGTCCATTTTGCTCATGGGGAAACAGGGCTCTGTGGGAGAGGCTTTGTGAAGGCTTAGCACAATTCTCTGCCTGCAACTGCATTTAGTCTGTTTTCTCTTGTGGCTGGAATGCAGTGTGATGGTAAATTGGTTAAGCTTGGGGCATGAGGTCCTCTCCTAGGCTGCTTGTGCAGCTCCATGGTTCTTTTGCAGAAAAGGAGGAAGAGACCTTATTTTGGAGTGCTGCCACTGTGTCCGCTGAATCATGACCATGAAAACTGCTGAAGGGGGTCTGTGCTAAATAACAAGTGTTGTATGCCAATGGTTATTTTTGGTGGTTTCAATTACAATCCTCCTTTCTCCAAGAACCACACTGGTGTTTGTGTAAATGGATGCTGAACAGCAAAGCCATTGAGTACCAGAGCCAGATCTGAAGAAGAGTGGACACGTTTGCAGCAATGTGCCTGTTCTTCTCAGCTGTTCCACCCTGTGACCCTCAGCCTCTTCCTTGTGTAAACATAGATGGAAACAGCCAGGGACATCTGTATTTAGGAGCAATATCAGGAACTTAGCTGGAAGAGGGAGCACAGAGGATGGAGCAGTTGTTGGACTATTCAGGCTTTGTCTCAGTGGGAAAGTATGAATGCATTTAATACTGTATTTGCATTCCTGGCTGGCTGGAACCCAGCACTGACCACGGTGCCTGCTGATGCTGCAGGGATTGCTCTGGCTTTTAGTACATGGATGAAGGAAGAATACTTCAAGAGCTTATTAATAGGTTGAGAAAAGCAACCTTCTTTCTTTCCTTTCACTTTTTCCTCTTTTTGTATTTCTTTCTTTTCTTGTTCTTCCAGCAAGACTCACTGTTTAGACATCTTGTGAATAAATGGAGGAAACTTTTTGACTTCTGTTTTGAGGGGAAGCCAGGAGTGACTAACATTCCTTAATCTGATTTTATTGCACATTCTTGTCTTGGATATGTTTTCGCTTTTTTCCCTAACCAGAAGAAGAAAACAAACCCTGATGCAAGTGGCTTCTAAGCTCTGTCTTCCTGTAGCTCCACATGTAGCTCTCTGTATCCGTTTGGGAACTGACTTCACATATTGTTTTTCTTTTCATGCAAAAGATCTTTCTGCAAACTGTGGCTTGAATAAAAACAGGAGGGAGTTCAGATACTGGGAGTCCCTGGTGTCAGCTGAGGCAGGCAGCAGATAATCCCTGCTCTGTTCTGTACATTCATTAGCATTCTAGAAATACCTGACGTGTCTGTTTCCTGATTAGGAGATCTCTAGTCAAATGCTTATTTTCTCACAGGAAACAAAGTATTCAGAATTTGTCTGGAAAAATTTAGGAATGACTTTCCATGTACATAACTGGCTTTTTTTCATTTGCACATGCTGCTGGCCCCTGTTTGTCAGGGACCTCTCTGCATCCTGGTAAAATTTTTGAGACACAAACAAAGCACACTAGCTTGCTCCCTGCACCCCCATTAATTTAAATTTCTGCTTCTTCCTTTAATTGGCAGATTTGGGAGATGGGCTTGACAGGAGTTGAGAGAGTTGAAAATTATTTGAAGGGGAGGGTTATCCTAAAGGAACGTGATCAAAGCTGGCTGTTATCACTGAAATATGATTGTTGCTATTGATGCTTGCTTACAGCTTGTTAAACCTTATGTATGTGTACAGTTTCATTTTGTAGGCAGATGGCTTTTAAGTCAGATAATGAGTTCTCAGTATGCTCTCCTAAAGTGAAACACTGCTTCCTTCCTTTCTGTCTGCCCCCCCCCCCCCCCCAACGTGAAGTTGAAAGTCTTCAGCTAACCAGGAGCGCTCCATTCTACAAAGACAAAATGTGTCCTGTTTGTTTAATAGATAATCAGCTGGCTTTGATTTTTTGGCTTAATTTACTCCAAGTGCTTGGGGGTGGCTAGATGGGAATGTGGTGTAGGGGGTGGAGACTTCCAAGGAAAATTCAAGGAGTAGAAAATTAAAGTAGCAGAGTATATCCTCTGTGCAGGCTGGGGAGGCAGCACTGCAGTGCGCGCTGTTGCTCGTAGTTTCAAAGAATGAAACAGTAACTTCCAAGAATGTATGTTGTAGTTAACATGCTCTTAGCTAGGTAAACTTCAGCTGCTTTATTTAGTTCTGACAGGATGTTTCTACTTGCAAAGCCCTTGCATTCTAGAGTCTGTGGTCAACTTCTGAGACACTTCTGAAAGTTGTCTATTTTTCATAGTTACCAAGGAAAAAAGAATTTGACCTGAAAACACAAGCAGTGCAAGTATCTAAGGGCATAGTGGTACAGGCAGCTGCATTTTGGCTGCTCTGCTTTCTTGGCTGAACATGACCTGGTTTTGCTCCAGAAGCCACATAGCTGGGTTAGTGTGGTGCCAAGCTCATATTCCTGTGCCTGGTGTCTGGAGTGGGCTGGGAGAGCAGCCATCCTCTGTGGACAGGAGAGCAATGCCCTTGGCCTTGGTCCTTTGTGGGTGAATTAACAGAACTATGTATATTTGTTTTATTTTCACTGCTCTGTGCCCTATTTCTGGGTGAGGAAGTGGAGGAGGGGAATTTACAATGTGAGGCTCACACCCGTTATTTGCTATACTATAAACAGACATTTTCTTTACTGCACCTCAATTTTTGGAGCATATGTGGTAGATATGAATGGTTCTTTACCAGCAAAGAAAAATAAGAAATTATTATTTTGGCTGCACAGGTGCTCTTTAAAATAAGCACCTGTGTAGCCAAAAGGGTCACTGGGTGGTAGCAAAAAAAATGCATGCCCTCAGGGGGCAGATTTTTCCTGAAAAGTTTGTATGGTCTCTATCACCATGCATTACAGGAAGGAAGAAAATTGGTGGTTTCCAGAGGCTAACCTCAGCCCTTGGATGGTGACTCACAGCAATGGGGACTAGAAGGAAAGGTGGCCTCAATGAGGAGAGGGACTGAAGGAGGCTGCTGTTTGAGGGCAGAGAAGCAGACCCTGCTGAAAGCACGGGGGTCTGGCTTTGCTACTCACACTGTTTCCTAGTTTGATTTGAATCCCCCTTTGCGTGCATCAAGTTACCCTGGCTGTTGCTTTCTGAACCAGCTGGGGAGAGTGATGCAGACAAGTGCTGTCAGTCTCAAGAGTATCAGTGGCTATGGTGATGGAGGGAGGAAATGAAATGCCAGTGTATTGATATAAAAGTCCTTTGGAAGAGGAGGAAAACTTACTTGATGGAGTTTTCCCACTTATACTCAGTTTTCTGCCATACAACAGTTCTGTGCCTGGCAGTGTCTTTCAGATCGCTATTGCACAGAAGCTTGTAAGACTTTAAATTATAGTATGCATACTAATAAGAATTTATTGGGGTTTTTTTCCCTTGAAGTAAACAAAACCACTCCCACTTGGTATCTCCTAGCTGGAGAAAAGCACACTGTTCCCCTTGTGCTTTCCTCCTCCCTATCTCAAGCACTCTTTTGTGCTGTGAGAAGTTGCTGCAGATCTGCTGTGTAGATTGTGCAGCTTTCTTCCCTCAGCTGCCAGAAGTGTGACCCCTGTCTATGTTCATGTGGGCAACAGTGGATCTCTGGGAACCTGGGGAAGACATGCATGTGGGAAGAGGGAAAAGTGTATGGTCCTGTATTAAGCAATTAAGCTGAGACAGTAACTGGAAGTCTTGGGAGTGTTTTGAGTATTGCTTGAAGCTCTTCAAGGCATGTAAGGGTGTGTGTATGTGTGTGTTTGTGTGTAATTTACATTCTCTGCAAAAGCTTCCCACGAGTGACAGTCTCTTTTTAAAAGCAAGATTGTTACATAGGACCAAGTTATGCTTTCAGACTTTGCAGCCTAGCAGAGCATCCATCTTTTCTTGACCCAAGGCCCTGCACAGCACTGCCCATATGCCTGGTGGTAATGCCCATTTTCTGGGGAAGGTTCCTCAGCTGCAGAGCTTTCAAGTTCACAGAGTGGCTGCTGCTACCCCAGTAAATACTCCACCACTAAATACTTTCAGCTGGACCAGAGTCCTTGTCCTGGCTGCTGTTTCCCATCCCTCCCTGCTCCAGCAGCAGCCCAGCACCTGGCCCATGCAATGGACTTGTCAGTGCAGTGTCTTCTTCCTCCCTCACCGCTCCCAGCCTTGAGCTGTTTTGTAAGCAATGCTGCAAGCAATGGGGGAGCTCTTCAAAAACAGTTGTAAAAGCTGTCAGCTGTCTTTAAAGTCAGTGTTTTTGTCCAGTTTTGTCAATGTTAGACTAGGGAATGTGACATAAAAACATGCTGCAAAAATTGCACTCATCAATAAAATCAGCACACTGGAAGCTGAGAAGCAGTTTGGCACAGAGAGAGCCTCTATTTAATGTTCTGTGCCCTTTTTTACTATTAACTCTTCATCTTATGAAAGAAGGGTCCAGAGGTATGCAGCAAGAAGGCAAAGAGGCTTAAGAAACTTTTTTCCTCCTCTTGTTTCCCAAAGTCAGCATATGAACTGAGGGGGGGAGAACAAGTGTCTGATACTGGTATGGGGTAAAGGCACAGGAAGTTTAGTATGCCTGCCTTTTATATTTTGATTTGAGTGAGGAAGGCACTTGTGAAGTGAACCTCTTGACTTCCCCCCCTGTACTGCCCTGTGTGCTGACTGGCATTGCTGAGTGGCATCAGGAGATGCAAGCTGGATTCCTTCTACCTGAAACAAAACCAGAGGCTGCATTCTCAAAGCCCACCTGGCTCACCTGATATGATTGGTGCTTGATTAGTGGCAGGAGACCTGGTCTGAAATAAAAGCCTTGTAGACCTTTAATAATCAGGTTGTTGAAACCTTCTGTATCATTATTCTGTGGGCTGCTTCAAGTGGGACATGCTATTTGGAACTGCAGAGCCAGCTCTAGTGAGATGGTAAGAACAGACTGCCCAGAGGGGAGGCTGGAAATGGTGAATGATGACTTGCTGTGGCTGCAGATCCCCTTGTTCCAATGGAAATGTGTGTCAAGCTTTTGTGCTCCCTTTCAGTGGATTCACATTTTTGGGTGGGTGGGGTTTTTTATGTTTGTTGGGTTTGTTTGTTTGTTTTTTTATAGCTGCCTTTCGTGCTGTCATTGAAAGTTGTCAGAAGCCCTTTTTTTATCATCTTGCTATTTTCCCTTCCTGGGAAAAATTGATTTTTGTCTTGCTGTAGAGAATTGCACTAAATGGTCTCTTGAGAAGTTTTCTCAGCCCCTGCATACCAAACAGGTTGTATGTGGTAGGAGTCTTCCTTGGCTGCTATGTGCTTCTGCAGAGATGTTTAGAGATGCCTGTGTGCCTTTCACTGTAAGGATATGATGTTGTTGCAGTCTTAGCATATTTTACCCAGATTGAAATGATGGTTAGGAGAATGAATAAGACAAAAATCAAAAATGAAGTGGAGGAAGCAAAGCCATGCTTTTCCCCAGAGAGGTTTTACAAAAGTTAACAGTTGTAAAAGCTGTCACCTGTCTTTAAAGTCAGTGGTTTTAGATTGGACCTACTAGAGTGAAGTACTGTCTTTCCTCATGGGAAACACTGAAACAGATTGCCCAGAGAAGCTGGGGTTGCCCCATCCCTGGAAGTATTTCAGGCCAAGTTGGATGGAGCTCGGAACAACCTGGTCTAGAGGAAAGTGTCCCTGCCCATGGCATGGGGTTGGAACTGGATGGTCTTTAAAGGTCCCTTCCAACCCAGGCCATACTATGATTTATGATTTGCTTCTTCTTCCTTCTTTCCCTCTTGTTCTCCCTCACCAACATTTGAAATTGCCTGAGATGGAAGAGGAAGGAACATTATAGACTGACAAAACCAGTAAATTAATAAAACCTCATCTAAAGAAGGATGCTGTGTCCTAAATGGCACACAGCTTGCATAAGCTCATTATGCTGAATGTTTAAATTTGGCCAGCTCAGGAAGCATTTCTAACCATTAACCATCATTAATTTCCCTGTGACTGGATGGCTGGGACATGCTCCTGACACAGGAGAGAGAGATTCATTAAAGGCTCTACAGTTGTCTTGTTTTGAAGCTCCAAGGCAGATATATGTCAGTGTTCTTAAACCCTCATCAGTAAAACGGAGCAGTTCCACAGCTTAGCAACCTGGTCTTTCACAAGGCTCTCCATTACTGAATTTGTAGCTTGTGCTCTGTGTCTTGCCTCCTCTTGTGGAGTCTGTTGCTTGCTGTGACTTTTGGCCATGCTCTGCCCTGTTCAGGTGCACCAGATGTTTGCTGTAAGTAGCTGACTGTGAGAAAAGCCTCTGTCTTTGGTGGCTAGACTGGTTTTTGCCCTGACGATGACTTCATCTTTTGACTATGCAATGTGTCTCAGACTAGGTCTGCTGGAGACACACCTGAGTAACTTCAGTTGTGGAGATTATTAAAGAAAAATGTTCCCCCTCTAGTTATAATAAAACTTATGCCATCCATTTCCTGAGTCTTAGTGTAAAGGCAGTCTCTGAGTGAACTATTATGTTAATTATTTTTAAAAATAATTTCTCCCTTGTTGTTTGATCGGTGTTCAATGCCAGCATTGCTGAATCAAGTTAAGTTCAGAAGACCTAGTTTTGCTGCTTTTCTATGAGGGAAGGAAATAGTATGCTACTCTGTCCTAGAAAAGAAAATCCTCCCTGGATTGAGGCATAAAAACTTGATGCCATTTAAACATGGCGTGTTATAGCGGGAAAGGGCTGGAGTGCCTTGAGCCTGCTTAGGTTTAGGGTTTTACTTTCCAGCTCTGTTTCTGTTAACTTCTTAAAATGGTCTCTGCTGGAATTCACATGTGTTGGAAGCTGCTGTTCACCTCCTTGATCTTCCTATATAAGTTGGCAGTTGTAAGATGAAAGGAGTTCACAGCAGACTCTTGACTGCTTGGTTTCTTCTATATAGTAAGTAGAAGAGACTTCAATGATGTACTATGAACCCCTGGACTCAGAATCAATTCAATCTATAATTAAATTTGCATTACATTACAACCTTGTGGCCATCTGCACCAGGCTGTACCTAATTTATAGCAGATGCTTCTGCCCCCATTTCTAAAGAAGCATTTCCTGGCTGCAGCCTCCATCTCAGGACCTGTGGGATCTGGCATCAAACATTGTTTGTGTTCATTGGTGGGGATAGAAAAAGGAAAGGTGTGGAACTCCTCCTGCTTAACAGCATCTCTTTTTCTGCTCCTGAGCCAGAAGCTTTTGCATGTGGCCTTGGGTGCAAAATCATGTTCCAGCAGGTTGAATGGGAGGATTAGTAAGAGCCAGCTGTTGGCAGGAGGGCGTCTTACTGTCAGTGTCATGGCGTGAAATCGATTGGATCACTACAGCTCTTGTGTCTCACTGGGGAACTATTTTAAAATCTGTTAATCACTGTGGGAAATCTGGAATCAAATACCAGACACTTCCCCCACCTCCTCCAGCCCTAAAGTGAGGTCAAAATCCTGGGAATTCTTGGTTTTGTTTTTGATGACTGCTGTACGGATAAATAAGGACCCGGTCTTTATGCAGCGGGCTTCTGTCCTGCTGTGTCTCGACTAAAGCTTCCCAAAATTTCCTCCTTCAGACTCTGAAACAAAGTTGCAGTCTTGCTGGGTGAAAAGCAAGCACCTCATAAACGACAAAAATTTTGAAGAATCTGAGACGTCCCCAGGGAACTGCTTACAGTGAGAAAATTCACTCACTGCAACTGTTGTGGGGTGGCTTCTGGCACATGTGAGGAGTTCTGCATTTCTTGTGCCTGATAAAATCATATAGCACAATGTTGCAGAACTCTTGACCTTAGCTAGCAGGCAACATGACTGCAATTCATTTGGTACTGGCCAGTCTCCTCAAGATAGGAGGTTAAAGGGCTTTTAAGATGGCTCTTCAGATGCCATTTCAGTAGATGGTTGTTTGTCCTGATGTTTTCAGACTATAAATTTGGCAGAGTACATTCCAGGGTAACTTGTCCTTAAGTCTGTGTACGCTCTGTAAACCAAATATTTTTATATCTTTGAGTTTGAATAGGCTGATCACTGAGATATGAGTCTGGTAGAGGTAATGGCTAAGGTGGAAAAGCAATGGGTCATTAACATGTGGGCTCTCTTTGAAAGAGTATATTGTTTTTCTGAGTTCTTCCATTGTGCACATTGGGTGTTTATCTTGGTTTGCAGTCATCAGTGATTTTCTCCTTTGATAAGTGACCAGCAGCTGAGCTGTCAGGCAAATGATTTCATGCCTGCACCACCCCGACTGGGCACCTAAATGAGAACCAAAAACACAAACCTAGGGCTGCATATTGTGTGGCTGCTGCATTTCATAACTGCTGTGGAAGAATCACAGTGGGGCTTTTCCTTTCCAAAATGTTAAGACAATAGAGATATTTCTTCTAAAGAGAGAACAAATGGAGGAGGAAGGCTCTAATTGCCCTTTAAAAACAAAATCCCTATCTTGCTGTGCTGCTTCTGGTTTAAAATTAAGATGTTAGATTAATCTTTGAAGCAATGCAAGAATCTCCAAGTGGTTTTCCTCTATCCACCCAGCACATGCCTGGGTTTTCCACTTGATTTAGGAGCAGACCTCTCTCTCATAGGGATGAGCTGAATTTTGTTTGTTGTTGCCATGAGCAGTGAGATGGATTCAAAATTGAGGAGGCAAGAGGAGCAGCACACTGATCTCCCTTCTCCTCCTCCAAAACAAATAAGGGTTGGATTTTTATTAAAACCACAGTTAAGTTTTGTTTCTTAAATGAAAACACACACTTTATTGACTTTTTAAATCAGGTCTAGCCCTTCCAGTCATGTTTTGTTATTAAGTGTGCCCTTCTCTTAGTCTGTCTGAAATCACTTGCAAGTGGAGTTTAATAAAGAATATGTTTTGATGTTTTTATAGTAAAGAGGGAGGAGATCAGGCTCTAGTTGATCTGCTAATGAGACTCTTTGAGGAAATCTATTCCCAGTGTTCATCTCTGTCTCAATTACTCCTGCAATGGCTGACCTTCCCCTGTGCCTTGGCAGAAGGGCATTTGCTTTGCCAGCAGGCAGGGGACAAGATGCTGAAGCAGTTCTGATGTTTGTCTTGTTGATTTTGGCAATACTGCTCCTTCTGTCCTCTGCCTTCCTTCAGCAGCTGCCTCTGCTGAATGAGAAATGTGCTGACCTGCTATGTATGAAGGGAGAATTCATTTTTTGGTTTTATCTTATTTCTGTCTTCACTGAAAATGCCTTTGCTGTCTGACTGGGGAGAAGAAATGAACATGTTTTTGTGCTTGAAACATCCAAGATGAATGGTTTTCTATCCTTGCTGCAGAAGTTGGTTAAATCTTGTATATGGCTTTGAAAAACTGTTCTCTGGAACCTTGCTTGCTTGCAGGTCTGAATTAGAGCAGCAGGTGTTAACCACTGGTTTCCCTCCGACGCTGATGCCACTTTGGTTTGCTGGTTTTGGCAGCTGTTTCTGCTTGCCAGCATTCCATAGGTCTCCTCAGCACATGGGGCCAAGCTGTGACTTCACAAGGATGCGTAGGTGGCTGTGCAGTGTGTTGCTAAAGCTGCTTTAATTTCTTCACAAATGTGTCTGCACTGGCAAGATGCAAGCTGCCTGTCACAGCAGTCTCACAGCACCATGGCTGTATGGCACAGCTGACTTCTTCTCCCCTTGCTCCCTGTGAAGAAAGGGACTTTTGCTGACTAGAAAGACTTGAATTGTTGGAATCTGGAGGAGGCGAGTGGCAGAGACTGGGAAATGTCTTCTCCACACTACTTGCTGCAGAAGAAGCATTGAAGAAGAAGCCCAGTTTTGCTGATGTGAAACTGTGACTTGATTATTTTGTTTCTGTTCATTTTTTTTTCTTTCATGTCTGGAGTCCCAGCAGACCATCCTTGCTGGGAATGCACAGGAAATGGGTGGCTGGAGGTGTCTCAGTACCTTATGAGAACATGTCAGTTGTGTGATGTCTGCTCTTTCAGCAGGTGGTGCTTATACAATGAGTAGCCTCACATGAGTGTGGGAGGGCAGATTGAGTGAGGAGTGGTAGTGCTGATTTGACATACTTGAAAATGCTCAATTTGTTGGAGTCTTTCATGATCAGGTCTAGTGTGATACAGAATGCCAAGGGAGCCAAGGGGAGAGAAACAGATGCCTAAGTCTGGATTACACATTCCCCTCACCACCTCCCCCCCCCCCCCCAAAAAAAAGGGCAACATAAGCAAATACAATAAACAAAGGATTTAATTATTTTCTGTTAACGCTGGTGAAACTGAAGGGTGAAGTTTAAATATAGGCAAAACCCATGGATGTTTTCTCAGTAAGTTTCTCATAAAACTCTGAGAATTATGCTATTTTTTTTTAACTTGACATGCCCTCATGCTCCTATTTTCAAGCCCCAGCTTGTCAAAACTAACATGCCTATTCCTATTCTGTTCTTGTAAACTCCTGCCTTGTCATAGGTGAAATAATGGAGCAGCACCTCTGAAATGCTTCTGCTTGCAGTCCAGGCCCTTGCAGGCAGATGCCTTCAGATCATTCAGAGCTAGAAAGATAGAAATTGGGAGCTCATTAGATGGCAAAGACCTGGCTATACCAATCAAAATGTCACTGCCCCTGGCCAGAAAATCATGTAAAGAGGAGTTATGTGGATGTCACTATATGAAGCACTGATGAGACTGGGGAAAGGAAAGGAGGTGAAGAAGTTGAAGGTTTGTTTTGGCATGAGAGTAAATGCTTGTGAACTGACAGAAATACACCTGTGCTGCAGCTCATATGGTCTCTAATCAATGGAGCATGTGATTTCAGAGAGCCTTCCCATGACACAAAATGAGAAAAAGCATCTAACTGGCTTTGGGAGACCACTCTTTGAAATTGAGTGTGGTAGTGAGGGATTGGACATGTGCTTTGTGAAATTCCTCCAAACCTGAAAGCTTACAAGTACCTTACTCTGCCCTTCTAGGGCTCTTGTTTCTGGGTTGAGGAGGGGCTGTGTTATGAGGGAGGCTTGTGCTGCTACTGAGCGTGCTGTGCTACTGTGGAGAGTTGTTAGAGACCTTTGTATTCAAACAGGAATGAGCTATGACAAACATCAAATCAATGTAGTGATGCAGCTATAGCTGCATTGTGTTGGACTTAAAATCCATGTTAAAACCTGCTCTGATGAGGATAGAGCAATTTTGCCAGAAATAAGTGTTGGAGTGTGTACTCCTGGAGCAATGTAGCTGAACTGTACAGACACTCACTGCAGGAGGTGGGTAAGTCTGGTGGTGCTGACTCAGGAAAGGTATGATGATAATTTTAAGTCATGACCATATTCATCATATGACAAAGCTTTATAAATTGAGTGGCTTTTATAGTGAATCCTTTCAGCCCTTGGCTACAGCAACAGTGAGAGAGGAGTGAAATGGCTGATTAACGTTAATCATCCAGCTGTTGAGGAAGTATATGTTCAGTTTTTCAAGTTATGCAGAAGAATTTTTAAGTGGGTTGAATCCAGTATCCAGACTTGAATGGGCATGTTTTCAGGCTAAGTGTTGGGTACAGTTGTACTGGAATACCTTGTAGCAAAGGTAGGGTGGAAGATCTTTTGTCTTAATTACCTAAACAAGCTTAGGCTGGAATATGTTTTCGCAAGGCGGTGTCATGTCTTGTGGGATTAAGTCTGTAACCTGGTGTTATCAGGCTTGCTTTTTCCCCCCCCCCCCCCCTAGGAAGCAAGCTGACCACCTCTTCTGGATTGCTGAAGTTGTGGACAAGCATGCTTAGTAGACTAATGGTGATAGTTCAGTATATAATTCTCATCATCCTGTTCCATGGAATGGTTCTGTGAATTATTATTGTTATTGCATAACTAGTAAGTTGACTGAAAACTCACTGCTTCCTTCCTTCAGCAGCTGTTTGGTTACAGCTTAGCAGTCACCACTCCTGAAAAAGAAATGATGTTTTGGGAGAGTCTGATGTAAGTGGGAATATGAAGGAAGTCAGCAATGTGATACTGGTTATTCAAAGGAGGTGAGATAAGAATTGTTCCAGGCATACAGCACATGGGCATTTTGTATGTCTTGGCTTTTCCCAAACATAATGTTTGTGCTGCTTCGTATGCTCTCCCCTTTTCCCGTATCTGCTCTTTTCTTCCTGTCAAGAGCCTGTAAAGTCTTCCTTCAATTCCCACATTTTATTCCTTAAGAGTTCTGTAGAGCATACACACACAAGTGATTGATAAGCTTCTAGTTGCAGAACTGCTTTTACTTCCACAACTCCCAAGAGACTGGTGTGGTTTTGGGCCAGCCCTGCTCTTGTTCAGACATCTCTTAACATGTCTGTCAGGTGTGCTTTCTTTCCTATCCCTCTCTCCTGTTTTCCTTGATAGCTGTGTGAGATCATCTTTTACCACCACCCCCAGCACACTTATCCCTCCTCCCAGCACCTAGCATTCATTACTTGAGAGAACAGAGTTGCAGGAGTGAGATTTTTCTCTGTGGCTTCATCAGTTCAGGGAACAAGAATTCTCTGCTGAGTGCAGTGCAGCAGCTGGCTCAACCTCCTGTCTCTTCTGCCCTTAGTTCTGTTTTTGTGCTCTACGAGTGGAGCTGTACAACTCAATTGCTTCAGCAGCTGAGAGGAGAAGCATGGGGAATAGGCATGAAATGACTTTAGGGTAGGATCAGAATTTATTTTGCACAAGGTGTTGCTGGGTTGGAAATGCCATGTCTTTTCCTAGTTTTAAGCAATGCTCCTGTCTTTCAGCACACCAAAGTGGAATGGTGTGGCTCCTGCCCACTTGTAAGTTAACCTTAGCCTTCACAGAGAAGTCACTAAGACATGGTGTGATAGATCTATCCCTGTAGGCTAAAGAGCTTATAAAGCACTATTCATTGAACACCTGTGTAGACTTTGGGCAATGTAATCCACCTATCTGCATGTTGCCAGGAGTAAGTCTTCAGAGGACATCTCAACACTTAGGCTGCAAATGTTGGTGCCAAGTTCTGAACAGTTGAGGCAGGTGCTGGCTTTGATGGCCTCCAGAAGACTAGGCCCAGACCTTGAAGACTTGACTAAAAACAGGAGTCAGGATTCGCTGTCTTGGTAGAAAATATATAAATCTCTAAAAAAATAGATAATTTTTTTCCTGCAACTGGACAGCACATCAAGCTGATGTTTATTAAACAGTGAAGTTCATGAAGCAGATCCAGCTGCAGCTCCGCTGACTTCAGTGAAGTGATAGTGATACGTGACACTTACATTGTAAGGAGGCCTTACAGTGTAGAGTCCTTAATGTATTATTTGACAATAAAATCTACAGCTTTCTTTTTCTAGAAATGAAGCTGAAAGATTCACAAAATGAAAGATTTTGATGTGAGTTTGGAATAGGGTTTTCTACCCTATTTCCTATTCCTGTCCTCCGTGGAAAGAAAGGAGGATACAAATAAATCAGCACTTGGTATCTAGATGGGGTGAATGGTAAACATTTTCTTTATATGCCTCCTGGAATCTGCATTAAGAACAGCATACCTCAGACTGAAGCGAGTGTTTGAGGAAATGTATGTAGGTCAATTAAGAGAAGTCCTTTCAGTATTTAGCATTGGTTTTGGTTCCATCCTCTCCCAAATAATGAATCTCATTTTTTGTCAGTGCTGGCCACAATGTTCTTTCTACTTCATGAGCTGATGCCTTACCCTCTAGTTTACTTCTCTTCTTTCCCTGTGGCTAGCCTTCTAAGATTATACAGACTTTGACTCTTGTAAATGCTCTCAGTGCTTCTTTTCATTTGACATGCTCCTTTAGCTCAGCACTAACCCACTCCACATGCTCCTTTTCTTCCTCTCTCCTCTGTTCCTGTACATTTTTATTATTTCTCTTTCTCCATTGTGCTCCTCTAAATATCTCTGTAACAGAATGTCTATGACAGCCTTTGGCTCTCTGTGTGTATACTGGGCTACTGCCTTGTATGCCTCTGCTGTAAAATCCAGATTCTTAGAGTGGATATCTATAAAGTTGACTGTCTGAAGAACAGGCTGTGCTTGCCTTTGTTTTTCTGGAAGTTAACTTTTTTGCTTAAGCAGCCACTGTTTCAGTGAGCTCAGCAGATGGTCAGATGCTTTTTGCTCCCGCCACAGTAGCACTTAACACTGTTTTCCATCTGCTGGCATATCACCATAGCTCTGCTGGCCTTTGTTAGTGATGCTGACCAGACCCTAAGTATTGCTTTAAGATCCTGTCAGAACCTCCTAGGACAAACAACCCTGGTTTTTATCTGCTCTTACTCCAAATCTCACTCAACATCAGATGCAAACCTTTCCTTTCTTTGGATATTCCTTCAGAATTTAGGCAGATTGTCAGTGAGCCATGGCGCTGTCCCTTCTCCAGGTTCCTCTGCTCATACTGAAGCAACTTGCTGTCAGATCCAATCTGTCTCTGCAGATTGGACTGGAAGGATGTCTGAAGTTTAGAACAGAATCTGAGTTACAGCCCTGTGTTTAGGAACTTTGGGTTACATTCAGAAGTGGTAAATCCACAGGTCAGCCTCTCTGTCACACTGCAAGGCAATGAGCAGCCATACAGACAGCAGGCATCCTTTTGGAGCAAGTTGTTGGCTGGTAACTGTAGGAGCAGCACATCCTGCAGTCAGCAATCTGACTTTAAAGGCCTTTTCTATACAGATGTATTCACACAGAGTTTATCACCCCTCTGATGCTGGCCACATGGCCTAGCTTCAGGGAGTGCTCTGCAGAGCTTATCATCATCTGTGCTCCAGCACATATATGCTGTGTACGTCTTTGTTCCAGAAGGAGCTTGGTGAGGGCAGAGGTTCTTCACTGTCCTTTTGATCCTGGGGCTGCTCAGGGATTGGTAGACAAATTTCAAGGATTTATTCTGAAGCCAGGACAGATGAACAGCCAGTTGCTAGCTTGCTATCTTTGTGGTTTTTGTTAATAGTCCTTCAAGTGTTTTCCTTATCTCCAAAGCAGAAGTCATGACTTTACTTCCTGCCTGTTTTCCTCAGTAGCTGCTTTAGAGGTGGTGTCTGTATAGTCAGGTGATAACATGCATAAGATTGCTGATTACTGCTATAAAGGCATCCAGAAATAGCTGATACAGAGCTATCAAATGTATTTGACTTTATTCAACAGGCCTCTCTTGACTTGAAAAGAATCCTTTCCAAAGCAAAGTCTGCAAATCAAACTTGGAGCAGGGAAGGCTTAGGCATTTGAGCTAAGACAACATAGGAAACATTTATCTCTAAGGACTGATGTTTTCAATGTGTGATATAACATCCTGAATTGGTCGTCTTCTACTACAAACTTGCACATAAACTGCATTAAATAATTCTGTAATACCATGGCATGGCTTACGGCAGCCTGAGAAAACAGAGGCAGGGACCAAGTGGATTAGCCACAAAAGTTAGATGGAGGTGTAGGCAAGAAGTCAACCCAAATTCAAGCTTGAGTACAGTGGGTATTTAAAATTCTCAGTCTGAGACCTAAACTTGTAGCCTTGAACCATGGAGGCATGCTGGAATTGCTCATGAATTGAATCTGTCCTTTCTGGAAAACTACCAATAGGCTGGATGTGGTCCTCATTGCTCACGTCTGTTCACAGCCCTTCTTCACAACTTAACAGTATTGATTCTTCTTTCCTACTGCCTCTCAAATTGTTTTCCATATTGCTTTTTTACTTTTTATGGTGTAAACAAAGAAAAACTCTCACACTGAAAGTCTGTCTGTGACTGAAATGGAATGTAACACCGACATGAGCCTTCCCTTCTCTTAGGTTGCCTCTTCACAAGCAGAATTGCCAATGAAGTTCAACTGAGGCAAAGTTGCTTTTTGGGTTGAATCCAGATTGTCTTCAGGCCTGTTCTGTCTAAACTTGGAAACTGTGGAATGTTCAATACAGTGTGGCTGTCTTCCAGACAGCAGTGGGCCAAAGCAAATGACAGTGTGTGATTGAAAATTGTGAAATGCTTGTTCATATGTATGTATGAACATAATTTTCATATTTATATATATATATATATGTATGTATAGATGAAAGACATTGCATTCTTTTTATAGGAAAATGTTGAAGATTGTTTACAAACCAGTGCTTTCTCTGCTTGCCTTTTCTCTTCCACAAGCTTCAGCGATCTCCGTATTATGTTTAGAATTTGAAGACTCAGTGCACCAAAAATGTGGATCCAGTCCCTGCCCTGAAAGAAGTCTGTCAGGAGAGACTGGACAGAGTTGCTGCATGAGCAGAGTGCAGCAGGCCAATGGCTGACAAATTATTTGCTTCTCTAAGCAGTTCATCAGTTAATGGCCCTGTTTTTTATTGGTGTGGTGATTGGGTTTTTGTCTCCTCAAGCTTTCTGTTGTGTAGAACCAGCTGCTAGAGTGTTGCCTGTATTAGTATGATCAGCAGTAATCAAAAGGAGTTTGCTTATCAGCCAGGAGCATCCTGGCCAACCTAGTCTCTTGTCAGGATAAAAGAGCTGAGGGTGGAGTTGAGTTAGCAAAGATCAGGTTTGTCCATGGGAAGCTGGCAGCACTTGAGGTTTCAGACTGGGCCTGTTGGGGGGGTTTGGCAGAGCTGCACTATTGGTACAAGTCAGCCACCTGTGAATAGGCAGAAAAGAGATCTGTCTGTGTGTTACAGCTCAGAAATGAGCCAGCTTGTGTTCCGAGGGCCTTGCTGCCCTTACTCAGGACACGTGTAGTGATATCCTGAGCAGGTGTATTCTTTCCCAACATTGGACAGGAATCTGGCTTTTATTTGGGTTGGGAGCTTTTGTGAGAAGACTCGCACTGTGTCTACTTCCCTTCTTCCCCATTTTGCAGTGATTAATTGAGTACGAGTAAGACAAAGCTGTACTGCGCCCTGGCTGGAGCAGGTGGCATCCACTTGTGAATGCTGCAGGATATTAGGAATGTTCTCCTTGCAGTGGCAGTCCCAGCTTTGCCAGCTTTATTTGACTCTCACACTTGGATACTAGTGATTCTTTGCCTGCATTTTGTGCTCATGTTTGAGTTCAAGTCTAAGGTACCTTTTAGCAAGCTAGCTCCAGCTAACAGCTCATGGATTAACTTTTAAGAGACCCGTGAAAGTAATACAGCATCTAAAATAAAACATCACACAGTCAAGTCTGTCCTAAAATGAAATTACAGATCATAGCTTTTGGAAGCTGAAATCTGTGCATGCCTGGCAGCTCAGTGTCAGAATCCATATAGCAGTCTGAGCCCTGACAGTGACATTTGGTAGTGCAATGGCATGACACAGTAGGTGTACTTTTGCAGGGTTGTCCTCTGAGAGGACAGGGCCACTTCTCTCCTCTGGTACCCTAACAGGCATTGAGCAATGTTTTTCTGTGTGTCCCATTCCTCTCACGTTAGTTTCTGGTCACCCTTCTGCAACGATTCTTCATCCACAAACTTTAGGTCAGTCTTCTAGATAAACATCTGTGCTAATGACACACAAGTTGGTGTGGTGTTTCAGGTATTAGCTTGTAATTGGAAGTCTTTTTCCCAGTAAATTTTCAAGTCTAACAGTAATCAGGAATTCCTCCACTTTCTGCACCCCACTGACAGCATGACTTCTGAAGAAAATTGTTTGAAGGATGTGATCTGGCATATTTTTTTTTATATGATAGGTGCCAACAGGTTATAAGACAGTCTGTAAATTTTAGAGCTAGATTCTCTTGGCTGTACTGCTGGTGGAGAGAGACAGCAGAAGGGATGGAGCAACAGCTTTCATGCTTCATTAGATATGTGAAGGGGGGAAAATAAAAATGTTGGAGGAGGGAAGAAGTCTGATACAGTAGTCTGTCTTTTTTTTTCATGTGGCTTTCCCTGCTAGAGCAATAGAGAGAAATTTCTCAGTATTGATCTTATGTAAATTCCTAGAAACAAAATACCTTCTCCCTCATTCTGAGTCTAGCTCCACAGTGTAAGAAGTCTGAATGTTCTTGCCATGCTTGGCTGCCTTACCTTGCCCCTAGACTGCAAGGCTTGATACAGAAGTTGAATTTGGAAGCAGTTTTGTCAGGTGGTGGTGCCGGCTGCTGCTGAACTGATGAAAACTGGCAGTAGGCAGCAGAGCTGGCAAAGCCCCCATGAGAGGAATTGTGGTTCAGAGTTTCAGCCAGTTTCAGTGACAGCTTAGTCATCTAAAGAGAACTTGCTGTGCAAACATTCCGCCCAAACCAAATTCTCAAACTTTACAAGTTACTCCAATTGTAAATGCTCTATCAATCTGGTCACTTTCATTTGTTTACCTCTGTTGTAATGTAAATGATTCCTTGAAATGGGTGTAGTGAGAAGACTATTACAAAAAGGCAGACTTTCTCTTGCAGAGTCTGCAGATAATAATGGTTGGTGATAAGTGTGTGCTGGCAATTAATATCTGCATGAGCAATTAATTCAAACTGCAATAACTGCAAATGCCAGTTAGGGACACTTCGAGTGTGCTGCTGCCCCATGGGCTGATACCTCAAAAATAGAAATCTGAAAGTGAATTTCAGAAAACTCTTTCCTCATAAGAAGAAATGAACATGGTTCTTGTAAGGCTGCCTTCCTTGACTTTGCTAAGACACGGTTTCTATTGGCTTAGAAAATAAGGATGCTTGAAGTGCCCTCACAAGTGGGCAGCAGAAACTTAGTATTTTATTAAAAGAAAATGAGGCTCTTGCAAGGCTTTTTGTGAGTTTGGGTTACAGTGTTAAAAGCCCATGATACCTTTGTTTCTGCCTGTTAACCCGTTGGCAGCTGATGGGGCATAGAGTATACATAGTGAGGGAGAAAACACCTGGGTATTTAAGCATCTAGTCAAAGTGTTGTGCCTTACTTTAAGTATTACTTGAGGCATCTGTAAATTCCAGAGAGGAACAGGGGAGAGTTTGTACTCACAGTTACTTTCTTCCATTTGTGGCCTTAAGGAAAGCATCCTAGAGACTTGGAATAATACACACAAATAAAAAGGCTTGAAAGGATGTGTATGTAGTCCATTATCAGACAGTTTTAAAACTTCTCAGAGAGGGGTAAAGGTGACAAAATATGTCTCCTGATTTCTGAATCAATGCAGTGGAAGGGGTTTGCAGCCTCATTTTTTGCAGACCATTTTGAAAACATGCAATTGTTGCATGTGATACTTGCTCATACAAGTGTCCAGCTTTTTATAAAGCATTTCTGTTAGTGAAGGCAGTTGGCATGCTTTTGAAAGAATAAATCCTCTGAGGGTAATAGATCTGTTGGAAGTAGACAAAAACAGCTTAAGGGTCTTGCTTCATTGATACACTTTCTCTCAAGTGGCTGCTTAGTGGGATTCTCACAGCTTCCTAGCCAGCCTTTGGTGTGACATTCATCCTAACTCTACCATGCCATAAACTTGGCTCTGTGCTGCTCCTGCAGTGTCTGCTTCAAAGGTGCAGGCGATGCATCTCCATTAGCCCTTTATAAAAGTTAACTTTTAGCTCAAGATATGAATAAGTCTTGTGCAGAGTGTATATGCCATGAAGTAAGAAAGACTTCCTTAAGTGCACTGTGGAGTGTCTTTAGCACTGTTCCTCAGGTAGCACAGGTGTAAATTGCTATAGCTTATGGAGTAAACTGATGTGTTGAGAGCCCTTAATTCCTCAGTTTATTCTTAGCCTTAGCTAGTAAATAAGTTCCACCTTGTACAGTATTAATCATCTCACTTGACACATAAGCAGTTCTCTTAATTATTCAGTGCCTTGTTTATTGATATCTCCCTCAAAACTCAGTTTGACCAGTACAAAATGGTTGGGGTGCGGGCTTTGTTTGTTTTGTCCTAACTAGCTTGGTCACACCTTGCAAATTCTTGATGATGGTCAACTGTAGCTGCTGAAATGCCTAAACCTTCCTCAGGCTGTCAAAATCAATCAGGTTGACATCTCCCTACCTCATTTATGTCTGTGCTGAGCTGCTGTCATTGCTGTCCTGTGGGTGCCCTGTGCCACCATGCCTGGCTCCTCTTTGTGAAGGCTTCCTCCTGCTTCCCAGAGATAGGACAAGGTAGCTGCCACTCAGCTTCTGCATTTCCAGTGTCCAAACCTCCTGCTCTGCTAAAGGCCTTGCAGAGATCAGGCAAGGACAATATGGTATTCAAAAGAATTCACCACTTGGTGTGATTCTAATATCTAGTATTCTTCTTCAGTGATTGGGATAACTTTTGAAGATCTCTAATTTTCAGACATATTAAATAGTAAATTACTTCTGAGCTGGAAGTTTTATGACCTGTGAATTGGAGATTTGCTGTTGACCACACTTAACTGAAAGTACCGAGACATGAGCTTGTTTAGGCTGGTAAACATAGCTGCTGCCTCACCAACTGGTGACATTATTTCCTCTGCATATTCCCTGTTGGCCTGCAAGTCTCTGCCAAGGTATATAGAGTGACTCACTCCTTGTAGTGCTTCCAAGATGGAAATTCTAAAGTCTAAGCTTGGAGGTGACAATAGTAATATTTTTACTTGTTAGGCTAGGGGTGAGCCCAAAGGGGACACATTCATATCCAGTAACTCCCCAGCTAGCGACTACCTTTGCTTACTGAGTGGATTTTTGTGAGGCTGGCTTTCTGTTTGGGAAATTTGCTCCATCAGGCTTGTAGTTTTAGGGAGGATTTTATGTTGCTCTTTGGCAGAAAGCTCCCATTGTGAAGGAGCTCGGGCTGACGCTGCATAATGTGAGGAGTCTCCTACGCAGCATCCTCCCCCAGCCTGCCAGCCCGAGAGCACAGCGCTGGTGCTCTGCGGAGCGGCGCGGAGAGCGCTGGGAGCTATTGGCTAACGTGATTATGAAGTTAGGAATCTCCTCCTCACTTCCTGTGGGCTGTGTAACACAAGAGCAAGATTTTTTAATTAACACAACAATCTGAAGCGAGCAGAAGAGCAGAGCTCAGCTAAAACAGTTTTCCCAGCTGTTTGGGCAAGCAGATGATGTGAAATCTGGCATGTTAACTTTACATTGGCCTTTGACTGATCTGACAGGAGAGGCATAAAACCAAACAGGACAGTGGTGCTTTCCCAGGAGAAATATGTGTTACAAATGAGATTCTCCCTTCTATTGACTGGCTTTTTGATCTCTGTGATGCCTAGCTGGTCTTGAATGCTTCACCACTCTTTTACTATACTTCAGGTAGTCTTACTATCAGGATTTTCCAGATTTTTTTTTCCACAGACAAGCAGATAATTCACAGCCACAGCCCTCTTATTTCTTAAACTTTCAGTACTGTATCTGTGTACTAAAAGTGGAGAGTAAGAGTTCAAGTGGATTCCTTTCAACTAACATATCATTTGATTTGCCATGGTCGAAGACCTGACTTGTGTGAAATGAGCTGATACAGACAATGGCAAGATGAGCTGTCTGGTGCAGAGTTTTAGCGTGGTGATGTGGTTGTTAAATTGCATCCACGCAGAAGGAAAAACTGGAGCTGAGCAGATAAATACAATCTGCCTGAGTAAGGAAAAGGAGCACAGAAAAAAAAATCTACTTCTCTGTTTTATTTTATTTTTTTCTCACTGCAGCTCCCTGAATTAATGTGGTGTTAGCTGCTAAGCTAAGGACAGATGTCCTTAACTTTGGAACTTGTTTAACCTGTCTCTTTGACACTCTCTATCTGTCCTTCAGGATGGGAGGAAGCTCTGAGATCTTCCTGGTGTCTGTAGGAGGTGCCCTGCACTGATGCTTGTACAGAACAAAAAGGTGCTGTGCTTTGGTTCTTGGCCACCTTAAAACATGTCCATAACACTTAACATAAGCACAAAGAAAACTTCCTTAACCTTGAGAGTGAGTTGTTGGTTCCTAATGTTGATCTCTACACTGCAGCTTCAAAACTTTCCCAAGCTGGTAAACTGTAAATAAGAAGTTCCATTAGCTTATGTGTTATTAAAATACAGCACAGCTTAGTACTGAGTGTCTGTACCCCCCCCAAGAGCACATTAGCAAGAAAGCATTTTAATCACATCAACATCTGAACCATTGTTTTGTTTTATATAGCTATTTGTCTTCACTTTTCATGTCCTTAGATTGCTTTTCTTCTGAAGATGGAACACATCATTGAATAAATATTCTTGTCTTGGTCACCATTTGGCTCCTGTTGTGGGAATTTAGTATGCATTTAGTAATACTGCCTGATCTTATTAGTAAAGATCTTGCCAATTCCTGATGCTGTCTAGCAATTTAAGTGAGGTGAGGAAAGACAGAAAAGGGACACTAGGCTTTTGTCTAAAGAAAGCAGAAGGTGCTTTTAATTCATTCTTGTTTCATATGGGAGGCAAATATGTGATCTGGCTGCTCATGGTAGAGCCCCTGTGGGACTGAAGGTGAAGAAGGGTCTCAGAAGCAGACACAAGAAGTGGTGAGCCAAGGTTACTGGTAGCAGTTCACTGTCTGTGGGCTGGGACACAGCTTGTGTCCAAGCTTGTCAGCTCAACAGGCACTTGCCTTTTGTATGGAGAGGATGCTTCTGTTGAAAGCATTCTTGGAAACAAACTATGCAGTGTAATGAAAATAAGTACTAATATACCTCATCTGTTCTTTCCTGCCTTTGAACCCTGTAAATCCCTCCTCTTTCCTTTAAAGCTGCTGGGCTCTGCAGCAATACCTCTGATGTATTCTCCAGGTTTTTAGTTTAACCATTTTAATGGGAACTTAGTCTCCTGTGAACAGTAAACTTTTATTTTTAGCATTTCAGGATTCACAGATGAAAAGGACTTTATGTAATTAGTTCTCTTGTGTGGCATGCTTTTCTTTAAGTTGTCTTTTCTGGAACTTGAAATGGCAGTAAATCAGGAGGAGCAATTCCACACTAAGGAGTTGTACAGCAGTAGTCTGGCCACAACTTAATTTTCCAGCTACAATAAAATTCATGTCCTAACATAGTTTGTGCCTTACAGCCTGGATCAGGCTGTGAAAGCTGTACATTCTTTCAGGTAGATGTCTGCCCCTACCCCCCAACAATCAACAGGCAAATGTGGTGATGACTCAGTGTTATTATCTCTTGTGTAACAGGAAAACTGAGATCATTAAGGGAATTCCCAGTGGCATGAATACTGGGTGTATCCGTGGCATTGGGAACCTCCGTTCATTGTGGCAGGAGATTGTTAGCAACAGAGATGAGGGCTGAACTTGAGCAGTGCCTGTGTTTAGCATCTCTGGAGCAGCCATGCCAGTCAAACCATGAGCAGAAGTGCCATCCTTGCTGCTGCTACTGGCAGAGTTATGCTTTCATTAAAAAAAAAACAAACTTGTTTAGGTAGAAGTTGTACGCCTGTCTTTGTGTGTTTGGTGTAACTTTGCTGGTGAAATACATGGAGTAACTGGTGCTCCCAGGAGACATGTCGATACTCACATCTGCCAGCACTGATATTCATTAAGGAGGCAAAATGTTTGCATGAGGCCCGAATTATATTTAGTAAATAAAGTTTTCTTACATTTGAGCCAGTAAATGTCAGCTTCACTTGCCATGTGTCATGTTTTGTTCTGATATCGTGGAACCTGATCTAATTCTTTAATTTCTGAATAATCGCTTCCTGTCTGCCACTCCCTTGTTTGTATCATGTGCTCATAGGAAGAAGCACTTTTTTAAAGGAAAAAGTGCACCAGCCACGAGCTTGCCACACTCACATAATGATGGAGCATCTCAAAAGGGGGAAGAAAGAAGCCAGGTTTTAAACAGTGTAAAGATAGGTGGTGTACTTGGGATTTTTTTTTTCTCCTGGTTGTTTTTTCAGTGTTGCAGATCAGTGCTTAATGTTCTAGGAAAAGAGAAACTTCACAGGTCCAGTTAGTGGTCATCTGTGGGATAAGCCCCTCAAGTATGCAGGTGCTGTGAGTGTCAGCAGATCTTGGGGAGTCTCCTCAGGTGAAAAGTTTGCCCAAGCTTCAGCCTTTAATTACTTTGTGTACCTAATTGGGTATGGAGCTGTAGCCAGTGATGGAGAAAGGAATACAGCATTATAAAAATGTTACAGAAATCACTTAGCCAGTAACCCTACACAGCTGATCCTTCTGCCTGAATCACCATGATCCTTTAAGCTGCTTCTAAGAAAAACATGCACTTTACTGACAGAACTGGGTATGAGAGTTAAGGGCCTCCTGCTTTCTGATGATGGCCGGGAAAGGTTTTTGCTAATCTAACATTAAAAGTAACAAGTTGATTTTGTTTTAAGCAGTGGAAGACATGATTCTTGTATGTTAGTCAAGGCTTCATTTCTGTTTTGAGGATGAGGGGTGGGGACATAGCTGTAACCCTCTTGCTTCATGGTGTTAAGGCAGCAAAGGAAATGAGGTGATGTGCTGCTGAAGCCCAGGTAAGGCAGCAGCATTGTGTTGCATTGCAACAGGGCTTATGGGAGCCACATAGAAATGTGCCATGTAGGTGAACGAGTGTGAAGACCACAGAGATTATGATAAATATCACACTGAGAGCCTGAGAGATCAAGTGTTTTTTTCTTTAAATATTTACTGTTGTACTGGGGTGGGGGGGGGGGAAGTATTGTGGACCCTCTCCCTCCACCAAGGTGGCCAGCATGTCCTTGGCTCTGTAGGGAGGGTGTCCGTGGGGCAAAGACAAGCAGCCTTCCTTGGACTGACATTTTTTTCCTTAGCTTGTGGGCAGGGGCTCAGGGTACCCCAGTAGCAGTGTTCAGCTGGGGGTGGCTGTGCACTGGGGATGGGGTTGGCATTTTGTTTCCCAAGTGGGAAGTTCTTCCTAGCCTCTCTCTGTAGAGCAGATCGGCTCTGTGCTGCCTGGCACACGGCTGGGCCTCTGCAGGAGCGACTGAGCTCTAGAGAAAAGTCTCCTTTGCTTCTGCCCTCATGATCATTCAGGAAAATTCTGACTTTGCGCTCTGCAGGCAGCTTTTAGTGCTTTGCAACCTGTCCTCAGGAAAGAGGGCTTCCTGGCTTTTGCTTTCTTTATAACGGGAAGAAGATGATTTCCATTTGCAAGGTGAGCAGCCATGTCCTCTGGAGGGGGAAGAGTGCCACCAGCTTGGGGAAGTGTTACAGATGCAGTTTGAATTGTAATATACTGGGCTCTTGACCTTGCTTCTCCTCTGTCTGCATTAGAAAACCAAACATTAAATATATTTATATAGTAGGTGTCTGCAACTTTTCTGCTTTGCACCAGCAGCACTTTGAAGTTGATCCTCCCTTGTCCCACACCACCTGAGGAGCCCACGATTTAGCTTCACTTGCTGATGCTCATTTTCAGTGCCATCATCTCCGTGCAGGATGCACGGGTTTGTGCTGGCCGGACTCCTTGGCGTGGACGGATGATGACTGGCTCAGACCTGCTTCTGCCAGGGCTCCGTGCCGCTCCTCCTCCTCCTCCTCCTCCTGCCCGCGGGCCTGCTCCTGCCTGCCCCGGCCTGCTGCAGCCTGGGGAACGGGGGGCTGGAAAACGTGTCTCTGCAGGGGCAGCGCCGCCTGTTCCTGCCCCGCCAGAGCACAGGAGATAAGCTGTCTGGGATTCCCACAGTCCCAGCAGCCAGGAGGGCATCCCGGTGCATCCGGGAGGCCGCAGGTGGAGGCAGGAGCCTGCCAGTGCCGCAGGGCCCGGGGCATCCGGGGCAGCGGCTGTGTGGGGCTGATGAGAGGGTGCAGCTGTCGGGGCTGGCCACGGCCGCTGCTTGTCTTGTGACTAACCTGACTGCAGCCAGCAAAGTTTGGGAGACTCCCAGAGGTCGTGACTTGAAAGACAAGTGTTGTAATTAATTTCTTATGCCACGCTTGTTTTGAAGCCTTTTTAATTCCAGGATAAGAGGCAGAATCTGGACTTCATTTACAATCCTCTGGGTTGGAGGCAGGAACCAGAAAAGTGCTTTGAGAAGCACTGCAAATGTTTTTCTCTCCCTCCCCTCCTTTGCAGGATGTATGTGGCATTATCACACCACAACAGTGAAGCTATAAAAACATTGTTGTGTCCTTTTTTTTTGAAGAGAGAAAACACAACCTTTGAAAAAATTTTGACTGCATAAAACCACATCTTTCTCTGAGAAAGTCTGGTAGCAACTTCAGAACACTCCAGGATAAAGTGTGTGGAAGAGACTGACTTTGAGACTTCTATTTCTTTGAGACTTATATTTTCATTAAATATGAACTTCTCCACAGTTCAGTGACTTTTTTTAAAAATTATTTTTCCTGGGAATTTTGAAGAATAAGTGAAAAGGCACTTCCTAGCTTGCCTGTCTGAACTAGCTTGGGATGAATAAGATGTTACTCAGCAAAAGAATGCATGAGAAAGAATTACTTCAGAACAGAAAACAGTCTTTTTAGTAGTATCCTTGTTTGTCACAGATTTAATGTTTGTAGCCTTTGGGTGTCTCTATTGCCACCTTTGAATAAGTGCTTCCAGTTCTGGGATATCTGTTCCTTCCAAGAAGGAAAACTGCTTGCATGCTACAGAAACATGATTAGCAGGTATCTGAGCACGGAGCAATAAAAGAATCTTGATTGCTATCAGTTTTGCTTTTAGCTATGGAGGGAGGATCACCCTAGACTGGAGAGGAGGAGAGCACCTGGCAGAGAAGTTGCATAAGTGGCAGACAGTAGCAGAAGGGAGTGTGAAGTACCACACTGGCTTTGGTTCCCTCGGGTGAGCCACAAGCTCTGTTAGCTGGGTAATAGAGATCCTGCCTTCCTCACCTCTGTTGGCTGTTGAAATGATCTTTGATGCTGATCAAGTTACTTCTGAACAGAGGAAAAGGCTGTGTTTTAATATTTTCGTCTGTAGGATGATGGTTTTGATCAAGTTCAGTATTGCAGCCCTTAAAAAGAATTTCTTTTCACCTATGCCTGTGTAAATAGTCTTGTCATGTATATACACCACCTTTATTTTATGCTGCTTGATGTTGTGCTGCCTTTTCAAGCTACATTTGAAGCTTCTCCTGAGACTAGTATGAGACAAAAATTTTGTTTCTTTTCAGAGGTATAAAGTTCGTATTCTGAATTCATGTGATCCTGAGGTGAATTTATTTTTATTACTTTTGGTTTTTCCAAATATTGCAGCTATGGAAAATAGAATTATATTCTCCTGAATTTGCTCTTTGGCACAATCTGTAAGCATTTCATGCCTTCCACGCTTTAGACTTGTGCAAGAAGTGATATTTTCTACTACCAATTGAGAAA
Organism: Molothrus ater; assembly: GCF_012460135.2. NCBI lineage: Eukaryota > Metazoa > Chordata > Aves > Passeriformes > Icteridae > Molothrus > Molothrus ater. The sequence continues at coordinate 92,968,334 of NC_050478.2, read as the reverse complement.
CTGTTGTATTCAATATTCACTTGATAAAATTTACCACTTTTTGTGTCATTAATGAGATTTTTATTGTATCTGCACTGGTTAATAAGAGTTATTGCAGTTTCATTTCTCATTTTGTTTTGCATAACACATACACATTTTCTGTTGGAAAACGTGATTCCTTTAGTGCCTGTTTGAGGGAACAAATGGTGCTCCCCTCAATTGCCTGATCTGATTGAATAGGATGGTGTTTGCAGGTGAAAATGGAGTGGCTGAAGTAGAATAATTAAAGGTTGCTTTTTAATAACTTTAAATTCTTAATGATAACATGCTGAATAGATTATATGAAATTATCGGTTGTGGAGGGTGGTTTTGAGGGTGATTTTTTTTGCCCCCCAAACATCTTAGAATAGGATTGATAGCCCTCCCATTTTGGTGCCATCAGCTGAATGAGTACAGTTGTTGATGGTTGCTGGGAGTTGTTGGATACATGGTGCAGGCTTCTTTTGGCAGAGAGCTGTTCTTTTGGAGAGCTGTTTATAGGTGATGCTGTTGCCCTCTGCATGCATCACCGATCTGGCACTGCTGCTGGGTGTCCTCACTGCTGACTGTCCTGGGAAGCCAGCTCAGCATCAAAACCTCCCTGGGGCAGCACCTGTGACCTGGCACGAACATAATGATTGATATCTGAGAAGTGCAGCAGAAACATGACTCCTCCCAACTTCCGACTGACCTCCTGCAGGAAGTGGGAAAGATTAACCAATACTTTAAAAAAACCTGGCAATGAAGCCAAAGCTTTAACCCCACAATTTTCTAGTGCTGCAATAACGTAATCTTGGCATAATGTGGTTTGTGGAAAGCAGCAATGGGAGAAAAGCTGTTGTTTCTGGCATGTTTTAGGATAGAAGAGAAGTCACATATCAAACTTAGAGGAAGAAAACCCTGAAAATCCTAGTAATCACTATCTGCACATCCACTGTAAAATTTGGAGTCCTGTAGTTGGCTTATGGGACAGTTTGGAAAGCTGGGTTTTGATATTTCTGAGGACACATAACTTTGGGAGGCACATGTCTGGGTGGTTACTTATATTTGGTAGCACCCATCTCTTCCAAAGGCCTCACTTCTTACATGGGACGAACTTGCAGGTCATGCTTCTGCTCCACTGAAGCAGGACTGGGAGTCAAAAGCAAGGGCCTCCTGCTGGGAAAGGAAGAGATTCAGCAAGGGAACAGTGGCCTCTGATGACAAGAAGTGAGAAGTGCAGGAGGCCATACTAGCAGCACAGGCTAAAGTCCCAAGGAATTGATTGTCTCCACCCTCAAGGCAACCAGTTTAAAAATGTTTCTTATCCATGTCTGACACTGTAATGAGACAGATTAATGAAATGCTAGTTTTGACTGCTGTAACATGCTAAACCAAAGAACAAAATAACATTTACCTTCTTGAGAGAAGGTAGGATATTTCAAGTTTATAAATATGTTGGAAGTAGAGATACATTTGTATTATACACGTGTGTTAGGTTTTAATCCTAACCTACTAATGAACACTTCCTAAGTAGGAAGGCAAATTTATCTTTCTAGTGCTGATTCTGCAGTTTATTAGGCATAATTCCTGCTTCAAAAGTCCTGCTGAATGTTAATGATAAACTATAACATTTAGGTGGTCTTCTAAATGTTGATGAGATCGTGTCCAGTTTCTTCTGATACAATTATATGAGGGGAGAGAGGGAGTGAGTATCTGTGTGTGGGTCTGTACATGTGTGGGATACATTACTTGATTTTTGACAGAATAGCAGCTACAACTCCTTTACCTACAGTGTGTTTTTTTTGTTTGGTTCACCCAGAGGTTGCTGGCAGCAGTATGGCTGTTTTTTTTTTTTTTTTTAATATTCCTGCAACACATACAATGCAATGTTAGCATTCAGATAACCTTCTTTTTCCCGCCATTAAATACTCCTTGATGAGCAGTATTGGCACTGGTCCTCCCCTCAAGTCATAGTTCATTCCGTATCTGTTTCCTCCTAAATCTCTTTTCATGCAGTCAGCCTTACAGGTCATAAATGAGAGACTGCCAGCTTATTTGCTGTGTGATTGCTTTCACAAATGCTTCTGGTGTTGATCTTTCTGAGAAAATAGAAAGTGATTGCAGTTTCTGTCAAACATGGACAGTGTTTTGTAGCCGGGACACAGAAAGGTAGAAGGGTTAAAAATGACACGTTCCCTTGAAGTGGCTTTATGACTGCTGCTAATTTGAATGCTCAGTAATAGAGATCTGTTGGATGGAGGGGTTACCCTTCACTATTAATGATTCATTGGCCTCCTTCCCAAACTGCCTGAAGTGCCGCTCTCCCTAGTGGAAGTAATTTTGTCTTTGAAGTACTTTCCAGGGCTGTCAACTAACGTTCCACAGTTCCCAGAGGAAATAATAAGCCATGAGTGCATGTACACTGAAAATGTAGAGTCTGAAACTAAACTGTTCCTATAGGAGCCTGGCAGTCTGCTTCTCTGTGGAATTCAGCTTGTTTATACAATCTTATCTGGCTAAGCTTTGGTATTTTATCTGGCAGGCAGTTCCTATGAAAAGCAGCTGTCCAAGCAGTGGGAGTGGTGCTCCTGGTGGTTTTTTCAGGTCTATAATTTCTTGTTTCATGTAAATTACAGAAATACAATACTCTCTTGGCTACAACCAAATGCTCTAAGCAGTTTTCTTAGCCTTATAAATAGCCCTTCAGTATGCTCTGCTGTTATGTCCTGTGTGACTTAACAGTAAGATTTGTGATGCCCTCTCGGAAGATGTAAGGTGTTCTGTAAAGCCACAGGATGACTACAGAATTGTTAGAAGAGCAAAGTTATAGATTTTACAGGTATTTTTTTAACCATAAAAAAATCACTGTTGTCACTGTTGTCATGACTGTTGTCATGAGCACAGTCTCCATCTCTGCGTTGAGATCTGTACATGCATCTTCTCTAACAGAAAGGTCCCTATGGGTCAGTAGGTAGTTTTAAAAAAAAACCAAAAACACCTCACTGACCAAACACATAGTAACAGAAAAGACTCAGCCAAAATACTTCAGTTTAGTGTAACTCATTAATAGAGAAAATGTTTCTTCAAACGTACTGAAAACAGAAACTTTTGGGGAAAAGAGCGGCTATTCAGTACCTACAGAGGCGTTAGAGGTATGTTTTGTGTAGCTTTGGGTTGCAGATTCAAGTAAGAGAGAGAAAAGGTCACAAGTTCTTCTCCAACTGTGGTAAATTATGTTCCTCATCTCTTTTTACAGGAACAGTATTTTCAGTCAAAAGCAAATTATGGGCACAAGTAAAATTCAGTCCAAGTCTGTTAAAGTTTAGTGATTATCCAGGATTATCCATCCAGTTCGTAGTACATCTTATCTGAAAGCACTGCATTTTGTAGATTAAAATGATCCATATAATCTGGCGTATTCCAAGAAATGAGGAACATGTTCAAGACCTAAAAGACTAATTCTCCCTCTGTCACCTGTATGTATGTATCATTTAAGTCTAGCCTCCTCTGAGACATAAGAAAATATGAGTCCCTGTAAGATTCAGTGCTTTAAGCATTGTTCAGATGTGCCATTTGATGCCACTTCTCATGCTAGTGTACATGCAAACTTCTATAGACCCCTTCTGTTCTGCAAAAGGGGAATTTGATATGGTGACAAATGAAAAATGAGCTCTGTCTGGTTCCATATGGTACATTCTGGTCTTGCCTGAGACCTGGCATCAAGCACAGTCCATTTCTCTAGCTGAAGCGGCATTCCTGCTTGCAATCCTGTATGGTGAGAAACTCAAAACCTAACAAGTTGCTGACCTTCATTAAAAGAGTGTCATCATAAATTATGCACTGATACAGTTTCCATTTCAGCCTGACACATGCCACCTGAGCAGTTTAGTACTGGTCACCTTTTTGTGACCACCCCACAGAGGATAAAAGTGAATGATGTTGGCTGAGGTCTCCCAGTTCCCTTGTGAAGAAGGAAATTTTATTTTCATTTTGGTAGGGATTGATGACTTTCTGCTGCCACAGCAACAGCTAATTATGTTAAACTTCAGTTTACATACTTTGCTTTATTTCTGCAGCAAGAGTAGTGGTTCTAAATAACATTGAGGGTGTAGCTGTTTTGTTCTACAGGATTGTTTTGTTTGGTTTTACTATTTTTTTTTATTTTAAGGTGATGTCTCAAGTGAATGTAACCACTAGAGTGCGGGTTATCTTGAATTCAAGTAATGCCCTGTATTGTCAAAGAGCATGTATCCTGAACTTCAGATTTTTTTCTAGAAAATAAAGCTAGCATTTTTTTCTTAAAAACTCTTCAAATTAGCTCTCATTTCTCCAGCTTGTAATATCTTTGAACAGTTTTTACCTGTTACAATTAGATTTCATTTTCCTCATATAGAATCTCATTTATAATCAGAGTTGGAAACTACTGCTACTACAACTACTGCCTGTTTTAAAAACAAAAACCCTGGTCATCAGCAGGACATGGATTTCATTTAACATGGTCCAGCCCTGTAATACTAAATTCCTAGAACAGTCAGTGGTCCCACAGTGAAGGTAACCTGCATCACTTGTAATGTAATCCCTACTCATGCCTGGTTTGTGTTTGGAGGAAAAAGTTAGCATTTTTGTGGCGAGATGGGCTTTTTGTTATTAAAGGGGGTGGTTGTTTTGAAGCTGTGCAGAGGTTAGGAATGCTGGCAATTATCTGGGAGACTGGTTAGTGGGCTAAGCACAGGTGAGGAGGTCACAGGCACAAAACAGTCACTTCTTTTGTGCCAGTGCCCTGCAGTGGTTCAGCTCAAGGGAGACGCCTCAAAAATTACTTATGTGTGTTAGGAGGGCCATCATACTTCTGTGACTTAGCTACTTTTTCATCACAAAGTTGCATCTTGTGAGAATTAACTCTCCGGGTTGTTGTTAATTTAAGAGAAAGAAAACAGTTTGGTCAACAAATATTCTCAGATGAATTATTCGGTAAAACTTTTGCAAGTTTGCCTTAAAGTAATTAAGTATTAATATTCTTACAGAGAGAGAGAGAGGGATGTAACAGCTACCTGCATGCTTCCAGGGGATAGATGGCTAACCAGGGCATGTGTTTCATTTTACCTGTAGTGCAATGAACTGTACTGACCTGCCTAATTTTCTGAGTCTTTAAGGAATGGAGTTTTTGTTTTAAGCTTTTTTGCCGGTACTCCTAGAGACAGTCTTAAATGCATAAACCCATGTGTAATTTTAATTGGCATCTTAAACTGAAAATTTTGTGATAAAGATTCTCTTGGACCTTAAGGTAGAGCAGTACTGTTCTACAGCACTGTATATCAAGTAAGGAAGGAACTTGGATTCTAGATCTGAAGCCCCAAGTTGTTTTCATAGGACTGTCACAGAAATTTATCAATGAATTGTGGGGGTGAGCTGGGCACAGTGTTGGAGTCTGTGGTGATGAAAGACATCTTGAGGAAAAATATTTGTTGTGAACTTTTGGAATCATCCATCAGAAGTAGCTGAATGTAGATGGTGATCTTGTTGATAGAAGAGGAATAATACCTGGCTTTGGCTGCAGTAATTGGCTACTGTACTCAAAAGAGTAGTCACTGCACTGACTGTTCACCAGGTGGACTTGAGAAGGTGCCATCTCTCCACAGTCACTGTTTTGGCTGTTAATACCCTTCCAGAAACCAGTTGGGAGCTTCTTGTGTTTGGGTGATTTTAAGGACTTCCAATCCTGTGCTTCACTGGTCTAAATAACAAAATAGGGCCTGTGCAGCTCTGAACATCCTGGGAAGAGAGAGAAGAGGTGAATGTGGAGTTAAACACAACAGATTTGTCCAAGGAATATCTTCATTTCACAGAAACTTTTTCTTCAGGATGACCTTCCAGATGCCCTGTGATGTCCTCAGGGTTACTATAGCCAGTGTAAATAAGTTATAGGAAAATGCAGAAATAATATTTCTGAAGTCTTTAAATTATTTTTTTTCCCAGCCCAAAGGACTATGTAGGATCACTGTATAACTTAGACTGGAAGGGACCACCTCTGGAGCCCACCTAATCTAACATCCTGCTCTGAGGAGGCTGAGTTAGGTCAGGTTGCTACTGACCACTTATTTTTAGTGTCCTTTAATTAGTGTAACTTAATGTCACTTAATTGAAGTCTGTCAATAATGAATCTTGAAAGTGGACTTGAAAATGAAACCTTTCAAGACATAAAAATGCAATAATAAGCTTGTTTTTACTAACACCCTTTTCCCTCCTCCAACCTTTATCAGGTATTGTCTTACTCTTTCAAACATTAATTTGTCAGAGAAGCAATTTTCTTAGTGGCAGTTCTGAAATTGTACTTTGTATGGTACTGCTTGTCTTCAACAGGAGAATAAACTGCAAGTCTGTTACTTATCTGAAAAGTATGCTCAAACTCCTGGTGAAATAACTTTCCAGCTAGTGCATGGTTCATGTCTAAAATATGCACAGTATTTTTATTGTGAGATGCGGTGATGCAATTATTCACCAACAACTTCATGACTTAAGTATTTCTTATGCAAAGCACAACATGAACTTCCTATGTGGAATAACTTAGTTTGCTTGGATGAATTAAAGGTGATCACTTTTCAAGTGCCTTGAGATAACTGCTACAGAGACTGAAATATTTAAACAATTCCTTAAACTGCAGACCCCAGAAAGGCAGAAAGATTCCTGTGAATCTTGCTCTCAAGGCAGGAGTGTGGGTGTGAATCCATGTCCATTCTGTGATCCTTAGCAGACATACTAAGCAGAGGAGTTTCCTTCTACCTGCTTCTCTTTCTGCCAGGCTGCTTGCTTACACACTACCTTTTGTTAAATGTCACTTTTAACAGTTTTTATTGCTGTCAAGTTCACCTGAACTGAAGTAAAATGCTCCAGAGAGAAAAGTGATGTACCAAGAGATGCATATTAACAAAACTCCCTTAACTAGAAAAGCCTAGGCTGAAAACATATCTAACTACTCTCTTGCACTCTCGCTTTCATGTTTGTACCTAAGGTTAAGGCAGTGTATTGGGTATCAAAACACTCCCCAGTTCAGACTTTTAGGTTAGGAATGCATATATGCTCCTTGCCCACTTGGAAGGTATGTGTAAGATTACAGTCCAGCTCTGAAAATACAGTCTCACGTCCAAGATGGTGTATCAGGCTTGCAGCAAGAAACTGCCTTCTGCACAGCTGACAAGAGTTGAGAATGAGAAGTCTCTTTTCTCCAAAGCATGGAAGAAGTATGAGGAGTTATTGTGAACAATTAATTCATTCTGAGTGTTGTGCTGATGGACATAAAGTGAAACAAAGATTAGAGTAAATGGAAGAATTAATTTGATTTTTCCCATATTAGTATTATTTTTTCATATTATTATTATTTCCATATTGCTATTACTGCCTTCACTGAACCAATTGGAGGAAGAAAATGGCCTGCAGATTGAATTATTCTGTTTGATACATTGGTACTGTTTCTCTTTCAGATGAAGTGGACTACAGCAATTTTGGGACCAATACGCTGTCGAGGAAGAAGAAGGCTCTGGTGACACTGCGCAATGACAACCTCCGCCGGCGTCCCCACATCAACATTAGCATGCCTCATGATTTTAGGCCGGTGTCTTCCATAATTGATGTGGACATTCTCCCCGAAACACACAGGAGAGTGAGGCTGTATCGACATGGGTGTGAGAAACCCTTGGGGTTTTACATTCGCGATGGCACCAGTGTAAGGGTGACTCCTCATGGACTGGAAAAAGTTCCCGGTATCTTCATCTCCCGTATGGTTCCTGGTGGCTTGGCAGAGAGCACAGGCTTGCTGGCCGTGAATGACGAAGTCCTGGAAGTCAATGGCATTGAAGTAGCAGGAAAGACTCTTGACCAGGTCACAGACATGATGATTGCCAACAGCCATAATCTCATCATCACGGTCAAGCCAGCAAACCAGAGGAACAATATTATTCGGAGCAGTAGGATGTCTGGTAGCTCTGGCCAGTCTACAGACAGCACTGCGAGTCACCATAGCTTGCCTACACCCCACGTGCTGCAGAACTTCCACCCTGATGAAATGGAGAGTGACGAAGAGGCTGACATTGTCATCGAGGGTGGTCTGGAGCCACAACACATTCCTAAACTGCACAGCCTTACTTCCACTAGCCTCTCTCGAATCAATGGCAGCAGCCTTAGCCACAGACTTCAAAGGGACCTGGTGCTCAACAACAGCTCTGGCCGAGAAAGCAACGGCAACCTCCACAAATTACTCAGTTCCTTAAAAACTGATCCCCGACACAGTCTGGTTATCCCCAGAGGAGGTATCGAGGAGGACGGAACAGTCATTACACTTTAGTAGCAATTTCTGCAATTCTCCTTACAGTCTTAAGTGCCAATTGGGACAATCGACTTGGGCAACACATGCACAAAACAGGGAGCTGACATTCTCACAGACCTCATGGCTGCAGAAAATTGTTGCTTTCTAGGAAACGTGGCATCTGGAGTTAGATGTAAAACTGTCATGCACTGCAAAATTTGCCAGGAGAAAGCCTGAGTGCAAAACCTGGTTTATGTCCCAGCCCTGAAGTGAGAACACAAATTTGTTTTAGTTGGTATAAACCTAAGCAGTCTTACAGGCTACCCATGGCAGTGCTATATACTTGGGTTTGAAAGCATGGGTAGACATATTTATACATGCATATATATGAATTAGATTTTAATAGTAACAGACATGTCTATTTGAAGTGGAATCTGGTTTTCTTCTAATACCAGATAAGGAGAGAGTGCTTCTTAATAGCTATCCTGTCTTCTTCTGTTACATGCAGCCCCTCTGCCGACTTGTTTACACCGTCTTTTCAGCGTTATGTCTAACCCAGACGAGCTCTGTAAAAGCAGCCGTTTCCTATTCCAGTGGTAGCAGCGTTCGGGAGATGCTGCAGACACATTTTCCAAAGGAAACGATAGAAATCCATTTCCATGTAAACCCGCGTGTTGCCCGCGGCCCGAGGGGCGGCGCAGGCTGTGGCCGCGGCTGCCGGGCCATGGCGCCACCTGCCGGCCGGCGGGGGCACCGCAGCGGGGGCAGCGCCGCTGCCTTCTGGTATTCTCTTAACGTATTTATTAGATGATACCTCCTTTTGTTGATTTGTTTGGTTTTTTTCCTCTTTTCCCTCATCATCTCTGTTTTTTCAAAATCATGGTTCATGTGAGTTTTTAGGCGTGCAAGCCTCAGAGCTGACACAGGTCCTTGCTGTACCTTTTCGGCAACCCGAATCCTTGACAAGAGATTGCCCTATGGAGGGGAGGGGTGCTGACTGACTCTCAAGCCTAACTTAGAATAGTTCTGTTATTTTTGGACTCCTCCAGTAATAAAGCTTAATGTCTACACAGGACTTCTTGAAGGTTAAAATATACTGGATATATGTGAAGGTCAGACACCTTTGCTGGGTGACCAGGTGGCTAGTGAGTGACCAGTGACTGTTGAGTCAGTACCTATCTGCTTCTGGAAACACCATGAGTTTTACGAAAGTGGTCTAATCTAAAATATTTTGTTATATCTTGATCAGTGTAAGGAACAAAATATAAATGTTTTAAAATGTATTTTTCTACTTTTAGCTTGTGTCATTTGCTCTTTGTTTTTAACTTTGTAGTACATTAAAGCTTTTTTTATATGGTGGAATAGACATTTCTCAAATATTTTATGAATATGAAAATTCAGGAGTCTTGGTTTGGAAAAATTACATTCCGTTTTGGAATCTGTAATGGCTGGAAAAAAGGATGTGTGGACTAATTAATTGTCGCTAATTTAGAATACCTGTGGAACAACCAGTCTTCTGCTCATGGTTAAATATCTTTGGGACATTGAACTTAGTTTATTTCTTTTAGATTTGCTTTAAGAGTTTATTTTGAAAGTCTTTCACTTACTCTAATTAAAACTTTTCTAGGTATCAAAGCAGCTATAGAGCTGTATTTATTTTTCCCAGCACAGTAAGAATAGAACATTGATCCTGTTCGTCTTAAATCTGTGTTTGTACTTTACCAAAGGTTTTCATTAAAAAAAATAAATCTGATAATTGGTGCAGTAAAACAAATGAATAGCTGGATATGCTTCAGTCAATCAGACCATCTTATCCGGAAAAAATTTGTTACACCTTAAATAAACTACTTTTATGAATAAGTGGATTTTTCTGGCTGAAGTTACTCATTTTACCTTAGTTAACTGATGAAAATGTGACCTTGTCTGCAATAAACTGTTCGCTGTCTTACTTCTACTCTGTATTTTCTCCCCGTGTCTCAAGCATTTTATATGGACGTATCTCTCCTCCCTATGAAAACAAGGTATCCAGTTTGGGTGGCTCTTCAACTATGCAACTATTTTAGTGCAGTATCTTTTCTCGGTGCTGCTTTTACTAAAGGTTCCTGTTCTTCTGATTTCCATGGGAACCAAGTAGCTTCCTACCCTCCTCACAGCATGGCCTGCTGCAGACCTCTGGGCTTTGAGGGGTAATTCTGGCTCCATGGAAAGAGGCCGGATACCTCTGATGGCACTCTGGACCCCTTTGCCCGGAGCCTGCTGGCTGTCACTGTCCACAGAAAGCGTTCCAGTACAATCTATCCAAGCTTTCCACCCCATTCATCGCAGGAGGGAGGAAGCATAAGTTGTGTCACACACATGTACAAATTGTAAACACAACAGCCAGCTGTTGATGTGTCAACTTTGGATCCTCCAACACTTCGTGAAACAACTTCTAAGGCTTGCAAACATTTTGTGCAGCATCTTTGTGGGGAAAATAAACAAGCACACACACACACACAACCAGCTTCTCTTTTGAATGTCCCATAACCGCAAGCAGAGCTATGTTGTACACTCACACTGAGCTCCCTTCCCAACTCAGGCCCTAACGGGAGGAATCTGCCTGGAAGCGCGGCTGAGCCGCTCGGGTTTCGCGGGCCGTGGCCCGTTCGGGTGTGGGATGGAGTTGCCGAAGGGGGCTCTGAGGGTGTGTGGCTGAGGGAGCAGCCAGCCCCCGCCAAAGGCCACATCCTCCACAAACGCTCCTGCAGACGGAGCCCCGCTCTTGTCCCAGCGCCAGGCAGGGGTGGCTCAGAGCCGGCGGAGCCTGAGTGTCCTCCAGCCAAGCGCGATTCCCTGCCCGGGCACCGGCCATAAGGGCGCTCCGTATGCACGTACGCTCCGTATGCAGCGCCGGAGCGCGGGGGCCGGGCCGCTCCCGCCCCGCCTGCCGGGAGCGCGGCTGCGCCGGCCCGCCCGGTCATGTGAGGGGCGGTGCATCCCGGTGGGAGCGGGAGGTGGGATGGCGGCGGCTGCCGGCGCTGGTGACCGGGCTGGAGCCGAGCTGCCGGACGCCGGCCCCGGCGCGGACAGCGGGAACGTGTCCCAGAGCCAAAGCAGGGCCTCCGGCCTCGGGGAGGCGGAGGACGAGGATGCCTCGGAGGCGTCGCTCAGCGCCACCGCCGCCGCCTACTCCGCGTACCTGCTCGCCGACCGCAGCCTCTTCAGCGAGCAGGTGGGCGAGGGCCGGGCCGGGGGCTCCCGCACAGCTCCCGGGCTCAGGGAAGGGCTGCCCTCAATGGGAGTGCAGCCGTCTGGAGCTGGACACGCTCCTGGGCTGGGGCTGTGCAGGACAGGACGTAGCGGGGGTCGCGTCCCTTGCGCTGAACGAAGCCGAGAAAGAGAAAAGCCTGTGGGATTCCTGTGGGACTCGCTGTAGTCTGACCTGTGTCTGTACTCGGTGACACTGGCCGGGGTTTTGTGAATGTGTGTGTGTCTGTGTGTGTGTCTGTGTGTGTTCAAGCACTTTAAGTGATCTCTGTTTTGCAGATAGAAAGCTTAGACAAGAGTCTAGAAGACTTACTGACCAGGGTGGATGAATTCGTGGGAATGCTGGATATGGTATGTATAAGTTGGATGTGGTTGTGTTTTCAAAGTTAGATTAAACACAGTTGAATTGGTGTTTGTAAGTAAGACATAGAGAGGAAGAAGCCTCTTTAGTCTAGGCATGTTCCAGTATGAAGACACGTTTGATAATTAGATTACTTATTTTGGTAATCAGGTAACTCATGGATGAAAACTACCAAGCTTTCATTGTCAGAGCAAAATGTGTCCATATAGCTATAGAATCATATAATCATATAGAACTTCGGTTGGAAAAGATCTCTAAAATCATCAAATCCAGCTGTTAACCCAGCACTGACATATTCATCCCTAAACCATGTCCCAAAGTGCTACATCTTCTAAATACCTTCACCACTTCCCTGGGCAGCCTGCTTAAATGCTTGACAGCGCTTTCAGTGAAGATTTTTTTTCTAACTGCATATTTATGTAGTTGTATTTGTCTTGTTTAAAAGAACACTATGATATTCTGCTTATTCTTGAAAAAATATAAAGACATCCTTTGTTGGTTTTGTAATGAAAGTATCTAATCCGAGTTGCCAAACCACCAAAGCTAGATTTGTCTTTAGGGGACCCTCTTTTCAGAAAGGCAGCTTCGTTTTCACTTTTCTCATAGGGTCAGATGGGGAACTGAATGGAAAGTTCCTGTAAGCTGGCACTGGTAGATAGGCTGTTTTTTAAAGTGTAGCACATATGGTTTTCCTGCACAATTCTGTGGTAGGTTTGGGGTTTTTTTTAATACCAGTAAGCTAAGATTTTTGTGGCCTCACTTTTATGACAAATCTGAAGAAAAGTAGAAGTAGTAAAACTGAAGACAAAATTTTAGCTTAGTATGTTTATTTCTTTAGTGTGCCTTGGAAAATGCTCCATATCACTTCAGAAGAGATTGTATTAGCCTACTTTTAATATAAGTATAAAGGTAAATATTAGTCTCTGCAAAATACATTTTCTTCAATGTTATCTGGAAACTATACAAAAATGCTATAGTGTATTGATTTTAATCTAGTGTTTTTATACGAATTTATTCTAGTATTTTTAAACTCTAAATTATAGGCTGTTCATTGGAGGACAGTTCTAGTTTCCAGAATAAAATCTACTAAACATTTTGTTTCATTCATTGGTTTTTGTATTATTTCTTTGCATTGTCTTTAGATTCGAAGTGATTCCTCTCAAGTTGTCAATGAAAGTATACCTCAAATTTATACAAAAGCCACAGAAATGAGGCAGATATATAGGAAGATTGACAAACTAGAGGTATGTATTTGCTGTCTTCTAGATGCATTTTGTTTCCTAACAGAGGGAAAAATCAATGTCTGCATATTTGTGTGTGTATGTGCACACATGTGGAGTGAGCTCAGGTGAGTTGTGCTCTCCATGTCCATGCTGGGTTCAGTACTTCAGGGAATTCCAGATGTGTTTTAGATCTTTTTGCGACATATTTAAAAAAGAAAAAATGAAATTGTCCATTGACTGTTTGAAGCAAGGCAGTTTTTTGTGTTAGCTTTCAAAGTTTCAGAAACAAATAGAATGAGAGATCTCTTGATCCCTAATAAAGCTTCAAGACTGTGGTTCAGATCCTTGGTTTTTCTTTTGGTAGTAAAATGGCAGATAGAAGTCTAGATTCTGAAAAATCCAAATTAGTTATTTGAAAGGTAAATTGGAAAAGGAAGACTATTTTATTAGATTTAACCTGGTTTTCAGCCTTTTAAGTATCTCAAGTAATTTCTAGCATTAAAATGGACTTAGAGGCAGAAGGGAAATTGAGCATGAAGTTTTTGACAACTCATTTAAGCAATGGATCTTCCACCCCTCTTTTGCAATACATAATCCTGTTTTATGTTGTTAGGGAAAGTGTCATATTTGTTTTGTTGGGTTTTTTTACACCAGGCTTTTGTGAAAATGATTGGGAATAGCGTAGCTGGACTGGAAGAACGGGTCACAAAGGCAGAAACAGACCTTGGAGCTTTTCCAAGCACCTTCAAGAAACTCTTGCACACAATCAGCATGCCATCCTTCCTTAATGTAAGTAAAGTTTTGCTGCCATGTGACCAGCTTAGTTGCTCTGCTTACTAGATCAGATGCTTAAAATAATAATAAGTTTGTTGCACCTGTATATGAATGTAGCTGTACATTTTTAATATACTTTATTAGGATTTTTACAGAGTTCTCAGGCTTCTTTAAAAAAAAAAATGGAAGCAACCAAACTTAAAAATTTAATTTCTTACAAGGATTTGTGTAGCATTGCAAAACAAGGCTGAGCACACAAAGAGACGAATGTGAAGGACACAAACAGGCACATAATGCACAGGCCTTTATACTAAAGCACCCCTGATCTCTGGTGGTATGCAGAGCAAGTAGGAAGAGCCTGTACAGGCAACACTGCTAAAGGATCTTTCTGCATTGATAACATCACTGCACAAATGTTACCTAAAAGAAAACTAAAGCTAATCTGCACAGTATTTTTAAGATAAAGGTTATATTTGTATTCAGTGCACACAGTTGGATAATCATGTTACCACCTCGGTAAGCTTTCTAAGGATGCAGTTTTCTCCATCTTTCTTGTGGACTGTTCCTTTACAAAGGGCTTGAAACACTCTCTCTGGTGTATTTCAGAGAGGCCTTACCTAACACTGAACTGGCATTGTGCCTTGGGTTTAAAATAATCTTTTGGTTAAAAAAAAAATCACCTGAATTCCTGATGTTTCTTGACATCACCTGGCAGTACACCATTTGTAAGTTCTACTCTTTTGCATCTTGTCAGCTCACAGATTGTTTTATCTTTTAGTGTATCCATCCTGTACTAACTCAGTTTTCTGTGTTCTGGTAAGAATGATGAAAAAAATAGCTTTGTAGAAGAGGAGAGGAAGAAGGTTGTGGCTTTTGGAGTATTTTTGTTCCTACATCTTCCAAGTATATATGGCAGCAGAGAAAAATACATATAAAAAGAACGAGTGTTGTCTTGTTAAGGCTCAATTCAAGGAACTGGTTCTTCACTGCTGTTTACTGTGCAGTCTTTAAGTTAGTTAATTTCTCATCTCATTCCTTCATTTTCCTTAGTGTTTAAGTTTAGGAGTTCTGTAATTTATTTCTTTAAAAAAACCTAAAATCAACAACACAAAGTTGCACTTTATGGGCCAGTTAAAAACCAAAAAACCTGTACAAGTTGCGTTGAAGATTATTCAGCAGTATTTTCCATTTTTTTTCTATAAACAGTTAATAACCAAGGAATTACAGTCTTCACTTGAAAAGTTTGCTAGTTCAAAGAAAGTACTTTTTTAGTGTTGTAGGGGAACACTTTGTCAAATTAGCACTTTTTCCACGATTTAAAAGTTAGAAAACCTTTGAAAGTTTCAGGAGGGTGGACCTGGCATCTCCAGTGGTTTCTTAGTTTGATTATGGATAGCAATAAAATAACACTCAGAACTTACTGGCATTATTTGATTCACTGAAAGGCAGGTTACTGTTCCAAAGTGATTCTGGGTATTGCATAGTAAGATACCTACTTCCACTTGTAAACACAAGCATAAGTGAATGCAGATGCCTGTAGAGATTACTTCACTTGCCTGATATTTAACTAGCTCAATACATCAATGTTAAAATACATGTTTGGAAAATAAGGTTATTCTGATGTTATGATTTTCACTGTAGCTGTAGTTCACATTTTACTGCTAGTTTTAATTTACTCAAGTACCCTCATTCTCTTCCCATTTAAATGTATCTCTTTCTTTACACAAAGGCTGTATTTTTTATTTCTCAAGATGTGTATTTATAATCTCCCTTTCAGATTTTGCCCAAAGTTCTTCCCTTGTGAATACCAGGCAGTGTAAAGAACAGTACTTTAAGGTTTCTAATATCGCTAAAAATGTAGACCCTCAAAAGCTAAAAATGTCTGCTAATCAGCTGCAAAAATAACTGATCCTTAATGTGTGCTTAGGCAATTGTAGCTACTGTGTCTGCCTATAAATTTCCTCACTGGATTGAAATTGCCCCTTCTTGCACAGAGGCAAATGTAGCACCTCTTAAATCCGTGTCAGGAGTTACAGAAAACCTGTGACCTTAGTTTCCCGTGCTTGCAGATTGTTATGTGATAGGACAGTACAGAGTAGGAGAGTATTTTAAAAATCAGAACTTTGATTTTGAAGGTTGCTTTTACATTTGGCAAAATTTGTGATACAGAGAACACTGATAATATACACTGTTTATAGATCAGATCTTTGTTTATATTTTTTAATTCCATTGCAACTTGAATGAAAAAACAAACTTAGAGAAATTAATGGTATTGTAAAGTTAAAGACATAATTTAATGTATCAGCAATTTTGTATATAGCAGGAGAATGTGTACTTACTTCGTATGGAGTACAAGTACACAGCTCAACTGAATATTGAGAAATTTCCACTTTGTTTTGTAGGTATGTTTACTTATATCTTCATTTTGGTGCTGTAAGACCATTCTAAACTCCAAGGCTATCAAACAATGATATTTGGTGTACTTCTAACTTTATTATTGGTGAAGACTAAGTTCCTCATTCCAAACTGACAGGGCTCTATGAAACAGTTCATCAAAATATTTTTATTAGTTGAAAAGAACATTTAATGAGTGAAATCTTGATTTCAAGCATTCTATTTAATGCCAGGCATTGAAAACATGCCCTATGTCTGCATTGTGTTGCAGCATTATGTACCCACAGCAAGGCTGATGTAGTGGTCCTTGATGTTGTCTCTTTCAATGAGCCATCGGATACAGCAAAACATTGTACAGTTAATATTTAAAAGAAACATGTACACCTTCCCTCAGAAACAGTGTAACAGCTCTTTTCCAGTCCACTACCAAATTATTTTTAACATTGTGTCATACAAAGAAGCTCAGCAGGAGCAGCAACCTTCTTGAAAGAATAATTTGCTAGGTGTGTTTCCATAGGAAAACTTTTTGAGTAACTAAATGAGAACCCAGGCCCAGAGTTGACTCCAAAGAAGCAGCTGAGGAGAATTTGAAGGCTGGAGCAGAAAAGGTAAAGGTGTATGGCTTGAAAAGGTAAAGGTGTATGGCTTGGAAAGGATGAAGGTTACAATGACTCTCCCATCAGCTGGATGGTACAGTTTGGCTCCTGCAGTGCTGGCATGTCCTACGTGTTCCAGGACTGGGTCCTTTTAGGCGCTGGAATGGCAAAGGTCAAAGGCTGCGTTTCTTCACTAACTTTAGGAATGTGCCAGGCTCATCTGAGCTATGATTAAGAATTCATCCAACTAAGTAATATGCCTTAAAACTTTTCTTGTTTTGCATTTTAGCTCTGCAGGCATTTGTTTTAAAATGCTTTATGAAAAAGGCGAAAAATAAATTTCTCTAATTTGCAGAAATCATCTTCCTCACGACAGCAACAGACCCTCTATGAACCTCCAGTCCTCTTCAAGACTGAAGACTATTTTCCATGTCTTAATGAAGCACCTTATTGATGATTTTTTGCTTTAGGATTGATATGAATCAGCCAGAATAGAGAAGCCAAGTGAACAAAAGGAATGCCAACCTCAGAACAACTGCATTTTCTAAGCACTATTGATGGCATATTGCCATTCTGATTCTCATTGTCTTCCCTCAGGCAATATTTTCAGGTAATCTTTGTTTGTGCACATTATTTCAAAAGCCTTCCTAAAACACCATGTAAGTTTTCAGATTATTTTGGGGAAGGAATTTAAGAATATTTTTACATTACTTTTTTTTAATATGGAAATAATAGGAAACATACTATTGTATATAAGTTTTTTAACACATAAATATCTGTGCTGCTGTGCATGTAAATAGCTATATCGCAAGCAGGGGGTTTATTTGTCTTTTTTCATAATGTGCTGATTGAGGTGAAAGAAAAACTATGCATTAGGTTTCACATCTATTCCAAGGTTTTAAGCCTGGTCCCTGCAGTTTGTACAGAGAAATGCACCACATTGGGATTTACTTGTTGCAGGGGCAGGACTTGGGAGGTTGTCCAGGAATCAAGGACATGGCTCAATCCATGTGATGTAGTCCTAGTTCATAAAGCAAACATCCTACCCCACTGATGATCCTCAGGTCCCAGTGACCCAAACTTTTAATTATTGCATCATTGTGTTGTTTGATGTATAACCAGGTGGTCATGAAATAAATTTATGTATAGAGAGAGATATAGATGTATAAAACCTGCTGTCAAAAAGAACAAGTGTCTAAGTTGGGGAGGGATGACCCTGGACTGAACTTCAGTTAGGTACTTGACCAGATTGCTTTTCCTTCACAACTCTGTGTAGATACTGAGGCTTCCCACGCTGATTGCAATTTGTATTATCAATAAACTAATAGCTGGCTAACCCCTGTTGTGGTCTTGCATTTCACTGGACAGTATTTACCCACCTAGCAGGTGTTAGTCATAAATTGATGTATTCTTCTGAACAAGTTTTATCTCTGCTGCTCTATTGCCAGTGTAACTCACTAGAATACTCAAAATACAAGTCTGGGAGGAATGCTTTAGAGAAACAGTATTTCTCTAGATTTCATGTTGCACACACAAAACAGGTATGAAGTTGCAGAGCAGAGATTGTATATTAATACATCTTGTCTCCAAAGACCAGCAGGGATTGGGTTCTAAACATCTTAAATGTATCTGAAGCAACATTTATTAAAATTTAAAACAAAGATTTTCAAGTCCAAGTTAGTAGGCTCTAAAAGTAGTTCTGATGTAAAACTTACCTGAATTTTAACATAGGAAAATAATCACATAAATATGCAGAAAGAAACAGACATGACTTTGAAGCAGGGCTCCCCTCCCATCCTCCTTGTTTTCATAAATAATTCATTATTCAGATGTTCCACTGGAGCAACAGTTGCATTTCTAAAAGGCGTGGTGCCTTTCAGTGTATGCATAAATAATGCTTGAAGGTTTATCCCTCCTCAGTGAGATCTAATAAAATTACACACTTAGTGTAGCAACAGAAAGCTGCAGTCAGGTACTCTTAAACATGCTAACACTGGTATGAAAAACAAAGTAATCTTTAGAGCAACTTTCTAATTAAATGAATCACCTTCTCAAATAACTTTGTCCTCTGCTGTGTGGAGCCAAAATGCAGTTTCTTTTAAAAAGATGATGTTTGAAATATTAATAAAGATTTTAGCAAGTTTATACAGCTGAATATTTTTCACACAATATTTTTCATATTAGTAAGAGTGAACATTCATATATCCTGCAGTGGGCATTTTTGTTGAAGTGTTGTATGGAAAAAAAGAGCTGTATCTTCAAGGCACACCACCAATAAAAATTAGACAGTTCCTATAATTAGTATAGCTCTATGTTGGAAATTCTCCAAAATATTTTTATTACTGAAAATAATGGACAATACATGGAGAATTTGTTAAGGAAATGCTGCAAAAGACAGTAAATTAATTGTGGCTTTTAAAAGACATGGTACAAAATACCAGGGTCACTGTTCATCTGTTACAAAATTAAGCTCATGGTTATGAAATTAAGGCATTCTCATAATACTGACAAAACGCACCCTGCTGTTGGTTTGTTTGTACCTTTGCTGTCTCCTTATTCATGGTCAGCCCACCTCCCAGGAATAGCACAAAAAACATCCCAGATGTTCACACTCAGTAAAGAAATACTCAGAATATTCCTTTATTCTGTCTGCTGTTACCTTGCATTAGTGTAAAACCAGTAATAACTATATTGTGAATTAGGTTCAATATTTACTGGGTTTGCCAGCTGTGAACAAAATCTGAATCTCAAAATCCACTGATCCCAATATTCACAGCCCCAGAAGGCTCTACCTGCATCTTTCCCTACACCATGTTTATCCTCTTGCCTGAGTTCCAGGATACAAGCCAGTACCTATGGGGCTACATCATCTGTTTTTCACATGAGAGCTCTTCATATAGAACTGGTGTAAAGCAAGATGTGGTTGTGCTGTGCTGCTAAAGGTTGAGTATCAGGCACATGAAATGAGCTGGTGTTTAATATCAATAAAGTAGTCTACATACACATCTTACTTTTTTTCAATGTCATTAAGCAAACATTTTAAAGCAATCCTAGCAAAAGTAATGCTAGAAGTTTTTATATTCCTATAGTTATGTACATTCTAGGCCCATGTTAAAATTAGCATTAGCCTAATGCTAATTGAAACTAATGCAGCTTTCTAAAAGTTATCTGTTTGCTGTACAACATATGTCAATATGTCACAGAAGCTGCATTCACAAGATAGTCACAGTGAGGTTATATCACAGTCAGGTTGGACTGAATGTTATAGGCCTACACTTTTCATAGCTCCTGGACAAAAATGAGCATGATCTGTCTTGCATAGGTATTTAATTATATGATAAACTCTGCCTGAAGTCAGCACATAAAGATTGATATTTATATTTAATATTTTTTGGACCAGCAGATTTTGTTCCAATCAAGCAGTGCTGCAACTGCAGTAAAGCCCAAAGAAATTACAGAAGGATGCAGATGACTGAAATGAAAAGAAACAGGTTTGATTATTTATCTGATCAAATAAGATAAATTACTTAAAGATGCACTGGATTACATTGACATAAAAACTTGTGGCATTTCATTACTTCTGCTGACAATAACCTTCAGGGTTAAGTAGTTTTACTTACAACACTAAGAATTAAGTAGCAAGGTAAAGCTGTAAAGAGTGATCCTGAGTGAAAGACCTAGCAGAATGAGTAGGAAGAGGAAGACAGCTTGCACCTTTGTCTGTGAAAAGAACTTTATATTTGGCATTGGTAAATAATGCTCCCATTTAAAACAAAAAAAAAAGAAAGAAAAAGAGGAAAATGGTTTTTAAGTGATTACTTTTTTAAACTCCCTCACTTTTCATAGAAAAGATATTGGTCTTGGACCAGCTACCAAGAAAATCCTTGAAAAGCTAAAATCCCTGTCAGATTCAGCTATGGTCAAAGAGGACCATAACAGGAGTTGGTATCTTTCCAGCCACTGCAGCTAAATCCATCAGGGGTGAGGAGTTTCCAGCTGCTGGGATTCCCATCCGTGTAGGAGCTGAGCTGCTGTGGCAGGCTGTGCTGCAGCGGCAGAGCAGAGGCTTTGTCCCTCAGCTGCTTTTGCTGATTCTACTCCAAGCCGATGGGTGGTAGTACAACCTAAAGATGGTAGTGCAGACTCCAGCGGATCTCAGAGATTTGGAGAGTGTTCTTGCTTGATGTTATCTATTCCCAAACTCTTTCAATGCTGGTCATTTTTTATGATTTGGAAAAACTGTAAAGGATATGGGAATGGTGCATGATGTCTTAATAAGGAGCAAGAAAATAGAAAAAAGGAGGACAGGTGTTGCTCATGGGCAATGCCAGGGACACAGAATGCAATCACCCATAGATACAGACTGTGAAAAGGAAAAATTAAAATAATGCCTCTGGAATTATGTCAGACTAAAGGATATGGTAGGGAAACCAAAATATCCTGTCTAAAATCCACATGGAAGATTCAAAATGATATTTCATTTTTGTCAGCTTTAATATTGTCTGTACATTCTTTGGTGGACTGTTAAAGTGATACAAATACATCAAAATTGCATCAATATTCATTCCAATGTGCTATCTATATGGGATCTTAAATAGTATATTTTAAAAGTGTATCAAAAATACAGATATATGAATGTGCTGACAGACCTAAGAAAATGAACTGAATGTTAGCAAGAATTTCATCAGAGGGTTCAGAGTGAAAAGACAAAGGGACAGAATTCACTGGGGGAAAGTGCACTCACTGAGAAAAGAAGGATAAGTATCCAATTCAATTTCTCATCTCCCACTGTTTCAGAAGCTGTAGGTTTCATGAGAATAGCTCAATGCCTACATTATTTAAAATTAAATTAATTGCCATCTGTTCCTTACAGGTGACACTGACGGGAGTTTCTTTACAAGCAAAGCAACCTTTAAGAAAAAACAAAGGCAGAAATTTCCACAATCCTAGGACATTAAAACTGAGGGCTGGCACTAAATATGACAGAAGCACCTGAGAACTGCAGACTGGCAATAAAGCTGGTTCTGATTGATTCATAAAAATAAAATTTAAAAAAGGAAAAAAATGAATGGTAAGAGCCTTATGCAGGAATGGAAGAGGCAGAAAATAGCATAGCCAGGGCATGTGCCAAGGGGTGAAATTGTGGTGACAGAGCTGTGAGCAGCATCAGCAGATGAGGGCAAGATCCCCGAACTGGAAGGTAAGAATGGAGATCCACAACAGATATTACATATATATGTGATGTTGTTATTTTTTCACAGTTTAGGAGCTTTTTTTCTCCCTCCAGTGTGCACTTTTCCCAAGTATATAGTTTTGGGAGGGGCTATAACTGTACTAGAACTGTGGACCAGTTCTAGTGTCTGTGTCTGGACCGGGCTGCTGTTGCTGCTTCTGGTTACTGCCTCTTTCTCAAAAGCAGTAGGACTTGCAGGTAGCTAGCCAGATCATTGGACTGTCCTGGCTAAAAATCAGTGCTGCCAAGCCAAACAGTCCAGCCCCAGCACTGATGTCTTGGCACAAAGGTGAGGGGTGACACTCCTCTACTCCCAGCCAACCCCCTGAGAAGGCAAGCAAAGCACTTACTCTGGCAGTGTGTCCCCGTGTACAGCTGGGGAGGTGCCTGCTGTGGAATTAACATCTGTTTCCTTCATGTGTCTTTGATTAGCCCTTTTCTCTACAGGGATGGCTTTGCAATTTGTATGGAAACACAGAGGGAAAGAAGAACAGGAAAGAAAAAAGGTATTGGGAATAACCTTCTTGTTGTCATTACAGAGATGTCTGTGTGTCCTGCTCAGATGCCTGCTTCCAGCAATATTTATCAACTAAAATGTGATGGTTCATCTGCTAGTGATACACAGTGTCCTTATTCTTGGTGTCAGAGGTTGCTGAGAACTTTTGTGGAAGTGTGCTTGTTGCATCTAAAATCCAGTGTATTATCAAGCAAAAAAATATTTGGGAAGAAAAATACTAAACAATGTAATTGAACAAAAATTGTATTTTCTTTCTGGATTTATTAGCTTGACTTCTCCTGAATTTCATTGTGTTTCTGTAGTTGAAGGACAACACGAAGCAGTAATGCCAGAGGAATCTTGCCTAAGGAAAATCAAGTAGGATATTGTTAGCTAACAAGGTAGATGAGCAGTGCCATTGCAAACTCATTACATGTACCAGTGAGATAAGTCAAGATTCTGCTAAGTGAGTTGGATGGAATTATGAGGACACAGAGTCAATAACAGAAAGAGGCCAGCAAAAGCAGGGTTATAGGAGATACCCGTGCCCATCTTGAATAGTGTTCTGTCTCTCATTAGTTTGCACTGTGGGACTGCCTGTGGGTGTAAAATGGATTCTTTTGGGACTGAATACAGCCAGAGACTTGCTCAGGAGTTTAGCTGACTTGCTGCAACTGCTGTTGGATGTTCATTCCATGCTGCTGGCCATGCACTAGTTTTAGGCAAAGATGAAATTCAATGAAACATTAAGCTACAAATCTGCCTGAACTACTGTGCTGAAGTACTTGCTAGCTCAGTCATAGACCCAGGGTGGTAAACACCACTCTGCAGGGGTCTTCTTACTCTGCAGGGGTAAGAAGACTGAACCAAAACTCTGGGATGAATGCAGATATGATGGTGCTTCAATATGGATATTGTGGGGATTGTGAAAAGCCTGATGTAAATGTCAGGTAAGAAAGCTGCTGGAGAGGAGATGATGGAGGGGTAGACATAGATCTAACTGGAGTAAGTTCAGTTCAGGTCCACAAAGACAATTAAGGGACTGGAACATCTCCTGTGAGGAGTGTCTGGGAGAACTGGGATGGTTCATCCTGAAGAAAACTCATCTCATTCATTTGTATAAATGGTGATCTCATTCATTTGTATAAATACCTGAAGGGAGGGAGTGGAGGAGAGGGAGACAAGCAATTCTCAGCAGTGCCCACTGGTAGGACAAGAGGCAGTGTGCGCAAAAATAAAATCTCCTTGCCAAAGCACCTTCTCTGTTGCATCCCACATTCATATTTTTGAACCTGTTCCCACAAGCTTCTTTTAATATCCTCTAATTCTTGTATTGGAGGACACAATCAACAATCATGAGCCATCTGTGTTGCTCATCCTCTTGTAGTAATCTCCGTTATTTCCTTTTCCGTGATCTCTTCCACTGGCTGAAGAATCACAGAATGGCCTGGATTTGAAGGGACCTTAAAGATCATCTGGTTCCACCCCTCACCATGGGCAAGGACACTTTCCTCTAGAACAGATTGCTTAAAGCCCTGTTATTTTGTGTATGAAGCTTCCATGGTTTTGCTGCCTTTCTCTGATCCTTTCCCACTAATGCTGTATCCTATTTGAGATCAGAAAGCTAGGACTACCCATGTAATTTAAGGCAGAAGCAAATCAGAGGTTTAAACAGTACCACAGTCTGCCTTTTTCTTGTTTCTTCTCTACTTATTTCCCTGTATCAGATGTGCTTCCTTGTCTTGTTCTGAATGTTTAAACTGATGGTTTCCAGGACCTATCAGAGTTGTGTGATCTCATTTATGAGTAACTGCTCAAATTTGCTTTCTGACTCATAATGTGGTTCATGTACAAGGATATTTTAATGTAATAGCTAAATTTGTGGCTGTTAAGCAGGAGCTACTTCCAATCAGTAGGATGAGGTTTTGCTAAAACAAAGGTTATGTGGATCAGATACAAAAAGTTGTAGATTGTGGGGCAATGCACAAGAAGGCAAAATAGAGGTGCTGCATTGGTCAATATGTTTGTGTGGATACACCACTACTGGAGGTCAGTAACTGGCCTGGTTTTCTGACCCCTTTGTGCATTTGTGCTCACAGGGGCTGTCATTTACCTTTTCTAATCATAGCTACAGAGCAGTGGTCCTGGCAAAATGGTGTTTAAACTCAACCTGAGGTACTGTGCTGAAGCAGAGAGCCCATGAAGCACACTCCAGATACTGTTCAGCCCACTGCAGCCTTGGAGGAGAGAAGGAACACTTCGAGGAAATGACAGAAACTCCCTTTCTTTTCAGTGCTCCCAAATCCTTCTTTGTGTCAAGTCTGTCCAGGGTACCTTCTTCTCCCCCTCTTTCCCTTAACTCCTCTGTATCCTGAGACTGAGCTGCCTCTTATGGAGCCCCTTTTCTCCCTGGTAGGGTGGAGGGGAAGTACTCTGAGCACCTGGACAGGTGAGAAGTGGGATTTCCTATGGAGGCTCCAGCTTTGAGCAAGTTGAGAGCAACCATGCTGAGAGGTTTACTCAGGTTCTTTTGTGAAGCAAGAACCCCTGTAGATCGAGCCATGTTGAGGAACATCCCAAGTCTGAAGTGGGTCTGAAGTGGCATTTCACTGCCCTGCTCTGGTGAGATTAGTGTACTGTTACTCTCAGACATTTGGATGATCCAGAAGAATCTTAGCTGGGCCTCGAGAGAGAACAGCAGTGCTTATGCTACACTCCTTTGGGCAACAGTACTTATACATTTTGTTCCCCAAACCTTTGCTTGGAACCCAGCCCTTGAGACCATTGTTGGTTCCAACCCCCACCGTGGCAGGGGGATTGGAACTAGGTGATCTTTAAGGTCCCTTCCAACCCAAACCATTTTGTAATTCTATGATGATGATTAATCACGCGCTACTTTTATCTCGCAGTGTGTAGGAAGAAGTTGAAGTGAATGACTATTCTGCAATCACAGTCTGCTGTTTTCTCTGTAAGAGTTTTGTGGATGTGGCCATTTGATAACAGCATAGTGCTTAGAAAAGAGGTATATAGCCTTGCTTTTGCACTCTTCCTCTTTCCAGCTCAGTTTATTTCATTTTCTTCAGCAACTGAGCATTATGGTCAAAATAAAAAGCAGTATATTGTCTTGCAAGAAAAATTAGCATCTCCAACTGTGTTCAAGTTGACTTTTTTTGATCTGCTACACAACATGGCTTAATTCACAGGTGAAATGGCAATACCAACACAGAGCCCAGAAGCAAAGCCTGGCATAAGTGCAAGAAGAGGAATATTCTCAAATATTCTACCATCTTTTATTTCCCATTTCCCTTTTACATTTTTTAAAATTAGCAGTTTTATTGTTGCCTGATACAGCTTTGTGCATAATTTTTCAGTTTACTCACAATGTTATTCCTGTGTGATGTTTTTATAGTCATATAAATACTGTCGGGCCTTAGTGTTGCTTGTTAATGGTGTCTAGGGAAGTCAGATTTGTTACACTTAGAATTGCTCACAAACTTTTTGTCTGCATGGTTTGACTTGTGGAGAAACTGCTCAGTGTTGTATTTAAAAGCAGGATGGGATGCATCCACACCTCCCTGGCAGGGCCTGCATTGACAGTGTGGTCCAATGTCTGTCCCAGCCTGCGTGGACACCTAATTGTAACTGATAGATGCCAACTGATGGAATGAACTAATGACTCAAAACATTGATGATGACAGGCATTTGTATCAACTGGACCCATCAGAGCGTGCACATGTGGGAAGGTTCATCTCAGGCTTCCTTTATGTGTCTGAACCTGCCTGCCAGCAGGTGGGGATCTGCACAGGCAGCAGCTGACTGGCTGCTTCTTCCTCACTTGCACTGCTGCTGGAACAGAAATGTGCAGACTGAAATCCATGATGCTACCGGGGCCCTCACAACAGGCACAGAGCTCCACAGAGCCCTGTTTAGGGGGTTCCCTTGCCAGATGGAAGGAGGTATTAAGCTCTGTACAGGCAGACCTCTGCAAAGACCACAGGTAACCTGGGATCTGCCTGGGGCTCCTTGCTCTATCAAAAAGACATCTGTTTAATCCTGAATTTTGCAGATTTAGCCATATATGGTTGCTCTATCAAAACATTTGTTTAATCCTGAATTTCTACAGATTTAGCCATATATGGTTGGCTGGTGGAGGGTCCTGGAGGAATATTGAAGGCTGTCAGCACACGGCTGTGAAGACCAAGCTGGATGAGACAGCAGGCAGCAGCAGCAGCACAATCCCAGCTGAGCCCAGAAATCCACACTGCCACTTCCAACACAGGCCTTGCCAGGTCCACAGTCCTGAGGGAGCCTGTGGGGCACCACAGGAATGCCCGTGGCTACCCAGGGCTAGTCACAATGCAAGCAGCACATGGGGCAAGCTGGGCACAGAAGAAAGAAAAGAGGTGCAGGAAGCTTCCAGAAGAGGCAGGAAAGCAAAGAAGGGAAGTATCTGGTGGCACCAGAGGAGGTTATGAGACTGTGTGCGTTAGGGTCAGTCACATCAAGGTGAAGAGAAGTGGCTGATGTGGGCAGGTGAAATGGATTTGCTTTATTAGGAGAAAAGGGAAAATAGAATAGAATGAGTAATGTTTTGTCATCTGAATACCCCAGTCAGTTTGACACCAAAATTTTAGCCACAGATTTTCAGGATGCAGATGAAATTGCTCTACTGCAGATGAGTTATCACTAACTTCCTGATTGTAATGATTCATGCACTTCCTTTCAAATTCCATTTTTCCTTCTCATGTGCTCTATAGCCTATTCCAGAAAGAATATTTATTACACCAGTCTTTACTAGGTAAGTGTTACTTTTCTTAGCCAGCTGTTTCTGTTCTGCTTTCCTTTTAACAGGAAGATGAAACAAGTAAAATTAGTCAGACCACATTGTACCTTTTTTTGCTCCTTTTCCAGAAAAAAAATAGTAGATATGGCCATAGGAGGCAGAATACTGAACTCCTCTGACTGCACAGGGTATTTCTGTAGCTGTAATGTAGTTTCCTATGTCCACTATTAGATAATAATAATGCCATCCTAATATTCTCTCTGTGTAAAGGAATCATGTTTTGGAGGTGCTTTGACACATCATAAAGCAAATGGAAAACCCTGTTTGTTACCATTCACATTTTTTGATACTGTTTGAGACTGGTAAAAGGAAATTAATGGCTTACAGCTTGAAAATTATCACTAGCAGTGGCTTTTATTTAATCCCTCCTATTATTTTCAAAGGCTCGTTTGAATTCTTAATTATTAGTGTACATACCTCCTCTAAATTTCCATCTGATAATATTCTTCAGTATTATTCTTTAGTGTGGAACTTTCAGGTGATGTTAAAATAATAAAAGATTATTATTTTAATATTTTAAAATTCTCTTTAAAAAGAGGCTTTTAACCTTTTAAACCCTCTTTAATTGTTTCTCCCTCCTTCCTCTTTGCTTTTGTATGTCTCAGCTTACATTGCTTTCCTGTCTTTGATGAGTCATTGCATTTACTTTTTACTGATGCTTTTACATTTCAGGCTGGAGCATTGATTTTGGTTTCCTTGTTTTCTGATCAGAAAAAGCACAATTTTTTTTCCCTGTAGGTATCACTGGATTTTTGTCAGATCAGAGAAACCCTCTTTTTCTAAGTTGTGATTTCACAGCATGTGGTATGCAAGTGTATCTGGTTATTTTTGAAAATGCTTGGTGCTATTTCCTACTAGCAGTCCAGGTCCTGAAGCAATGTTGCTTTATAATTCAGCTGAATATTATAAAGATCTTAAACATAAACAGTATAAAATATAACAATCAAGTATGAGAATATAAATGAACATTTTAAATACCAGAGACTCCCACTTATACAAATATAAAATCCCTTTTACTCTTTGTCTTGGCCATAGGGTGGCACTGGTTATTGCTGAGCATTGATGTGTGTCCTAGGAGTAGTACAACCCAGTATTTTAAGTTTAGCAGAGCATTTTCAGAGACTAGGGATCTGGTTCATTCAGACTGGTCCATGGTTTATTCACTCCTGCAAGTAAAACAGCAGCTTTTTCCTGACAGGGCTCTAATACTACCAACTCCAGCTCTCTACCCTCCTCCCCAGCCAACTACTGCCACACAGCAGAGAGACTGAGAAGAGATTTCCTTCTGCACCTTCTCTGACTTCCTTCTCCTCTTCTGCTGCCTGCCTTGCTGCCAGCAAAGGAAAATATCAGGCAGCTGTGAGAATGAATGCAGTCTCACACCCCGCGGTTTCCTCCTCTGGGTGGTGATCAGTTGCCTTCATGCCTCTTCTCTGTGACCCCATCAGCTGTCAGTGACACTCCCTCAAGCTGTGTCTCAGCCCTGCCAGTGGAACCACCACAGGAGGAGCAGTGTGTTGGTGAAGGGATGTTGCCTTTCCCCACTTGCTGCTGCTACTTGCATAAGAAGAAAAAACCCAACCCTTGCATCTTTTTTTTTTTCTTTACTTACCATAGAGCCAAGCCTTCAGAGGTGGACAAAGGATAATTAAATCCTGATGAGCCAGCAGACTTGGCACAAAACCAAGAAGAACCTTGAAATATTCAAAGGCATTGTAAAATAATGGGAAGCATTAACCTCAGATCATTTTTGTGATGATGAGAAGATGAAAGTTGGAAACACGTAACTGAATTACTGTTTGTAGATATGCAGCGCTTCTGAAGTTAAATCAAAGTATCATTCACTGTAGTTAAAGTGGTTAATATTTGCCAGATTAACTTGAGGCATTTTGATGTAAAGTGTAGATAACAGTGGCACAGCGTGCTTACACAGATGAAATGAGACATACTCACCTCCAATGCTTTTCACAGAAACACACCATCAGCACAGCTCCTCTTTAACCTGCAAAATCTTATTTTACTAATACCTTCTACAGGTTATGTTGTAACAGAGCAGGAAGTGATTCATTTTAGACATACAAATGTAGTTATACTTCAAAGTGCTTTATCACTTTTCTGTTTCAACTTCATGTACAGCAGGTGGGTAAAACTTCAACATCATTTAGCTGTATGAGAGCCCCATGGGCTATGCCCACTGTGGCAGCAGATCTATTTGTCAGCAGAATTTCTTCTCACAGCCTACTTTTATCAGAAGACAGATGCGATTACTAAGCTAAAATGGTATGTGAAAACATATGGTGTTTTGGAGCTGCTTGGTTACTGTGGAGGATAAATAGCTCCTGACCCTAACCAGGATCTTTTCATGAAAAAAGAGCGGTGTCCCTATGCCTTATAAAGGCATGGGCAGGCTTATTCCAGCGCTCAAGAAGGGGCGGTAGCGGTTCGTGCTGCTGAGTTGTTTGGCTTTTTTTTTCCAGCAGCGGTCGCAGGCGAATGAAGAAGTTGAGCTGAAACTGCGAACACTTCATCCCGGCACTTAGCGGCAAAACTCAGTCAAGAGAGGAGGAAGCAGGTGAAATTAAAAAAAAAAAAAAAAGAAACCCACTTGGTCATGGGGAAATCAGGTGAGCAAATGCCTTCGTGCAGTTGGCTGTGTGGTCGCACAAAGTCCGTGCCTGGTTTTGTGCTTGGAAAGCATTGCTAAAGCGTTCAGTGGCTTTCCTCGGAGAAGGCTGCTTTCATTTGTGCATGGTACAGCCTGGGAGGAGCTTTCTCTCTGACAAAGGGTTGGATTGAAAAAAAGAAAAGAAAAGCGACCCCCCTCCTCAGCCTGCACGGTGTAGAGGTAGTTGTATTTCATATACAACTTTGTAAAGTTTGTATTTTGTAACTTAAAATACTTTAACTTTGCTGTAAAAAATGGCTATGAATCCTGTAGCTTTAAAGTTATTTTGTGTCTTGCTGTGTGACAGAACTTATTAGCCTTGCAGATAAGCTGCAGGATGCTTCGAGGGGGGTAAGCTTTATCACCTTCCTGTCGGAAGGATTTAGATGTAAGATCTGGTTACTATTTAACTGCGGACAGACTTGCTCAGCTCCTAAGTCTCTCCCCAGCTGTGCGCATATTCTTTTAGCCTTTCCCTGCTGCTGCTGCTGCCTGTGCTTTGGTTCTTACCCCACTGCTGCTGGCTGTCTGTGTGCCCTGCTCAGTTTGGGCTGGAGAGACTTCTCCAAAGCTGCCAAGGAGCCAGAGACCTTCAGAAGGGAGTGCTCAGTGCCCCGGGTTTTCTCCGCCTTTGTCCTGTTAAGGCCATGAGTAAAAAACTGTCCTGAATTTCTGAAACAGCAGTGAAACTGGATGGGACTTTTTGTTCTTGTTCTTAGGGCATTGTTTCTGTGACAAATCAGAGCCTAGTGGCATGTTGTCTGTCTGTCCTGTGTGTGAACAGCACATATGGGGACATGCTCAGCAAAACCTAGAACTCGATTAACTCAAAACTTTATGCCTCTTCAGAGAAACTTAAAGAAAATCTTTGTGTGAGTAACACTTTAAAGGGCCTCAGCATGGGCATATTGAGTTTTTAAAAAATTTTCTTTATTTTTAAAGGTCAGCTTGCTAGATGAGATCAGAGCTGTCTGCAAATATGACTGTAGAGGGCTTACTGGTATGACACCCAGTCCAGACAAGCCACCTGCTTTTTTTTTGGCAAAGTCCAGCTGCCAGTGGGTGGGTTTGGCCTCATATCCTGACAGCTAGATTGGGATAAATAACCCTATAACAATTTAAATAAGCATAGTCACTGTGAAGTATCAAGTTCAGCATTTCCCATGCTAAGAAGTACAAATACCAAATCAGTGTAGTGCCTTTTCATTACATTATCAAAGCACATTGGGCAAAAGCAGTAGATATACTCCACTGTGCATCTCACAATCCCCAAAGGAATAAAAATCTCCTTTTGTTTTAATGCATGAAAATTGCTAAAAGAGTCATAAGGCAATTACCATCTTCATTTTTTTCCCTTGCATATTTATTGCTGTGCATTAGTTGATTTTTACAAACTTAGGAACAATGGCAGACCAGAAACTCCCTTTGCCAAGGCTTGGGTAATGTTTGCAGCCTTAAGTGGTTATACAAATAGAACTTGAGATCTAGGTATGTGTTAAGAATGTTTTCTATTTGTGTCATGCTTTTCAAACCAATGTTAAACTACGTCCAGGTTATTGTCTTTGAGCTGTGTGCAATATTTTTAGATGAATCATAAAACTGAGATCCTGTCCTGACAATTGGTTTATTGACTAAATCCCATCTGCCCTTTCTAGTTCACTGAAGTCTTCAAATTCCTCTCTGAGATCATTCAGTGTGGTTTGCCTTTGAATGGGGAGAGCAGCTGTTGTACAGGGTATTGCTTCCTCTGTGCTTTTTGTGAAATACAAAAAGTGTTCCTGCTCTAGTGCTCTTAAGGTGTGATGCAGACAAATTTCTCTGTACTAAGGTACATGGACATGTAACTGGTGGCATGACAGATCTGTTTGACCTCAGAACAGATCCCTTGCTCCTTTTCTGGGTCAGAGAGGTTAAGGCAGGGATTACCTGAAGGTTTAATTTAAGGATGCTCTAATTCATGACAAGCAGGGCCACTACTTTAAATGAGCAGTTTCTTTAACTTCTTGGGTTTGGTAAATCTGTCTTGAGGTCTAAGTATCGCCACGCAAAGAAAACCTGCTATTGGAAATCTCAGTTCTTTGGTAAAAACTCTCCAATAATGTTGTAATACTAGTTGTTAGATTATATTTGAAGCAATGTTCATTCCAAGTGTCAGAGCTAGAGACTTAGCACTCTGCGTTTCATTGGATAGAGCTGAGTGTTGAAACCATTGGCACCTCTGACTCAGCTTTCTTCCCTGAAAGCTACAGGCTGATGAAACTAAATTCATACTGAAACTTCCTTGTCAGGGTTAGAAAATGCCTCCCGTGGTCATAACTCCTGCAAGCACTTAAGCCAAACACGGAGACCCCCTCTGCCCTCCCCCAGGTCTTCCCTTTTCAGACACCATTTGGATTAGTGGGGAGTGCAGGCAGCGGTCCCCATAGATCCCAGAGAGCTCTAACCAAGAAGACAGGGACAATATTTCTGCAGGAAAGGAGGGGATGGGGAGCTGGCAGCTCTTGGCTACCCTGTTGCTGAGACTGCCGTGCTGGCAGGGCTCTGACCCCGCTGCAGCTGTGCGCGGCCGGAGGCGGGGTCCTGCGGGCAGCCCTCGCCCCACGGGGGATATCCATCCCTGCCAGCAGCTGCAGGCGATGCTCAGGAAAGCAGCTGGCTGCGAGCTCCACTCCTCCGCTCTGGAGCACGTGGATTTCTGCTGAGCAGTGGGAGTCTCTGAATAGGCTGGCATGGCGGTAGGAAAGGCTGCTAAAAGTCTTATTTCTCCCACTTCCCCCCGGGTTCAACCTCGTGGGGGAAGGGAGCTTGCCCCGCTTGCTCCCTACGGGAGAATAGCTCTCTTTACTCTGGCAAGTGTGTGCAGACGGTGTCAAGGTCAGGCACAGTAAATACGGCAATCTTTTTACAGAATTTGGTTTTGTTTTATTTTTCTGCTGGTTTTCCTTTTTTCTACCACTTCTACAAATGTGGGCGGGACTCCAGAGAAAGGGCTGGGAGTTACCCACTGCTCTGCGTGTTGAGTCAGTACAAAAAAACAAAACAAAACAAAGAGGGGCTGAGAAAGGGTTTTGAGAAAAGGAAAAGAGACAGGAACCAGACTCAATGCAGTTTTCCATGCCGGTTTTAATCTCATTTAGAAGCATGTGCTGGTTTTTAACTCTTCAGATGCATCTTCAGAGCACAGTAAAAAGGACTGTTGTGTTTTCTGCAGAACAAGCTATGTCTTCAGCTGAAATACTGACTTGTATTTCAGCATCCTGGTAAGAGACAGCCATGTCAGGTCATGACAAAAATACAGGCATACTGGACAAGTGACCTGTTTGCTTTCTGAGAAATCAGATACTCCCAAGCTGCCAAAATGGTAAAGAGTTATGCTGGCTTTACAGTACTGGAGGGGATGGGGAAGATGGATTGTTCTGAACTGCTAGAAACTGAGCTTTTGCATTTGGTAACATTGGGATAGTTGCAGAACTAGCCAACACAAGTTACTGTCTTTTTCTTTACACCAGAACTGAACTGGTGGTGTGGTGGGAAAATGACTTTGCAAAACCAAAGTTAATTCAATTCTTAGTCCCACATCTACAGTTGTGTGTAGAAGACATTGATTGCTGGGTTCAAGTTCAATAAGTAGCAGAGAAAAAAGTCTTCCAGGAATGTGTCAGGCTTTGGCAGTATTCTGGGCCCAATTTCTACCTGTCTGTTGAAGCATCAGGGTTTTGGTGGGGGAGGAGAGTGCAGCAGCCACCGTGTGCAACAGCAGTTGCTCCTGTCAGCTGTTGGTTTATACCCTTAGCTCCTCGTGTCCAAAGCAGATAAATACTGATGCAAGTGGGAAGGGCTGAGGAAGAATAAGATAGAATGTGATGGTCTGTAGTAACTGAGATACCGACCAAGGTTTCCCATGCTATTTTGCTGTACATAAAAAAAAAAAAAAAATTGAGCATGAAGAAAGCTTTTATTACATGCAAACGCTGCACCCATTTCTATCCATACAGTTGGTAGTGTGTGTCCTGCCTAGGTTTGAATTTGCTTCTGTTGATGCTCTATGTGCAGGAACAAAAAGTATGAGAAAACAAGTATTTTGATTTTAACTGTTTTGTTGTTTATTATTTATCTCAACAGGCCAGAAGGCCGTGTCAGAGCTCTCATTCTGTAGTGGCTATGTTGTTCTCTGAAAGATAAGTTGGAGCCTATCTGTGTTCTGTTTTTACAGGCAGATCTAGACAAGTTCTGCCCATTCTGGGAAGGTCTGAACAGCAGCCAGAGCTGGGCTGGGTGGCCCTGTATAGGGGGATGAGGTGAGGCTGTGTGGGTGCCCAGTCTCCCTGGTGCAGAACTGGCTCCCATGCAAGTAGGTGAGAGGAGTTGGTAGGAGTTCTGGAGTGTTTTGTAGGAAGACAATATGGGTCTGTTTAGGTCACTGTAAACATTTAATGTATCCCTGGAAATGTTCAAGGTCAGGCCAGATGAAGCTGGGGTAGGTTGAGCAATAGGGTATAGTTGAAGGTGTCCCTGCTCAGTGCAGGAGGAGTGGCCTAGATGATCTTCAAAGGTCCCTTTCAATCCAAACAGTTCTATTATTCTATGATTCTATGAAATAAATACCCTTTAAAAAAAGATTTTATATTGTGAGAACTGGAGTTTAACCTGTTGAGCAGAGGGATGAAAAACAGGTGGTGTAATTGATAGTAAATGTGAGTAAAGAAAGATTTCTGTGCCTCCCTGCCTGACTTTGGGTACTGGATGGGTGAGTTCACACAGATCAGTGATCAGAAGAAATGTGCATGGCCATATTTCCATGCCTCAGGGAGGTGCATAAATAAACATACTTTGAGCATTGCCACAGCTATCTTGGATGTCCTTGGCAGAAAAACAAGGTGGGAGGACATTGGAGCTGATGAGATTAAAACTAGTTCAGGTATGCTTACCCCAAACCATGATAGAACATGAATGGTAGAGGTGTAAAATGCAGGAGCACATCCCAGCAGACATGGGATTGTTCTATCTCACTTTGATTCTTGTTTGCAAAATTCTTCACTTTCCAAAGACTTTGGTTGGCACCACACAGCCAGAAGTGCTATGGAAAATGAGCTTGGCACTGGGTAAAAACAAGGTTGTGTCTGTTGCTGTCCATCTACAGAGCATAAGAACATGCAGCATGCAAAATATGAATAGAAAAAATTATTCCATTTCAATTCAATTACTTCTGTACAATTACTCAAAACAACTGATTTCTGTTGTTACTCATTACTGAATATAGTTGTGCCTTATTATCTTCAATAAATTTCTGTAATTATAAACTCTAGGCATATACAGCACACTGGGGAAAGAAGAGATGGAGAAGATTACACGAATTGCATCTCCTGCAAAGTGTGATTCTAACACAAACAGGTCACTTGTGGCTTTGTGTTTGGAAGTGCATGTGCCCTAGGAATTAATTAAGAACAGGAGGTCTTTCTGATGGGAGAGTCTCCTTAGCCTTTTTAAAAGGGATAGCAGCATACACATTAGATGCCTACAAATGTCGTCTCTGTGGCTGTGTGGCATGATTACAATATTCAGGTGTCCTTCCTGGCAGAATAGTAATAAAAACAACACTTTTGATTTTTTTTTTTTTTCATGCAAAGCCAGGACTGGCTGCTCTGGAGATGACGAGCAGTCAGTTCCGACCTTATGTCACTCCATGGAAGTGATTGCTGGCTGTTCTGATTGTTGGTCAGTTTGGAGGAGACAGGTGCTACAAGCCAAGGACTTCTCCTCACACCCTTGCCTCCAGTGGAAGTGAAAAGTTGCTTCTGTCAGTGCTCAAGACCTCAAGACTGCTGATTAGTGCTGCTTGTTTTGTAAATGTCTGTATCACAGAAGGCTCTGCTGCCTCTCAGAGCTGTGCAGCCTCCAGTTTACCAGGTGTTCCTTTTTAATCAGGGCAGTCAATTGCCTTACTGTTTATAAAAGGCCTTAAGTGAGGAAGTAATCAGCACTGTCTATTATAGCAAGAATAGGACTTGCAATCAAATAGTGACATGACTAATGTCATTGAAACATTATTGCATTGGCAGCTTCATATTCTCAGGCCACATGCCCCAGACTGGGTATGAGGGAAAAGAGTGTGTTACATTGTGTGGCACAGGTAATGCAAGGTTATTAAGTTGCCAGTTTGCTGTAGAGCAAGCCCAGATATTAAAATGAGTGGGGTCCTTGTCCATCAGATGCAGTTAACTCAGACATCTCACTGTTGTCCTGAAGCTCACCCCAGTGATAAGCAAGTGTGTGAGAAAATTCAGGCAAAAGTGGATGCTGAGAAGCATCACAGAAATTCCTCCCTGAAGAAGTATCTCCTGAGCTGAAGAGAAAGGTATTTTGAGCAGCAAACATAGGAACGTTCCAGGAAACTACTCCCATTTAAACTGGTATCTAATTATAGCTCCCAATTCCTTTCACTTTCAGCAGTACTTTCTCTTCTCACTTTTAGTAAGGTTACAAGATAACTCAGGTTGGAAGGGAAATCATGTGCCAACAATTGTGATATCTCTCATAAATGCTTATTGTACAGGATGGGGACCTTGCCCCTTTTTTGAATTCTTGATTGTGTAAAAGGAGACAAGGAAACCCCACCCAGGATACAATACTTTCTAAACATAGCATTATTAAATCTTTCCTCCAGATTTATACATGGTTTCATTTCTTCTGTATATTTCCAAGCAATCAGCCAGTTATGTTAAAGAAAAAGGGAGTTTAACACTGGAGGAGATCAGTTTTTATGGCTGGAAATAATTCATGAATTGGAGTGTCAGATCTATTTTCCTAAATGACATCAAGCATTAAGGCCCAGTCTTGGAAGATGTTACAGTCCCAAATGGGGGGCAAGAAAGTGCAGTTAAATACGTGGAGAAAGAAGCATGGAACATTCACTCCCTGTTGCTGCAGACCCAGCCAGCATGAGACCACCCTGAAGCATTTGTGGCTTCAAACCAAAGTGCTGAGTCAAAGTGCAGTGGAACATAGACTGTCTTCTTAACATTTCTCATATCAGTTAGACATCCATCACTCCTCCACAGAAGGAATGCTATTCTCACAGTGGGAAAGATTCAGCTAGGGATGGTTTCCAGAGAGTTACATTTTAAGTGTGGATAAAGATTAATAATAAATGTCAGCTCTCTTAGAAGAGTCTAGATGCAAATGTTGTCTTTAGAAGCTGGGATCTCTTTTTCTCAGAATTTTGTTTCCAATCGGTGAATATGCTTTGAGAAGTTTGTCACAATAGAAATATCAGTTACCTGGGACAGTAACAGAGGACTTTTTGACGTAGTTACTTTACAGTTCCCTAAAGCTTCTAATTTCAATTAATTTTTTCCACAAACCTGTTGGGCCTACTAAAAGCTGTATTTGCTGCATTCTTATTCCATAACCCACATCCAGTGTAGAGTAGAGCAGTTCTGCTGAATCAAGGGAGACTGAAGGGATTTCAGTTTAAAAGCAGAGCTTTAAACTCAGTGTTTAAACAATTACTTAATTACCTTTTATGTGTTTTCTATCTACTTTGCATCTGTCTTCTCCATGTATTTTGGCTTCTGTTGTGGTTTAGGAATGGTTTTCTCCAATTTAGTGTTCCTACTGAAACCTCCCCAAATGATGTACTGCTCTCTCAGTCTCCTCTCTCCCTTCCCATGGGTGGCTGGAGAGGAGAATTGGAGAAACAAAAAGTAAGGACTTGTAAGTACAATTTACTGGAAACAGCAATGAGAAACAATTTACCAGAAACAGGAAGAAAACAAACAGTAACAGCAACAATATTAATAGAAAAATGTACAAGACAGGTGAGTGATTCATATGCAAATGCTCACTACCACTTGGAGCCTAAAACAGCTGATTGTGCCATGCTGCCTTGACATGGAAGAGACCCCTTCTCCCATTCCTGGAAAATCATGAGAAGTGGTAGAGAATAATCTCCAGGTCCTAGCTGTGCTCCCTTCTGGCTATTGCAAAAATTAGCCCTGACCTGGCTGGAAGCAAGATAGTTTCTTTCTGCCCGGGTTCTGGGCCTGAAAGAGTAACATGGAAGTAACATGCAGTGTCCTGTTAATATAAGAGCAAATTTCTAGGTATTTATTTTTTGGGGGAAGATTGAAAGGTGGGGTCATTATCTCAATTTACCTCCAATGCACACATTGGGTGAAGATTTTTGAGGCCTCTGTCGTGGTTCAAAGAGAGATTGAGACAGATGTAATGGTACCTTTCTCTGTAGGATTCTGAATGAGGTTTGTTTCATAGTAACATAGGGCATTCTGGGTTGGAAGACTGTTGAAGGTCCTGTAATACAACCTCCAGAGCAGGCATATCTTCAACTAGATCAGGTTGCTCAGAGACCAATCCAACCCCACCTTGAATGTTTCCAGGGATGGGTTATTCACCACCTCTCTGGGCAGCCTGTGCCAGTGTTCCACCACCCTCATCATAAAAAAATTCTTCCACACATCTAGCCTGAATCTACATTATTTTATTTTATATCTATTTCCCTTTGTCCTATCACTACAGGCCCTAATAAATTGTCTGCCTCTGTCTTTCTTATAAGCCCCCTTTAAACAGAGGCCACAATAAGGTCTCCCCAAAGCTTTGTCTTCTCTAGACTGAACAGTCCCAACTCTCTTTTGTTGATAGCATTATATATTAATTATTTGAAGGCTAAATAGAAAAACTTAGTATTTATGGAAAGTAAAACATTACCAGTGAAAATTAATCCATAAATAATAGGACCACAAGCACTGAAAAGAAACAATACCTCTGGAGATTGATACAGGGCTCATTTTTGAGTCACCAGGGTAGATACTTAGGCATAAAAACATATGCTTGTTTTGCTAGCCGTGTGTGTGCCTGCTATAATGCTGTGTGTCCTGAGTGCTCAGGTAAAGGCTACCCACAGCATTTCTGCTGTGTAGGAATTTGGTGCTTTGTGGAACAATTCACTTCTACCATCTTGTGGCTCCACAAGAGCAGTGGAGGAGGCACAGTTGACAGCAGCAAAGGTGATGCAGGGCAGTTTGTGTTGTGGAACACATGTTCAGGTAAGTAAACTCTGTTTTGGTGCCCAAACTAAAGAAGAAATGGCAGGAGAAGACAGCTCTAACAAGAGGCTGTATGGGTTCAGGCATGAAGAGCTCTTCATGCAAGAAAGACTCAGTAGATTGGCGCTGCTTAGAGACAGTAAGAATAGAGAAATAGAATTCTCTGAAAAACAAATGTGATGGGAAAAGGCAACCTAGATTCCTCTGCCTATTTTTCCCCGTCACACAAAGCTGATCAATGAACCTGGAAGTCCAAGAGCGTAACAGCTGTAAGGTATGCTCTGTACCACATCATAGCCTAGAAATTCATCATCACATGCTGCCATTAATCTTAGCCAGTGTTCCAGAAGAATAAGAAATAGAGGCAAATAATTGAATATTGAGGAGGAAGCAACTGTATCTAATACTTTCAATTGTTTTACTTATTAAGGTGCATAATGATCCATGACCAAACTTAACTCTCTGGCAGTAGAAAATAATTTTTTCTAGCAGCTTAAGCAGCTTACATGAAGGGAAAGAAGTATGTCTCCACAGCTGTTTGGGAAGCTGTTCCCATTTGGGTGGGAGCCTGAAAACTCCCATTAACTCTCACTTTTAATGCCTGGCTTCTCAGTGTATGGAACACTGGTAAAATGGAAAAACTTAACATGCATTCTGAAACAAATCTGAAATATATCTGGCACTTGGGCGTCCCTCTCCACACATCATCAGGCACGGGAAAAGCTGTACAGAGGGAGGTGGTTAGCACATGAGCTTGAGTCACAGAAGATAAGCATTTCTATAGCAGCCACCTTTGAGGGGAAGGGAGGATGGAGGTTCTCCAGGGACAGCATAGCAGTGCCTGTTGCAGCTAGAAGCAACTCAGTTTTGTCCATGACTTGTTACTCTTTGTAAGTCAGAAAGTTAGTACAGAGCTACATTATGCAGTATTTCTGTTAATCTATGGACTGGGCACTGATGAAATCTATATTTCAGTTGACTTTTTTTTTTAAATTAGAATTTCAATTTGATATTGTCATTGAGAGCAAATTATTTGGATAGAAACTTCCATACTTGCAGGTCAGATTGTTTATCTACTATTTCAGTGCTGAGTGGGTAAGATATTAAGTCTAGATGATAACAGGCACAAGTTTAGCATGGTCTCAAGAGAAAAAAAAGTAGTCTGGAGTATGTGATGCAACTTTCAAAGCTGTGTTTTTCAATGTCCTTAATTTGTAGGCTGTCTTAACATTTCCTTGCTGGAAGCTTGGACCCCCTGCATCAGGGAAGGGCGTGAATTGGATGTAGGCTTGCTTTCCTCAGTGACTTCTAATAGATGCTGTAGAAATTGGCTACCTCTGTAACAGAGCAGATGAGAGGTTTATGACTCTAGCCTGATAAAATCAGTGAGCTGTGAGCTACAGTAACCAGACTGATGAGACAGGTTCATTAGGAGTTTGTGTGCTTGAATACCAGAATGGAGGTGCCTGTTTTTCTGGTGATGTGCAACGTGTGATACACAAAATTGAGGGAGAACTGAAGAGGAAGAAGGTGGTGGGCAGATGTCACCTTGTTCAACAGGGCTTCTGTGTTATACCAACAAACTGATACCAAAAACGTGAGCCTGAAAGCATGTTATGGAGAATATATTAGATATATGTCCACAATGACACTTTCATCAGGAAAGAGCCAACCCAACTTCTGACTGTGTTCAAAAGATTTAAGGACTGCAGGAAACTGTAATGGCTTTCTTGTGTGCATTGGATACTAAGATTATTTTAGGCTACTGTATTATCCCAGTGCTATTGAGGAGCTAGAGAGAACTCCAAGTGCAGCCTAAAGCATGAGAGTAAGCTGGGTAATCACCTTAGGAAAAC
Source organism: Molothrus ater (assembly GCF_012460135.2). Classification (NCBI taxonomy): domain Eukaryota; kingdom Metazoa; phylum Chordata; class Aves; order Passeriformes; family Icteridae; genus Molothrus; species Molothrus ater. The sequence continues at coordinate 92,927,286 of NC_050478.2, read as the reverse complement.
GTTCTGGGAGCAAACTGGCAGCTCTATTGTGGGGAAAGTGCATCATTACAAACAGCAGAAGAGAATAATGCTAATACAGCAGAGAATGATTGATTTCAGTTGTCAGGATCAAGTAGTGAGAGGAAGCTGAGAAATCTAAGGTTAATAACAGGAAACTCTTTTTAGTCATAGGATCTGTTCGGGTTTCCCAAGTGCCTTGCAAGGTAAATGATGGTAGTCATGCTAACTGAGATATTCAGAAATGAAGCTGATGAATCATTAATAAATATAAAAACCCATGCCACAGTAGTTGTTTCTTTCCTTACCACTTGCTGTTTGTGAACAGTTATTTGCCTTGAGCCAAATAAAGGTGTATTTTGAGATTTCTATGAATTTGTACTAGAAAATTAATTAGATGAATGGTGCATGTTTCCAAGTACATGCAGAGATCTAAACATTTTAGTATCTTCATTCTCTTTAGGTGGTGCCCTGACTAATACAGACAATTCTTGCATGCAGGGACAATCATTTGCATTTTTAATGCATCTCCTTGGAGGAGTTATTTGTTGCTTACTCTGAAATTGGAATGGTGATGCGGTGCACTGAGAGCTTAAAATGAAAGTCAGTCAAACTGATTTTGGTTTTAAACTGACAAACTGATTGACTAACCTTAAATCACCTGCTGTTGAGGAAAGCAGTAATGATCACAGTTTTCTTCAACCTCTGGTGAGTCTGTAGCTTTCCCAATGGGAGTGTCTGTTAGAGTTTGGTTTTGGATGGAAGTCAGTGGTTCCTTTCATCCTGCTGCCAGGTAATGAGGGTGGTACCCTTGTGTTCTTCTATCCAGCCTGCACCAGGGCTTGGGTTCAGAGTATGCTTTTTCTGTCTTCGCTAATGTCTGTATTTGACAGACCTTTCCAATTTTTTAATGTGATTTCAGCTTCCAAACAATTTGCTGAAGAAGTCTTGAAAGTACACAATGACTACAGGAAGAAACATGGAGTCCCCCCATTAAAACTCTGCAAGAAGTTAAACAGAGGAGCCCAACAGTGAGTTCAGTCCTTTCTTTTCTCTAATGAGATTTGTGACACTTTTATCTGTTAGGTTTGACTGTGTTTATTGCAAAGATATTTGCCTTTTGACATGCTGATAACAAGTGAAGACTTACTGAGTAGAAAGTGTGGGACTCTACTCTTGCATCCCCTCTTTTTCCATCACATAGCAGTAGCTGGTCACATGGACACGTGGTCACAATGATACAAATCTTTCTTGGAGCCTTTTTCAGATGTTGACTACATCTGTCTGCACTGGTAGGTGTCCTCTACAGAGGTCAGTTGTCTAAAACATGCTCCATCACCACTTCTGTCAGATGAGAGATTGTCATCTGCAGGAGAAGATCTACTCCTGCTGAAATAGCGAGAAAAGAACTTTTTCATCATAAGAAGTGGTGACTGGTCTAAGATCAGTGGAATCAGGACGAAGTAATTTCAGATTAATTTATTTATCTCCCAGCCACAAAAGTAAAAGTATTATATGTTCTCTGTTCTGTCAGGAAGGAAATATCTTGCCTCTACTCCAGTGTTGAAGACTGCACAACTTCTTCTCAGTCTAACATACAGTGAATCCATCTCCCTGCTCTTTGACTTGAGTCTTCCTTACAGATATTTGAGTCCAATACTGCTTGTCCTCCTTACTGTAGTCATGATAACCATATTAATTCCTTTCTCTTTACAGTTGTAGTTATGATAACCATAGGAATTCCCTTGTCTTTACAGCAATCTTTTTGAAAAAGTAGATTTAAAAATCTTCAGTTATTTTTTAATTATGATCCTCACAGTACAAAGGAGATAACTGAAGGAGTAAATGTTGATTAAACTATTCAGAAGGTAAATTATACTGAATGGTGGGCAGTTTGATTCCTACTCTACACATAACATCTCCTCCCATTAGCTTTCTACCATAACCATGCAGATTTCTCTGTGCTGGGTGATTGGGAGAGAGAGATGCTGTAGTCTTTCCAGAACCTGATTATTGTCCCAGCATGATGGGACACAGATGTCACACAGATGAACTGGCTCCTGACTCCTAGATTTCTCCCAGGTCTTGTGATGTACAACACACCATGTAAATGGCATGTGGACATGACCTCTGGCAGGAAGAAAAATCTTGGTGTTTTCACTTTTTTTCTTTCTTTTTTTTTTCTTTTTTTCTTGAGACACCATTATAACTGGATACAGTATTCCTAAAGTGTGGAATGCTAGTGACTCATTCACCAATCTTGTAATCTGCTGGGACTTTCCTTCTGTTCTTCAAAGGGTTTGGTTTTTTTTGGTTCTGTTTTTCATGCTCACAGTGAGGGAGAGATTTCATTGACTTGTCAATAGCACTTGTTGGGTCTCAGAAGTGCAACACTCAGTTTGAACAAGTTGGCTTGTATGAATAGTTCAGATTATTCTATCAAATATGCATTGCTGCACATTTATCTCTGAGTGTGCTGTTGCCCTTGCTGGGTATTTTTAGATCCTTCGGAAATTCTTCACAACCCTCTTTGGTCTCAGCTGATGCCCTGCTGCAATGAACAACAATAGGAAACTTCTCTTTGCTTGAGGTCTATAACTTAACTTGTAAGAATTAAGATGTTTAGAGACTGGTAAAACTGCTTGATAGCAAGAACAAGAAATGTTTTGGTTGGAATAAAAGACATGAAATTTAAGAAATCTCATATTTTTCAAGACAGATTTTGTATATTCTTAAATTAAAAAAAGAACTTGACCTTTTCTTTGGGTATATCCTATATATATACACACCTTTGTTGGTTTGTGTTTGGGTGCTTTTCTCTCTGGGTGCTTTTCTGTGCTTCTCTACCTGAGTTGAAAATGGTATGTTTCCTGCTATTTGGTTTCCTACTATTTTCAGGTCCAGTTATTGTGACAGGTGAACTGACTATTGGATTCCTGCTTTAACATGAGATGAGTCAGCCTCAGAAGGTGTCTGTTTATCTCTAACTGTAATGAAGCATAGGGTGATGATCTCAGATGAAAATCTCATGCTTTCAGCTGCCTGAGCTGGAGTGGATTAATCACCTTTTGTCTCAAATCCCTGTCAGCTTCATCCATCTGCAATGTGTACTTAGTCCTGCCTCTAACTTGGGATATGAGGATCCTTAGGAAAATTACAGGACTGTAGAGATAGCATCTAAAGATCCTCCAGTCCAGGATCTAGCAAACTGACAACTGACAAGTTTTCATTATTTCTAAATTAATGGATGTAGCTAATTACTCTTCTTTTTGTTTTGGTGGGTGGATTAGGGCAGAAGGAAATTAGAACCTAATGACTGCAGTGCTAGCTTGGGTCAAAATGTTCAGCTGGACAAAATTCATGTCTCTGGCAGATGCCAGTAATTCATGATTAGGGAAGGAGTAAGAGGACAAAACAAATGTGATCCTTCCCCCATTATCTTCTTCTGGAAATTACAGATTTATCCTGGAAATTACCATTTTCCTAAGCAGTAAGTTGTGTCCTCATTTATTTGTTGCTGTTCATTAATATGCCATGAAGATTCCTCCCCACATCCATACACTGTGAATTTGCTCTCTCTTTTTCAAACTCATGTGTGCTTTGGTGCCTGCATTGTCCTGTGGCAATGACTTCTGCTGCACAGTGTGGAAGAAGAGCTTTGTCTCACTTGAATTTTAAATCTATGACCTGATGACTCTGTGTTGCCACTATAAGAAATAACAAATGGTCTTTCCAATTTCCCTATCTCTGTATTGAAGCCTTTCCAATGTTGAATAAACAGAGTAATTGCTTTACCCATTATGTTCTTCTTAACCCTATTGTTCTAAGAAAATAAAATACATCCCACATTCACACACATGTCAAATTCTGCAGAAACAGTGCTGCTTATCCCTGTGTTGGTTTACACAGTTGTTGCCTGAGAGTCTCCATGTGATCCCCTTCTCTTCCATCTTGTTTCCTGGTACATTGCTCTTTTTTTGAATTTCACCTTTTTTTCTTTAATTTGTAAATGGAGGGGGTTTGTGCTTTCTTTGACTAAATTCCCACTTCTGTTTTTTTCCAGTCTCACTGAGAACATTTAATTTACTCCTGTAAGGGACCTAGAAATGCCAGGAGGTGGCACCTGTAGCAATTGCTGTAAATACTTCCCTTTCCACCTGCAGCTGTGGCTAAGGATGGCTGTTGGATTTCCAAGTGCTGGTTAAAATGTGGTGCAAGGGAATCTGCCCTTTGATTTCTTCTAGGCCCTTCTCAGAATTTATACAAATGCTCATGAAAGACAGGGAAAATATGTTTTTCCTTTGCCTAACTCATTGATCTATGTAACCTTAAAGCATCTCTGGTTCAGGGCTTTGCAACTTGACTTAAACCTGTCATCTTCCAGCACAATTCCTTCCTTGCATATCCTTCTCTTCCTCCTGTTCCTCCTCCTTATTGCTCATTGCAGCTGTGGTCCCTGACTCAATGTGTGGTTCCTTTGCTAGGTATGCAGAAGAACTGGCTACCACGAGGGTCCTCAAGCATAGCTCCGAGTCTGCTAATGGGAATTGTGGAGAAAATCTAGCATGGGCATCCTATGACCAATCAGGTGAGCTCTCTTCTCTTGTTGTCTCACAGACACTTGATAAATGCCTTATCTCAAGTACTTTGGGTTGCATCTGGTAGCAAGAGTCCTGGAGTTTCCTCTACTTCAAATGTATCCAGCATAGCCCAGCCCAGGCTCCCTGGGGACAAGGCTGTTGTTTTGCAGTTACCTGTGTGTCCTGAGAACAAGAAGCATTTGTGGGCACAGAGGGAGTAAGGGACTGTGGGGGAGTGTTATGTCCCTTTGGAAGCAGGACTTGGCAGCTTCTCCCTGCTCCCTATGTCCCTGCTGTGGAGCTGTCTTTAGTGGTGCTTGTGTGTCCACGCAGGAGAGAAGGAAGTCGACAATGCCCCCAATTTCACCTTTATCCTTAGTTTGTCCCAGCCAAAGAGAGGTCTGCCCACAACCCAGCTGTGGTCAGGGAAGTGGAAAAATGTCTCTTGCACACTGCTCAGCAGTTCCTGTTTGTGGGGGCAAAAGCAGGGGACTGGACACCAAAGTGACAGTGGCTAATGTCCTTCCACTAATATCTTCCACTCTGTCAGCAAAAAGGCTTTAAGCCCTTTTTCATTATTATATTTTTGAAGACTATTTTACTCCATGTGTTTTCTGATTGTAAGTGTAATTTGTCACTGTGAGCCTTTGGTTTGGGTGCCCCAGGAGCTGAATTTTGGTGAGGCTGACAACCTGTAATAAGCCCTCAGCTGGAGAGAGATTCAGCAGGCTCTTCCCTCCTGCCTCCTTCCAGTGAGCAGGGCTCATGTCTCAGCCTGCTGGGACAGCAGGTGGGATGTATTAAAAGTGACCACTTGCTTTCTTTATTCCAATCTACCCCTGGAATTTCCAGCACAGCCCCAAAGAAACAGAAGCTCGTTTCTGTAGACTGGAGGCTCTGTTTGAAGGACCTGGAAATTTTAGTGAGTTTTAGTCCCAGGGATGCTGTTTGGTTCCTCTTCAAGTGCCAACTCTAGTCCCAATTTTCCTGTTGAAAAAGAAACCCATGGTGGAAAAATACAATTTGATCTGCTCATATTTGGCATTCTGTCCTTTGCAAGGGTGTGAGGAAAGGATTGGGAGCAGCATGGGAAAACACAGATGTATGGCAGAGTTTGCATAGGGGCTATGACTCACTGACTGAGCTTAGCTCTTTCTTGTTTGTGTTACTGGCCTGTGCTCCTTCCCTTGAGGTTAAAGCCACAGAATTCCCTTTTAGAGAGCTGGAAACATAACACACAAATCCTTCTACATAATGTCTGTCTGTCTTTTCTCTGGATGTGGTCTGTTTTCTTCAGTGCACAGTTTCCATACATAGCTTTCCAGTTTTGAGAAGTTTTGCTGGTTTTTATCCACAGGATTAAGTACCATGTTGAGCAAATTAAGCTACAAGCCTCTTTTGTTCTGTGAAACATTTCTACTTTTCCAATGCAACAGGATCACTTGAAGTGCCAGAATGAGAAAGCTAGTTCTTCAAAGGAAGTTATTTTCTCATCTAGGCTTAGTCTTCACCTCTGTGGAGTTGGTTCATTCTTCCTCTTTTTCTCATATAGTTCCCTCTGGATAGTTAATTTGTACCCTGCTCAATGAGGCAGGAATTTGGATTAAGACATCCATTCAGGGGCTTGACAAAGGCAGGCAGTGTCTTCTGGTTTCTTTCCCAGATAAAGCAAGACTCAATAAACCTCTAGAATACTCTGTATTCTCTCTCAGAAAGTGACGGTGTTGTTTATTTTGGCTCTTGCTGAGTTCTGTAATAATGCCAGAAGATGCATTTCTTGTTTCAGTGAAGGCTTAAGCTTTCAACTATAAAGCCTTCTAATATGACTCCTCTCCTGGTACAAGAATACCTTGAATTCTATTCAGGATTTTAGAGTTACATAGCCTAAAGCTGTTGCTAGAAATATGTTTATCCCTGTAATCCAAGAAAGAGTTGACAGCTGTTTCCTCCCTCCAGTCCTGCAGGAACTGCTCTGTGGCAGACTTTTCTTTGTCTGTGTTCAAATAAGTGAGCTGTCATCTGCCACTAATGCAGAGACTGCAGCCTGCCTTGGCAGCTGTGCTATGTCAGGCTTCAGGATGCATCATCTCATTTCTCATGTGTTGGGGGCTGCAGGCAAGCACTGGATATCTGAATTCTGTTTGGGATGGCTGGTGTGGCTGAGAAGAACCTGCCCTGTTGCTGGTGGAAGCACTATGGTTTATGAACTCCAGAGAGTTTGTAAGAGAAATCCAGTCAGCTATCCCCCAAATCTGTCATGGGAGGAATCTGGGTCTCCTAAGGCTGGGACTAGTGTGCAGAACAGCACAAGCACTGTCTGTCCAAGCCCTGGAGCAGTGTGCTCTGACTGAAGGCCTGCCTTGATCTATCTCTTGCTGTCTAACACCAGGCTCGTACAATAGTGTTAAATAAAGTAAATAAGTAAAGACCTGCATAAGGGATGTTGAAAGCAGAGAATTACTTCCAAAAGCCATTGGTATGACTTTAGTCTAGGTAGCTATTTAACTAGGCAGTGTTAAATCCACCCTCTTTCCCTTCAGACTGGTGGAAGGAATTTATGAAAACTTAGTTTTTAAGTAGATCACTGAGGTGCTGCCCATTTGCAGAGAAATATGGTCTATGTGATTCTATTAGAATGTTTTTGGCAACTTAGTGGGATTACTTGAGGATTTAAGCTTTCTTTGGTATGAGGAGAAACATTAAGGCTGGGCTCAGAGATGTTAAATGCTGAGGGGAGCTGAATAAAGGAATAGGGCTACCACAGCATTGTGTTCCCAATGGTGAGGCTAGGAATGTGTGTCCAGTCTTGCATAGGCTGGGAATGTGTTTCCAGTCTTACACAAACACACATATATCATGGACATGTGTTTATGTGCAGAGCAGCACAAACAGATGCTGTCAGTATTAAAATGAACAGCACCAGTGGCCTCTTCCTCTTTCCTTTTCCAGCTGATTTCAATATATGTTCCAATATATGTTACTGGAGTATATATAAGTAAAAAATGCAAGTATCTATTTCTCAGTAAATGATTTAAAAGTAGATATAAGTGTTCAATTGTATAGTGTTCAATTACATATGTTTATATATATGTATATAATAGAAATATAATTCCAGTGTGGATCCCAGCAGCAACTGAGCTCAGACACTCAGTCTGCCCAGTAGCTGTCCCTGGATCCTGATTTCACCAGTAGCTTGCACCTGGACATACCCTGAGGCTGCAGTTCCACTCCAGTCACCAGCACAGTGCACCTCATACACACAGGTCCCTGGCTGCTGACCAGAACCCAGGCTGCAATGGCCATACACTTCTGCAGCTCCCCCAGAGCACTTCACCTGCTCACCAGCTGGTCCCTCTCCTGCTTTGCTCCAGTTGCTGGCACCACACAGAGGTCCCTGCAATCCTTGGTCTGGTACCAGTTGTTGGCACTCACACCCTCAACATCTACACAGAATGGGGCTCCTCACCCAGGAGAATAGCTAAAAATTACATTTAATGAGACAACAGCACAGCTGATGAGATGCAGAGCATGGCTGGGTCACTGCTTACATGCAGTGGCCCCTTGATAACAAGGGAGACATTATTTAGACTGTTAGTCCTACATCTGGACTGAGCCCTCATGGTCACTCCTCTGACCCTTGGAGGAAGCTTGAGGCACAGTCAGTGTGGCCACGTTGCAAGCATGTTGCTCATGTAAGTAAAATCAAATCACTGTGCTGGTTCTGGTCCCAATCTTGGGCAAAACTATACTTGGACATTAGTTCAAGGATTGTTGCACCAAGTTTTCACCTGAGGAAGATTGTCCATCATGACTGAAGCTCATTAGAGTGAGATTCAGCCTGTTCTGAAATGAACATCTAGTAAGCCTAGCTGAGCAGGTCATCAGTGAGCTCTCTCTCACTGGGACAAGGGTGGAGTCAAACTGTGTTTCCATAGTGAAAGTGTTGAAACTCTGAGTATAGTTTACAGTAGTGCAAAGAGGAAGGGTGATAAAAAAGCCCAGCAGAATATTTATGAATCAGTTCCACAAGCAGAGCAACAGAAGAGAAGCTGCAGCTCTGACTGCCGGGCAGATCCATGTGCTTCTTGAGAGGAGTAAACTTTATCATTTCTGCTCTGATCAGGAATGAAGAATGTGAGCAATTTCTTTTCTGTGTATTTTTCCTTCTGACTGAAAAGCATTTTGAACAGCAACCAACTTCCTTTGTTTTGGGGGAACTCTGGGAGCTGTTCTCAACAGAACACTGAAAAGCAATCAAAATAGACTCTAAATATGACTGCATCATTTATTCCATAATACATTTAAATGGAAATATTGTGGTCAGTTTTCTGAACAGTAAGTCTGAGGATGCAAGTTGTTGCTAAAGCAGGTAGGTTCAGGGCCTTGTGCTGTTTTCTCCTGACCCTTGTGCTGTTTTCTCTCTAGAAGCCTGGAGGTCACTGGGTTCAAAACAGGGGTTTTCCTTGGTCAGCTCTCCTATGTGCCAGCTGTCACTTTCAACACTGTTTTGGCTTGTGTCCCACCAGGGCACTGTTTACTGCTCCATAAAGGGCAAAGAATCACAAGAAAAGTATTTCAGAGGAAAGAGAGACTGTTTAATCCCTAGGTACCTACCTGTCTTCTCATGTGGTAGTAGCTTCCACATTGGATTCTCCTTCACTTCCCGTGCCATGTGACAGATACCATTCATTCCCTTCACTTAGAGAACACTTCTTTAACATGATTTCAAGACACAGTTTGCCAAAAGTTGCCTAGTCCTTTGGTGACCTTCTCTTTTGCTGGAAAAAAGCCAGTCTTTATTTTCTCACAGTTTGTGAGGCCATGACTCTTTTAATTCAAGGATGATGACAGCAATGCTATATAATGAAAACTTGATCCTGCATATGAAAAATGGAGAATAGTGATCAGCTTCTCAGCTTTAACTGCCTGGCCTCAGTCAGTTGAAAGCTTTCATCCTTGAAATCTGGGAATTAACACATGATAGACTGTGCTGTCCAACTATGCTCATTGTCTTTCAGGTACAGGACTGAGGCAGTCTTACCTGATGCCATTGCTATCTCCCTTGAATTAAAGCAAACAATTTTTCAAATGATAGTATTCTTTAAATTAAAAGCAAATTAATTATGAAGAGATATTGTATTTGTCAAAACTTCCATGTGTTCTGCAATACTTGCATTATGGAGATTTTAAGTTCTGTCACGTGCAGCCTAGGCACACTTCTCAGAGCTACAGTAAGCAGAGTGGGGGTTACTTTCTCTTTAAATACTGTTTATACTATATCCCACTGATACATTAACAGAGGGAATAAAAAGCTGGCAGCAGTGAGAATGTAGTCTTACATCTGCTAAAATCTTGCTTAGGTAGTATAGTCACTTCAGCACTAGTACACATAGAACACATGGGCTTCATAAGGTCTGATATGTCAGCAGTCACCTTCTGTACTTCTGTTACACCCAGCTTACCACAAACCCTTCATAGCTATGAAATCTAGAGTGGGACAGCATGATCTGATTGGTTTGTTTTGTGTTTTTTTACTATGTGCTTTTTCTTTTCCCCTTGTATTGCATAAAGGTCACTATTTGCACTTTCTTTTTTAGTCTTGATTTTAGCTTTAATACGAGTAAGAAATGAACAAATATGTGTTACATACTTCAACCATAATACAGGTCTAGTGGGTTTGCATTTCTGGTGCAAGGAGAGCAGGAAAAGAAGAAACCAATTGTTATTCCTGAAACTTTTACTTTGGGAGGCAAGAGATGTTTTGTTACCTTTTTATGTAGAAAAAAATATTTATTCTACTAAGCACTATTCCTAATGACCAGTGTGGAATATAAGTTCATAGTACTTCAAGTTCATAAACCTCTCTAAAGATAGCATTTCATTGAATATTTGCTTATCAGCTAGGGCTCTGACAACCAGCTTGCCAGGCTAACATCATCATCCTTTTAGCTGACTTCAGTCAAAACAAACTGAAGTTTAAAGAAGTTAACACAGTGTCTGACTTCTAGAAGTGCACAAGTTTAAGACTTTTTGCTGCAAAATAGCAAAGCATGACTCATTGCTCTTCTGCAGCCAACAGTCCACCAGGGACCAGCATTCTTCATGATGTCAGGCTTAACAGCTTTGGCAGCTTGCTTTGAAATCTCCTGGCCTTGTGTGAATGATACATCCTGGAATGCTAAGCAGAAATTTAATTATTGAGGTTGCTCAGGGAAAAACCTGACCCCTCTCGTGCCCCCAGTGTTTGGCACAAGAATTTCCTAACAACCAGTAATGGAAAACAAGTAACATTTGACATTTGTCTGCACTGCATCTGCAGATTTGGGTCTGAGCTACATCCCTGGCTGTAGTCATGGTCCTCATACTGTTGTCAGGGAAAGCCTTGGGTGGGATGAGACAATGCTGGACACACAGGCTTCCACACAGAAGCAGCTCCTAAGTATGAAAATTTGAGGTTTCTGTAGTACCCCAGATTGTAGTGCCTCAAAATGGACCTTCACAATGGCTTTAGTGCTAGGTAGAAACCACTAAAAATAAATGCACTCAGAAATCAGAAATATTCAATGCTGGTGAGAACACGGGAAACTAAAGAGACATCAGAAATTTAATTTTTCTTTGGGCTACCTGGAGCTGGAAGGGGTAAGCATCCACAGGTGTGACCTTTTGCTTAGAAAACCGGGAACACTTAGGCATTTTCAAACACATTTCAAGAGGAAGAAGAAGCTGGTGAGAGCTGTATGTGTAAGCCTGATGACAGGAGCACTTATCCAAGATGAGGGAGATGTGTCTTCATTACCTTCCAAGCTGAAAGTTACAGAAGATCTTACTGGCCAGGCTGTAAGTGAGCTACACTTTTGTGTTTATGTCATGATTCTGCAGCACATTTCTTTTGTCTTTCAGGAAAAGATGTGGCTGACAGGTGGTACAGTGAAATAAAAAATTACAGCTTTCAAAACCCAGGGTTTTCTTCTAGGACAGGTAAGTTCAGACTGGGAACTGTCTCTTCAAAAATGAAACTTCTACTATAATGCTAAAAACTGACAAAAGTGTAAAAAACCCTGAGAAATTAGAAAATAAACAAAATTTGTAGGGGTTTTTTAGTACTGCATTTTTCCTCTGACTTCAAAGTTTTGAACAGGCAACTTATTTTAAGGCAAATTAATTTGTAAGAAATACTAAATTGGAATCTCATTGGAGTCTTACTAAATGTACTGTGTTGTTGTTTACATTGATATGTGACTTCTGCTGAATTATATCACTCCACTCACAGAAATCACTTCAGCTAAAATCTGGAGACTGGGGATAGGTTGTTGCTGCATATTAACAATCTAGTGCAAAATGAATTTGAGAATGTTGTTCCTCAAATAAAGCTCAAGCAAGAGAGGTACCTGACCTTGTTTCAGATTAAGAAAATGACGCTTTTCTCCCTGACTTTGGGATTTGCCTATGCATAGTGGGAACAACAATGTGGGGGTGGCTATTAAACTAGGCAGAAGAAGGCACAAAAACAGTGGGGTTTTTGAAGAGTTGCACATGCAAACACATGGGGGAGTATGAGGCAGTTAAAGCAAATGAATAATAGTCACTCCCAGAACTGCTGTTCACACTGCAGGGAGTACAGACTGTGATGTCTCTGTCAAATTTTACATCAGATATTTATCCAACTACTTCTTCCACAACTCTCCTGCTACATGTTCTTATTTGGATACAGAACATAGAAATGGGAATAGTAGTATGAAAACAAATCAGGTTAGGGGTTTTCAAGACAAAATGCTAGAGGTAGGGTTCCTTTTCATGTCCTTAGCTTGTTCTCATGTTACACAAAGAAGCAGCTGTGTATTGTTCTTTTTTCCTCCAGCACCTCACATGTTAAAGGAAATGTTACAGATTTAGTATTTAAAGGGAATGTTTATGTTTCTTCTCTCTTTCTTCAGGTCACTTTACAGCAATGGTTTGGAAGAACACAAAAAAGATGGGAGTTGGAAAGGCATCTGCTAGTGATGGCTCAACGTTTGTGGTGGCTAGATATGATCCAGCTGGAAATGTAGTAAATCCGGGCTATTATGAAGAAAATGTTCTTCCTCCAAGAAAATAATATTTAATTTTTTTAAGGTAGTCTTATTGCTTAATGACAAGTGAACCTGTATTTGGACCTAACAGTATTGAAATGAAGCCCAATTCAATGAATTCTGTTTGATACTTCTGTTCACGTCTCAGTGTGGAGGAAGCAATTACATTTTGCTTGAGTCAATCTGCACATCAGGCCCCTGCTGTTTCTGAGGGGACCTCAGTTTATTTGAGGATGAACTATAAGCAGCATTTCTGAACAATAACATGGGTAATTTTTTTTTAATTGTTTGCATGAGCTCTGTGTCAGCATGTGAGTAAACACATGTTGGATGTCTATTTTTTTTTTAACAAACAAATGTATAGCTTTCTGGAAACTGAAGATACCAGCTTGTAATTATATTATGTACTCCCAGCTGTCCAATATTTCTTAATAACTGTACCTTAGTTGCTCTGTCTTTACCTCCTGCTGTTGTGGGACCCACTCTCTGCAGATGGAACACATGCAAAACTTCCTGTAAGAAAGGTACATGTGTAAAATGTAGTGGAATTCAGACCTGTGTGTTTTTATTAAGAGGATCTTGCAGAACACGAAAAGGCTGCTGGCAAAACTGTGGCCATCAACGCAAGCTGTAACTAATGCATAATCTAAAAAAAAACCCTAAAATTTTTTAATCCCATTTTAGATGATGATATATAAAATATGTTTGAGATGAATATATTTTAAGTTCAAAGTGCATCCTACATTTTACAGTATGTACCTTGTATTATAATCAAATTGTTTACTTCCATTGCATAAAAATAAGATTCTACTTTTTTGATATTTATGCACAAAAAAGTGTCTTTGACAGTGTACTTTGGATTTTGTTTCTCAGTAATTTATTTTTATTTCCTAAGGAATATCTTTTAAAGGTGTCATGCTATACAGGCAATAATATTCCCAAATCATCTCATCTCCTTTAATAATGTAACGGTAGGGGTATTCACATTGTCATAATTAAAAGATGCTTGCTCTTTACTAATATTATTCAATAATAGTACTATTTCATGTGCTGAATTGATGCCTTGAAAACAATGAAGATTTCATTTCATTAAGAACAAGCCAAGTGGATTGGGCTCTTTTGGCCAGGTTCATATACTCTGCTTCAATTTGGGGGCTTGTTTTCTTTGTAAAAGTTTCTCTTGACTTTTGCTGGGATTCTGTATGCCATAATCTGGTTCATGGACAGTGCCATTACAGAAATACTTCTTTTTGTTTACACTGTTGTAATAAACTGCACTCTCATAGCTTGATTGTATGTCACTGTGATGCTGTTTGTTACAATTTTTTGCTGTAGCCAAGAATTTGACACATATCATGAACAACTGAAAAATAAATATTTTTGAATATGAACAACTCAAGCCTTTGCTGTTACCTGATTCTTTGTCGAATAATCATCACATTTTATTTCCAGGACATGAACATATGACATTATTTCTTTTCTAACACGGGGTGAAATAAAAGCAGCAACTATTCTAGTCCAGGAAAGAAAGAAGAGACCTTTTAGGAGAGGCTAAATCATGCAGCAGATGATAAATCCTCACTTGACACAAAGACTGAGGGAAGGGTTGAGGCTGAAGAGTTGTACCTCTTCTCTCCGAGCTCCTGCTTTGTACCTTGTTTCACTCTGCTGCTCCCTCTCTCAGCTGACGTGTTGTCGTAAAGAAAACCCACTTGACTCCCACTCAGGTGTGTGTGTTTTGCAGGAAATGCAGCCTTGGGGCCTTCCTCCCCTCAGCCCTCAGCTGACAAGAGAGATGGGAATGAATACAGAACTTTCTATAAAAAATAACAGGCTTGCTGCAACTGACGTAAAGTTAAAGATGATGTTAAAGAAATTGGCAGTATTAAATACTCTGTTTTTTTCCTAATGACTTTCATGCTGTTGGCCCTATAATTTCTTGAATGATTGATACAAAACTGTACATATTGTAGTTGAGTGAGTCAAGTCAGAATCTTTCTCTGCTGCCACCTAGGTTTTATTTTAAGTCCAGAGAGAATTGGGAAGGTAGGTAAAGAGAGAAAACAAAACAAAACCAAAGCTTAACTTATCTTTATTTAAAATTATAATCGCGAGTGAACTTTTGGAGGTTTTTAGACATACCATTTTGAGGGAGCATCAGAAGTAACTGGAGATGGAAGAAACACAAAGTCACTCAGATTGCCTCAGTGCTTGCTTCATGCACTCCACAAAGAGTCCATTTAAGTATGACTGTAACAATTAAAAAATCCCAAACTGTTAATTTATTTCTTCATGACCCAATATTATGATGCTGATACCTTCTGCAAATGAACTCTGGCTGTGCAACAAGGCATGGTGTCTGTAGGAGTCCAAATGCAAAGGGAAGGGTAACGTTGCTGATGTGACTCACTCAAAAGACATGTGATTTTTGGGAATTGTACACTGAACCTTGACTTGCCAGCCCTCATTATTAACAAGATTCTGTGTTGGTGTATTGCCCTACTTTCTAGCATATCTTGGAGAGTTGTGGAAGTTGGGAGGTGGCAAAGAAAGGTTATCTCCTGTCAGGTTAGAGCAAAACAAGATGTTCCTCAGACAGAATTTTAGAGGTAGAAGTAACTTTTGCCCTGGGAACAAAGAATAGGCAAAACTGAGAAAATACCTAATTTTAGAGGCCTGCAGATGATTTCTAAGGTCTTTTTGCAGCATGAGGAGGAGAAAGAGGAGGAGGAAGAGGAGGAATACTTGTTGTTGGTCTGAGGCTTATTTTCTAGTCTTCTGGGTTAAATAATGACAGAGCATTGGGGGAAGTACAGGAATTGGTCTTTAAAAGGTGCTGAAAAAGGAGGTCTGCATTAAACCTTTTCAATTACCAGCTTCCCTCCTTTACCTTCCCAAAAGGACAAAACCTCTTCCTGAGGAGAATTGATGATGTTGGTTGACTAGGAGTTCATCATGACCTGACAATGGGCACTCTCAATCCACAAAGCCAACGCTGTCCTGGGCTGCATCCAAAGCAGTGTAGCCATCAGGGCAAGGGAGGGGATTCTGCCCCTCAGCTCTGCTCTGGGGAGACCCTCTGCCTGCTCCCAGAGTACTACATCCCCATCCCTGGAGCATCTGGCGCCTCTGGTGTAAAATGGATGTGGGCCTGTTGGGCTGAGTTCAGAGGAGGGATGCGAAGATGATCAGGGAGCTGGAGCACCTCTCCTGTGAAGACAGGCTGAGAGAGGTGGGACTGCTCAGCCTGAAGAAGAGAAGGTTCCTGTAAGGCTTCGTAGCCTTCCAGTGTGTAGAAGGACCTGCATGAGAGCTGGAGAAGGGCTTTCTACGAGGGCACACAGTGATGGGGGGAATGGCTTTAAACTGACAGAAGGTGGGTTAGATATTAGGAAGAGATTCTCCACTGTGGGGATGGTGAGGCACTGCAACAGGTTGTCCAGGGAAACTATGCATATCCCCATCCTGGGAAGTGCTCAAAGCCTGGCCGGATGGGGCTGGCGAGGAGCTTTGTAACTAGATGATCTTTAAGGTTCCTCCCAGCCCGAACCATTCCTTGATTCCACGATCAGATATCCCCTTAGTCCAGTGCGAAGTTCGCCGCTTTTGACCGCTTACCTTTCCCGGCACTACACTCCGCGCCACGCCGGTCGCGCTGCGCTGGAACACCGGCCCCGCTCCGGCGCTGTCCCGGCGCCGCCGTGGCGCCGTTCCCGGCGCGGCCCGCAGGGGGCAGCCGAGCCCCGCGCATCCCGCCCGGCCCCGCCCGGCCCCGGCTGCGCTCCAGCCGCCCCTCAGGCCGGGATCCCACCGCCCCTCGGGCTGGGATACTACCGCCCTTCCGGCTGCGCTCCCGCCGCCCCTCAGGCCGGGATCCTGCCACTCCTCAGGCCGGGATCCTGCCACTCCTCCGGCTGGGCTCCTACCGGCCCTCAGGCTGGGATCCCACCGCCCCTCGGGCTGGGATACTACCGGCCCTCAGGCTGGGATCCTACCGCCCTTCCGGCTGCGCTCCCGCCGCCCCTCAGGTCGGGATCCTGCCACTCCTCAGGCCGGGATCCTGCCACTCCTCCGGCTGGGCTCCTACCGGCCCTCAGGCTGGGCTTCCGCCGCCGCTCCGGCTGGGATCCTAGGGCCCCTCTGGCTCGGATCTACCGGCCCTCAGGCTGGGATCCTACCGCCGCTCCGGCTGGGATCCTACCGCCCCTGCGGCTGGGATCCCGCCTCGGCCGACGATTGCTATTCCCACGGCGGCCGGTGGAATAGCTCAGGCTGGGATCTGGAGCTGTGCTGCACGAATTTGACTGAAAATGCGATTTGGAAGGGGTTTAACTGAGCCCACCCAGATATACAGTGAGATAAAGTGATGGGAACACTTTATTCTGTCCTTTTGAATTCATACTCTGTGCTTTTTTGGTGAGCCCAGAGTCTGCACCTGTAGCTATGGCTCGGGAGCTGCAGGTCCACCCACACCTGCATCCAAAATTCACATTAAGCTGCCAGAAAACAAAGCAATAATATAGAAATTCAGAAAGAGCGTGAGTTTATTAAAGTGTCCCGGCTGACACAGTTCTCAGTGTTGTTTTGTAGTCCTGACTCAGTAGCTAAACATCCTCTCTGGCCTTAGGCACGGGGAGAAGGTGCTGCTGGATACCTGTTTGTGTACTGGTGGGGGTGTCTGTCGATGCGTTGGCAGTGGCAGAACACAGAGGAGGGAATCACTACCTGGAACACTGCTTCCGAGCAGCTTGGCTGGACCTGGAGTGCTTTCCCCCATGTGAGGGAAAGCAGTGTCCTTCCAGGCTGCAATAGGGGATGTAGATGGCTTTCCCGCTCCTTCTGCCTCCACTTTTCTTCATTCCCCCCTATTGAGTTAGGCTTTCTGCAAAATAGAGAAGAACCCTGCAACAGAGAGTTGGCTTTTTTGTGGGATTGACAAGAAGGGTTCATTTGCCTCATGACAGTGGCAAACTCCTATCCTTTATGTTTCTTACCCAAAGCAAATAGTTTAGAGTGCCTGGCATGCTTTGTGTCCATGCTGTGCACTGGCTGAATGTCCTCTTAGAAGCCTCAATACAAAAGTTATGCCAAGTGTAAGGAGCATGAAGGGATTTTCCCCTGCCCTTCCACCACAGATACCTTACCAAATGCCTTGCTCCACACAGAGTTAAATTGTGGGAAATGTGTTTAGTCACCATCCCTAGAGATATTTAAAAGATTCAGAGTTTAGGGACACAGTTTAGTGGAATTAGCAGTGCTGGATTCATGGCTGGATTTGATAGTCTTAAAGGTCTTTTCCATCATAAAAGATATTATTTTCATCTGTTTCTATGAATTGTTTCTCCAACAAGCCGGCTATTTCTCTCCTGTATTTGATAATTAGTGACATATTGTGTCCCTTTTGGCTGCTTGCCCACTTTCCTTGACAAGTGCAGAGCTTGCATGTACAGCTCAGGGAGTCTTATGCAATTATTTTGGTTTGTGTCGTCTCTCTTTTCCTTGGTTGGGAATTGCTAGTGAACACAGTGCCTTCAGGCTGTAATTTCCTGTTGCATATTTTCTGAAACCATGTGAGGGATTGTTCCTGATGAGCTTTCCAGGAGCCTGCTACAATTGAACTTGTCTAATTATCAGCCAGTTATAGCCTTCAGCTTCTTGCCACCCTTTTTCTCTTGTCGTTCAGGATTGTTTTATTTCCCCCTCCTGGGATTTGAGTGCTAATATGTATCATGGAGTCTCTGACAGTAGGTGTCACAAGTTTGTCTGGGTTAGCACAGAAAAATGTCAGGAAGAGAGGGCTCTGAACAGTAGGGATGCTTCATAAAGGGTTTGTACAGTGCCTATATCTTAGACCAGGGCTTCCCAAAGGACAGTCCAGGAGACAGCGATGACTGCTCGTGAGAGTGTACCATCCTTATGCTACTCTTCAGTAAGGACATGATCTGGTGGGCAGAGGTCACTGTGAAATTCCTAGGGCTGAAGGAAGGGCAGGTGGCTCAAAGAATATGGGAAGATTGACAGAAATGTCAGCAGGACTCCAAAGGATGGTTCTGTGCACGTCTGGCTCATGCAGTGGAGCAGACAGAGGAGATGCCCTAGCTGTGCCTGAAGTGAGTCAAGGGCTAGAAACATCGTTCAGCAGCACAGAGCTGGTTTGGACAGACCCGTGTATCAAGACACCCTGCCTACCACACAGTCAGCTGAAAGGCACATCATTTCAAGGAATCTGATCATAATTTCTGGAGGCTGCTTTATTCCTGAGCAAAGCAGTATTCACTGGCATGTATCCAGGCGTGTTTCTATGAGCTTTCTTCTCAGCTGCCTGCTTTCCTGGCCTCCTGTGCAGTGCTTCAGGTCTTTGTGGGGCCATACTCTAGCCTGCAGAAGCCTCACTAGAAGAGTCAGCCTGAAGGTGGTGTTTCCTTCTTTTCTGAGGACTTAGGTAGAAAGAGGCAATTTATGACTGTGTTTGTGAAGCTGGGCATCTATCCAAAGGAGGATGTTGGGATCCTTGCCCTGGTTTTATGTGGTGTAAATGGCCAGGAGTGGTCTGTAAGAGCTTTGAATTCCCCTTTTCTGATTGCTGAGAGATTTCCTCCCCAAAACTTCAGTTGGCACTGTGGCACCCTCAGGGTCTGCAGCCACTCTGGGTAAGGAGCAGTGTTGTCATGAATTCCCAAAAGGATCATGGTCTCCTGGAGCAGTTGTATTCAGAGCTTTCAAAGATCAGAGGCAGCTTGAAAGATCATCATTCTTTTCCTCAGCCCCTGGACTGCCAGCTTAGTGCTGTCACAAGGCTCTGCTTAATACTGCTGTGCCTTTACAAGTAAAAACAGGGTCTGCTTGCTGGCACAGTACCTTTCACATGGCATGTCTGTCCCTCTCCTCCTTCAAATAATAGGATTTAATGAGCAGAACTGAGTATTTGTGTTTATGTATAAAACCTCCCATGCGTTTATCAAGGAGGTGTCCAAAAGCTTTGGAAAAGCAAGAAAAATAATTATTTTCTTTCTTTGTCTTGTAAACTTCTATAAAATTGAATTAAGAACAACTCAGTGATTGTTTCTCCTTGCTATAACTGGTTTCAGTGTGCTGCTGTAGTCAGAAAAATGCATTATATATGTTAGCAATTGTTTTTCTATGCCCATCACAATAGCTGAGGAGTTAAAATTGCTAATGATCTTTCAGCAGCCCAGCTATTTTTCAGCTGCTCACTGAGGCCATTAATCAACATACCCAGGACTGCTTGAGCAACATTTGCTAGCAATTAACCTATGGGTATGGGATGCTTTTTTTTTCCTATTACATTTCTATTCTAGTCTGCACATCAAATAAAAGATGTATCCTAACACTGCTTTTGCTAACTGAAGAGTCTAGAAAACAAAAGTTCTCAGGCCTACATGGACCAGCTTGATAAAAGAAAAGAGGGCATCCAATATGCTGGGAAAGTGTTACATTAAATACTTTCTCAGGTTGCTGAACATTACCTCATCTCTTGCTTTTTACTTGTTCTCCCTACTATTACATAGATGATAGAATTGACATCTAAGATTTGTTGCTTTTAGTTACTATGGGTTTAAAAATAATACTGACTGGAATACTCCCTTAGGAAGAAAAGGAGACATGTGTGTGTGTTTCCCTGACCTTTACACTGCCTTTACACTCAGTGATGCCACTGAGTAGTGGTATCACCTCCTTTTTCACTAGAGAGATGCAGCACCAAAATATTTCTAGTATTACTTCCATGGTGCCAGCAAAGTTACACTCTGCAATATGTGTTTGACTGGACAGTGTTACTGTGTGACTTTGAAGAGTTTCTTTATGTCACAGAAGAAAGAAAACAGGGAAGTTAGTGAGAAATTGAAGAAGCAGTTTGCCTCTGAAATTATTGCAGGGGACTTGTTCTGGCGTGCAGGACTTCGTAAGATGGCAAATTAAAGATGTCCAAAGGAACAAACACCGTAAGCAGAGCTGGTGCAGAATCCTACCTCTATTGACATGACTGCAGAGGACCAGTAGCTCCCATCCTAGCCTCCACTCAGTTCTGTATGGAGATGGTTTAGAACCCTCAACATTGTCTAAAGCTGGAGTAACATCAAGTCCTGTAGCTGGGATCCAAAACAGCTCAGCTAAAGCAGCACATGCACCAATCTGGTTGCCCCAGCAGATCCACTTCTGTTAGCCTTGGTGAGCACTGAAGGGAGGCTTTTCTGCCTGGAATGGAGCATTTTTCATGTGTACATCCTTTTGCTGGTGGCATTTCAGAAGTGCAAGAGGAAATAGTGCAGTCCTCTAGCACAGCCAGTAGTAGCTCTGGATCCTGGCAGCAGAGGAAGGGCTAGTAAAAGAATTGAATTACCTGCCATGCTTCAGAGCCTATTTGCATCACTAAGATATACTTTTTGTTTCATAATAAAGACAGCAAGGTAGTAATAAGCTTATTACTAAAGAATCCACATCAGAATTACTTAATTTTCTCATCAACGCAAAGTTTCATGTTTGCTGTTCACTTTCCTTCACCCCAGACCTTCCAGGGAATGTGTTCATACTCCATCTTAGGTTAGACTGAGATCCAGCATCACCAATTTTGGCAGCATTTGTCATCCAGCCATGCAATTCTAATACGCAAGACTGTAAGAGAAGCCTAAATACAGTTATTCTCTTGGCCCTTATTTATGTCAGAGACAATGCCAGTTCTAGCCCACATCATTGTGGGGGAAGGAGGCTTCAACATGTGACACAAAAGCAAACAAAAAAATGTCTCCCAACACATTTAACATAACGTTCTTGCTTTCTTTTGGAGTATGACTCATGGGTTTTAAATGATTAGTAGAGCCCCAACTTCAATCCCAACTCAAAATAGAGCCCTGTTGCCTCTGATAAGAGAGAAGGATGTCACTTTACTGAGTGTGGCAGCCCTTCTTATCTGCACTGGAATGAAAAAGCAGGAAAAAAGCAGGAAGGCCACATGCCTGAAAAAGAGACAGTTTAGTTCCCGTGAGCCCATTTAATATCTTCAGCTCTGGCAAGTGTGAGGTTTTGGGCTGAGGGACAGACCTTTCCAAGAGAGCAGTACAGGCTGAGTTAAAGAAACAGGACCTGACACCAGGTCTGAGTGTAATGCAACCTAATTAAAATTAAGAGTGGTTGGAAATGTGTTTGGTTATACTCTGCAGGCAATGAAAGGCCATTTTCCAAAAAATGCTATCTTAATGATTTGCCCAATTTATATTCTTGTCTTTTCATTTATTAGTTACCTAAACCTTATAAAGCAGAGCTTTCTCCATCCTCACAAGGCAAGTGTGTATACAAATGGCAGGTACTGATGAAATGTTTACTGAAAAGATTAGCTTGTCAATGAGGCAAAGAATGGATATTGATCCCCCTTCTATGTTTGTCAACCTGTAACCTGTTTAAGAAATGGCCTACAGCAATGAAATCCAATCAAGCACTCTCTGCAGCTCCAGTTTTCTTGTAATATAGGGAGGGGATTCAATCACAATAAAGGAAATGAACCACTTATCATATAAATGAGGGGAAGGCAATTAACAGGTTACAGGTTCCAAGTGAGGAGAGTTCCGACTGCAAGACAGGATTGAACAATGGCTGGTCTGCACACCTGAGCTTTCCTGTGGTCTTTCCACGGGAAGGGTTGTATGGCAAAATATGTTTCAATGTTGAGTTAACAGGTTTAACAGAAGGGAGCACACTGTGTGCCCCCCCTACCTAAACCACTGCTCGATAACTTTGTAATGGAAATGTTCTCAGAGATGGCCAAAGCAGTCTTATAAGTAATTAATACCACTTTTCAATCCATGAGGCCACCTGAAAAACAACTTTTTTCTCTATGACAGTTGTGAGCATTTGCAGAACTTTTATTTCATTCAACATCAGAAGAAAGTTTCCTGATATGATCCTCCTACCCTCATCTCCCCCCAGTAATATGTACCATCAAGTTGTGTTTAAGAGAAATGTTGGAATCACCAGGCTGCAGGAACAGCCTTCGATAGCTTCTCTTTATTTATTTGCATGAATGAGTAAGAGGGCAGCATGATTTACAGATAGGGGAATGTGGACCCTCCCTTCCCTCCAGCAGCATGGATGCCCATGTACAACACCTAATTTGTAGGTTCAGATGCCTGCCCTGAAGCAGAGAACTGCAGCTGATGTTGAAGCATTGCCATTTGAGACAAGGAATCAATCCTTTTGGGCTCTTTGATTTTCCTTCTCCAGAAACACAATCCCAGACCTTGTTGGGAAATATGAGATCCAGTCAGTTTTCCATTAAAAGTTTAGATCTTGGTACTTGCAGTGGTTTGAGTTTGGCTGGATATCAGGTGCCCACCAAGCTGCTCTCTCACTCCCCCTCCTCATCAAGACAAGGGGAGTGAGGGGAAAATAGGGAAAAAAGAGGGAAAAATAGGACAAAAAGCTTATAGGTCAAGGTAAGGACAGGAAGAGATTATTCTATCCAGAGCCTTGACATATAAATCTGATACAGTGCTCCAGCCTTTTCCAGCCAAAAAATGTCGCTAGAAGCATCTGATCAGTGCTTAACCAAGAGAAAGTTTTCTTTCTAATCTTCTATCTCCAGTGCATTTCTTTTCTAAATAATTTTCTTCTTAATGGATACCTTTATTGCTTCAAATGTGCACTGAAATAGACTTCATTAGATAAGCAGCCTTCAGAGAGGAGATCAGTGAAAGATTAAGCATAACAGTCAGCAAAATGTGAGAACTGAGTGGACTCCTGGACATGTGGAAGGCGAGGAGGTACACAGTCCTCAGTCCCCACTCCCTGTGTCAGCCAGACCATGGCAGCCTCTCCAGTCTGACCCAACAGCCTCTGAGTTCGACCAACTCAGCTGAAAGTGCAGAGAAACCACAGCAAATCTAAAAGCCTTCCTGAAAAAGTGGCTTGCTTTGGCGTGCTGGTGTTACTCCTGGCCAGGAAGAAGAACAAGCTCTTGTAGCAGTCTTCTAGCAGTAGCTTAAATTTTCCAGCAATTCACCTTGTTGAAATAAATTGTGCTTTTATTAGGAGTTGTTGTAGGTGAACAGTTACTGCCTTAGACATATCCACCCTCCCAGTGCTGACTACTGCCATGTTTAACCCCTTCCAGCTCCATCCTCAAAAATGTTATTCCAGTGGTGTAGAGGGTCCTTGAACATTGTCTCTTCTTTCGTAGAATCATGGAATAGAATCACAGAATGGCTTGGGTTGGAAGGGACCTTAGGGATATCTCAGTCCAAACCCCCTGCCACTGGCAGGGCCGTATTCAACTAGACCAGGTTGCTCAAAGCCCCATCCAGCCTGGACCTGAACATTTCCAGGGATGGGGCATCCACAACTTCTCTGAGCAACCTGTTCCAGTGTTTCACCACCCTCATATCTAATCTAAACCCACCCTCTTTTAGTTTAAAGCCATTCTCCCATGTCCTATCACTAGATGTCCTTTTAGAAAGTCACTATTAAAAGCAAAATAATAATTTCTTATTAGAATTAGTAAAATCAATGACTCAAGCTATTTCTTGCGAGCTTGAAACCTTAATTTTGTGGCTTGCACTGACTCAGACAGCAGGAATAGGATCTCAATTAAAAGTAAATTTTAAAAGTTTGAAATAAAGGGCTAAATCTTTCTTATACAATGATGTTAAATTTTTCATAAGTAAGCAGTCTTGTGCAATAAAATGCTGAAACGAAGCTGTGACATAGTGGTTCATCTTTCTAAGTACGATAACTATGCCCAAAAATTAGTGTAGATATTGGAATAGCCAGGGTAGACTCAAAGCCTTTAAGGTTCTCATGGCATTATCTTGCCATGCAGACACCTTGCTGGTACCAGTACCATCTGGTGTGGCATTCCCAGGTGGAGGTGTCTGCCACTCATTTGCAGGAGAGCGGAGAATCCTACATCTGGTTCCCTCTCTTTTCCCGATACCGCGACCCCGAGAGATTTACTGTCTGCTTTGTTAATGATTAAGAGCTAACTACAGAAGGGCACGTATCAAGTATGGACATATTATATTGTGCCAGGATTGAGGAGGAAGCCTCAGGCTTGTGCCCCATGTGCATCTCTCCAGTATTAATCTTCTCAGTGCATGAAATATTTTTCACCAATACATAACCTCACTTATTACTTCCTGCCATTAAGTGCAGCAAATACTCAGACACTCTTCTGGAACATCTCCAAATGAAATCTCAGAGTCATTACATTAACCTTTTCCATTATAGAGCAGAAGGAAATTAGCTATTGGCACACACAGAAATACTTAGAAAGTGGTATGATATTTTGCATAATTGTATTTTTATGCTTTCCAACAATGCAAAGAGTTAAACAAAAGCGTTAACAATCCTCTATGCTTCATTAAAAACTCTCAATATCTCTATTTTCAGCAAAATAAGCCATCAGAGTTAGATTCTATAATTGACACCATTGCTTAGGGAACAAACCTATGAATCTTATTAGAGACAAATTCATTACTTTAAGTCCACCCTTAGGATGCAGAGCTCATAAAAGAAACCTCTGGAGGGTTCAGCTTAGGGGATGAGATGATTTCAGGCTGCAAATCTACAGATTTGCTGTAATTAACCTGAACTAATTATTGTCAGGCGATGGGTCAGACATCCTGGATAAAAGCCCCTGACTGGTTTTGTGGTCTACTGGGTTTTCAGCAAGAGAGCTGCTTGTTAAACAAAGAAAAAGTACTGAAAGCACAGCCCTATATATTCTTAAAGTAAAATAAATCTTTCCACTAGGAGAGAATACCAGAGTCTATTTAAAATGCACAGTCAATTGGCACACTGAAATATATCAATGTTTAATACTTTCATTAGCTATCTCACTGCAGGCAACCACTACTAGCAATGGTCAAAAACAGCTCCTGGGTGGGCTGTGCTGCTCTCCCTCCACATGAAGAGAATGCCTGCCTGCCTGCTTTTGCAAATATCATGAGAAGGGATCCATTAAACAATTCTTTGTGCACTGCAGGTACATGTTCTAGTCCTGTAATGGATGCTGCCCTGTCACTAGTCTGCTGCTGCTTTCAAGGGGTAAGGAAGATGCACAAGTGCACCTACAGAAGATTCTATGCCTGGCATAGGGCAGAAGGAGCTGGCTGGTCTCTACAAGATATGCTGATATTCCTGTAATACAGATATACCCCTATTTACTTATCACAGCTTCAAAAAGCAGTGACTATTTTTACCAATGGTGGAAGATCTGTTTAGTCTTATTGTTTCAAACACATATTTTGTATGCATCTAAATTTCTAAATTCTGTTTAATTCAGTGGCCATGACATGAAAATATTTTGAGGTCTCTCCATCCTTTGAAGTTTTCAAGACTTGACTGGGCAAAGCTAACATCTTCAACTTCCACCTTGAGTGGGACATGACCTTCGGAAGTCCCTTCTGGCCAGCATCTCTACGACCCACTGTGGTTAAGACATGGTTACAAGGAGAACTCTGTGCTCAGGTGCTGTATTTTATCAGAAGGAGATGCTTATTGACTGCCCCTTGGTGAGGAGTTCTTTCCCCTTCAGTCCAAAGGTCCAATGCCATTGCTTTTTCACTCATAAGTCCACATTCTTCCTTCCTTCTCACCTCTGCTGGTGTTTCTTGGCAGATGGTCACACATTTTCACTGAATGTTTCACTGATATTGGGCAATTTGTTTTCCATTTCTTCTGGGTGTCTCTGATGCTGTGGGACTGAGTTTCTAACAAAGGACTCTGAACAAGGGAAGCCTGTGTATGAGTGCAGCACAACTAAAGCTGATTTTGGCAGTGATCACCTACAGACCCTGGGATACACCAGGGAGGGAGCACAGGATCAAACAGTGGTGATAGTCAGTGGCTCTTGTCACATAAGCAACTTAAAATATCTTGGTGAAATTTTAACTCACTTGAATGTGACTTAAATTACTTTAAATTTTGAGCCTCTGTGAAAAAAACTTCTGTGTCAGTGCCACCAGATAAATCTCAGGTCCCTCCTCTGCTAAATGGCTGTGGAGTTTCTTCAGGTTCCTCATGCACTCAGGTGCTCCCAAATAAAACTTTCTGCCTCACAGACTTTTGTGAGTGCAAGGGAGGCTCATATCTGCTAACCTAATGGGAACCATTGAGCTGCAGAGATCTTGAATTTGAAAGAAATTGTGACTAGACCTTTTTTTGTTTATCTTCTGTGTATTACATTGATGGGCTTATTATTGGTTTTCACTATTTGTATTTCATTATCTTTTTTCCATAATTAGCAGTTTTCCTACTGGTATAAAGACATTTCCTAGCAAGCAGAGGATTAAAAATTACTGGTAAAAATAGTTGGAAATCTACACAGTTGAACTGAAGGAAAGTATGGGAGGGATTGATACTGACCATAATGCTCATTTTATGTGGAGGCAGCAGCGCATGAACTCCTTTGTAGGTCTGAATGTTCTAGGTGAATGGATCCTTGTAATCAAAGTCAGAAGTTATTCATTACCTGAAACAGATTCCAGAATGCACAAGTAGCATCATTTAAACCCTACTAACATTCTACAGGAGGCAGATCTTGAGGCTCATAAAATTCTCAAGTTTTATGTTTTGTGAGGACATCCTGCAAACTAAGATCAGTAAAATATCCCCCCCTCAAATGATTATGGGTTTGGAGTTTGGGGGTTTTTTTGCTAGCCTACTTTTCTAAGTTAAATGTTTTCATTTTGCTACCAAGTATACAAAGCTCTCCTAGATGTGGCTCACTGCACACAAGCAGGGAGATGAACATGTCCTCCAAGTGTGGGCAGAGGTCCCTCTGTGTGGCCTGGAGGGTGAGCTCACTGCTCTTCAGGGGTTGGCAGGGCCTGGCTGTCATGCCTGGAAGGGCTTTGTTGAATGGAGCTCCTAAGGATTAGTACTTAGTATAAGATAACCTTTTGCTTCTGAGCATTTCTTGTTTAACCCTCTGACCCTGTAAATATCAAACGTTAGTTTACTATGCATTGTTTCTGTTTCTGACTTGGGCATCCCTGTAATAACAATGCATCTTCCTGTTGGGAGAGCAGAGAAAGCGATGCCAGGTAAAAAGTGTCTTTTTGCCATCCTTCCATGCAGGTCCTCAGCTGGCCTAGCTGTACTTCAGCCTTACTCCAGCATCAGACTCCTGATCTTGATGTGAACAACACCTTCCTCAGCGTTAAGCAGCTTGCCCAGCGTTGACTGCCCTGTTTACAGATAAAACCTGTTCCTCCAGCAACAGGAGAAAAGCCTCCAAACCCCTCACTTCATTGGTCAGCTGTGACTGGTGCTTCAAGTGTGACTTTTTGAGAACCAGTCTCTCCCTAATCAGCAGCATCTTAGGGCAAAAGCATTGCAAGCTTGCTCTGTGCTGGTTTATGAAGATATTGCAAATAAAAACTCTTTGCCAGTGAATGAAAAATCCTAACTGTGGCAGGGAAAGCTGCAATTATCAAGCATCACCACTGTATGCCACTACAGACTAATTACTCTAGTGGATCCCAGAGATGAGGCACCGCTACAGCAGACCCTCAAGAAACACTTAGTTAATATTAAATTGTAATCCTATTACCTTTAGATGTTCTCAGTGCTATTAATCTCACAGTTTCCAAGTCAGTAGTTTAAAAACAGATTATCTGAAAATCACAATGCAATTAACCTCTTTGTGTATATACCATTTTTAAGCACAGCAGCCAAGAGGAGTAAAAATAACAAAACATTTATATTTTCAATATCTTTCCGCTTAAGAATATTCCACATATAATTTAAAATTCACCAAAAAAAGCACCAGCCATGGAAAGCATTATTTTCATAATCTATTTATGCTAAAGATAAAATAAACATGAATAATCAGAACTGAACTATCTCATCCACTGTCTTTCATAAGTCCTCTATTGGACTGGTGCAAAATTACCCTCAGATTTATATCCTAGCACTAAAAAATGTAAATAAAATGCACTACAGAAGAATTATTGGTTAGATATCTTGAAACAGGTTTCTAGAGTTAATTTACTCCCTAATAAAATTTTTGCTGAAAATTCACTAATGCTTTTGCAAAAAAGTCTTTGCAACACAGAGTACTGTGCCAAAGTAAAAATTAACTTCTTGCTGACAGAACATGAAGAACTTCTTAAGCATTTGTGTATAAATGCTTAAGTAAGATTGTAAGTGCTTGAGTTAGCACTTGCATGCTTTTTGAATCATATACTAAATTTGATCTCTGTCTCTATTTCTTTCTCCTACAGGGTTGAAATCTTAAAAAATATTTTCCTTGTTTGGTCTTCTGTTTTCTGATCATTATCATTCATTGTTACTATATCTGGTTATTAACAGACTTAAGCAACTGCTTGTTTTTGTCTCTATGCAATTCTATTCTTATGCCTTCCTCAGTTTTTATTCTGTCTGCAGTTTAAGCTATCCTTTGCTCTAGAAAAACCCCTGTAAGATGGGTAGGAGGGGGAGAACCAGGGCAGGGAAATTTGAAATTATAGAAATTGTCACTGTGGCAAAATAAACTATTCCTAGACTTTTTGGTATTTCTTATGAAAAATGTGGGGAATGTCTCATCTTGAGCACAGAAGCCAAGTAATGTGGAATTGTGGTATCACCAAGAGCTGGGATGTTTAAATTCTAAACTTCACAAAAAATTCATCTAGTACAGGCTGCATCATCACTTTTCCCAGGGAAATCACAGACCATCTTGGACTGCATCCTTTCCATTCCCTGGTCAGTGAGGAAGATGGGTGGTGCAAAGCTTGGAGGGTGTTTCCTTTTATGGCTGGGATATTTGCTCACCTTTGAGCAACTCAGAGATGTCTTTCTTTTGCCTGTGCAAAGGAGCTGTGCGACCTATTTACAAAACTGATTAGTATGAAAAACTGCATTTAAGAGATTAAATGGCAGGGAAAGAAATAAGGCAAGAAAATGAAATCTTCTCCTTTGTCAGTTACTCTTAGAAAGCTGAGAGGTGATCTTTGTCACTAAAGTAACATCCGTGAATTGTTTCAGTGCTGAAGATCTTTTCAGCTGACTTTATGAGAGCTCCTGCTAGAGCCTGATGATGCTACTTCTGCTGCAATGCCACAGCAGTTTCATGGAGATGGTACAAACTGATGAATTAGTTCTAAGAACCCTTCCTTCCCCTCTGGGGTTTCTCTGGGCATTGTGACCCATGATTGATACCAGGAAACTGGATCCAATCCAAATATTTTAATCTAGATGTGACTTCAATAATCTACTGAGTTTTGTCTGTCCAATAGTTAGTAACTACTTGTATTTTTGACATTGAGTCTACAGTTCTGTAACTGCTTCCTTTTCCGGCTGCAGTATGATATTTGAGCTCTGAAAGGGGTTATTCCAATCCCAGAAGGGAATTAATCCCTTCCACAAAAGTTAGCCTGTTAAAATAATTATTGGGAAAAATGAAAGTATGATCATTAGTCTAATAATGGCTCTAGTGGGAGGAAACATAAATTAAGTCATATTGGATCTCTGAAACACTAAATTAGGCAAATTAGGGATCTGATTTTTCTTTAAAAGCCTTAATCTATAGTAGTACTAAAGGAGGGCAGTGCTGGATGTGAGAGGAAAATAACTATCAGTTGTGAAATATCTTTGGACTGTTTAGCAACATTACCATTCACAGCCACGGAATACATTACATTTTATTGTAAACTTTGTTCCTCAGAGAAGTATAAATCTTGAAAGTGTGTCAATACTTGGCAAAGTAAGCAGTCTCTGGAGGCAAAAAATGTTTAAGACCATCTATCAAGTATAAGAAGTTGATAGCAATTAAAATCAGAGCTGTTTATGTATAAACATAAATTGCAGAGGTAGCTGAAAACTGGCCAGTAAAAATCTTGGCTGGGTGGAAATTCCAATAGCAAAAGACTGCAAAAAGCAACATCTGAATTTTAAGAACTGTTTTTGTGGCATATGTAATTTCTTTAGCAACAATATTTTCTCTGGAATTTTATTACATTGAGGAAAATGTATGTGTTTATTTATTTTCATATCCAGGTATTCCTTAAAAAACACCACAAACAACACCCACTGAAAAATGGGTAAAAAGAAGATAACTTGCATAAAATATTACTTATATTAGATGAGCACAAAGCCAGGTTATATTTCAATGCTCTCTTTACCCCAAAGAGATACAGAGAAGGATGGGGAATGGTTTAATGTTAATTACTATAATAATAATGATGATTTTTTAAAATTATTATGTATTAGAAGGGAATTATTAGGTGTGTCTCTTTAATGTGTGGGGTTCTCAGGAAACAGACCATTGTGGGGAGTCAGCACCATTTTATTGCTTTTCACAACAGTTACAACACTTAGTACTTCAGTGAAATGAGAGCCCACAGAGAGAGTGTTGGGGACTTCCTCCCCTGAAGAGGAGAGGGACTGACCTGTGTAACCCAGCCACTGGACACCTTGGTTTGAAAGGAATGTGTTGGTGTTGTTCAAGGTTTCTGGTCCCGTGGTCCGTCTTGGATCACTGTGTTTGGGTCAATCCTCGAGGAGATGCAATTAGAGCACCAATTAATGCAGTGCTGGAGGGGATCTGTTGGGCTGTAGGTGGACCCTGCCTCTTCTACCAAGGCTTCCATGACTTTAGGGATGGTAAATAAAGTCAGAGAGGCTGTTTGCTTCCTTAAGACATGGAGAGCTGTGAAGAAGACACCAATTTCAAATGTGTCAGTCCTGAGGAAGCTTGAAGAGCAGGGATTCTGTGCCCACAGTGGCCTCCCAGCCCGTGCCACGGACATGGGGAAACTTGCTGGCAGCAGGAATAGTGCCAGGCTGCTGGGTGGAAGGGAGAGACAGTGGCTACAAGGAGTGGGATTGAATGCTGTTAAACAGAGCATAATGTACAATGTTTATTTGAAATTAATGAGGCTTTCATGTCTTCAAAATGCATTTTAATATTTAAATTGTGCAAAAGTAAATTATTTAAACAAAGTGTCCATGAATTATCACCCTTGATCACCCAAGCTGCAGTACTAGAAATGAGAAACAAAGAGTGCCTAGGTCAGTGAGGTAAAGGAAAGGCTGCCCCCTTTCCATATTGAATTTTTTACACTGTCAGATCACTTCTTTTCATTTCTGTTCAGCTGTGGGAAAGGTGCCTTAGGAAAGAAGTCTTAAAATGGGACCCAAATCAGGACCTAGTATGTAACTGAGAGATTTTGGTGTTCCGACCACCAATATCCATCACTGAGGGAACAGAGCAAATCGACCCGCATACGTGGATTAATTCTGGCATTCGACAGAGAAGAAACAGCTATGTCAGGACCTTCCTACCATCTTCCTTAATTCCAGAGGAAGATCAGTCCAGCAACTATTTCTACATCTCCTCCCAAACAGGGCAAGAAAAGAGGGTTTTATTAAGGGCTCCCAGCTTTCTAGGAGAAAAGAGTGTCTGAGCTTCCTCCCAGATTTGCAGGGCTCCTGCTCTATGCACACACTGTGAAGAAAACCAGAACAAGTGAGATGGTGAGAGAGCATTTCATTGCAGAGAGCTACTAGACCTTGGATCTCTCCCCTCCTTTGTTGGAAGAATCCTTGGACAAGGGAGTAGTTTTATTTCTTCTGCTCGCCAGACCGGAGCTACTGATGGGTCCTTCATTAACACAAGGAGTAAAGGGAAGCCCCAGGAAATAACAAAAGTATTTTGGTATTTTTAAACTTAGGCTTTGTCTTACACCCTCTCCACCAAGAATTTGTGAAAATTTCATAGAACAAGACGTGAAGAAATCAATAGAGGAAACAGCATCTGAACCACAATGTCAGCATTTAATGTCTCCTTGTGCATTAAATTACCCAATTAATGTTTCCTGTTGCCTTAGCCTGTTCTAATAAGGCTTGACTGTCGCTTATCAGCCCCTAATCTTCTAAATGATGAGCAAGAACTGCAGCTGGATTTACAAGAGCCTTTGGGGCACAATACCCAACTCCCAGAGTGACAAAGATCCATCCTTGAAATTATGCTTATTAGGGTTTCTCATTCATTATCATTTACTTCACACAGATATCCACTAATAAGATCAGATTGACTTTATTATTTATTAAGTACTATTAAAATAGATCCACTGGACAATCAATTTCTGTATATAAATAATTCCTCAATAAATAAGCTTTTTTGTTGCATAAAAAAGTCATTTCAGGTACCAATACTTCTTTGAGTTAACTGAGTTTGCCTGCTATGTGGGCTTATTTTTCCTGAAAGGCTGCTATTTAGTTTAGAATGTTTTGGGGTAAGAAAAAATTTTCCAGAGTAACTGAAAGTAATTTTTATGGGCTATGTCCATGAGTTAGCTAATTAGAATAAAGATGTTGGGAAAGAGTGGTAGGTAATGAGTAACTAACAGGGATAAATGATTTTTAATAGACAATGGCAGTGTCTTCAGAATAATAAATACTTTCCTGTTGTATTATAAAAAATAAATAAATCTATTTTACTAAGAGAGACTTCTTATGAACTGTGAGGCCAGTTGGGGGGAGGAATAGATTCATTTAGATAAAATGCTATTAAATTGCCTGCATAGTGTCCTGTCAGACAACTATTGATCTCATCCCTTGGGAGAAATTGATTTCTGTGCAGAGAGCTATGTGCTCTCTGCAGTGCCTTGCTCCAGTGCTATTGCTCTGCTAATCACACGCTGCTGCCTCTTTTCCTTTCTCTCTCTTTCCGTCTATTTGTTGTGCAAAGATTGATTGAGAGACATGAAGGATTCAGATTGCAATAATTGTTGTTTTTTGACCTTTCCAATTATATTCTGTTAAATATGTAAATAGTTAATTTGTAGTTCTGCACAGAGGAATTAGCTGAAGCAGTCTGCGAGGAAGGCTTCCAGGGGGATGCTTGTACCTTTGTTCTCCTGCAGACCTATTAGAGCTGACTCACTGAAGGGATTTTGAATGCAGCTGAGAATTCTCCCTGCTTTGTCAAAGCAGTCTAGGCCACTTCTCAACACAAGATCTAAAGATGGCAAAATAATTCAAACTTTTAACACTAGAATTGCGTAAAAGCTGAAAAGTGAAATGATAAGTGATTAAGCATCCTTGCTTTGGTTTCCTTCTTCTAGGCATAAGTACCCTTTGTCAGCTCTCATTATTGTGAGTCATTTTTTAACAATACAAAAATACCTGAGGTCAACTAATGACAACATTAAAGTTGAAACTGACTTCTAAATCTCCCCCCTTTGAATAAGAAACAAGGTCTTTAATTGCCATGAAATGGTCTGACATTGTTTCTTGGATAATACAGCTTCAGTTTATCTGATGAGTTATGTATATACTTGACTTTTTCTACTATTTCTTGTCATTCTTACGCTGGTTTCATTCTTATGACTCATTTATCATCATCATCAGTGCTAAGCAGTTGTTTGAATGTCAGCTTGTGGGGATCAAGGCCCTTGCTTTTCTCTGGGACCACAACTTGGCACTTGCACATGGAGAAAAACTTCTGAATGGGAAAAGCCAGGGTAGACCTTCTGGCTTCAAATCATGCCAGTGCTAAGGGCATAGAGGGGAAAAAAGATCTGTTGGTAAATCACAGCTGTATTTTAGTAGTCCCAGGCTGCTGTATTAGACCTAGGAAGGAAAGCATAGGTTGGATCCTGTGGAAGATTTTCAAAATTTGATGGGACAAAGTCCTAAGTAAACAAGTCTAACATTAAGGTTAACTCTTCTTTAACAGAAGCTTAGATTAGAGAACTGCCCTCATTCTCCTCACACCAAGGTCTCTTTGAAATTTAATCTTTCTATGATTTTATGAATTCAAGTCCTCGTTACATTTAAACATTTGCCCAAGATAGCTCCTTGTTAGGACATCAGCTCTAGCCTACGAAATGAAGCCCTTGTTTTTCAGTTGCCTTTTAATGCTTTGGGCAGCCCAGCAAGTGAAGATTGCTTCTCCTCTCATTAGTCTCTCCTCCATGCTAGCATTTAATCACTGAACATATAATTCAACTTTGCTTCAACATTGGAGGAGGCAAACGCTGACTTCTTGTGTGCATTCTGGGAGTGCCCAGGAAGCAGGGAGAAGTCCATATCTGACAGCATAAGGTGCATGGGAGCAAACACATTTCCCAGCTGTGAAGAAATGCAGCTGAGATGGGAATGCTCAAGCAGAGTGACAGGAGTAACTGGAGAAGATCACTGGCTGCAGCTCCCATATCCAGCACCTCTAAACTTCTGGCTTGAAGTTGTGACATTCTCTCCTTCCATCTTGGAGTGGAGAAAGGGAAGAAGAAGCTGTGCTGTGTGGTTTTGTTTGAAATACAGAGGGAGGGAGGTGATAGAGTAGGGAGGATGAGGAGCCAGAAAGACAGAAGGAAGATGAAAGTGTGGGGTATTTGTACTTGGGAATTTGCATATGGAATGCACAATGTTACATGTATTTGGTGACACACCACTGTATGAGCATATATGAAGGAGTCAGGTGTGAGGAACAGCAAAAAGTCCCAACAGTGAGACCAGCATCAGAAAATGGGCTCTCTTCCTTACCTGTTCACACCTATCAGAAATTTGCAAGTCTGATTGGGACAAAGCTGACGCCTTGCTGTAAGCAAACTGGGACTAGAAATTATTGTGAAAGGGATCTTAAAAACTCCAGAGGTATACAAAAATCAATCCTGGGACCAGTTTTGGTTTGCTTATGTGTCTCCTTTGTTAAGGAGAATTTAATTTGATAGCCTATTAGAAGTACATCTAGAGGGAACTGCCCCTTACTGAGTGTTTCTGTGTTTCTCTCTCAAAACAGAGTGACTTTTGCACTGTAATTACTTATTGTAAAATAAACATGGCAAGCTACTTGCAGTTGAAGAGCCTAGTGTTGCTAAACCCAGGATTTTCCTAAGGCAGCCTTGCAGTCCAAGTACCCTAACTTCCATTGGCTTGTGTTTGTCTGTACTTCAGAGAATATTTAATCAAGGAAAGAACTGCACCTCATCTCTGTGCCCATTAATTTATGCAAGAATCCATCATTTTAACAGAAACTTTATTTGTGCATGTGGAAGGCTTTGACTTTCATAAGAGGGAGATCATAGAAGGGGAGAAATTGTCAAAGCTGATGGTGAAGGATGAACTGTTTGCAGGTTTGGACTGATGTTTTTCTTCTATTCAGCGTCTTCCTCCTTTTCCACCCATGGCTAAGGAGAAATGCAGAGAAATTGTGAGGACAATAAAAAGTGAAGTTGCAGAACAGGAAACTATACAGACCATAAAAGCATTGGCTACAAACCTTCCCAGGTCAGAAATCATAGGTCTCTGTTACTATTTGAAAGACACTTTTTGAAATTAAGAACTTCAATCCTGTCTCCAAGGCTCTTCCTAACCCCACAGGATCCTACTAACACAATTAGCATCCTTACTGATGCAGTCAGATATAGACTAGGCTCTCTCATAATTTGGTTTGTTTTATCTGGTCTGGGTTGCATTAACCTGGCAGAGTGATGAGGGAGATTTCTGTTCTCTGCTTTGAGCTGGTAAGTGCAGGCAGATTCCTGTGGTTTTGACCCAATGAATTTCCTTTCAAGGAAACAAAGCTCAGCTGTTCTTAAAGGCCCCAAGAAGCAGACTAATGATTCCTGTCTGTCAGTCTGATAACTCCATTCTCATGGTTCACTGGTTTTTCCCACTATATCTGCTTTGCATGTTCAAGTGTGGAGCCCTTGATTTAATCCTAAATTTGTAATTGAAAAAGAACTATTGAATTGCCTCTGTGGTGCTGATGAAAGCATAATCTAAAAGTCCATTGGGCTTTTTTTTTCTGTCATTGTGTTTCAGATTTCAGACTCTGCTGTCCACTCATACCTTTGCAAGTTTGTGTCAAAGTTATTTCCACTAATTCCCCAGTTTCATTTTCCCACCAAATTTAAAGAAATAAACAGTAGAAATATTGTTTCAAATACAAAGCAGCCACTCCTGTTACTTGCATCCATTCATCTAGTAAATGTACAGTAAATGAACTGAAGTATTGCTGACTGCTCAGAAGTCATTTGTTAATTCATCTTTATCAAGAGGACTCTCACTTACAGATGGACTG
This sequence comes from Molothrus ater, assembly GCF_012460135.2. Taxonomy (NCBI): domain Eukaryota; kingdom Metazoa; phylum Chordata; class Aves; order Passeriformes; family Icteridae; genus Molothrus; species Molothrus ater. Next base: position 92,890,597 of record NC_050478.2, on the reverse strand, counting down.
GACAGTGGAAGTTGTGCCTCCCCTGGGAACTCCACCTCCATGAGCTGTGGCCTCCTTGGACATTGTGTCAGAGGCCCTGGATCCACCAGAGATCCCACTGCTGGTATAACCTGATGAGTGGGTTGTGCCCCTGGCACCTAGGAGAGTTACAAAGGACAAGTTACTGACAAAAAAAAAAAGGAAGGAACCTTACAGGACAATTACAAATTACTGTGTTTTAAAACAATTCAAGGCTAGCAAATGTATCAAAATGCAAGGTGACTGCTGATCCCTTGACTTGTTCTGTCAGTCTGCTCCTTTTTAGCTGCCACTTTGGGAAAAGGGTATTATCAGTACTGTTGGGGAGCCCCAGAACACCCCAGAGCCTTCAGAAAATTTATGGCTCTTGCACAGACTGTTTTTGATAAACCTGGATCTCTGAAATAATTTCAGCACAATTTGCCTCTGCTGAAATTTCACTTTTCTCTGGAGCTGCCTGAGGACTTTGGAACAAACTTCTGTAGAAACTAGGAATTGTTGCACTTTCTGTTCCAGGTGATGAACATGCTCCTTTCACTTCACTTTCCCTCACATAAACCTGTAATAGATACCTGTAAAATTCAAGTACCACAAGTTGTGGTAGCCAGTGGCCAATTAATATGTATATCTTCACCTCAGCCTAAATAAGCCCCAAGCAAAACATTCCTTTGCAAACTCTTCTTCTCCTGGGAGAGAAGCAAAGCATCATCAGTGATGACAAATGTTAGTGATAATGCTTAAAGCCTTCCTGGAGGATGCTCAAATATTTTGGTGATGAGCTTGTTATAACATCTTCTGTAAAGTGACACTGAACAATACTCATGCCCCACTGCAGAATCAGCCGCTCCTTGGAGCATGTTTGTTCTGGGGGGAGGAAGGGTTACAGTCTGAATGAAAAGGTTAAGAAGATGTGTTTGGAGAGATTTCAGTGAGCACCTGCGGAAATGAAATCAGGCCCTTCTAGCTCTCAATCAGGCAAAGAATGTGTGGCAAGCTCTCCTGCTGCAGGGAGCCAAAGCTCACACCTGTCTTGGCAATGTTACAGAGCTAGCATTTCCACATGGATAAAAGCTCTTTTGGAGTATCTCCTGTGGGCATGGCTAAGGTTTCCTTGAGTCATGCAGACTTCTCTTCACCAAAATGGTGCTTTTCATGAAAGTCCATAGCTAGCACAGAGGTTGCAAGAATAAAACTAGGTGTAGTTAAATGCTTATTTTGCTTCTGTTTCTTATAAAAATTCTCAGCACACAGAGAGATAGAAATCTTCAGTGTTTTAGTTTAGAGCTGGCAACTTCATGCTCTCTATAGAGCATCTACACTGAAGAGTTTGCCACTGGTAGTGAGTGTGCTGTACCACCCTCATCTGTAACAGAAGGAGCTTGTGCAGCTGACTAACTTATCACTAGAGTGAGCAACTGGCATCTCCTGCATACCAGGATTTCTGCTGCTGAGGCAGTGTGGTGCCTGAGAGCAGCTCTCCTCTCTGCTTTTCACTCTCTCTATCCCCCTCCTCTCCTGACTTTCTCTCATATTCTGTCCCTTGGCTGCTACTATTCCTTAAGCTCTTTCCTACTGAATATTCAATAAACACTGTATTCAGCAACCTATACTCAAATCATACAATGTGAAAATTAAAAAATGCCTCACAGGAGTCACATGCAGTATGTCTCTGAATGACCCTTATGTCACCTATTCACTCACTGTCTAGAGGGTCTCACTCTATGAATAATATTGGCAATGTAAATCATATCTTAAAAAAAAAAAAATCCAACTTATTTCCTTTCAATCAAGCTTAACACACTTTTGCCTATTAAAAGATGCCCTGAATCTGGACCCTGGCCAGTTCACCTGGTCAACCACCCATTTTATGGCTGGAGAAGTCACATTCAGCTCCATCTTCTACCTGCTGATTGTGGAAGTAGTAGACCAGTGGTAGACCAATGTGGCAGAGATGCCCACCTATGATCAGTCTGCTGGCTGGCAATCCTCTGACACATGGGACATGTGGGTCTGAGACCCCAAGGGCAGAAGGGGTTTGGAAGCCTTTATCCAAGGTCAGAGAGCTAATACTGAGCTGCTGGGTAAAGCAGGATTGCAGGGGGTACTCTCTTCTGTGGAGGCATGCCTGTTCAGAGGATGCCTGCTGAATCAGGTCACACAGGCAGCTCTGGCAGGGAGAATACCTTGTGCACAAATCCCACGGGATCAGGAGTTAAACAAGTGCCAGGTTGGTAAGAGTTGTCTGGGCAGGGACTGCTCCCAGCCAGCAGCAGAACAGCAAACGCCTGCACGGTTTGCTCATGTGAAAGGCAGCTATGCCTTATTCTAGCACTTAGATAGGAGATGTCAAGGGTATGTACACATTCCCTTCATGAATTTATCTCTTGGACTGCAACTAATTTCTCTCCTCTACAGAGTTTCAGGAGTTCTCCCTGTATGGATGTGAATAAAGAGCTAGGGAAATCTGATCATTAATATGAAATGTAGCTACACAGATCATGTTCTTGCATAAGTGCATCATTGCTTGTTGCTATCATGACTCTTCATATTTTTGATGATTCCTGGCAGAATAGAGAAAGAGCACAAACCTCAAATAAACACTGTCCAAAACCTCATTAATACCACATATGTATATTTTCATTCATACATAGTATGTGCACACACAGAAAACACCCTCAATAACATCCTGCTCATAACACACAGTTAAATAGAGGGATCTTTTTTCTACAGTGCCATACAGAAATGTAGGAGAGAAGAGATTATTTGGCAAGCTTATTTTCAAGGATAAACAGCTGTCTGATCCTATGCATTGAACCACAAAACAACACTCAGAGTCACACACAGAATTGCTCATACCCATTTCCTGGAGAGTAGAAGTGGGGCCACCAGAAGGCACACCTCCCCCAGAGGCTCTGGCTTCTTGGGACATCAGTGATGAAGCAAGGGATCCTCCTGTGATCCCAGAGGGAGTGAAGCCAGCGTTGCGGACGTTCTGGTCAGACATGCTGCTTTCTGCTGGTGAGAATTCCAGGGAAGCACTCAGGCACTGCTCAGGGACTGCTCAGCCTATCTTTTTATACACTCTCCAGCTGATAGTCAAGAAATGAAACTGCTGCCATGGTAAGGCAGAATAGAAACTGAAACTTATTCTCAGCCAGGAAATGAAACTGAACTTTATCAATAGGCCTATTTGTTGCTGTTGCCATGATGGAATTTAGGCAAACCAAGTAATTTCCTCTTGTGATACTAAAACAAATTACTGGTGCAGGGGTCATTGCTTGGCAACTGAAGCAGCTGAAAGCTCTGCTTCTTAACTTTTTTTGCATTGCACCCTATTGCACTGAATTGTATCTGTAGAAGGTACTGCATTGTTTTAAGTATTCCTACAACTCTGAGTAAAGACAAGAGACAAAAAGGCACTAAAGTGGTGGCATGCAGAGACTTCAGGTGGGTTGGTTACCACAGCCAGAGTTCAGCTGTGGTACAGCTACCCCTGAAAACACTGGTTCACACAGAGCTGGAAATCAGAACCCAGCTAACAATGGATGGTTAGAATTAATTTCTATATGGATGGAACCATGAGGGACCTTGTGTTGTATGAGCAGATTGACACAGTTGCTTTGTTCTTCTTCATGCAAGTCCTCTAAAGCAGAGCCTCTGCCTTTAATGAACAGGCCTTTGCAAATGGCACACATGCCTTTATCACAGCCTTAGCCAGGAGTTTAAATAAGGCTCATTAAAAATCCATGGACCTCCCTTAGGTAAAGAACAATATCTGATTAGCCCACACTACCACAAGAATGGCTCTTAAAGAGGGAATATACAGAACAAAACTCTAGTGTTTTCACAATAGTGTGATATCTATATCTTGTACATGGTGGGTTATAGAACAAAGGCTATGAAGCCTGTTCCTCTCCTCTTATAGGTACTATTTATCTGAGCAGTGGGATATCTGGCCCCTGTACCGCCAAGCAGCAGCGATCTTTTAACTCTTCTCTTTCATTCGACTCTTCTTTAATTCATGTATGTTAGTTTCCTTAATTCTATTCCTTAATTCTTATGTCAGTTATTTTTGTTTTCTATTCTGTTTGCATTAGGTCTTCTGTAATTATGGTGTATCTTTAACCCATAATTACTCAGGTTCCTCATTTATAATTTTAATTACTGAATATTAAAAAATACATGAAGTTGAAGCTTAAATGCAGGTAAAAATTCCACATAAGATAGGACAGTGATAATAGGCTACAGGCCTTCTTCAAAGTCACAATAAAACCATAAATGTCAGTTTCTTTGTACATATTGCTGCAGAATCCTCCTTCAAAAAAAATAGTAAAATCTTTCAGTGTTTTGTTAATATAATTTATTTAATATTGCAAACAGCCCATTAGGAAATGATGGTAAATTCTGGCAAAGTCAAGGAAAATGAAGGCTTTACAAGCTGCAGACACTCTATATGAAGTGACAATTTACTCAGTCCTAAACCACAAATCATAATGGACACACACAAAGTTGTTTTCCAAAGAATAAATAAAACTAGATATAATGAAAATTTTATTTAAAAAAACAAGTGTCTCAAGGCAATTCATATTGGCAGAGACATCAGAAAATAAGCAAGGAAAGAAGAAATTACTAGAAGTCTCATGAAAATAAGATGAAGAAACTCAGTGTAATAAGGAAAGGAAAGCCACTGGAGGGATTCAAGGGAAGCCTTGGACTTCACCCTACAAACTTGCCCAATGATTTGTACTCTATGTTCAATCTGCCTTATCATCTCTAGATCTGCTATGCTCACCTCCCTTGGTGGGACAGCACCTTGCTGTGCCCTGGCAACATGTGACATTGACATCACAGCCTCCAATTTAGAAAGACACAGTGGCACTGATGAAGTGGGATTGGAGAACACAGTTCTTGAGCCTGCAGCTTCCAGAGGTCCTCTCTCTCCATTGATTCTTCCAGAAAGGTGTGCTTCTCCTTCGACTGAGCAGCTTTGTGTGAGACATTTTCCTAAATGGTTCCCTACCTTTATTTTAATTTTTTTTGTGCTTTGTGTTACTGGCATTTATAGTTAGAAAAGGTGACTTCTGAGATATTAGGCAAATGTGGTTAATGTTCAGCTGTGTTTTCAAGGAAGCTGGCACAGAAACAGTCAGGCAGTTGTAAGTCTCTGTGGACTATTTGTCAAAATCCAAGCAGTGATACTTTAAGAGCTAAATGGATGCAACTTCTAGCTGAAGTATGGAAAGAAAAAAAACCAAAACAATTCAGTTTTACGTCAGAGGTTGGCATAAGAACAGTAAATTGTACCTGGGAGAATATCGGGGTAAGTTAGCTTCCCCATTCCAGAAACGAAAAAATTGTTGAGGGGTGGGTGGTGTGAGCTGACCTGAAAAGCATCCAGTGGTCCTTCTAAGCCAGAGAGACCAGGAAGTCAAAGCCATGAATACCAAGAGTATGACTGCTCTTATTTTCTGTGTCACTACAATTTCAGTAGCCTTAGGTGCTGGAGCACTTGAATACAGAGCTAACAGTTCAACTGTCTGAGTTTCAAGTACAAATGAAACCCATAGGTGTCAAAAATCTAGACTATGTGCTCTTTGAAAGGAATTGGAAAGCCAGAGGCTGGATTGGAAGTACTCTGAAAATTTGAGTGGTGGGCATTCTTCTCTTCTTAAATTAAAAAGGAAAAAAAAAGAAAGAAAAAAGGAAAGATTGGCTAAGATGAAAACATCAAACAAACCAATGCAATCAGATCTGCAGGCAATATCTTCTATATATCTTCTATATTTTCTATATTTATATATCTTCTATATTTTGCTTAGAAGGACCTTAGTCTCTTGTGTTTGTGGATATAAACTGATGTGTCTCTATGGTATGTTTTCCTTGCAGTCCCCACTAGTGTGACACTTAGAAATATTTACCACACAGTGAAGCTGGGCAGCTGATCAGAGCCATTAATCTCTGCTTTTGGTGGTCACCTTTTTTATTTCAATAACATGTTCATTGAAGTCACTTTTTCATAAACATTTTCCCATAAACCTCTGTTTCAAAAGAGATTATTCAAACAGCTTTTAAACAATTAATCTTTTGAAGGGTCTAATTGAGGGAAATAAACCTGTAGAGAATCTGACTGAACCACAGATCTTCAGCATCCAAGATTATCTATCTGTCACCCTCTGACCTATTTCCTTTACACTACTTTTTAATTTTTGTAGCAATTATAGTGTATATGGATAATACCTATTAGCATATTTATGGTCATTGCTTCATATTTATTGTCTGCACAACTCATTAATCTTCATCTAGTGTGTGAGGCTGACAGCTCAATCTATTTTGCAATCTCTGGGCAGCAGCCATATCCAAAAAGCTTTTGTTTCCCTGTAAATAAACTGTGTTCAGGACCAGAGGACAATGGTATATCATGCAGTGATTGACACAAGCCATGGCTGCTAATCAAAAGTAGATTTTATTACCAGCTGAGTCAAGTGCATTATGGGGGCATTGTTCTAGCGCTGTCAGGGCAAGAGCATACGTAGTCAGTCACCTTCTCAAGATGGGCTGATTGTTCTCCAAGATTAGACAGAGTTGCCTTATTATCCATCCCAGACAACAAGGCATCTCACCCAAACAGACGCCTTTACAGAAACTGCCTGTACATTGAATTGATTTGAATTGCTAATGCATAATCTGTCCAGCACAGATGTGCAATGAATATTTGGATGTTGTTTTGCATGTCAGTTGAGAAGACTGAATGATGAGGTGATGATCGTTCAGTGATGGGTACTGGACATTTGCCAACAATTGAGTTTGAGCACTTTCCCTGACAGTAATCAGATCAGCTTCCAAAACGTCTTTTCTTCAATTCACTGACAATTTATGTTAGAAGATAATGCAACTCTCTCACAGTTAACACAGTTGGCAGCAATTTGCATTTTTTTCGTATAATTAAATTTTTCATTTCACCCAAGAAGAAATACATGCAAGCTGCCTATAACTGATACAGATATTCCAAGACACTTCCAAAGTATCTCCACCAGAATAAGAGGCCATCTAGATAGGCCAAAAATGGCAAAACTCTTCACAGTACAGGTAGCACTAGTATTATTAGTTATAAAGTTTTTTTTCACATTTGCTGTGAAAAAATAGCAATCTTGCTATCAAGCCTTACTAGATAAGGCCTTCCAAAAAAACGGTTAATTAAATCACATTTAACATATGACCATCGTCATGCTTAGGGTAGGTCAGCAAACACAACTATATGACTTAAAAATTTTCAGTGTCTGTGAGGATTGACGTTGTGTAAAATAAGAACAGAAAAGAACCCCAAAAGACTGATATTATGATATCAAGGGGCTGATATGAGCTCACACAGTGACGTCACATGATACATGTGAATGTGAAAGAGGTCTTTGTGTAGTCATAATCATAGAATCTTAGAGAAATTTAGGTTGGAAGGAAGCTCTGGAGATCATCCAGTCCATCCAGGAAATTATCCTGTTATTTGCTCAGAGACACATTTGGTTGAGTTCTAAGTATCTGCATGGATGGTGATTCCACATCTTCTCTGTAGAACTTGGTCCATTATTTGACCATCCATACAGTGATTTTTTTTCCCTTGTGTATCTAGTCAGAATTCTGCGAATTATGTCTGTTGTTGTCCTTTATCTATGCACCTCCAAGGAGATGCTTCACCTTCTTCATGTCCCTCATTATTAAAACCTACCATTAGGCTATAAGTAGCTAAAAAGGTGCTGTTAGCTTACAAAATCAGAGGATTGTAGGGACACTTCTCTGATATCCAAGGAATTTTACCTTCTAACTTTTTTTAGGTATGTGTCTAGTGAATCTCTAATCATATAAGCAATCACTTTTCCTCAGAAAAAATACTAACACTTCTCAAGAACTTCTAGAGCTCTTTTTAGAATAGACATTAATTATTGCATGGTCTTTATCTGTCTTTCAGAGGTAGAGAAGAGTACTCATGAGTGTGTAACATAGGGAAGAATCGCTTCCTTTAACTTATCAATCTTCTACTACCCAAATTTACTATAGCTAGGAAAAGGCTGGGAAGTGATTGACCCAGAAGTTTTATAGCCCACATCAAAAAGAAGTTTACAGGTGAGTTATATAATATTTTCATATGTCATCCTTTTTCAGGATTAGGCTGTGTGTGCCTCATTTGGATTTTTATTATCATTTTCATCTGCCAAAAGCAAGATATCATCATCCCTGCACTACAGATGAAACAAATCACAAAGTTGCACTGGTGGCTTTTTGGGGGCAGAAAATTATAGTTTTGGAAGTTTTAATTTTGTGTCCTATGAAAAAGAGAACTAAACACATTTAACATCTATATGCACTGCATACTCATATCGGCTGAAATTCTACAGAATTTCCAGCTAGAAATCCAGAAAAAAGCCTTTGAATAAGTAGCCTGGGTAGACTAAGTTTAGGCCTTAAATGGAGTTAGGTGGCAAAAATCTTATTAATGTCCATTTTGCACATCTAATGCAGCCTGTGCTCTGAGGAGCTCCTTCTGACTAGATCATACACCACAGTGGCACCTCTGCTTTTGACCTTAATATTATGTTGGAGAGCACAGTCACTCTTGATGTTGTAGTTTATGACAGGACTCTACTCCATAGTCCAAACATATAAAATGAGACCCTATTCAAAGCAGACTCTGCAAAAGAGGGAGTAGTCCTGTCTTTAATGCTCAAGCTGAGAGTCTTCACCCAGATAGGGTGAACCCCTTGAAGAGCAGCACCATAGGAGCCAGGAGCAGAAGTACCACTTAAACATGGAGTTATATCCAATTTGTTCTCTGCCTTCAACAAAGTTTTCATTATTACACGGGGCTTCCCACTGGTTCTTTTATTTCCTATCCTGACCTGCCACATGCCTTTGACAGACTGAAATGGATGCTTAGGCATCATTCTCAAGGCTCTAAGGACAGTGGTACTTGAAAGATGTCCTGGAATAGCCAGTGCTAATGTTCTGAGCGAAATAATGATTTTATTACAAAAACATTTAACATAAGCCATTATTCCTGCACTGCAGATGCTTTCCTTATGTTTAAATGTCTTACTTTACAAAACATGGAAAGTTACTTCAGCTGACAAATAAATGTAGCAGCAGGGTCTTTGATTTTTGAGCCTGAAAATGGAGGTAAAGATGAATTATTCCTTTATATATTATTCTGTAAAACAAAATGCCTACATAAGTGACAAAACTGTGTCATCTGCCAAGTTAGAGTTCCATTTGACCTTGAGGTTGCAGTCTTCCAATGCACAGCTACACCAACAAAACCTCAGAGTACAGGAATACAGACTATTCTAGCCTCTGGGAAGGAAAAGAGTCTCAATCAGTTCATACAGTCTTCAAGACATACAGATTCTAGGGAAAATTTTAAATCTTTCTGAAATCTAGGAAGCAGGTCCATGAAGAAAATAGACCACATAGACAAACCACTAATAGGTTATACCCCTCTCTTAAAGGAATATAAGATGATACATTTTTCTGGAAGAAATTCGTTGAAAACAAAAATAAAATGTGAAGCAATAGAATTCATGATCAAAGTCCTATTATTAACAACACTGAGTTCTCACTGCTATTCAAATATAATAACAATTGGTGCCTTAATAAAGCCATTTCAAGACACATAATCTGCAGACATGAAGTCTATGTAAGTATGGGCACCTTTTCTAGTTCACAGATCCCACATGGATAAGATCAGTGTGTGCTCCAGGGAAAGTGCTGAGCAGTTCAGAAGGCTCAGGTCCCTCGGGGCAGCTGCTTCCTCAGCCAGGGAACCTGATCCAGCAGATCCTAGGGCAGGCCTGGTGGGTCCAGTCCACATAGAAGCTGCTGGCAGGGGAAGGAGGAGGAAGAAGAGTCTGTGGTGCCTACCATCTCTAGTCCAAGCCAGAGACATTAATTCTGTGATGGTATCAGCTTACGTGACTTACCAGATCTCTTCCTGATGTCCCACACTGCAGCTTCTGCATCCAAGGGGCACACTCCAACGTTGTGTGTCTGTGGTCAGCATGGCAGGGCCCAAGGAACAGAAACAAAGTCCTGTTTTCAGAAATGAAAGGGCAAGTCTTGTCAGAAGACAGAAGTTGAGCACAGAGAGCTTAAAATATTTGGACTTCTCCTTGCCTGTAAGTTGAAGGGAATATTATTTTCCTGTTTCCAGGAGATTTCTGAGGCCATGTAGTATGCTACTCAGGCATTATGTTAATAAGCATAATATAAGCATTTAATACAAAGAGGCTTCAAACACTAATACGAGTGAGTTCCTGTGTAAGCATGAGTGCTGGCAATGCTTTTAAGGTGCTTTGAAAAGCCATTAATGACAAAGTGATCAATTTATTACATAGGTGAGGGCTCTGAAGACCAGATGGCCTGATTTACTTCTCAGTTCCAGCTGCAAGGTGCATGGACAGGTTTCAGACCATGCTTAAAAGGACTGAGAGCCTTCCTTGGAAGAGCAATGAGTGGCTGCTTCTTTTAGATTCTTCTAGGCCTTAACAGCCTGTTTTGATTAAGAGAAACCTCTTATTTTTCTGTTTATTGAAAAGTTTTTGCATCTGGAGGATGTTTGGATTTGGCATTAATCTTCTGGTTTGAGAATGGAGGCTACAAATAAATGTAATACAGCATCTGAGATATTGTAAAGGGTAAAGCAGCATAAGCAAGGATGAAGTAGGAAAAGCACACAGAGAAAGTCCTCTCTGTAAAGATCACAGAGCGCATCCTCTTGGCAGCCACACCTAAGGAGAAGAAAGTAATCAGCACTACTCAACATGGATTTGCCAAGGGCATGTTGTCTGTGGCCAACCTGACTGCTCCCTGTGTCAAAATGCCTGGTATCCCAAGTGCCAAGGAAGTTTTTGTAACAGAAAGAAAATAAAATCTGTCAAAAAACACCCAGCTGTTTGTAAAGAAGGTTGCAACTGTAAACAAAAGAAAAAACTCCCTAATCTCTACAGTATTTATGGAAACAGGTCTGTCCAGGGATAAATGCCTTGAAGCAACAGTGCCTTCAGCAATTAGGTAACTTTCCTCATAACAGAGAAGCCTGAAATCTTCTGAGTATCATCCATTTATGACAACATGATGCAAGCCTTACGGAAAGGTTCATCAAAAAGATCTAAATCCTTGTGGCTAGTTCTTAAATGGGAAAGAAAGTGCTTTCCTATTTATAATGCTAAAGCTTCTGGGCAAGACACAGTGAAAGACTTAAATTAAATGTCAAATCATGAGGCACTAACAATAAATAATGGAGAGATTTCTGTTGCTTGTGGTGGCTGCAGATAAGACACTGGATAAACTATTTACTGCTGGTAAGTTGAACAGTCCCAGATGGATCATTCTGTCCTAGATGGATGAGTGAGCAGACTGGTGTGAACCTGCGCTGCCCACATCTCAGGGCTTTTATGGTCCCAGGCCTTTTCTGTGCTATAAAGTAGCTGAAAGTGTACCAGAATTTCAAGAGCAATTATCTCTCTTTTTTTCCTTTATGCAATATAGACCCACTTGGGTGCACTCAGTGCCCCTACTTGTCTGTGCTGTGTGATGATGAGAGGGGCTCCAAGGATGATACCCTGTACTGTGGTTCATCTCTATCATTCAGGTAGACATTATTCTGGAAAAAAACAGGCCACAGGACTGGATTAGTTGAAGAGGTCACAGTATCCTCCAGTGCAGTATGTGACTGTGAGGGGGAAAAAGCTGGAAATTTCCCTGTTTGCACTTGGACACCATGATCTAATTATACATACATCTCTCTCTTTCTTACCATTATTTTTCCTTTGTGCCAAGGTCCATGCTTGTTGGTTTGTTCTATTAAGACACTGGTGTGCCAGTAGAACACTGAGGTTGCTTCTTGGGCTCCAGAGCCTGCACAGAACCCCCCAGTGCTGATGACAGAGCATTGAGTAACTCTTTATTCCCCCCAGCAGAGTCATATTTAGGAAGGTGTCTCTATGGAAAAGCCAGGAAAGTTCAGGTTAAATATCAGCAGCCATTCAAAGCAAATGGGAGAATTGGACATGCTTTCAGAGTGCCAGTGAAGCTGCTGAGAGGAGTTGGTGCCATCGGAAAAAGCAGAATAAATGTATAGCATTTGCTGGCTCTTCTTTGGTACAGAGGAATAGGACTTGAAATCTTATTTGTTCCGCAAGATTTTGACACTTGTCAGTTCCTGCCATGGTTATGTCACAACTCATGTGAAAGTGAGTTTCGTCAGCTTAAATGAGATGTTGTCTGAAAGTCTATGGATAACTTTCTGGCTGTAGGCCCACCCCCATCCATTTCTCCTGCTCTTTTCCTCTGTAGGGGTTGAAATATTCTTTGCAATTAGCAAAGGGAGTCTGTTAGGGAAGGAATACAAACAACATTTCAAAGTTGAAAAACCGGTTTTATCCTTGTTGTCCCTGTCCACCAGTACCAGCACCAAGCACAGTAAAATGACCAATTTGAGTATTTTGGGGAGGTGAGAGTTCCAAATGTGAACTTAGTTACTTTGCTCACCTTGTAAAGGCCTGGAATGAGTGTGATGTAGCCTGTCACTTTACAGGAGCATTGGGAATCAATTGCTTGGCCCTTTTATGCATCAATGTTTAGCAGCACAGTTCTGAGGCAAATTTTGAGCCCAGAATCCCTATGGTGAAGCAAAGATGTAGAGTCCTGTAGAAAGGAAAAACATGAAACCTTTTGTGCATCAGTGTTTAACAGCCCAGTTCTGAGGCGAATTTTGAGCCCAGAATCACTATGGTGAAGTAAAGATGTAGAGTCCTGTGGAAAGGAAAAACATGAAACCTACTGTTGGAATTGATCAGACTTAGATCCTGCCTTAGTTTTGCTCATTTAATGCTCTTAAGGTTTTTTATTTTTTTAACTTGTTGATACTACAGCCTTTGTTATTTGTTTTAATCAACTTTCTATTGCCATTGTAAATGACCTTGATCTTTGCCTGAGTGAGAGAATCTGATATAAAAGGATTCTTAAAGGAGAAAGGCGAAAACTAGATGAATCCTGCAGGCAAGAGAGAGGAGATTTGAATTAAGTTGTAAAAGGAGTTGATCTTCCTGCCTGTTTATCATCTGCTTATTATCCAGAGGAGTTTCCATCCAGGCAGCTGCAATATTGCAGTGACTGAATAGTGGCATGTGAGCACCAGGGATCTTTTTTTCCAAATTCATATCATGGTCATTGGAAGAGGTCTCACGGAACAAAGTGCATTGCAGATTTAATCTTTCTTTCACTCTTCTGTAGGGCTTTCACAGGCTCATAAGAGAACAGCATCTCAGTGCCACAGACAATTACACAAAGCATTAACCACAACAGGCAGCAACTTCTGCTCCTTTCTTCTTGCACATGCTGGCCACAGAAGGCCATTCCAGGAAGAGACAGAACAGATTCCTCACTATTTCATAATAGGAGGGTGTCTCTTGTATCACAATTAACAATCCAGAGGTGAAGTACAGAGGTGAAGGGATTGAGGAAACGAAACCCGGTAAAAGCAAACTTGTACTCCCTGTCCCCTCGTCCAAAGTACTGCACAAGGGGACAGGGAGTGGAGGACACAGCAAACACAAGGTATCGATGCAAATATAACCTTTCTGGACTTGAGGTGTGGCTGCTTTCAGCACAGAAAGAACTTGGATTTAGAGTAGTTTTTCCTCTCTTCTGAACAACTCTTCTGCAAACCCAAAGCAATTACAAAATTTTAAGTGCCCCTACTCACTGCAGAGAATATTGCAAATTTAATTCTAATTGATATCTACTTCAGCCTCTAGAAATGTCTCACTAACAACCCCATAACCCCCAGGTTCTAGGAACTGACTTCCCTTTAAGAATATATAGGCAGAAGCAATCTTATTATGCCACAGTACCCTCCATTTTTATCCCCATGGAGGACAGCCTGGACTAGACCTCTCACGCAAAAGGTCAGCTCACCACAGTGGGTTCATGTATACAGAAAGTACTTCAAGACTTGAGCATGCCAGGTTATTTATGAAAGGTAACAGGAATGCAAGATGGAGAATTTTACTCTCTCACCTATCATGAACTTACATATAGATTTAGTGATTAAAAATTCATAGATGAAGATTTTATTCACAGTAAATCACAAATTGGTATCTTAAGTTAAAAGTGCCAAATTCTTGTCTTGAATTCCCACTAAAGTGTTAGAATACTTCCATGCAGAAAACTAGATGCTGCTGGAATAGGTGACAAGCATCCTCTCCTTTAAGTATTATTAAATCAGACACTGGTACTGGATGAATAGAATATCCCTTCTTGGCAGAATTCTCTTAGTATATTGCTTTTTATGTCAATGCATACATTTTTCCTCAGACAGGAACTGTTTCAATGTTTCAATGTCTCTTTCAATGTCTTTCAAGCACTCTATGTGGTATATGGGTGCTCTCTTGATTAATTTTTCCATGGTTTGGGATTCTGCCAAAGAACAGAAGACCTCCAGATATGGATCAAGAATCAGATTAGATTTTTGTTCTGTTTTCAGCACGATCTGTCTGAAAGCAAATGCTTATGTCTAATATTATTTGTGTGCTAATATCGTTTCCAGCTCCTAATCACAAGTATTGATGGGCTTTCTAAGCAATTACTGTATTTGGACCATCACTTTTGTTATTTGCATATTATAATCCACACTGAGTTGTGCTGGTGTATATGCATTGTTTTTATTAAACCAACAAAATCAATAGCTCCACAGCCAGTGCATTCACCCAGCTGATAACCACTTACCTGGAGCAAAGGCCACTTTCTGCTTTCATTTCTGCTAAGTTCTGAGCTGGGCAACAGCTATGATCTGTAATTCCCATATCTCCAGGTCTGCCCTGCTCACCTTGCCAGGACACTGTGGGATGGCTACTTCATGGCACACAGCTCCTGGCTCCTTAGTGATCAAATGGTCCTTCCTGCTCCCTGGGCACTCTATGCTGATTACCGAATCCAGACACGTGGGAGAGGTAAGAGAAAGATTTGCTGTGAGAGAAACTGAGACACCTGGGAATGGAGGTTGCCCTGGATTTCTCCCTGACCTATTTGAATGATGTTTCCTTTATCAGCACCAACATGGTTTCCCTCTCCCTGACCACTGCTGAGCCCCCACTTCATTCAGTGGGGGCACTTCATGTTCTGCACTGCTCTTGTAGAAACCCTGCTTGGACCTCTCTCACCTTGGTGGGGCATCAAATGACCGAGACTCATCACTAGGTCCCACTGACATGTCCTTTGTCATGTTAGGCTTCTTGACTTTCAGTTTGTTAAGAAAATGGGTTAAAAGGGGGATGAAGGAGGGAAATGCTCTGTCTCTTGCCAGGTGCTAAAAGAGGGGTGCCAATGGGAGACAGGTTCCAGCCAGGTTTCATGCTTCCACAGTTCTCTGTCCTCTTGTCCTGTGTTCCTGCAGGAGGTGATGGTCAGGATCTCTTCCTGCAGTCAGTCGTTACGAGGTTTGTACTGCACACAGCACCTTGTTCAGCTGTAGGTTTGTTTACAGGGCTAATCCTAGGCCAGGTTTTAAAAGAGTAAATCAGACAGGATTTTTGTCTTTCCCAAAGCTGGCTATACAGCGCAGGAGTTCTGTGCATAATTGTGAGGGGAAAAGTTCCTTAAGTCAAAATATGTGTGTGTGCCTGTAAAGTAGGTTGCTTGAAGAACAATTTCCCCAAGACTGATTGTCTTACATATGGGTTTTTAAACTGAGCAACTTTTGCTCCCCTTCTCCATGTAAAACCACTCCAAATGATTTCTACTTTCATTTTGTCAGTCATTATGCTTTTTCTCTCTTTCAGTGCAGAAAAATTTGAGTCATAAAGGTACTATAATGTTAATAGATCCGTCTCAGGGTTCATGAGGTGAAACTTGTTGGTTTTCTCATATGACTAACAGTGCAAAAATGTGGGCCTAACTCAATTAATCTTGGGCATAAAATAATGGGCACTAAAGAACTGCACACCCATAAATCAGTAGAGACCAGCCCCTAATTTATTTCTTTTTGGGTCACACATTCTACTTTTACCATAAAAGCAGAAAAGGATAAGTATAATTAAAATGCCTTTCCTTCTCTACTGTTTGTGTTAACATTCATGTTATTGAATATACCCCTTCCTTAATACTATATTTTTTCAGTATTCTGCAGTTATTGTTTCATTAAAAATACCCCTGTGATACTAACTGTATAATAAATTACAATTCAAAATAAAATATCAGCCATTTCATCCATGAGAGAGAATAAAGCCATAATAAAAAATAATAAAGTTTACCAATATGATAATGCAGCATGAGGTTTTTATAGACTCCATGCAAATGTTAAAATCTATAAATTTTTTATATTGTGTAAAATTGTAAAAAATAGCAATGAGGGGGAGGGGAAAGGAAAAAAAGCAGCAGTGTCAGGTTGGCTTAATCACAAAATTTTCAGATTTCTTTTTAGAATCTGAAAAAGAGTGCATAAAAATATGCATAATAAATTATTTTTTGTGGCCAATCTGATTGACTAGATTACAGGTAATTGAAGAAGGACAACTCTGTCTTCACGCATTCCAACCCACAGTACTGGTAAGTGAAGAAACTCTAAAGCCTGATCACCTTTCTCCTTGCCTCTCTTTGCTTACACCTAATACCCTGCACATACTCTGCCCTTATTTTTCCAATTATGCTTTAAACAACTTCTTTATTTGGCTTCTGTTTATTTATTTGGGGTGTAAAAGAATATATCAGGATATGCAAATTTGGGGAGAGAAGGGGAGGGGAGAGAAGGGGAGGGGAGGGGAGGGGAGGGGAGGGGAGGGGAGGGGAGGGGAGGGGAGGGGAGGGGAGGGGAGGGGAGGGGAGAGGAGAGGAGGGGAGAGGAGAGGAGAGGAGAGGAGAGGAGAGGAGAGGAGAGGAGAGGAGAGGAGAGGAGAGGAGAGGAGAGGAGAGGAGAGGAGAGGAGAGGAGAGGAGAGGAGAGGAGAGGAGAGGAGAGGAGAGGAGAGGAGAGGAGAGGAGAGGAGAGGAGAGGAGAGGAGAGGAGAGGAGAGGAGAGGAGAGGAGAGGAGAGGAGAGGAGAGGAGAGGAGAGGAGAGGAGAGGAGAGGAGAGGAGAGGAGAGGAGAGGAGAGGAGAGGAGAGGAGAGGAGAGGAGAGGAGAGGAGAGGAGAGGAGAGGAGAGGAGAGGAGAGGAGAGGAGAGGAGAGGAGAGGAGAGGAGAGGAGAGGAGAGGAGAGATCCTCCTTGCTGCCATTTTCTTTTTGTTGCATCATCCTTCACACCACACTGCTGGGATATGAATTTAAAACTTTCATTTTCTTGCAGACTAATGATAACTTGTTTAATAATACTAGACCAATATTTAATATTTCTTGTGACAGCAGATTGCATAAGGCATATTTGATATAAGGCATAAGGTAATTTGACTTAAAGAAAACTCTCAGAAATAATTTATTTAAATAAAGAAGAAGAGAGGAAACAGTATGGATTTCTGAAACACATTCAAAACAGGTACAAAAAATTACTGTTTAAAAACCTGCCTTTTTGGAAACTCAACACTGGTCAGCCTTGTTTTCTCATATTATGTTGGTCTAGAGACAGCACAACAAAATGTACTGAATATAGCCTAGAACACTCTGCCTATGGGACTCCCTAAAATATGAGAGTACTTACTGCCCTCTCATGATGGAGCTGCTTCCATTTAATTGACAGGAAGTTTGTCACTGACAAAAAACATCCTGGATTCTATGTCTGTAATCAAGATTCTTGTTGAATTTCCAAAAAGGAGGAGAGGAAGTAGAGGGGAAACCAAGCTACACTGTGATGAAATAAGGAACTGAGTACCTGCACTTCTGAAATCATAAGTCTCTTTCTTTTGTAAACCTAAAACTTTGTTTTCATGTAGGGGTCTTTGAAACAGCAGCAGGGAAAGACCAGGTTGGACGGAGCTTTCAGCAACAAGCTTTGGTTTGGTGGTGGGTGACTCTGCCCATGACAAAGTGGTTGGAGCAAGATGATCTTTAATATCTCTTCCAACCCTAACCACTCCATGATTCCATGACCCTATGAGATTAATTGAACAGATGCTCAAGAGAACAGAAAAATACCCTCCCAGGATCACCGAATAGTCTGAGTTGGAAGGGATCCCCACAGATCATTCAGTCTGACTCTTAAGTGAATGGCCCATGCAGGGATCAAACCCACCACCTTGGCATTGTTAGCACTCTACTTTAGTCAACTGAGCCAACCTCAGAGCAAGTTACAACATAATCTGAAAACACTTCACAACAATCACAGATTTAATTTCTTGATCTGACACTCTACTTCCACTGCCAGTATTCCACATTTTTTGTCAAAAAAGTGTGGGGCTTTTTGATCCTTCACAGGAGCTTGCCATTTTAAGGTGGCTTCAACCTATCTGGGATCAACATGCCAGTAGTCAGGGTCCACCAGGTATGCCAGGATCTCCACGCTGTGCTGTTGAAAAGAGCCGATTCCTGGGGTTTGACATGTAGTCACCACTGCTGGAAGTGACTTAGGACATCCCTGTCCTAGCCTGTGTGCCTGTTGAGTGCTGGGGAACATGAAGATTCTGAGAATACCACTACACAGTTATCAAGCACACTATGCAGCACACGATGTGCAGAACCATGGAAGGCGGTCAGAGCACAGGAAAGACCAAACAGTACCACAAGATGCTCATAGTGTCTGTATCTGATTCAGAAAGAACTTTTCCGCTCATTCCCTTCTAGCATGCAGGAACTGCAGCGCTTCTTAGAGTTTGCCAGCTTCTTCTGATGATTCAAAATAGGCTTTTCCAGTGTCATGGCTCTTCTAGTGGTACCTATCTCAAAGGGATCTCACTTCTCATGGGCAGGAGAAGCACACAAAGCTCCTGAGGAACAGAAAGAGTCAGTCACCACATCCTGCCTTACAGTCCTTCTGAAGTCTTGGCTGGCATTTCGCTATGGAAGCAGGTGTCTGGGCCATAGGGGCTGTACTGTTCCACAATCAAGCCCAAAGCAGGAGCCATGCCCCCATGTCTTTTTCTTTAGACAGATAACTCCCACAAATAGGAATTTTCCATCTGAGACAAACAGGACCTGGCAATCCAAGCTGCCTCTGAGGAGTGGTAGCACACTCTTGAGGCAACAGAAGAACCAAGAGTGGTGCTTCTATTCTGGCCTACCACCAGAATATAACTGATAGACTAGCCCAAGCTCTAGAGTAGGCCAGTCCTAACTGTGTCATTTTGAGGGTCACAGACAGACATAGACTTTAAAGGGGCTTGCTTTTCACACCCAGTTTCCAGAGTCAACTGATTTGTGTATTTATTGTGTATTATTACTTCCCCTGATGGAGTTCTAGTGCTCCAGTGCTTGGCCACTGCAGTTGTGGTCCCTCCAAAAACTACTTAAATGAACTAAGTCACCAGGTTTTGGACTCCATGGCCACTGTCTTCCACACAGTCACAATCCACTGGGATATTACTACTGCTATCACCTAATGTCCCTTGGGATATATGGTACCTGGACAGGCTGTAAAGATTAGCCATATCTAACTAATAAATCCTAATATAATTGTGCAGTCCCCAATGAATGGTTCTGGAAGACTATAAGTTGGGTTGGAAGGGACTTTTAAAGACCATGTCGTCCAACCCTCCTTCAATGGACAGGGATATCTCAGGTTTCTCAAGAGGGAAAGCAAGAGATCTTGAAGCAGCCTGCAGTGCTCTGCCACACTCCTACACACTGACCACAGGTTCCTGCAGGAGTCTGAGCCTAATCTGCAGCTGATGGGGAACCCAAAGGCCAGGCTCCATGCAGGCAGCCTCGGGACTGAGGTGGTCCAACCTACCTGCCATGAAGCAGCAGGACTGGGTCTGCTCTGCAAGGGACGGCAGTGAAAAGTCAGGGGAGATCACACCACGGGACAGTGACCTCACCACCCAGGGCACAGTACCCAAGTGGGGCAGCCTGGTGACAGTAGCAGCTGCTGACAGTCACAGCAATCACCAGGTAAATATGAGATGGCAGGTCAGGTCCAAGTGGAATCCATGAAATTCAGTGAACAGAAGCTGCAGGATATAGGACTAGGCACATGCCTGCCAGCAACACAGCTCAGGAAAGGGCTGGAGGCCAAGGCTGGAGCAGAAACAGAGCTACCCCTGCAGCTATGCTGGCAAGCTTGCACCAGTGTGTCTCTTAAGGCTCCAGGTTAACCCCAGCACAACTGAGAGAGAATGTAACACAGACTAAGCAAGCACAGGAATTGGCCCCAACAACCTTGCACCTTCTAAATGGAACTTAAAACCAAGGCCAAACATGTCTCAAGGGTGTTTATCTGACTACAGATAGTCTTCACTGTCTCTTCTGGTCCTTCAGTCATCCATTGCCACACCCATGATGAAAAAGTTGCACAAAGATTTAGGATAACTTTTAAGGGTGGGAATGGAGTAGAAATGAAGGAACAGGCTTGCAAGAATATAGACTTAGGCTTGCCAGTTTTTCTGACTGAATAGAAATGTAGGAAACAGGGCCTGTGAGACCATCCGCTCTCACTCCATAACAGATAAAAATTAGAGTGTTCCAACTTCTTGATTAAAGACAATGACAGACTTTGATTTTTGTTTGTTTCACTTCAAATAAAAGCCTTATAAGTATACTGAGACGTGGGTTTTGATCCTAAACAACAAAAGAATGGTCTCTCTGCTGTGAAGTACTAATGTGGAAATGCCTGAAACTACCTTGCATAGAAATTGCAGAATTCAGACCACAAATTGTATTTCATACCACATTGCAAATTGTATTTTATAGGTAACACTGGATCTATTTTCACACTTAAAATTCAATTGAATGGATTATGTGTGTTATAACAAACAGAACCATCAACTAATAAGTATGCACTAGAAGAGAGATAGAGGAACAAAAAATATATTCCTTTTCCCAGACCAGATTGGGAAAAAAATATCACAGTAGTGTCACTTGTGCACTCACTACATTAGGAAAACATAAAGTTGCCACTAAATTAGGCAAAAATGTCTTTATTGCCTGTCCAGATTAAGACCTTTTATAAAAGTGTGCTGTCATTTAGAATAAAATGTTAAATATAGAGAAAATCATTTAATTACCTACAAATCTACAGAAATTCCCAAAGTAAAATTACTTCCTCAAGCATTGCAGGTAATGAACAAACAAAGCTTTCAGCACTAACCTTTTTGCCTGAGGTAGTCTGATATCCTTAGTGTTATTCTAGCCTCACTTCCTCCTGCTCGCACACCTGTACGCTTTTCTGACACCCAGTGTGACTACACAATGCAACTGGACAAGCACAGTTATGCTCAGTCATTTAAAAACCATACCATTCATAATTCTAACACTGCTGGGGTTTTGAAACATGCAGTTGGCTGGACTGTACAATTCTCTCCATTCTTCAGCTGATACAGCCCTTTTACTTACAAATCACTGATGACCATTTAAAACACATAAAAATAAGGCTGTGTGTGTCTTATCTGGACAAATCCAATTTTTTTAAGTTGAATCAGCCATACCATACAGTATTAAATAAAAAATGCAGTAATTTTCCTGCAGTAAGTTACTGCTGTTAAATTTTGCATTTTGCCAAGGTACAGTACACAAACAAACTCCTGCAATGGCAGATCAGTCTACCACATGAAAGTTTTAACCTTCTAATGACACAGTGGGACATATTTTGCTCCTTCTATGTGTCAAGTGACATAAGGCAGCACAAGAAGCAAAACAAGGACATTCAAATATCCCTAATTCTTCATTAGTCATAATGAATACTGGTCTCCAACACAAATGAAAGACACAATGTTGTAAACTATTAAATAGGAATAGAATTTTATTCTGTTAGTCTGCGTATGTATTGGTACAGCTGCTCTGAGAAAGCTTCTGAAGAAAATTTTTCCATGACTCTCACTCTCCCAGCTGCTCCCATTGTGTCCTTTAAGAGAGGATCTCTCACAATTTTTTCCATGGCATCAGCGAATTGCGTTGGCAGAGGATCACACAAAAATCCTGTAACATTATGTGAGATTGATTCTAAAGGACCCCCTGAATTAACTGCTATAACTGGACATCTCATATACATTGCCTCCAAAGGGACAATGCCAAAATGTTCATTGCTTGGTGTATAAAGCACACACACAGAGTTACTAAAAAGAGAGATTTTCTGTTCATCTGAGAATGATCTCAGAAAAGTCACATGGTCATTAACATCAAGTTTGGCTGCGAGTCTCCTCAGCTCTTCATAGTGCTCTACGTTTTCCAGAACTCGCTTATCATAACCACCTGCCATAACCAGGTGAACTTCATCCCACGCATGAGAATCAAGTCTCCCTTGAAGTTCGTGCAAAGCTTCGAGAGCCAACGCCAGATTCTTTTTTCTCTCATACCTATTAATGGAAAGAAACAAGAACTTTTTCTTTTTCGGTATCAGATCAGCTATGTCTGCAGGAACAATTTCTTCAAAGCTACTGATGTTGAGTGATGGGTAGAGGACGTCTGGTTTTATGTGTGACAGGGACTTAAATGTGTCTTTGAACACGCTGGCAGTGAACTTGCTGTTCACAACGATGCAGTCTGCCATGCCAGTGGTGTACTCCTCCAGCCAGTCGAGCGGCAGTCTGTAGAGGCGCTTCAGGAAGGATTCTCTCTTGGTCAGGAGCTGATCGGGAAAGTGACAGTAAAACAAAACCTTCTTACGGGTTCTGGCCAGTCTAAGCACAGGAATGCAGGCAGACACCTAGTGCAACCAGAGAGATGGGACAAGAGGAGAGGTTAATTGTTTGTGTCAGTGCCACCAGTGTGCACATGTGATTTCAAAGCCATGCTCTGAGAGCCGCAGCTCTGCAAGCCAAGTGCCTCTCCCCCACACAAGCACATCAAGTTGTACTCCCTCATCCAGGACCTCTTGTGGCCCTATAATTTCTTCCACCTCCCCATCAAGGTCCCATCAAGCCCCAGAACTTCTCCAAGCACCTCCTTCCACCACTACCAGGGGTGCTGGGAGCAGTCAAGCAGCAGTGGCATCCTCTCCCTCCAGCTGCCCCAGAATGTAAGATGTAAATTGCAAAATGTGGACTAGGTCAAGATTATCTAAAGTCAGGATGTTCTTTGATGTAAGATCTTTGTACACTTTCAAGCCTAATCAGCAAGAAAGAAGACCTCATCAGTGGAACTATCAGCAGCTAGATCCCTTAGTCAACAACATCCTGGAACTAACAAGCCTTAAAGATGTAGTAAATCAAGATGTTGATTTCTGTCTATGTATACATTGCTAACTTTGCAAAATACTCAAGGTCCATGTATCCTATAGCTAAACTATGTTCATTATAACACTAAAAAACACACCCACAGGTCAGAAAGACCCCTGCTCAGATGAAGACCATTTCCCCAAGCAAGTGTAGAAGTTAACTGGGGTCATGTAACTTGCGCAGAATCACAGAATCAATTAGGTTGGAAAAGAAATCACTGAGTCCCAACGATGACCCAACACCACTGTGTCAACTAGACCATGGCATAAAGGGCCACATCCAGTCTTTCCTTAAATATATCCAGGGCCAGTGACTCCATCACCTCCTTGGGTAGCTAATTCAATGTATAATCAATCACCCTCTCTGAAGAATTTCTTCCTAATATTAAAGCTAAGTCTCCCCTGGTGCAGCTTAAGACTATGTTCTTTCATCTTGTCACTAGCTGTCAGAGATTCCAATCCCCACCTGCTAGAACATCCTTTCAGGCAGTTAGAGAGGGCGATAAGGTCCCCCAGAGCCTCCTTTTCTCCCAGCTAAACATCCCAGTTCCCTCAGCCACTCCTCATAAGACTTGTGCTCCAAATCA
Source organism: Molothrus ater (assembly GCF_012460135.2). Taxonomy (NCBI): domain Eukaryota; kingdom Metazoa; phylum Chordata; class Aves; order Passeriformes; family Icteridae; genus Molothrus; species Molothrus ater. The sequence continues at coordinate 92,866,714 of NC_050478.2, read as the reverse complement.
TCCTCCAGCTTTACTTCCCTTCTCTGGAAACTATTAACCAATCATAACATTGTGAGGCGCCACTCTTTGGAAGTTACTAACTCTGAATTTCTGTCTATAAAAGTTGGAACAGAAAGCCTGATGGAGTGTCCTTGATTTGTAAAGCACTGTGGAGCAGCCAGGCTTGCACAGCTGTGAAATTGATATTTCTCTATTGAGTGCATCATTATTGGCTCGTTGCACACCCAATAATGAATCCCATTTTGTGGGAATTTGATACTCCAGGGTTCTGGAGCATGTCTCTTATGAGAGACTGCAGGAACTGGGCTAGTTTAGTCTAGAGAAGACTATGAGATAATTAGTTAATTAAATATCTCAAAGGTAGATCTCATCTCAAGAGGATGCTGCCAGACTCTTTAGTGATGCCCACTGACAGGATGAGGAGCAGTGGCCATAAACTAAAACACTAAAACTTCTACCTCCACATGAAGAACTTACTTTGAGGGTGGCAGAGCACTGGGAAAAGGCCGCCCAGGGAAGTCGTGGAGTGTCCCTCTCTGGAGACATTCCAAACCTGCTGTAGGTGACCCTGCTTTGGCAGGGGGTTTGGAGTAGATGATCACGAGACGCCCCTTCCAACCCTAACAATTCTGTGATTCTGTGAAGAGCAGCCCACCAGCATCCCCGCCTCCAGTCGGGCCAGCGGCAGCGGCGCTCCCGTCCCCATGCCCATGCCCGTGCCCGCACCTGGTCGCACACGAAGGCGTCGAAGGTCTCTCCGCTGAGCAGCAGCACGTAGAGCGCCACGAAGGCCATGCGCAGGGCGGCGCACAGGGCGTGCCCGCGGCCGCACAGGCTGCGCGGGAGCCAGCCGCCCGCCCGCCGCACCGCCAGCCCGCGCGTCTCCGCGAAGCAGCGCCCGGGGTCGTAGTGCGCCGTCCAGATCTGCACCCGGCAGCCCCGCGCCCGCAGCGCCAGCGCCGCGTCCACCACCAGCCGCTCCGCGCCGCCCAGGCCCAGGTCCGGGTGCAAGAACAGCACGGACGGGCCCGCTCCTCCCGCCTCCTCCGCCTCCTCCATCGCCGCTGCTGCGGGTCGCATGCGCAACCCGGCAGTCCCGGTGGGACACGTCAGCCTTGCTTCCCTTCCTCCCGGGCCTTCCCGCCCCGCCCCGCCCGCCGGGCGGCCGCGCTGCTGCCCGACGCGCCGTTCGCCGCGGTCCCGCGCCGGCCCGGCCGCTGCGCAAGGAGCGGGCGCGACCGAGGCGTCACGGCTGGCAGCGGTCTCGGAAGGCGGCCGCCGAGCCAGGGGTACAGAGATATGGGGCTGCTGCTGCTCAGGCATTATCCGGGGAAGCCGCGAGGCCCCGCGATGCGCGGCGTGGGGCGGAGCCTGATGCGGACGGGGACGTGGCCGCAGCGGCTGTAGCGGAGCGTGTGTGAGACCGCGGCGAGCCCCAGCCAGCGCCGCCGCCATGGTGAGGGGCTGCCCCAGTCAGGGGGCGGCTGAGGCGCCCCTTCCCCGCCGACAGTGCCCGCCGCCCTCTCACCCCCTCCCGCTTCTCTCCTCTCTCCGCAGCCCGGGCCCAACCCCAGCGCCACCAGTGTCGGATCCTCCGGCCGCTCCCCCAGCAAGGCTGTGGCTCCCCGCGCCGCGGGATCCACCGTCCGGCAGAGGTGGGTGCCCGCCGCCGCCGCTCCCCTGCGGGAACAGCTCTTGTCCCCGTCGTGCGCTCTGCTCGCCGGGCTGGTGCCCTCTCTGACGGGGCAGCACTGGCTGATGCCAGTCCAGAGAAGGGCAACGCTGCTGTGGAAGGGTCTGCGGCACCAGTGCTATGAGGAGGGGCTGAGGGAGCTGGGGGTGGTTAGCCTGGAGAAAAGGAGGCTCAGGGGTGACCTTATCGTTCTCTGCAACCACCTGAAAGGAGGGTGTAGCCAGGTGAGGGGCTGTGTCTTCTCCCAGGCAACTAGTGGCAGGATAGGAGAGCACAAGTCTTAGCTGCGCCAGGGGATGTTTAGCTTGGCCATCAGGAGGAAGTGGCGATTAGACATTGGAATGGGCTGCCGAGATAGATGGTGGAGTCACTGTCCCTGTAGGTATTTAAGGAAAGATTGGATGTTTCACTCAGTGCCATGGTCTAGTTAACATGGTGGTATTGGGTCATAGGTTGGACTTGACGATCTTAGAGGTCTTTCCCAACCTGATTGATTCTGTGAAGTGTATTGTTTCTGCAGTCTCCTGGGCTGCTTGGTCCTAGAAGCTGGTGGAGTACTAACGTGTTGTTTGGTCTTCGTTTTCTTCTGTCATCCCTTAAAGGAAAAATGCCAGCTGTGGGACAAGGAGTGCAGGCCGTGCCACGTCCACAGGGACTGGTGGGATGTGGCGGTTCTACACTGAGGACTCGCCAGGGCTCAAAGTGTAAGTTGGGTGAATGGGTGCTGGCAGGCTTGAAGGCTGCAGAGTTCCCCTGCCTACACTGTCTTGCAGTCTTTGAATTAATAGTGATCTGTCAGTGTTCTGGGGTGGATGGGAAAACTTGCTGAGTTGATGGTTGGAATGACATATTTAAATCTGTAATCCTGGAGAAGGAGTTTCTAAAGTTACGGTGGTTTTAAAAAGGTAGGTATGAATTGTATTTTGTAATTGCCAGAGCTTACCATATGTGGTCTTTGAAGGCAATGAGCAATCACTTTGAAGTTGAGAAAGATCACTTGTCTCAATGAATTAAAGCATCTGTGTATCTGTTTTCATTCTCTTTTAAGTAAAAATCTTGGGTTTTGTCTTATAATAGCTATGTTATGGTCCTGTGCACCCCTTGAAAATACAATATAAGTGATAAACCATATGCTCACATCAGGTGTTTTTATTAAAAAGCTGTAGATAAATTACTTTAGCTGAACTTGCCTAGCAAATAGCATGCCAATACCTTGTATATCTCCATTTTCACAAGGTGAATGTTCCAAGATTATGGTCAAATACCTAATAATGTCCCTTAAACTATAGAGAGAGCCTAAGTTTTTACCCTTTTGACCGCTGTGAGTCATTCAGATGACTTTCCCAACAAACTTTGAAGCCTAATACTTGGGTGACAAAAGTGGAAGGTGTATTTGAGCTGATGAATGCATGCCAAGTTACATCCTGAGTGGAAATTTCTGCCTATTGTAGAATTACAGTTCATTAGTTCTTGTTCTTACTAGTTGAAAAGTCTTGAGATGCTCAGGACTGACCCTGTTGCTTGTTTTTTTTTTTTTTTTTCTCAAATCCATTAATATTTTCTTTTGGAGTTCTTCAAGAGGGCTGCTGCTAGCTGCACATTTGGGGAAGGGCATGGTTATAGGCTACTTAGTGATAGTTCTGGGAGTAATCCTTCCTTTTACATTGTTTTACATGTTTTCATTTTCATATGTACTTGAAACTTGAGAAAACAAACTGTATCCAGCAAACCACCAAAGTTGTGCTGTTCTCCCTTGCTTAGTCCATTCTGAGTCCAGAAAGGAGACAAGGCAAAGAAAAGACAATGAGCAGCAATAGTGTTCTAGGGGAAATCTATGCAGATAGGCAGGGCGACTGTTTTTTCTGTTGTTTGATCTACTGAAGTTCAATGTAAAAAATGAATTACATCAAACAAGAAAAAAACTTCAGAAGGGCATGATGATTTTTTTAATAGACTTTAACAATTTTGCTAAGTTTCCTTGTGAATCCTTTGATTTTACTTTTGGTGCTGAATGGCCACTCAGTTGTTCTCATCTTCAGTGCAAGCAGATCAGTAAACAGATTTTCCCATCTACTTATGTTGTGACGCAGTGACAGACTGGTTCCCAATTTTAAGGTTTTGGAGCGCTGGGAGTGGTTTTTTTTGGAAGCTACTTTGGGTAATTGTATGGTCAGGCTTTTAATGAAAGAATCAAAGCTATAAAAGTGAGTTGGTTTTACAAATCACCCCGCGCTACATGTAACATTTTCTGAACCATGGCATGGTAGCAACTTTCTTGCTTACAGCTTTCTAGGTATTTTTCTTCAATTTTTTTTTCCATGGCAACCAATTGTTATTATCTCTGCCCTGTTTAGTAGGCTTTAAAATGAGAGTGGGTTATGAAAGCTTTGTGATTGCCTCAGTGAGTGCTTCAGCTGAAGTTGTTTTTAGAAATGGTTGTGATCACTACTGCATAAAGCAATGGGAAAGCTTAGCCTGGTAGTGGTGGTGGGTGAGCTTTTTTGGTGTTTTTTTGTACTGTTTAAAATTCAAGCTCTTAAAATTACTGTGAAAAAATACATAAAATCACCTGAGAACAGGTTAATTCATACTAGCTACAATGAAGGGAATTTCGCTCTAGATAAAAAAGTCTATATATTTTATATTGTGCAGAATTAGATTGATGCTTTGGATATTTTTGTATTTGTATTCAATATCCAAAATAATAACTATGTTGAATAGGCAAGTTGGTTTCCCTCAGGAAAATCCTTTATTTGCATTACAAGATGCTTCAAGATCTGTATGCCTTAAAAAACAGCTATTAGTGAAAGGGAGTTGTGGGGGATTTGGCCGAGAGGGGATATTATATTTTTCTCTTTGAAGCTTGGAGATGACATGCTTTGAAAAGAAAAGTAAACCCAAACTTTTTCATGTTTTTGGGTCACTTGGTACCTGTGGTTCCTGTATCTTGTCTTGGGCTTTCCTGCTTAAGGAGCTATAGGCAGCTTTCCTATGGATAGAAAGTCAAATTGAGCTTGTGGTACAATATGCAGCCTTATGAAAGACATTCTGAGAATGCATGGTACCAAATTTTTAGAGGTGTCTGAATCCACTTATTTATCTGTGGTGGCCTGAGAAGATGCAGGTGTTTGGAGGAGAATTGCAGGGTTTCAACAGGTTTTCTTTGGGACTAGAGGAAATGTGATATCTATGTCAGTATCATGATTTTTCTCTAGGAGTCCAATGTCATCTTCATGTTAAAAAACCGCTGAACACACAATCAGTCCCCCCCTGTTTATTTCCATGTAGTTCTGGTCTGATTAGTGGTGCTGCTTTGTTCCCGTGTGCCTTTGGGAACAGCTTACCTGTTCCTACTGCTGAAGGCTCAAATGAATTAAATAGTAATTCAGATACAGTGTAAGAACTATAAATTACGATTTATTTTATGTAGGCTATAAACTTGCATGTATATATATATATATATGTAAAAGTAAATAAATAAAAATATAAAATAAATATATTTATTTATATAGATAAAATGCTAGGATTTGAGAATTACATTCTGTTGCTTAGTGAAAGATACCCCTTGAAAGGGTTGCCTGTGTCGTCACCATGTATGTGGACTTTATTTGTTATTAGCTATTTTGTTATTTATTTGCTAAATGCTTTATGTCTGTGTTCATGATTCTTCATACCCAAATAAGTCTAAGTATGATAGATAATAACTGAGTTTTAAAACTCAGTGTAAGATTACAGTTGTGATAATTTCAAGTATGTGGATCATGATCTCATAGAAAAATATGTCAGTAAACTCTTTGAATCCCTTTTCAGTTTTCTTTTTTTTTTTACTTCATATTCAGGTAGCATTTACATGCTTATAAACAGTACCCTGGAGGGTAAGACAGGCTGGATAACAGATTTCCCAATAGCCTGTTGAAAATCAAAAATGAGATTGTGTGAAGTGAGTGATATGAAGGAGTGTTGTGTGTATTCATCTAACTGTTGCATCTTAGAATGGCATGAAACAGCTGATTGAAGCTATCAATGTGCACCCTAAGGTTAAACTGTTTTTTAAAAAACATTACTATGCAATTTCTAAACAATATATGAAAGTAAGAAAGAAAAAAAAATTATTCATTTTAGGTGAAGATTTAATGATGTAGCTTTGCCACTTTGTCTATGTTTTTCAAGAAAGCAGAAGTCCCTGTCTCTCACCCACTGCTGCCATTGTTTTCAAATGAAACAAAACCTCTAAAACAAAACAGCTAATGAGAATCTTTTTTGCCAAAATTTTAGTAGCCGCTAGAGGACTCTGTTGGTTTTTTTATATTGGACTGCATCTTTGCTCAGTTGGCTATCTGAGTTGTAAACACAGAGGATACTTTTCTAGAGACTGTGGAAACAGTGATGAATAATAATGAACCTTTAATGGCTTTTTTTACAAGGGGGGGGGGGTTGTTGTGCTTTTTTATGTAGCATTTAGGGTGTATAGAACTGTCTTTTATAACAGTGGCAGCAGCAGCAGTTTTTGATAGAGATGGCTATTTCATTTCTATGTGCCTTAAGGTATTTCTGTGGGAAGGGAAGAAGAATTTTCTTGTACAATTTCATATGAACTGATGAGCTCACTTGGCTGATAATGGGCAAGACAGACTTCTTTTTTATGTTAATGCATTTTCTCTTTATTTTTAGTGGACCTGTTCCAGTTTTGGTCATGAGTCTTCTTTTTATTGCTTCTGTGTTTATGCTGCACATCTGGGGTAAATACACTCGTTCCTAGACTCAGCTGCCAACTTAAAGCATACATCTTGGACCAAAACTATGGTGGATCCTGGTTGTTCTTGGAGAGAGACTGGGGAAGCTTCCTATCACCTGTTGAAGTCCTGTCAACTTTGGCTATAATACCGAATTAATTTCTCAGTTTGCTACTTGGGCAGCTTTAAAGCCTGTCATGGGTCATTTTATATTTGTATCTGTACACTTAGAATACAGGTATTGCAATAAAAGTTGTATATGGAAATAGAAACAGTCTTAACTGTATTTTTTCCTCTTCCAGTATACCACCACTAACATATTTTACAAGTGGTTTTCATAAATAGTCATATTTCTGAGTAAATGCTCTTAGACAGTTCAAACCAGATTCTTCCAAACTATACATTGCTATATAATTTTATGCTAGAAGATCTTTTTTTTGTGGATGAAAGAGACAAAATCAGGTTCACAAGCATGAGAAGATAACCAACATCCTTGTTGAAATAAAACTGAGGTGCCAGTGCTGAGATGGACATGTTCTTCTTTTAACTCCGGAAGAATAGCTGGAGTTATTTAATTTATTTTCTAAATGCAAGTTAAGCTTTGCTCAGTGCTCGTTATACGTAAAAGTTATATGTTTGTTTTTTTGGAGCTGCACTTGAGGAGCAACATGAACTGGTACCTAACTGATTTTAAAAAGAATAATTGCATGGCTGTCAAAGACATTTTTCACCCTCAGTCACATGGTGTGGTACTTGGAGCTGTCCTGGGCAGAGCCAGGAGTTGGACTTCAGTGGTCCTTGTGGGTCCCTTCCAAGTTAGGATATTCTGTGATTGAGTGACTGCAGCTCCAGACTCTTTCAAGGAGAATTAAATTGAATGGGAGGCTGGAAAAGCAATGACTGCATTTCAAATAACAGGACATGCAAATAGGCTGAGATACAGCTAACTGTTTCTTCAGATAATTACTCCACTTTACTTCTGGATGTTCAGTATTTTCCTTTTGAACAGTCCCACAGCTCTTCCTTCTCTTTTAAAGGTAGCTACATATTTGTGCATTAGCATTTCTCACTGCTAATATGATCTTGAAGTTGGATAGAATTATTTTAGCCTGCTGTTCATGTTGAGCCCTGGTTGAATATCAGCTTGTTATGGGAAAACAATATTCTTAGTTATGCAGCCTTGACAGAAGTTCTGACTGCATGTTGTGGAAGCAGCCTCTCTTACCGCCTTCCTTAAAGCAGTTCTTAAATTAGTATTACTTCAGAAAAGATCAAACTGTTCAGAACAAAAACAAGAATGAGGAATGTGGTCTCAGGGCTATAGAGGTAATTGTTTTGAGCTGTGCCAATGCCATAGTACCTAATGTAAATGTGGAGGGAAAGATAGAAAACTTGGAGCAGAAACTGAAAGTTATAGAAAATGTAATAGGAAGGTGTTTTTAGAGGTTTGGAAGTTGAGGAGCATGGAATTTTAGGGACTCAAAGGCAGTGGTGTAGCAGAAGACTAAATTGGAGGAAACTGATACAAATAAATCATGTATCAAAGGGAAAAGGATCCATAAATCATTTACCTCTATGCATATGGAAGGGAAGTTAAAACACAAGGGAAAATAAAGTAAGTAGGGGTAGTTCACAACTTCAGAAGGTGATCCTTCACTTAAATGCTTTGCTTAGCAAGACTATAAATTCTGTACAATCAGCAATTTCATTTTAAGGCAAGAAAATATAAAGAGAAGACCAAATGCAGGTCAGTTGTTCTGCTGACCAGGTGAACAGAGTCTGCTGAGCTAATTTGTGGTGATCAAAGGAAAAGGAATGGAATACTCTAGTGTAAGGATAAGGAATAACAGTAATAAAAAAGTAAGTAACCTCTTTTTTACTATGTTTTCTAATATACTGTTTGACTGGTTTCTAATACAGCAGGAAACAATTTTCTTTTAAAGTTTTCCAGTCCCTAAAAGCTGTTTTCTCACATTAAATAATTCAATTTAAAGCCTTCCATATTTTTGCTCTTTTGGTGTCCTTCTGCTTCTAAAGACCCGAATTGATGATGACCTTGGAAAAGTGATGGGGGAGAGGACCTTTTGCTGTACAGCCTTTTGATAAATTTTTAATACATTTTAATACATTTAGTTCAACTGAATATAAAAATGCTGACTATTTTGACAGTGATGTCCATATTTAATTTTTTTTTTCTAGAATGGCCTGTATAATGGATTTTTGCATGCAGTGTCAAAGGAGGCTAATGTCTCTCATTTTGCACAAATTACTTTGCACCCTTGCTCAGCTTTATATTTTGTGTCAGTGTACCTCTGGTGATACTTAAGTTGGATTCAGCTAGCTGAAACATCTGTAGTTTTATTTTCCTTTTACTTAATTAAAAACCAGATATCTGTATTTTATGCTTCCAAGTTGTGATTGTTTAAATTATTAGCATGAATGTGTTGGATATTCATGCTCATATTCTTCGTGTTTCATGTACACGAGTTGTAGTGGAGTCTTGCAACTGATGTTTATCAAACTTCAGCTCCAGAGAGGTAAAGATAAAGAAATGCAGGTTACAAAGACTTAACAGAATTTTGGCTAATAATGAATGACATTCTGTATGGCCTGGGTGAATAAATTATAGCCATACTGATAAACAGTAGCTAATCTGTGATACAGAAAACTAGTCTTTCAGTAATAGTTAAAAAAGAAGAAAGGACAGTAATTTGAAAAGCTTTGTATCAATTGACTAGGAATTAGTAAGACTTTGGATTTTTATGCCTACTGGTATGTGATTGAAATACGAGCTTGACTGAGCTGACTGTTGTAAATATCTTTACTTAGGTGCTGCAGAAGGCTCTTAAGTCCTCAAAGATCTTTACTTTGCCTCCTTTCCAATAAAGATTCAAGGTATCTGGAAGAACTTGTGTTTCCATAGAAGAGATGATAAAGTACTAGAACCTTTTATCCTTGACTTAAAAGTAGTTGCAACCTCAGATTCCATTATCTCTCAGCTGGAGAGAAGGAGTTTCATAAGGAGATGGTTCTTTTGTGCATGAGTTCATCTTTCTTAAGGTCTTCTCCCCCCACCCCACTGCCAACAATAAATCTGAGTATGTGAGCAGGTTCAGTCTATTCTAACAGTGACATAGAAGCTGAAAGACAGTGTTCTTGAGGCTTGGATGGAATAGGTCACTGATAGAAGAGGGAGATGGTCAAAGCTCCTGCTATGCAAAAGCCTTGCACTTTTAACTTGTTACCCAGGCATAAAAGGGGGAGAGAGACTTCTTTAATGCCTTTATGATAGGAAAACTTTAACCTTTGCTCTTGCACGTATTTGCACAGTGAAGTTGAACAGCCACGAGCTATTGATCTGTAGGTATATGGGCTTCATTCGTTCTGGTGTGTCAGATTTGCCTTTTGCTTTTGCCATCTGCTTAGAAGCCAGCTCTGCTGCTGAACACACACACACATGCACACACATGCTCTTTCTGGTGGTTTTTGGTTTTGTTTTTTTTCTGGAGAAAGAGATGACTTCAAGGTCTAACTGGTTGTATACTTCCTGCTTTGGTGATAAGGCTGCATTGACATCTTCACATTAGCTGTTTATATAAGTGTGTTTTATGGAAGGCTTTTCTAAGCTTGGCATTGGTAATAATATACTAAGAATAATAATGATTCTCAGCTTAAGATCTCTGGCGGGGGGGCTCTGCCTTTTAGGTTTTTTTATTGAGGGGAAGCTTGTGATTTCTGCCATGATTTCAGAAGTTGCTCAAAGGAAAGGCAGGCTAAGCAAGAGCAGGTGTGAAGTTACTGAGTATACCTCACCCCGACCTGTATTGTTATCTTCTCTTCTTCCTTCTGTGCTCTATTTATCTCTTTTTCTCTGGAGAACTCCGAAGTGAATTGTGTAGTAGGATAATGCTCTGATGCAGAGGTATGCCAGGCAATAACAATAATGAACAGGACAGACCCATTTTACTTAAGTCAGAAATTCAAGTTCAGATGTGTATCACCACAGATTTGATACTGCTATCACACATGTGGCAGCAGGTTGCAAATAATTATCCTTGTTTCTTATTTTGAGTGATTTTTCACGTGGCTGCCTTTCAAAATAGTATCTGTGACTTTTTGACCAAACCAAAATTCAGAAATTCTTTGAAGTTACACTATTATTTCATAAAATAGAACTAAGCAAAACTTCCCATGCACTGCTTCCTTGAAAGATCTGCATGTCTTAAAAGGTGAAAAAAGTGAAATTCCAGTTAGTTTAGTGTGATTTTTTTTTTGTTCATGCATTTATCACTGAGTAAGTACACTGATATGGTTTTCTTCTCAGATACTACAAAGAGATAGAAAATATGCTTACACATTATACAGTGGTTTGACATTGAGTGAAATGCTTCCAAAATCAGAAATAAATTTGTCATCACTGTACTCTGGTTTCAGAGGGGCTGCATTCCCAACATCGCTTAGTTATCAAACACTGTTCTGTGAGACCTTCCAGTTTCTTAGCTACTGTCTTGGTTGTTTTTCTAGTAAGGTAATATGAACAGAACCTAAAGCAATGTTGCCTTAAATTCCCAAGATTGGCTGGTAAGTAATGTTACTCCCAACTTACATGAAAGTGCCATGCAGTTGGAGTGTGGCATTTGTTATAATCAGTGAAGGAGAACATATGTGGTCCTCACCTCAGGGAGACATCTGTGAGGGAGGAAACATAACTGCACGATACAACTGCACAGAAATTTGTAAAGGACCAAACTATTGTAATTCAGTGTGAATCTGAACTTCATGCAGTTGTGGGCTTTGGTAGACCTTGCTTTCTAATTTTGTTCCATTTTTGTTACCATATTCCTCCTTTTACAATAAGTAATCGATGGATAAAACGAATTAAACGTAATATTAAATATCTTTTAAAAATTAACAGTCTTAACTTTCTTTAATCTCAAAGCATTTTTTTTTGTTTGATTGAAACTATGATGAAAAATAATTGCAAATGCCAACATTTTCCATGAAATTGAAATTCATACTGAAACCAGCTCTTAACACTAGACAGCCATGACAGTGTGAAATAGTATTGGAAATGGGTATAGGTCATGGCAAAATGTACTTCGGTGAGAACTTGTTTATGTCTTTAATCCAGCTCCCTGCTTAGAGCAGAGTAATCATCAAGGCTTGATCAGGTTGCTGAGGACCTTCAGCAATTGCATTTTGAAAATCTCCAAGGAAGGGGTTTCTCTGGTACCCATCTCTGTGCTTAACCACTCTCTGGTGAAGATATTATTTCTTATATCCAATCAGAATTCCTTTGTTGGACCTTGCGGTGATTGCCTCTCATGCTTTTGTTGTGCATTGCTGGGAGGGCTCTAGCTCCATCTACTTTCTAACCTTAGCTGGGGACAGCCATTTGTGTTTTACCCTCAGCCTCTTGAGCTAAACAAACCTGGTTGTCTCTGTCCTGTGTGTCACGTGCACCAGCTTCCAATCATCTAAATACCCCTCTCCTAGATTCTCCAGTTTGTGTTTCTTTTGCACTGGGGGCACAAAACTCAGTTTTCCAAATGAGTGTGCAATAAGGGAGTATCTTTACAAGTGTTTTGCTGACATGCCCGTTGTGCATCTTGTTCCATGGTTAGGCTTTGTTGCTGCAAGGGTGTGCTGCTGGTTCGTATCCAGTGTGGCCACTGGGACATTTTGTGCAGAGCTGATCTCTAGAGAGTCAGGCCGTGTCTCACCGCATGGAGTTGCTCCATCCAAGATACAGGACTTAACATTTATCTGTCCTGAACTTCAGAAGGTTTTTTTTGTCTCATTTTTCCACACTGCTAAGGTCCCTGAGATTGCAGGGCTCTTCTCCACTAGCTATCACTTTATGAAATTTGGTGTCCTCATAAACTTGCTGAAGATGCAGATAATGAGACCAATTGCCTTCCTGCCAGCAGCGCGACAGTGAGTTTGCATCACTGCAGGATTACTTCAAGCTTCTGTCCCTGTTTATGGCCATCCTGAAAAAACCTGATATGTCTGGGCTTGAGCGTAATCCTGGCACTGAGATACTGAATTTCACATAAGGACAGGCTCTAGCCTCATGCATGGAGGATGCAAGTGAAAACTCAGACGTGCTTGAGAGTGCCTTCCCAAAATTCACTAGGCACTGTTCCCAGGCCTTCTGCTTATTCATTTCTCACTCACCACCTGTGCATTCAGATCTATCTGCTGGCTCATAAACTGATTTATATAAAGTTCTAACTTCTCAATAGCCTACACCATTTCTGTTATGTGTAGATCTCACACAGACTGTACTAGAAGATGCTTCCAACATGCACTAGGTGGCCAGAGCAACACGTAAAAGTTAATTTCTGGTATGATTTCAGTTGAAAAGTATGTTTTTCTGAATTTCCTCTTAGCATTCCCAGTGAATCCAGAAGAAGGAAGAAAACTTCCAAGTATATACCCACCCTGTATTCTTTCTCCACTTGAACTGACTAGTCTCTGAAAGGAAAAGGGGCTCTAGGAATATAACTGTAACAATTCTTCTAAGCATTTCTTTGCCAATAAAAAAGAATTGTTAAGATATTTTCCTAAAATGAGTTAAACCCACTTCATACCTGTGTGATTTGTGTGTGTCCAAATGATGAGATACTTGTGTGTCCAAACAAGGATGAGAGCCTAGGTTCTTTCTCCTGGAACATTTGTTGACCCAGAGTCTCAAGGCTGGGTGGTTTTCACCTCGTTCTCAAGTAGACAAGAGGCTAAAAGTGTTGAGGAAGAATTGTCTACATATAATCACAGGTAATTGTCAGTGCTGACCAGACAGGTCCTGTGTAGTGGCTGAAGTGTGGATGTTTTCCAGGGAGTTTGGGTACAGATATTTGAATGTTTACAACTGGCTTTTCTTTGCCATATAGATGTCAAAGCTTAGGGGGAGAAAATAATACCAATGTCTCAAAGTTCACTTTCCCTGCTCTTGCAGGCAACACAGTGTTAAAGCATTTTACAGATTGATCAAACACCTTAATTTAAGATATGTGAACTTCCCATGTCTTGTCTGAGAAGGTACACTGGGATATGTACAGCAGTTAGCCCCCTCCCTGTATAAAAAGACACCTCTTGGCAGTGAAGTTGTAGGTGTAGTTGTGCCAGATTTAATAAAATTATGTAGCTGATTCACAGGCAATGTAAATATGCCTGTACTTTAGGAAGATGGTGTTGGTGAAAGTCAGTCTGTACCTTACCCCTACAATGCATGAGCATCAGGTAATGAAAAGAGATATCTTAAAAAGCCACCTAATCACCATGTTTTATAAAAACGTTCTGTCAGACAATTGTATTCATGCTCCAGACCCTGTTCTTCCACCATCTACTGTAAAACAGTGGCTTTCAGATAATGCTGAAGTTGGCAACAATACTTCTACTGATAATTCATGGATCAGATTGCAGGGAACTTTGTCATAAAAATTGGCATACATTCCAAACACAGCATCCTATCTTACTCTAAGTGTCTTTGTGAAGTACCCAACTGTGAAAAACCTGCAAAGGCAGATTAAAGTGGGAGAATGATGGCACCATGGCTTCTGGCATTCCAGTGTAAATCCATTGTGCTGTTGTAAACCAGCAAATGTATGGAGTCAAAGCGGTACTTTCGCATACAAAGTCTCATTTTTTCACTGTGCATTTAACACCATCAGGTCCCAGATTTGAAAGTGTAACTGCAATGCTTAATTAGCACACCCATGCTAAATAATTCCAGTACCTTCTGTGAGAGAAGAGCTTTCATGCAGTACTTCCCATCCTACATTTCCTTTCTCACCCTCACTTGATGCTGCTGGGTAAAACCCCTAAAGCACTAAGAACCACTGCTACTCACTAGCTATTAGTAATAAGCTATACCACCATCATTTCATTATTCTCCCAGTTTTTTGCCTTCAAACTTTGGCCAGGCTAACCTCTTAAGTTCTTTTCTTAAGTTTTAAGCAATCATAGCACTTGTGCTCACCTCCTGATAACCTCCTGATAAAGTAGCAGCTTCTACTTTGAAGGAGGATGTCATTCATGTCAATGGTGAGGTGGTTGGAACTAGATATTCTTTAAGATCCCTTCTGCAACTCCGTGATTCCATGTAGCTCAAGTTTGGATGTAGTTCACTGAAAAACTTGGCCTTGGTCTTGGTTGGTCTTGCACAGGCAGATTCCCTCTGCTTGCTGTGAAAGGCAGTAATCATAGGTCATGTTCTTTGTTGCTGTGTGTGAGATAAAGCTGTTTCCATCAAAGCAATGCCAGTGCTTTGCTCCTGCTTTCATTTCCACACTGCATCAGTGCCACTCCCAATTTCTTTGTGTATGTGCCCATCTTCATTCCTTGCCAGAAAGCACTGCTTGGATTTTTGTTGAGGGGATCTAGAGTCATCCTGTCTTTTCCAGAAAAGAATAAATTGATATGAAAGCAGTGGGTCAGTCCCACCTTATCACATCTACTTCTAAAGCTGATCTCTGTGCATTAGGGGTTGTGTTCTTTTGTCATGTTAATGCAGAAATAATAGTGTTTGTCTCAGACCAGACTTGCTAAGATGGGCTGAACCTTGAATATATATATATATTTCTTTTTTTATGTGAGATGTATGCTGTCCTTGCATGGAAGCAGTGTAGAAATGAAAGAAGTTAATTTTTTTTTTTTTTGTATAGCAATTCAGTGACACAGGTCAGGCTGTAATTCAGGATTTCTGGCATCCATAAGTTACAGTTATTCCTCTAGGTAATGCTGTGCTTGGCATACAAGTATGAAGTCCATCTGAATTACCCTGTGCACAAGCTGTGAGCCTGAGGAAATACAGGAGGAGAGTGGCACAATGTGTCAGTTTACAGCAGAGATTGGCTGTGTCCACCTCTGACCTTATGTGATCACCCTCGGTGATAGGAAAGACAGTGATAAATTGGGGCTTAATAATGTCCTTCCTAGAGCTACACAGAGGCCATGAAGAAGTTGAAGGCAGTCTTTTCATGGCAGTTCATGGCAGGAGGACAAGAAACAATGGGGTTAAGTTGAAACGAGATCTATTGGCTATAAAGAGATAGCTTTTCGCCATGAGGATGGTTGAACCAAGGTTGCCCCTAGAAGTTATGTAGGCTCGTTTTTCCATTGGATGTTTTCAAGATCGGATGGATAAAGCCCTGGGAAGCCTGGTCTGATCTCATGAGTGACCTGCCTTTGAGGTGGGTAACAAGAGGGTTGCAGTAGATGACTTTTCAAGGTCTCTTCCAAGCTGAAATATCCTATGACCATATGATTCTTGTGGAGCCTTTTTGACACCTAGATGAATGTCTGCATCCTCTGAAATTTGTTATGTTTCTGCTGCTCTGCTGCACAGCAAGTGATGCAAAGAGCTGAAGATAAAGCAGAACTTCAATAAAAGTTACGTCAGATTTTCAAAGGTCTTGGAGAGTTATGGAGAGAAAGAAGATTCTTACTTTTATCAGCTATATTATTCAGTCTTTGGAGCTTGATTTTTTTGATAGCCTGAACCAAGTACAATTCCATGATATTAGGTAAAAACATAGTATGCATTGCAAATAAATAAGTCTCATAAATAAGTTGGCAGGAATCATCAAAACTGTACATGCTACTCCATCTGCTGGGGAAATCAATAACAACTTCCAGTGTTTAAGAGGTGGAGACATTCTTCAATCACAAAGGGAGGGTTTTTCCAATCTGTTTTCTATGTGTAGGCAAGTGTCTTTGCTTTTGCAATACTTACTCTACACAGGATAGACAGGAAATCTTAAGTTGTTTGGGGAAATTATGATTCTTGAAAAATTCTGCAGCTTTAATTACTATTTTTTCACCTGTTCCCTTTATTTTGAGATGAGTCACTCAAATCGATGTGGTTGAGAGGTTGCAAATGAAAGACAAAGCCCTGAAAAGTTTGACCTCCTCTTTTCTATGCATTGTGGACTCAGAACATGAGAATGTTTGCTAAACTACCCAGAGCAGACCTTGGAAGTCAGTTTGTCTGGTCCATGATTGCATTCTGTCTGTTTGTGAAGGCTTAGCTCAGTGGTCCCTGATTAACAGCTCTTTCAGGAACATCGTCTGCTTTTCTTCACCAAATTCTGTAATGACTCTGCTTAGAGGTAAATGAGAATGATGAAGTTGCCTGAAAATAACAGAAGCATGTTAGCATGAAATTACAATCTCATATTTTTGGAAGGTAATAGGTGGAAAGGTGACATGGCCTCTTCATGAACTATGAGACTCCATGTCTGATAGTAACTCCTCTCTTGAAAAAAGAGAACCTCACAAGAAAAAAAAACATGAAAGAGTAAAGGCTGAGCTAAGAATTATGTGGATTTCATAGGTGTCTTTCTCTTTCATTACATAATCAGTAACAATCACTTTTTTCAAAGTTACACGCTTTTCAAAGTAATACATTGAAATGGAACTAGAGAGGTCAGAGACAGTGAGCTTCAGTCTAAATCTGCATTTATATTTTGATATGCAAGCAGAGACAGGATTGTGTTTACTGTCCAGAAGACTCACATCTACTGTTTATTTCCATATTTTGAGCTAGAGGAAGAGCAATCCTCCTCTATCAGGAGTACAATCATTTCATTCTGGTGAGAAGTAAGCTTTCATTTGGACCAAAGAGAGTGTTAAAGTGCTCTTCACAGCCATGAAGTCTTCAGTTTTGCTTTCTTTGCAATGAATAAAAATGTGTGTTTGTTTCCTGTATGATGGCAAATTTGTAATTCAGACATTTGTCATGGAGACTGACTGATGAGTAATGAAGTCTAGTCCCTTCTAATCTAGTCTGAATTGAATATTTGATCTTGAAGACAGCATTTGCATCACAGTCCATGTCACTTCCCAGAGGTTGACTTTATTTGAAGACATGAATTCTTGAGAGGTTTTTTCAAGCTCAGAATTTTACTAAAGACTCTTCTGTTCTATACTTTCTGATCTCCATCATAAGGCCAGGGTTTAAGGAACAGCTGTAGCCTTGCAGCCAAGTAGATAGGGTGGTTCCATTTATTGTAAGAGGCCACAGGCTTTGTCTCAAGTTAACAGTGAAGACTTCTGAACCTGTTTGGTTTCCTATGGACTTGTCTTGGGTTAGTTGTATATTTAGTTTAGCTTATTTACCCATATTAGTGATTGTCTAATGACCACGTAACTATTACTTTGTTTTAGCTTTTGATCACTTTGTACAACTGTGTGGTACAACACCTAATCTTATATATTTTTTAACTAGAAGATATTCATAACAAGCACTTATTCTCTGTAGAATGAACTGTGTATGATTGATCCTGGAATAAAGCACCTTGTGGGTTACAGGGACAGGATGACACCAGAGGCTCCAGGGCTGTGAACAGTTCACCAGAGGTCCCTTGCAAGCAACTGGAAAAAGGCAATCTTTAGAAATGGGCAAAACCAAGAAGGGATTACAAAGGAACTAATACTAAGTATCTGACATATGTGCTACACACCATATGTAACAGTGTTACACATGTGTAACATAGAGTTGGAGAAAAGTGAGGAAAGAGCAAGATGCAGAACGTGTTAGAAAACATGTAAAAAGGATTGCAAGCAGATTCCAAGTTGAGAAGGAGGAAACCATCAATATCATACTGGCAAAAGATTTGAATACTAGGAGCTCACTGCTCCTGTCCCCCTGCTCTGAAGCTGTCTTTGTTAAGACCCAGAGTGCAGTGGAAAGGAAAGCATACCACCAAAAAAATGGGTTGGTATTTCCTGGGCATAATGACCACAAAATGATGGTTTTCAATTCTGGGTGAAGTTAGGAGTGGTGCCAGCAGAACTGCCACCTTGGACTTCTGACAGGCAGGCTTTGGCCTGTTTAGGAGATCAAAAGATGGGTCCTGCTTGACTAACCTGATCTCCTATGACAAAGTGACACACTTGAGGGAAGGGCTCATCTATCCAGACTTCAGAGAAGCATTTGACACTATCTTCCACAGCATTCTCCTGCAGAAACTGGCTGCTCGTGGCCTGTACAGGTGTAGACTTTGCTGGCTAAAACTGCCTGGATGGCTGGGCCCAGAGCAATGTGGTGGGTGGAATTACATCCACCTTCAGTCAGCTAGTAGCTGACCACAAGTGATATTCCCTAGGGCTCAGTACTGGGAGCAGTCCTGCTTAATATCTTCATTAATAACCTGGATGAAGGGATCAAGTGCACCTCAGTAAATTTGCAGACATTACCAAGTTAGGTGGGAGTTGATCTGCTGAAGGGCAGGAAGGATCTGCAGAGGGACCTGGACAGGCTGGATTGATGGGCTGAAGACAACTCCATGAGGTTCAACAATGAGAATGCAACAAGCCCAGGCAGTGCTACAGGCTGGGAGCAGAGTGGCTGGAAAGCTGCCCAACAGGAAGGGTCTTGGGGGTGCTGTTTGACAGTGACTGAGCATGATCCAGCATGTGCCCAGGTGGCCAAGAAGGCTGATGGCATCCTGGATTGTGTCAGAAACAGTGTGGCCAGCAGAACAAAGGAAGTGTTTATCCTGCTCTGCTCAGCACTGTTGAGGCTGCATCTCAAATCCTGTGTTCATTTTTGGGCCCTTCCCTTCAAAAAGGACATTGAGATGCTGCAGTTGTCCAGGAAAGGGCGACAAAACTGGTGAAGGGTCTGGAACACAAACACAAATCTTATGAGGGTCAGCTGAGGGAGCTGTTGTTGTTTAGCCTGATGAAGAGGAGGAGCAGGGGGAGGATCAGGAGGATCTCATCGCTCTCTACATCTCCCTGGAAGGAGATTGTAATGAGGTGGGGATTGATCTGTTCTGTCATGATTCAAGTGCAAGGATGAGAGGAAAGGGCCTTAAATTGTGCTAGGGGAGGATCAGATTAGATATTAAAAAAACCCCAACTTTTACTGAAGGTGTGGTTAGGCACTAGAATAAATTATCCAGGGAGGTGTTAGGATTGCTGATAGGTGGGAAGTGTTCAAGAAGCATCTGCATGTGGCTCTTGAAGCTGTGGTTTTGGGGTGATACAGTGGTGCTGGGTTGATGCTTGGATGAGGTGATTTTTAAGGTCTCTTCCAATCTTAATGATTCTGTGATGCTAAAATGTTTGTTTATATACAATTTTAAGTAATGTAATTTGAGCTGTGAACATTAGTGTCATTGTCACTGGATAGGTAATTCTTTATTTAGACTGTTAAGACTTCAGCTAGACTCACAGTAAGATCATGGCTTTGTATATATGGTGTGTTCCCTTTGCCCTTAACCTTTCAAGTTTATCAGAGTGATGGGAATTCAAGCAGTCTATAATATAACCTAAATGCAATTATTTGGTAGAAAAGGCAAGAGAGCAGTCATGAACTGTGTATCCCAGATTCATGTAGCAAGAGTATCTTGGGGTGGCCTGTCATGAAGGGGTACATGCCTGCTTTTTGTTATGCTTAGCTAGAGCAAATAAAACAATGAAACTTTTCCAGAGATTTTTTTTTCCAGATGAGGGTAAAGGTGAAAGCTGTACTCAAGGAAGGAGTATAGGAGTGTTGTGTCATGAGTAGCACTGATCCTAGAGAGGCAAGCTGTATGACTTTTTTGAGTATTTAGGAAAACACACTTCTCTGGGTGACACTGCTGGACTTGACCCAAATACACTGAATACGTGGTTTAATTTATGAGATGTTATTTGGGGATGTTTCAAGCAGTCATCATCCTCTGATGCCAGTATTTGCCATCTTTCAAGATAACATTAAAGTGCTGCTAGAGTCAATCTGGTTAGGTCTTGTGAAGTCTTCTGCTGTTGAGGCTTCTAAGGAAGAAGGAAACTCACTAGATTTAGAGCTTATTTACTTTGTCTAGCACTTTGTACAGTAATTTAGGTAGAATAGTCATTACATTTCAGAAACTGTACCAAGAGAGCTTAGCTTGGGAGCAGGTCTGTGAAGGAGTCTGTGATGATATTTAAAGGAGAGCATCAAAGACAGGAAATTAAGCTGCTACTGTGTTGTTTTAAAAGATTGGAGAACAAGCCACAGGATATTAAGAGGAAATATTGTAAAGCCATAGGCTGTTTCCTGTGAGGCCAAAATGCAATCCCTCAAACTCAAACTGCTCTTCATATGTGTGAAGGACAGATTTAGACCCACGAGGGAAAGAAAAGCTGTGAAGAAGAGGAGGAGGGCTAACAGCTTACTTCTTGGCTGTTAACATTGAATAATTAAGCACTAACAGCCAAAAGGAAAGCTGTTGTTTTCCTAGTCCAAATACCCAGCCAGGAATAAAACATTAAGCAGCTATAGAAATGATGTCTTTCATTTTCTTTTCATAAAACAAATGACTAAGTTAAACAACATATACTTTGGATAGATGGAATATAAGTGTATTTCATATAGCCAGAACTTTAATTTCTGGAATTTAGGCTTTGCATTTCATGGGTAAACTAAACATGACGTGCTGACTTTTTTCCCTTAAAATTCATTGTGCATCTGTGGAAATAAAGACTATTATCTAGAATATTAAAGCTTTAAACCATGACCACTTAAAGTTCTTGTGTATACCAAATCTTACCTGTTTTGCTTTTTCCCAGCTGTATTATTTCGTTCAAAAATTTTTTTTACTAACCTTGTCCTGCTCCTGGAAAGCAAGTCATTAGTCCATGCTTTTATTGATGGAGAGTCTGAAGGTGTGACATTAGGCTCTGGCCCCTGCCACTTTTGTAGTCTTTTTACAAAGGGTGATCTTTCTAGAAGTTCTTAACCTGCAGCTTAAGCTTACCAGAGAGGAGAATAAAACAAGTTTTTTACTGGTAGATTTTACTGGGTCTAAAGTGAGGATTGTAAAAATTTGAGTGAAACAGAGATACCACATTCATGATTTAAGAGTACAACCCATACCCATTCACACGTTTTATACTGTAAGAAAACTCAGAGGGGAAAAAAAAAGCCTAAGAAAAAAAGACATATGAAATGAAGGAGATATGGCATTCAGCATGTCTGACAGAAGAAATAGCCCCCAGAGCCAGAAAATTGTCATCAGGTAGCAGTGATATCAGTCTAGAGCTCCTTCCAGCTTTGGATCACAGGGCCCATCAGCAGAGCTCCCTGTATACAGCACCCCTCACAGTCACTCGTCAATCAAACAACTCTGAAAATAAAGACCACATGTCATCAAATTTGTAGAATTCTTCTCTTCCTGTTTATGCAAGAACTGCCAGATCACTTATGTTGCTGCACCAGCTTTCTGTCCTCAGAGAGGTGGGTGATTTTCTTTTCCTAATGTCAGTGTAGATAAGTCCTTTCATTTCTGGTGTGAAAATTAAATGTTGTTGTATGACAATTTTGTGCCGCACGGGAACACAGAGGACCTTTGTAGGAATGCGAAGGCAGTAGCTTTGAAATGCTGTTTATTCACCTCTGTAAAGACCCTCTTTCACTGTGGATAGGCAGGAATAGATGGATGGATCCAGGATACCATGTTTGTCCGTGGAAAAGCCTTCATACTTGTTTGTATTGGTTGGATTCAAGCACTGGAAGTGGCAAATTGCCCCAAAGATGCAGTGTGTGCTTGTGTGAAGGCCATAGAAGCACAGTAGAGAGGCTGTTGACCTGCATTAGCTCTTGAAGTGTTATTAGAGATAAGGATGTCATTTGGCCTGGACTAAAGATGTGCAAGAAACAGTGCTCATGCTTTTGTGGGAAGGCTGATTGCTTGCCAATGCTCAGTTTACTTGGATTGGTGCAGCAGAAATGGGACAGAACAGTCCTATTTCAGTGAATTGTCACCTGTATGTAGCTCACTCCTGCTCACCTTAACATTGGCAGAGGTGC
Organism: Molothrus ater; assembly: GCF_012460135.2. NCBI lineage: Eukaryota > Metazoa > Chordata > Aves > Passeriformes > Icteridae > Molothrus > Molothrus ater. The sequence goes on along the minus strand of NC_050478.2, from coordinate 92,844,501 downwards.
CATAAAAAGTAGAGATCACTCCTTGCAGAAACCATCACTCCTTTCTCTAATAAAGCTGCACAGATAAGGAAAAGGTTGAAAATTATATTGAAACCATCCAAAAATAGCAGTAGTTTTGCTGGCGGATTTCCCAGCCGACCATATGTCGACCTTTTCTGGTCAATGTAAAATCCACAATCAGCCTGGATGAGTGCCTAACCTCAGATGTATCACCCCATGTCTTGCTGTCTCACTGATGCCACCTTGCCACCCTTTCCAAGTGGCTTCAGGCTCCCTTTGTGTGACCTTTTGCTCACAATGTGTGTTCTCAGAGAAGCCATCATGGGCTCACAAAGCATAGTCTGAATGTTCCCCATAGCCAGGATATCATTTGTTCCTCTGCATTGCCTGCCCTGTTTTTTAGGTGTTGCTTGGCCAATCTTAATTTTTTTTTAATAAAGCCTTTTTTTGATGAATGCTAGGTTTCTTTCTTTGATTATCAGAGGAACATTCCCTTCTTCTTCCACATCTGTCTGTGTTTTCATTCTCTTTAACATACAAGACAAATTTCAGAGGGCTTTTCACCCTCCTGGCCCAGGAAGACAACCTGATGCCTCTTCTTTGCTGGTCTTTGCTCCATATGCTGAAGAGGAAGGCTTTGTATATTTTTCAATGTTCTCCCATAGCATTAATTCTTTATATCCAATATGAATTATTGGCAGATTAACAGCAATCTGGAAAAACAGATGGTGCTTTCCAGACCTCCCTCCTCCTTCCCTGTCATGGTTGAAAGGAAACTAACATTAATTCAGCCCCAGCCTTCAGTGAGAGCGCAGGCCTACTCAGTGTGCCAGGCTGCCAGATATTTACGTATAGCTTTGTCTCATGTACGTACGTCCTATTTCTTCTGGATATAGAAAGAAACCTCTAATATAGGTCAGTGTTTTTATAATGTGCTAAAATTTTATCTATAGTTACAGATGCAAATATAAAACCACCCCTTAACTACGTCCATGTCTAATCACATAACTGTATATTAGTGGCCCTGCATTTGTGCTCCTAAATACTTGGAAGTGTATTCACAGAAATAGATATGTATGTATGTGCATACATGAAACATCAGGTGTGTGTTTCCTAAATCCATTGGGCATCAATATTGATGTTTCTCTGTGGAAACTCTAAACTGAGTCTGATTGAAAGTTGTTATTATGGCTTGAAATGGTAAATGTCCACCAGCTACTGGTTAATCACAAATGCCTTCCCTGGCTAGAAACAGATCCTTGTATCACTTTCTCTGCACAGTTGCACTATGTCCTGGCTTTATGTATCATGTTTGGCACTATTTCAGTCTTTCTCTGCTGGACGACACTCTTCAAAGATTTCTTGTCAAGAAAATTCATCGTGCCAGTTGTATGTGTGACTTTTCCCTGTGCCACCCATAATATTTGTCACTGATTGTACTCTTTAACAAGAACTAATACACCACACTCAAGATCTTCCTTCAAATGTCTTCCAGGAAAACCTTATTTTTTTTAACAATTCTTTCATTTCATAGGAGTAAGATTAGTAAGAAATGCACTGAAGCCAACATTAGCAAATCATATGTACACGTGTATATACACACCGATGCGCAGAGGTTTCAGTCTGACATGTAATCTCCTTTTGGCAGATGCCTTCCTTTGTTTTCAGTAGTTTATATTTTGACTATCTTTTCTCTCAGCCTACAATTAATAAAGCCAGTCACCACAGACTGTGAAATTCTTTCTTCTTTATTCTTTTGTATACTAATAATCTGTGCTGTTCCTTACTGTGTTATCTGTAAAAAGGGTTTTGATGGAAACCTTTTCAAGACAGAAAGGATCCCACAGCTCTGGTTACTGAAGCCTGTGGCACCCTCTTAAATTCTGCACTTCTGCGCCACTTACAATACTTATTTTTTCAGGTTTTTATGAAAAGTAGTGTTTACTCACTTGATCACAGCTCCCTTACATTGAATGGCAAGAGGACACCTTGCGAATGAATGAGTATAGCATCTTTGATGGAAAGCGCTGCAGGGAGAGAATGTCAACTGGGATGTGATGGAATTTTGTGAGGTTTTGCTGTGGTTTACTTTGGTTTTGTTTTTCTGTTTCATTTGTCACATTTGGGATGTCTGGAAGTATCAAGTGTACTTAAAAAGTAATGGTGTTTTCCTCCATCCATGTCCAAGGGCCATCTCACTTAAAGTCAAACATATCAGCAAAAAGTTTACCAAGAGAATCTGGAGGCCTGTGACGAAAAGCAGAATTTATTTATTACTAGTGGCTTCTGGTGTCATTTCAGACTGTTTCATGCTCATCGTATAAACAACCCCTTGCATTTACTCAGCTATATACTTATATTCCAAAAGGAGTAGCATATGGTGTGAAAGCCAGATGCCCCTGCCCACATAAAAGCTCTATACATTTGTTTGAATGTAGTCAGGAAACAGTCACGATCTTCTTCCCACTCTCAGAGGAGTCAGCTGGATGCAGCCAAGACCCTGTTTAGCTCTCAGTGACTACTGGTGTTGCCTAAGCTGTCCTGGGGGATAATGGGATGGACTGTCTGGTCTCATGGGAACGTTTCACCATGAGAACCGAACTTCCCATGCTCTGTGAATTAATTGTCTCTACTGAGATAGTTTTTCTCTTCCCCTAAAAGGCTGTCTGGATTCCTCCACAGAAACTTTTAACTCCATCCTTCTCCTGCTTCTGTCTCTGTATTTCATTCTTTGCTTCTGTGGAGTAGTTAACATCATTAGGACTTCCTTCCCAGTTGCATTTTATATACAGGTATGGTCTCTGCTTCCAGAAGCCAAGTTTGCATCCTGTCTAAAACCTGTCTTTAATACCTGATATTTTAAAATCAGTACTCCAACTGAGAACCTGTCACAAAGCCTGTAGTAAGTCACAGATTTCAGTTCTCTTGCATTTTCCCTTCTGACCATTCTTTGTTTGGAGGTTGGTATTTATGTCAGCCATTAATTTTTTATGGGCTCCTTTCAGCTGCCTCACTCCTACAATTTTCTGGCATGTGCAGCTGTAACAGAACACGATGCTCTGAACACTAACACGGGTCCCTTCCATGTGGCATAGAATCTTTGGCATGCTTTGCCATGAGATGATGGGTTTGTCAGCGTGCAGCGGAGGTCTGGCTCCGTGCTCTGCCAGTGACCTGCCATGCGGGGGCAGAACAGCTCCACCTTGGAACATTACAGGAGTTCTCCCAAAGAGAGCTGGTGGCTCTGCAGCACTTCTCTCCACCGAGGCAGACACTCCACTGAAGAAACCTGCAGGATTAACTGAGTTCCCTGGAAGACTCTTAGGTTCAGAAGGTTCCCATTAGTCTTGTGTTGTTCTTCTTGACCTTTGCTGTAGCTGATTTGGCTGCTCCTGCTATTGTCTCAACTCCTTGGAAGCTCAGGAGACTGAATATCTTCTGCTGCACCTGAGTTGTCAGACAAGCCAAATTCAGCTCCAAATATTTAGTGAAAATCAGAATAAGGTAACAGTACACATGACTACTGTGTGCTGGCAGCGTCCTTGTGTAGACTGGGTCAAGTGTGGTACCAGTGGGAATTGCATATGCAGAGGAACTGCATGGCATGCAGCAGTGGTCTCCAGTGGATGGACCTCTGCATCTCCTATGCAGACTCCAGTTTTAAGATATGCAGAGGCATGACTTTCTGTTATGATCTATATTATTTTAATATTCTACTTTTTTCAAGATTTCTGGGCATGGACAGCAAATCTTTAAAGGCATTGATTCTGTTTTTAGTGGTGCTATTCTGAAAGTCTTCCCTGCAGAAACTACAAATACTATTTTAAAAAGTCTTTACAGCTCTAAGTCATATGAGTCACAAAAAAGGGTTTATATCTTCTTTTTTAGATTTAAAAAGAGTTTTTTCCTCCAGTAGAGACTTTGCCAGGAAAATGGATGGGTTCTTTCTTTCAGTCAGACTAGAAGGTGTTGTTGAAGGCCCTATGATATGCTTTTCTCATGTACATCAGATGATGCAGCTAATGAATGGACAGCACTATGCCAGATGTTTGACTTCAAAATACTATTTAATACTGGGCTTGGCCTGCACTTACTGCATGCCACTTGGTTCTTCTTTGTTGCATGTGTCATGCCATTAAAGGCCAGAATTCAAGCAAAAAATCTTTTTTGTTTTGATATTTTATAAAAAAAATTATCATATAAGCAAAAAGGTTTACATGGGCATGGAGGCAAGGACCTCTGCTCTCTCCTCCATTCCAGAAAACACATTTCCTGTCAAACCACCACATACCTGTAAAGGAGGTTTCCTTCTGAACTGAGTTTGGCCTGGAGAAAATGAGACTCAGAGGTGACCTCATCACTCCCTACAACTTCCTGAAGGGTGGTTGTAGTCAGGTGGGGGTTGGTCTCTTTTTCCAGGCAGCAACTGACAGAACTAGAGGACACAGTCTCAAGCTGCGTCAAGGGAAATATAGGTTGAATATTAGGAAAAAGTTTTTTACAGAAAGGGTGATAAAGTACTGGAATGGTCTGCCCTGGGATGTGGTGGAGTCACCACTCCTGGATGTGTTTAAAAAAAGACTGGATGTGGGCCTCAGTGCCATGGTTTAGTTGAGGTGGTAGGGCTGGGTTGGACTTGATGGTCTTTAAGGTCTCTTCCAGCCTAGTCATTCTGTGAATTCTGAGAATTCTGTGAATTGTATTTCTGGTAACACCTGAGTTTCTCTCCTCTCTATCCTGCTTTGGAAAAAACTTCCCACTGAAATCAGTGAAAACTTGAAAACTTCTGAAAAACTACTTTTTTCAAAACCTGCAAGACATAGTGCTAAGCCTTTAAAAAAATCTGAGTAAAATCCAATTCCTTAAATCCCAGATGGAAGAAATTGTATTACCTTCAATGCTATTATATACAGGACAAAGCCTGTAAGGCTTTGCTGAGAGATTGAAAAAGGCAAATTAATGACAGCACTTGAAATTACCTGTAATTATCAGTGACACCGGGTCAGCATCATTGCAATGAGAGTCTCACAGAGCGATCATTCTGACTGGTTTGGGATTTATGCAAAACTGCCAAACAAAATGTGACCTCCACAATCACTATTAACGTATCTCTGGAGCATTTAAGCATCTGAATTCACAATCTACTGTGTAGCTGCTTTCATCTTTTGAAGAGCAGTTAAATTCTGAAGGGTCCCAAGCGTTTTCCTGGTCAAAATCACCTCTCCTTTCCCATTCATATTTACTCAGGTCTCTCTCTTCACTGTCACCATCACACAATGTCTCTTCAGCAGCTATAACAACTGCTTATATGGAAAAGTAATAATAGGAAGGCGTTTAATGAATTTTAAGCTGACTTTAATGTAATTTAGCAGCTGGAAACAAGGAGAAGAGCCAGCACAGTGTGACCTGCCAGCTCTCTATGGATTGTCAGTGGTCAATGTAGCACATATTTCAGCACTGCTCTCCAGGGTACGCTGGCAATGTTTCTTTTCTCCAGCTACATTCCTGATTTCAATTAAATCAGCATCTGAAGTACTCTTTCTGATATAGTTAGTGCTTTCCAATAAATGCTCCTGGCTTTGTTTCTCCCCAGATGCTGTCCTTCCTAACACTTCTGTTCTCAACAAGTGAAGCAGACATCACCTGAAAATCAAAGATGTTTTTAGAGAGACTAAACACAAAATTTTGTCTTGAGAAAGCAGGGAGAAAAAGTAGCCCTGTGGTTACAGAGCCATAATTCCTTCCTTCCTGGGGAACGTCTCCAAATCGTTCTTTTGTTCACTCTCTCTTACTTTTCAATATTAGACCTGGACTGGTGTTGGTTTTTTTGCTCTTCCTATAACTATAAAGGAATTTCCAACATAAAACCACTCATCAAACTATACAGCTGAAGTTTTAAGTTTGCAGTGACCAAGCATACCTTGAAGTTCTTTTCTCTTTATTTTCCACTAAGTATATGAACCAAATTGTTAACACATTGACCCAATGCCTTTGAGGCATTATAAGAGTTTTTATGACAGCCTGCAATTAGTATTATATAGTTTCTTTTGAAGGAGGTGTGCAACAGGTGTCTTAACTTTCTGCTCTTTGCTTCCGTCCCCTCCAGTACAATGAAAAATGTGCACTTTTAACACTATTTATTAAGATTACCCTTGCTTCCGGTTCAGATGTGTCTGTGCTAGGACACGGGAGGAAACTACATTTATATACTCAGCTGGACAAAGGACTGCATTTGTCTTCATTTTGCAAAACTTTGTTTTGATACAAATTCATTTTTGCAGTTTTCAGCTCTTTTGACCTTTAAGAAAAAAAAGCAAAACACAAAACCAACCAACCACAAAACCTCTCTGTGACATTATTGTGATGAGCTCCACAAGCAGCTCTTTGTGGTGGCCCCACTACTGAGATTCAGAACAGGACAGAGAGTTGTGCTGGTGCCATCTGGAGCCACTCAGCTTCAGAGCTTTGCAGAAACCATCCCAAAGAAGACAGCAGCTTTTGGCGAGTTTCCTTTGCTTGCTGTGGAAGGGTCTTCTAGATCTCTTCAGGCTCATTTGGCCAGATGACAGCATACTCCTTCATTGCTTGTTGGCACTCTCATTTTGCCTGTTTGGGTTGATCACCTACATTGATAACCTGGGGCTGTTGGACCACAGAACCAGCCTGTCCATGGCAGTGTGCAGCAGAAGGCTGCAGTTCTAGGGATCTGACTGCTCATGGCCACCATGTCTCCAATGGCATTCAGTCAATTGCACATTGTCCTAGCTGGACATTCAAGGTAGGATAAGGATGCCTCTAGCTCCCAGCCTTTACAGGTTTGTGCATTGTAGGACTCCCAAATACTGGCAGCTGTTCTGCTCACAGCTGCACAGTTGGGGCTCCTCACAGCCAAATAGCAGAGGTTGTTTGGGGCTTCTTGGCACTGCCACCTCCAAAGGGAGATGCTGGGGTGGGACCCATGGTGTGGGAGGGGAGAAAGGAGGGGAAGGAGCTGGCTCAGAGAGAGAGGGGGGGAAAGCCTGGGGAATTCAACTTGTTGTTAAAGAGGATGAGTGAAGACCTCAGTTGAAACTTCTGACTCCATCCTCTCAGTGGAGTCAGCAGCTGCATTGGCGCAGCTTTCAGCAGCTCCAGTGTACAGAGCAGGCATCAGGGCTGCGGTTAGTTGTCAGCTTGCTACCCAAGAGAGCTGGGAGAGTGTCCTCTGTACTTAAGAGTGGCCCTGCTGTGCATGGAAGTTGAAGGCAAACAGGCAGAGATTCCTCAGTCCCTAAAGATATATAGAAGCCATTGAGCACTGACCTCTCACTTCTATCCCTCCATTGTACTTTCTGGAATAATTTCACCAACTGTAGACTCAGGCTGAAGATAAGCAACATTTAAGTTGGGACCACTGCTGACTTCCTCTCCAGTTACACATTCTTGTCAATTCTGTTGTGGTGTCTCTGACACACCAACACACAGTCAGGAGATCAGAAAACTGACCATGATACAGAAGTGAGGCCAAGAGCAATGGTATGACACTTGTCTGAAAAAAACCCAAACAAAAAACCCCAAACCATAATATTTCTATTCCCTCTGTCCTTTTCAAATTGGCCCTGTCTCCTCTGACATTTCCCTTAAGCATCAGTGGCATGTTGACAAATTCAGTGATTGTTATAATTAGTACCTGTAGCCAGAAAAGAGCATGATGCTTACAAAACATCCTTGTGATTCTGATAGTTATACATGCACATACAAATTCCATGGGAGACTAAAAGTCCCACATGCAAATTTTTAGGACAATTTATTTTGAAATCTGTAAATGCATATGTACTTACACTGTCTTGTACTATTACCTCATCCCTGAAATATTCAGTTAATAGATGGGTTATTTTCTTAATTATATTCTAAATTGTGAGCATCGTGTTCTAAAAGTAGTTCTTACTAGTATGAAAAAAAAAGAGAATGTTTGACTAAGCCTGAGGGTTCCTAAGGAATGGTGTCTAATTGTCAGGGCTATAAGAGCCTAAAAACAGTGCTCAGAGCCCAGACCTGAGGTGTGAAACATACCACTAAGTGCTGGGGGCTTCATAGTTACTTGCAGACCACAATGTGAGTGGGCAGACTTATGAGCCTTTTTGAAGGGAGGCGTGATGCTTTGATGTGCCCAGTAATGACATTATGAGTTCTAGTTGATGTAAGCAGTAAAGACAGAGTGCCTCATGGCATGGAAAAAGAGACTGGCAGATACCACTAGTTAGTTGCTGAGCTTTGGTAAGAGATTGTCCAAGTGAACATCTCTCCATTCAATCACATTTTCCACTGGAAATTCCTCTTTCCTTTTAAGATACGACACTCTCTGTGGGCTCATTTGAATGGGTTGCCACACAGGTACCTCAGATGAAACCACAGACTGTAGCCTCAAAAGGAGCGGAAATACTATTTTAAAGATCTTGTCTCTCTGTGCGAGTCAGGCTGGCACTGTCTTGCTTTCCTGCTTTTACATGTACTTGCCTAAAAGAAACTCTACTCCTTAAGGACCTAAAAACCCCAAGTAAATAAATAAAAAATCACTTTCAAGGCCAAAAAGTGTGCCAGCCAGAATTTGCCGTGGTTGTGTTGCACCCTTGGAAAATCCAAGGTTGTTTTGCAAAATCCTGCATGTAGGAAGGTTGGAGCAGTATTTAAAGCCTGAGGTGTGACACATGTCTAATTACTGTATCTGTCTGTGCATAAGGGTGCTAGCTCTGTGTGAGTAATTGGGGCAGGAGATGGTGTCTAAAATCCCCTTTTAGACATGACACAGGTGAGGAATCAGTGACAGTGTGGGAAACATGACTCACATCAGTAGCGATTATTGAGATTAGACAAGAGAACAAACCTTCCTCTAGCTACCATGCTGGATGCTGACAGCAGGATCTCTACAGCAATTGGCTCTGTTGTTTAGCAGGTTAATAAATCACCTTTTGGAACATACAGTTCCCCATCAGTAAAACGCTGGGCAGGAAAGAGTGGGACAGCACTATTCATCTTGGCAAGAGCAATGGAGAAGAGCTCAGCACAGAAGCCACCTACTTACTAGAACTGTGTTCTTGGTTATTATTCCTCATCATGAAGACTTACTAAAAAAACTGAGGTGAAAAGATGCTTCTTTCAGGCAACAGAGGGAGGAAAGAGAGCTTAAGATACAGACACATGAGAGACACTCATGGCCGTGACTGTGAATTCTTTCATCATGTTTGTTTTAATGTTGTTTCTTGAAGGACCATGTTTTAATAGACTTTTTTAAAGTGGAGATGCCAATTTTAACTTGATAGAGACATCTGAATTGTGCCATACTTAGAGTGAAAGTTTTTAAGAAGTCACTTAAAATCTCAGTATTGTTTTAATGCTTATTGTGTCTGAGAAATGCCCTTCATAAAAATAATTATCTGGGATGTGGCAGTTCAACTAGACAGGGATGATTCCCTCTCCATCACCTAAATTCAGCACCACAGCCCCCTGGATAAGTAGCTGTGGCTGCTGGCATAAGCAAACATCAATATGTGAGAGCAGAGTGTCTGGATAACACAGAATCAGTCAGGAGTCACTTAAACCATCCTGTCATTCAGACACCTTGTTGTGACAGGCTGTTCATGGGCATGGTGGGTCCTTACTGTCTTAATAAGAGCTTCCCCTGAAGCTGGCAAATGCCTTCTCCTGTCCCTGACTTGGGTACTATTGGCAGGGAAAAAGGCTTGGAATGGGAGGTGAAGGTGAGCATGGGAGGATTGGTTCAAGAAGAGGCATCACTTCCTGAACACTGCAGGCCTTCTGGCCTCCTAAATCTTGAAAAACCCACCTAGAAGCATTCCTAGAGGTCGGAATGCAGCATCTGCTTTCACCCTCTGGAGACCACAGAATTGTTATTTCTTTGGATATTCTTTGGGGTCATTAATTGCTGTTCAACAATAGCTAGTAGGATATTCTGTTGGAAGATTAGCACAGAAACTTTGGTGCCTTTATCTGTTTTTTATCCTCTTAGATCTCATATAAAGTATTGTAGAATGTGATCATTGTAAGTAAAAGATATTTTAAAATTCATTTTTGGCTTCAGTAAAACAGTGGCATAATTATTGCATGTAATTTTGCAGTGAATTTTTGAATAAAAGTAGTATAATTACAGTCTATTCACTCTTCCTGATCACCTATAGGTCTATCTCCCTTTCATTTGAATGGATTCAAAATTTTCTGTTTTTCATGTTCCTAATAAATGACCATAACTAGATCATGTAATTTTGCTTACATTTGTAAAGGATGCTAAATTGTTATGATTCTTTTAAGGCATGTTCATGTTTTTTAATTTAATGAATTGAAAATTACGAGTACTGGGAACCTGTTGCTCCTCTTTTCCTGCGCCTCAACCCCAACATTCACCCCAGTTATATTATTAATCACTTTTTAAAAGATAATTGTTTCACTAATGCCAGGGATGATAGGAACTCAATGGGTGAAATGCAAATGTAGAAGAAAAGCTTAATTCTAGAGAGCTGAAATTCTAGTTAATAGGATTATAGGAAGAAGTGGCATAGAAAAGATGGAGAAAAAAAATTGAAACCAGAGCAGTAATATTTTGTGTAACAGTGTCTTACACAAAATGCATGATATCAAGACTTTTGGTGAGAGGTCCTATGAAAGATACATGAACTATTGTAAGCACAGTTTGCTTAGGGAAGATCAGTGGGCTTGCTGTCCCCTGTCTAAAGGTGCTCCTTGACTTAGCAGAGCTTTAGCAGAAATCCAAGGATATATGGGCCAAGAGCCAAGGCCTATGGGTGGAGTGCCACTGGAGATGCTGTGATGGGGTCTGACCAAAATCTCCTGAGCAAGATGTAGAAGATGAGGCTTTCCACAGACAAATACAGAACTCTCCTGACTGCACCTTTGTCTTCCTGGGAGATTTCAGCTGTTCAGGTAGGCATTGCTGGGCTTGCACCGTGTGAGCAACCCAAGAAGTTGTAGACTATGCAGCTCACAGGTTGTGATGCCAGTGCCAGAGGGGCTGTACTTGACCAGCTGCTTGTAAAGTGGGAAAAATCAGCCAAAAGTCCAGCAGAAAAGGCAACTTGGGCTGCAGTGACCATGAGATGACTGAGGTCAACATACAGAGGACAAGTGGAAAGAGAAGTAGCAAAATTAGGACTCTAGACTTTATAGAGTAGAATTTGATTTAGTTAGGGAATTTCCCTAGGCAAAATTCCTAGGGAAGATGCCAAGGGGGAGAAGGGCAACGGAGGGCTGGCTGATTTAGAACAAGCAAAACTGAAAGGGAAAAAAAAAAAAAAAGCAAAAACAAGTACAAAAAAATTCAGTTTTCTGAGAGGTGAGGAACAATCAAGCATCCCATTGTGCAGGATGGGCTTCCAGCAGAAGGGGCTCCGGACTTAGCATGGAATTGCATGGCAAGCCATTAATGCAACCAAATAGAATACAAGAATTGAAACGATGAACGAAGGAAGAATATAAAGATATTATTTTAGCATTTTTTGATAAAAATGAGTACACTTGAGGCCCAGCTGGAGTTAAGTCAAGGAGAGGCCATTAAGGGTGACAAGAAGGGGTTCTACTGGAACACTAATTACAGGAGAAGTTCAAAGAGGATGTAGGCCTACCGAAGAGTGGGGGAGAACAACATAGTGGCAAACATTACAAAACAGGGCCCCCAATATCTCTTTTGACTCAGACAAAGATTTACACCAGCACTGTTTGTTATGGAGGATAGCCAACTGGGAAGGAGCAATGAGCTAGGGACAGCTACAACTGGATGTATTCAGATCCATAGGGTTTGATGAGATTCATTTGACACTGAAAGTGTTACCTGCTGTCTATCATATGTGAAAATCAGAGTGGTCTGCAGAAATCCATGAAGACTGGGAAAAGGCTAGGGGCTGAAACACCTGTCTTTCATAAAGGCAAGAAGGACAATCCAGGGAACAATATGATTGTTACTGTCACCTCAGTCACTGAAAAAGAACATCTTCTTGAAATTCATTTTCAAACATAGCAAAGACAAGAAGGCAGTGGCCTGTATGAGGAGGCAGATGGCACCGTTAGCAAATTTGCAGACTGTGTTAAGTGGGGGGGCGTGATTGACACACAGAATGGCAGAGCTTTAGTCCAGAGGAATCATCAGAAAGTTGAAAATTGGGACCACAGAAATTTCATAAGATTAAGCCAGAAGAAATGCAAGTTTCTGCATTCATGACAGAGTAACTCCAGCGTCGGTACTGGCTAACCAGCGGCCTGACTGTAAAAGGACCTCAGGGCTGTGCTGAATTGGTTGAATCACATGTGGTTGAGCCATAATTCATTGTAAAGTAAACTACACACTGGGCTAGAAGGAGCATACTCAGAAGGTCAAGCAAAGCTGTAGTTCTTGTCCACATTTGCTTAGCACTGGTGAAGCTGGAATCAGGTACCCTGCTGTATGGGCCCACTTCCACCCCACCCTGCTGCCAGAAGGCCGTGAAGAAGCTGGAGGGAGCCCAGCAGAGGGCTGCCAAGATAGCAAAGGACCAAGAACACATGCAGAGTTTGAGGGATTAGTTCAGTGAAGAAGAGTCTGTGGGGTGATCTTAGCAACAGCCCACAGCAGCTGGAGTGGGAGCAGCAAAGGTAACGGAGCTAAACTCAGCCATTTAGTGGTAGACAGTATGGCAAGGAGCAACAGGCAAGAACTGCCGTGGGAAGGTTCCAGTTGGCAGGTTGGGAAAACCCATGAGAGAGGTACTGCAGCCCTGGAACGTGTTACTGAGAGCGGCTGTGCAATCTCCACCCTAGGAAATTTTCAAGGGCTGGCCAGACAAACCACAGCTTGACAGGAGCTAGTGTGGGGAATGCCCACAGTACTAAGGAAGAGGATGGACTAAATCATCTCCACAGGTCCCTTTCAAACAACTTCTGTGTGATTTTCTATTGTAAACGTCATGTGTAAGTAATAGGACATAACCATGTGATTGCACAGATGCAAAGCTAAGTATTATCAAAATGATACAGACTTCTGGGTGAGGGCAAGTGCAAAAATCTCTAGGAATGTTTTAATGATGTTGCATCTTTCTTTTTCATGTGTCCTGACAAAGAAATGTCAGAATGTGTTTTTTCTGCTTCCAGGAAATGTTTCCTGAAGCGTTGCTCTTCTTGTTCCTGATAGCCACTGAGAAAATAATTAATTCTGTTTACCAGTATTAGTCTGTCTATTTTGTCTGTCTACAAGTTCCTGTCATGCTTCTTTAGGGAGTTTGAAGTAATTTCTGCTGAACTTTTCTTTCTTATGCACTTGTAAAATCATTTGGTACCTGAGTCATAACTCCTGAAACTTTCTCTTGATTTTGCCATTGGGTGTCTTTATTGTGTTTGGTTGGGTTTTGTTGCTGATATTGGTTTTAACCTTTGTCCTAGATTATACAGCTGCAATGAGCATAACTTAGAGAAGTCTAACTTGTGGACTTCTCATTTACTCTGCTTCAGTTTCCTTCTTGTTAGGAAGTACACAGTCCATTTTCTTTTTGTCCTTCCACAAAAAGAAAACAGCAGAAGAAACAAAGCCAAGCCAATTTTTTTAAAGCAAAAAAACAACTTGCTTCAGCCCATGCATTGTTCCTCTGAGCTCACAGAGCAGAGCAGGTTTATAATGGAGCCACCAGGATTGTACATTTTTTGAGGGCTGCAAGTGAGGAGGACCATGAAAGTAGATGAAGAATAGCCATCAAACTCACTGAGGATTTAAAAATACACCCTCTGCATTCAGCATAATCCTGAGGTAGTTCAGTGTAGTTGTAAGTTCCTGCTCAGCTGAAACTAGGCTGTGGCCTCCCTAGTCTCCAGACAGCGCCTTCTGCAAGGGAGTGTGTGTGGGACTTTCACAGGCTTTCCAGTTGCGTCTGTTCCGTCTTGTGCTAGTAGTCACTGAACCACAGAAAGACTGACTTGGCTTCCTTCATATTCTTGTTGTGAATCAGGCAGAGCTGGGACCTGTGTTTGGTTCTCTCACATGTGATGTGAATTTCCCTCACAAGCAAATTACTTGTTATCCTGGCATTCCTTTCTTCATAGTTTTGACCAAAATTTGTGGCCCTCCTTGTTGATACTGTCTTATTTTCCCCCAAAGTTTGTATTTGACTAAGCAACATTTTCTAAGAATAACATTCCACAGATAATTGCCCATCAGGCCCTGAAGACAACAAAGGTTGTAGGGCAGCCTCTTTCAGGGATCCAAAGGTGTGTGATTTCAGCTCATAATTTTATGGTAACTCCTTGAGGTATACAGACCTCTTAATCTCTTTTTTTAGTGTTTGCTGAACTTCACCATTAATTTGGTCTATGTAAGTACATTTTTTTTCTGTAGCTACATATCTAGAAATCCTAGAAGCTTCATTGGGCTCATTATTTGTACACAAAAGGAGCAAATACTATAGGAGACTCCGGACAAGTGATGACAGAATTCAAAAGGCTGGAGCAAGGAAAGAAATGGAGAGGGCATGTGTGTGCATGCATAAGAGGGGAAAGATGTTGATCCAATGGTGAAATGAATATAGAAGATGGGAAAAGTTGTTCTTTGCTTTTTTCTGCCTTTCTACCTGTCCTACTTTCCCTAGAGTGCCATTGATAATGAGCAACACTCTTTGAATTCAGCTTCCAAATGTTATATACAGTTTTCTGAGACTGCCTTGGACCTTTGATGGGATTATGAATGTTTTTATCTAGAATTTCTGTTGTATCTGGTGATTTCTGTTCCTTTGTATCATTGTTACATTATCTTCCTTGTTTTTTTTTCTTTTGTTATGTTCCATTTCATATTTAAATGTGTGCTCCTCTCTCAGGTGCCATCTGATTCTGTCCTCTCATCTTTTAATTTTTACATATTGCTCCAACTTTACCTCCTTTTGATTGGCTACTACCTGGATTACAGGTTTCTTTATTTAGTTTCTGTTAATGATTTGAAATTTTACTATGATGATCACCTTTTTTCAGCTGCATGTTTTGGTTTTACTTTAATATTACTTCTCCACTTTCTATCCCTAAAGAATTTGATCCTGTAGTGACTTCTGTGACTCAGCTACAGAGGAAATATTGCAGTCAGTGATACTGAAAGCACCCATGGTGGCATATTCAGAAGAAAAAGAGCTGTCCTGCATGTGTGTCATGTGGTTGTCTAAATGGTGGAAGGAGAAGAGGCTGTTAGACAGCAACTACACAGCAGCCTCTCCCTTCACTGTGGGAAGCTGAGCCCTAATCTGGCAGTAATTCTTACCTTCTGAGGCAATCTCTCCCTGACTCCAGAAGAAAGCAGCGTGACAGAGCTGTAATTGTGTCTGGCTGCTCTTTTGAGGGTGCATGTGGACCGTCAGTGGGCTTTGCACGCTCCAGATTGAAATCTCAGTTTTAGAAGAGCTGGCAGAGGAGTGCTGTAAATTTTGAACTGAAGTTGCATAAGAAGCTATTCTTGGCTCAGCGTTGCTCAATACCTTTATCAACAATTTGGAAGGAAATGTATAATCGTCACATAGATGCAGATGATATAAATTGTGACCCAGTAGGTGGATGCCAGCTTATAAGACCTTCCGGCACTGAGTTCAGTTTGTTCTCTTCAGAAGAAGGGAATTGTTCAAACTACTTCCCATAACACTTTTTTAAGGGAAATGGTGAATGACATAGTTTGGCATTCCCCCCACCCCTATCTGTACTGTTCTACTGGAGATTACTGTACTTTCATGCAGTGCTATTTTGTGAAGAAAAGGGTTGGGTTCATTTTGTGAGAGCTAACAGATTGTAGGTAGCAGAAGTTCACCCTCTGCAGGTGCCAGTGGGTGGCCGCTGGTGTGTAGCCAGTATAGGTGGGGTTATGGATCCTGCCCTTCCCTGCTTTAAGAAATCCAGTAACACTTGTGATTTACCAACACACATCCACACAAAATGTTTCATGGAGTCAGTGCTGCAACAGTACACAGCAGAACCAGAGGACAGGGTGCTGTTCACCCTCTCTTCTTTCACTTACCTGTTATTAATATACACAGCCAAATGTGGTTTTATCAGTTCTTCCTAGCAGTTAATACCCTCTGGTTCTGGTAACCACTCACCTATGGCAAATATTATTATGGCTGATTCCACATACTTAATATTAAATGCCAGGGTACGGATGGAAAAACATAGAACCAATGAAGTTTTGATCCAGCAGTATAGATGTGGTTCACAAAGCATTTAGTTATCATGTGGATCAAGCAGCTTAGTACATTTTCTAAGATTAGATCTTTCAGAAGGTTTGCCTGTACTTGCTGTCAAGTTTGCACAAGCAGAGATTTCTGGTGGCACAGTGGTGTTATCCTACCAGGGGACTATTTGGGAGAACTCTGCATAGGCTTCTTGCATTCCCTCACATAGATTTATAACTTGGGAGTTCTCTGTTTTGGTGGGCAATTTCAGCTAGAAGGGTGTCTTTAAGGGACTTTTTATCTCCTTTGGCAAACACGGAAGACAATCTGTTGCTCTGAAGTACAATCTAAACAAATAGATGTGAATTTTAAGCTGTATGAGGCAAAAGAGCTAATTGTAGTTGACAGAGCGCCCTTTCCCTTCCCCTTCTCCCTTTTCCTCATTGTAATCAGTCAGGTACAGCATAGACATAGTATGAGCAAAACATTTCTGCTCTTTTATTGCTACTTCCATCCCTTTACCTGCTTGCAACATCTAATCAGACATTCAGAATTACTGACACAGAAGGGAAAAGTTTGATACTTCTCCATCTCAGTTTGGCTGTGTCTTTAGTATCTCCCTTATACCTAAAAGAAAAAGTAAATATATTATTAAGGTTTGAATGTGCATCTACACTTGGCATTTGAGTTTCACTCAAGGTTAGTTAAAAAACGTTGGTTACCTCAAACCTAATCAAGTTTTTCCAACTGGAACGATGCCCAACAAATCCTTCTAAAGTTTCTAAAGAGCCGTCTTTTTCTTTTTTCATTTTTGCACTGCTCATTTTAATAAGTCTCTGATATAAACCCATGTTCCACTAAAGTATTAATGCCATTTTTGTTCAGAAAATCAAACAATAGAGCAAGATCCAGCCTTAGAGAAGCCAATGGATTTGAATGGGCTTTATAACTTTTTTGAGTAATCACCACACACCTAAATGTATATTTTAAAATAAAATATCACATCATTAGGTGAGAATTCTCAGATGTAGTTCAGAAGCATTCTAGCATATAATTGCTCAAGCTGGCATTGAATCTCTAACTTCTTTTCAAGGTGATGACTGCAATATCAAAATATTAATGTCTTTATGTGGATAATGAAGACCATTATTACAAGTCCACCTTTTGTTGAACTGCACAGTCACTTCACAGAACAAATGTAAAAATTTGATTTAGTCAGGCGATTTTGCCAAACATTTTGTTAGTTGTAACTGCTTGTCATCTTGTAGTGTTTAGAAAGTATAAAACTCGTGAGACACTACATTAGTCAGGACCACTTACCAAATTTCTTCTCACTGCATGTTCTGAGCAGCCAGCTCATTTTTTGTCTACCTGGGCTTACACCAAAACTACTCTTCAGCAGATGGTGCGATAGTTACGGCACTGAGAAACACTAAGAAAAAAAATACCCACGAGAGAAGAGTAGATAAAAATCTTTCCTTTTTTCCTGACATTTTCCATGCTTTCCTCAATCTTATTTCTCTGCCACACATCCAGGCACAGACATGCATATGTTTATGCCTGCACGACTCTCTGTGTCCAGTGCCTGGCTGCCAAGCTTGCTCCAAGACAAGCAGCTGGCATTTGCTGAGTCCTGCAGATGGGTCATGAGTGACACACACACACACACGGGGCAGCTGTCTGGGCCTGGCACTCAGGTGATTATTTGTTTGCTAATCAACCAGCAGCTCCATTTGTGGAGTTGGAGGTTCAGAGAGGGTTATTAAATGTACAGAAAGAGAGGCTGTTGTGTAGTTTTGGATGAAATGTTGGGTGGTAATTACAAGAGATGTAAGGATAGTTATTGTTACCAGGGCTGGAGCAAAAATTAAATCTATCTATTCAAACTGCTTGTCACTGAATATCCAATAGCACTTTCCAAAGGTAGAACAAAAAAACCAAACCCTCTCTGTTTTCCAGTGAGAATAAAGAGGTATCTCCATGTTTACATTAAAAAGCTGGAGTCACCTGCAAAAATGATCAAATTTCAAACTAAATCAAATATGCAGTTTCTCACAACTGCTCGCAAAGGACGTCAGGAGTTATGTGTGAAAAGAGAAGGAGTGAAATCTGATCACTTTGTGCTGTTCAGTTCAATTAGTTTAGCTAGCTGACCAAAATTGCAGGTATTAATTCTGCAGGTGCCAGTTGGGTCTAATCAATCTGCAGGTTTTAACTGATGCTTAGTGTAGCTCAGCTGGCCAAGCAGTGGGCTTAATGCCTAGCAGTGAGGGATGGTCACCTGCTAGGGTATCATTTGTTGCTGTATTTTATGCAGCTTGTAATGAAACATTACTCTGTGTAGTTTTTAATTTGTTGTGGGGTTATGTGAGCATTTAACATATACAGAATGAAGAAAAAAATCCTCAAATGATTTTATCATTGGAGTAGTTGGGGTGAGGTCATTGGTTTTGACCTCTGCAAAAATGAAGTAGAGTCATTAATTTTGAGTAAAATGCTCCTGCCTTAGGCTGGAGAGTGTAACAGTGGGGTGAGCTGAGGGAACTGGGGGTACTTGTCCCACAGAAGAAAAGGAGAAGGGGAGATGTAAGTGCTGAGCTCAACCATCTAAAGGAGGTGTTATAGAGAAGATAGAGCAGGCTACTACCAAAGCTGCCAAGCAAAAAAAACAAGAGGCTGTGGTCACAAGGTGCAGGGTGGGAAATTCTGGTTGTAGAAAGGAAATTCTTCACAGGAGACTTAGTCAAACATCGAAAGAGGTCTCTTTGAAGCATTGTAGAGTCTCTGTCCACAGAGACAGTGAAAGTCTCAAGGCAACTTGGTCTGCCTTGAAGCTAGCGCTGCCTTGAGTAGGTGGTGGAAGTGGAGACCTCAAGATGCCTTCTAGCCAAAATCTTGCTGATGTCCCAGGTTGCACTTGGCCCTGCTCTCACCTCCAATCTTTAACAAGGAGATGAATTTTGTTCTCACCTCAGGATCCTGTTAAGAATTCAGAATGGACAGTGGAAAAGGCTTGCTTTGAAAAAGAAGCTTTTAAGAAATGATTGTGGCTTTGTTAATTTACTGTTTCTAATTGAAAGCTTATGAGGAGTATTATTTTGCTTTCTAGTGGTTAGTCATCTGACTCATGTGCTGTCTCTTTTAAGGACCACACAGAACAAACAGCCCCAAATCATGCTCAAGACAACTCATAGGCTTCATCATGTCTGGGTTTGCAGTAGAGGCTGTGAACAAATAACTGATTCAAAACCACTGTTTGGTTTAAGTTTCTGCTAAATAAACTTGTCTCTTGGGCTCTTGTGAAAGCAAGGTGTCTTGGAAGTAGAGAGAGTGTGTGGAAGCAGAGGTTACCTGTCCCCTCCATTTCCTTACAAAATCTGGACTCATACACAGCCTGCCTGGTGCTGGAGCTACTGGTGTCCAGGGCAATATTGTACACAGATTTCCTACAAGCTTGCCTGTCACAACACTACAAATAAGCCAAATTCCAGTTTCTCTTGGGTACCTTGAAAATTAGTGTCTTAGGTATGCATTGGGGAATTGCAGGATATTTAAAAGACAGAAGGGCTGCATAGTTGTAGGTTCATTTGGTATGCCTTGGTCAGATCTTGCTCTTCAGCTTCCTCTGCTTTGCTCATCACATCAAGAAGCCTTGTGTTCAAAACACCTTCTGTATAACATCTCTTCTTTTTGTTCAAGCCTAAACGCTCCCTTCAGGAAAGGTGGATTTTGGCCCTTAGTTGGTGACAATTTGATGATGGATTCAGCTCCCTTTGCTCCAGCCCTGGCCCGCCTGTGTGTAGTCAACTGTATCTGCTGTTTGGTGATCTTGGCTACCATTCAGTAAGGCAGGACCCCTTTTTAGGACTTTCTGGTGAGGTTTTAGCATGGCTGTGGTGCACTTGCCTTCAGGATGAGATGACCCGAGGACCTCCATGATGGATGTCTTACCTCCTAGAGAGCTTTGGAGGTTGACTTTAGGTCAGAGAGCAGAGAGCTGGTCTCTGCCTGAGGAGGTATTTGGGACACCTGAAGACCTTCAGCATGGACACAGGTAGGTTCCTCTACTTTGGGGCCACCTGAGTCAGGCAATCTTAGGAGTGATCTGGCAAAGCTCTGTAGATGTGGCCAACACTGTCCTGCTCACCTTATGTGCACAGCTATGGAAACCTCTTCCTCTGTGTAATTCTTCTGCGTGTTTCCTGCATCTTGCAGAGGTTTACGGAGGTGTCTTCACACAAGCTAATCTGCTTGAGAGGGTAGATTTCAGAGGGGCACTAGCAAGGTTCCAGCCCCTCTGCATAGCTGCTGTGCCTGTGGTCAGCCCTGGAGCTCACTAAATGCCCTGGTTCCTTCCAGACCTCAAAGAGCTGCTCTCCCTGCACACACCTTCATTTAATGAGCAGTAGCTTCCCCCCCACTAGCCAAGCTATTGGGCCATCCACTATTCCATGTTGGCAGGGTGCCTGGCAGGGCCTCGCTTTAGGTTGGTGCTTAGGCAGTATTGTAGTAAATTATAAAAGATCCCCTCTTTGATGCCTTGTGGGAGAAGGCGCTGGGCCTGATTTCCCCCTGCCTCGTTCCTTGCGTTGTGATTTGCACAAGATGCTATAAACTGCTACCATGCTGGTTTGGTAACCACTTTGCCACAGGTATAAATTACAACCCAAGGTGCACAGCAGTGGGGGAATGAGGCCAACCATCTCTAAAGGTCAAAGGAGCATTCATCACACCAAGTCTACTGTGACTTCATTGTGACTTTGCATCAATCAAAGTGCTGTTGTTGTTAAGGAATCTCAAATCAATACAAAAGAATTTTTTTTTTTAAAGGCCACACTTGTCTTTTCTGCTCCTTCGTTCTGTGCAGAAATGTCTTGTCCTCTGGTCTTCTTGTACAAAATTCCTTGGTGTACAGGTTGTAGATATAAATGTATTTAGTCAGAATCAGTCTAAAGGGATGGGATCATTCTCAGCCAGCCTAAAATAGAGGGGAGCAGTGGTTAGAAGCAATTGCTACAACTGTGACTTCCTCAAACAGCATGGCTCTGATGTCAGATACCGGGAAAGAGGAAGCAACGGTTAGAATGCATGATGGTTTAACCAAAGGTGCAATTTGTTCCAGCTTCCTGATTAAGTCTGTCCCCTGTAAAAAGGAAATATGAGCAGAGCAGGCAGAGGGCTGTTAGAGCTCTCCAGCTGTACAGAAGTAAATGAGGAGCAGATTTGGTCACCCTCAGCTGCCTGACATGGACTACAAGAGCACATGCTTGCTCTCAGTTCTCTCCTTGTATGCCTCTGCTTTGGTCTGGAGAGAGCCTGTCCCCACCAAAAAAACCCAGAAACTCCTCCTTAACAAGGTTAAATTACAGTTCCTATAAAAAGATATAAAAATCTGAAAGAACACGAAAGCCATTATTATGTTTGATGATGGTATTGGGATTTTAATCTTCTGCTTGTTTTTGGATTAAAGCATTAGGTTTCCTTTGCTCAATTTGTTGCTAAATTTGAACAGCTTACAGTTGCTGTTTTCTGGCAACATTTACCTGAGAGAGCTGATTGTGTATCAGTGTCCCATTTAAATATGTTTTTAAAGTAGTGGTTAAGTGAAAATGTACTTATGAAATTCTTACGCATTCTCCATTTGATGCTGTACATCCAACACACATACATACCCCTGGTGTTTCTGTCGTGTTTCATTTTGTTGTTAATCAGACACTGTCTAACTCTGAAGTTGCCCTTCTTGGGCAGGGTGTTGGAGTAGGTGGCTCCCACAGGTCCCTTCCAGCTGAAGTGTCTGGTCCCCACACTGCTGGTGTTTGGCAGACCAGAGAGGCAGGCAGGAGGATTTGTGGTGAACCTCACTGTCATTTCTCTTGTGACCCACACTCAGCTGATCTCGGTGCGTGGAGCCCACACAGTAATACAAAGGAAAGTGAGAAACCTGAAGCTTCCTCTCCATCAGTCCTGCAGAACTGCATCACAGTGCAGAAAATGGTAATTTTTCTGAAGTGTTCTGCAACCATGTGATTGAATTCACATGTTCTATAGACAAGTTGTTTGGGAAGTTCAAAAGAAAGGAGACATTTCAGTATCAAAAACATAAATTCGACTAACTTTTCACAAGTCTCTGTATGATCACCCCTGCTACATTCCTTAAGACATAAATTTGCTGGGCCTTCATGACATGCCAAATAACTGAAGACATTCTGCAATGCCCAGATTGGAGGCAACAAAACATGGTTTGCATGATTTCAGTTTCTAGTGCTCTGTTTTAACACATTTGCTTGGCATCACCTCTAAATCCTTTCTCTGCAGCAATCCGAGTGTCTGAATTATGCTCAGTGGACAACCAGGGGACAGTAACACTAATGCATTCCCATGCTGTGAATGACATAAAAAAGGGTTAAAAAAGAAATCAATAGGAGATGGGAAAGGGAATAAAATCACAGTTTGCAAGCATCTTTGTTTTTCTTCTTTCCTCTTGTCTGAGGAGCCTCGGCAAGGGTTGTGTTCTCTTAGAGGTGTGCTGGTTGTGCTGGCCATAGGACTGATGGACAGGCAGATGTGTTGCCCATGGAAGGGAGTGTCTGAATTTTGGGAACGTGTGGCGCATGCGCTGCTGCCACATAGAGTCTGTGCTGTAGAAGTGGAACCTCGCTCTTCATTCCCATGAACAGCAACACCAGCCCTGTCCACCACTGGTCATAAGTCCTAGTGGGATAACCAGTCATCCCTACTAGCTGTGTGCTGCCTGTTGCTTCTTGCTTCCTCATGCTGTAGCATCTCTTGCAGCAGCCCAAGCAGTTTTCAGAGAGGGGACAGTGACAGCAGCAGCACTGAATGGACTCCCTGCCATGACAGGTGTTGCAGAGATAAACAGTTTGTAAATCTAGAATCTCAAAGTATGCCAAAGAAAGGAAAATTTCTGGCTCTAGTTTGCAGGTTTACTCTTTAAATTCAAAACCTAATCAGCACTTGGTACAAAAGACAAATCCAAAAGTAATCATAGGATCATAGAATGGTTTGGGTTGGAAGGCACCTAAAACATCATATAGTTCCAACCTCTCTGCCAGGGACTGGGACACCTTCCACTAGACCAGGTTGCTCAGAGTGCCATCCAGCCTGGCCTTGAACACTTCCCAGGGATGGGGCAGCCACAGCATCTCTGGTCAAACCTGCTCCAGGGCCTCACCACCCTCACAGTAATGAATTTCTTACTACCTACTTTCCTACTAGCATTTGCCCTTGTATTGTCTGTCAAAAGCATTTCTGTTGTGCCTCTCAACATAGCATTTAGTCACCTGTTCCTCATTTATAAAGATTTTAACTGGAGTCCTGGCATGAATTAAGTGGGCTGGAAGCTCCACTGCCAGTGAGAGTTACAGATGGAGATCCACGGGCTTTCAATGAAAATCAAACTCAGAAATTTTTATTTAAACTGGAGTGTCATTTTTCCACAGTAATGGCTACTCATCCCCAAATTTAGAAGCTACTGTATGATCAGGTTTACAGCCCATAATAACAGCTACTCCATCTCCTATGCATGGTTTAAAAATTTTACCTGAATTTTTCTACTAAGGTGAAGCTTCAGTTTCATAACTCAAAGACAGTGTAGCATGCTATCATGTGATGTTATAATTATCAAAAAATCACTCATAAGGTCGAGAGAAATGTGCTGAGTGAACTGGGACATTTGGAATCCATAGGCACACGGCCCTAAGGCTGAAGGAGATTAATGCTCTTGGCATCACGCAGAGCCAGTATTATGTTCCTGCTGTGGTAGGGATTTCTTTTTCCATAGACCTCCTGATTGTGAAAGGGGATTCCAAAACTCACATGCAAGCAGCAAATGTCTCCAAGTACACTGTGGCACCCATCCAGGAACAGAAACCCCCGTTACTGTCTGCTGCCACAGTACACTGATTGGAAATGAGATAGCCACCCGAGCACGGTGTACCACGGCTCTCAGCAGTCATGTGAGGGAGACATCAGGAAACAGTAGCTGACAGTCACATCGCTGCCAGTCTGAAAGGGATTGGTGCTTAAAAGGAAGCCCTGGATGCTTTCAGCATGACTGAATCCACTGCTAATCTGCATATGTCTGGATTAGAAGTCACACCATCATAAAGATGCCACGAGCTAGGCAGCACCCATATGTCATTCGTGTGGTGACAATTCCTAAATATCCCATCCCACACAGCTCTATTCCTAAGAATAAACAACAAATAGGAGGCAAAAGGCAGAGCACACAGGCTGTAAAGCATCCCTGTCCTGATCCCAGGATCCTGTATCATAAGGATCACTAGGTTTTTATACTCTGGTGTATTTGCATATCCTCTTCGCTGTTTGAAAGAAAAGATTATTGCATTTGCCAGTAGTTTTTCATTTTAGTCCTAAAAACATTATTATGTGGGTTGACTGAATATATCATTCTTAATCAGATGCAGACGGCATTCCCTACCTTCCTGACAGTGTTATGGACCACATACCGTTTGATTTAGTCTGGTGACAGGGTTGTAAATGTGGAGCTTCACATCAAGCTCCCCACCAGGGCCATGCCTCCTCTTGCAGCCTGAATGCAAATACTGCTGGAGGTGGAGGCTTGGCTCAGAGTGACCAGAAGATGAGGATCAGTGCTGGTATGTGTGTCTGGTTCTGAATGCAAGCGTGAGCTTGGCACAGAAGGGCAGACAATTTTGGACAGATTAATATGGATCATTTTGACCATGTGGCTAAAATGAATCAAAGGTCAAAGTGGATTAATCTAGATCTGTGTGTAAGGGATAAACAGTATACATGGTGCTTTCTGGTTTTCAGTGCATTGATTTGTGGGGAAGACCTGTGTGATGTGACCTCCCAAAACATTTTTCATATGCTAGTGATGATTTCTACAGCAGACTGAAATTAAGAGACGGAAAAGCTCTTGTTTGATATAACATTTAAGATAAAAGAAAGTTTTGCCATGAAGACAGCTGTATCATGCATATATGAACAAATACTTCTCAAACCAGAGCTAACTTTACTGAAAATTGCACTTCTTGCAAGTCTTTAATTATCTATGTGTGGTGGCAGAGGTAAAAATCTTTGTTTGAGAGTTTGCCAATGAAGAGTAGTCCACCTGCAATGCCTGTGGAGTGGCAGGCAAAATGATGCTGACCAGGTCAGAGCCCACAGTTTGCTGGCACTCCCAGGTGTGTGGCCTCTGGAATGTAGCTGCACGTTGCAGGCTACCTGGTAGAGATGCTCCAAGTTCCCAGGGTAGGAGGGGGGAACAAGTTGTGGAGATACAAAGCCTTTCTTTTTCCCCTTTTCTTTTGGAAATCAAGTACATTAAGGAGCTGTTCCAAATGCAGGTGCTCTCCACTCATCACTCGGGCTTTACATTCTTGTTCCTATTTGTATGTAGGGGCTTTGAGGATGACCAGGCTTCACTAAAATAGTGCTAGCCCAGTTTCTGCTTGATTTGAATCCAGGATCCAAAGCATATGGAACCAAAACTAACGCTGGTTCAGTATGTCTTGCCTAGAGCTACCCAGCCCTTCTGAGCACTCTCATGTACTAGGTACTAGGTAGGCTCTAACCAGTTTTGGGAAGATTTTTTTTGTTTATTTTAATGTGTGCCTGGGCAGACCTCATCTGTAAGTAAGGGCAAATGTCCCAAAATTCTTAGTTTTTCACAGATGCTTGTGGCAAGGTTTCCAAACACGACTGAAGTAGTTAGGTACTCAACTCTTACTGATTTCATGACTGCAGTGGGAGTCAGCCAATTGGCCTGTTTAGTCACATTTGAAAATCCCACAAGATAGCTATCTATCTCCTTCAGCTGCTTTGAAAACCTCTCTCCTAGTGCTTTCTAGAGTGTGTTGTCATTAATATTGAAAGGTCAGTCAGGGTTGCAGTATTATTTGAACAGGACTGATGTGTGTGGAGGAGACACATGCACATCATACAGGAAACATGAGTCCTGGACTGGAATGCACAGCTAAGGCTGCACTGGGCTTAGCTCTGCGTGGCTTGAGGCAGATGGGCACTTCTTGCTGGAGATGGAAATGCAGGCTGAGGGAATATGATTTAAATACAAGCATAAATCCTGAATCAGGACTGAGATACTTCAAGCCAAACTAACTGATTTGACTGTATACTCTTCTTTTTAGAGTGTAATTCATGGCACTGGATGCAAAGTTTACTCTAAATTATTCAGCAGTTGTGGGCC
Source organism: Molothrus ater (assembly GCF_012460135.2). NCBI lineage: Eukaryota > Metazoa > Chordata > Aves > Passeriformes > Icteridae > Molothrus > Molothrus ater. The sequence continues at coordinate 92,818,119 of NC_050478.2, read as the reverse complement.
CTAGGTATTATTACATGGTAACTAGCTTTCCTGAATTAATGTTTCTTATTCTACTTTTGAATAAAGCTAAAAAATTAATTGTTACAAGCTCAGAATTTACCTTGTTTGATCTCAAATACCCTCTGTGTTGTAGAGTTGGAGCTACAGTGACTTTTAAGCATTGGGTACAGTGCTTGTCCAAACTCATGAAGATGAATAAAAAATAATATATGTATATACCTCAAGGACACAGTAACAGGAGGCAAGCAAAGTCACCATGATGTTGATACAGATGCTCCTAGCTGAAATGACATTCTCGGGCTTAGGCATTTATGTTTACTTTATGGGCTGTTAAGCAAGTACATTATGTTTTGCCCAGAAAAAAAGACTTACATGAGCTGGATTGCTCATTACCTAGTTTCCCTGACATCAGTCAGCTTGAAGGAAATAATCTTTAGGAACCACTAGAAAAATTCTTCCTTCCAACCTGTCCTTCCTAGGACAGCCACCTTTTAGCCCTCTCCTTATTACCCATGTTGTGCACTTGATTCTTGAGAGTTGCTTTCTCATCCTTCAGCCTTCCACCATAAACTGCCTATGTCAGAGAAGGAAGGGAGAGGAAGGGGAAACTTACACATAAGAAGGAAAATTATTATAAGGAAAAAGAAGTCCTGCAAAGCCTGGAAGAAGGGTGGTATCTGGGAAGAACTGGACAGCAGAGAAGGTGAAAGGGAGAGGTGACAACATGCAGTTCCTAGCCCAGATGAGCAGCAGTATTGGTTTTGCTGGTCAATACCTGTGCAGAGCCTTGTGCCAGACTAACTCAGACAGCTTGAGGGTGCGCTGAAGTTTTCATAACTCTTCATTTATAGAATCATAGAGTGGTTTGGGTTGGAGGGGACCCCTAAAGGTCATCTTAGTCCAGCATCCCTTGCAATTAGCAGGGACATCTGCAACTAGATCAGCATAAGCTCTGTGTGTGTGTCTTAGTGGTGCATTGCCTACCAAACCTAAGTTTGGTAGTACAAAAGTACACAGCACGTATGAGGATATGTGAATCTGATCCTGTGTTAGCATCTCTCACCTGATCTGTCTGCACACCTGCCATTTGTTTTCAGCAGGTGATCCCCTGAGGGCAAGGTCCCATTCCAGCATTTTTGGATGAAGGGCATGTGTGATGATGGGGTGGCTGGTCACAGAGCAGGGATGGTAAGACGTGTGGGAACCTTTGGGAATTTTTGTCTTTAGCGACTGCTTACATGGGGAGGCTTTAGGATTGTTTTTCACAGAATCACAGGATATGCTGAGTTGGAAGGGACCCGCAAGGATCATCGAGTCCAACTCCTGACCCTGCATACCACCATCCCCTAGTTAGAGGAAGGAGGGTGCTTGTGGTCAGGTCTGTGGAAGTGGAAATCCCAAAGAGCGAGGTCTCTGCCCAGCCCATGAGAACAGGTAATCGGGCAGGGGGATGTGGTGGGTAATAGGTAGGGGTGGGACGCGCCGAGCTGCCGGAGGGCTGCGGAGAGGAGCTGTGCGGAGGGCACAGCAGCAGCACAGCAGCACAGCAGGTGGAGGCGGCGGTGGCAGCAGAGGGTGCCCGCGGCTCGCTGTGCTCGCTGCCGCGACAGCCCGGGCAGCCCCCGCACAGTACCCTGCCCGCAACGGGGCGCTCCGTGCCACAGCGGGGCGGAGCTTCTCCTCTGCGTTTCGGGGCCTTCTAATGCTTTTTCTAGAAAACACTTCTTTAAAATACTTAAAAAAAAAATTAAATACTTATTTTTCCAATACTTTTTCCCTAATACCTTTTGTAATAATTTTTAATACCTCTCTGTTTATCGTTCAGACGGTTCTCACCCCAATACCCTCCCCCTCTATTTTTTCCTTTCTATTTTTTTTCTTTCCTTTTTTTTTTCTTTCCTTTTTTAAAATTTTTTTATTTTTTAATTTTTAACACCTCCTGGACGTTCTCCCTTCTCTTCCCTCCTTCTCCAGGAACATGAACAACAGCTGCAGACTTACCCAGGAGAATGAGGCAGAGGACAGAAAGGTCTGGGCAATTTCCTTGCCCAAACAGAATGGCCCCTTTTGCTCCAGCACATGGACAGAAGCTCTTCCAACTTCCCAGAGCTGGCCCATACAGCAGAGCCACCTTCATACTCACTCTGTGCTCACAAAAGATCAGCTTGTTTTCAGGAGTCATCTTTTCACCCCGCAGAAGGACAGTCCCAAGGAAAGGGGCAGGGGGTCGGTCACTGGATTGGGCTGCCCTAATGTCAACACCAGGAAAAAAGTAATGAGAGAGAAGGCAAAGGGGTGAAAGTGTGCAAGGCATGAAAAGGAAAGCGCTGAACAGACTGTAGTTATGAGATAACGGAGGAAATGTTATTTGCTAGAGAAATGTGGAACCCGAGGTTAAGGGGCAGCAGATGTAAAGTAAACAAACACATCTGAGCTTATATTCTTTTTGCTTTTCTACCATCCACTGAAGAACTAATTAATGAAAAATCTGGCAGCTTGGATTTCATTGTCTGGGGAACAGACCACAGGAAAATGTGTAAAATTTTGGCAGTGTTTTAGTCATAAGGTCTGTCCAGGAAAAGGAGTACTACAGCCCACTTAGTTACTTTGCGCAAGGAATTGACATTAAAATTATCTGCATTTTTAACAATCAGCAGAGCTGAGGCTATGCCCTGCATTCAGAAGGTCAGAAATTAGCTCACAATTCAAGGGGGTTTTTCACCTTATATCAAAAATTCATTGTATCTATCTAACAGAAATCTGGGTTTGTTTGTATTGTTTTAAGAACTACAATAGTATGGTAAGAAAGGAGAAATAAATGGGAGATATGTAAACAGGAGAACACTGATATATTCTATTAGTGGAGACAATAATATGCAAATAGTCAGCAAGTAAGAAGAGAGGCAGTGTAGAGAGCTCATACTTAAACCTAGGAATAAGGACACATTATTAGACCAATTTTTGTTATAAGTGCTTTCTCATAATTTTAAACAGTAAGGTATTTTCATAAAGTATCCTGTTGATTTTGTCTGGGAGAGAGTGTTTCCTACAAATGCCACAATGGAGGCAAAGCCACTGATGTAAAGAACCCCAGCGTGGATATTCTGCAAACTAAGGCTGCTAAATAAAGGAAAAGGGATATTTGAGGGAGTAACAGAGATACCATTGCACTGTCCTCATTGTTAATCTTGATATTTATTTAATTAAACATATCCTTTGTTACAGCAGAAAAGAAGCAGTGGCAGAATTGGCTTTTGCCTCCACCAGATTGTTGCAGAACCTGGGAACTTTGCCAGTACAATTACAGTGAAGTTGGCTGTGGAGTATGTGAGGCCTCAATCCCAAATCTGGATAAACTGAGGCATAACTATATCCTCAAATGGAGGATGAGGCAAGCTTTCCGAGCATATACTTACTATAGATTTTTCACTGTGAATATACATTGTCTTTGCTCAAAACATAAAGTCTGAGTTCAAGGTTCTGTACCTGGGCTGGGGCAATCCCAGACATGAGCACAGGCTGGGAGAAGAACTCCTTGAGAGCAGCCCTGCAGAGGACATGGGTGTTCTTGGGGACAAAATGTTTAGAGACATGTAGGTAGAGAGGAAGACACACGATGGAAATTCCATGTGTTTGCATCTAAGAACAAGAGAAATATATTCAGCCTTTTCCATAACATACTGTGAAGGCATCACTGACAGGAAGGTAAAAGGAAGTGGGCAACTGTAGGGCAGGGAGTTCTCTCACATGTGACTAAAGTCAACGTCCCCTAACAATTTTAGCATTAAAAAGGGAAAAATGGGAAACCCAAGGTCAGCCACCCTCTTTGACGTGTAAAGCAAGCAGTATTGCCGTGTTTCTGCTTATTTGCTTCCAGCTTTCCGAGTGAGCAGCCCCACAACAATGATCTGATGCTCTCAGTGTCACTAAAATGGAATCCAGATATTAATGCCTCATGTGCACGGGGTCACATGTTGGTTTTGGGACACCACGGGTAAGGTAAAGATGGACAAGCCTGAACAGACTGCACAGCTGAAATACAACCCTTTGTGATCGTATCCATCACATGTTTTTTCCAGGGGGAGAGGCATGATAGCAGGGATGCTAAGCTTTTTAACCTTGAATGACATCCTGTGATAAGCCTGGGCATATAGGAAAAGAAAGAGGCAATGGCTTCCACCCACCAGAAGTCTTATATTTCCACAGTGCTGAGGCTGTGATAATTATGATACATCCAGCTGGTGCTATTATTCAACCATTCCTGAAGGAGAGGCCTGGTCTTTAGCAGCATAAAGATTGCTACAAAACTTCACAGTGGCCAAAAGTTAATTAATAAAAAGCAGTTAGTTATTCATATGAATGGCAGGAACAACTTCCAGAGTCATGTGATTATATTTGCATTCAGTGCAGTGCTTAAGATGCCTCGCTGGTGGGCCAGAAGCCCACTGTGCTAAGTGCTGCATGAAACGGGTGAATGGAAAAAGGAGAGAACAAACTTGTAGTGGCAGTTGTCAGCCTGCTCTTGGAGGAACAGTTGTTGCAGTTGAGCCAGTGCCAGTATAATACTTGCAGTGGGAAAAAGAGGGGAAAGAATCACAGCAGCAAGAGAGCATCAGCAAAGCTGTCGGTAGGGGGAAAGCACAAAAGGTTGAGTGCAAATGCTGATGGATTGGAAGACCCCAGGTGAAGGCTTGTATCTGAGAGCAGTGGATAATGCTGAAAGAGTCTTGGTCACAGCTGGAATTTAACAGCAGAGGGAACAAAGAGATAACATAGTTTGAGGGGTGGCCTCTTAGGTGAGAGGGGAGGTTGAGGCATGTATGCAGATAATAGAAGGATGCAAGTGCAAAGAAATCAATGCCTATAGGGTGGGCTTGTTATCTGCACACAGGTATCCACATCCAAGGATGAGTGAGAGTGGAAAGAGGATGAGAAACTCCAAAATGAGTCTTTTCCAGGAGACACAATCTGAGGAGAGTTGTGGCTGAGAACAATGTTGGAGCAGAGAAAGGGCTTGGATGTGGGGTTGTCAGAAAGAGCAGAAATGAGAAGGAAAAGAAGAAAGAGATAGAGAAAGGGAGTAGGAAAAGAGGCATTTTAATGAGAAGGTGGTTTTATTGGCAGTGACAGCTGAAAAAGCATGTCTCTGTTAGGGCTGGGAGATGATGGAGAAATTGTTTGGGTGTCTGCAGTAGGGTTAGAAATGGTACAATCCTGGAACAGACTGTCAGAGAAAAGAGGTAAAAACTGAGTAGAGAAGCATTGAGGCTGGATGTGTTTGTCATGAAAGGTTATAGAAGGAGAAACTTGTGAGGGCAGCAAAGAGGAGTGTGGGTATAGCCAAGCAGCCAGGATGGGTCAAATGTCATCAGAGGTGAGACAGAGTAAGGTCAAGGTGGGCTCTGGGTTTGTGTTACTGAGTGAGGTGAGAAGTGGGAAGAGCAGCAGACAGAAGTGTGAGTGGAACAGAAATCAAAGAAAATGGCTTAAGCAAAGCAGGCAGGTGGCTGGCTTGAGTTTCTAAGTAGAGTTCTTGGGAGTAACAAAAAAACTAGGAAGCTGAGTGAGTTTCATCTGGGGAAAAAGGAGAGCACTGTGAAGATTATTCTGGTACTTGTATAGCCAGAGGGTAGCATTTTCTTTGTAAGGAGAGTGGAAGTGGCATAGAGTAAAAAGAGTAATGGAGATTTCTTAGCAGGGGCATGTGACAATTAAACCTGAGGTAATAAGTTATATTTGATAATTTAATCTTAATGGTATGTTTTGTTACATTCATCTTTGTGGCAAAATTGTACATAGTGACCTTTTCTACAGTGTCCTGGCCAGCACTGGGCTTTTCCAGTTTCTGGAAAAAAAGAACCTGGGTTAGACTGGCCACTCCTCAGTGCTTTCCTGAGCTTCTGGGTTTTGGGAGGATGGCTGGCTGTAGTTATTTTTAGGTGACATATATATTTGCCTTTCTTCAGCTAGAATTTCCTTCTCGTTATCAGCCATGGTTTTCAGTCCTACTAGGTTGTCAATCTCAGATCTTCCCCAAATGCCTGGAACTATTCTTAAAACATGCTCTGAAGACTTCTCTTAGATCCCACTGTTCATACAGCTTCTTCTCTTTCTGCCTGTAGACCAGCTGTACTGGCTAGGATGTCATTATCAGAATCATCACACCAAATTTCTGTTAACACTCATAAAAATGCATGTTCTGTCAATGACTAAAAGTGTTCATTTTCCTTGCCTTTGTGTTCAGACAGCTTCCTACATTCATACTTTCCTTTTTCTTCTAAATCTTTCGCCTCAGACATAGTTCATTTTTTGTCTTGCTTTTTATGTTAGAAACACACACCACGTCATTTGAGTTAAACAAAAAAGTCCCCTATGCCTCTTCCCCTACACTGTTTGAATAGAGGCCTGTGTAAGAAGGCCTTCCAGCTTTGAAATGGGAAGGCTGTTTTTTTTTTTTTTGCTTACATGGAGATCATTTTAATCCAAACAGACTCTCATTTCGAAAGATATAAAGGACATTCCATTGCTTCTTGGGTCCAAAACACTCCTAAACTGACACATTTACCACTTGGTCTCAGTTTGCACTGCACAAAGCACATAAGAGTGCTTTGTCTTTGGTGTTATAATGCTGTTCTTTCAGAAAGCTGATAGTTCTCTAGCCTGAGCTTTGGCACGATCTGACCAACAAAGCTGAGCACATGGGCAGCAGGGTACATGTCTGAGGGATGCCTTGTGTCAGAGGCCTCAGTTTGTGATAGCACTGGGTGACCCTTGTCCTTTCCACATGCCTTCAGCCAGTGCAAGACAACGTGAGCTACAATCAATCACAAGCATCCCTTACATGCCAAGATTTCAAGCCCAGATTACTATCATCAACAAATGCTTGAAGAGCCATTACAGGCTAATTGGGCTGCAAACACTACTTTCCTATCTGTAGGAGCGTGAGAAATTCAACCTCAGCACTAAGGGCCAAAACCCCAAGGAGGGGATCTGCTCAAGACACCATTTGTCTAGTGCCTAGCTGCTCTCTCCATGTTATTATTAATCATCTAAAGTGAGCATGATTTGGACTGTCAATCTTCCTGAAGAGAAAAAGTAACTTTGTCTGTCTGAGGCTGTTGATAGTTTCTTACCTGACAGTTGTACTTGTGAGAAGGCGATCCTGCAGCTGTCTCCACAGTCTGCTCCAGCTCTGTGCAGCCCTTATTAACACACAGAGTATGACACAGAGGTGCTGAAGTTGCCAGGTACTTCAGCATTTGGACTGCATACAGCTTCTGAACCTTACCAAATGGGAATGTGTTTAAGAATAGAATGAAAGGATTTGGCCAGAGAGCTGCTGAAAGGCTATCTCCCCTTCAAGGTGTGTGAGACACCTGGAGACCCCTGCCAGTCATGTAGATTGGGCAAGAAACATTCATGCAGGATCTGCAACAGTGCTCATTCTGTGTGGTGTGAGTATGTGGCTGCAAGACCTTTCAGCTGACCTTGCCTAGGAAGAAGTCTGATCCTAGCTTGAGGGAGGCTGTTTTATTCCTTCACTTCAAGCATTAATGCATTTTGAGCCATTTTACCCATGTGACATGGATTTCAACCAGTTCCTAACTCACAACATTAAACGAAATAACAGTCCGGCTTTCAAATGTAAAATAAAATATTTTTTTATCTCAGCCACTCTCTATGATTTAAGAGTAGATTAATATGGTTCAAAATATGGATTGAAATGGAAATGAGAACAAATTTTCACAGACAGGACACCCGAAAACATTGTGTCCCAGAGTGCGAGGTAGATTGGCAGAATAGGGGCCAGAAAACAAAACTGTGTGGAGAAAAGAAAAGAAAACAACCCTGTGGTTCTCTGAAAGGGGCAGTCCCCTCTGATGAAGAGACTCTGGAGGCAGCTGTCTCCCCTGTCTGCGCCATGAGTGGGATGCACTCCTACTTCCTGTCTGAACAGAGAGATAACGTGAACAAGCCACTGTGACATTTGACATTTCTTTTAGTTTCCCTTTTTATAGCCAAACAGTGTGATTCACTGGGGTTCTTCTTGAAAGTGGAGAGCTGTGAAAAGAAAATTCAAGCACTGGGCTCAGATATCAAAAGGTGACATTCCCACCCTTGTGACTTTCTCGAGAAGGGCGGAGGGTATGTCTGCTTTGTAGTAGTTCCGACCTCATCTTCTGCCCCATCATACATGCAAGACAGTTCCCTTATGGTTGCAGTTCTGCTTTCCTGAGCCTTGTTGCACAGGAGTCTAATCTAGGCCAGACAAAGGAAAATATTGGTGTCTTCATTTTTGTTCTGATGCATTTGCTTTACAGTGCTCTAGAGCAAGCTCAGCACATGCCCTCTCCTTTCAAAGTTATGTGAGTGGCAGGTGAAACACTGTGGAAGATGACAGATTTCAATAAAAAAGCTTACATAGGTAGTTTGCCCACCAGAGCTTTTGAGTTGCCTACAGTCATCTGATGCATATAAAGTATTTAATTTAACTAAGTAAAGATCTAGTTAAGTTTATCTTAAAAGTCTAGTTAAGACTGAGCTGGGAGACACAGATCTCAAGTATCCATGACAGGTATGTAGCTGGAAGGGATTCCAGAAATTAGAAGGTCATTAAAACTCCTAGTTGTGAGTGATTCCCATATGCAGCATGAATGCCCACCACATAATACCTCAGTCAAGTCCTTTAAAGACAAGACAGGATGGGATGAACTGCCCAATATGCTGGGATTGTCAGAGTGAGGAATGGCATGACCTGTGTGTGAACATTTCTGTGGTGAAGCTGTGCCCTGTGGCTTTGCTGCTGCTGCTGCATTTTGCTTGAGCATGTTGAGGCCTGTCTAGTCAATGCCATGCACAGCCACTCTATCTTTGCTCCCAGACACATCCTTTGTAGCTTTGCCAGAGATTTTCCCTATGTGGAAAAGGTGTGGGTATATGCATGGAACTACTGAAATATCTCAGGAGTGTGGAACAAAGCAGGAAGCTGCTGAGCTTGTGAAATTGTTGAATAATTTAAGTGGGATGTGACCTGCTGAACACAAGTCCATCCTCTTTCTCTAAGCCAGGCTGGACTCTGAGCAGAGCAATGTTGATCAGGTCCATGTCCTACTGGCTTTTCAAAATCTTTAAGAATGTAGATCCCACAACTTAAATGGACAACCTGTTCCACTATGCTCCAAATCTTTGTGTGTGTGTAAATGCAGAAAAAGGGGGTTACAGGAAGAGCAGGGAGTACACGCGGAGGTGTGTGTGTGCTTATTCATGAACAGAGCTGTGCTCCCAAATTCTATTTCTTTTCTGGCCGGTGAAAAGAGCACACTGCCACCAGCAACCAGGGCAATAGCTGGATGGCTTTTAAAAAAATCTTCACATTGAGCAGAATTGCATGTTGTGATCAATAAGATAATTTTTAGAGAATATGCTTTTAGTCTGGGATTAGTCTTGCAGTTATGCAAGGATTCACTGCTTTTAAATAACTGGAAAAATTAGTGTCTCAAATCTCTTTCACATTTATTGTCAGTTTATTAAATTCAGATTTATTGCTAGCTTTCCTAGCCAAAAAATAGCTGTTACCACACTATAGTGTTACCACACTATAACAGAGCATAAATTTGATTTGACTGAATCAAAGACATTATTAAAGAAAAAAATTACTTAATGACCTGTCTGATCTAATAAATCCTGCCATTCGCATAAAACAAAATGACAAGAATTTATGTCCACTAGAAGTGTAAAACAAAGGCAGTCATGGTGGTTGGGTTTCGAAATGGTTTCTTCAGCCAGCTGGTCTTTACTGAAGAACCTTTTAGGTAAAAATAAGGTAAGGATAGAAATGGCTGACTAAGCTGCTATTGAGATGATAGAGACATCTTTGGTAGCATTAAAATCAAAGTAGCCAGATGGTTTGAGACTTCTGAGGTTGTCTGTGGTTGTGCTTCATGCCTGGCAGAATCCTGTAGGCAAAAGACCTGCTTTTAAACTGCAGCCTTACAGTGTGAAAGGGAGCTGATCACAGTCCCATTCAGGAAGGCCTGTTTAACAGTTTAACATGAGCTTGCTGACCAGCAGCACTGGGCGCTGGCAAATCCGTAAAGTCACTTTTCCTCTTATTTATCCATGAATAAGATCTGACTGAAAATGTCTCAGTCTAGCCTGCCCACCACTTGCCTTGCAGCTGCTCCCTCTAACTACTGCAGTGGCCTTCATTTGTGGAAATAGAAACCGCCTTAATGACAGCCTCTTCAAAGCCTGGCTGAAATTTGCCTTATGCTGTTTTCTGACCTTCAGTGAGCCAGCAAAGAGCATGGGGCTGTCAGTTCCCTCCTGTCCTTGGTGAGCTGCCACTTGCATGGCACACCAGTTCACATGCTGTTTACTTTTCTGGAATGAAGTAAAAATAAGAGAATGCTTTTGCATCTGCCACATACTTTTGCATTTACCAAGCACCTACCATTCATTGTCAAGTCAAATAATAAGCTTTCTACTTTTGCCATTAGGCTTGATTATACAAATATATTATTCAAATTTCTTAAAATATTTGTGTATATACTCATATGTTGTGTATATACTCATATATTATGTTGTATATAAGCAAAAAGTAATTCTGAAGACCAGTTTCAGTTTAGTTCCAAAGCTACATATGCCTAGAAAATTTCATACACCCATGGGCCATGCCTAAACTTCAGAGTCAGGCATGTATTTGTTCAGACTCAGACATCAGTCTTGTAACAGATGCCATGGAGAATCAAGTGAGTCTCTTCTGTTCTCCTGGAACAGCATTGCCCCAGGGCCATCCTTGAAGGCATCAGTAGAGACCCAAGTTTCTTTGTTTGATTCAAAGCATATCAGCATAGTTTCATTGATTGAAATGTACTTTGGTTCCATTCATTCCCACTCATGTAGTGCTCCCTCATGGCAAGGCCTTGTAAGTATGGCTCAAGCATCATTGTTTCTGCTGTCACATCTGGGCTGAATTTTCCCAGGAGCATAAACACTCCAGGATGGGTTTCCTAGCACAGCTTCAAAGTGGGCATTCCCATGACAGCATTTCAAAGCACTTTCCTCTTTTTTTTTCCTGAATTCTCAAACTTCTATGAGCAGCACAGTAATTCAAAAGCAAACAACGTGCAGCCCTCAATTACTTCATCAAACTAGACCCATGGAGCTTTAGCACCCTTCCCATTTATTCCATGTTTTACAGCCTTCAATAAGACTAATTCATCATAATATCTCCTCAGGACTTCTCTGTGTGTGTGCGTGCCTGTGCCTGTGCCTTTGTGTGTGTGTAGGAGTGATGTGCCTGGAATAAGGGGCAATGGCAAATCCAAGAGAGGGGATCTGTTCAGAGAGAAAATGAGAGAGGAAGTGAAACTGTTTTGTGAAGGGTCATAGGAGGTAATAGTGAGCTCATCAAGACTAGGAAGAAAGAGGAAGCAAGTGGACGACTTGGGTTCAGAGAGATAGTGCAAAAACATCTCCACTTTCCTCAAGAGTGCAGGCTTTTTGTCTGGATGATTCCTTGCAATAGCTTGATTGCTTCTAAGGCAGGGCATCCCCCATTGGCCTCTTTACTTCTCTCTATACAATGCTGTAGGACATTTGGGAGTAGAGAAATTTTCCACCCATAAGAAAAAAGCCCAGATGGCCTGGCAATGTTGAATTCCCTTGCCTCAGGGGCTGCATTGCTGTGTCTTTTCTGGTGATAATATGTCAAAATGCAAATATAGTTGGATTTCAGGCCTCCATGTGGAGCTTTTGCCTAGGAAATGTAGCTGATGCTCACATCATACTTTCATGTATTTATTTTTGTTGGTAAGTTTGAACATATTTTTCTCAGCCTGTGGTTCTCTCCCTGCTGGTTGTACACATGCAGTGAATAATTCATTCCTGAAAATATAATTTCACTTCCTTAGTCCTGATGTTTTTCTTCTACATATCCAGATGTGCTGTTCCATTAACATTCTTCTAATGTTAACATTAATGATAACTGGATTTGCCACTGATGGCAGCTGCATTTGCCTGTTTCAGCTCAAGGTTCCATCAGTGGACGTCTGTGTGTCTGGAAAGCACACCCCACAGGCAGAGATGTGATTTTAGGGTTCTACTGGCTCTGTCTGCTGGCAGTTGTGCAATATCAGACTTTGGGGAAAGAGACCAGTTAGTCCTCTGTGGCTTTCTCATTTAAGGTTAAGATCTGGCCAGCTGTAGAACTCACTCAGGTCAGTGTTTCTTTTCCCAGTTAGTTCCAGCGTATCTTCCCATATTTAAGTGAGATAGGGCATATCTAAAGTTGTGATACATAGGGCAGGGTAAGTGAAAACATTTTAGGAACTAACTGCTGTGAGTTTTCAGTTGTAGGAAGTGAATATGAGCATCTAAGTTTGAAAAGGCACAGCCCAGCATCTGGTCCATTTAGCTCTCTCCAGCCCTTTGCTGGAGCATCCATAGATCTTCACAGCGCCTTGTCCCTGGACATGGGCTCCATCAAGCTCCATCAAGGGTGGCAGCTATAGATGGCTTCTAGGCCCACCATGCCAGCAGCACCAGATGGAGAGGTTGAGAAAAGGTCTTCAATGCTGGAAGTCTGTCAGGCAGATCTAGAAAGGAGGAAGATGCTGCTCCTGGAGCCAGAAGATCTGAGATTTTCCCCCACCATGAAGGCTTGTCTGGCTTGGTTTAGGGACAAATTAGAGAAAATGCATCTGAGGATCCCCCTTCTTCCTTTGGTGATCTTGAAGAAAGCACTTCCAGACCACTCTGGCCCTCTTGAACTAGTCATTGGTTGTTGTTCTTCTGTTTTAAAAAAGAATCCTCTCACAAATTAAAAATAGCCCCCCAAAAGCCATATTAATTTCCTTTATTTATTCTAAAAGTTAAATGTGTAGCAGGATTTCCTGGTCACACATACATTTAGAAATGTATAGATGTATACTAAAAATATATTGTTAAAGCTTGATTTTTTGCTGTTTTTGAGGGAGAAGGCATATGGGATATAAGGAACATACTGTGCATGAAATGTGAGTAAATAAAGAGTTTTAAGACTTACCACAAAGCTAATCCATACTCATGGGGTGATCTTTAACTTTTAATGAAAATAAAAGCACTCATCCAGAATTATCTGGTCCTCCAGTTAACAACAACCACGGGGAATGAAAGGAGAAATGTAATGTGTTTCAACAAGAGTGCACCCAAGTTTGTGGGTAGCATTCTGCTCTGGCCCTGGGAGAGAGAAAGTGTCTGGTGGATAAAGAGTACAATAAGCATATGCAGAATTGTAGAAGTACTGGCAAAGTCTCAGCAGCATCCCCTACATTCACCCTCACTCCTTGTATTACTCAGTCAATTGAGGTGTCTGAAGAAAAGTACTAGAAAAAAGACTGTCCCAAGAAAGATTATGTGACAAATGGAAAACATCATCAGGTTTTACAAGCTTGTACCAATATTCCAGCCACTCAGCCTATCCAAAGATTCTTGCTTGCTTTGAAAAAAGAACGTCTATTAGGACATCTGACTTCTCAGATGGTCCATGCAAAATATTAATAGAGAGTAGGGCTTTGCCTTTTGAATCTGGTGTACAACACCAAGCTTGTGACATACTTGAAGGCACCCTGCACATCACATAATTCATTTGATATGGCTCCATTTAGACTGTCTCACACCCAGAGACACACAGTTGATCAGGTGCTGAATATGCATTATACCAAGAGGAATTGCAGACATGTCACACATCTAGACAGCCTCTAAAGAATAAGTGATGAAAATTGCATGCAAGGTCAGATGGGGGAGCAGTTGGATCATGGGCAGCAATTAGAACATCAGGAGAGGAAACAAAACATTCTTGTTGCAGGTCTCCTGTGTGGTTGCAGTTGATCTGTGAAATTCAGGTCACTTGCCAGGTTTGTGTTGCTACATTAAACAGCATTATAGGAGAAACAACATTGTACTGCACAAGGCTTAAAAATGAAGTTTGGTGCAATACAAAATGACTGTGAGAGCCAAAACTGAAGAAGAGGGACATGTAACCTTTTGAAATAAATATATGATCTTCATTTCTAAATTAGAACCAAAACCAACTGGGAGAAGAATTTAAATTTACCTTGCCCCCTCTTTCTGGGACAAATTCTGACTGTTGATTGAGGGGCCCAAAACCTGGGCCAGAAATGGTCACAGTTAAACCAAGAAGCATTAACTGAGCCAGAGTGTATCCAATGGCAATCAAGCAATAGTGCAGGAATTTAAAACAAAAACTTCCAAAAAGAAAAGAGAAGCCAGCTGTGTCCACTGAGCATGGCATGAAGGGAGAAAGGCTGTGAAATTGGAAGAGTCAGAAGATGGTGTAACAGTGTGTGCAGGGCTGGGTTTCCGAGGGGACCTGACGGCAGGATGCTGCCCTCCCAGCAGGGAGGGAGAACAGGAGTGTGGGCTCTGTCCGCTCAGTGCAGTTCAGTGGGATCACAAATAATAGATTATAGACATCTGCCTGTTTGATGTGGGTGTGAAATTCTAAATTAGCTAACAAAATGGTGCTTTGTATTAATAACATGCATGCAATTTAGTCTGTAATTTCCCTGAGAGAATGGCAAAGTTAAATAATTAATCATGCCTCAAAACAGGATTATTATAGGGATTAAGAGGAAGAAATATAGCTGCTAAAATTAAAAAAGGAATGTAGAAACAATGCCTCCAAACCATGGCTGTTGTACATAGCATTTTACATGTTAGTTAAACTAGAAACAGCTGAAAATGAGTAATCTTGGATGCATCTATCAACCTCCCTCTTTAGTGAGGAGACTGATCTCTAAAACATTGCACAAAGATCAACTGATGTTGTTGTTAATCACTCCTGAAGTGTCTGTATCTGGGAAGTTTAGGGCATCTTCTCCTAGGGAAAAGGATGTTTTCATGTTTTCCTTAGCGATGCACCAGGTCAGACCCAATTATTTTTGCTTTGATTTGAGTGGCTCTACTGGTCATATTTTGTTTCCTCAGAATAAATGTGCATATTTTCTTTGTGTTCATTTAACCCCTTTGATCTGTGCTATTCACTTGACTATTGACTTCATGTTTAACTTTCAGTATTATTTCATGTATCACTTGATTTTAACGTGTTTTTTCCCATATTTCAGTGAATCTGAAAACAGGTTTTGAAATTTTCCAAATGGGCCGAAACCAAACAAGATAAATGCAAATCCAAGGTGAATCAAAAAAACCTTACAGAACAGGTAGATTTGAAAGCCATAGTGCTCGGGTTATCCAGTCAGTGTGCATACTTCCCTGTTCGGGCCACTTCGTCTTTACTTCTTAGCTCTGTTTACTTCAGAATGACAGATAAATATTCCCTGGTGTCTTGTGCTTCCTACAGAGTGGATCATCCACTCAGTACATGTAATTCACCTCCAGTGTTGCAAAGAACAGCAGCAGAACAAATTTAATTTGCCGTGTACGTCTGTAAAAGGAAAGTATTTTTAAAGGAGAGCAAAAGGGAAGACACTGGATTTAGTGAAGGCATGTACCAATTAACCCATGGCAGTCTCTTTTGCTCACATTCAGAAATCACACCATAGATACTCACAGTTGCTTGAGCTGCTGCATGCACGAATTCCTCAGCAATGACTGAAGTCAGTGGAGGTTTTGCCATTGATTTCAATGTAGCCAAGATCCCATGCTGTTTTCCAGGGCTTTTCTTTCCTCACAGGTGTAAATCTCTAGCATATACAGTTGCAAAAACAGTTTTATGCAGGGACCAGAGTGTCAATAGTGTTGGTTCTGAGTTTTAGATAATGGAATGTTTCCAAAAGAAAAATGTATTTGACTCAGAGCAATATTATTTCTGAACATACTCATATGAACATAAATATTGCAGGTATTTGTCATGGAGACCAATTGTTATTCTTCCAAATTGATCTACATGGCCCAAAACCCAAGAAGAAAGTATCTGCCTGGTGCATTGCTGTCTCAATAGCTGTGCTTATGCCCAATTCTGTTTTGAGCATATTCCCCATCTCCTGAGAGCTGTGCTGTGTGGTGGGAGCTCACATGTGTGACAGCCGTGTGCTGTGTGCAAGGGCTCCTGCAGGAGCCAGTTTCACTCCCAGCCTGTGTCTCAGACACCAAAAAAGAGCAGAGTTTTTACCTACCTTGTGCCAAAGCTCATCTAACCAGCATCAGTGAACAGGATGGTGCAGTCTCACATGTAGGTCCATCTACCAATGGTATGTGCCTGGAAGCGTTTTTCCCCAAGGAGAATGTTTGTGTTACAAACCAGAACAGTGTAAAAGAAGAACTCATTCAACTGTGACCACCTAAAATGGAACTTTGGTGTGTGCAAGCGATCTCAGCTTCCTCTTTAACTAATGCAGAGAAACAGGAGGCAATTCTGCAGCTCACTGTCTAACAGCTGAGAGGAGTCAGGCCCTGGCGTCAGGAGGAGTCAGACCTGTTTTTCACTATGGACTCCAATAAATGAAGATTTGACTTCAAGATCTGAGTGGGCCAAGTAATTTTAATTTCTGTTACTGCACACATTTGAACTACTTTGCACGGTTGTTCCAGACAGCTCTTTTAATATTCCTTGCCAGGTCAGAACACATCCTCTTCAATTATTAATCATATAAGCAAGGAAAGTTTTCTATAAGATGCATCTTTAAGAGAAAAGAAGTTTTCCCTTTGGTTGTGTACCATGACAGGCCCAGAGGTGTCATGTCTTAGATCACCTAGTTTAGTTTACAATAATTAAGTCAATATCATATATTATGACTAAATTTCTCCATCATAATATGACCTGAATTATTAATTTAATTATCCTGGTCTATAAAGACCTGGGTTTGGTATCAGATACGTTCACCTCAGAAAACTTTTATTAGTAAAATTGGTTGAAACCAGCAGGAACATTCATTGCTTCACATGTAAAACATATCAGCTCTGTGGAGTTTTAAGAATGTACAAGAATATATGATAGTAATATTTCCTTTCCAGTGTTTTGTTGCAATATATTTAGGCACTTCTATTATAATTTATAGTTTTAAATTTTAAGGTTTTTTAATTACTTGAACTATTTTTCCTGATTTCCATTATTTCCCACCAGTGATATTTTCTGGTCAGTGTCCACATTTCTGCCTCCAGTCCTCAAGACTATAGTGTGTTTTTCCCCTCAAAAAAATTGTGTATAGTTTCTGGAAAAATCAACCTTCTTATCAATCCTGTTTGCAATATGGACATATCTGAAGGTCCCAATATTAATCAGAAAAGCCAAAATTGATTGGTGACTGTCACAGGTAAAATCAAAGGGGAGAACTACCACATGCTCCAGAAGAGAGACATGCAGAAAATTACACCCCTTGGTACTGACTGTTTAAAACCAAATCCCAAAAAGCTCTAATGTAATTCAATCTCCTATTCTGAATGGCTGGTAGCAACACTTTCTTAGTTACTCACGCACTGAGCATGATACCATAAACCAGATCAAAAAGTGTATTTGTAACAAGATCTTAAAACTGACCTGTCAAATCAAGGGAAGAATTGTTTGTTCATTTTATCCTTTTTTGGCAGGAATCACATGTTTCATTATTGTATGAACATGTGCTCAGCCTTTCCATGACCAAGGTCTTTGTTCGAGGTGGAGCCAGTCTGATTATTGCTACAATCATTTCTTGCTGCACAATTCCAACTGTTTGCCATAGAGAGACACAGTGGGGGGAGATTCAGCTTGCAGATTTAGACTTTAAAATCTAATTTAGCTTTGCAGCTATTCAGCTGCAATTGATTTTTAGGTGTGTTTGAATAGCCCTTAAGTTTCCAGTAACTGCAGTGGTATCTTGGAGAGAGGTGAAAACCTAAGTTTAGATATCTTAATGTGGAACCAAATTTCTCATTGGATACTGGATAGAGCATTGTATGAATAAAAATATCCTGCATGCTATTTGCTTCTTTGGTTCAAGGTCCTGTGTCTCAGAGGACTGGTTCTCAGCAACCACAGTACTTTTGAGCAGCTGCTGGTTTTACACCTAGTGCCCATCTTTCCATGTGGGTATGGATGGAAGAGGGAAACTATCTTTGGGATTACACAAATACTTGTGATAACAGACAACCTGGCACCCCAGCTCCTCATGCCTGACAAACCAAAGTTTCAGCTCTATTACTTTGTTTATTTATTTGTTTTCCAGATCCATTAAGTTCACTATGTAGTTGCAAGTGAGCAGGAATTTTCCCATGTGAGGCTGGAATGGGCTGAGCTGCGTAATAGATATGACCACAGTGTTCCTCTAAGACTGGAGATTTTAAGCCTGTGTCTTTGGGCAGAGCCTGGAGTAGCCATTCCTTGGTAAAATGAAAGAGAGATGTAGGCAGGGTTCTTTTCCAAATGACCCAGGAAGAAATAGCTATTGTTATAGACACTGCTCTTGGTTCCTCAATAAACTAAGCATGGTTTTTGGAGGACACCCTTGTTGATATTTGGTCTATGCTTTTTGCTGTCAATAGAGATTCTAAATCACCATTTATTTTTGTGGAAGCTTTGCTGTCAGATTAAGTTTTCCAAAGGGCTTTTCAGTCCTGTGCAAGAAGTTAAATTCCAGCACTTTCCTTCCTTCCCAGCTCTGCTCTAAAAGTTGGATTTCACAGTAACTTGGGAGAACTGCATCTGTGGAGCAGGACTCTTTCAAAGGCTTTATTTTTCTGACTCATATTCTGTATAACCTTCTTATCCCTCACAAGGTTTGGCAGAAATGCACATTTTGAATTCTGGCCCAGCATTCCAGGGAGATGGATAACGCAGAAGAGCAATTCCCAAAGAAAATGTGCTAACACGACTGCTGTCAGCACTTAAGACTTTCTTGTAAGGTTGCTGGCATTGATCTCACCAGCTTTTTAATTAAAGACACTGGTCAGCAAGGAACAAGTTTTGACCACCAGCCAGTCCTGGACTATGGCTTAATGTCAGTGGTTGGAGCAATACACTCTGTACAACTACAGCAGTGGTAGAAGTGGGCTGAGAAAAAAAACCCCAAACAAGTAGCATAATGTCATGGAAGAACTTCCAAACCCTGAAGCACCTTAGGTGGTGGTGTAAAAGTCAATAAAGGAATGAGAAATTCTGGATCTGTGTGAAACTGAACCAGAAAATGTCTTTCAAAACTTGCTGAAGGGAGCAGTCGAACAATTAATGGGGAAATGTGGGTGGATGGAAAAGGCTTCCCATGTCTCTTTTGTATGTTTCTCTATCAAAATGACAAAGGACCAATTGTCTCCAAGGAATAGTAGTTGCAAACTTGGAATGCATTAAAAACCAATCAGTAATACTGGGATTGGTATATATGTGCAATGTGGTGTTTGTGCTTTAATTCCAGTCTGCTTCCTTATGCTCAAAGCAGCATTCAACTTTAAATGCTTCGTTTGGTTTGTTTCATCACTATGTGAAACCAGGAATAAGTAACATGTTCTTAGAGGCTGGGTTCTGCAAAGTGAGCATCACTCCTCCACTTGCAAGTGCCCTTATTCATCTAATTGTACCCCTTAACTGAATTTTGCCATCTAATCTAAATGAATCAAGTTGTAAACCACAGTATCTTAGAAGATGAAAAGGTCAGTTCAAATTTCACTTGAAATTACATGACAGGACATCTTTTTGCCATTTTTGTTTACCTTTTCCAGATCCTAATGTGGCCAATTATTCTAAAATGAATGAATCTACCTTGTGCGTTTTACAAAATATATCTGTACTTTACAAGGTAATTTTCATTGCAACACCTGTCTGCAGCATTAAGTGAAACATGCATACCAAGTCATGGAATCCAAGGATCATCCTCTCCGAAGAATGCTCAATGGAAAATCTGGCATTTGATCACATTAAGTGGTTAGTCCAGTTTTATCCAAATGGCACCAAATACTGTGTGCCTGCCGTGGTATTTCTCTGCCTTCTGTGCTGCAAGGGTCTGGCCATGTGCAGAGAGGTCGGTGGTCCATGCACTTGTCCAGCCATGGTAGTCATCTGTGAGAGAGGCTGGATGGTGTGGGATGCATTCTGGAGAGACAGGAGGAGCTGAGAGCTGGCTGAGGGTCAGACACTGGAGGGACCATAGGTCTGGACCTGTGAGAGACCTGTTTGCTTATGTGTGTGTGTGTGTCTGTGCATGTGGTACCATGTAAGCAGGAGGATCCAGGGGCCATTGGATGGTCTGAGCGTCCAAGGGGAATCTGTAGTGAGTGTGTGTACAGGTATCTGTCAGAGAGGGGTTGAGTACCAGTGGGTGGAGGAGGACTGTGGCCCTCTGGCACTTGTATGTGCAGGTTCCAGCTGCTGAGGTGACCAGGGATCTAAGTGCCAGCTACTGGATAGGTGTGAGTATCTAAGCAGGGATCTATATTGCTTATTTCTGTATACATGCATATGCATGGAGCACTGAAGGACATGCTTTAATGGTGGATTTGGCAGTGCTGACTTACTAGTTGGACTGGATGATGTAAGAGTTCTTTTCCAACTTAAATGATTCCATAATTCTATGTTTGTGTGTATGTGTCTGTCTGTGCACCTTGGGAATACATACTCAGCCTTACTACTGGCAGGACCTGGAGACACAGAGCTGCAGCAGCCTCTCCTCTGTTGGACTACTAGATTTTGGGTAACCCTTAACACAGCGTTGTTCATCTTAAACAAGTGAGTTTGCTCAGCCTTATTTCTTGTTCACGGCATCTCTGCACACTGTAGAAGTTTTGGAAAAATGAGTCAAACATGGAATTTCATCTCAGAATCACTTCCAGAAGAGGAGAAATAAATTATTTGGGAGCCTCACTGCTATGGGCTCCTTGCCTATCTTCTTATGGCAAAGGAAGAGGATCAGAAGCCTGTGCTGAAGTGAAATAAAATCTTAAACACTACCCGTCCTGGGCTGGAAGCTTTGGGAAGTTAGGGTGAAAGACTCTCTATGGCTGCCCTCAGAAAGCTAAGTGTCATGTTCAGGTGACAGTCAGGATCTGCTCTGCAGTGAAGACACTTTGGAAATTTGGGGGTTTTTTGTCCTGAAAGCTCCTCAAAATCCATAAGTCGCTGTCATTTCAAGTGTATTGATCCAGTGCTGACATGTGTTGTTTACAGAGACTGGAGCAGGCACTAACACTAGCAAAGACAGATCCATAGTGCTGCCTCAGCCAGTCTTGTGTGTAACATGTCAGCTGGCACGTGTTATGGCCATGTTGTAAAAACTCACCCTCTTCCCTAGGTCTGACGCTCCTTTGCTGAACAAGACAATGATATCTTCCTAGGGAACCTGTTCCTTGGGATTACACAAGGCTTCAGCAGGCACAAACAAATACAAGTGTTTTTACCTTCAGTCTTCATTTTCACAGCTCTGCTCTCATGATGATTAGCATTTTCTCTCAGCTGTTTTACTTGTACAGTCAAAAGAAGGATCATTATAGCTGATTAGGCCCTTGTGTAGGTAGTCCAGCATCTATGAGCAAGGGCTTGATTTTAAATTCTGAGGCAAAGGATGCAGTATTTCCAGTATGGATTACTCTGTCAACCAGAAAACATCTTTCTCCTTGAAAGTCACCAAATACTGGCTTACACTGTGAAGTATAACAGGTGGCTATGCTAAGTTT
The DNA here is from genome assembly GCF_012460135.2 of Molothrus ater. NCBI lineage: Eukaryota > Metazoa > Chordata > Aves > Passeriformes > Icteridae > Molothrus > Molothrus ater. The sequence goes on along the minus strand of NC_050478.2, from coordinate 92,796,522 downwards.
GGATAGATGCATGGAGATGCATTACACCTATTGGATATTTAATCTAAGTTTGGTTAACACATACACTAATTTATGAATGGAAATAGACAAGGATTTTGGAAAACAGCCTGGTTTTACCCACATAATAGCTAACCAAATGGCCAGCAATTGAGTTTTCAGAGATCTTTGTCAGAGAAGCAAAATCTTACAGTGTAACTAAACTTACGAAGTAATTCTTATTAGTAGTCACACATCCTTTTGTGTTTCACACTCAGAATAAGAGCAGACCAAAAGAAACCTCTCTCACTCAGGTCTCTCCACTTGTCTTTTCACAACAAAACAGCAATGCCCATTTTTCAAATATCCAACAGTTTTTTCCTTCTGTTCATGGAAACAATTCCTTCCCTCCCCCAGAAAAACCTATCAAAAATTCCCCACTCCCAAACAGAAAGCTAGTACTAAATGATCAATAAAATACGCACATAAATGTGTGGCTTATTACATTTTATGCTTCATCCTGAAACCATTATAAAAGTTCTTACAACATTTTGGCAGTAATTTCTAAAAAGCTGCTCTGTATTGGAGAGGGAGCATATGCACCATGTGATATGACATCTGCCGCAGTAAGTAAGCTTTTAATTGAATATTTGAGGAAATAAACATGTAAAACCCATGTAACTTGATGTCAAATAAGTTATTGTTGCCTCAAGGCTTTCTTGATTTTTCCATTTTTATTTTTGGCAGGAAAGTTTGAAATATTGTACATATTGGAGACAGGAGCACTTCACATACAATCGTCCGTCAGGACAGAAAACATAACGTTGCATTATTGTTGCTACAGCAGCTCCTCCCAAATCTTGGCAGTTATCAAAGTGGCATTTGGGATCTGAGATTAACGTCTCTGCTCACATCTAAATATATATATTGAGTGCACAGGGGAAGAAAGGGAATTGACACACATTCAATTGACTGCTGTACCAGTACTAACTAGAAACATCTTTCTTACATTAACTCTGTGTTTCTTTTTAGCCCTGTAACCTTTCTCAGCAAGCAGTGTGGTGCTTTCTCTCTCCCTCTCTTTTACACATACAGGTGTGCAGCTCAGAAGGGAGCAGTATCAATCCATCCCTCCCTACCGTCACCATCCTTCATTGCTTCTCCTCTTTGTTTTCCCCTGTGCTGCACACTGGCTTCAGGTGGACACAGCCAAAGACCAGCTCTGCAGCAGGGAACACATCCCTTTGAAAAGACCATCCTAGGTCACTTTTCAACTTCTCCATTCACCTACAATAGTCAGTTGATTTTTATGTCCTCAGTGAGACACCTGTCAGTGCAGCATATTTCAATCCTGTGGTAGGATAATAAATCTGTTTTTTTCTCAGCCATTCAATCTCTGGAGGTGCTGAAGATCTTGCAGTCTTGTTTGAGTAGTCTGTGCTGGTGGCACCTGAGGGTCTCCTTGAGCAGTGTGCTCCACACTGGCAGTTCCCTTGACAGGATCAAGCTTTCTCTTTGACCCTTCTCCAACTCACTCACAATGATGTCAAAAGTGATTATCTGTGCAGCTTCTTACAGGATGATTCCCTGCATCATCACTGCATTTATATCTGCATGGCAAATCTACACAGGCCCATTTGAATTAATTTCATAGGTAAGATTTTTAGAGATCTGAATGCTTTGCTAAAAAATCCCCAGGCTCTTAATATTTTAAGCCTACTTCTCATTTTGTATGTGTTATCATATTCTGTTGTAATTCACTTGGGTGAGGTCGGCTCACTTAGGAGTTCTATAAATTTGATTTCCACAAGCTCAGATGCCACAGGAGTGAAAGCCTGGACAAAGGGAGTTTCCTTTTCACATTAATTATGCCTTTCTGCCGTAGAATTTCCTCACCCATATTTAGCATGGGTTTATCTTTTACAAGTCCCTAACACTTACTGATGATGAACCTAACATCTCCTACCTGTGTAAGAGTTATCACAAGTAGATACTCCATTTTTTCACTGAGCTGTGAAATAAGAGGGCACTACCAGGCACTCACAGAAAATCAGACTCTGATGGCTCAGTAATAACAAAAGAGACTCACAAGATGTGTCAAGCAGTTGGATCAGTGGAAGGTGAGGCACTGGTTAGAGCTTTCTGGAGCAAGGTCTTTTAGTCCTGCAGCCAGATCTCAGTATGCTCACATCATGCAGGATCTCCCTGCAGAAGAAAACATAGGGGATCTGTCAGAGCTTCAGGGAGGCTTAACAAGACGACTGACTTCAGTCTGAAAATGAGAAACCTACGCACTATGGTTCCCTCTGTAGTATGTAATTGGTTATGAAATTCCATCTGTTTTGCTTCACCTCGTATTTTCAACTCAGCTGATAAGCTTGTAGCAGGGTCACATGCATGTTCTGGAAAAGCAATTAGGTCTAGAGGATTTGATAAGTGGGTAGGTGGAAAATGGGATGATTACGATGGAGAATGGGTATTTTTAGGATTATAGAATCATAGTATGAAGGGGTGGAAGGGACCTTAAAGATCATCTAATTCCAACCCCTCTGCCATGGTCTGGCCTTTTTCTAGGAAAAGGCCATTAGTAGGCTGCTAGGAGGGTCTGTGTTGAGACAGACACCTGAGGTTCAGGATTTAGATACAAATACTGATACTGGGAAAATGAACAGCAGGTTATGCACTCACCATGCCCACTGTTTTAGGTCCCTAATTATTAGGTCTAATTATTTAGGCAGTGTCACTATGACTAAAATGGGTTGTAGATTTGGGTTTTTTTGTTTCTTCACAGCAAACTGGTGTGAACTGTCAGTATGTGACACAGGCTAGTACCACCAGCTGGAGAGGCTGGAGGGATCAAGGGAGGGAGGAAGGAAGGCAGGAAGGGAAGGCAGGAAGGAAGGAAGGAAGGGCCATTTATTTCCCTTGTGCTTCTGTTGAGCTGGGAACTCAGAGCTAATGTGTAGGTGGAAATCATATGAGGAGGGACACAATGAACTCAGACTTCCTGTGGTTCATCTGGGGTCTCGTGTGAAATGGGATTGACAACACTGTCAGAAATGTTGTGTTTGGAAAGGTGTGCCTTTGGCAGTCTGATATGTTGCTGCAATACAGATATCTAAATACCAGAGGCACCAGAGATTGAATAAAAAAAAATATTTTCACAAGTCTTAAGGTCACTTCTGAGCTGGGTTACTGGAGGGAAGAGCAACATTTTGTTGGTAGAAACCTAAAAATGAATGACAAAAATCTATACTGGAAATCATGGTGAGACTTTAAAGGCTACCCTTTAGACTACTCAACTCAGAAGTAATTCTAAATAAAGAAGAGAAAGCAGAAATTTTTCCTCAATTTCACCATTAGCAAACCAGAGATTTTGAATTTGAATTATTTTTATTTTATGGAAGCTTTGTGTTGCCTTTCTTCTGGGATTCCAAGGGTTGAAGATGGCTATGTTGAGTCTTTGTGGACCACCCTATGTAGTGTATCAGTCAGGGATTTGGCAAGCATTTCAAATGCAGAAAAAAAAAGTTTCAAATATGCTGTTGCATTGTTTAGTCAAGTGTATACTTTGCCAGGTTTATTTGGACCCTCACATCTGTTTATTGAGCTCTACTTCAAAGCAATCTATTTCTGCAGGACACAGTTGGCACTGTCTAAGTGTATTGTCTGCTGCAGAGGAGAGAGAAGACATCAGAGTGTTAGTTTGTCATTAAGGAAAGTGCTCAAATTATTTTCTTTAGAAGCAAATACAGATGACGTAGCAGAAGCTGTGGATGTCCTAACCACAAAATAAATAACACAGGCATCTACAGTGCTGATAAGATCAAATAGCCTCTCTCTCAAACACACACATTTTCTTGCATGATACAAGAGTTAATATGCACTTGAACACCCTTATATGCCCTCTGTAACCTGCTGTGGAAGGTTACAGAAGCCTCTGTGTAGCACAAGCAGACAAACAATAGCCTTATCCCTCTTTATTTTCAGGGGCAGTATGAAAAAAAATCTCCTTGTCTGACCCAGTTACAGTTATTTGTCTTTCCAAAAATATTTTCCATATGGAGATGTCCAAGCCTGAGTGCCATCTGTGAGGACTTCTTGGGTTTCTTTTACAGAGAAGTCTCTGGAGAAAGCCTGAGTGCAAGGCTGGGCTAGGCTGACAAGATTTTTTCAGTGAGAAACAAGAGCTGTTATGTGTGTTGGGTCCTGCTTCCCTGTCATTGTTGAGCTAACAAGTCCTAGGGAAGACACTTGGTTGTTGTTGTTGCAGCATGGCTGTGCCTTTTCTGCTCTGTCACTCTGTCCATGGTGGAAGGCTTGGAGGTGCAGGAATCCTGACACTCGCCCTCCTCACACAAACTGGCCCAGCCTCTAAGTCTTCTCTCAGCATCCTTTCCTCTACCTAAGGAGGTGAATTGGTCTCTTCCAAAGGTTCGGGTGCCATCCCTGAAACATGAAAGCTCTGCACCTCTCCTGCTGCCAAGTGGCCTCTCACAAGGCACATTTGCAGCTGCAATAAATAATAATGAATTCAGATGGACAGAAAGATCACACTGATGTCAAGTAGAATGAACGGGACCCCAGAAATTTGCTGTGTTTTTTTCCTGTATAATACTGTGGATGCTGGTTTGCACAAATTAAAGCACATTGGGACCAGAAGAGTAATGATTGCACTTAATGAGGGGCAATTGAAAGGTATGAAGTAGTTCTTCCAAACAAGTTCTAATCGAAGCTGGAACCATACAGACACTGCGCTCAACAAGCTTTCCTATGAATAATGCACCTAATTACCATCTGCTTTTTTCATAACATGGATAAAAATGTGATCACATATAAAATTCTCACTGTGTTTCCTAGGATACAAGGTGATCCTCATTTCAAACTAGCTTGAAAATGGCAAATGAGCAAACTTAATTTTAATAAAAACAAGGAAACTCACGCATGTGAAATATAATCTGGGCACTTCTGATTTCATGAAGAAGTGTCTGATTTTCATACAAAACCTACTGAAGAACTTGATAGTATAGCACAAAGAGGCACTTCACACCTGTGGTTTAGACAGTCTTTGTGAAGGATGACAGAACTTCTCCTAATGGACAGTGTGAGAGCAGTGTGAGAAAGTTTCTAACAAAACAGTAAACCCTACCAAAAGCTGATTTTTCAACAATGTGAGTCAAAAGATGAGCATAAATGTCTCTCATGATGCAGCTTTTTCTAATTACCACCATAGCTAGCTTGCTTTTTATGTAGTGGCAAGTACTCTGCTTAGTGAAAACAGAGAAAGCTAAGCTTATGCTTCTTTTACTTGTACCAGCCTCACTGTGAAGGCCCTGCTTTAGTCTTTTATCACAGAATAAAACTGCAAGACTGGTCCTTATTCTATGTCAGAATTGTGCCCTATGTGGGTTGAGGAGGTCAACTGGGATTTTATAATTTGAACTCCAAATCCCTCCAACATTTGCTGTCAAGCATAGCACACACTATCCACTAAAGTATTCCGCTTATTTCAGTGATGTCCCTCAGATGAGTTGATTGGGATGATGGAGAAATGAAGATATTGTCTGCTCATCTTCTCATGTTCAGCAGCATAATCATGATAAATTTATGACATGAGAAACTTTTAGAGGAAACACAGCTTCTCAGTGTTCATGGCTTGTAAGCACCACTAAAGGTTGGCAAGCATCTCAAGACCTGTGTGTTCTCAGTACCTTGTCTGGTAACACTGTAGACCAGGAAGATGTCCAGTGGGATGGATGGGAGTGGCTTCAGACAATACAATCACTTCATTTCATTCGTCTCCATCACCTGAGCCTGACAAACAGCACTAAAAGCAGTTGCCTGACTACTGATAAGCCCTTTTGACTTCAAACATATCCTAATACAACATTAATTGCAAATACCAAACAAGACATGGTTGGATTAATCTGCTCTCTTCTGCTCTTAATTAGCAGGAAGCCTAACCAAGCCATTCCCACATGGAAGCTGCAGGTCTGGATTTGGGGACTTCCAATGCTGCCTTGGGGCAGAGGGGGAGCAATGGGGAAGAAAGAATAAAGTAGTTTCTTTTATATAACTGGAGGGGATCTCTATTTTGCAGAGATTAGGAAATGCTCCAAAAGCCACATCTCCTGTTCAGAGACCAGTTTGTTCTGAGGCATCCATGTGATAACTTGCTATTCCTTCAATTCTCTCCATTCCCTGAGGTAGAGAGGGAAGGAGGAAATGACAAGAATGCAGTAGGGCTGTTGGGATTACATAGTCTGCCAAAGGAGCTTGTGCACACTAGGGGCAAAAGGCTCATCAAGGAAGGTGTCTGTATATATCTTTCAGGGAGGTGTTGCAGATAATGCAGGGTCTGGTAGCATTCCAGCTCTCCTCTTCCCACATTCTTCAGCCCAGAGAAGGCTGCCCTTCATCAGTCATTCTGGAAGAGGACTGAAAGTTGGACTAATTCGCGATGGTGAGCATTCACCCTGGCTTCCCAGGACACAGTGGTCCTCTTTGCTCCCCTCTGACCCTCCCTACATAAAACCCTGTGAGGCAGGCACAAGATTCATGTGCACACTTCTGTCCTCTTTACAACCACTCCTTTGCCAAGGACTGTGTATTTGTTTTAGTTAAAGAAGCTTGTGACTGAAAACAGCTGCAGACTGAGTGGAAAAATAACACCTAAAAATAGCCCCAGCCTGAGAGCACAATGTGCATTGATTTTACTATGAAGAGTACAAGAGCAGGGAGATGGTGACTAGGCTGGTATGTTCTAATACGCCTCACCCTGCCATATTTAGAGTGCATGTAGTAAGCCAGGCAGCCAAGTCGGTCCATGTAGGTATTTGACTGTTTTGGAAGGGTTCCCGGCAGAGCCACTCCAACTACAACAAATTACTGTCGTATTTTTATAAGCTGACAGTGAGGAAATCACCCCACAATATTACCATGTTCTGCAGAGAACAGAGAATATGTAACCTCTGAATAAGGAAGGCAAATACCTCGCTGATTGTTGCCACTCAAGGCATTTTCCGAGAATAAATTATCAGGTAGATATTATAATTTCCTCCCATCTGCTGTAGGCTGGGATATCACCTGAAGTACAGTCCAGTTCTAGATGCAGGTCATGGACCCAAATGATTAATTTCTCTTGCAGTTTGGCCAACTTCAGCAAGCCGAGCCCATGCAGCAGTTCAATAGAAATATCTTGTTCAAATTCATTACCACAGACAGCATGGGTGTTGATAGAAAGCACAACTCCACCAGAGACATCTTTTTTATGTTATGACCATTATAAATATGTTTTTTAAAAGGCTAACCCAAGTAATGAAGAAAACACTTGTTTTTTAAAGCTGGAAATGATGTCGGTTCCTGCACTTGTGCTTGATAGAGACTATAGTTCTGCCTTTTCTCCTTACACTTTGAAAAAATCAGGCTGATTAACTGAACAGTGTAAACCCATGCTGAGAGGTTGAAAAGTGCCCTGTCAGTTTTCAAATTGTTTCTGTGTCAACTACAGGTCTAATGGCACCCCAACTACTAATAGAGGGATCTGCTCCCTAGAGAATGTATCAAGAGGACACCAGGCTCAAAGGATCGGTGTAGGTGAAGAAGTTCAATTCTGAAAACCTTAGTGCTGTTAGACACCTTTAAAATCATGTACTTGGTACATGTTGGTCTGCATACTATGGCCAGATTCTCATACCCTTTTAAACAACAAACTAAACTGTACTTCACAGGACTTACTCAGATTTTTGAAAATTTATTTGGTCTTCATGCAAACAGGAAGCTGAGAGAAGCCCAGCACTTCATCTGTGACTGGCAGTCTCCCTTACCAAAGGGATATTCAGGGTGGTACTTTTGGAGAAGCACCCCAAACTCCTCTCTGCAATTGGCAGAAGGCACACCTGTCTGAGGTTATGAACATCCAGGCTTGTTTCTGACTTGCTCACAAGTAGACTGGAGCAATTTTCCTGAAGTGCTGCCCTCAGAGGAACCAGTGAGGAGGCGTTGCTACACTTCGAGGTGAATTGATGCCAGTGGTGAGCTTGCTCAAGGACAGCAGTGGCAGGTGATCTTTTCCTAAGTCAATCTCCTGGTTTGGGCTGAGGTCATTTTCTTCACAGTGACTGTTATGGGACAGCAATTTGTATTTGTGCTGATCTCAGGGTTTATAAGAGATGGTTTTGTTATGACTGAGCAGGGCTTACACAGAGCCAAGGGCTTTTCTGCTTTTTGTACTGCCACGTTGGCAAAGGGCTGGATATGAATGAGAGGCTGGGATGAGACACAGCCAGGACAGGTGATCTCAACTGACCAAAGGGATATTCCAGGCCATATGGCATCAGGATATAAAGTGGGGTGGGGAAGAAGGAATAAGGTGGGTATATTTGGAGTGATGTCATTTGTCTTCCTAAGTCACTGTTACATGTGGGGATAGCTGAACACCTGCCTGCCCATGGGAAGTGGTGAATGGATTCCTTGTTTTGCTTTGCTTTTTTGTGCAGCTTTTGCTTTCCCTGTTAAACTGTCTTTATCTACCTTAAGCTGTGCCAGGGGAAATTTAGGTTGGATATTAGGAAAAACGTTTTTTACAGAAAGGGTGATAAAGTACTGCAGTGATCTGCCCTGGGAGGTGCTGGAGTCACCATCCCTGGATGTGTTTAAAAAATCCTGGATGTGGCACTCAGTGCCATGGTTTAGTTGAGGTGTTAGGGCTGGGTTGGACTCAATGATCTTGAAGGTCTCTTTCAACCTGGTGATCCTGTGTGATTCTGTGTGATCCTGTGTAATCTCAACCCACAGGTTTTCTAGGTTTTGCTCTTCCAGTTCTCTCCCTGATCCTGTGGATGGGGGAGCGAGGGAGCAGCTGCATGGGGCTTGGTGAATGGCTGGGGTTAAACCATGGCAGAAAGATGTGCCCCGGTTTCAACCTGGTGTTGCCTGAACAAGCACCCATAGTTCAACCTTGATTTCACTGCAGATTTTTGAGGGAGGGTGGCATCTGAGACCCACAAGTGGGAGTTTTGTGTCACTCAGACCTTTTGCAGATACTAAAAAGAGCCTCATACACCAGTGTACACATCAAGGCCTCACTTCCATACTGCACACTTAGCATCATCATAACCTGACATATAAATGCGAATGAAAATTGTTATCCAAAACACAATCCAGTTACCTGGAAAGAAACAGTTTGTGTATTTCTGTAAACATTCACAGGCTGTTCACTTTTCCTGGCACTAGTATTTTCATTTTTCTAAGTAAAGAATTCTTGCACATGACATGGCCCAGGGATCTGAGACAAAGTGACCTGACCTGGCTGACTAATTATAGAGTGAAGGAAATTAATTTCTGTTTAGGATATCTGTAATTAATCCATATAGTAATAAATGAATTAGTTGGTGTTGGAAAGGTATAAATAATTAATAATTGAGAAATAGGTGCAATCTGGTCATAGATTTCCCGCAAGGAGAAGGAAGATAAAGTGCTTGATGTAAATTATTTGCTCAGCTTTACCATTTTGATAAAACATTTTTTTTTACTAAGAGCAAAACCAAGTGAAACAGAAATGTCTGCATGGTTAATGAGTCAGACATAAATGATACAGTACTTATTGGAATAGCTGATTGTGAAAGATACACCAAAAATGGCAAAATGTGTGCACACAGCAGATAAAATGAAACCATGTGACAACTTTTGTGCTGTAGGAGAGACAGCTTTAAGCAAAATTGCTAAAAGTAAGTTAAAGCTCATACAATACTACAGATAATTCAAGACCTAAGGCTAAGACAAAACAAATCTAAGAGTATTATGTGTAGCCAGAAAGTTTTTCTGTATATGATTTGCATGTATGCACATCCCCAGAGTTTCCTACAAGGCTTGTAGATTACTTGAATTTAGAAACTATCACTACAAACATTTTCTGTGAAAATGTCATGAAGCCATTGGGTTGCTGTGCTCCTTGATAATGAAAGTAAGCAGTGGTTTGGGTTTTTATGACAGGACCAAGTCCCTGTAAAAAGGTTAATGAATCTTAGAAACTAACTTGGATCTCAGTGAAACCCAAAGGCATCTAAGTTTCACAGAATGCTAGACTTTTTCTGTTGAGTACATCAGATGAACATCCCCAGGGACATAGCTTCAAAGCTAAGTACCAGGGAAAAAGGTGTCTCCAAGAGTAGACACTCGTGAAGCAAAGGAGAAATTGTTGTCTGAGCAAGGAGGTGGGAAGACACAAAGATAAAGGGACAACTGTCAACATTAGTGGCAGGTTAGAAAAAGCTTCATTGTAACAACTGAATTCAGTGCCCAAGGAAATAAACAGAAACTTCAAATTATGAATGTCCTGATTTTAGGCAAATAATGAATTTTTAGTATGAGAATAAATATATTTCCAGGTATTTACCTGCAATACAGTATGAAGCGTTACTTCCACAACGCACTAGACAGCACAATAACCTGAATATTGAGTATCAAAGTTAATCAAATACAGCATGAAATTCCCCTGCTCTGAGCTGTATTTAGAACACAACAATAACCTTGAGAAAGTTATCTTGTCTATGGGAAGTAGATAATTGTTCCAAGTCCATGGTTTCCTATCTCATTTGTCCCATACTGTAGAACAAGCCATAGGCTGGGCTACTGTCTAGAGGGTGCACCCTTGCCACAAATACAGGGCAGTCTTTAAAAATGCAAAAGGACTTGGGCGATGGCATTGGAATGTCAAAACACAGCCCTTGGTGGCAGATATAAAGTCAGTTTCCTCCAATTCTTTTCCACAAACTAGGGACTCCAGAAGAAGAGGCAGCCTGTGGGCAGAGTTCCTCAGCAAAAGCACCCTGAAAGCCAATGGGTTCCCTTGATACCTCCAGGCTCTCCTGATCATGGATGCGTGGTCATGCCCTGAACTCAGACAGTGGACTGTGGCAGAGCTGTGAGAAGCCAGCCCTTGGCTAAGGTCACTGTCACTGTGCTCCATCTGGTGCACAGGTGGAAAAACACCAATTCCAACATCTGATGAAGAGTACTGTGAGCTGAACACCAGCTTGGTCAGCCTGGTTTGATTAGGTAGGAGACAGTGAATTTCTGATGAAATACTATGTTAATACTTATTGCTCTGACTTACCAAGGCTCAAATTTTCTCATGAAAACTTAGATTTTAAAAAATCTGCAAAAATTATTTTTATTAATTTAGATTTAGCTTAATATCAAACAGAGGTTTGTCTTCTTAGATAACTGAGTGAAATATTGGAGTCTAATATATGCCTCCAAAAACTTTCATGAAGGTAAAAAAAAATAGTTCATCTACACGGTGGTCTTAGGTAAACACTGACCTGCACCTTTTATTGGAGATAACTAAATAAATTGTATATATATTTATATTTATTGGTTATGTTCTTCTTCATTCTTCCTGAGTTCCATTTCCATTGACCTTTCATTGAGCTCATTCCCATAGAATTTTTTCAGAATGGATATCTATTTAAAAAAAAAAAAGTGACCCCCTTGCCCTTTTACACCAGAATATATCTGTAGATTACCTTTTTGCTTTTTTTAGAATTTGCACTTTTTGTAATCTCTCCTCTGGTAACTTTCAATGGTGTTTGCTCTAAATTTCAAGACTTTTATTTTATGTCAAATTTTGTGCCAATATTTTAGGGATTTTTTAATCAGTTTCTTCAGGTTTCAGTTATCAGTCTATTACTATAGTACATTGTCTTCCCTGACAATGACAAATTCAATCTTAGTGGTATCTCCAAAAATAACTCTTTCTTCCTTCCTTGTAACCCTATAGTAGCCCTGGACGGACTTTTTCCAGGCCAAGAATGCTGCTGTCTTACTGAGCCCACATAGGGTATTTCAGAACTGCTTATCCTTTAGGTGCAACACAGGTCACTGAAATTCCCTGTTGTTTCAACATGGAACCAGTGAGATGTTGGTAGATTTTGAGAGCAGAAAGCTCTTCAGTTCAAAGGGTTTCCTTTTATTTCAGCTCTGCTAATGTCAAGTCTTCTCAGCATATCTCCTCTTTTCTTTCACTTTTTCTCAATTTGCTTGCTGTCAGTTTGATTCTGTTTGGAATATCGAAATCTTCTTAGCTGGTCAACATCCACTCAGTTATTGCTGAGCAACATTATACTGATAATACATCTTTGTTCTTCTTATCTGCAAAGAAATAGAAAATTAAATGTTATTTTTATAAATATCAAGCCTCTCAGGTGATGTGCCTGATATTTTCTTGTCTTAATTTGAAAAGTTAAATAGAAGGGACTTGTAAGGGGCTAAAAAGTAAAGCACACCTGAAAATGGAACAAGGGATTTCCTAGCTATAACAAGTAGATGAGGTTTTTAGAGCTGGCTTAAAAAAATCCAAAGCTTGGAAGAAGAGTCTTCCCACGATTCTTAGGTCCTGGCCATGTGTTCTTGCCCTTTCCTTCGGGTTAGTGCAGCTGATCACAGAGATGGATGATGAGTTATATTAGCTTTCCACTAAAAGGAGCTGGCACAATAGCCTGGACTACTCATTCACATTTTGGCAGACTAGGTAAGGTTAAATGTGTATCTGTCCAATTTGTTATCTTGTGCTTTTCTGAACTTGTTTTCATAACAGACAAATGCAAAAAGTGTCAGCATTTCCCAGATGGGTGAAAGGATTAATATTTGTAAAGTCATCTATATTTCAGATTTGTTTGGGATTAAACACACTGTAACAATAAAGTTATTGTTGGTCTTCCTCTGAGCACTCCCATTTTGCTGCACAGCCTAATAGCCACTAGAAAAGACATCTGAAAACATATTGTATTATTATTTATGATACATACAAAACAAATAGAGAAGAAATGTCACAAAATAATTTAAACATACTCAGCTTTAGCACAGAAAGCAAGATCAAGCTAATTAAATCCGTATTATCACTTTCTGTACAAACCACACACTGTTTTAATGTGTTGTAAATTCAACTCCCATTAAATGAAGACCTGATTGTGCATATATTTGTATAAGAGGGGGGGTGGAGAGAGAGGAGATGCAAAGAGTCCTTCCTCCTGGGATTTTTTGGAAGCCCCTCTTGGCTCCAAGAAGCATTGGGGCAGGGACTTGCATGCCTTTGTGCAGTGTCCAAGTAAAAAAATGCAAGAGTAGTAGCACTGCTGTCCCTGTTGTTTCCTAAAAGAGGTCTGGTGAGATGGAGTAGGTGAGAGTTAATTACTGATTTGGCACAAAGCATTCTTCTGTGTTCTGCTCTGAATCTCCAAGAGACATATTGGCTCAGCTGATCAGATTCCTTTAATAACACAGCTTCCAGGTCTACTCATGCTGATCCTTCTCTGCTTCGTAGCCAATGATGGTCATGGCTTGAGGCCACAGTCTAACACTGTGACTCCCGAAAGAATGTTATTTTTAATGTCAATCCAATGTTATTTTAAAAGAGAGACAAAGAACTAATGCATTTCCTGGGGTTCCCAACTTTCCTGGATACTGTTCAAGCTGTTTCAGAACTCAAGTGCTTCCTAAAAGCTGTCAGTGAAGTTGTGGCAACACTGCAGTGTCTCAGATGTAGCAGCTATGGAGTTATTTGACAGAAATGTGCTGAAAAATGCCAGCTTGCTAAACTTAAAACACTGCCTTCTAAAGACTTTCATTAATATTTGCCATGGTGACAGCCAGGTATCAATCTTGACCATTTCCCTCAAGTGTTTGCCCAACTGCTGGGGTTACTGAAAGTTGCTGTGCCCACAGGAATGGAGCAGATCTGCCAGACTAATCTTACTTGCATTGGGTGGCTGGGCAACATGAGTCGGAAAGAGCACAACAGATACAGGGATAGCTGAAGAAAAGAGCTAAGGGAATACCTTAAAACACTGGTAGTTTTTCCAAAAGCATCACGAGATGTCATCCATAGATAATTTGGAAACAAAGTTAACAGTGATATTATGTATTTGCTATAAGCAGCTTACTAATTTATAGACATACTTCCTTTTCCCCAACCATACAATAATATTGGCAGCACAGAAAAACACCCATTCATATTAGCTGTATGCTTAATGTATTTCTGCAGTCCTGGGCAGACAACTCTTCAAGGCTAAAAATTCAGTTCTTCATTATTAAAAAATACCAGTCCTTGCTATAGGAGTTGATGACTCAGTGAGAATTATAATTATAATCAAAGCATAATAGGCATTTTGAGCCCCTTATAATTGCTGCCAAGAAACTATTTATTCAGCTAAAGAATTAAATCTTTGTTTGTAAGCTCTTTCTTGTTCACAATAGAAATAAAAGTGTGTGACTTGGCTCATGAGCAGATACCAGTCTGGCTATTTTACTCAGAGTGAAAAATAGGCCTTCATGCAGAAAGACTTGGGATACTTAAAACAATTATTTATACATATTTGCCTCTATAAAATCCAGTGTTTAGCTCCAATGATACTTCTGATTGCTCTTCTCCTTTACTGCATGTTGAAGACTTTGTGATGTACTACTATATGTTCAGTGTTGCATGCATTTCTGGTACAAGTCCCAAAGCTAGAAAATTTAGGAAAAATTAAATGCTGGATGCCAAGAAATGAATAAATGGTACAGATGACCTTGGTCATTTTTCTTGGTCCCTTACTTACCTATTGTAATAACAATAAAGCTCCCTGAAAGTACCTGATGATCTTTCTCTAGGAGAGAAAGGGGAGTGAAAATGACACACTGAATTCTTCTACTTCTTACAAGCCAATATTATAAGAAAAAAGACATTTCAGGCAGCCACAATCAATTTACATCAGCAGAAGAAATATTCTGACTTGCTACAGAGTCAGCTGATGTTCTTACTTTCTGTCTTCTCTAAACATGTGAGTAAATTCATTATGCAAAGTCTTTTAGTTTTAAGAAATCTGGGTGTCTTCATGTAGAGTCTATTGGCTGGAAAAGCTAATTCTTCAAAAGAACATCACAAAGTTCTTTTCAACCTAAATAAATATTATGAACTTATGATGACCACAGCCAAGCTAAGGCAGTGGAGCACCTCAGCAGCTGACCCTTTCCACAATGTCTGCTATACTTATCCGATTAGGTGCGAGATCCTGGTTTAACTTGGGTGCTGTTTAGAGTGATTCAGCCTTAAAATCTGTTCTTCTTTTTGAGGTAGGAGACCATGGCTTAGAGGATTCCACATGTGATCACATCTTTCTCTGATACTTGTATTTGGATCCCTAACATAAGAGTTTTCCCTGTTAGGCATAACTGTGTAGGTAGGGTCAAACTGAGTTATGTTTGTGCCTATACCATGATGTACACTCATTGCATTCCTTTCCCCCATCAAAGTTACAGAGCTTTGGCCAGCTGCTAGAAGAAAACAGTAATTTGCCCAGGCACTCATCCTAAATCAAGTGCCTTTGCTTGTGTCTTGTATCCTATCTACTTTGTACAGACCTAACTTATTTTTAGGTAATTTATTTTAAAATAGCTATGCCAACCAAGTGTTGCCATGAGTGAATGAGCATTTGCATTGTATATCCGAGTAAGAAAAACTGGTGGGAAAAAATGCTGATTTAAAGTTATTTCTTATCCCAGTAAAATGAGGGATGCTATAAGGTTGCTTTTTATTTCAAGTTTTCCTGCTGTTTGGGTCAGATTCTGTGTCAAGTCAGTAAGAATTCTCCCTTTAGCTTCAAGAAGATCAAGATTGGAGCAGCCACAGTAGTCTTAATAAATGTAAATCTTATTAGAAATGCCCTCTTTTATAGCAAGTGCCAAGCTGTGCAAAGCTCCAGGCTACATTACCTTGCAACATTGACTGAAATGGCAGAAGAATTTACCATCCCCACTAATGAATTTTTTTAATTACTCTTTGCAAACAGGGTGATACCAAGCCTCCAGTGAGAAGAAAATTAATCCTTGAATTGAAATACACTAGTAAGGCTTAAATCATATTTTTAAAAGTCTTTTCTGGTCAGCAGTGTTACTCCTTAAATCAGTCTAGGAAATGCCAGATCTTTTTTTATCTTATTTTTATCAATCATTGAGTTTTGGGAAAAGAGCTGCTAACACTTGTGGAGGACTTCTGCTTACCCAATGCAGGCAACAGCATAGACATCAGAAATTAAAGTTTCCCCACACCATCAACTCTGCTTGTCATCCTATTAGCTAGGGATGCAGGACCATTCCAGAGGTCTTTTAACTCCACCTTCCCTTGGGCTGTTACTGAGAAATTAAGCTTCCAAGATCCATTACAAGCTTTAATCTTCCTTCTGACCTCAAGAGATGTATCTGTACAAGTGGGTGCTGGGATTGCAAGCACAGTGAAAGGGCTCGAGCGCGGTTAAACTCTGGGAGCAATGAGCTGGGGATTAGGGGCTCCTTCAGTCTTAGGACTGCCTTGTGAGACACTGTGGAGGCAAAATTATCACCAGTGATGATAAACTGGTGATGAACTGGCTCTCCAGACTGTTGATGGTGCACATTCCTTAACAAGTGGCTAGCTGCTGGAAAGATCATTGTGTGCAAATTTTTAGTGGCAGAAAAAATGGTGAGAACTGAGCATGGCCTTCTACCGTACTTCCAACAGATATT
Source organism: Molothrus ater (assembly GCF_012460135.2). Taxonomy (NCBI): domain Eukaryota; kingdom Metazoa; phylum Chordata; class Aves; order Passeriformes; family Icteridae; genus Molothrus; species Molothrus ater. The sequence continues at coordinate 92,780,004 of NC_050478.2, read as the reverse complement.
TTCTGGGTAATTTGGATAGGCCTTATTCCCTTACAAAGAATGGGTGGCCAGGTGGGAGACAGACTTTTTGCTAGGGAGACACAATAAAGAGAGGGTTATAGATAAATGTGAAAGTTAATATGTTTTCATTTTTAACAAAAAAGGCAAGTTAAACAATGCAGGATCATCAAGAATGAGCCTCATTTTTTTTCCCCAAATGTGAAATTAATTCATACTGTAATTTTTAAGGGTTTAAACTTTTTCTCTGAATTGTCTGGTAATAGAAGTCTATGTGGATGCAAAGTACCTAAATTATTTACAGTCTCATTAGAACAAGAAAGTATCTATTTTCATTTACCTTCTCCTGTGAAAACATTTTGAGGCATCCAAGAAGTCTTTGAACTCTCTAATCTGTTTTCTAAAGAAAATAACATTAATTCAGCTGACTGAATTAAGATAGCACTCATGCATGCAAAAGCAGGAAATGCTCCAGCATGTTACTAAAATGTACTGAACATATGACTAAAAGGAACAACCATTACTTAGGTAATTGGTTCAGCCATGACAGGTTCTCAATTTTTTTCCATGCTCCTGTTACATACAGCAGAGCATTTATCTTGTCCAGAACTGAACAATAATCACATACAGCTAGCTCATCATTTAAATCACAGCAACCACTAGAACCATAATAAGAGTAGCAGAAGCAGAACAATTAATTCTATGGGAAAATATTTTCTCCACTTTTAGTTTCATAAAATATATATATCTGAAATAGACTGCATGTCTGCAGAAAGAATGGACATGACACAAACACAGGTTCAAAAATTTTGTTTTGGGACATTTGGGGTGTTTTATTTGCATTCAGTTGTCAGTTTTTCTCCAATGGCTCCAGATATTCCTCTTGATCTAAGAATTGCCACACAGAGAGAGGGCAAGGGAAGATCAGAACAGGATCTGCTCTGAAAGTCTGGGTTGGCCTGACAGGTCCAGAAGACTTGCAGCCACCATTTTGAGTAATCTGACGTGCAAAGACAGTGGCACAGGTTACTGCAAGTAAGGTCTGGTTCTGCTCAGCTGTAGAGCAGGTTTCCATCATGTCATGATGATGTCATGAGTCATAAATACTGAGGAAAGGAGGAACAAGAGATGATCAAATGGCCACAAGAATTAGCCAGATCATGAAAAATAACATTAAGTGGAAGTTGAAAGGCCTGCCCAATCATCCTATAATGTTATTTACTAGCACATTTCTTCAAATCTTGTCCTAGACTGTGTAAGTGCAGCCAAGCAGACAAGATTATGGACTTTGATTTTGCAAGGGCAGACTCAATGACTTTTGAAGCCTGCCTTCATTCTGCTCTGAGGGTAAGAGTTTGTGCTCCCTCCTTTTCCCTCTGTTCATCCCTAAATCCTTACAGCCCTGGAAGGATCACCTGGCCCTTCCACATAGGCCCAGGGAGAGCTCAGCAGAGACGGATGGATACGAAGACCCAGGGGGCTGCTAGAGCCAGGCAGGCATTTGCATAACTCCCATCTTTCCCAAACAAATGTCTGAGCTCCACAGAATGTTCAGGACATATCTCATTTTGACCAATGTCCCTGTACCATCATTATGCTGTTTATTTCTGCCCATTCTGAATTTGAATGTGAAGTGTTCATAAATTAAGGCACATGCAGATATGTTTTGAGATAACTGTCCTTTACTAAATGAAAACTGCTTTTAAAATTCTTATGAATGCTTAATATGTAGAGCATTAAAAAGTATCTGCAGGCTCCAGGATTTTTTTGGGGTAATTGTTTTTTTGTTACAACATGTTTTTACAAATTGGTTATGTTTTATCCTGCTGGTCCTTTATTGTGCTCCTGTCCTTCCCAGAAATTCTAAGTTTTAAATGAAAATATGTGACCTGTGTATGATCAACTTTCGTTACTTTTGTAACTTGTTCAGAAAAGTAAGTTAGCCACTAAACATGACAAGTTTATTTGTTCATTTATTTATTTTTAAATTCTAATTAGAGAAAGGAAAAGGGTGTCAAGAGTCTTTAGTGATTCACATTTTAACAACCAGGTTATAATTTATTAATTCCCAACTTATAAAATTTTCACAACCTCTTTCCACAGGAGTCCAAGAGCAACTCAAATTTATTTATTGTTTCTACATAGGGTGTCATTAAATATTTGTTATCTCCTAAAGTTTGTTGGGAAACGGGATTATTTTCCACATCAAATCACACCAATGCTAATGGGAAAAGCATTAGATGTTGACCCAGCAAATTAAACTGTAAAATATGAGGCTCATTGTTATTATTACATACAGGACACATTTTCTGTGCTCCTTATTAAAGCCATCTTAATAAAACTCATTGTATTTTAGTCATGTTTTAAAATAATTATGCCAGAATACAAAACACATGAATATACAAAGAGAACAAGTTCCACTTGAATATGTTCAATTTAACTCTTTAAAATAATTTTCCAATTGGTCTCTTTTGACATTTAAATTGATCACCTACCAAGAAAAAGAAAAAGACACTGAGAGTTGTTTATGCTTTTCTTAAAGCTTCCAAAGATCCTACTTCTATTTTCCTTTGTAACAAAACCAAAAATTAATTGTGCATCTGTGGAGCTCATCTATGCATATTTCCATAAATTCTCATTTCTAACCCTTTGTGTTTTATTGCAATTTTTTTGTAAGCTTGAAAGTGTCCTATCATTGGGTTGAGTGTTCTCTCCCTCTGGTGGCTACTCTTGCCTGGAGAATTACTGTGAAAACTCTCCTTCTCCTCTGATTCCCTTATGGATCTGCACTCCACAGTTTGCTACAATGGACCCTGCCCTAATTCATAGGACTCTTACTGGGACATGGTAATTTTTAATATTTTAAAACCAGAAATAGGATTCCTTTATCATCAGTGGAAATGGAATCAACATAGAAACTGGGATTTAGTGGATGTTTAATCTGGCCAATCATAGAGACTTGCCTCAGGATGAGACAGATAATGACCAGGGTTCTGTTGATTAGCTCTGAGCTGGATTCAAAGAGAGTCTAAGGTTTGGCTCAGACTGTTTGTGTTTGCAGGTGTCACAGGTCGCCTATGAAATCAGATCATATGTTCCATGTTGACACTGTTTCGTGTGTTTGGTGAGGAGTGAGGGCTTTATCTCCTCTGCCTTTCTGATTTAAAAAAAAAAAAAAAAAAAAGTAAATTTTTGAAGACTGAAATTTATTGCACCATGCAAGATTCTTAGTAATTTTGTGTTGGGAATCACAGAGCCAATGACTACAGCAGGCTCAGCTGGTTGCTCATCCTACTCCCATTGGAAACATGGAGCTTTGCCCACATACCAATTCCTTATGAAAGGATATAAATGATTGACTCTTTATGTTAACTCATGTTTAAAGAACTGAAACAAAGGTGGTTTTTTTTTTTCTGGTGCCTTGTGGTGCACATCTGCATAGGAGGAGATGGACCATCACCACAACTCCCAATACACAGCACACACTGGAGCTTGTAAGCTCACCAGTCACAATGCTTCCAGACTTTTTTTCTCTGGAATAACTGCACACACTCAGCAGGCAGCTCTACATTCAATGCTCTAGCTATGACATGGGCCAGCACTGCTCTTCCCTGCTTTCCCTGCTGTTGAGATGTCTCTTCACTTGCTCATTCACTCACAATTCTAAAGATGCAAGTATCTCACTTCCAAATCAGAGCGTGAATCATTTGCACTCTAACGCTGCTGGACTTTTATTGGCTGCAATAAAGTGGCATTCCCATTCCTTTCTTACCAAATACTTCATAGACTTGCTAAATTTTGGTAAATGAATACCTCTTCTTAAAAATGTAACATAACTGTGAATTTCCCCTGCTACTTGAAACCCGTAATTTTTCAAGACAGACCCTTAACTGTGACAAGGTTGAGAATTCATTATGAATTTTGTTATAGACTCCAAACTGAGCTCTCAGGTCAAGTCTTGTTTCAGCAGTTCCTGATTAAGAGGCCTGTGTGAGAGCCTTGTGAGATAATAGGAGGTCCTGCCTTCCTGATGTTTGAACTTTCTGCCCTGCTCCCAAGGAAAGATAACACTTACCATATTTCGTGATCTTTTTAAGTCAGCAAGAACTAATAAAGTCCTCTGTAATTTTGAGTTAAGTAACTGACTCTTTTAAGTTCAGAAACTCTACAAAAAGGCTCCTACCTGTATGTATTTCCCATTAAAAGGTCCCTGACTCTTAAAGAATGAGGTGGAAATTGAGTATTAACCCTTACAGTGGAAATACTGATACGAGATAAGATAGATGAATAAGCGCTGGACACAGTTTAAGGAGTCCAACCTTGAAGTCTGTAGACCAGGTCTTAAGGAGTAGGTAGAGGAAACAAGCAGGGCCATTTGGGGCATTTATCTGGGCTCTGTCCCTACCTCATAAAAATTGAAGTGGAAGATCCAGTATTTGGATCCCCTCACAGCAGGCTGGTGAGAATCCAAGAGGTACAGCTAGTCCAGATTCTGTTACGTGGGCATATTTTCACACTGTCCTCATAGCTGGGAGCTTTATAGTCCTCTGGCCTTGGTAAAACCTCTAGGAAAGCCCTCTGGAATTTAGCCATGTTCATTTGCTGTAGTCACAGGAGTAACTTCTGGCCTGAATACTTGCAGCTGAGGCACTGTGTAGTTCTCTAAACAGAGGAGTAAAGTATGTCCTACTCTTACCTGAAGACCTGAGGCATACCTTAAAATTGCACATTGATTTTGGGAAAATGGATTCAAATGGGCTGGAAAATCTCTATCTTTGGAGGTTTCATCTTTTCAAACAGATGAAGTCCTGAGCAACCTGCTCTGGCCCTGGTCCAGGCAGGAGGTGAGACAAGAAACCTCCAAAGGTTCATTCCAAAGTAAATGTTTCTATGGTTTTATGACCCTATAGCTCTTTTATTTTGGAGTCTAAGGTTCTTTGTCGTACTAGGAATTTTCCATTAAGGCCACCTCAGCTCATAACCTCTGATGTAATGGATGTACTACATGTGCCACACTGCTGGGGCCAGTAGTCCCAGCCTCGGACTTGCACAGAAGAACAACCTATTGCCTTTTAACGAGACATTGTAAAACATGTGAATACCTGCCTTCCAAATAGTGTTAGCCCTAGCAGCAGCAGTAATCTTATATGGTTTCAAAGCCCAGATAGCCTGGATCTGAAGAACCCTTTCCCAGAAAGGAATGTTTTACCAAGGAGTGATCTGAGCCAGTGTAGGGTCAGTGACCAGGCAGTCCTGCCAAGGCATGCTCTGCTTCGTAGCACAGACTCCATGTGGGTCACACGTCCTGCTGGCTAATGCCACCACCCTGGCCACCGTCCCTCCTTCTGTCCGTCACTCAGCAGCTCTTGGGCGGCCAGCACAGAGTGTACAGGAGGGGCATGCAGAGGCTGTAAAAAAAGAATCCACCATAAAAATAGCTCAGGAGACTCCTCACACCAAAGCTGGAAATAGCAGAGAAAACACCTCCCATGCTGGTTCAGGGGTGGCTGCACGGTGGGGAGGAACCTCTCCTTGAGCTACAGCTCCTGGTTGTCAGCTTGCATTTCGACCGAGCCACTGCAGGCTCCTGAAGCTGTGTGTGTTCCCTCAGAGGCACCACACGTTTCCTAACGGTGTAACAAGGTGATCCCATCAGCCATTTAATGTTTGCAGTGAGCAGCGTGGGAAACAAGCATCACCATGTGCTTCCTACCAGGGATGAGCTGTTGAGGTGGAAGGAGAAGGAGATGATACAAAAAGCCTGAAGCAGAAGTCCGGGGAGGGAGGAAGAAAGGAGATGCAGAGTCTTGTCCAATTTGTTTTACTGCATTTTTTGAGAAACAAATGTATCTGCTGAAATTCAGAATCTGCTCTAAATAGAGAACAGATGTCATCTTTAAATATGCTTTCCAGTTCAAGCTCCTGGTGCCCAGGAGAAAGACTATAATTTTTTTTATATCTTACATAAGAGAAGACAGAGGGAGCAGGGGAGGGGGGAGCATTGAGGAATCAGGGCAGGAGTCATATAAAAATTTTTATGTGGTTTACAAGGAAGAAGAATGCATTAAGAGGGGTTTTTTCCTTCTTTTTAACCCCTTAACAAGTTAGGGATATTACTACTGGCTATGGATCTTACCAGAGGAATGAAAGAATGCATTCCTAAGCCCAGGGTTTTTTTCTGTGGTTTCAGAAAAATCTATCAATGTGCCAGGGTGTCTGATTATTGAGCCCCTGCCTTGGTGTCACACGACACAAATGAGTGCCACACAGCATGGATTGAAGATTCACAGAGAAAAAGCTGTTGGAGTTTGATAGTGTTCTGGATGTCAAGGAAATCTAAAAATACCAAATACAACCGACAAATACAGCCGACACATGTGCAGTGCTTTAGCAAGGCGAACATCTGGGGCTATTTCAAAAGCTCCTCTTTTTTTTTTGTGCTGCTTATTATGCTACCAGAGAGCAGCAAAGTACAAATAATAACTTAGCAGATTTTTTGCACTGCTTCTAAGTTCAGCTACAAAGACAATAAAAACAATAACGCAGAAAATTAATATATGCCAGCTTACTGCCCCCATTTATTCTAGACTTAGAGGATACTTATATGTGCTCTTCTGCATCCCTCTCTAGTTTTCTAGGATAATTACTATATTGTGGATGTATACGCACATTTTAAATGTATACATCGATATTTCCTTTATGGTGTGATTTAACAGATTTGCAAACTCTTTACTGAGTTTTCAGACTCTAAATGAACTTCATATGACAAGATAGAAATAATAATGGTGTCACCTACCATTCAAAAATATGAATTCTGTTGACATGGTACTTTTTATACTGTGATGTCAATGCTAAAAGTTTTCCTTTAAGTCAAAATCAGCAAAATAAGGATCGAGGTCCAAAATAAATAAAACAGTTTTGCTCTTCCATGGAAGTAGCTTTGCTATAGGCTTTGATGAGATGAGGATTTCACTCAGTCATTTTTGTTTATTAATTTATACTGCACAGTCTTTTTTTAAATAAGACTACTTAAGGGAATGATCACAACTGCAGTCTCTCTGTCATGCATGCTTAACAGATTGGGGCCAAAGGTATACCAACTGCACAAGGCTTCTTGCAAGTCAAAACAAATAGCATCATTTTGGAATCTTCTGGATCAAACAATAACTTTCCCAGATACATGCATATTAGAAGCTTTTGTCAGAAGGAAAGTATTTTGCCAGGATGGAGCAGCAACAGGGGACAAAGGGTGTAAAATGTCAGCATCCAAGGCCAGAGTCTGTTTTAAGGGGCCATGGAGTTCATCCAAAATGAAGATGGGGGGACAGGAAAGCTTTTTTTTTTTTTTTTAATTGTATCTTTCAAATTGTTCAGCTACACAGGGATGCTAACAGCTAACTGAATGGATCTTTCCTTTGGATTGTGTATTTCTGCCCATCCTCAGATAGGCAATCAGTACTATCGCCTGGAAAGTAAACTTAAAATCAGCTTATGGAAGTACCACTCAGAGTAGCACAAGAGCAGTACAAGTTCACACTGTGTTGGGCTGTAGGTACACACAGAGCTATGAAGGCCAGCCAAAGATCTACCTACTGGATGGTGTCTGCTATCTCTTTGTTTCAGCAAAGAAATTGCTTCAGACATCAGAGGGAGGAGGACAAGGTAAAAGCATTGAAGGATATCCTGTTTGTCAAGAACTTTGACTTCCATATCGCCAAAAATGTTGTAAGAAATGCCATCATCTTGTAAAGTGAAAATTAACCATATTGGGCAAAACCGTACCAGAGAATACTGACCATATAAACTCACTGGCTCATCTTTTGGCACATGGTGACAGCCTGCTCATATCCATCTAGGATTTCCATTTTGAGGGATGTCCAGCCTCCCTGGACACCTTTGCCCTTCAGGACTGCCTCTCAAGGGGCACTGATGACTGGCCATGTAAACTCACTGGCTCGTCTTTTGGCACGTGGGGACGGTCTGCTTGTACACGTCTAGGAATTCCCTCTTGAAGAATGTCCAGCCTCCCTGGACACCTTTGCCCTTCAGGACTGCTTCCCAAGGCACTCTGACAGCTGGCCTCCTAAAAACAGTCTGCCCTCCTAAAAACAGTCTGCCCTCCAAAAAAACAAGGTGACAGTTCTGCTGGCACCCCTCCTTACTTCTCCAAGAAGTAAGGTCACTATAATTTCATGATCACTTTGCCCAAGGTGGCCTCTGACCATCATATCACCCACCAGGCCATCTCTGTTCCCAAAAAAAGGTCCTATGGGTGCCTGTCCTCTTTGGTTCCCTCACCATCTGTGTCAGAAAGTTATTTTCCAAACACTCCAGGAGCCTCCTAGACTATTTCTTCTCTGCAGTATTGTATTTCCTGAAGACATCTGGCATGTGGAAGTCCTCCACAAGAACAAGGGCCAGTGATTGTGAGACTTCCCCCAGCTGCTTACAGCTACCTTTTATTCTGAAGAGGCAGCTCATTCTAGCTGCCTCTTCATCCTAGCTGGATGGTCTCTATCAGACTCCCACCAGGATATGTGTCCTCTTGGCCTTCCCTCTGCCTCTCACCAAATAACACTCAACCATATTGTCACTATCACTAAGCTCCAGACAATCAAAACACTTCCATCTGACTGGGATGGACTTTCCAATGGTATTTTTCACCTATTTATTTAAGAATTTTAATTGGGTAGTCATCAAACAGTAACTGTTAGAAAAGTCACGAATACACATGAATAGTTTTTGCATGTCCATCCTTACCATGGTGCCTGTGGGTACCATTTACAATAGGTATTTTACACCACAGCCACCAGTACCTATCAGAACCGCAGAACTCCTCCTGCTGTCAAAAATGAGGAGGCTCTGCAAAGCTGTTAGGACCAGCCACAAAGCATACATTGGATATTGCATCCTCACACATTAAACAGTGGCCAGGGAGTCATCATTTTGCTTTCTTAGTCTCTTTCCCTAAAAAGAAAATGGAAATAAACAACAACCTTTTTTACTTTCTTACCCCTCTGCCCCCAGTAAAAACATCAAAGTGTGATCAGCACAAAACTAAGCAATAAATGAAATGGAATATTTTGGGGTGAGCAGGTGTTCCACTTTCAGATCATCTTTAAAACCTCAACAGGGAGAGTTACAGGCAAGCTGCATAACCTGAAGAATGGCCAGATCATAGGATTTGTAATTAGAGTGAGTACATGGTGCTTCCTCACTGGGGAAAAAAAAGAGGTGAGCAGCTGTCTCAGCAATATTGAAGTCAGTGAGGAGTCCCAATGAAATCAGATACTCATCTGCAGAGAGAGCAAGTCCCGTACATCCATCAGGCAGGCATGTGTCACAGCTAGTTGAAGAGAAATGGCTTCTAGAAAGTTAAGCTTCCTCTGAAACCTCAGTACATCTATTAATAAGGGAGAATGAAAAGAAGGCTAGAAAATAAACTAGAAATACAAGCAGTAGTCACCTGAGGCTGCACATGATTACTTCACTAAAGCACATTACATGCCTCTACAAGGAGAAAAATTCAAAGAATACTTTATTGCATTAGCTAATGGTAAAAATAAACTAGTGTGGCTTACGTACTTATGTGTAACAATTTCAAGACTTGAACAATTATTTGAAACCTGATTCTGACTTTACACTTGTTCTATATAGGATTAACTGCATTTATATTGAGATAAATTTCAATGGAATTGTGCACACATCCATCATTTTAAACAGACAGAGATGTTCCCAAGCTTTTGCCTAAGCTCTGAAAAGATACTAGGCCATGTCTGAAGAACTAGGAGTTCTAAGTTTTATCCTGCACTGTGCAAATATTATTTTGCTGCTGCAAGGCAATGTGGTCAAGATGATCAGTAAAGAAGCCTGGGAGCCAGAATAATAAGCAACACCATTTTCAATAGATGCTGACCTGAGAGGTCTCAGAGAGAGGGAAATTCACACAACTGTGTCTTTTCCCTCTGTTCTGCTGCTAGCACTCTGCCTCATATTGATTCTGCACAGCAGCTCAGCTTTGGTCTCACTGCAGGCCCCCATGTGCCAGACCTAAGCAGTCACCGCCGCACCGGGAGACAGCGGGGACAGCACTGTACACAACACATACCTTTCCCCTGGCTCTTCCCAGGTGAGACCTGCTGTTATCACCACTCAGCAAGCAGGGCTGCAGCAAGAGGCACAGAGCTCCCTTCTTGCCTCTCACACCCTCTCTCTTCGTGTTTACCAAAGTCTCATGGCCATTTTGAGCTCCTTTGCTGCCGCCTAAGTGGATCCCGCAATGCACTGACAGCTGCATCCACCTTGTGAAGTCACAGCCTGGGCACCCGGGGCAGAGGTGCTAAGAGGTACTCAGGGCCACTGCTGGGTTTCCTTTGAAGCCAAGAGAAGGGGCCAGAAGCGAGCAGCAAAGATGAAAACCCACTCAGCCCACTCTTTTTTTAACCACAGAGAGCATTTATTGTGTCTGTGTTGCCATAATGTTTCTAAACAATATTATGACCTGAAAGTGAAACAGAATTAAGTTGGATCTAATTTAAAAGTGCTTCAAAACCAGGTAATTGGCATAGCAGACTAGCAAAATTACATGCCTGCAGGATGAGGTGCCTTTGTTTCTCCTCAGTGGGGAAACAGGCCTCCATGGCAGTACCATGCCTCTTTCTTCCTCTCACAGTCAGGAGAAGCAGAAAAGTAATAGCATCAGCAAATGTTATTCTTCCTTTGGCTTGGAACAGACAGTGCTTCCCAGGCAATTGAAATTGGTACCGTTCTGTGACAGTCAGATAGCAATTAATCTGCTCTCCCTACACAGCTAGATCCAATGGGGCTTCCATCTGTCCACCCTAAAACTCATGTTGGGCTGGGATCTGTGGGGAGATAAGCCTTTCTGACTGTTCCTGCTGCACAGACAGCATGGCTGCACAGCCTTGTGCAGCAAAGAGGGTGAATGCGCCTTTGTAGCTCAGCCCTGTCCTCCTCTGTCCTGGGAAGGGAGGACTTTGTCAGCAGGACTATGCCAAAGGGCTTGGAATGGTCTCCCTATTTATTGCATAATGCAGATGTGTAGAAATGGGTGCAGGGACATAATGTAGGCCCAAAGACAAAAACCTGCCAGCATTTGCCAGCACGTGTCCTGGGTGCGAACTTCCACCTGAAACACAGGTGACAATACACTGAAACACTGTACACATACAAAAAAACCCTCAATGGCAATTTACATCCTTCCTGACAATGTCTAAATTTGATTTACAGCTGAGTAATATTACTGCATCTCTGTAAGAGTTGGGAGAACAGGCTCAGGTCCAAGGACAAGGGATTTGCCCCACAGGTTAGCCATGGGAAAGTTTGGTGTTTCAACCAAAGCCAGCAGCCCTGTGAGATGATCCATCTCATGGGGATTGCTTCTCTAAAACTTGAGTGAGCCACAGCTGTAAAGGTGACCTTCTCTCACTTGCCATGACTGTTTCAGATCAGAAACCTGATTTTCTATGGCTCGGACTAGGAGAGGTGGACCCTTCCCTTTCTTCTGCATGAATCCAAGCTTCTACAGTAAACTTTCCTTTCTTTCACTGATAGTTTTTGACCAGGTCAGTATTTTGGGTCTCAATTTGATAAGCTGGCATGGCTTGATAACAGAATTTTTGCAGGGCTTTTTACTAGTAGTTCTTTTTAATGGTTTGAATTAATAGTATGTTATGAATTTACACTGCATGTCATAAATTTTAGGCTTATGTGTTTCCAGCAGAACAAACATTCTGAATTTCCCAGGCAGACAGCTGTCATCTAACTCACAGGTCCACCCATGTAGTCCACCCTAGCAGCAGGCACAGTTACAATGCCCCAAAGCAGCAGAATTTTTTGGTTAGCACAATGCAACCACTTTACTTCTAATGATCTTGTAATGCTGAGCTCTAATTGAATTTTTAATTTCTTTTATAGTATTCAATCCTGCAAACTGCTAAGTTCTACACTCAAACAAGCTGCAAGATGAGCTTATAAAGTTTTCTACGTTTGCCTGTTTTTTTTATAAAAAGAGTGTATAATGACATATGTTCTTTGAACCAGTGCTTATCAAGTGAAGTTGTTTGCTAATAAAAGTTTGTTGGTTTCGTAATACACACAGAAATGTGTAACTGGGCTATTCAAGCAAACTTAAACTCCTACTCTAGGCTGATTGTTTGTGTTCCTTACTTCATCTGTAATTCATTGCAGAATATTCTACAAAGTAAACTTGACATATATGAAGCTACAAAATAATGTTATTAATATTTAATTAATAACTAAAAGACTCATTGCACAATTAAGAATTTTTAAAGTCACCTGTATGAAATATCATAAAGATACTGCATAGACAAGTTATCATGCCTGTGTTAATAGACTTTGTTACAAAAGTGTTCTTTTGACAATAAAAGCACTTATTTCAGCTCTGGCTTCATCGGCACGGGACTCTTGCAAAATGAAAGCATGCAGAATCTTAACCTACAAGAAAAAGAGAGTCTGAGAAGACACTGTAAAATGAGAAGTTTGTAGAAAAAATCCAGTTGAAAGAAAAGGCTTCTAGTGAGACATTGCAATTAAAGGGAACACCTACATACATCAGCTAAGTGAAGATTTGTTCCTTTGTCCAACAAGAAGAGGACATATTACAGAAGCACACTGCATAGTCAGCTGAAGGAAATGCACTAGTTTGTCTTCTTCTGGATGAATAATTAACATGCAGTTAATTAAAAGGAAAAATGTATGCTAATGCATTCAAGTGAAGTTTTTAGCTGCTCCTATATATGTTTTAGAAATCAAATGTGTGCAAAACAACTTATTTTGCAGGAACAGGGTACTAGTTGAAAACATCAGCTGTGCTTAAATATAATGCCCATTATATGTTATCATTCCGTGACTAGAGAAAACTTGTAGCTGCAGAAAGTGTATTACAAAAATTCTGTATCCTCCTGCACTGAGTTACATAAAAGTGAGCAGAATCCAATTGAAATTCAATTAAAAATGAGATAAAGCAGAAGCATAGACCTCGCTTATATATGGGACTTCCTCCAGCTTCATCCTTTGCATTGTCAAAACTCAAACAGACGGAGCAGAAGGAGTGCATTCAGTTCTGAAACTGAAGCCAGAACAACAAGCAGAAGATCCAGGCAATCTGCTGTGTTCCTCACAAGGAGAATTTACAAATAGTGGGAATGTTTTTAATTGTCCGTCTCTCACAAAAAGAAAGGAAATAGCCTAATGACAACACAAAGTTTTAAAGTCAGACACATCTGGGAGTATTGTGTTAATGCTCTGTGTACAAACAACAGGTGTAAAAGTTCAAGCACCAAAAACTAACATACTGTAAACTCAGGAGGGGAATTAAAAGAAGAATCAAACTGGGAGAAATACTGGAGCAGATCTATTTCTGTCAGTATTGAGTGATGTGGTATGTGTTGTGTCAGCCCTTCTTGTTCACCTTTCTTCCCTACTCCCTCCAAGGCACACATTTATGTGTGGCCTGTACAGATATTGTCCATCTGATATGTGTAATCAATGGACACATTACCTGCATTGCATGCATGTTCTCAGTGTTTGTGCTTCGTCAGGCAGGTGTGAAGTGGTCTGTCTTCCTGCATAGGTAGGCCAGGCCTTAAAACTTTACAAAACAAAGTGGCTATCTGAAATCTGATTCAGCAGTCCATGGTGCCTATAAAATGTCCTCTCTTCCTTGCTGGCAGCCAATGCAATTCCCCTTCTTCTTACCAGGTGTAACCCAATTAACCCAATGCAGCATTATCTCTGGGGATAAGGTAAGTTTCTACCATTTGCAGAGGTGATGGATGCTGTGCATCCATCTGATGTGGTGATGCAGCTGTGCTCAAAACAACCCTCCGTGTTGCATGCAGGCTCCAAGGCACTCTACAGCATCAGAAACGTGGGCACTGACTGAATTTTGATATGACTGTGGCACTTACCAAGGAATGGGGAAACAAACTTCCCCTCAAACCCTATTCTGGGTATTTATTTTGTCACAGCTATGTTCACATACAATCCACGTGATTCCTGTCTGCTGTGGCACGGGGCAAAGCATATGCAGCTTGCACACATGTGACCTTTTGTGCCTAAGCAAATGCATATTGCAGAGGGAGCAACTATAAAACCTATATATTTAAATGTGAATATTATAATATTGTCTTCGTAATTATCATTCCCCTTGCTAGTTTCCAAGATGCTCAGGGAGGATCAAAACACAGCTGCTTCCCTACTGAGAATTTTCACACTTATCCCAGCCCCAGGTTTGTTTCCATCCCGGCCAACAGACGGCTCGGAGCTGCTGGTCCCCGGGCATGGCAGAGCTACGACTGTTGACTGTTACTTTTGAAAGAAGGCTAAAAACTGACAGGCTGTTTGAATACAACTAAGGAGGGAAAAGGAAAAGGACTTTGCTCAATCCAAATGATGGTCTTGCGAATCTTGACTGTTTTCCTTTAAGCCAACTAGCGATTTTTTTTTCCTTGTGTCTACAAGAACATCAGCATTTGAAACACCAATGTGGGCTTAAGGAGAAAATGGATTTTCACCATATGAACCGTATGCATAATTTCCAGATAGGAAATGGCATGTTACTTTATTCACATACATTCACATTCATTTATTCACATGAAAAATAGTTCATATTCTCAGCTATGATTGACATAAGGTACGAAGAGGATTTCTTCTGTAAAAAAGCAAACAAATTATGAGGAGTAGGAAGCAATAAGGTTGTTTATTAACACTCTTCTATCTTCACCCTCCTGCCCACCCCATCACCCATGAGATGGCATTCCAAATCCTTGACACAAAATGATAATATATAATATCAACCATACGTTCTCTGCCATTCCCATCTGAACCTCCAGCACTGCAAATGTAGTCATCTTCTTTCCACAGCGGGAAATAGCAACATTCATACTTGTGCATTACCTTTATTTGGCACTCAAATCCCTGTGAAGTAGAAATTTTACCATTTAGCACCATCCCAGCCTCACAAAATACAGCCTTTCAAAGGATAAAGATAAGCCTATGGTGTCTGAACAGATTCAAGATGCTTTACTAGCATTCTCACAAGGCTCCTGTTTGATTTGCATGATTATTTGGGTGATGGAGGTTAACTATCCTGAGCAATGGGAGGAAATCAAACCATGATCTTACATGCACAAATATGCATGAGGGGTTTTATTTCATTTCCTGCAAGATTACTGGCAATGCCTATAGTAACGCCTATTTTGTTAATTTTAGCTTTTATTACAGCCATCTCCAGGAAATAGCAACATTCCCAGAGATAATCCTTGAGCAGAAAAGAAAGTACATTCATGGAATACATTACTTGTTGCAAATTATTGACCCGAGGCAAAAATGTTTATCAGCCTTTCTAATTTGGTGGCATAGTACAGCTCCTGGTGCATGATGAGCTCAACAATTAACTGGTTGCACCGATGCTTTAAAAAAAATAATTATACAAACAGTGCTGAACGCAGAGATAGTTTTCCACCATTTACATCAAGGGGCAACGTTGTGCTCATTTCCCTTGTGCAAATTCTGGCACTGAATGAAACAAGACTGATTTTTTTGTTTCCCCATGGTTTGTGTCAGAAATCAGGAAAATTAAGTTTAATGAAAAATTTAGTCAAAGCAAAACTTAGTAGTATATTACAGAGATCTCAAAGTTTATAAATAACAGCAGGTAACTTCAAAGAATATCAGGTAGCTGTGCTGGACTCAGTGTGAATTCCCTATCACAGCAAGGCAAGAGGAGGAGAAGGAGGAGGAGCGACATCTGATCCTTCAAGGTTCAGTAAACGTGGAGCAATTGTAATTAATCTTAAGTGACTCGTGATGCAGTATCACTGTGGCACAGGACTGATGACAGGGAGGTGTTCCCAGGAGACAGAAGTGAGCAATTTGGTGCCTCGTGGACAGTGCTCAGAGACACGAGAGAAGTCTGACTTAGCAAATGTCAGGGTGCATCTAGAATGACTAGAGGTGAGCCAATGTCCTGGTGGGGACACGGAGGACAGGATTCCCTCCTGCCTGTTTACTGGAAATAGACACAAAGCCTGGTCTGCCAGTTATGGAAAGTTCCTCTCCAACCAGCACTATCCCTTACTCTTTGTTGTATAGATTTTTAAATAAACACATCAAATTAAGAAAGAACTGTTCCTGTGTTTATGGAGCTTGCTAGAAAACTTGCAAAGGTCTGTGCCAGCTGGGTCACTTCTGTGTAGATGCTCATGGCATGGATGACATGTCTGGTGTGTCCTCAAGCATGAAGCTTCCCAAAGGGGTAGAGAAAACAAACATAGGATTGAGGGAGTGGGCTCACCACCTTGTGGGAGCAGCCTGAGGTGGAAATAACAATTAAGGGTTATTGTTCTGCAATGGGAGACACTGGGATTAGGTACTGACAGGGATTTGGGGGGTAATTTCCCCAGATTTTCCTTTAATATGAACTGATTGGGTTTTTTTTGGAGGTTAATGTGTGATGCTTGGTAGAACTTAATTAAAATTGGCCAGAAGCCAGGCCATCTAGCTCTGTGGTTGTTTTCGCTTTTGTTATTTGAGGAACATTGGACTGGTTCAATACTTCCAGTGAGGGAGAACTGACACACATGCCAGGTGCTTGGGGAGGTGCTGTTTGCAAGAGGGCTCTTCCCAGTCTCAAATGGATCATGAAAAGATTGGGTAGCACGGGGAATTGCTGAGCCACTGGGCATATCTCCTTTCGGAATAATGCTCTCTGTTCCTGACAGTCCTCATTGGCGTTCGGGCTGTTTACCCATGTGGGTGAGAGAGACCCAGTTCTGCCTTCAAACATCTTTGAGAGTAAATTGTGGTGTGGTGTGGTGTGATAGCATGACAGAATGGGTTTAGGGAGGAAGAGCAGGGAGAAATCAACAAGATGCCTCTATCAGTCATTAAAAATACGTATGTATGTAATATATATACATATCTATATCTATATCTATATCTATGCATATATATGTATATATGTGTATACAAATATGTCTGATCTATACATAATGTATACAAAAAGTTATGTAATTTAGCTCTTTAGCTTTCACTTCCTTCCCCAGAAACTGTTTATGTGTTTCTAAGCGTGATTTTCCACTGCTCTCCCAGGGGGGCAGGGCCTCATTTCATGTGATGAAGTGTCTTTTCTAGCTCAGAGGGAAGTGCTTCTGCTTCTGAAGTCAGCGTCCTCAAACTCGGG
This sequence comes from Molothrus ater, assembly GCF_012460135.2. Lineage (NCBI taxonomy): Eukaryota > Metazoa > Chordata > Aves > Passeriformes > Icteridae > Molothrus > Molothrus ater. The sequence continues at coordinate 92,762,780 of NC_050478.2, read as the reverse complement.
GCCTGCTTGTGGTGAACTCTCACCCAGAAGTTTTAGGTGACCACTGTTGCCTCTCATGTGCCTGTGGCAGCTGTCACAATCAAAAGTACCTGTACTCCAGCTAGAGCTGAAGCGATTTAAGTCAAACCATCAAAACCAATTAAAACAAATAACTAAGCACACAGAAGAATGCACTCAGCCTAAGATGATCCAGTAGACCAAAGCATCTGTGCACCCAGCTGTTTGGTGTACAAAGCAGATGTGACAAGATGTTTGGGCCTGGTGTTGTTTATGTATCAGGAGATTTGGGCTGGATGGATTCACAGGATATAACAAATTTATCCTGGCTTGTTCTTTTGATACAGCCTATTCCAGGGGACAGACACGTGGCATACAGAGAACCCGATGTGTCAGGAACACTGAAATCTGTATATTCACTGACAGGCTGACAGGTCTCTATAAAAGCCAGATCAGGGAATAAAAGCTCTTTTTTGGAACTTCTAATTCTTAAAAAATAATTTTTTTAACTCTTGTTGAGAGTATGTTTAGTAATATGGAATACAGCAAAATTATTCTTGGTGTCTTTTCACAATTGTTGTTCAATAAAATTCCAACAAGTTTATTGTAATGTGTTCTGACACATGGGATTTTATAGTGTGGATCTCCTAATATTTGGGATTTCAATTCAAGCACTGGTTTTGGAGTCAAATGCTTTGTGACAATCTTATTCTTCCCGCAACTTCTTACCCCCAGAGTTTTGATCTCTTCTGGTTGCAGAGAAAAGCCTGGAAACATAACCCATATTAAGTCTCAAACACCAGACGGCAAACAGAAATATACAAAATTTTTTTTTCATTCTCCTGATTTTTTAACAGTTAGAGTTGGCAATATTGCAACTGGAATTTGGTTTGAATGAAGACTAAGGGCTGAATGCCAGCTTACTCTCTCTGTCTCTGAAGAAAAGCAACGCTTGGAAATGCCTGGAAATGAAGGGCCTTGATTCACGACTTCCTTCCATGGCAGCTCATGCTGCCTTTACCCTGCTTGTAAGCCTAGATGCTAATATTCATGTATATTCCTAACTGTGTCCAAATCCAAACAGTACAAATAGTCTTTTTCTTTAGAACATAAGCTCAGGTAAAAAATGCTTTGATTTCTGTATATGTGAAATCTGGATCTATTTTAAATAAGCCCATCTCTACCTAAAACCCATCTCTGAAACTCCTAAAACAGGCTATGTCAAATAATCTGAATTTTTTAAATAAATAATAGTTTACTGTCTTATTTCTTCTGCAAGATTTTTCTACAAGAAATATTGTGAATTTGAAAAGCACTGATTATACTCTCTGAGTAAAATGGCTTCTGAATTCACATGCCTGGACTGTAATGCTTCCTCAAAGCCACTAAATACTGGAATTCAATAGAAAAGGAAAAGTTAGTTCAACTGCTCTGAAAAATGCCAATAATTTTAGTGACTGCAGTCTTTTCTACCAAAAATTTCCAGTCTGTTGGTTTGCCTACCAATAATGTAACCTTCTCTTTTTTGATTGAAAGAGGGTAATTTGTCAATTTCTTTTTAGTAAATGAGAGATTAGTGTGAGGGAAAAAAAGCCTTACATCTCTCCCATACCACCCCAAATCCTTTGTGTACCTAAATATACCAGAGCCCCAAGGGTGAACTGTACATGTTTGTGTGCATGTTCCTGTACTGCCAGCAATGTTTCTTACACTGCTGAAACAGCACAGGCTCACAACTTACAAAAGGTAGTTAGCACAGCTTTCCAGTCTGTGGCTCAACTTTGGGGCTTTGGACCTCAGTGTGCTCTGGCAAACCATAATGAACATTTCAAACAATACAAATGAAATGCTCTCCTTACAACAAAGGATGTTGTTGACAAGGTGACAAGTTTGATCGGTCACATGAAATGGAACTGGTGCTACAGGTTTTGAGTGTTGTCTCCTGACAACTCATGCATTAAGTTACAATATACTCATATATATAGATCTTGAATACATCCAGGAATCAATGGGGAAGGCAGTAAAACATCTGCTCTGAAGGCTTAAGTTTGACTAAAATGATCCATAAGCATTGTCCTGGTGCTTCTCTCCATTGTGAATAACATAGGGGCTGCTTGTGAACATGCCTCAGAAAGGCTCTTCATTTTAGTAACAGGTAAATAATCCAAATTTGCCCTGATCTGATGCATTTCCCAGCACAATCCACCCCAGCAGTCCTGCAGCACGCACTCTCACACGAGCCATGCATGGCAGTGGACAGAAGCAGGCCACTGCTGTTCTCAGAACTGTCTCACCCATTGACTTTCCCTGGCAAGCACAAGGTTTCTGCAGCAGCAGTGTGTTACCTCAGCTGCCAGTGTCTTCTGTCACTGAAATATTTTCCATCAAAGGGAAACCTCTGCGAAGCAGCAGAGCACAAGGGCTGGCTGTCAGCTTAAACTCTTGTAATGCTTAACCCGTTGCCTCCCCGCCACAGTGACTCTTCAGATTAAAAAGATTCCCTTTGCTTTTGATTAGTGTCCTCCTGACACAGTCTAGTGCAAATATTTGATATAGTAGAAAATCAGATATATTGTCAGCAGGCAGCTGAGGCTGTCTTATGAGTCTATTTTCTTTTTCAGTAATCTGCCTGCCATTTGTGGCCACGGAGTAAGTTCAGTATTAGTATAAATTGAGAAGTTTGCTGCTGTTTGCTGGGGAGAGATAGAAAAATTGTGTCACACAGAGCAATGAGAGGATGCCACTGAAGCTTCCTGATCTTTACAGACTCCTTCACACCCACCCTTTCCCTTTGGAGAACAGACAGGAAAACACCCATTCATACATGCATAAACATACCATGCCTTGCATAGACTACAAAAACTTGCCTGAGCATGGCGGTAAAAACATTGGAGAAAGTACTTTTGTGGAAGAAAGATGAGGATTATGCCAGTTCACCTGAAGCAAAGTTATTGCTACTTGTGGCAGCAAACACTAATGGCTCTTCTAATTAGACATGTTTTTGTTGTCCTCATTCCTTATCAGTGCAGCATAGCCACTGGATTTACCTTGAAAATTCAGATGAGCTCACCTCTGCCCCTGATATGCACAGCCACTGGCCATGTGGCACTGGTGAGCCATGTGCACATCACATGCTGGTGGCATGACAAAGGCAAGATGGGCTCTGCCCCCAAAAGCATGCTTACATAGGCTCTTTCTCGTGCAATTTTAGCCATCATGTGGCAGAGGGTATCAGAGACGCCACACGTGGGGCAGATTGTTTACAATTACGCACCCAGCAAAGGGCCAGAAGCTATAACAAAAAAATTCGAATGTGATTTCTCATCTCAAGACACCAGATCAGCAGTTACCCTTGCTGCTGTGCCCCACTAGCAGCAACCATGAGACAGCAAGAGAGCCACACAGATGCCACACACTGCGCCGGCCTGGGGTGACCCTTAGTTCCAGAATAATCCACTTTATTGTCTAAGGGTAAATTTAAAGCCTAGCAGGAACTGAAGGGGATTGAAAAAGACAAGCTTTTTATAACACAGTTTTTAATAAAAGGTAAAAAAAAAGGGTTTTCTAAAAGCTTTTAATAAAAGCTCTTTTATAACACAGTTTTAATACAGTTATATGGCGTTTTGTCAGTTTTTTTAACAACCTTCCTTTTCCTGGCATTTAGTTTCAGGTTTTTGTCTACAAACCATTAAAAAAAAAAAAAGCATTATCTAGCAGTAGAAAAATAATTCCCATGGAAAAAACCCCACATAGGGTAATATCATTAGGCTGACATGTTTTTAAATAAAGGCCTCTAAAGGCAGGTATGTAGATTCATTCATGTTTAGTCACCTAAGTAAATGGATTAACCCATAGAGCATTAAGCATGTGCAGTTCCCACTGTGTCTGAACATCTGTCCATGACTTAGTGAGGATTTCACTGCCCAGTTCTGGAAGCACAGATGTGAAATTAGCAGTTTTGATTTTAAAACACAGCCTTTATTTTACCAACAATTAGAAGTTATTGGGGTTTTTTGAAGAAAAGGAAAGTGTTTACTGTAGTGGGGAAATAAACAGCACTGCAAAAGTTAATTACAGGAAAAAGTAAAATATTTTTTTCTTTTATGATCAGCACACAGAAATCTTGACTTATGTGAGGCTTGGTAAGCCTCTTTCATGTTGAAATCAGTCTGAAAAGGGAATTAATATTGAGGGTAGGAAGTACTGAGAGAGAAAAAACAAACCAAACCTGTACGTTTTCAAAAAAATTTCAAACTAAACAAAATCCACCTTAGGAGGTTCCATTGTAGCTTTCTTCTGTAACCTAATTTCCTGCTAAAAATTCCCAGTTAAGTATGCTGACAGCAAAGTGTTAAAGGATTTTCTCCTGTCTTCCACCCCTTTCTAGGAATTCATCATCTAGTGTGACTAAGGATGCCATTCTGTGTGTAGAGAATAACCTATTCCCTACTAAAGCATGTGGGTAGTGGATATCTCAAAATGCTGGGCATATGATGGTGGCAATATCAAGTGAATCAGGCATCCTGAGTCAGCATGCTGAATGAAGTGTTCCAAACCTCTGTAAAGGGCAATTCCCTTGGGTCAAGTTCAGGTCACTGGAGCAATGCAGGGAAACCCGTGCAGAAAACGCTGTGTACAGGCCCTGATTTACAAGCTTGATTTATGGCTGCACCACAGTACTTTCAGCATTTCAAGGGACTCTTACACTGAAAATCTGAACTAATTATCTGAAAATAACATCTGTTGCATTCAAGTTACAAAGCGTGCACCTATTATGAGGAGGATCAGAAAAGCACTGATTATTTACGCATCATCTATTTTAACTACCTGGTAGCAGTACTGAAATCATAACAATTTCCTGATCCCTGGCATCCTTAATCACAGAATAAGAGCTTATGGCTCCTCCAGGAGACACCAGAATAATTAACATACCTTTGAAACATCTTCTCCTTTAACAAATGCAGTGAGACTAAGAACACAGCTTTGTGACTAGACCAAGAGGTAAAAAATGCCAGCCATTAAAAAGCAGGTTTGCCAAATCTACTGCTGAGTTGCTTTTTCTGTGCCTATCTGTGTATCTGCTATTGTACAAAAGAGCTTTCAAGAACTGGCCTGAAGAAGCATTCTCATTCTTTCTTCCCATAAAAAAGCAGACCTGGCACAGGCACAGTAAATAAAAATAACAAGCATATGATGCCCAAGATGCATGTGAACATTAAGTGACGTTGGCAGCCCCCGCAAATAGAACTCTGGTTAAAAATAGCCTTTGTCTAAATGTGGAAAGTGAGTAAATATAGTAGCAGTTTCAGCTTACTACAGAGGCTTACAGGCTCCAAGTAACAGAGCTTATTATAGAGCATGTGCGTCAGCGAAGGGGAGAAAAGGGGGAAAAGAAAGAAGACGCATTCTGCAATTAGTATCTACAATGAGACACAAATTAACTTTTCCCCTCGTTATTTTTCTTGTTGTTTGAGAATTGTTACAGTGCTAAAGTGGAAAAGAGCTGGGATTGAGGAGATAGCTGAAGCTAGCACCGAAGAGCAGCACAGGGAGCTTTCTGCACGAAGGCTGGTCGCACAGAAAATGAGATATAAAAAGAGACAACAGGACAGACTGTGATCTCAGGTTCTCTTGAGACAAATAAGGAGCATCACAGCCTGGCTAGAGGGAGCTCTCCTGGATTTGCTTCCCTCATTTGACTGAACGTAAGCCAGTGAGCCAACTTTTGAACTGGCTGAATAGAAAGCAACAGCGATGCTTTCCCCTGCCTCTATTCACTCCCTTCTTCCAAGGAACCCTTGCAAGTTTTTTTGCAAAACTTACTTCACTGAATGAGTAAGTCTGCTCTACCTCATGTCTCACTTCATAAACAATTTGCTATGCAGTTGAGGCAGGGAAAGCCCACAAACAAAACCTGTGGGATATCTTACACCTGTGGAAGAGCACCTGCTGTGTAGTGCATGTGTATATTTAAGTAACCTTCCCATGCTGTTATCTCCAAGCATGACATTGCAGGCAGGGAATCCTTCAATATTTTTAACATTCTCCTCTGGTTGAATTGACAAAAAGGAGACAAACATTCCCTGCTTTGTGTCTCTGATCTCTTCAAATCAGAGGGAGAGTGGGAAAGATCCTCTGTATTTCTTTCAATGCTCAATTCAATTAAAGCACAACTCCCAAAAGTCCAAAGTCCTCCCCTCATTCATGCAGAAAAGGACACTATTCACAGGGTTCAGTGGGTTTCTGCTTCTGTACACAGCTTCTTATCTTCTCACTTTGGATTGAGAAGAATGGGGAAACAGTGCATTACAGAAAAATGTTCGGGAACAGTAGATGAGATACAGCATGATATAAAAGTTGTGGCCAGCTAAGAGTTGTCAGCAAAGTTGCCTTATTCAAATGGCATGGTAAATAAATGTTATAAATTCCTAAGTAGATCCTAAATTAGCTTTTGGCATAGTGCATCACTATAACAAGTTAATTTTGCAGCTCCAAGGAATAGCCTTATATGGTTCACTTAAGTAATCGTGCTAAATGAATGTTTAAGTGAGAACCATTTGCCAAATGCAAAGCAAGTACCATATATAACCTCTTACACAACTACATAACACAGCAATGCTGGCTGGTTTTCAAAATTCTGGGGTTTGTACAGATTATACCTGCTAACTCCAACCAACACCTGAGTCAAAAAATACCTACCTGGAATATACTACCATGACTGTTTAGCATTAATAATTTAGCATTTATCCTGCCCTGTCTTCCTCACCATGCAGAAGATCTTCCCTTCCCTTCCCTTCCCTTCCCTTCCCTTCCCTTCCCTTCCCTTCCCTTCCCTTCCCTTCCCTTCCCTTCCCTTCCCTTCCCTTCCCTTCCCTTCCCTTCCCTTCCCTTCCCTTCCCTTCCCTTCCCTTCCCTTCCCTTCCCTTCCCTCAGCGTGACAAACAATAGTTTTGGCAATCTTCCTTACTTTCATTGTTTCTACTAAGAAAGGAGAAATAAGAAAGGAAGGGAAGGAGAAAAACAATGTGCCAAAACTTTCAGTTATTATCTCAAAAGAATTTGAGCCTCCTCCTAGTGTAGTGCATCCTTCTCCCAGTATTTGTGCTGTTTCTCTGGCTTTCTTCTCTTACAGCCATCAGTGGCCAAAAAAAATGTACTCAGGAAAGGCAATTACAACATAATCTGTGTAAGCTTAATACTGATGGCTTCTCCTCCCTCCCTCCCCCACCCCTGCATCCTCCACCACCTATAAATATGGCAAGCTAAAGTATTAGGGATAACTGAAAAAGTTCAGACAGACATGCCTGTGTCTATTAGTCATCATTCATGCATTGTACCAAAATAACCTGCAATAGATGTCGTCTTGTTTCTTGCTAGAGAGTGCTGTTGAGTTCTTGCATTCACAATAAATCTGTTTGGAAGACTGCCCTTAAAGAGTTGCCATGGTGATTATTTTGGTACCATAAAGTAGAAGAAGCTAAAGTACTTACTAGCCCTATCCAAAATCTTGTCTTTTGGGAAGGAAAAAAAAAAAGAAATCAGCAGATGGCATTTGTCAGAAATTCAACATTCTGATTATTACTGGTGTTGTGTTTTTGGAGGAATTCTCCAAAAGGAGAGTGCATGGGGTGAGGGGAAGGGAATGGAACAAAAAAATGATGTCAGTATATCTGAAATTCCTTTAGCTTGCACTATTACGACAGTTTAGGAATAGTTGAAACTGTAGGTGTTAAGTAATGAAAATCTTTGAAGGAGTCTCCTTCCAGACTATTTACTAAATACTTAACATACTGTAAGCTAAAGAAGAGGAAATTGTTATCACATCACAGACTTCCAAATGGTTAATTATAGCTCCCTTTTGCACCTTTCTTATGATGGAATCTCATGGGAACGTGAGAAATGTCCCAAAGAAATCCATGTATCAGTCTTTCTGCTTTGCATAGTAGAGGCACACAAATGCTGCTCTTCAAATTATGCAGTGCATTTGGTGTGACTGTAATGGAAAAGGTGAGTTTAGGTGGATTTTGTGAAATTACTGCACCATTTCAGTTAAAAAAAAAAAGCCATCTGCTTAGCTGCTCGAATGCTTATTTGCTGAATTTTCCTGTCAGTCTAGGGCCTGTATATGGATTATGCACATATTTAAATTCCAAAGTATGGCATCAAACTGGGTCAAGTATGTGTGCAAGCATGCACCAGGACACGATGCTGGGTGTCTGCAGAGCATCAAGGAGCAAGGGCTGGTCCCACCAGCACAGCACCGACACCAGCTTGTTTCCTAGAGGCAGCACAGCTGCATCAGGTGGGAGAGATGTGACCCAGGCAGAGTGCTGTGCTGACAGGTCTACAAAGCTCCTCAGATTTGGAGTTAGCTCAGCTATTACAGCAGGAGGCTTCGTTGCATGATTTAGGGGAGTTGCAATGTGTCGTACGGCTTTCTTCATTCACAAGCTCTACTTCTGCTCCTTTTAGCTGTCAGTTTTTCTCTCAGGCAATTGCAGCCTCCACTTCTTCACATACAAAGAATCCAGAGTTTTGGTGAAAAACAGCTTTGTTTGCTTTAAACTTTATTTACTTAAAACTGTAAAATTGGCCCCTTCCTGGTGAAAGGTGCCAGCTGAACCGCTCCAGGAACTGAAACTCTTTATTCCCTCTGGCACTCACTTGCAGCCCATTGGAGTCAATGACAAGCCTTTAATTGAGCGGTTTGCTGGCTCCTGGCTCTGGCCTTGCCAGGGCCAGCAGCAGCTGTGCAAACTCCCAAGCACTCCCTCCCCGAGCACCTCTGAGGGAGAGCTGGGTCCGAGCTCCAGGGAGCTGGCTCGGCCCGAAATCCCACCCCGAAACTGCAGCTGCCGAGCAGCCATGGAAATTCACCGAGCTGCTAATTGGGGCTGCTTTCTTCCAAAGAAGCTGTGTTCAGGGCCAGGGGGTAATGGAGTTTTTGCTGCCTCTGGCACCTCTGGTGTGTGTTCCCCATCTCTGCCCTGTGCCAGGTGGGGGTACAATGCCAGCAGGATGAATGTGAGAACATTTGAGTCAGCACCTCATCTCATCTTGGGATGAGCTGTGTTCAGCTGCTGGGTCACCACTGTCTTTGGAATTATCCTTGTTTCCCAGTTTTCCATCTCTGTATTTAGTTTGGGGTTTTTGCATTTTTACTGCCAAAACCAGGAACCTGGGTTATGGGGGGAAATGCAAAAGGCAGAAAAAGAAAAAAAAAAAGACAAATTTTCACCCCTACCTCCAATTACGGCACTTTTGGGGAGGGAGGGAGGGATTTGTTGAAAAATTTCCAGTAAAGCTTTCACAGGACATGCTCTGTTAAAAAAGAAGAAAGCCCCACAAAACCAAAACACCACCAAATAAAACTCATAAAAGCGTAACCAAAATCAACTTTACCAGCTTTAGATTCCATTTCTGCATAGCTGCCAAGAAGATTTCAGAAATTACTTCAGGTCAGTTTTGACCAACTAAGTTTAGCTTCAGGTTAGTGACTGGTCATAAGGGCCCTGCTGCACCATAACCTTAATTAAATATCCAGGTCCTGTCAGCATCTTCTCTCCCTGCAGATCTGAAGAGTGACCCAACACTCCTCAGCAAAACTGGTGATGGCTCTTCATGGGTAAAGGACAGACAAAGTGGGGATCTGTGATCAGAAAGGGCAGAGATTAAGAGCATTGTGACACAATAGGAAGCTCAAAAGGTCAGCTGAGGATTGTGTTGTAAGACTGAATCCAAAGGTAGTTCAAATATATTGCATAGTTAGTACGAGACTTAAGAAAGTAGGGAAAGAGAGGGAAATTGAAATAATTTTATTCAGTTTGTTCTCTTAATGGGAAGAGAAATTGCAAAGAGGTAGCATGTGCTAATAATTTATTGTTCAAAACTTTTGAACAGCCCCACGTTACCTGTAAAGACAATCATTAAGCACTGTGTATGTGGTTAAAGTTTCCTGCTATAGTAAGAATGTCATGTGCGAAAGCTTAGTTCCACCATAATTCTCGAAATATTTACTGACATGTAAAAAAACCCTCTTTGCCTCATGTTATTACCACCAAGGTTTCCCCAAGGAATGAGTTTGTTTAATAATTGGCTCATAACAGATGTTAGAATGAGTAATAGAATATTAACCTGGACAATTTTGGGGTGGAAAATCTGAAATGGTGCACTAGAAGTTCCAGCAAAGAGTAATTGCAGAGCTCAAAAAATAAGAGAACAAAGGGAAAGTCAGTGGCACTGTAGAATAAGCACACTCCATGGGCATTTTCATTCAAGGCAGAGTGTAAATATAAGCCACCTGGAGCCCTGGTTCAAAGTTACCTGAAATTATAGGAAGTACATGAGAGACATGACAAGTCCAGTTCTAAAGGGCTCACTCATGCTACCCTTTATTTGAGGTACTGTGGAACAACATTTGGCAAGAGTCTGTGGAATTTGGAGGCCTGGGGAGCTAGATGCTGAGTGAAAGCCCAGGCTAGACAGCATCAGTGTTTGCTCATTTGACACCTCTTTCATTATTGTATCTATAATTTGGATGCACTGATGAAAGCAAGCCTGGGTCTGATGATTCTCTCTGAGGTGCTATTCCTCTCATGAAGCCTTACCTTAAAGTTCTTACAGTCCTGCACTAAATTATCAGTGTGTTCACTCTTACCTGTGTCAGTCTTATTTCCTCATTTCTTGATGTAATGAGTTGTCTAATTACTGCGACATCAATTCCTTCAGCAACTTCAAATAATTACATCTGTGTATTTCAATGACATCCTGAAGAGTTTGGGGGAGGTTTGCTTCAGGCTCAAAAGCATCAGGTGCCTCCTGATACATACACTTTCTGCCAAGATCTCCCTTCTTCACTACTTTCTGAAACATCTAGAAACAAATATATGTCAGTTCTAATTAAAACAATCACCCAAGTACTGGATCTGACTCAGGGATTATCATTGTAATTTTAAGAGCTGCTTTCTCTGCACAGTTGTATGAAGAATCTCATTTTGTTTGCATTCTTCATGTTTCAGTGATACCATATTTCAATTTTTTCTTACCTTCATTTTCAAAAAAGTTACACATTTCCTCTTGCTGCATTTATATATACTCAAAGGAGAAACAAAAATAGTGGTGAGCCAGAAAAGTTTGCTGTGTTCTGTTACTGCACTGGTATCATCTGCTATGTGTTTCCCCTTGCTTAATGCAGAACTGCAGTCCTGCCTGGCTCTCACTGAGCCAGGGAGGGGCAGAGGGAGCTGTAGGAACAGCAGTGGAAGGGGAGCACCACACTGGTCTCCAAGACCAGTTCTTGAAACAAAAAGTGCCTTTCCATAGCAGTGTCAGTATGGAATGAGAACACAGGCTGCTGTTCCCATATCCTGTACCACCACCCTGCATTAGTAGAGAAACAACATGTTAGGCAGGCAGGCTCCCACCCCAAAAATGAGCAGCCACAAACCATCTGAAAAACACACCAGAATTCACCTTTCCAAGACTCACACATCCACACCTGTGCCAGTCACCTACATTTTGAAGCATAAGAGACAGTTCTAGGGTGGATTCATCTCATCCTAATAAAGCCATGTAACTTAATTCAGGTAATTTATGCCACAGAAACTCCTTTCTCCCTCCTCCCAGAAATAAGAGCTTCCATGTTGTGAGGTTCATTTTGTCTCTGATAAAGGCATTTGGAAAAAAAGCTCATGCTCTTGGTAGAGAGGACACTTGAGGGAAGAAAGTCAGTGATGTAAATGTACCTAACTGCACAGTCAGAAGACTTCACTTACAATAACCTTGAGCTCTTCTTAGCAGAACATTGCACAGGGATGTGGGTGGAGACTTTTTTAAACATTAATGCTCTCTGGCATATGTTCTAAATAAATGAGCGGAATGAAAAAGCATGGAAAAATATTTTGTACTGGGATTATTAATCTCTGTGGTATTCAGCCACTTCTTAGCAACAAACATTCCCCTGAGGAATTATTTCAATCAGAACTCACATCTTGGTCTTCAAGTCCTTTTGGGCATATTTGAATTGCATTTGGTGCATGAAATATATTTTGGGGCATAACCACAGGGCAGTTTGAAAAGACCTTGGGGACAGTTTTGTACGTAGGCTGTGAGCAGATAAATTGCATTTAAAATCATCCACTTGGAATTCCAGTGTTCTTGAGGTAGTGGCTGCTTGAGATCAGCATGAAACATCTCCTGGCTGAACACATGCAAATGTGTTATCGGGTGCATGCTATCCATTCTTAATCACAATAAAATCAGTGATTAGAAAAGTTATGGAGAAGCTTAATTATAGCAAGGTTAGGTTATTTCATTAATACTTCAGAGATTGTAATGTACTTTTTTTTTTGCAAGGGGAGCAATAGTATATTTTTTTCTTCTAAAGGATGTTGCCAACTTGAGAAGCTTACTTCATCCTGCCGAGTTGTACAAAAGCCTGTGCTGAAGATAAGGAAGGATTTTATAAATGTTTTTTAACTACACATTTGGATAGTAACTTGGAAATTGCATATTCAGTGCTCACTCCAGTGGTGATTTATCAGAAAACTACCACAAGCCTGTGGGAATTCAGCACATTATGAGGTAATTCCACATAGAAAAGTCAAAGTGGATGATGCAAGGAATAAGTTCCAACAAGTCTCTTAAACCTCGCACTTTTCTGGCATTTAAGAACAAAATCTGTGTAAACAATGAATATGGGAGTTGTTTACCATCATTACTACTTCTGTTCCATTTCTGTGGATGCACCCTTAAAACTGTAATAATTTGATTAGCAACATAATACCTGCAATACCTATATTATTTGTAGGTATACCGAAAGAGCGACATTCGGAAGGTCAAATGTAGCCAAGTGGAAGTATTGCTGCTAGCCCAAACTTTTGCTGCTGCCAGGCTTGGTTCCTGAGCTTTCCACATCTGGCTCAAAGAAACCAAGCATGAACATTTTTCCCCTTAGAGAAACGTCATGCCAGATCTTTGACACAAAACCAGAATGGTGTGTGTATTCAGAAGCTCATAATGGCTACAATCCACAGACACTGTGAATGGGCCCCTAATCTTGCCTAACTAGCAGGTATTTTTACATTGCAGACACACCCAAACCAGTCATCTAGGTCCTCATTTTAGCCAGGGAAAAGGGAAAAAAAAGAAAGGGCGCCTTTCTGTTGCACCTTTTTTTTTTAATTAATTGAGCTTTTAGTTCTCTCATGCTGGAAGACCCCAAAGGGGATTTCTTTATAGTCATCTGAGACCACGTGGGATTGACTGGAGCCAGAGAGCCACATGTAGACCCAGTCTCATCCTTTGACACAGAATTATCTGGTCTGGGTCCAGACATCTGACGAAAGAACCTGAGTTCAGACTACCATTCTTCAGAAGCCATCAAAGACTGACACCTTCCAAAATCAAGACACTATGCTGGACACAAGTACTCCAATCAATTACTCCCAATCACCCCCTGACCTTCGCTGCTGAGAAGAGGCATAAGGCAGCCTCCCATGATGAAAAATTTGGTCCTGTTACTGCTGCCATACCTTCTTCTGTGTGCTCCTTCACCAAGCCCTGAGCATTGAGCTGCATCTGCTGTCTCAAGCTGCCCAGCTTTCTGCACCTCCCACAGCAGCCTTTGAGTTCTGGGCATCTCACCAGGGCCTCACCCAACCCATGCAGCAGGAGGTAAAGGCAGCAGAGCACTCCATCCATCTCAGCACACCACTCAAGAGCGCGTTTCCTGGGTAGTCTCTATTGTTTTATCCATTTGGTAACTAATTTTCACTGTGTATGCCAAGTTTCAGAGGCCAGTTAAACATTTGGCAACACTAAACAATCAGCAGATTTTCATTTACGTAGCAGTAGTCTTTTGGCAATCTCACTGACTTACAGAAGAACACTTCTTTGAGGTTTATTGGTATTACATATATTTCAGACATTTCCTAAAATAAATACTAATCCATTGCTAGAGAGAGTATTAACAAGAGTATTCAGGTATTGCTTCTCAGTATCTATTTCCTGCACCTGCAAAGTCTCCATTAGTCTGCCAGCAGTACTAACACCTATTTTACTTCACTGTGCCTGAGCTAGAATTAAATAAGCAAATAAGAGGTAGAACTGACAAATAAGGCCTTGGAGGACATTGATTTTTGTAGTATCTTTTCCCATACTGTGGGGAGATAGGGATTGTTGTTCAGTCACTCTTTCAGAATCAGCTCACATTTTGGTCTCCTCTAAGAATAATGGAGAAATCTATTTTGATTTCAACATCTGCCAGGCCAATGAATGGGAGATTTTCCATATCTGAGATATTTTAAAAAATGCAGATGTTTATGTGTTAAATTCTGCTTTATTCAGTTTACAACTGTTAGAATTGATAGGTTAAAAATCCTGATTCCTCTGTGGAAAATTCTCACCAAAGAAAGCATAAAAGGGAGGGAAGAATGAAATGCTGTTTTGTAAATATTCTTCTTTGGTTCTCTTATAATTTGCTACCTGGAATCTAATTTAAAATATGTAAATACAGTAAAATGTAACTTTAATAATAATTATCAGTCACCGGGTCTGGATTGCATAGCACACAAAGCCTGACAAAGACCATTTTAAAGACAAAGTATCTAGCACTTCTCTAGCAGGTCTAATCCTTCATATGAGAGAAAGTGGAGGAGACTTGTTATTTTGATGAGGAGCATTTTTTATCAGGAGCAGTTCACAATGGAGAGGAAGACAGGCTTTCTCGCTTTCCCTGCATTTTTCTTCATTTCTTTTGTTTTCTTTAAAATTAAACCCTAGTAAACTTAATTTTTAAATGAAAAAAACCATTTGTCTAAAGAAAAATCTAAGTATAATTCAAAAGCTTTGAACTGAACTGTCATTTCTTTTTGAAAGAAAACAATGTAATGAATTTTACACAGATGTTTCAATTAACTTGAATAGATATTTCTTAAAGGGAAAACATCCCCTCCACATTCTACTGTTAGAAACAGGCTTTGCTGTCACTAAAAGCTGTTTGCTGCAGAAAGGGATCTCTGCCCTGATCTTTGCTTCTGTGGCAAGAAGCTACAGAGGTGAGCCTTCTCCACTCCTAAATACATTGTCATTGTTGAGGGCGTCTGTCGGATCGCATCCTTTTGTTTTTCATCCATTTGTGTTCAACCTGGGCACAAAAACATCTTTTCCCCACTTGTACCCCTTGTACAAGCAAGTGGACAGGAAAAGTGGAATGTTTCCAAGTAAAGATGTTGCTGCCCACCAGGGTCAAGTATCTTTTCTCTCAAAGTGCAGGAATGGGAAGGTGACCATGGGAAAAATTACTCGGTACACTTAGCAGGTGGTTGGTTAAAGGCAGCAGAAGAAATGACGGTTTCACACATCAGAGAATTGTTATGGAATGTATTGCCATTGGATTTTGGAGAGGCAGGAAGAGAAAAAATAATTCAAAGGGAGATTAAAACAAGTTCACTGGCAGCCTGTACAGCTATCATATGCTAAAGCATAGAGACAATATCTGGCTCAAGAAGCCTCCACATTCCTGGTTTCCCCGCAAACCACTGAAAAATATCTCTGTAATTGCCTCGCTCTGCTTCTCTTTCTCTAAACCTCTGCTGCAGGCCACTGTCAGAAGAGGCGTGTTGGGCTGGCTGGCCTCTGGCTGTGACCCACTGCAGCAGTTCTCGTGGCATTCGCTAAGGGGACGAGGCTATCGCGCCCTCACACCGGCCACGGAAGCTGACAAGATGCAGAAAGGAGTGCAAACGGAGCCCTAATTAATAGTGATGCAAGAGCAGCTCTGCAGGCACTGTGCCTCCCCAAGACATGACAACTCCCAGGACTGGCACGGGTGTGATAGGGGCTCTACTCCATCCCTGGAGCGTGGCTTGTTGCTTGATGCCATGGTTTAGTACTAAGTATGCAAGTGCATTTTCAACATAGCTGATGGCAGAAATTGCACTTCTAAGCTGTCTGGTGGATTTATATGCTTAAAGGATTATGAATTACTGCAAACCAGTACCATTTGCAATGTTTTGCTTTCTCTTTTACAGATCCCATTACTTGAGGGCATATTTGATTGTATATGTAGTTAGAATAGGGGTTTGCTCTGGTTATTTTACATTTTCATTACAGTAAGTTAATGCAGAGGCAGACCTCAATCTACAGATTCATGCTAAACTTCAACAGTATTACTTAACTGAGTAAAGTTAAGTATATGGGTAGGTAAAGAGGTAAAGAATTAAGCACAGACCTCAATAAACAGGCATCTCTAAGAATGGAACCACACCACAAATAAACAAATCTGGTAGGATATAAACCACACCTAATCCTGCATGAATGGCAGCAATTGTTTGTGCCTGAGCACTCACACACAACCAGATTTGAACAAACAATTTCTGTGATAGGAAGCAGAATCTATTGTACATATTATCATCCAAGTAAATATGAAAAGACTGCCAACTTTGCTTGAATACGCCACCTGATCTCATTGGGAGTTTGAAAGATGTGAAATGCATTTGCACAGAGCTGCTCATTCTGGTGCTGATCTAGGAGGTGCTTGTAGCACGTATCTTGCCATGGAGGTATGAATGAGGAAGGAGCACAATATGAGCCAGACCACAGAGACTAAGACCAGAGATATGGGAGAATGCACAGAGACCTCTGTTCCACCTGCATTCTAGAGAGACTCAGACCTCAGACCTTATCTCAGGAATCAGGTGTCCAGTACCAACACCAACCCTGTGTGAAACTTTGTACCACAAGGAGGTATAAAGTCCAAAGGAGGGACTTTCACTCTTCTCTAGTTTTCACGTTAGAACTGGCACAGGACATGCCTGCCCAGGTGGAGTGAGCAGTGCGGTGAGCAGGATGTGCTCCGGTGTGTCCACCATGGGTTAAGAACAAATGAAATGGACAAGTACAGCTCACACACATTTCCAATTGTTTGGAACAATTGCATTTATTTTCACTAAGGAAAAACCCACCCAAAACCACACAGAAGAGAAGGAGCCCTTCTCTTATGAACCTTATGAAGGTTCATAATGAACCATCAGGGTTCATTAAGGACCAAGTTTTTCCAAGTTACCATTTGCTACCTTTTGGAAAAACTATTATGTGGGACTAGTGAGACAATTCTCACACAACAGCACAAGGGAATATTTTGTCTAATTGTGAGCAAGCAGAGCCATAGAGAAGCATGGCTGGTAGCTATACCAGCTTTCTTTTTGTATTCCCAGGTAAGACCATCACCACTTCATTTGGCTGCTCAGACCAGCTGTACCTCTTTCCTGACCTGCAGAAGCCTCTGCCCAGCAGGTTCTGATTTTGTTTACTTCAGGCTGACAGCTTTTCAGAGTATCTGTGTCTCTTCAGCAGCCATTCATGCAGCTCTGTAAACAATTGCAGCATAAATAAGTAATGAGTTGTTATAGAGAAGACAGACTCTTTTTGGA
Source organism: Molothrus ater (assembly GCF_012460135.2). Taxonomy (NCBI): domain Eukaryota; kingdom Metazoa; phylum Chordata; class Aves; order Passeriformes; family Icteridae; genus Molothrus; species Molothrus ater. The sequence continues at coordinate 92,745,351 of NC_050478.2, read as the reverse complement.
GATGCATAATAATAAGACAAAAGGCAATGGACACCAGTTGCAACAAGGGAAATCTCAACTAGATTTAAGAAAAAAAAAGTCTGCATGGTGAAGAGTCAAGCACAGGATCAGGTAGCCTAGAAAGGATGTAGAACCTTAATCCTTGGAGATATTCAAATACTCACTGGACAAGGCCCTAAACAACATGCTCTATTTTTGGAGACAGTCCTGCTAAAGTTGGGTATTGGACTAGAGACCTCCAAAGGTTCCTAAGTGATTCTATAATGCTCTTTCTAAGTGATTCTGTAATGCCAGTAAATCTGCATCAAATAAATGCACTTTTGCAATTAATCACCAAAGGAGACATTCTCTTATTAAAAAGAAAAAAAAAAGTTAATGGAACAAGTTGATGTCCTTTATAGAGTACAGAAAAGGCCATACAATTAGAGTGAACACCGTTTTTAATGAGGAGAAGGAATCCTATTAACACACAGCTGCAATTACAAAGCATAATGGTGTTCTTCTGAGTGCCCAGGGTAAGGCTGTGCTGTAGTTATTTAGGCATGGAGGCATAATATGGTGCATGGAAATTGCACTATACATGCAGAAAGGGTTTTGATTACTTTTGTGAAAGTAGGCATTCTTTTGCACATGTTCCCACCCCCAATCTAATATCCATTTACTGCAGACAGCAGCTTCATGCTTTTCGTCACTGAAGTAGCCAAAAGGTTTGGCCATTAGGTAGAGAAAGCACTTTAAACACAGTCTGTCCAGATTATTCATACTTGAAGAATGTAAAATCAGAAAAAATAGTAAAGCACCAGAATGTAAGTTCAGGTGTAATTTTCCTTCAGTGGTTATATTTCAGATAGAGCTTGGCCACTGACTCCCTATCCATTGTGTCTGGTCAAAACTGATTTAGATTTCTTCATAAACTACTGTGACTAACTTCCCTTTCATGATCCTGCAGTACTACTACTACTACTACTACAGTTTTTACCTTTCATCCCTCCTCCCTCACCTGACACATCATCTCCATTTTTTTATCTAAAAGCTTTCAGAACAGAGTGACAAGCACTGGTTCAAACCATTCCAGCCCAGGGAAGGAGCAGGGAAGGTTGCAACCCCTGAGCAGAGTGTCTGCTCCCCATAGCAAAATCAGTGATGAGGAGGGAAATAAAGGAGAGATTTCCCATTGCTTTAAGAGGAATTTCTAGTTTGCTAGGAGCAGTCCCTGTTGATTAGATATAAAATGTAGATACTGAAAGACACTACATCCTAGTTCCAAAAACTGCAGGAGTTCTTAAGATGTAGAGTGCCACAAAAAGTAAGAACAAAAATCAAGGGTTTGTGCACAACTTACTTGCTAAATCTACAGCAACTGGGAGCACTGCCAGACCAAACTGCTCCAATGAAGAGAGGCATTTGCCACAACAAACATTCCACTCCACATCCTGGATCACACGGTTTTAAAAAGACATATTTGAGCAGCAAATAAAATGCAATGACGATATCAAATTTAACATCAGAGAGGAATCTTTTAGTGTCTGCCAGTCCTTTGAGTGTCAAATAGAGGGGGAAAAAATCAGAGAAGCTAAGACTCTGCTTTTTGCTTTCCACAGTTTATGATGAAATGACTTATTCAGAGGACAGATACTGTGAATATGTGAGCTGTGCTATGACCAGCTGGCCTATTTTGGATTTCAGCCTCAATACACAGATGGAAAGTATGTTTCTAGATTGCATGATTTCTTTCTCAAATCTGCTTTTTTTTTTTTTAATCAGCAATTACTGAGGTTACAGAAAAAGTGTGGCAGTTCCTTTGAAGCTTAAAGAGAGTTCAAAGAGCATTCAAACACCATTTTCTGAATGTTTTTCTGGAGACTTGCACATTTTTTGTAACCCCACTGCTGAAATCTCAAACAGGTGACAGAAATTATATGTTGTTTCACAGTTTGCCCTATGGAAAAGGCATGAAAAAAAGTCAAACGATTTGACAGAGAAATATGAAAGCTACCATGTGTATTTGCTGTCTCTGTCAACATGAGCTGCATTCAATTTGGGCATGAGTCTTTCATTATCAACACCTCAAGGAATATAAGGAACTGGAGGAAATAGAAAGTAGGACCGTTCTAGGTGCCTTGCAGCACTGCTAGAGTCAAGTTGTCAAAAACAATCTCCCTTCCTTTGCAAGAGCAATTTGCATACAAAACTGCAGAGGCTGAATCAGTCCTCTCTTCTTGCTTAGAATGCTGCAAGGCAACATTTCTGGATTAACTTCCATTAATCATTCCTGCATCTCAGCTTTTTTCTTTCTTTTAAATCCATGCACAAAACCCCACAAACTGACTCAGACTGATGTCTCATTTCAGATTACAATTGCTATATCAATGCCCTATTTAGGACCAGTATATTTTACTTCGACGTTTACAGGGACATATTATCAAGTAGGTCTAGTCCTTCCATAATGTACATAACTAAACCACAAATTAACCAGTATCCTTTATGTGATGGGAAAAGTAAAGGTTCCAGGCATACCCATACAGCCACATTTCTACTCTCCTTCCATCTACAGTTGAAAACTATGAAGCTTCTTAAAACCAGGAAACACCGCTTCCTAAAACCAAAGCACTATCTTTCCTAGGAGCCCTCTGCAAATCCCAAAGGTGACAATTGTCCCATAATCTGCATGTGAAGGAATCTGAAGCTCAAGATTTTATGTTTTCCCTGCTTAGGGAAGTCAAAGAGACAGCTCAGACCTCAGCAAATGAAGTCTAAGTCTGGTTATAAATAATTGCTTCTCTAACCACTTTGTTACAGTGGACAGGTAACAGTTATTAAAGCAGGATTTTATTCCAAAACCTGAAGGTGTACTAAAAGCAGTTACTTACTGGTGAAACAAGCACATAAATACCATGATTTTATTTTAGAAGGAGAAAAAATCCCCAGCAACTCCTGGACTTCCCCCATTCCTCCCCTCGCCACAAGTAAAGCTCTTTACAGCCATAGTATTTTTATTCACCCATAAACAAATCAGTGGTTTAGCTCTCTTCTTGTACTGACAGGAAATGGTCTTCTGTGACCTGGAAAACTCAGCAAGTTTCTGAGCAGAAACAACAGTATTTCTGGGTTGATTTCTTTACTTATTCTTTAAGAGAAGCTTACAAATGTATTTTTGCCGAAGACCTTGGCACTCTCTTCAAGAAAAAAATACACATGGTAAAAATCATATTTTTGGGAACCACAAAATCATCTCTATTTAGCTTCATAATAAACCATTTTCTCTTTCTTTACAGATTGACTGTAAGACAAAGAAACCTTGTGTGAGTAAACCTGTGCTGGAATGTTTTGCTATGCACCCTGTTCGTGTACTTTCACTGATCTATTACTGAGCAAAGTTAGCAACTGACCTGGAGAAAACAACAAAAAAACCCCACAATGCCATACGATTGAAAATATATTCTTTATGTGCTCCACAATAATGTGCTGCAATATTCCCAAAATGGCAGCTTTGGACAGCTCTCTATGGAGGGGAAGACAATATAGTCATAGCCAAAAAAACCAAATATATTTGATTAAGTCATATATCAAATTACCTTTCCTGTTCAATCAGATTCAACTCTGTTGAAATAATATGACAGAATTTTTGCCTCATGTAAATGCAAAGAGGCGGTGTTCCAGATATCTCCACTGAGAATATCATTTTAAAACTAGGCAAATGAACAAAAAGAAAAGCCTCTTGAATAGTTTTAATTTTTTAGAATTTGTCAAGGCTGCTTACTGCTAGGCTATTCTCCCTGCAGCACTGTTTTGTTGGACAGAGAGCCCAAGTCCCCTGGTTTCTTCAAGCCTTGTGCCTTGTAAGCATTATGCCCTTAGAATGGGCAACAATACACAATTATTTGAAACGTCAGAACAAAACAAAACAATTGACATCTAGAGTATCAGGTATCAATTTCTCAAAGCAAGCCATTTGTAACTAAACCTTATAAGAGAAAGGTCAGAGGAAAATTATCTTTTACAGCATACAATATGAGGAATTTTTCTTTAATTCATTCAGCTTTGTAATTCAAATATTCTTTAATTCATTTCAGAAGAGTTAAGAGAGCCCTACTATGAAGAGGAACAGTTTCTCTGAAGAGTAACTCTTCCATCAGATTCTTTTCCCCACACTGTCTTAGGGACATATCTGTTCATTTTTATACTTTTAATTATTTTTAAGCTTCTCAGCAAAACATTTAGGAGTGCTAGAGGTATAATACTCTAATGATTTTTCCTAAAGTTAATCCAGTAACCCTAACGTTTTGAGGAGTATTAGAAGTCAAGGTAGACTGAGACAGGTTATATTTTCCTTATGAATCTTCAGCATATCTGCCTTAAAGCTTTGAGTCATCAATAAGCAAGAGAGCCCATTAAATGGGCAGGACCCTATTTCTGAGTCCCCTTTGGTCAGATACATAGAGGAGCACCGCAGCATGTAAGAAAAATGAATAGATTCTCCTGATTTCCAATACCTGTGTCAGTAGGTGTTTGTGGTATTTCCCTTCCTAAGACTCAAGTACCAAGGAAGGATTTGAGTCAGTGTGTAATATTCATCCCAGCTCTGCAGTCTCCTGTGGACTTATAAGTAAGGTAAAATAAATGGAAATAAAAAGAGAAAAGGGACAAAGAAATTAAGCCAAGAGCACAAGACATACATTTCATACTGATGAAAGAGTGATTTGTGTCTGCTTTCATCTCTGTATAAGGTGCTTGGGAGCTGTGGTAAGTCACTGGGAAAGTCTTCAATATCAACTCTACCATTTCTCCATCCATGAAAAATAAAACTATTAGCGATATTTTAGTCTATTAGTCCTGCTGTCATCATAGTGTAAATTAACCTGGAACTGATATGAACAGAGGTGGGCTTTTTTTTTTCCTGTGAAATAAATTTTAAAATACTTTAAAATATTCACTTTCCAGGTAGTTCTTTCATTTCTGGTAATTCAAACACGACAAAAACCTGACAACCAGCACCTGCAGAGTGCTTGAGCCTTAGAGCCTTAGAGCCCAGTAGGCTGGAAGACCCCCCTAGAATGTTCTGTGTGCATCACAGAACACTGTGTACAAGCCAGATTGTGCTCCCAAGGGCTCCTTTTTGACTCTCACACCCACATCTCCCCATCCTCAGGCCGACGTGCTCCCAAGGGGCCGATCCCCTTCCCTGGCAGGGATACTCCAGCCCTGGAGCCGGCTGTCCCGTGCCAGTCAGAAGGTGGCATCATGGAGATGAGGATGTCCCTGGGCAGCTGAGCTCCTCCCCTCCTGGTTGGTGCCAGAGCAAATCAGTTACACGGTAATTTTCCTGTAGGATCATACAACACTAATCCTGGTTGCTGGTTGGATGCATTGTCAGCATGAAGGCTTCTCTCATCACGAAACAAAAGGAGGAAAATATGCTGTCACTGTCTGCCTTTCAGTACTGGGTGTCCAAAATGAGTGACTTCATTCTCCATCATGTTGAGAACAAAAGTTGAAGAGATAAAAAAAGAAAAAGAGCATAGAGAAGGTAAAAACCAGGTCAGGTTAGTAAGAACAACCATAAAAAATAGTTTAAGTACATACAGTTAAAATTAGAAATGCCTATGTGAGATATGAGTAATATCTTGTTGTATTTTCTGTGAACTATCAGTGCAAAGCAGACGATCAAAAAAGTTTCAGTCTGGTTGCTGGAGAATAATTAATGAAATGGGTAAATGAGACTGAGAACAGCAGCATGTTTCATTTCTTGTGTCTTTTTTTTTTTTTTTTTTTCTCTTCACAGCTGCAAGCCAATGGCTAACCGATCTGAGATAAAGACTGAAACAGGTTACTAGAGCAGGTTTGACAGAATATATTTGGTAGTTTTCAGATCAGCTATGCCAAAAAGCATCCACTCTGGACTACTCTGGGTCAGGTAGTTGTCACAAAAAGATTTATTATTAATTTTGAGAACCCAAAGAAGAGAGGGAAATGCCAGAAACTTAAAAATACAAATTCCTCATTTAATTTCTGAAGGGAGAAGGTGGTGGTAGCATGGTAGAAATCACAGACTTACCTTTGCTTCTGTTTTCAGAATAAAAATCTCATTCAAAAAGAAAAAGAAGGAAATGTGTTATCTTAGTGGTTAAGTAATTAATATTAATTTTGTAGGTAGAATGATGAGTTGTGCTAAGAACAGATCTGCAGTAAATATCTCTTGGACCGCTTAGTATTCAATATTTTTATTAGAGATACAGAAGATGAAATGGAGAGCCTGCAAACTTAAAAAACATGCAACACAAAGCTGGGAATTACTTCAAAAATTGAGAAATGCAGGCTTGGAATACAAACAATCTTGACAAAATGGAGGAACACCTAGAAAAAAAGACTGGCTACAGTTCATTTAGAACAACCACAAGTATTTATATTCATTGGGAAGAAAAAGGGCATAAAAAATGGAGGGAGAATACCTGGCTAAGCAGGGGTTTTCAGAAATGGATCTAGATATTATAGGAAATCACCAGTTGAATTATGTGTCTAAAAGGTAATGCTGGTCTGAAAATGGCAAATCATAAAAAGATAGCTATGAAGAAAAATTAAAATAATTGAATCTTTTGAGAGATTAAACATATTTAGCTATGGTTGAAAATGGATAGCAGTGGGGGTCTTCCAACTGAGAATGTGTGAACATATTTATTCTTAAAAGAAAACTCAAATAACAAGAGAAATATGAAACAAACCAGGCCAAAATAGGATAAATGTATGATAGCAATTGTTAACGGAATTTAACCAATGGCAATTTCATTCTAATGCTGTATATCAGAGGTTAATATCTGAGTAAAGATAGTTAAATTGGCTTTTTATTATTGAATTATAATCACTTGAGCAATTATAAACAGGTGTTGCTGATTGAAATAAATTATTCCTTCACCTGATCACTATACAGCTGATAAGAACTCAAGATTGCTGCACAAGTACTCTTTTATTTGTGCTGAAGCCTTCTTCAAAGGTGTTTATTAAGCCAAGATGCTCTGGAAAGAAACTCCACTGAAGGACAAGGACAAAGATTAAAATCTTCTAAGAAAGAGTGTGCAGGCTGTGGTGTCTGCAGATCTTGATTTGATCATTAAGTAGCCTTGATACTTAGTTGACTGTTGAAAATAAGTGTTTTCAATGTGTCTACAAGAATTTTCTCAGGCTTCTAGAGAAGCCTATCATTTAATCTTAAATCCTTCAGTCTATGAAGTTTGCAAGAGTACAGTGTAATACTATGTTTAATGCCTCAGCTAAACACAAGGTAAAGTAGTAGATAGTATGTATTTGGTTTAGCCTTAGCAATAAGATGCCTGGAAAAACACCAGGGGGTTCAGCAGAAATATTTTCCACCAGCAGCTGGAAAATAAGCTTGCCTGCAAACCCAGTGGATATAGCTGCTGCTCTAAAATGAAATACCAGTACATTGTATGAAGCAGCAGGCATTATGTGAAATACTTTAATGGGATTGATGTAATTCTATATGGGTTATAATAAGTAAAATGCCTACTTTGAGATGGTTTATCTGCCATGTAATGGGTGCTCATTCTGATTTTCTCTTTGACAGAACATTCCCTGAACTTATTTCTAAACTGGGGTGATTTGAAATTTTAATGTGGACTCTCAATCATTCTTTCTCATTGATCATTCCTCGATCCAACACAAAGTTTCACATATTTGTCTCACTATTGTAAGCAGTGTTATATCTCATGTTAGGCATCACTGACTCAGCAGGCTGTGTATTCTAAGTAAACTCATCTTCATATACTTCTGTGAAAGTCCAGTTTCCTCATTAATGCAGAAATCCTGTACTTTCTGTGGCATAAGCATGCGTGGAAGTCAGCAGTTTGATTCATTGTGTTGTGAAATTGAGATAAATACAGTATTTTGAGGTACTTAGACTTTTCAGCCTCTAAAATATAAGTCTAATTTTCACTCTGGCAAAATTTCCTTCCTATTTGATCCAATTAGTTTGCAGATGGAACAGCTGTCCCAGCTTCATCAAGTACAGAATTCATAATAGGGTTTGTACAAGTTTTTACAGGAAGTCAAATGCAGAGTTATAGTTGTGGTGCTTTTATTGTGTTGTTTCATTCTGCCTTTGTTCACTGTTGTTTGAGCAGTAGGACCTGAACATTTGCTCCAACTAAGGCTGTCATGGAGACAGTGCTAAGTTAGAGCTTAGCAAATGGTCTTAGCACAGTCTGTCTGTCCAGCTGCTTTGCCTTTTGTCACTGACAGAAAACTTTCTCCAGAGGCTACCGTAAATTCCTTTCTGAGTTGATGATCCATGTTGCGCAAAGAAGATTTATGCTTTTGGTACAAGCCAAAATATTCACTGCCAGATGTAAAAGAATAAGACAGCCTCTACAGCAAAGTCTTTCCTCTGTTGAGAATTGCTCTGGGACCTGTGTTTCATGAAGGGACCTTCCTGGTGGGTTTCTGAATTTCCTCTAACCCCACCTGTGCAAAGAGGCTCCCGGGAAGATGTAGGCAGCTACACACAGGTCTCCTAGAGAATCTTTTCCCAGTCCCCAAACAGCAGTGGAATCATTAATGATAAGTATTACTAGACTTACAAAGAATAAACCTCCTAAAAGCAAAGTTGGCTGATCTTGTGATGAGAAACACAAAATATGCAGGGAACAAAAATGTAAAAATAATTGACTGATATCAGCAAAACAATTGATGCTGTTTCACAACAACTTCATCAAAACCTGCAACTGCAGCACTGGCATGCAGAGTAAAAACTCTTTCTGAAAGTCCAAGAAAATACATGTAAGGGCTTTTAATTCAACCAGCAAAAACTGTGCTTTAGATAAGTCTTTAAAGCATCAGTAACTTCAAGAAGAAGATAAACAAATCATTAATAGCAGATACAATTTAGAACAGCTTCCAAAAGTAGCGAAATAATGCAATTTATAAGTGCAGTCAGTGTCTTAGTTACCTCAGAAAGGTTAAGATTTTTTCAAAGGCACTGACTTCTACAGATCATTTCTGGAAATCACTTTTAGCATAGTATACTGTGTATACACTATTTTTGATAGCTAAAAAATTTGAGCTGCTCTGGTTGCCTGGATGAAATTGTAAGTTTCTCTGTGATAGCTGATTTAACATATATCATCAAGTAAAGTTTTGGGTAAAATTACTCTATTGAATTCCTTTCATGCATTTCTCTTTAATCCAGTGAATTGGCTAGTAAAAATAAAACAACATGAACACCAATCTGAATCACATATTCATTGAAATATTTTGATTATCAATCAATTTCAATCATGTATCTCAAGGTTGGAAAAAGACAACTGTAATATTTGTGTGGAATTAGGGAAATCTGTCTCTACTTTTCAGAAAGGAAGAAAATGTCATTTCTGATACTACTCTGGCTAAAAATGAGAGAAGCTGAGTAACAAAAGATGTGTTGAACCTTCAGAGAAATGTGGTGGTTTCCAGGCCACAATCTTTGAACCTCAAGCTGTCTATGAGGATGAAGGACTTGCTCAGACTATCTTTGCTGGTTGATGTTTATTGCTACAATTTTATAAAATTACTTTTGATTTAATAAGGTGCAGTTTCAGGCAGATTCTGTGACCACCAATCTTTACCTCAGAATGTCCTAGCAGTGGGGTCCCAGCAGATGGCACATATCATCATCTTTCCACAGGACCCCTTCCATCTGGCCCCTTCCAGTGAATGACTGACTTTTCCAGGTTCCGCTGCTTTATGTTAGCTCCCAAGAGAATTGCCTGAGCTAGAAAAGTCAATAAGAGTTTTTCAGCTTAAAAACATTTTATTTTATTATTGTTATTTTTATATCTTTAGATACAAAAATAGTCAGTGAAGTATTAAACTATTTAAAAAATTGAAAAGCCAGAGTACACTCTTTCATGAAAGAAAATTTTTGATGATTCAGGCCATGTAACAAACTACAGGTGACTTCTAAATTCTCTATTCTGTAAACAGTATCACATGTGGAAAAAAGCAAACTTTGGCCATATCAGAGACTTAGATGTCCAATTCCAAAGTGTGGAAGAAAGCAAGAACACTAAATCAGATGACTCTTGCAAATGGATACTAACGCTTCAGTGGGGAACTTCTCTTTAAATAAGTTTTGTTCTTCTCAGTTCTTAGTTTTGAGGAAATTAAAGATGCCTCCTTCATATTTGGGCCTTGTAACTGTAGCTGAATCATTGTACTATCTGAAGTACTATTGCAAGAGGGACATCTGTGTTTTTAGGAGCTAGTTAATGGGACAAAAGGCAACTACTTTTGGAGCTACACATTTTCTCACATATCCCCTTAATGCCACAACACAACATCCAGAATTCTTCTTTGCTATTATATTTATAGAGAGTGATTCTCATCCCACAAAAATTTGCATGTCATGTTTGATTAGGGATAGTCTGAAGTTCCTTTTGTGGCCATGGTTTCCAGGGCCAGCTGTCCAAAGCTACAGCCTGAGTCATGGCAATCTGCATGGGTAAAATGCAAAAAAATCCAGAAAAAGAATATTTAAATTTCAGGTCTGGCCTGTGATCACTGAGCTACCAGACTTTTCTTCATATGAATATATGATTTTAGAAAAAGTCCCATCATAGTAAAACTCACATTTTGTTTGGTGTCCACTTAGGGAAGTTAGTCAGATTTATAAGCACCATTTAAAACAATCTAAAAAAAATTCCTCAAAACAACTGGTTTTGTAACTTCTTGATATTTCAATTTATTAAAATGAGGATAAATATGGTATTATAATCATTACCAAGCATGGTATACCATAAATATGGTATTATAATCATTACCAAGCATATCTTTCATAACAAATCACAGACATTTTTCTAATATTTGGAGCAGTTTATCTGTCAGAACTCTGAGTGTACCAATAGGCCTCAATGGTGCTGTCCAGCCTGGCCTGAAACTTTCATCAGCATCCTCAGCCCATGGGCTAAAGAGCTCCATCTAAACCCAAGCCCTGCTCTTCATTCCTTCCACAGGCACAGCTGACTCTAGGATAGACCCTGGACCATGCTGCAGCCTTGTTTCTGGTTGTGTCTCCTGCGTGGATGCGGTTCAGGTTTTGCTGTACGTGTGCCTGTCCATGAACCTGTTACCAGCACTCTGCTCAGCCAGGCCAGGCACTGCAGGACCGCACTGTGCTCACTACGGGTGGCCACCATCACCCTTGCATTTTGCCTTTTCCTCCCTTGTGGTGCAGCCTTGCTCTGGTTGCCTTTTGCATTTCTTTTTGAACGGAGAAGGGCTTTCCCTGCCAGGCCAAACCCTGGTGAGCTGCCCTGTGTATGCCTCTTGCCTTCAGGGCTCCTCAGCAACCTGGGTGCCAGCAGCAGCCCTAGACCAGCCCTGCTCACTCTAGGTCCTGGTTCTGGCCAGGAGAGAGCCCATTTTTGCAGGAAGGGGAATGGCTGGTTGTTCTGGACCACCTGGAGGTTGGTCTGTGCCACCTGATTACCAGAGGTGGGAAGGAGGGAGTCTCTTCTGGTTGAGTAAGCGTGGCAGAAGGAGCGCTGGGCTGCTGCCAGTTCCGAGTCGGGGGGAGCAGCTGGGTAGGCCCAGTTCTGAGCCAGAAGGAGAGTTTGGGTGGCACCAGTGGTCAGGTCGGGCTCTGCAGGGAGCATTTGGCATGTGAATCACTCTCTTCTGTACACTTTAGTTACTAATACTGGTACTAGCTATCCCTTTTCTTATCTCATTGCTATTTCCTGTAAACTGCTCTTACCTCAAGTAATCTGTTTCCATCTGATCTTCACCTTTTGTGCCTCTAATTCCCCTCTCCAGCCTGATGCAGAGGGGAGAGGGAAGGGGACAAAAAAAGTAACACATGGTTGGGAGAGTCTCAGTGGGAGCACTAAACTGGAGATTAGCATTCCTAAACCACAACGCCCTTCCTGGACACTGTGGGATGGGAACTCAGACAGGGGCTGAAGGGCCCAGGCAGGTTCTGGGGTGCCAGGGCCTGGGGCAGGGGTGTGCTGGGAACCCTCCAGGACACCAATGGCCCTGCCAATTATTCATCTCCATGACAAGGGTTTTGGTTCCTGTGCAGGACAACTTTGGCTGTCCAAAGTCTGCTGCCAATGTAAATGTGAGACAATATAACTATTTTTCTCATCCATGAGAACCAGCCACAGCACTTAATGGCCATACCTGTGTCCTGCCTTGTAGGTTTCTACAACTGTTTTCCCATTTTAGCCTAAAGTGTTTTCAGTTAGCAGATAACAGCAGGATGGAGACCATGACATTGCAAGGGAAAAGTAACCAAACTGTTCACTTTTGATATCATTCTCTGTGGCTGCTGTTAATCAGTAGAAAAAGAGCAGAGTAATTGGGGTTGATGGACTGCAGATACAGGAAAAGGACATATTCAGGATACACACATTGTTTTTCCACTGTGTTTTATCACCAGACTGCTTCATTACACAGCCAAACTTAGCTGTCACCATCAGAATTAATGATGGTGATGTAATTTGAAACATACAAATATTTTAAATTTGATTGATCAATAGTAGTATTGTCTGGTTAAGAGACGCATTGTAAAAAAAAATGCCACATGGAGCTTTTGTTTCCCAAGAGAATTAAATTCTTTTAGTAGCTCTATATGCTCTAAAATATAGTTTTCAGCTCTTTTTCTTAAGGAAAGTATTTGAATTACTAATATTTTTATTTTAAATTTGACAATATATAATGTGTACATTTACAAAAAATACAAATACAAATATTAGGAATTACAAATATTAGGCAATTACAAATGCAAATTTTAAGTCTTTTGCCATGATCCAGTTACACACAAGCTCACCTTTTCCTCTGCCAGGGGACCCACATCTCCATCACTCTTGGAAAGTGCCAATATCCAGAAGCTTCACGGAACATGCTGCAATTCTGAACTTAGAGCTAGTTATTAGCTGCAGTCTTTTCCCCTCACAGCTTTATCAACACAGTGCAATACACACCATGACAACTTACGATTGCTGAGGGCTAATTAAAAGGCACTGATATTTCTAGTGACAGACTAGATTAGTTTCTCCTTTTCCTATCAATAGATTATTTTTGCGAGAGGCAGGAATATGGCCATGATAGGTAGATATCATACCCCTACTTGTTAGAAAACTTTACATCTTACTTATTTCTCAGCAAAGGATTTCTCAGTAAAAAGCCTCTCATTTGTAAAATAGCAAGCAATGCATTACATTTGCCTCACAGAGAGAAAAGGTGCAGAGCTATTTATTCTGCTGATTTGAGTCATATTATAACTGAGTATGATAGGGCTGGGCTCTAATTTTTTTTTAAACAATGAGCAATGGATTAGAGGCTTGCTTAGCTATTCTTCATTCATTAACACTGTAACTGTCGAATGCTCTGTGCTTAACAGAATCCGATAATTGCAGATAGCATTAGTTCTGCATCTTTGGAGAACAGCCAGCACAGATTCTAATGAAATAAGCCGACCATGCATCGGGGGATTTGGGAAGTACTGCTATGCTGCCTACAATGACATTTTATTACTGATTAAATAATCTCTGAATCTGACTGTTCTGCAGGATTTTGCAACCTTACAGTAGCTAGATTCAAATACTTTATGAAAAAAGAATAATGCGATTCTCAGTGGGTCTAATCTTTCATAAATAGAGTCAAGTTGTTCAAAACCAGAAGCTCATTAGCTAGCTCATTGCAAATTGTATTAATGCTGGAATCAAGCTGTATACGCAAAGAGTTTTTGAAAGCTTGCCTCTAAAGTAAATACATTCAGGCATATGCACTTTGGAAATTAGTATATTCATTCAGTAATAGGAACAATGTTTCATGTTCATGCTTCATAGTGGGCTGATTTTTTTGAAGGTTTCTGATTGGAGTTTTAGGCTGGAATCTTGGCTTTTTGAAAGACTCATCCTCCCTATAAGCCTCACTTCCATTATATCTCTAAAGCACCACAGCAACCACAGCATTTCTGCTCTTTGTCCAAAGTTTTACACTGTTTGTATGTCTAAATCAGGCAGCTCAATCCTTTAAGAGAGGATGCCACAGTCAGAGACTTTTCTGTAAAACAACACAGATTGTAGCACTGTTCTACAGAGCCTATAGTAGGCCATCATCCATCCATCCAGCTACTGCAGATGCCTCCACTCAAGAAATGCAGTTCTGTAAATCAATAGTAAGAAAAGAACTGCAGGAAAACGTAAGATGTCAGTATCACTAAATAAATTAATTGTTCACATAAATTTTATTCATGCAGTTTAAAAATCAGTCTTGCTATCATATGGACTCATGCACTACTGTGTTCAAGAAGTATCAGATGTTTTCAACAGCATAGCTCTCAAGAACAACAACATATATTTTACTCCAGGGGAAATACAGTCCATGGTATTAGTGTTACATTTCAATTTACTAACAATTCCTTTGACTTCCATGAGACCTGTCATTTCAAAAGTGTCTCTGTAAGACCAGGAACTGTGATGAAAGGCCTGGTGTGCACATGGGGTAAAATGTTCAGAGTTTCTTGCAAATAAACTGGCACAGGACTTGGCAGATCATATTCTTTGACTTTTAAAATAAATTCTTGTATATACTTGAATGCTATATTTGTCCTGGTTTGGGACAGATTTTGGGAGGAAACCGAGGACAACACTGTTTTAGGGATGCAGTGAAAAAAGTTGAGTTTTAGTGACCCTGACTGATTTGTAAGTCTCGATGCAGATGAAATTCAATCTATCATCAGGAAACACAGCATTATTTAGAATGTTTGGGAGGAATTTTACTGTATTCACTGCAGACTCTTTCTTAACCATAACTACAACTTTCTGGGACCTCTTGTCATATTTATGGTTCATACCATGAGTGAATATGGTTTGTATTTAACAGTTATGATGAATTGTTTTTATGCATCAGAGCAAAACTTGATATTTTATAGTTGCTTTGAATTTGAACTATGAAATATTCATTACATTTTCACAACAAAAACTTCTTCCAACAAATCACTCAGTTCATTTTGTATACTAATTTTATGTAGGTCTAGAATACAAATTCTGTGCAGAAGCAGGAGCGTTACCACAACAGGCAGCTGGTTACCAAACATTTGGAATCGTGAATATTTGAAGAAATAATGTGACTTCAATTATTTTTTCTTTGTAGGCTGGGGTGGAGTCAATTCTTTGTTTGGGAAACACTGCTCAGGCTCCATAAGTCAGCGGTATTTTTGTAAGCAGAAAATCCACACTCCCTCCTCTGATGTGTGTCACTCTCTGTGTCTATGGAAGGCTGATACAACCCCCATAACCAGTTTTAACTGATAATATTTGGCCAGCAGGTCGAGGGAGGTGTTTTTGACCCTCTACTCTGCGCTTATGAGACCCCGCCTGGAGTCCTGAATCCACCTCCAGGGTCCTCATTCCAGGAAAGATGTGGACCTGTTGGACCAGGTCCAGAGGAGGGGGACAAAAAGGTTCACAGGGCTGGAGCACCTGTCCTGTGAAGACAGAAAGAGAGTTGGGGTTGTTCAGCCTGGAGAAGAGGCTACAGGGAGACCTCAGTGGGGCCTGACAGTACTTAGGTCACTTAGAAAAGGAGGAAGAGTATCTTTTTATGTTAGCAGATAGTAATGGGACAAGAGGAACAGTTTTTAAACTAAAAGAGGAGATACTTCGGCTAGATGATAGGAAGAAATTCTTTGCTTATAGCGTGGTGAGGCACTGGAACATCTTGTCCAAGTAAATTGTGGATGCCCCAACACTGGAAGTGTTCAAGGCTAGGTTGAACAGGGCCCTGAACATCCCTGCCCAGGGATTCTGATTTGGAACTCTATAATCTTTGAAGTCCCTTCCAACCCAAGCCATTTTATGATTCTATGAATCTGTGATATCAGCTTCAGATCTATTTAAAATACATATTTGTTTTACCATACCTGGACATCTGTGGTTTAACTTTTATGCACTTATTTTTCATAGCAAGATTAATCATCATAGAGCATAGTCTCATATGAAAATATGATTAAATGGTTTACGTGGTTTTATACCATGAAAATCCAAAAATCTTTGAAAATCCAGAATTGAACACTTTAATGCTTGACTCAAAAATTGATAGGAACCTGTTTTTTCCATATCCATCCAACCTAGGTTAGCAATGCTGGAGTGAGAGGGAGTATTATACTGAACCTACCTGTTTCAGATTTTGACCACTGGTCATGGCCAGCCTAGACAAAGGAACAAGGGAGTCATCCATATTCCCAACAGCAGGCCACCACTTTAAGTTTAACCATTGGCTTCAGTGTCTGGAGAGGAAATGCAGAATGCCTATACTAAGTTTGTCGCAATTCAATCACCAGACTTTTGTTGTCATTGAGCATGATGATAGCTGAAGTCATAGTGACTGACTGTGTATATTTTATAGGTAGCAGTGCTTTAGGAATTTTGAAACTTTGGTCAAGGTTCCTCATCAGAAACTGGTGTGGATCAGTGACTGATGCACTAACATTGCTACCATTCTGGAAGCTAGTTCAACGATAATATTTATGATTTGTGTAAGACAACAGTTACAGCTCCTAGACACCATTCTTTAAGAGGACTAGCATTTCATATTAATTAAATTTTCTAAATTTTATTAATAACATTTTTTCTACATTTTAAGTCAGATAGTGAAAGATAAAATCATCTGTTTGAATTCAAAATGAAGCCAGTGTCACTTTCCCTTCCAAAGCAAATTTCATTTAATTTTAAAGAATTTTCTAAATTAAATCTAGGCAAATATTGTAATGAAAGTAATTTTCATTAACAATCTGAACTTTCTAGAAAATTATCATAATCAAACCAATCTATTTCAACATTTTCTTTAGACTTTTGCCTGGTATGGTTTGGAAATTCTAAGTGGGTAAATTGTTCCAATCCTCTTAAAATCTGTACAATTTCTTAAAATATTATCATGACTTTTGAAAATATGCTTATGAAAAATTTCTTTGCTATGATGAATAAAATGTACCTTGAAATGCATTTTTTCTTGATTTTTAATTATGTGATATCTTTTTTAAAAATCAATTCAAATGTGAGAAGTTTGAGAACTTTTTAGCATAGAGCTCTAACCTCTCTCCAAAGTCCTTCTCTAGTCCTTCTATATTCTGTGGGTATATAATGAATATAAACAAAGTAAAATTTTTTTAAAAAATTAATTGTAAACCAAAATACAATCATTTATGTGATGCAAATGTTTTAAAGTCTGAATTTTCAAGTTATTTAAATAACTGTGCAAAAGTCAGGCTATGTGTTTAATAGGTAATGCTGAAGAGAGACCCTGACCAACATGCTTGTAAGCAAATCCTTAAAATATCAACATTAGTATCAGATCCAGACAAATAAGTGATTTGAGCCACAAGATGCCAGAAGAAGAGAGAAATGGAGAGTTGCCACTGTGCACTGAAAAGGCAAAGGAATTGCTAAGAAAAATAAATAAAAGTTTGTTAACTAAGCCAATAAAATAAGGGGAAGAGGTTACATAAAAGAAATTCAACTAATTCTGAAGCATAAGCACAGAGATTAAACTGGAATTCCATCATTAGACAATAGAATATGCAAGACCGCAAACCTTAATCTTTGCTGTTTCTTCAATACAAACAAATCTGCTGGTTGCTAGCATTATTGCTGAAAACAGATCTCATCAAATTATACACAGAGAATAATTTCATCTTTTGGAAATAAAGCTATTATTTCACTGTACCTCTTTGTCCAGGAAACCTAAATTTAAGTCTAGATTGAAAACAGTCAAAGACACAGTTTCTTATTATGTAGTCAACAACCTGAAGGCACTGCTTTCTCTAAAGGTTTAAATTAAAAAAAAAAAAAAAAAAAAAGAGTAAAGGGAAAGGGGTCCAGAAGGCAGGATCTAATGTAATTTAAAACTGGAATTACATCAGCAGTTTCAAACAGATGGCAGAATGTAGAGATAAATGTGTTAGCTCTTTTAGCTTATTTGGTCTCTCCATTGTTTGCATCATTAAAACATGCAATAGTTTACAATTTAAAAATATACTGTGTATTAGACACTGGAAAAATGGACATGTACCTACTGAGTGGAAGAAGGTAGGATTGAATTAATTTGCCATACTTTAATGTACAGTATCTGGGATGCTTTAGGCAAGTCTGCAAAGAGGTTTCCTAGGAAATGAGATGAACAAAAATATAATGACCTTGAAATTATAACCCCAAATGTCCCAAGTATTTAGCAACCTAGCTCAGAAGTGGTAATTACATAAAAAATACAAAAGATCCTTAATTGCTTCAGTTATAGTGTATCTAGGCAGGTCAGTTACTGTACACAGCTGCAAAAAATGGTACGTGATTAATAGGGGGCTGCTTATGATAGCACTAACTAGCTAGTGTGTAGTGCAAAACACTCATTTCTTTTCCAATTAAAGGAAAAAAATCTGGTTTTGATTAGGCTCTTCAGAAGGTCTAAGTCTGTAGCAGCAAAATACTCCACTCACACTGTTAAATGTTTTAGTCAAGGACTAAGCAGTATATATTCATGAAAAAGAGAAAGGTTTATATAAAATATTGGGGTGAAAATGCTGCAAATATCAAAATAAGACACTTCAGACCATTTTGGTTATTCTAGTACATTGGCTATAAAACTACAGGGTAAACCACTTCAAATAAATAAGAGTGATACAGGTGCGTCTCCAGAGCTGGAACCAGGCATCAGCCTTTCCTGTGATTCATTAAACTGCAGTTAATCATTCTTTCCACATAGCTCTAAACTCATTCCATCAAAGTTTGAAGAAGGAGGCATTAAAAAAATCACATAAAAGGACTTGCACCACTTCCACATGGTATTTAGGTTCCAAGAGGTCCAGGAGAAACACTGAATTATATGGAGACCTCTCTGGATTTGTGAGCATCTCATGGCTGACCCATCAACAGGTTGAGAAAAATGTGTGGTCCTGATCTTTGGAGCATTGCTTCAGGAACCTGCCCTGCAGATGAGTCATTACAATGGTCCCTGCTCAGACCAGAGTGTGCACATACTGGAAGTATGACTTGGTCCACTGGGATTCCAGAGCTTGGCTGTGCTCTGGTCATGCTTTTATAGACTCTGGTGTGCTCTAGGAATGGCTCCATGAACATTTGGGGAGGGGAAGGGACCAGGAATCAGGGGACGGGGTACAAATGGCACTCATCAGAGGGGATGAAATTAATAGAATTTGTGGGTTTCCTCATCTCTAAGGAGTGGTAGAAAAGTTAGCACTGGTAAGCCAGCATTCATTCCTGGGGGCTAACACTCAACACTTCAAAGGGGTGGGTAGAGAGGTTTGCTCAGGCATTTATTAGACTCACCTTGCAGGTCTCTCCATATCCTGGCAAACTTGATTCGTGTGTCTGAAGTCACCACAGCTGCTACACAGTGATGATTTTTTTAGGCAGCAAAAGCTGAAGGTCCAGAAAATGAAACAACAGATGAAACATCAAATACATATTGTTGTGGAAAATGGGCTTTTGAAATTATTGTCCAAATCTTGGTCACACTCATAGCTTTTTTTCTCTTCTCTTGAGAAAAAAGTTAACAGCTACTTTTCTGGTTTCTGCTGAGCATACATGTGAGTCTTCAGTCAGTGAATTTAAATCCTGCCTAATCTATAGTTTTCAGAGAAAGCAACAGACGGACTTAAAAGCCCTTAAAACAACTGCATTATTCCCTGGCAGAGGAGTAGATTTACAAACAAAACAGAATCCTTTTGTGCCGTGATTTGAACATTAAATTATTCTGCATATTGAGCATGATCAGAAGCTGTAGCCTTAGATCAAGCACTGTGAAAATAAATCTGTGAAGAAATTTTCAGAAATAAATACAGACCTGCATTCTGCTTTGCTTTTCACTGGGATCATGGAAAGTGATAAAGGGAGATTTGGGATGCAGAGAAGTAAGGCAGATTTAGGTACTCTCTCCTGGGAGAAATCCTGAATTATCTTACCAGGGAATCCCTCCTGAATTCTCACTGAAGCCATCTGTGGCAAGCTCCTTCCTGGGCCCTTAAAAGTCAGAGCTTGCCTAGCTCTGTGGCCACTTGGCTCTGGTCTAGGTTCACTTTGCACCCTCATCTTTTTTCTGTGCAAGTCTTAGAGAAGAGAGCAAGCTAAACTCTCCAGCAGATTTTGAATTTGGTACTCTATAATCTCATCTTCGGCATCTCACAAAACAGACAAAAAAGATCATTCAGAGAAAACAGAATTTCCTACAATCAAGTCAAAGTTACACTGAATAGTCTAGTTTCTTTAAAGGGTCTGATTTTGCAAGTTCAGATTGTGCGTGAATAATGATTTGCAAGTGATGTTTTTCTATATTATTCCTTCTAAAGATTTCGATTCACCAGATCAAAAATAAAATTTTCATTTTCTAGAACTGAAATGCAGAGCAGAGTGGGTATCCCCCCAAGAGAAATTTGCACAAAAACAATATTAACTGCAAGGCAGGTCAAATGTTCACTGACACATCTTGACAATGCCCCTTTTCTTTACATTGACTCTATTTGATTAAACTGATTGAAATGCATTTCATACTTGTGCTTTGTCAGTCTATATTTTGGGCTTCATGAACAAAATGATACTAGATTGACTTACCCAGATACTTCACAAAGCTTGTCATGTTGAATTAATTAATGTTGCTTGTATAGCATGAGAATATGGAGATTCATCTTTGCAATTCTGTATTTGCTTTACCACCAAATAAGGGGATGATGAAACATTACCTTGCTAGTTAACAGATATTTTAAATGTCTTCATTTCTTTAGAAACCTACAATGGAAATATTACGATAATTGTTGCACACATTATGTAACGCTAGTTATATAAACCCAGAAATAATAGAGTAGTAACCAAGAGCAGTAGTGAATAAAACTAACTATGCTTTCTCTTTTTTTCCTTCCTTTTGGGTAATGGGTGGTGCAGAAACATACATAAAAATGCTCTTCAGAAACCTTAACATAAATAATTTTGCTAAATCTCCAAAGTCTTGGTAGGATTTTCTGTGCTGCAGTCTTGTAACATTGATAGTGAAGACAGTAGAATGGTATTAACTGCATTTAGAATACAGTAGTGATTCCTCCATCTCATTTATGGTATTCATTTAGGATTTTTTATGGTATCCAGACCTCTCACTGTGAAATATTATGCCTTATTAATGCTGCAGTCTACTTTAGTGCATTTCTTTTTGCACTAGATAAAACAAGTAAGCAGGTAAAATGTGAAAAATATCAATGAGTTTTACAAATGCAATTAGAACCAATGATGTGAACACATTGTATTTTTAAGTGAGAACATGAACAAAACATTTGAAAATGTGATTGTCATTCAGATGTGAGATGGTTGAATACAATATTCTGTCCAGAAACTGCTATTACTTGGTTTTTTCAAAAGCCCCTTTCACCCTTAATTCCTTAGTCATGATAATCCAGAGCTGGGAATTTAGGGTCATGTAGCAAAAACTGACCTGATCATTTGAAGTGGAAGTGGCACCCCAGTCAGCCTGGGGTACCATCAGCTACAGAGACAGACATGCCATAATTACATTTGTGTCTGGGCCACCTTTGTTTTAATTCAGCAGGAGAGATTGGGCACGTGTGAAGGAAGGAAGGAAGTGGCAGAAGGAAGGCAGGAAGGAAGGAAGGAAGGAAGAGAGAGAGAGAGAAGAGAAAGAAAGGACTAAGGGAGGAAAATGTGAAGGGAAGGAGGAATGGAAAGGAAAGGAAAACAAGGGAGAAAAGGAAGGGAAAGAAAGGAGGGAAATATCAAAGCAGATGGGCATAGGTAACATACTGCAGCAGGAATGAAGTTTTCAACTTAGCAGCCACAACTGACAAAATGAACTTTTTCAGGCAGCCCCACAGTATGAAAATTAGACTACAGGTTGGAGCCAATAAGTCCAAGGAAGAATATGACAAATAAAGTACAGCTGCACATCATATTTGTAATAACACAGCTTAATTAGAAAGTGATTAGAAAGCATAATGGTTATCAAATGATGCTTATGCCGGAGATGCATTGCAACTCAGCTGCAAGTGCTATGAGACCCTTTGCTTCCGCACAAAAGCCTAGATGAGATTCCTCTGTTACAGGCAAGCTGCCAGTTATTATTTTTTACTGTGGTAAAATGCTCAAAATTTCAGCATTGAAAACTTCCTTACTGTTCAGTGCATAAAATTATTCTGCTTTTATATATAGCATTGTATAAATCTGTTTGCTCCAGTCCGTGACTAATATTTCCACTTGAGTGCTTTCCAAGTAAGTTTTTTGAAGCACTTTCTTCTTTTTAGCAGGGTTTTTGGGATTACTTGATTGCTGACCTCTTTGGTCCAACACCTGAAAACACTTGCAAACTCAGAACTCCTGACTGAGGTGGAATACAACTTTTATAATATATCCAGTATTGGCTTAACGATTTCATGTGACAGAATCAAGGTTCATGTCTAGGTAAGTAGTTTTCAGGGTTAACTAACCATGCCAAGAGGTAGGCACATGATTTCTAGCTTGATTTTCTACATTTACTTTCCAGAAATAGAAGTCTCATTTCTGCCATTTTCATTAGTGTTCAACAGCTCTTTTCTGGCATGAATCTTCTTTTAAGCTCTTTTTAATAGCATATTGCATCCATCACACTTACGTAGGTTTTTCAGACTTGTTACTCTCTTCTGAACCCTTTCCTAAAGACAGGACTAGATAGAATTTTAGTGGCAGTTTCTTCAAGACAGTACCACCTTCTATTTTTACTATGATATGAGGCTGCTCTGTTTCTGCATGGATCATCTGAGCAGACACAGTCCAGACATCCATATTGTTATAACTGCTATAATAACTGATCAGTCAGTCCTTGCTTCTATTATTATCTTCTAATCTGTGTCTGCAAAATGGACTTACACCACACTCACATTTTTGTCCAGATGAATACACTGTAACTACTCAAGACAGCCAATGTTCCACTGTGGTGAGTTCTCCCTGATGATTTTGATTACCCATTGGCAGGATTTGGATGATAATAGCAGCAGTGATGCAGCCTGTGCAGGTGTTGGGAGAAACAAACTGTATTTGCTGTATTCCAGAGGGTCCTTTACAGGACCACTTTTGTCCATCTATTCTTCTGATGGCTGCTAAGTGGCACTCACACATTTCACACTTAATTTCTTAAGTGGACAAAGGCACTTGTTCACAAACTGAAAAGCTTCTTATTTCCCCAGTCTTTTTAATTATTTAGTATTTTACTGCATTAAAATCTTTAATAACCTTTAAAATATTTTTAAACAGTCACATAAAAGAAGATATTAGAAATAATTCCTCAACAGTCAGAGGGAATGCACCATGAGTGGCTCCTGTGTGTTTACAGGAACTACCCATCAGAAAGCAACCTGCAGCCAACAAACAGGTCAGCATGTCACAAACAATATTCATTTATACGTTGCTGATGAATGTTTGTGATTCTCAATAGAACAGGTAAGTTTTTTGCTAATGGATAATTGAAACAACCTTGCAACCTTCAGTACAGGCTTAGTTTGAAGCAACCACATTCAGCTGGAATGAGAGTACTTAATGGAATAGACATCGCTGCTTCATAGCTCGCTCAGCCAAAATTGTCTTCTGCTTGAATTGGCCAGTGTGTATACCACAGAGATGCAATGCCAACTACCTTCTGGTGGAATCCCTAGAAAGGTTTTGCAAGATCTGAGAATGCACACAAGTTGCAGTGAAAGCAGAGTAACCATGAGGTCATTCTTGTAGTTAAAATACTGTGAAGTTTTGGGGTACTTTCTTTAATTTTCCAAAGCACTAAGTAAATTCCAGCCTAAAACTCTCCGTAGACAGCCTGCCTGTCTGTGAGAGGTTAGGAGAGATAATACTGTGGATTTGACTTTCCACTGTCTATTACAGTGAAGAGTAAGAACAGTAAGTATAAGCTTATGCACCCTGGTAACTGCGGGCACCAGAAAGATGCAGAGCAACAAACCCATCAAAGAATATAGGGTGAGCTTGAGGGAATCACATGGGTGTAGCTGGACCTCCCCTATCTAATCCCATCAAGATTTCACACCTTCCTCTCCTATCCCTGACCATGAATACTAAAACCACTAGGAAAAATATTTGGTGTCAAGAGTGGTTAGCAACTAAATTCAGCAGAAACAGTTATTCAATATCATATGTGAATTAATTAGATCATATTGTAAACAAACTTGAGAAGTTTGCAGATTTTGTTTGTCTTCACTGTGTAACATGAACAAAAGCTCGTACATTGCAAGCGAATCACTAGGATACTTGCCTACAGCTTCATGCATCAGATAAACAATTGGTTTGGCATTTTCAAAGGAACTTAACTGGTTGCCATGCCTCTTCAATGTATCTGTATTAAAAATATACTTATCTATATTTATAATGTGTTAAATACTTTCATCTTTCGTGTTACATTTAGATCTTTTCTCTGCGATATTGCCAATGTCAGAGAAGGATGGATTTCAGTAAACTGTCTGGTGCTCTTGGATGTAGATAAAATATATGTAACTGAAAATGAAATCTCAGATTTGTTTCATGAAGACAAGATGCATTTCAGTTTTAAATCTTAATGTTATAGCAAAAATGAATGATTTTTCCCCCAATGTCATAAAAGACTAATTAATAAAGTGGTCAGTCTCCTTGCTCAGCTGACACAGCAAAGAGAGAGAGAGATCCTTCAGAAATATTGATAGGTCAAGAGTTTATATATGGAATTTACATTTTTTTAAAGAGACATATTTTACTCTGTAGAAAATCATATTTCACTGCAGAAAATAACAGTTGGTTTCTGTGCAGTTGCCTTGAGACTTGCTCTCATTATCTTCAATTGAGATGAATATGTATATCTGAGGAAATATTTTGGCCTTGAGAGAAAGAAAGAGGGAGCATTTGGATTTGAGTGTCTACATAACTCCAGCTTTTCTTGGTACAGCTGAATCTACTGTGACTCTTGAGAGAAGTTGGCTTTTCTCACACTGAATACACAGCCCCTAAAGAGACTTTCATCTGGTGCCTGGTGTATGTATGACAGAAATCATGGAATCAAAAGACTTTGTTCTCTAGAACATTGTCTGGTGCGTGGAAAGGTAGAAGAGAGATACTTTACCCTCAGCTTGTTGTTTATCTATAGTTTGGGGGTTTTTTGAATGTCCTGAGCTAACAGGCTCTTTTCTGGTCACATGTCAATCCTGCCTCCTCAGAGAGATTAAGATTTCCAGTCTACTAGGGAAGAAAAGATGAAAAAGATAAAAAGAGTTATATCTCAAGAATGCGCTCTCAAGTATTTTCTGTTGATATGAAACTCAGCAGAAGATTCTCTGTAGCAAAGTGCTTCCTTCTTCACTCCTGTCTACTTTTCCAGTTAAAGCAATATCGCATCCAAACTCCTGCTTCACTTCTCAGCTAAGCCTGCACCTATGTATCAGCAGTAAGTATATTAAAAAGAACAGGCAAATGTGTTGACTCTCTTCAACATTTCTTTTTCAAACCTCTCTTGATAGTTTCCTCCCAGAAAGAGAGCGAGGAGTGTGTGCAAACACTTGTTCTCCACATCAAGCCTGACTGAACAATTTCTCTGCTGTTCTGAGTTTCTGGTGAACTGAAAATTACCAGCTGTACTGAATTGTGACAAACACTGTGTATGTGTGTCTCTGTGCGTGGAAGAAAATATATAAACAGAAATTATCATATCTAATAGCAGCAAAATAGGTTTCACATTTATGACCCAATCTACCATTTTAATTCTATAAAATACAAATGTAGCTTTAATTTCTAACTAAAGCTTATTTCTTCAAGCCCTCACAGAAGAGCATATCAAACCCTCATATATAGAGCATATGCAGAACAAGAATTCTCTAATGCCTTTCCTGGTTGAGGCATAGTCATTGAATAGGACAGCAACCATGTAAATGCAGTCATCATTGCACAGATTTAAAAAAAAAAAGAGATTGCACTAGGAAAGAAGACAGGTATTTTACAGGTATGCAGCATCCACTTCATACTTCAGGATGGCTGATCCACATCCAGATATACTCAAAGCTAATCAATATCAAGCTGATTTGCAATGACAATAGAAACTCATTGAACTGCAGTAACACATTTGCCACCCTTTGATGTCTATATTCTTAGCATTAACATGGTAACAATCTAAGCTGTCTGTGTGTGTGCCACGTCACTCCCTCCATGTCAAAATAAACCACAGTAGCTATATAAAAAGTGTGGTCACAACCCAGCTAGCTAAATTCTTGCCAAAAATTGACTTCAATAGCTGTCTACAGAGTCTGCCAGAATACTGTCGGCCAACTCATACCATGTGTGCCTTTCAGGGTCATGGCTTTAAAAGAACAGCAGAATTGCTAAAATTTATCCATCTTTTCAGCTGGAACCCTCTCCATCCCTCATGAATTATAGTCACACCCAATAGAAAGGAAATAGACAAAAGCCATCTGCACAGAGCACACCTAGGAGAAAGTAAATAATGCTTTCAGACCCTGAATGGGAGCACTTCATGTTGGCAAAATTGACTACCCAGACTGAGATGCATAGTTGCATCCTAAAAATAACAGTTTTTAAATCACTTTCTATGAATTGCACTTACCTGAGAACCTGGGGGACAACAATTCTTCCTGGGTATTCAGTTAACTGAAACCCATACCTGATTTTCTCCAAGGACACTGTAAAAAGTGCCACTTCTCTGAACATCATGGTCTGGCCAATCTGTTTCCTTGACATGACTGCTCTGGCCGAAGGCATCTTCACAGAACCTTTTCAATCAAATATGGTTCCTCTTTCTCTAAAAGTTTGCTGTTCCGGGGAGGGATACAAGCAAGAACAGCAGAATTTAAAAGTCAAAGGCATGACTTTAATTTCATCATAATCATGACTATAAAACCACTACATCTGCACAGAAAAGCTCTACATTGTACCTGCAGCAAGGCCACTACATCTGACAGGTGATCTGTACTATTTGGGCACAGCAGCATTGCAGTGAGACTGTGGGAAACGAGACCCCTCCAATATTTAAGTGTGGAAACTGGGGGTTTTTATTTTACCCAGCAGAGCTGGCAGGGACACAGACCAACACTATGCTTACAGGTCCAGCAGACTGCAGGAGAGATGGCTTGCCACAGAAACCATTCTGGTGGATTTAAGGGATACAGTCCTTGGGTCTCTCACACACTCAGGATCTCAGGATTATGGGCTAGAAGGAGGTCACTGATGAACTAAAAAATGAGACAACCTCTGATTGCCCCCACTGCCACTGCTGTTTGTTCTGCTCTGAGTATTTGCCATATCCACGCTTGCATGAAGATTTGCATGCAATGTCTGTGTGTCCAGGATTACCCTTATTCAGATGGCATGAAGGGATGAAGGGACAGTGCTCTGATCTGGCAAGATGAGGGGCAAACAGTGCAGACCTGCATTTTATGCAGAATAGATAAAGTGAGATAAACTAAAGAAGATGCAAGTTGAAAAAGGAAAAGAAAAAAATGGTCCAGAAGGATGAAAAAGAAAAGGAATAACAAGAGACGGCAGAGAAAAGAAGGACCAGAGTGGACAAAGATAAGCAGCTGTAAAAGAAGTAAAAGCAGATGAAAACCCCTTGGGAGACTGAAATACCCAGCTCCAAAGATCTCGGCTGTGACTGAACATGAGCTCATTTCACAGTAAAATCCAACAGCAGGAAACTCTGCATGCCCACGTGCAAGGGGAATGGTGGTGACACTGAGGTCACTGGTGGCACTAACTTTACTCTCCATCAGGGGGGTGGGAGATGGTACAAGGCAAGGGGATGCAAACAGCTTCAGCAGAACACTTCCAGGAGAAGAGAAAGTGACTGGTAGAAAACTCCCACATTCTTGATCTTTCATCCATAAAGATTGATAAAGTTCTCTGCAGCTCTGTCCTTGTCTTTACAGTGAAAGAATCCTGCTAGCTTTCTCATAATGGCAGGAATAATTAAAAAGAGGATCAACTTCAGAAGAACATAAACACACACCAAAAGTCTGTCTCTTTAATGGTATCCCCTCCATACTTCACTGGCAGGCATTCTGCTAATCTAATACCTGTTAATTCTATTTCTAATTAGGGCTATAGCTCACCAGAGGCTCTTTTATACTTAATTTGTTGGGGTTTTATTATATGGCTCAACAGTCAGCCAACCACTGTATGCATCATGTGATCCTGGTTGAGATCTTTCAGGCATTACTGCACACTGAGGCCCTTGGAGAGAACGTGCCACTACAATTTGTGAGTCACGCGTTCCTGCTCTGCCTAGGTCTTGTCATGTGTGTGCTTGTCAGGATTCATCTCCATCTCCATTACCCCTGGGGCAGAAGTCATAGTTTGTTTCTGCTCACTTGTCTGATTTTTAGCAGATCATATTCCCATCTTCAGAACCTTAAGCAAGTGCCATCTTTGTAGAATTTAAGGTGGAATTCTAAGCAGTGATTTAATTCAACTCAAACCCATCTTCTAATTGACAGGAAATATCCTTAGTTCAACCATTTTCTAAGGCTCATGTAGACTGCTATACAAAGAAAAATAATTCAGTTAAAAGCATTCTTCACTGTTACCAAAATGAAAATAATTTTCTTAGGTGTTTTTTTTGTAATTGTCATTTTAAAAATACTTTATTTTAGAAGTTTGAAATGAAGATCTGAGGCAAATTTTGTTTGAAACACATATCTGAGAGACACATCTTCATTAATTCAATTTTTGCCGAAAGGATTGCAACCAAGTTATGAACCAGTTAAAGAATTAGCTGGCAAATTACAAGGAGAAAAATAAGAGATCACAGAGAAGCAAAGTCCATAGGGCTTTATTGATCAGAACAGAATATAGGCCAATGAAGAAACATTTAATAAAGCCACTGGAAGCCAGCCCAGGGGACTGACCAAACTTTGTTTTGCCTCTAGAACATCAGCTGCCAGGTAAACAAGAGAATTAGAACATCATTGGCTCAAAACTGGTGAGCAAAGAAGGTCACCAACAGCTGTTAAATAGTAAACCTCATCCTCCATCTCTGAGGGTGCCAGGAAGGATGACACTTAAAAGCTGTTCAGTCACACACTGAGTGATGGTAGCACTTGTTATGTCACCCTAAAAAACATATTGGTTCTAGAGACTCACTGTCCTTATCTGAATACACAATGGGCTTGACAGTCACACAAGCAATTCCCATGACTGGAAATTGCAGATCTTACAGAAACAGCATAATGGAACTTCTTGCCTATCTCCAGATAGCAGAAAATAACCTCAGAAAATTCCTCCTTTCTCCACTATCCTCTGGTAAGGTTTTACTGGAAGAGGTGGAGAGTACAAATCAAGATAACACTGGCTGTTGTGGAAAACCTTCAGAAACAGTATGTTAAATAAAAATAATAAACAAAATAATAGAGAATTTATAAATCCATATGTAAAGATAAATAACCAAGTCAGCCCATCTATCCATGCATCTAGTAACTTTAAAGATGTGACCTAGCTCCAGCCTGCTCAAAAGAGCAGTTGTTCTGGATCTGGTTTTGTCTACAGAAGCATGGTTAGTCAGGTAGTCTTGTGTGGTATTTCAGTGGGAAAACTACAGGAATCAGAGCTCCTAGATTAGGAAATTCATGGCAAAGTGAAACAAGGAAGCTGGGCTTCTCACTGTGTGTGTAGCTGAACAAGTCACAGCTGGCAATTCAGAAGTGCAGTCAAGTTACCCTCCATCAGCTGTGGAAGATTACTTGTTCCAGGTAGGTCTCTAGAATGGGAGACCTTGCATAGAAGGATAAAATAGAGAGGATATATTTGCACAATGCATATTGAAATTATGCATATTGGTGTTACCCTGCGCTAGGCAAGCATAATAAACTTCTCTGAAAGACAATGAACACAGAATCATAGAATCATAAAATGGCCTGGGTTAGAAGGGACATTAAATGTCATCTAGTTTCAAGGCCTCTTCCATGGGCAGGGACACCTTCCACTAGACCAGGTTGCTCAGAGCTCCATCTAACCTGGCCTTGAACACTTCCAGGGATGGGGCATCCACAATTTCTCTGGGCAACCTGTTCCAGTGCCTCATCACCCTCACAGTGACAAATTTCTTCCTAAGATCTAATCTAAACTTACTCTCTTTCAGTTTGAAACGATTCCCCCTTGTCCTATCACTACATGCTCATGTAAAAGGTCCCTCTCCATCATTCTTGTAGGCTCCCTTCAGGTACTGGAAGGCTGAAATAAGGTTGCCCCAAAGCATAGGAATGATGGTCTTGTCCATTGGGAGTCTTCAGACAGAACAACTTGGATTCTTGACCAGTAAGTCTGTAGCCCAGGGACTCTTGGAAATAGGAAGGAAGGATATAACAAGGGAGGAGTCACTCCAGAAATGGCCAGTTCCTTAGTTCTTCAGGATCTGATTCTGGCTCATCTGAGAAAAAGTGCTAGGCTGGATAGAACTTCTCTACACACAGAGCAGCTCTTCTGCTCTCTGCTCACCTATCACAGGTGAGCTTCCTGCTTTCAGCCCCATTTCCATGCAGTGCTACCATCCCTGGACTCCTTAAGAAGGATTGCAAGCATCAAGGGACATTACTACTGATGCGATCATCAATGACTGCTGCTGGAAATCCTTGCAGAAATATGTGCTGTGCACAGGGAAGCAGACAGCAACAACACCCAGCTCTCCTTCCCTCTCTCCCTTCCTCACCCTGTAATTGAAATTCAAGGACTGTAAGTCCCACTATCTCCTGTCAGGATAGTTCCATTCCTTGGGGGAAGGGGTTAGCAATAGCAAGCCATGCCTTAGCAGCAGTGTGCTGTCGCACATGTGTAAAAACCAGTAAGTGCATGTGGACATCTGATTTTAGCCAAGATTTTTTGGATGTGCAAGAATGAGGGATAAGAGCAAATCCATATGCACAGGCTGACCAAACTAACAATGTTTTGCTTGATCTAATTTTGAGGCTAATTTTCCTCACAGAAGGGACAGAGAAGTCAGATTGTGGAAACACCCCAATCCATTTAAGGCAAGCCACAGCTGTGTACCTTTGAGGAGTGAGGCTTCCTGTAGTCTGAAGCATTTTGTAGTGACATTTATATGCAAATCATCAGGCCAGGTCTGACAGCAGAAGCCAGAGTCAAACACATTCTCATGATCAGCAGGCAAGTCCATAGTGCCAGGGCAGGTTCCATGTCATGCTAGGAGCAGGGGCCATGGCTAGGCATGACTGAAACACAGTTCAAGCTAGAGCAGAGCTGAGCAGAGACTGAGAGGCAGTGGAGCTGCTGAGCAGGACAAGTGGGTGGAGGCTCTATGGGAGTTTGATGAGAGCAGCTAAGGTTCATGAATGTACTTAGGACTCTGACACAAGTTTTCTAGGACATGTGCAACAGGAGAGGTGAAAAAGTACCAAGGACCTTTGGACTGAGCCAAAGATATTTACTATTAGATATTTAGATATCTGTTGTTTGATACTTACTGTTGTTAGATGTTTATTATTATTGTTAGGTACTTACTATTGTTAGATGTTTATTATTATTGTTAGGTACTTACTATTGTTAGATATTTATCTGTTATTAAATATGTATAATTAGTAGATGTTTAGAATGGAGACTAGACAAGGTAAAGGCCTTGTCAAGCCTCTAAAGGGGGGAATGATGTCTTAATCTTTAGCTTTCATATTTTTTAGATTCTGTACTGCCTTAGTGTGTGACTCTGAACTTCATATAAAGTGCTAGCAAGTTCTCTTCACAGTTTAGTTAGAGAAAACAATCCTTTTCCAGCCTGACAACCAAGGACTCTGTCGCAGCTTCAGGCCCAAAAGGTATTAACAACTGCAAACTGATGAGAGCAATCTGGGAGGATGGGACTTCATAACCTGAAGCTGTAATTGGACAATTAACCCCAATATTTAACTGGACCAAAATTTATAAAAGTGTGAAAACGTGTGACCAGTTGTCCACCTTGGGCAGAGCCATGGCTGGACTCTTGTATTACCCAAGGTGTATCCTTCGAAGGCTTTTTAATAAATACCTACTTTATTCCTTTAACTCTGTCTAGCCTCTGTTCCAGGTCAGCCTCCTTAGGCATCAGTTCACCCAGCAAAATAAGAAGCCCCAGCTGTTCCAGTGTGGTCCACGCCACAGGAACGTCAGACAGAGGCAGATGTGTCCTGTCTCATTGTTTTCTCTACTTGAAAAACAAGGAAGTAATGGTTAGCACCAATCTGCAGTGATCATGCCCAAGAGAAGAGCAGCCACCCAATGTGACTTTTGCTTTCCTCACACCCAGAAAAGCCAGAAAGAAACAAACTCTAAAGGGAGGTTAGGAGGAATATTAAAGGCTTTCAGTTGCGATAGATTTTTAAAATAATAATGATAAAATTTAGTACAAAGTGCTACATTTTTAGTGTTTTTATGGTTTATATGCAGGATTACGGAGACCTACCTTTGGATTTCTCAGCTTTTGCTGTTTTCAAATTCACTCACAGGATTCTGATCATTACTTTTTTTTTTAACTGAGTTTCTTCACAAGAAAACAAGTAGCTGGGTGAAACCATAAACTAATGCAGCCTAATCATGAACAGCTCTTGTTCTTGTGATAACTGGCTTTTAAACTTTCTTTATGCCTTTATTATTGACCGGTGACTGAGTCCATACAGGAGCAAAAACCTTGCTGCAGAGCAAGATCCCATGTTACCTGCAGGAAGCATGTCCTGTGGCTGATCAATCATAACAACTTTCCAAGAGTTTCTCTGGCAGATAACCTAGGCAGACATTTCTCCCCTCAAAAGGATTAAGAGTATAGTCCTTTCCTACTCTCTGACTAATTTCATAAAGCTTCAAGGAACAGAGTATGCTGAAGATCTCTGACCCTCTATCAGACCTCATGGAAACTAGGGGAAGGAAGGAAGGAAGGAAGGAAGGAAGGAAGGAAGGAAGGAAGGAAGGAAGGAAGGAAGGAAGGAAGGAAGGAAGGAAGGAAGGAAGGAAGGAAGGAAGGAAGGAAGGAAGGAAGGAAGGAAGGAAGGAAGGAAGGAAGGAAGGAAGGAAGGAAGGAAGGAAGGAAGGAAGGAAGGAAGGAAGGAAGGAAGGAAGGAAGGAAGGAAGGAAGGAAGGAAGGAAGGAAGGAAGGAAGGAAGGAAAAGAAAAATTGTGTAAGTGCCATTTCATAGGAAAGCATGTTAATTTTGACGTACTGGTGGTAAAAGCTCTATTAGACGAAGCAAAAACAGGAAAACAGAGGAGGTTTTAGGGGATACTTAAAAATACTAATGAGTAATATACTAATATCTGATATTTTCTTGAAATACATAGATGAAACTGTACTGAATAGCTTATGCCTCTTCTGTAAGGGAGAAGAACAAATGTTTTGAATCTTGCACAAGATTGGAGTGAGAGTCCATTGCAGGGTTGAAAACACTACCTGAATGTTATCAGTGTTATTTAGTGTTAATACCTAAAACTACTGGAAGATAAATATTACAACTTTATTCAATTGCTCTTTCAGTAACAGAGCAAGGACAGAGATAATAACAGGGATATCTATTCACCACATTTGTCAAAGCAGAAGAGCAGACAGCTACTTTTTGAAATCTTCATGTATCAGGGAAGATACAAGTAATTCCTTTACTTTTTATATGTAGTATTTGTCAATAAAAGAATAATGTGAAAGATCTTAATCTTTGGATGTTTCTTCAGGTTTCATCTCCAAACTTTTCTCCTTCCCTACTTCCAAAACATATTATAGAAAACATGGCTGGAAGTGTTCTCAAAAATCAGCTTAGTTCCTCCTTTTAACCCACATCCAGACATAACTGAGAAATACTCGCCTAAAACAACAGCAACTATCACCCTTAATAATGGAGATTTACAGCTTTCTCAGGCAATATAATTCAGTGCCAGGGTACCCTCTCATACTTTAGCCCTTGATTTGGCCATGAATCTCCTTTTCTGCAGTTTAGGTCCATTATCTTTTGTCATATGCATTGTGAATGCTCTGACAACAAGCTGTTACTTCCCAGCAAGCGCTTGCATACCTAAGGAACATTTCTCCTGCCTTCCTTTGGAGTTCTCTTTTTCAGACTAAATAAAACTAATTCTGTTTTTGTTTTCCTTGCTGATCGCAGTTTCCAGCTATTCTTTTTAATCTCTGCAGAGTACATCCATTTGGACCACATATTTTCTGAAGTATGGTATCCAAAACTGTACGGAACAATCCAGCTGAGACTTCCATTCATCCACATTTTGACATGTCCAGATGTTTTCTTTTGGCTTGATTTAGTCTTGTGCAAGCTCTGTCAGTGTACAAGGACATGAATATTTGGAAAAAAAATAAGGCACCAAATTCAAAACTGAAGGGTTAAAGCATATGGTATAGGAGCATATACTACAGTACAAACTGTGAGAATTTCATAATACTGTGATAACTACATGAATGTGTTCCAGCTACAGTCCTTGGAAGCCAACTCCAGGATTTGCAGGACCTTCTGTGATGGGGCACCTTGCAGCTTTCATAGCTTCCTTCCCCCAAGAGCCTTCAGGCCTACAGTTTTGGGAAAGCTCACATTCCACTGAGGTTTCCACTAAAGAATACAAAATTTGGCAGTATGCCTCTTGGATCTCCCTTGAGCCAGAGTGATGAGTGACCTCTTTTGCCAGGAATCCAGCAACTCAGACAGGAATTCTACAGGACACCTGTGTTACAAAGTAATGAAAAATACTTGTAAAATGCCCTCAACTAAATATTAATTGATCAAACCCTATTTAATTGGAGAACTTCAGCCTAACTTTGAAGATGTACATTTGCCCTCAAAAGAGGCAATACATACAGATACATATGGAGTTGCTTTTCAGAGGTTTTCTTTCCCCAGCAGCCAGGTGTTGTCTTTGCCTCACTACAGTCATGGATGGGCACTGGGAAGTGAGAATGATTCATAATTCCAGTGTCTCTAATTTTCTGAGTTTTCAAACATTGCAGGAAACCTAGCTGTAGTGAAAGTTAATATACTTATGACTATGTTGAACTGTCTCTCTATAAAATCCACTGCTGTTCAAAGTAGTGGAGTTCCACACATCTTCCATGGTGGTCTTGAGCAAAGATAAAAAAGACACTGAACTTCCAGTATCTTGTGTGCCATGTCTTCCAGTCTCTTCTAAAATCTCTTTCCATAGCCCCAGACTCATTCCCCAGACAAGGATTAAAACCATAAAATGTACCTATATTAGGTATAGAACAGCCTTTAGTGAGCTATAGACCTGATTAGAAATAGAATTAGCAGGTGTTAGCAGAATGCCTGTCAGTGAAGTATGGAGGGGATACCATTAAAGAGACAGACTTTTGGTGTAGTTTATGTTCCTCTGAAGCTGATTCCCTTTTAAATTACTTTTGCCACTATGAGAAAGCTAGCAGGGCTCTTCACTGAAAAGACCAGGACAGAGATGCAGAGAAGGTCATCAATCTTCATGGGTGACAGATGGACAACAGAGGAGTTTTCTACCAGTCACTTTCTCTTCTCCTGGAAGTGTTCTGCTGAAGCTGTTTGTATCACCTTGCCCTGTGCCACCTCCCAAAAAGTTAGTGCCACCACTGATGTCACTGTCACCTGCATTCACATGGACACACAGAATTTACTGTGAAATGAGCTCCTACCCATCCTCATCTCAGGTCTTTGAAGCTGAGTATTTCTTCATTCATTTCCCTTCCTGGAAAATTCATCTACACAAATCAATCCGATTCTCTCTAGAAATTTGATCTACAAACCTGTAATATTTTATGTTTCCCAGCATCACAAGTATTCCCTTCCTTTTGCCTCAAATTATTATTGAAGATCTTTAAGGTCCAAGTGGAGTGAGACATTGAATTCTACAATTTGATTCCTGCAGACAGTAGATCTGTCTTCTTCTTTTCATTCTGTCTGCTACACTAAAGACGCAAAAGATAGCAAGTTGCATTGGGGCATTCTTCTACAAGAAGGAAGTTTCCTAAAATACTTCCTATTTAAAAGCCTTTCAGACTCTTTTGACATTTTGGTATGTGAAACAGATCCTTCAACTTCACTGCAGTTTCATTTGTCTTCTCCAAAACACGTGATCAGAACATTTTCTGATCCTGACTTTACCAATACCAGAAACCAGTATCTCCATGTAGACATGACCATGGCCTCCAGTCAGAGAATCAGACAAGGGAGATGGTGGCAAACAAAAGTGAGCACACCTCAACCATTAAGCAAAGCAAACTGAAACATGCATCAACTGGACCTACACAATTGCATGTATTCCTCTCACAGGATAGAAGAAATTGTGGAGCAGAAAGAAGGAACAGTGGACAAGTAGTGGATGCACAGGGAGAGGCAGTGTTGGGAATTAGATGAGCAAGGTGCTTTGATTCAGGCCTTTATCTACAGGCCTGTGGGAGGTAGGGTACCACAAGACTGAGTAAGAAAACACTGCCAGCTTTGAAATATGCAGGATAGGGCTTAGAACACCATTTTTCCCCCCAGTCAACACATTGCCAATGCAAATGTTTTCGTCCTCGGAAAAATAAACCATGAAGCTAGGTAGAGAAAAATTAATATTCCAAACTCAAGCAACTCCTTTTTTCTTTTATTTTCATTTTAATTTTTTAAATTTTTTTTTAGATTTTATTACTTTCCCTCCCAATTATATGACATTAAGGAGTTAAGATAACACTTCTGGAAAATGCCTTAGTCTGTTACGTTCTTTGTAACCCAACTTTTTATTGAAAATTATAATCCTGTCCATTGTTCCCATACTTGTACCAGAAAACATCAGTAGCCTGCAGAGCCTGGCTGACACAAGATGGGTTCTTGAATAGCTCAATACTCAATGGAAACTGGTAGAAAGCAACAGCTATTGTCAAAAGGTGGCTGCAGTGTCCTGATAGATATCTAATGATTCAGTGCCCGGCAATCTATAGCAAATATAGCTTAGACTGCCTATCAGTAAAGAAATTGAGGCCAGACAGACAAATTTTTAAACACATATTACCAGTATCACCTACTAACAGAGGTGAATTGATCACAGAGTCACCTTTCTTTTCCTTGTATATTATAACCAAGAAGATACAAACCAATCCAAAAAGTCCAAGAGGTAGGACAGTATGGATTAATTTCCATGCACACTACAGCTCTCACTTCAGAAGATTAAGTGCTTGGTTGAGGTCCAAGATCCATGCCAAGAGTGACCTCCCTTCACAAGGGAGACAGGGTCGTAGATTGTTCATTTCTGTTCGTTTCTTTGTTTCAGTATCCTGGGGTAAAATCCTTGACCCAGTGAAGTCATTACAACCTTTGTCAAGGATTTTAATCTTGCCCTATATTAAGTATCTACTTATAACTAAGGGAAGCTTTCTTGTGCAAGGACAGAGCGTTCCCAAAGTGCCATCTAAGGCTGAAATAATTCCCCAAGGAACTGCTAATCATCACAAATTTCATTACCTTCTTGTACAGGGCACTTTGAATTTGCTCTCAGTAACATGAATAGCAGCACATATTTTAAAACAAAACACATTTGAACATAATGAGCATTAAAAACAAAAGTTAAGGCAGTGAAGCCTTAGTAAAGCCAATGGTAATACCAGATCGTGCTGCAGCAAAATTCTTAATTAAAAATAGAAAAAAGTTAAATAAAGTACACTGCTCCAGCTGTAAAAAGGCCAAACCCCCATTTTGGAAAGGCTTTTCATCTTAAACAAACTACATGGAGCAGTGACTTTACAGTTGACAGAGACTTTGAAGCAGCAAAACCCTGCTGCATGTGACGAGATGCAGGACAAAATGGTTATGCAAAAATAGAAGGATAAATATAACTAAATGTGCCATGCAGAACCCAGAAAGCTGAGGCAGGTGTTGTCATAGCTGTCAGCTTTCAGGTTCCTTCTTTCTTCAATTTTTTCAAATCATGTCTTGATTCTTCCATAAAAACCATGGAAAAGGACCAGATATGATATTTTTTCATTTAAATCCATAATTCCAAGTGTTTTGAAAAGCTGTCT
Organism: Molothrus ater; assembly: GCF_012460135.2. Taxonomy (NCBI): domain Eukaryota; kingdom Metazoa; phylum Chordata; class Aves; order Passeriformes; family Icteridae; genus Molothrus; species Molothrus ater. The sequence goes on along the minus strand of NC_050478.2, from coordinate 92,707,320 downwards.
AAAACTGTTTCATATCCTCTTAAAAAAAAAAAAATAAAACAAACAAAAAACTGCAACCCAAAAATCTTGATTTTCATTTCAAAACTTTGTTTCTGAGAAATTAGGAAAGACAAGTTTTTCCACAGGAAAAAATAATAGTTTTAAAATATTAAAGCCTCAGATAAAACACATAAAAATACAATTAAATATTTTATAAAAATTGAAGTAAGAAGTACTTCTTCAAGTAACCTAGAAGAAATTGCAGCATGAAAATACAGAGTTTGCACTTCTTAATGAAGTCTCAGAGGCAAAAGTATCCCAAGTTGTGTCGCTTCTGTGACATGGTCCTAAATGAGAAAATCCCCAGCACTGTGACACTGTTACAAAAATAGCCAGCACTGGCAAGGGAGCATCAACTGACTTCAGTAAAGGAGGGAAATACTGGCAACCTCAAGCCTTGACCTCTGGCAGTGATATTCTTGTTTCAAGACTTGGAGGTCTACACACATATCCACCTATTTCTGTCAGAGTCTACCCTTGCCGCAATCTATCTCTGGGCAGAGAGCCAGGGCAAAATCTCTCCAGTACAGAATCCCCACTTGAGCCATGGGTTTAACTGGAACATAATGAAGGGAGTGGCTGAAAATAACCTGCCCTTACAAGGCAATCACATTTCAGGATTCCCAGGCCAGAGGGAAAAAGTATCTGTAAACAGCAGGGTCTCTGGGTCCTGCCTTTCCCATCACCTTCTTCTCCTTGGAAAAGGAAACCTTGAGAAACTTCTGTGAAAGCAGCAGTCCCAATGTGGGAAAGAGTACTTTTAGTGGCTTTGTTCTCCCTTGAACTGCCCCTCTGTGGCTATGCCAACTGCAGGCGAGCAGTGGAGTGCACTTTTTCCCAGTTCTGTACAATGTGAGAGCAGGGGAATGTGTGCTCCAGGAGCCTCTTTGCAGACGGTGAGTTTTTTTCTGTATGCGTTCGTCTTTTCCGCTAGCTTGTAATCTGCCCCCTAGCTTCCCTGGGGCCAAGGGGAAGAGGATGATCTTTATATAGCTGTCCTCAGGGACTGGGTGAATCACAGAGTAGCATCTAATCCCTCTTGCACTCCGCAACTGTAAAACATCCCAGCTGAATTTCAAGCCAGGGAAAATAAGTTGCAGTTTTACGTACAAAAATCAGGGAGAGAGATCACAAGCACAGTTAGAGAAGCTATCAGTTTCCAACATAAAACTCAAACTGAAAAATTAAACAAAGGGAAAACAACCAGAGACCAGGGAGGGTGCAGAAACCACCTAGAAAGGCCAAGATACCATGCTCTTTATCTTGGCACTTAATTTTTAGTAAGTTTTTAAAAAATAATATTCACTAGTCATTGGATGAATCTATTGCATTATTTTCTTTTTTTTTTTTTTTTTTTCTAATGGAGAGGGCAAGGAGCTGTGTTTTTGTAAAAGCTTGACCACCATGTCATGTTTGGTATCTGAGCAGTATATCATGCACTGTTTGTCATTTCACGCCACTTAGAACAAATCCCAGCTGGCTGGAATCCTAGTCCTGTGGACTGTGAGTCATGGATATTAAATGACCATCATGTGAGCCCCTGCATGCTGCTGTGTTTAGTGTGTGGCACTGTAAAGTTGTACAGTATCTTATCACAGAAGATCATCAGCATGCATACACAATTTGAGCAGGAGCACTTTCATAACAACACAAATTATTCATTTTAGCAAGAGGCAAGAAAGGGGTAGAAAAGCTGAAGCAAAGGTACAACATTTATGTGATTTTTGGAAGACCAGTAAGAAACAGAAAATCAGTTGCTGGTTATGTAGCAGCAGATCTGGGGCAAGAATGGGAAAGGGTACTCTCCATAGTAGAAGGCTTTGAAAGAATCTTTAAATCTGCTTGAGGAAGTCCTGGAGCAGGATTTTTGATGCATAATTATAATCCAGTCCAGTCTCACCCAGGATATCAATATCCTACCCAGGATAAGGAAATGAAGACAAGCATTTAAGTATTTGTCTCATAGGAACCAGAACAAATTTTGGGATTGACTAAAATACCAGTCCCAATTCAGAATTTCAAAACAAGCAATGAGATCTTTTTCACTGATGTGATATGGACAATCCTTGAAGTGGATGGTTTTAGTCTAGCAGAAGCCCAAATCAGAAGATTTACTCAGCAATCCATTTTATGTTAATGGCATGCAGGAAATCTGTACTACAAATCAGATTGGAAAAAACTTAGTGCTAGGGGAAAACATTTTCAAAGGATGCCATTTCATACCTGGATTTGGTAGGTTTATTCCATCCTAGTTGTGAGCTGGGTAATTTCCTGTCATCGGTGATAAAATGAAAATCCATTCTAAACAACATACAGGAGAACTCAGTAAGAGTTGGATGTGAAAGCCCATTTCCACCTTCATTAGCATGGGTAAGTCATTCAGGTTAGAAATTGCTGTTATCCGTCCCAAGTGTTATCCAGTTCCTGCAGGTTCCTATGAGTTCACATACTGCTATCAGAGGTTCTTAGGAGTCTCTAATGTTTCAGCTTTCAGTCCTGGCTCCAACGAAACTACTTCTCTTGCTGCTGGTTCCAGCTTAGATCTGTTTTTCTGTCTTTGCATGTTTTCTTCCTGGTAGCAGCTACCAGCTTCTTCCCACTATCCCAGCAGTTTCCCCTACCTTTGCTTATGTTTCTACCACGTCATAGCAGTGTAGTTAGCTCTCCTTAGGTCAGCACAGCCAGGCGTTCATAGCTTGCACTTTCTAACACTTTTCAAGCACTGAGTCCTTTAAAATGTATTGTATTTCTTGAATTAAGCATCAAAAACTTTGCACTTGAAGTTTGCTCACAGGCCAAAAGAGACAGTTAAAACTCAGTACTGATTTTTTGTACAGAAGCCCAGGATTTTAGAGAAATAAATATGACTTGAATCAAATGAGGAAAATTTAGTCACATTGATCCAGACTTAATCGAAATCACCATTATAAGGACATCAGCAAGTTATATGAGAGGAAGATTAAAACTATTAATGCACTGAACTCAAGTTACTCTCACTGCCAGCAAGAAGTCAAACACTATGTTGGGAAGTGCTAATAAAAACAGCATGTTAAATTACACTATGTCAGCTAGCTCCAATCTTCCTTGATTTTTTTCATTCCTTTATTAATATGGGGGCAAATTTTAAAAATGCTGTTGAATTTGGAAGAGTTTAAGAGCAAACATCTTCAAATATGGAGAAGCTTTCATGGAATGAAAAGAAGAAGCAGGGTTATGCATGGACATATGAATGGATATCAGATAAAACATAAATCAGTCTCATCAAACCACTGGGAAGATCAGGACGTACTAAAATAAAGTATTAACAAGGAAAAAAGCAGATTAAAAATTAGAGAAATTTTCATAACTATGTGAAGGCAAAATAAATACAGATGCAAATGCAGAAACAAGGTGCCAGGAAAAGCTATGAAATTAACTTCACAGGGGATATTCAAGATATTGGTCTGTGGGGAGTCACTTCAGAATAATGAAATCAGAGCTTTCAAGATGCAAAGACACGAACTGGGGAATCCATTCACTACCATCTAACCCAAATAATCAGAAATAGCTCTGGTGAGCTAAACATTATGTTGTCACAAGTTGTCCCCATTTATTACAACCCAGTTTTCTTGAAATACATGGAACAGACAAGTATGCTGACAATGGCCTCATAACCTGAATGTGACAGCAAGGCCAGACATGGGTATCTGACTAAAAGTCATTGCTATTTTTCCAGGTAAAATCTTTCTTTTAATTTAACCTGCTTTAGTGAAATCATTTCAGAACTGTTACTTGAAAGCATAATGAGATAAATTCTCAAGGAATTTTAATGAATAGATATGCCTGCTTTGTTTCTAAGCAAAGATTAATGCTTTTGCATAAGGGTTGGAAAGCAGTTTTACAGTCAAAGGAAAACAGAAGTCCCCGCTGCTCCTTCAAAGAGAGCACAGGCCTGTCAGCCTGATTCTGGTGTTTGGAAATGGAAATATTTTCTTATTTTCTTTACACAACTGTGATAACAATCTGTAAACCAATGTACAACTAAAGTGTCTCCAGGAATTACACTGTTTGCAAGAATTGCATTTTAAACTTATTATAATAGTGTACTCAAGAGCTTGAAATTTCCATGCCCACGGGGCAATATAGCACAACATTTGTGATTTGATGTCAGAAGCATGTAGACTTCATTTTTACAAATACTCTTCAAGAAAACATTTAATTTTTCTCTCCAGGGAAAGCATTAAACCCTACCTCAGAAAACTGTACAGAAGGAAGGAAATTTGGTTTGAGATGGTCATGTTTTGGCTTCCAGTCACCAAAATCAAATCTCCTCCCCATATGTATTCCAGATTTAGCTTCATAGCCCTGCTGCTCTGAACCTAAATAATAAAACTAGAACATATTTTACCCTTTATACTATGTTCCCATTTGTACCATTCAGAGAGTTTTTCTTATTTTCCAGAATTCTGGAGGTCCATGATTACTTATGGTTTCTAAGGAAATAAGGTTTAGATGATCACAATCTGCCCACTCATACATTTCTCTTTCCTTCTCTCTTTTGAAAAAACAGAGTATTTTTATTCACATTTGACTGGATGATGAAGATATCGAAGATAAAGCACTTCCTTGGGTAAAGCAAAAAGAACCAAGCTGGTTCTTCTTTCTCTGTGGCCATAGATGGGAGCCAGGTGGCCAGTCTGCATGTGTGTATTGATAGGGCAACCAGTACCTTGCTTGGCTTTGCCTTTGTCATACCATGTGCTGCCACTCACCCATCTGGTTAGGTAAAATTCCCTTCACAAAGCTGGGACATCAGAAATGATCCACTAAAAACCTGCTGCTCTTTTTGGAGTCGTGTGGATCCCAGGCTCCAGAAGTACACTGCTGTGCAAGATAAAACAGATCCCAGCACTGCCAGGGTTACACAAGGGATGAGCCCTCAGGATTGCCAAAACAGAGGCAGATGTCCATCATTACCTAACATCCAGCATTACTGAGGTCTTGCACCAAGGGCTCACCCAGAGCAAATGCAGGGGCATGGCTTCTCTGTTTCTTGGCCAGAATTCATCCTGGTGTGCTCAGCAAGGCGCTGCTCAGCCTGGACTGCAAGATCAAGATGTGAGTACCCCCAGAAGTGTCCTGCCCAGTGCTGGGCAGGTCAGCACCATGGGAAGCCCACCCAGTGTTCTGGGTAGCTGTGTTGGCAAAGAGGCTGAATGGTGGCTTTGCTGCCTCAGCTGTCATGCTCTGTTTAAAGGGAGTTCAGATGTGAATTGCCCCTGCTTCAAATGCATCCAGCTCATCATAACAATCAGTGCATACACAGAATTTATTTGTACCTCATTCTGATCAGCCTCAGGTTGTGCTGGGGGAGGCTTAGACTGGATATTGGGAAAAACTTATTCACTGAGGGGGTGGAATATGCTGCACAGGGATGTGGTGGCATCACGGTACCTGGAAGTGTTCAGGAATCATGTCTATATGGTCCTTAGACACATGATTTAGTTGTGGGCCTGACATTGTTAGATTACTGCTTGGCCTTTTGCAACCAAAACAATGCTATGATTGTGTGATTCTATAGAATCTAGAAAGATTAAAATCAGTTGAGCAAACATGAACAGAGAGCATTTAGAGAACAAAATTCCAAAAGGCTTAAAAGTGCTATCTAGCCAATTGCCTAATTAAAACGACACGGTATTTATGTTCACATTTGCCCTGTTAGGTTACAAACCACTGCAATTCTCACGTTTTACGCACACAACATTGAAACATTATCTGCAGTGTAGATACCACACATGAACCCTTCAAATTCAGAGGAGGAGAGTGGGCACTTAAGAGGACAAGAGCTGCCTAAGCAATTTCAGCCTCTGCCATGTGATGGGATCAGCTCCTTTCTGGGAAACTGGCAGCGCATTAACACCATGCAGTGAGTCTGGAGCTGGCTCTGGCATCCAGAGTGTAGGCACAGCCTTGGTCACAGGGCTGAGAGGAGAGGGGGAGCTGAGACTGACAGCTGCACTACTGGGAGCTGAAGTGAGAAAGGCTAAAGCTGAGGGTCAAATTGCTGCAGGAGCAAGTGTCACGGTATCTGGTTTCAGCCAAGCAAACTCCCTACCTGCACTTAACTCCCTTACATATCCAGCATGTTTGTTAACATACTCATTTCTATCTGCTTCACACACAAACATGCCTAAAAGACACCAAAGTCAAAGGATGGGAGTTAATTTTTTCAGTCAGGAGAACTGTGCAGAAAGCGTAACAGAGAGTAATTTGGAGATCCAAAGGATTAGTGTCTAATTTAGCCAAGAAGAATGCCAAGAGATAATCTAGAGTGAGCTTTGTGGTGAAATAAAGTGTTTAACAAGAGCATCTTCAAGAATCTTGCTCTAAAAGTTATTGTGTTTCACTAAGGTAGAGGCTACATGAAGACCTGAATGGGATGAGCATTTCAGTGAAAGCAAGTCAACTCCATCAAGTTAAATGGGCAGGGTTAATGTGCTGGCCCTGGCTGAGCTGGGGCTCATTTCCCCACAGCAGTTCTCACCAAGCTCTGCTCTGCAAGGTGTTGATAACTCACTGCTTTGGTCCTGCTGGGCAGGGGTGGCACAGCAACATCCCTCTCCAACCTTCTCCCTCCATCAGAAGGCTGATACTGGCAGGGAACACAGCTGGGCTAGCTCGTCCAAATTAACCAAATGGACATTCCATACCATAGGATGTCAGCTCAGATATAAAAGCTAAGTAAAAAAGAAGGAAGGGGAGGCATTCCTTATTTACAAAGTTTGCCTTATGGAGCAACCAATCCAAGTGCTGATGCCTTGCTTCCCAGAAGGTGGCCAGACATCATTTGCTGATGAGAAGCAGAGGATAAAACTTTTTTTTTTCTCTTTGATTGTGCATGCCCTAACTTCCACTTCTGCTTTGGTAAACGGCCTTATCTCAACCTATGAGTTGTTTTCCATTTTATTTTTTATCTCCTGTCCAGCTGAGAACGGGGAGTGATAGAGTGATTTGGTGGTCACCTGGCATCCCACCACAAGGAAGAAAGAGGGGAAAAAAACAAACTTTATGATTTTAAATTTTTAATGATTAAGCCTGAGTTTGCTTCCCTGTGTATTTTAAAATATATTGTAAGAGAATTATGTACATTGCATAAATGTATGGGTCATGTAATCCTAACCTGACCTGACATTGGTGAGTTATGATTTTATATGGATATCACTGGTACATTCCTGACCAACAAATGTGGCAAATCCCTAAGCAGGGCCCCATGGCACCTCATCATGTAAAATCACTGCCCAACACACCTTCCAGAGTAGCCAAAGAGCAGCAGAGTAGATCATGTCAGGACCTATTCAGGTAGGTAACACTGGAAACATATGGAAGTGTCTTCTACTCTCTGGTGATAACCAAGAAAGCACTCTGACATGCTACAAGGTGCCAGGGAGGCCCTGGGTGCAAGACACCCTGACAAGCTGACAAGGGACTCTGTGCAGAGAAGGATATTTACAAATGTCCCACCTTTGTGGTCCTGAGGAACTTGAGGGTAAAAGCATCCCAAGGGGTCCAACTTAACAGCATAGCCTCAGTTACCATGTGAAAGATGGTGGTGAACAGAGGGGAGCCTGAACAGCCAAAACAAACATACCAGTTTTGTTCTGAGGAGCTTGGCCCAGGAAAAAAAAATGGATTGTCCTTAGAGAAAGCTGTTGATAAATAAACAGAATCCAGCCATAAGTCTCATCATGAGCTCAAGTGCAAAGGCAGAAAAGGACTGAACTGAGAGATGTATCTGGCACACACCAAGTACCCCTGAGGGCACCCCAGATAAGTGAAAGGTACTCCAGACTGAGACACTCAGCTGAATTTCAATTCACATATCAACATCAGTGAAAGCAGATCAAATGCACAGACGGTGGGAGAGTTTCTGTGGCAGAACTGGATTGCAGCAGGGATGAAAACAACCAGGAATGAGGAGAAAAAAGGCCAACCACCACATAGTAGTACCATCACATCTGCCTTATATGTGTTCTGAAAAAGGTGATTCCAGACTGGCTTATGGCTTTTTTCAGCTGTCTAGAAATGTGTATGAGTTGCTGTCCAGGGCTGCTGGCAGAGGGTTCTGCAGAGCAGCCTCTGGGAGGAGCAGCTATGCTGCTTCAAGTCAGACACAGCCCATTCCAGATGGCTCCAAATGCCCCACCACAGGGCATGGCTGAGCCCAGAAACCAGGATTGTGACATCTTGGGGAAGAAAGTGTCACTTCCAGGATGAACCATTTTGTGATTTTATGATTCTAATGCCAGGGACTAACTTTGCAATATGAATGTAATATCAGTAATGTACGATAGTAGTTTTAGACAAGTTGAAGTGTGAATCGTGGCGTTTTGTGCGTCACATTTCACCACAGCAATTCACATGCATCAGGTGAAAGAAATAGTGCTGAGTGTATCCTAGACAAGTAGGGAATGCATTTGAAGGCCATTTGTGACCATCTCTGTATCTAAGTTGTCTTCAGACTGCAATACAGAGGGGGTAACCACAAATGAGTTACTAGAAAATTGCTAGAAACAAAGCTAACCACGGAGCTCTCCAAAGAACATTTTATTTTGCTTTTGGTCAACTTTATGTAGTCTCAGAGTCAAATTGTGTATTTAATAAACTTATCTACATTTGTTTCAAATTCCCTTTCATATTCAACACAGATATTAATGCTTGTGGAATACACAAAGCTTAGGATGCTTCTTAGGTGAAATGAGTGCCTTCTTACACCTAAATGCATATACATTTTTGAGAAAATTTCAGACAGAACTGCATAAAAATGTTTCTAAGGTATAGAGAAACTTTCAGCACTTACATGTATTTACTGCACTCCGATGAGAAGCAGGAATTCAAAACACACTAATTCTCCTGTGGGAGAACGTAACACAACTGTGACACTTCTGTACAGAGGTAGGCACCAAGTACAGTTGGCCTGTCAGTAAAATCCCAGTTTATGAGTTAAAATCACTTGAGCAGGTATTGCCTATGAGGCCCTTTGCCAAGCCAAACAACAGCATCTGAAAGCTGTTATTTACATTCTGTGTGGGAAAGAAGGGGGATCACACAGAGGGTGGTTCCAACAAGAATGGGAAAGGAATAAAAGGGATTTGCAATGATGAGTTGAAAAGTTGGAAAGGGAGAATACCACATAAATAGTTAAACATTTGTAATTACATTTGTGACAGTAAGGATGTTGTTTGACTTTGCTTGACTTGATTTCTTACCTAATATATTTAACACAGTATGAAATTACACAAGAATTAAGAGAAATTAAATAGAATGGACAAAGCAAGCAACTATGCAAAGGGTCATCACAGGTAAAAGCAATTACATGAGCTAGCTCAGGGATGTACAGATGATCTGGAAGGAAAGGGGAGTGTTTAGGTTCAGGAAGGTAACAGCTTCCTGGTGTCTTCCACTTCCTGAGTTGTGACAGCTCTGCAACTTACGCTTCTGCAGAGCAGAATAAAAGCATTCCTAAGTGTCCAGCCCAAAGCCATGACTCCACCCAGAGCTAAGAGGATTTTTGGGATTCTGGATTCAGGGACATCTAACAAGGCTGGGAATGAGGAAAGCAGTTAAATGTCAGAGGATAAAGGAATTGAGGCAGAAAGAGACAGATGTTTCTCTGGCACATGGCTAAACTGTCTGGTGGGAGACTTTGGCAAAAGCTCGTGGTCTGCTTGTTCTTATTGCTGTTGAGAGGAACTGGGCTTTGTGTACAGTTATGTAAACAAACAAGTGATCTCAAGACTTTCCAGTTTTGAACACATTTTTCATCCAGATATACCCTCTTTCCTGCAAAGCCTCAGTGTTCAGTTTGCCATGAAACCAAAAGGGCAATGAGGCTATCATCCCCCAGGTTCACATAGTGAAGTAGCCTAGCAACAAGCCTAGCAATGTAAAACCAAACTACACATTGCCCCATCCATTAATCTGTGCCTTGCTTTTCCCTTTTAACAGTGATGAGCCACAGGGAAAACAAAGAGCTGTTCTTGTCAGATTTTGGACTAGCACATTCCTATTTTAATCACAAGAAAATTTGATTGGAATTAACAAGGTTTGTGTTTTCAGATGATTTGGGAAATGCTTTAAATGACATTTCTTCATATATTTTTTCAGTTCCAGGACACAGTATGGAAGAATGCAAAATGAAAATAACAATAGTTGACTTGCTATTTTGAACCGAAAGATACAATTCATTTGCAACCTGAAAGAAACCTCTGACCTTATTGGTGTCATTTTGTTGTACTCCTACTAGAAAGGGATTCAAGGGAATTCAAATAAATTAAAAATCTTCTAAATTCTGCAAAAAGCTGGCTTTAAGAGAAGGTTTTCATAGGCAAACACATTTTCTTGATTTGCTTTCCATCCAGCAGTAGTTCTAAGGCCGAGGTTAATAGCAGCAAAATAGAGTGACTTGCAATAGAAATACTTAATGGTCCTGTAGCATATGTGATAACTACACAGCAGGGGCTCACAGGAGCTGGCTGACAAAAATTGCAGTGCTCTGCTAGGTTAATCTAATTAGAGCTCTTCCTCGCAGCTTCGATTGACAGTTTGGAAACCTGTAAACTTCTCTAAACATAGACAGCCTTCCATTTGCTGCAGTTCAAGAGAGGACCCTCTTATTGCACTCTTCCCTTGAACTGTTTCCATGGAATGCTGTCCATATTCAGAAAAATGTACAGGTTGCCAAACTGTCAACTAAAGCTGTAATGAATGGCTCTAATTACATTCAAGTAGCAGAGAGCATTGCCATTTTAATCAAATCTGAGCCTTGTGAGATATTTGGCACAAATGCAAGAGAAAGCCTGAGGAAAACACTGCCAAAATGTTAGCAACCTTTTATTCTAAATTCTGCCTGTCGGAGAACAGAATACCAACTGCTTTGCAAAGGTTTTTGTTTTATGGGATTTTTTATTGTTGCCTGTATGGTCTCATCATGAATTATTATCCTGTTCTCTAACAACAATGCAAAACAAAACAAAAACCACGGCCCCACAATTTCAAGACTAAAAATGATGATCAACAATTTCACTAACCACTCAACTACAGTCACGTTGCCAGTCACAGAGGCAAGGAGGACCTAATAACATCCTTTCACTCAGACAGTTTCTGCCAGTGCTCAGCTTCATGTTGTGTACAGCAAGAGACATACAAACAAACTGCTTTGTCAAATATCCTGTCAGATGCTGCCCCAGCTCCTTTCCAAATGGCACCACTTTATGTTCTGCAGCCCTTTATTACCCTAACAGAGTTATCCTTACCAAAGTCTGCTGGTCTTGATGTTCTGTCCCTTTTCACAAATCACAAACTTGGAATCAACTCCAAAGTTATAGCTTTTTATTTATTTATTTATTTTTCACACCTTCAAGACCTCACAATGATTCAAATGTAAAATATCAAAACTAGTTAGTGCCTGGAAAGAAAAAAGATAAGGAGTTATTAAATTATTCTTTAAGTTAAATGGACAAGAAGGAAAGCAAAATTTCTAGAATTTTACAAAATCTGCACTGGAGGATAAATGAAGGCAACAAAGGAACTCCTTCTTCTTCTTCCAGAGGAGTTAATTTGATAACATAAGGTTTTCAATTGCATTCCACTTCCCTCTCATGAAAGCATCTACAGCAAGAGCATTATTGGTGAAATGATAAAAGAGGAAGGATTCACATCTCAGATATTTTGTGTGAGCACAATCATTCTCAGTTCACCACCATTCTGCATTTCAGGAGATGGCTTTAATTTTTTTTACAAGGCATTTTGCTAGACTTGTCCTGCCAGTTGTCACACAGAAGTCCTGCTGCTTCATGTCCCAGCAGACAGGCAAATGCCAACCATGCCTCACTGCTTACTGTTGCATTACTGGAGTGCTCTTCCTCCAGCTCCCCTCCCAGCAACAAAGATCCTCAGAAGAAGTCTTCTTCTAAGTCTCAAGTTGTTTCCTTATTCATCTTTTTTCATTTGCATGATCTATGTTCACTCAGTATGGTTTTAAAATGGGCAAAACCTAAAAGAGGGACAACCCAGGCCCTTTGCAACAATCTATCTAAGAAGTAATTTTGAAGCAGCCTTCAATACATCACTACTCAGCTTCCTGAATAGTGACAGGGGCCGTAGGGATGTTATAGAAAGCCTTACATGGTGTCCCTTGGTGACAGAGATTAGCAGCCCTCAGGAAACAGCCTCTTGATTTCTAGACCTAATCTCTACCGCACGCGGAGTTGAATTATTAGCAGAGCAGTCTAAATCAATGGGTTTTCTCTGCTTTTTGGTGAGCTTGTTTCTAGAGAAGCATTCTCTACTTTTCTTGAAGCTTTTTTTTTCATGTGGTAAGAACTTTTGTGTCTTCATGTATAAAGATAATTTTACTGTTATCTTTTTCTGGAAGCTGCATGTTTTGAATCTGCTAATGAATTACTTTTCAGGTACACTCATGATCAGCATGGGATATATCATTGACAATTTCACTGTTGATGCAACTGAAATATCAGATTAGCTAATAGAAGGAGAAAAAGGGTTTTAAAAATTTTTTTAATGCTTGTTGTGTTCTCTATTCTTTAAATATATTCATTAAGTACATGCATAGGTCTTTCTGGCTTCAGCTAATAACAGATGTTTTAAACATGATGTAGAAGCTCCACACAGAAGGATATTTCTCTCCTATCAACTTCAGTTTGAAGCATGAAATATAATTATCCTTATATCATTATCTTAGCCTGCATAGTTCAAAGAAATAAGACACAATCTGGAAGTGTTTCTGTGCCAAAAAATGTGCTAGCCTTTTCTTCTTCGAAAATCTGAGTAGCAGCTAGGAGAGAGGAAAGAGAATCCTTCTTTCTGGGTAATAAAAATGAGAGTGTTTTCTTTACTTTATGTTCCAGCACAAAGCCCAGTGTCACAAGTGCCCTTCCTTCACAGCTAAAACCTGGGACAAGATCATTCAAACTGCATGGAAGACACCTAAGTCAAAATGATTTGCTCTTCAGGCATGCTCAGTGCTTTCTGCAATTGATGCACCACTGATGCCTAAGGAGAGCACAGCCTTGGGTAGTTTGTAGCCTTGGGTAGTAGTGCCAAGTTTCCTGGCAGAAGTAATGTGCCCAGTTCTGTTCTATGTGCCCTGACACATATGTTCCATGTTACTCCAATGGAAAGTACCAATGGCAGCAGTAGGAGAAGTAGAACAGGTCAGAAATAGGACTACCAAGCAAAATAACAGCTATTTTATACAAATACTTGTATTCTCGAAGTTTCCTCTGAAACCTTGATAAATTAAGGTGGAATCAGCTACTTTGTGTATTAGGAACACCATTAGCCTGATGGTTGAAAGGTACAGTGTGGACATTTACACAGGAGTTAATCACTGCAAATTGTTCTTAGCGTCAAGGGCGTCTAGTCAGTCTAATTAACACAAACTATGGAGACACTGTTCTTCACCCTAGGCAGATATTTAAGATAGGTCAAGTGGACCCATGCTAATAGTTCTCATTGCTTTGCACTGTCAGCATGGATGACAGTTGGGCACAACTTGAGGCCATCTCCTCTTGTTCTCCTATTGCTTGTTACTTGGGTGAAGAGACAGAGAACATCATAGTCAGAACAGACAAAAAGGAGCCAGAAGCTTCTGTTAGAGCATAATGCAAAGATCCAAATAGTACAGGTTATTTACTCTAACAGGCAGCTGTTTTCCCAGAGTTTTATTGCTGGAATGTCCAAGCTGGCCATAAAGGCCATTGTACAATCTACTGATACCAGCCCTCTCCATAACACAGTTTATGCAAACCTTATGGAAGGTCCATTTAGGACTGATACAGTACCTGGACAAGATGATGATGATGAGTCCATGGTGAAGCAACCCAATCCCAGAGAATTGCTATGGAAATTTAGTGGTCCAAAGGGTTTGCAGAATGGATTGGTAACACATCACTGTGCCTCATTATCCTTCCTAGAAGTCATTGCAAATGACTACTCCCAGTGTCAAAAGCCAGGAAGCCATGAATGCTGCTCTGCCAGTGGTCATTTTTAAATTGAAGGTGGAGGTGAAGCATGGGCAATGCTCCACCACTCTCAGCTCAGTGATAGGGTTTTTTGTTTCTTTCATTTTGTTTCACTATGTTTGTAGGTAACATTTGTAGACAATACAGCCTGTTATTCCAGATTTTCCAACATATTTGAACACTCAAGGATAGATCAAAGCATAGATGGCACTCACTGCAAAGTGTCTCAGATATATATTTATGTATTTGGAACATTAACATAGCTAATTATGATACCTAGCAGAAGCAGCCTGACTCGGGTGGAGCAAGTTGCCCAGAGCCAGCAGCAGGGCACGTGTGACTCAGCTGACAACAGATGATACTCAGTTCCACATAGAGCTTGTCATCATATTGCTGCCCTCTACTTTATGAAGAACATGGGTCAGCATCATACGTAGAATTCCAGGAGACCAGACTGGAGTTCCCACCTGATTTCAAGCAGCAGATTTTACTTGAATGTTTCAAGAGTGAATTGTAACTCATGGAGAATAAGCACAGCTTCCTCAGTAAACTACAAGTTTTCTGAAGCATCTTCTTTTATTTTTCTCATAATATAACACACTGAATGATCATGAAAATAAAGTTATGGGATAGCACATGATCACCTAAGATGGAGTCTTAACCTGTATTTAGTTGGTACACAAAAGGACACAAATCTCTTAGTTAAAATTAAATTTTTCAGTTAAACCACTCAAATGATGGCAAGAACTCAATGAATCATGTTATCCAGAAAATGAAATGCAGTTGTGGCATTTTCATCTTACCGCTGAAGTGAAAGTACTGGCAAGATATCAGTTATAGGCATAACCAGTTATATTGTATTGGAGGCTGAATAAGCAATCAGGAAAATGACTTTATGCTACAACACTGAATGCATAAAAAGTTGTAGACAAGACTAAGAATGGCTGTGGGGGTGATGAAAGTTGTGTCTTTGCATGTATACTCATGTACACACACACTTTCCCTGTCTGATGGGCCATGTGGTTTGCCCCAAGAACACCAGGTGAGTATTTCAGGATGAGCTGTCTGGATAGATCCCTACCTCTGGCAGGGACATCTGCAGGGTTTGTCCAGCATGAAAATGGGGAACACTAATTTTTGGACTGATGAGTAAAAAGCACTAAATCTGGTTGAATAGGGAGATAAAATCCTAAAGTAGTTACGTAGGTGCTTGGTTGTTTTGTAATTGCCAATCTGCAAGACCAAAAACTTTAAACCTGTACCTTTCTAGCTGAATCTTCTTATATTATAACCCTTTAAACATAAGTTGTTGATCAAAACTGAGACTAAATGGATCTAACCACACCTAGGCATCTCTGTGAAATTTAGAAAGCAAGGGGTCTCTGTGAAGCTTGTGACACAACAACCTACTAATATCCTTTCTAATACTTGATAGAGCTGTTATTTAGATACAGCATGGGCACTAGTTAGATATAGTAGCAGCAAAAATCTAATCATAATCATCCACAAAATCACTCAAGCCTGGCCAAGGGCCTTCTCTTTATTATTCTGTCACAGTGACAAGATCTTTTACATGAAGACTCTTCTCTGTTAAAACTGATATTTCTGGAGATATTTAAAGTTGTGATTGAAGATTTGCTTTTAAGAAATTATGGACCAGCCAGTCTAAGATGCCTACAGATTAAATCTGCAAAGAATCATGGAAAGAAGTCTGAGCCAGTAGGGTTTGGACTATAGCTAGACCTGAAAATGTTCTGTTCAGATTGCATTAAGATGTTCTTTGAAGTCTGGTCTATTCTGGGATTTTATTGCCATATCTTAACATATATTAACACATCTTACATAAATCAAAATAGAAGTCATTGCTTTCACATGAAGATTTATGGTCATTAAGTCCTGGCAACCAGAATCACAACCAACAATGAGCAATTGAAAAAATTGAAATGTTACAAGGGATATTATTTCTTTCCAATTGCATGATAACCAGAGATACACTCATAGTCATTCAAAGCCTTCTCAGAAGTATTTGTTCCCTTTTGACTGGCCCACACAATTCATCAGAAACTCTACAAAATAGGTTTTATATTGTTTGCCCCATCACTTCCTGAAGTTGAAAGATCCCCAGGAAGGAGACAGAGAAAGTGACTGCTGCATGCAATGATAGACCTTAGCCTTAATTAGGATCTTCATCATATGAATCAATGATCTGATGCAGAGGCCAGTCAACTGATTAAATCAGTATTTTATGTATTTATATAATGCATTTATATAATGTATTCAGTATTTCTTTTCTGTATCTATATTATGTGTTCAGTATTTATATCAACTGCTAAATCAGTAACTCCCCCTTGAAGAAGCCTAGAAAGACCACTTTCAACAGCCTGAGCTATTTTTCTTATCAAAGTCACTTTTCTGAAAGGCACCACACACAACTTGTTGGTTGCTGCAGGGAAGGGTCCAATCTCTCAGGCCCTCCTTTGTTCCCCAATATCTTTACAGTTCCTACTGAATCCCATGCTTTGCCATCATGGCTACTGTGTGAAGTGATGGGCTGATCAGGGCATTCACATATCTCTGTGGTGAGAGCACTTGAACAAAAACCATCTGGATGGACCTTCTGTTTGACCTTGTCCAGACACAGGAAGCACGAGGCTGAGCTAAAGGACATGCCGTGTAGGCCACACAACCAACAAAAACCAAGGAAGCTTGGGCATATCTGAGGAGGGGTTCTTGATGGCAAGGAAAGATAAGTCTGTCTGGGAAGTAGTCCTGTTGCCACAGTCACTTTTGGTGTTGACACTCTTGTAATCACTCTCAGAGCAGAAACTTCTGTGTATATAAATAACAAAATATGTGTGACCTGATTCTCCTGCAGCTTTCACCAAAGACACTGCCACTACCATCATGCATTATTTCACATTGATTAAAAGCATTAGAGGAGAATTAGACTGAAAAGCAGACAGTGTGATAAATGCATTAAAGTTTTTTGGGCACTGAATCTTTTAGTAAATACTACTAAGCAAATATACAGCTCTTAGAAAATCAGTCAGAGAACAAAGCAAAAGTTTGCAGCTGGAAAAGACGCTTGGTAGTACCATGGAAAAAGTGTATATAGTATCAAATGGCACACTCTCCATGGATGGGGCTCCACCCATTTATGGTAGCAGAAGACTGGGCCCAGCATCTTGGTCTGTGGTTAGCTACAGCTTTCTCTCACAAACTTTCAGTATCCCAGTTCTGCTGGTTCAAGAAACGTGATACTTCCCAACATGAAGGATTCATTGAAGTTAGAAGGAGGGACAGGAAACTTGTCTTTTCTGTCATTTGTTTCCCCTAATTGCATGCTTTGGTACTTTGCCCTGGAAAGACACATTTTATGAAAGAATTTTACAGATGCTCCTGCTGCTTAGAAGATCCTACAATTCATTTTACTAGCAACAACCATGAGTGACCAGCTCAATTTCCTGCAAAAAGCTGGCAGCAGACATTCTGACTGCTACAGCCAATGCAGGGACCAATACAGATAAAATAACTGTCTTACTAAACATATTCTTTGATTATAAAATGGACAAATAAAAGTGAACTGGGAAAAATAAAACAATTTTGACAAGAACTGTGCTCAAATTGGCAGATTGCAGAGAGAAAGACTATAATGCTACTTCACAAAATTCTGACTGATGTGATGATTTGTAGCTCCCATGCATATCAAGAGGCAGTTTAGGCGTTTGCAGATTTATTTATTTATTTATAATATTATTATATTTATATTATGTACAATATATTATATTTAGTCAGTGACAAATCACAGAGGAGCTATCATCTATTAAAGAAAAAATCAAAGCAAGGGAGTGGAGTCACTGTAGCACAGGTATGGAATCAGAATTATGCCAAAGTGTGATAAAATAGATAGAACTAAATAATAGAACTCTCAAATTTGTCTTTGATGATAGTCTGATAAACAAACATGGAAAACATGCATAGACAACACACAGTTGGACACAACAGGAGTAGACACAACTAGAGGCCTGTGTTCAAAGACACCAAAAGAACAAATCACTAGTTTGTACTCCAACAGTTTCTGCACAGATTTGCAGAGCTTTCTTTTTATGTCTGGAGTCAAAATTCAGATTTAGCTTCATCTTAAAGAAGTCTAGGTGACGCAATCCAAAATCTCCATAAAACTTAATCAACACGCGTAAGCAGGACGAAGAAACTGCTTCTCTGACTCAAATCGTGTGTGCAAAGACAGAGCAGTTTGTACACAGAGTAGTTAATAATGGTTCACCATCAACCTGAAGACAGCATTGAACAGAGATCCATGAAAGGCTCTTCTGGGTTTAAAAGTGTTTGGTATTTTCATTAGCAGCTTATATGAAGAAACTGATAATAGGATGCTTACATTAATTAGTCAATGACACAAAAGAGTGCTGGATGTCTACAAACTGGACAATTGAGCTGAAAAAATAGTCTGAAATTCATGAAAGTTACCTAATTTAATTAATTATCTACATCAATATAGGACACGGACCTACTGGGTTAGCACCAGTCCATTAACAATGAGTATAGGAAGACAGTGCATCAGAAAATTGCCAGTTTTTGTCAGAGATAAAAACACAGAGATTTCATAAGATCTGATGGCCATTTCTTTGGCCCTTATCTATGATAATCTATTTGATGGGTTTGGTGGGGCCATGGAATGTGTGAAGAATTGATTCATAAAATCCCTTACATGCTTGAAGCAGAGCTATTAACCAAAGAAAATCAAATGATTTATTAATATCTAGCATACAAATTTGAGTTCTAATGTGACAGTACAAATTCATAAGTTGTGTTCACATTTAAGGAAAAAAGTGCAAGAAGTGATCATTCTTAAAAGCCAATTGCTTTCTGTTTAAATAGGGGCTTCCTTTGTGAACACTTTGGAATTTTCATGAGAAATAAGAAGAACTTTTTTTTTAGCAGGAGCTATGAATGAACTTTTATATAAACAATGCCAGTTTCTTTGTGCATAATAATTTACCTTTTTTCTTCATGCCCTAGCAGACAGTTTTGATCTCAGCTTTGGTCAGGGTGGCTGCATTGTATTTGTGTCCATTCCTGGCCTGGGTATCCTGGTCATTTGCACCTTAACCCTCATGCCCTGAGTTGATTCTCTGGCTTGATCATGGACCTGCCTCACACTTTGACCAACTAAGGGCTGTGTCCAACCCTTGCAGATGCATCCAAGCACAGGGTGATCCCATCCCTGACTCGCTGACCTGCTGCTGACCTGACCTGCTGGCTTGACCTTGGGCCTTCCATGTCACTGGGGGCTTCTCTGGCAGCCTGGACTCTCTCTTGTCTGAAGGTGTTAGCATAAAACATGCTCCACTTTCCAGGTTCAGGTGCCTCTCCTTCCTGCTAAAACTTGTGGTACTGTGTTATGCCTGCTACTGGAGTTAAAACCAGATCTATGGGCAGATTCAAAGAAACAGGATGAAATCCTCATGGTCAGGTTGGGGAACATACAACAGAGCATCTTGACATTACAAAAAAAGCCAAGTCTGGTGAAAATGGAAGGTATTTTTTGCATTAAAAGTTCAGGGTTGGGAATATCATCTTCAGATGAGCATGAATTCCATTTTAAATGGTCTTTTCTTCAGAAGCTACATTTAACGTGACACAGAATTGTGATAGATATAACTATAGGTATCTCCTAATTTTTCCTCAAGCTTCATTTGTCTCACAAGCCCCTGTGATGCAATGTAGAAGGACTGCAGTATAGGAAAAAGAGGACACTTTTGATAAATAAGTTATATATATAGTGTAATTTGCCATTTGTTTACAGTCAATTTCGACATGGAAACCATCTGATCAGAAGAGAAATCTCCTAAACAAAACTAAACAAAATGAAGGACATTCAGTTAAACAGTGAAAAGAAGGGTGTTAGGAGGAAAATTGATGGCTCCTAAGGGGATTTTCCTCTCTATATAAAGTAGTTGGCCAGATGAGAATGCAGATAAGTCAACAGCAATAGGTTCATCTCATTCCTATAGTCACATTGTCTATGAACAATGCAAGTTGATGTTACCAGCTCTACAGGGTGAATAAAAAAAAAACTGCCTCACGCCCTCCTGTACCTGTTAATGCTGACAGGTCCACTGCATCTCCTGATTCCCTGCGTACTGTAATGCTGGGTAGATATGGATTCAGTACACCATGGCATGGTGTCTAGCTAGCAAGTAGCCTGTAGGCTTCTTTGAACTGAAACCTCTGAAGGCTAAGAATGTCTGAGGAAAAAAGTAAATCACACTACAGCATGTGATTTATTTCAGTGTGAAGTTGAGACACTTCTATGAGTTGGTAGCAAGGAAGGAGAGGTTTTTTGGATTGCAGTTTTAAATTTGGGCACCTACTTCTTTTCCTGGATTGAATTCCAGGGCACTAGTAGGAGCGAAGGAAACAGACTCCATCAGGACCTCCCAGTCTGAACAGGAGACTTGCACTGCAGGTGAGATGATATTTATTTAAATTTATTTAAATTCCATAAACTTTGGACTGTCTCCAGTTCTCAAGTTAGGATCTTTTATTTGATGTTGGTGGGCAGTTACAGCCAACAAGGATGACCCAAGATAAATCCTAAGCAAAAGAACACAAAAAGCCCTTCTGTGAAAATTAAAATCATAGGATTTTCTCTCTTCCCTGCCCTCTCAAAAGTTGTTGATTTATTGCCCTGAATCAAAGCATGTAATTCAAAACCAAGCAGTTAAATAGACATTGAATTAATGATTTGTGTAGGAGAGCTTGCATCTAGAAATTATTGTAAAAATTTAGAGTACACTGCAAAAGGAGAAAATAGCTTTGTAAGAGGAAGACTTACTAAACTTCACAAGCTATTAGAAAATGTTGAATCAAACATTTCTCCTCTGCCCCATTAGCATTTATTTCTCCAGATTATACTAATATGAAGCTCATCATTCTCCTTATGCAATAAAAGTCTACATATTCAAAATGGACACTTTACTTATTGCTAGAAAACATGTTTAGTTAAAACTCTATCCTGAGACATGCCAGTGGAGGCTTCATGCATCAGTATTTGCCCAGGCAAAACTCATATTTGTTCATGCAAATGTCCAGCTAGGACATATAAATATTGATTTGTTTGCATAAGAAAGATATTTTTGCTGGCAAAAGTTTTTGAAACTGTGGCCTGACATCTAGGCCCAGACTATTTAATGGCCTTTGAAGACACAATGTTAGCAAGCAAATTTTTTTGAAGTTTGCAAAAATATAACAAATTTGAAAAACATATGTTTAAATATTCAGGTTCAACCATTATGAATTTTGAATACAGCATTTCAGACAGAATAAGGTTTCACAGAAGGAAAGAGGGTCTCTATTTAAAGCAGGAGCCTGGGAAAATGAAGACATATGTTCAATTCCTGTTACTGCAATAAACTTTACTGACACTGGGCAAGTATCCTAATCACTCAGTCCCTTAGTGCCCAGCTGGAAAAAGCAGGAACACTGGTGCTTATTTTTCCTGTCTTGCTTCATTTGCCTTGAAGGTCTTGGAAACAGGATTGCTTCTGATTATGTACAGTTAGTGCTTGCAGGAGTAGGGCCCAGATCTCAACTGGATGCTCCAGGAACCACAAAGAGCAGGACTGGGCAGTGCGCAATTAAAAGGGTGAGAACTTCCAGTGTGGCATTTCTAAACACATTTCCTTAAGTGCTCCTTAGAAAAGGGGGAGGGAAATTTATTTCTTTTTTTTTTTTGTTTAAGTTTGAATTAATGAAAATATTCATACTGAAAAATAAATCAATACTCTAAGGATATTGTAAGTAAAATTCAAGTATTTAAAATTTAGGTAGCACTTCAGCAATTTTACAGAAAACAAGGCCAGTAAGTTAGCACTGAGAACTACAACACTAACACCAATTTCTGCTGCTACTCTTCAAACTAGTGGTAGAGAAAATTAGCTTTTTCACGTGAAGTTCTGCAAAGTTGTGTTAGATGGGTAAAGCAGGTACAGGTAGTTCTCTCTTTTGCAAAGATTTGCTTATGAAAAAGGGCAAACACAGCATGATGTAAGATAGAAAATGTCAAAGAATGCTGTTATCCCTTTGCAGCCAGGACTGAGCATTAATCACTTTCATGGATGCACACAGCCTTCCACAGTAAACCAGCAACCGTGTGTCACTGGGAAGAAATACCACTTTGGTTCACAGTTTCCAGCTTTAATAGTTGTAATTAAGCATCTTTTTCATGATTTAAAAAAAATTGGACAGTCTGAGGTCATGAGTAGTATTTATTTTTTCAGTAAAAATGGGCTGTAAGGAAAAGAACATCAAACATGCAAATTGTCTTCGGTTGTCACAGAACTGAAAGGTGATTATAACTAGAGCAGCACAAACATCTGACTTATGCCATTTGACAGTCAGCCATTGGCTATTTTTTTCCACAGTAAAATAAAAGAGTGAAAGCAGTTCCATTTCAGATCAAATGAAATTGTTAAGCTTGGGTGGGGTTTTTTGGTTTGTTGCAGGTTTATTAAATTTTTTATTATTTTTCATCTATTTCACTATTAAATGCATTAACCTTATAAGATTGAATTTTTTGAATAAAAAAATTAATTTCTGTTTGGAAAGCATCAAGTTGATATCTTTTAAGTTAAAAAAACCTAGGTTTAACAAATATTTTTATTTATTCTCTCTACATAAAAGAAGCAGTAAAAAGTGTTTCACTCCACTAAGCAACACTAGACATCTCTTGGTTCATGTTACTGGCATAGAAAAGATTTGCCAGCTTCCATGAAACTCCTGAGACTTACTGCACAGCATTTTTTTCCATATGTATCGTTAATACATATGGAAAAAAATTACAGCTGTTTGAAATCAAAGGAAATCTGGCCATACTCTACTTGAGGGTGATATAACTTCAAAGTGACCAAGCCTCACTGAATTTCAGGATATACCTGGGCTAGCAATAATCCGTACTCACCTACAGGGAGCTTTGCAAAGCTGCAAGATTCAGACGCAAAAATGAATAAGAATTTGGTAACAAACAGCATTTTCAGGTCTCTTCACCGACATGACTTTCACTGGAGTGAAGATCCACATTCTACCCAGATGTGTTACCTCCTTGGAAGCAAAAAAAGGTGACTGAGCAACACACACACATTGCAGTGTGGGACAACCAGCATCCTCCATTTTGGACAATGACATGTTCCAGTGTATCTTTTGAGGTCCAAAAACTTCTCTCTAAGTAGTGGCATCAATACGAGCATTGCTGAGAAATCATGGTGATAATGTAGCTTTTTCTTTGCAGCTCTGCTCTTTCCTGGCTTTCTTTATTAATATCATTATCAAAATAAGACCTAGATTTTGAGAAAAGAAAGGGGTGGTTTCCTTTTTCTATGCATACCCAGAAAACAAATCCCTGTTCCAATAAATTGACATCCAGCTCCCATGGCTATTTCACCGTGGAACCAGAACCATTTTGAAATTGCTGTTCAGCTTCCCACACGTAACTCCCCCCTAAATTATCCTGATGAAAGCCCTGTTGATCTATTTCCTTAGCAAGAGTCAACAAAGAGCTGAATTAAGTGATTCTCAAGTCAGAAAAAGCTTTTGAAACAACCATATCATTCTTTTTCCTCCTTTCCCCCTTTTCCCCCCAAAAGGGGACAAGTAGCACCAGTTCTGAAACCTTAGGCAAAGCCTCATCAGACCCCACACAAGAAAAAAAAAATCCTGCGTGATAAGACTCATCCCTTATTTCAGAGGGGTCATATTTTGCTTCCTATGGAAAGATCTGTGCCATTTTCAGCCAGAGGTTACAGAAAATTATACAAACCTCGTGGTTCCACATGTGTCTGGGAGTATTTTACATGACTAGGTTATACCCATAATTTATTTGTTCTTTTATAGGGCTTTCTCTCACACAGCAATTCCTATCATGCTACCCAGCACTTAGCATTGATCCCAGCCAAGCTCAGACATCCCTTGGGTGGAAATGCAGAGACAGAACTGATGCATCAGTTTAATGGCACCCACATATCCTTCGTGTCATGAGGATCTCTGTGTAACCTCTTGGGAGTATCTCCCTGTCCCATTTTTGCTACAGAGCCATACAAAAGGTCAGAGACAGAGTCAGCAGGATCTGTCCTGAAGGGTCATCCTCTGATCTTAATTATTCTGATGTAGTTCCTTTGAGTTATAGGTACCATTTTTGCCTGTGAAAAGATGATCTAAGGTTTGCCCTGAACTCTGACTTTATAAACATGGCTTTCTTATTTCCCCTTTTCCTTTGTCTAACAGATGGCTTTACAGAACTTCAAACACCAAGGAAATTTGATGTGCTATAAAGAGTGGAGCATCATAGAATTTACTTTCTTAGTTTTTTACTGGGTACTGAGGAAGCAATATGAAGCCTAGTGCTAGCTAGCAATGTTCAAATAAGATGAACTCTGAATCCCATGAATTACAGTTACTCCATGTGTCTGGTAAATGATGCATAGCTTATTTTATCCACAATATAGGGGTCAACCACAGGGAATAGAATTTTTTAGAATCTTTAAGAAAATTCTTGCACAAGTGTATTAATACCAGATGTATGAAAAATATGCCACCAGGGAAAATACACATTGAAAATATTATTTAAATGTAATAGTACGTATATAGTAAATATAACAGCATACATTAACAGTTAAATATAATTTTAATTTTTTTTGTCTTCTCAGTGAAAAATTAGTAGATCATTAATTTCAGGTGATATCTTCTGAGATCAAAAGAAATCAAGAAATATTTTCCTGAAAAATAGCTCTTTTGAGAAATAAAAATACATATATTCCTTGTTAGTGCACTAGACTGGGTATGAAAGATTCTTTCACATGGACTTTACTGGGGTTCCTTCTTTGTTTCACCTACAAACGCATTGGCTTCAAATGCTTCCTTACAGCTGAATTCTAAGCTGAACTGTATCCATGTTATCCATGTTCCACTGTACTCAAGAAGTGCATGTCCCTGTATCTACAGCAAACATTCTTGGCCACTTGTCATCCCTTATCCCAAATCATGTGAGTCCTTTTTTCCAGAGTCTCTTCTCTCAGATTAATCTGGAATCATATCACAAAAAGTACTGTGAGTTTACAGTCAATTTTCTAATTTGCAGTAATTCAGAAATCTGATGATTTGCTTGGCTCAGATATACATCTGGAATTGGTACTAACCCAATGGATATTTTTTAATTTTTAAAAAGTTAAAAATTAACGGAAATTTAATTCTAATATATCTGTTTGTGCACAATGGTCCTACTAAAAAATTCATGTTCAAACACTGACTGTTGTTACATGTCCAACAACAACTATTTCAGAAGTTTTATGTAAAGATGTAGTGTGTGTTCTGTAGATGCCAACTGCTCGCTAATTAATTGGATTTATCAAGAAGTTCTAACCTCCATACAGAGTAAGTGAAGTTCGAGGCCCAGAAAGAGAGAGAAAATCAAAACTAAATTAGAGCAAAAGAAATAAAATAGTGCAAATATCTAAGAGAGAAAACTCCATTCACTTTACCTTGTATGACCCTATGGGGTCTGTTTTCCACATCTATTCATGACAAGTATATTCTAGGAACTTGCTTTGCAAAATAGCAAATTCAGTGAAAATTGAAGAGCAGTTTTAGTGTGCAGATACTAGGCATACATGCAGGCAGCATGGTTCACAGATTTCCCTTAGCTGGATATAACCACGGTCATCTTTCTTTAGCTGGGTCCGCATCTAGGAGCAGAAATGTTATTAAATTCTCCATATCACATACTTAAAAAGAATAATAATCAGGGCTGAAGCAGAAAGGGTGTTAGGCATCCTGGACCACTCTAACAACACAGTTATATTCTTTCTGTTGCAGGTATTTTACATGAAACTTCTCATGCTTAGTTCCCTCTGTGTTATACTTTTTTACTATGGTGAGCCAGACATTTAAAAAAATACTAAAAAAGCCCACCACGAGATATTCAATCAGCTTTTATTCTAACACCACAGCCCTTCAGCCCACATAAATGATCAGAAATCACTACTTTCACAGGTATTAAGCTTCATTAACCCTCCTGAAATCCTTATCAAAGATTTCTTTTTATAAATCAGCTGTCTTCCTCACCAAAAAGTATATCTCAACACCAGGTGTTTCTCACCCTTATTGTATGTGCTCATCATAAATCCTGAAAAAAAATGTGTAGACCAAGATACAGAGATGCAGCATTGCTTCTCCCCAGTGGTTGTTGGTGCCTAAATATGCTCATTAGAGAAATAGAAAATCATGCTTCTGCTGCACATCATTCACAAGGCATTATTAGCAAGAAATGTTTCCAAGTATTACACTGTTTGATTTCTTGGTATTATCAGATTATTTCTAAGCAAGCTTGCTCAGCATCCACTCATAGTTTTAGATTTATTTGGAGTTTCTTGCCACTTCAAGCACAGCTTTTAAACAATCATTTATATCCTGTTTATCATCTGATGAATGGTAAATTGACCACCAGTACGTATCAGCACAAATTAGAAGTCAATAAAGGCCACCTAAAACAAGGAGAGATTTTTGCCATTACCATAACGCTTTTCCCCTTCCCATTATAACAATAATTATAATAATTACTTCCTACCTTATTGTGGCACAGAATCATAGAATCTTGTAAGACTGTTAAGATCAGGAAGGCCAGCTGTTCATCTAGCACTGCCAAGTCCACAACTAAACCATGTGTCTCAGTGCCCCACCCACACCTTTCAATACTTCCAGGGATGGTGACTCCACCATTTCCCTGGACAGCCTGTTCCAATGTTTAACAACCCTTACAGTGAATAAGGCTTTCATAATATCCATTCTAAATCTCTCCTGGTGCAACCTGAGGACATTTTCCCTTGCCCCATCCCTTGTTACTTCAGAGAAGAGGCCGATAACCTCTTCATTACAACCTCCTTTTGGTCAGTTGTAGACTGTCAATTAGCACCACTTCATAACAAATTAGGCAAAGATCTTATTCCCTTGTTACATCCTGCAAAGATAAAGTTTAGTACTTTTCCTGGGAATCCAAATTTTTCATTGTGACCACAGTACTCTCTTGAGTTATATCATCACATATCTTCTTGCAAAATCATGTATTTCCATCTCTTCTCAAGCAGTTGACAAGTCAAAAATATTAAAATAATAAAAATATTAAAATAATAAAATATTAAAATATTTTAAGCCACTTGTTTTTCTGTAATACCTTCATATTTTCTTACTAAAAGCTCTGTGTAAGCATATATAAAAGCTCTTAAGCATATATAAAACTATAAAAATCAGATGGGATCTTGTGAGGTAAAAGTTCCTGTACATAGTAAAATACTACTTCACTTCAATTGTATTTTTTCAGAATTCCTGACATAGAAATAACTTAGACTTAATTTACACCTTCTTATGTTTTAATAGTTCATTGGAAATTTTGTAGTACTTTTATTAGCTGGTTGCTTTCTTATGCTATTTTTAAAAATCTTGCTTCCACAAGTGGTTCTGCTGCCTAGAGAATGTCTCTGAATCTATGTCTGTACCCACTTCACCACGATGATACTCATTAAAACTGTTTTCTTAAAATGACTGTATATCTTATAACACAGCTACAATATCAGTGCTGTCTGTATCCTTCAATCAGTGCTTTTCTAAAGCCAGCTCTAGGTGACCAACATCATTGTGTTCTTCACAATGTTCTTCTTCATCCTGCCTGTTTGGATTCTCTGTTTCAGCTGTGCCTTGTCTCTTATTTTTAAGTCTTTAAAGGAGCTCTTCTCTCTTGCACAGCAGTGGCCTGAATCACAACTGGGGTCCCTTAGGCTCTCTGTTAATCTGTTGCCTTAAGGCAGCTCATGGTTGATCTAGTAGGTAAGAATTCCATTTCTGAAGATTAACATATTCTTGCAAATACCATTGTGAGTACAATAAGCTGATTATTCTGATCCCACTGTAGGCAGCTGTGTTACAGGTAGAGTTCTTTCTTATTTTCCTACTATAGTGCCTTAGTGGAAGGATCATTTTAATGTCACTGCTGAGAGCTGCTGTGGGCTCCTTCAAGTTCTCTGTAGAGTCAATTTGTGTTTCTTCAGTGAGAACAGACATCCTGGTAGCAAGTTTGCTCACTGCTTGTTTCAAAGACAGTAACTGCACCAACAGGTTTTTGTACTTAAGAGGTTCCATTTTATTTCCATTCTGCTGAGATTAGGATGTGCTTTAGAGATAGTTGCTCCACCATATTTGGCTGAGATCTTTGCCTTTGATGAGATCAAGACATTCCACCTTCTCAGTCTGTTTTCTATACCTGGAAAATGTACCTGTATTGTCATATATCAGTAATATTTATTTGGCTTTATATCAAAAGGAGATGAGTATTCAGGCTTTGCCCAAAGGCCAAGCTAAGACAACCAGATCCTTGCTCTGGCCCATCCCCTCCAGCCTGTTCAGAGGGCTCTGCTTGCAGCAGAACATGTTTGGCATTGCTCCCAGGGCCGTGGGAACACACGAGAGCTGCCACCATGACTGGAGGCTAATTTAGAGTAACAAACGGATTCAAGGAAGACCAAAGCAGCTCACAAACAAGCGGCAGTCAGAGGCAGAGCTAAATTTATCAAGCAACACATTCTGTCCACTCATTGCTCATTCATCTCTAACAACTCTGTTTGTGAGCATAATTATGTTTTTCTGCAGTGGTTGTTTGAGAACATTTTTCTGACTATATCATGGAGCAACATTCTAACTAACCCAAAATAAAGCTTTTTTGTTTCTTTGTTTGTTTGTTTGAATAATTAAATTCCAGATGAAAGATTTGGCTTCTCCAAGGAGGGCACAGAAGATCCTTTCCAATAGCCATGAAAAAGTATTTTAAATCAGATTTGTTCCAAAGTCACAACATGCATAAATTCATTCTTAATATAGCTTTCTGGGATTTTTTTAGTACTAAAATGAACTTCAAAACAAATTCATGGTATCTATGAATGATAACTTACTGTACCGGGAAACAAGCAGGACACTTAAGTCCTTTGAAAAGCAGAACCATATTCATTTACTCCTTTTATTTATATCTGCTAAATCACTCTTAAGCCAGTCATTATTCCAAAGCCCAGAATAATACTTTACTAGATATGCTGCAAGCCATTAAAAAAAAAAAAAGTTGTAATATTAGAATGGAGTATTTATGGAAGGTAGTAAGTATAGCTCAGAAATCCTGACAAACATACATTTGTTAACCTAAAAAAAAGGCTAATTGGATACATCTGAATGAAAGAAAGCTGAAGTTTTAAGTGGCCAATGAAATATCATGAGTAGCTAACGGGTGATGTCCCACTTAGTTTAACATTTGCTGTAGGAAAACTGACTCAACTTCTTCTATATTCACATTAATATTAAAAAATCAGAAATTGCTCGTTGATATATTTTTAACAGATCTGTGGTCATGCTGTGTGAATTTCATGCACCAGATTATACTTGAAAAATTCTTGCAGCCCTACTGAAAATGGCAGAGCTGCAGATGTCCACAAGTTTGAAATACTGCACCCCATCATGTCCCAGTATATAACTTTAATTGTGAGAATCAAGTCCAGAATGATTATTCTGGAATACAATTAAAAGAAAATGCATCAGCAGGGCATACAGCCAACAACTCTCTTTCACTCTGCACTTGAGGGATTGCATTCCCCTAAAATACTGGCATGTTTAGTTGTGCAAGTTGGACACACCGAGCTCCTTCTGAAAACTGATGTCTGTTTTGAAACACTGGGCTTTTGCGAATCTCTCTTAAACTTACCTGAGCTCATCCTGGGTTATCCAGAAGAATATTTTTCCCTCCAAGGCCTCAGATGCTTGTGTGTCTTTGCTGCTCACCAGCACCAAAACTATCAACTCATGTGCTTAAATGAAATGGGAATTTACAGAGAGCCAGGCAAGCAGTAAAAGCTCACCCTTAGTTCACAACAACCAGAATTTGTAAAACATGCTGTGCAATGAAATGAATACATTTAGAGCCGGGGTTTTGATTGTGGCTATTTGAGAGCATAAGAAAACACATGTATCAGACATTAGTCTTTTGACTTGGAGGTGTATTCATGCTGCAATGGTGAGAGAAGAACATTACCCTCCAGACCCTGTTCACACCACCCTTAAAGCAAATGGCAACAGTCCAGCAGTCATAGAAGAGGCCAAGATGTGTCAAGAACATTTTTCAACTACATGATGACCTTTATGTTTTCTTTCACATGCTTCTCATTACAAAGCAATTAACAAAAGAAAGGGGGCTTCATGAAATGGTTGGAAAAGAACTTACAAATTAAATGGTAATTAAATACATAACAAGAAACTATCAATTCATGAGGAAAACAACAGATAGGATTAAATAGCACCAATGCCTTTAAATCATAGCCTCATAAAGTATTAAAAATAAAAATACAGTTCATAAATATATGTTTGAATTCAGGAGCAAAACTGCATCTGCAATGAGAGAGTTACTGGATGAGCAGACATATTGTTTAAGCAAATTCAAATTTGCCTCAAGAACAATATTTGGGTACTAAAATTTAGGTCTACCAAAAAACATTGTTTCGATAGCTTTTCTTCATGTGGCAGCACAAAACCTGTCAGAATAGTACCTGGTTTAAATATAAACCATAGAAAATCTGGAGAAGTAAGAATAAGTAGTATGATGGGAAATAAAGAAAACTAAAGAAAGAAAAATAACTTTCTCCAAAATACCTCCAAAAATGACAGCAGGCAAAAATCCTGTATGTAATGAAAGACAGAGAGCAGGGGAAAAAAGCAGCATGAGAAAAGGGGAAAAGGAAATATGCATGTAGTACTTTCAAGCATATTGAAGTGGGTACTGATAGAGAAATAATAAAATTTTGTCAGCTTAATAGGATTTCAGCAGACAAGTTTAGAGACATCCTAGGAAAAACAATGAAGGATTCTCAAACACAAAAGAAATAAAGCAAGCAATGGGTAAATGGTGTGAAGGGCTACTGAACAAACCCTCAGTATTAAAAAAAGTTATTTAAAAAAAGCTTTCTCAGGAAGAGAAGTATAACACATCACATCTCAAAGAGAAAAAGATTCCATTAAAAGGATCTCATCTAAAAACCTTATAGCTGAAGAACACTGTAACAGAGGTCCAAGGTGCTGATATCTCAGAACGTGCAGTGTTGGCAAATTGGAAAAAATGTGGAAATCCATCACAGGTACACATTCCTTGTAAGGAAATACTTCAGAAAAATCCTCGTATTGAATAGGATGTATTTCTAATTGAGAGTTAAGAGTTTTCATAATTCAACTTTTTGTTGCTTTAAATGTTATCCATTTAAAAATAGATAGATAGATAGATAGATAGATAGATAGATGATAGATAGATAGATAGATAGATAGATAGATAGATAGATAGATAGATAGATAGATAGATAGATGTCAAATTTCAAAGAAAATCCTGAAAGGAAAACTCATTACTGGTCTAAAGTGTAGCTCTGTAAGAGAGCACTGAAGGGGAGTTTATGGACTTTATAGCAAGGGTCATGCCAGAAGCAACACTGGACACACAGGTGTAACAGAGCTACCTTTGTGCCCCTGGCTGTGTCATAGCATCATGGAAAATTTTCTGCATGCTAGAACATTCACCTTCTGAGCAGATGAAATCTATACGATTTTTTTTGTGTCATGACAGCATTTCTCCAGGAAAAAAAAAAACTAAACCAACCAACAAACAGCTTTCCTAACTTTTGCATCTGTTTTGTTGTTTATAAGAAAATGATACAATATATGTAATTTAAAAAAATAACTTTATTGGACTTGAAATATGCTCTATTCCTGAAGATTGAAATCAAACTCTTGAGAATAAGTTGTAGTTGAATCAATGTCTTAAAAAGCAGATTCACCTTTAGCTCATTCTTGCTTCTTTTTAGATGCAAAGGTCCAGGACTACATCACCCACAAGGATGGGATTTGTTATAAATAGAATATTCATTTAGTTATCGTCCTATATTGTCTACCTTACAGATGAGCTGTGCAATTTTACCTCTTCTTATCAGAGCTTTACACATGTAAAAGGTCTTTCATTTTATATTTGACTGAATTTTCGCGTATTAATCAAGCACTGTATGTGTTAGGTAATATCCAGAACACAGTGTTTAGGCACATACTTATTTTTTACATCCATTAGTGGCATCATTTAATTTGACTGGCTTCCTTAGTTATTAAATGTTACTGTGTGCCAAGTTCCCTGTTGGACTGCAGTCACAAAGAGGGCTGTGCTTGATGAACAAAGACAGTACAAGATGAAGGTAGGATTCTCATTCTCTGTGGAATATAAGATTCTGTATGTCAGGTGAACAAAAGAAAACTGAGAGTAAAGTTTTTTCATTAAATCATTTCAGCTCTCTTTTCTACATGTTTTCTTTAACACATTAGATCTTTAAATTGTAATTTTGTTCTTTTCTTAAAATAAAAATTGCTTGCAAACATCTTTTTCTGCTAAAGTTTATAGATACAACATTTTGCATACATTTGCAAAACTTCGTGCAACAGTTTTACATGGGCATTGCAGAAGTTGATGGGGAGCCACAATAAATATATTTTTATAGAGGGAAATGGCCACATGGCCCTCCAGGATGTGACCTAAAAAATATGACAGTATTAGTTGTCAGTGTTAACGAGTGTAACTGAGGTAAGAAAAAAGAACCAGTTACTACACATAATACAGTATCAATTCCTTCATACAAAGCATTATATGAATGCTCACATTGTGTTGCAAACCACCAAATATCTGCATTAGGAGAATAATAAATTTGCAGAGTAAACTTTTTAGGAAGTATGTAATTTAGAAATTTAAATTGCAGTGCAACTTTAACACACTCTCATTGTGCTTTCATACAGCACTTGGTAAGAGAACTAATTAATTTTGTACCATCTTTCTTCAGGATTCCTACCTCAGTTCAAAACTGAGTCAGTCAGTAAGTGAGGAAATCTGCAACATTTTGCAATTAATTTTCCATAAGCTCACAAATGGCATTCATCACTGCAGCTTCTGCATGAAAGTTATTTGAAAATGTCAACTAATTTATGTTTGTAGCATTCCTGTGAAGACACAAGGTTGACTATCCCCAAGCTGTGAAGCTACAGCAGAAACAAAGGGCAATTAAAGACAAAAGTATGGATGTCCATTTTGGAATGCCTCATAGTTGGGTTTTTAGGAGCTCTTGATGATATGCAGCATTTTATGTATCCAACATTAGGATCCCGGTGATTCTGTGCCATCCACAGGCAGAAGTGTAAACTGGTAGCAGAACAACTTTTAAGTGATCATCCATAAAACGATTGATTTAGGGAATTCTCACATGTCTACAACAAATAAAATTCCATTATCTGAACAGCGTCCAAAGAGGAACTTTTGTTTTCCAGCCCACCCCACGCCCTCAGTCTCCTTGAGCATCTTCCAATTTCTGCAGCTAATGAAGGCATCCTACAGAGAGCAGCTCCTTGGCTGTGCAAGCCTTCTCCACTGAGGGCACAGACCATCCTGTGTGAAAATGGGGAGGGGAGCAAAGAATGGGCATAACATATAATTGGATACTCTTTCATATTTCACAATGAAGAAGGAGAATTTTTTTTAATAATAATACTAACAACAATGTGATTTTGCTTAGAATTCTGCTCTTGTAGAGCTTTGAGGCCTGTAACAATAAAATATGTTTAATTACCTTTGTAGGACTAGATTATGCTGTTAAGCTATATTTTAATGACAGCAATTCATTAATAAAACAAATGCTGTATTAAACACATTTCAGAAATGTCTCAACAGATAAGGTATGTCGTTGTCATAACCTGTAAAATAAATTAAGCACAGCATCTCTGTTATTGTACAGGAAAATAAGGGCTAGTTTACTTTCTTCTACTTGCTCCTAAATTCCTAAATGGAAAGTTTAGGTCCTTTCAACAATGACCCAGCACGTGGCTGCTGCCTTCTGAAAGAAAGAAGACTGATAGAATATACCTCTTCAGAATAGGTTTTTTTTTTAACTATAATATAGTCTCATTATACTTTAAAACATTTAGGAGCCTTTTTTTAGATTGTACAAAAATAATACATGCCATATATCAAAAATGTGATCTAGGATGATAAATGTTGATTTTACAAATCTTCCCTTCCCTTCCCTCCATTTTAAAAATAGGGTTTTTATAGCTATTTTGGCTGATGGGAGCAAAAACTGGGCATTATTTAACTACACTATAGCTACCTTTTCCAATCCACATTTGAGGATATATTCTAGCACTTTTTCACAGGTAGATTTTGCATACAGTAACTGAAAGCTTATGGGAGCAATATGTACTTCAAAAATTACTTTGCTCATCTAGCTGGTTAAATTAACAGGCAGAATGGATGGCAGAATCAAGAATAAGCCCCTTGATTTTTATTCATTTCCCTCATCACAGGATAACACAGTGGTTTCTTCATAGTTCACTCCTTAGCACCTTCTTTTTAAGATCTACTTCAGGTCTGTAGCGTAGAATTAAAATTTCTTCATTATTCTCTTCTGGAGACTGTATAGCAGCTCTCCATTGAACAATTGCTCATGGCTGCTTTTCATACTGTTAGGTTCAGGCTGTGACTTCTAGAATAAAGTAACAAGAAATCAGCTTCTAAGGGCAAGAGGCAAAGGGGCTGTTTTAGCTATGTCCCCTCTGTGGCTTGTATTGATCAGAGGTGGTAATGGTACAGAAAAAATGAGCCCCAAAGGATCAAAGAGAGCAAGACCAAGTGAGAATCTGTTTCTATTTCTCCTTCTGCCTCTCCAACAGTGATGTTTTCTTCTTTTTGATTATTTAAAAATTACTAGAAAAGTTTAGGCTGCAAATGTACCATGCAGAGAATATTCTCATGGCAATACCAAATAAGCAGAAAATTTGGGCTACATTGAGGTTGTGTGCTGGTATTACAGAACAAGGTTTTGTGCTGGTGTTACAGAAGCATCTTTTAACCAGTAAGCAGATAGCATGACCTTTGAGAGATCACAAGACATGAAGGTCTTTAGATATCATTCTCACTTATCTGCTTTAAAAAGTAGAATTGCACTTTAATGAATGTAGTTTGAATGTTTGTAACCCAGCAGATGTCCGCATATTTAAAATTTCCCCATGGGTAAAAGAACTATGTGGTTTGAGTACCAGATGAGTTGATCTGGAATATTTTATTATTCTTATCTAGCCTGGTGGTCTCTAGAAGATTACAATTCTATTTTCAGCTTACTTTTTTCTTTCTTAATTTTCCCATGACCATTTAAATGAAAATTTCCATTAAATCATGCCCCATTGTTACTGAACATAGTTCTGGGGTCTAATGTTCCTTTATCTCAACAGTTGTATTCAGATATTTCTCTGGTCTCCCAGTTCTGCATGTTTATAAGTTTCCACATGAGCGGGAGTTTTCTACATCTTCATATTGTTTCCTATCCTTGACAAAGCCTTAGACAGATTGCTGACAGATTGGTTCAGAGCCAACATGTAGGCAACAGTGCTAAATGGAGCAACAAACATTCTATTACTTGTCTCTATCATAAATTTAAAAACCTTGTTGTTTTTGGGCTGCCTATGTCACTGAACTCCTGACAAAGCAGTTACATTACAGGATTTAGTTAAAGTCCCTTTTCTTAAAGTAGTCCTTAAGCCTTATCAGGAAGATAGTCCAGTCAGTTGTAGGCTCAGTTGTGAAGACTGAGGGGTCCAGAGAACTTCTTTATTTGGGAAGAGAGAAGCCCTTTGGCTCTCTTTCTCTTGTCTGTAAAAAAAGTTAAATAACCTCTGGATGTACATTAAAAACAGAAGCAGGGTGAAGAAAAAAGCTCTTTTAGGGTACTATCTGAGTATGCTGTGTCTTAGCCAACCCACTGTTTTGAGCAGGAGTCTAGAGCAATGACTGTGCACATGTCAAGGAAATCCATAACCTTGCTTGTGCACCTAGGAAGGGAACAAACGGAATACAGAAAAACTATGTGTCTGTCCACAGCAGGAGGGAAAATGTGAAAGTAAAGGAAATATGAAAAAAGTGCTCCTATCTGCTATACGCCTATCTTCAAAGAAACCAAATGTTATTTCAGGAAGGACAAAAAGGAAAATCTAGGGAACTGCAGGCTGGTCAGCCTCATATCAGTCCCTGTGAAGATCATGGAGCACCTAATTCTGGAAGCCTTTTCCAAACACATGAAAGACAAGGTGCTCAGAAGAAGTCCATGTGGCTTTACGTAGTGGAGCTCATGCTAACCAAGCAGATACCTTCCCACAATGAAATCACCTTGTCAGATAAAGGGAAGAACAATGACTGTTGTTTGCTTTAACTTTGTTAAGGCCTTTGGCACAGACTCCTAGAACAGTCTGGAAGACAAGGTGACATTGTATGGGTTTGGTAAATTGCCAGCGAGGGAGATTGAATGTGGCTGAACAGCCAAGCCCAGGGGGTGATATCAATAGCACAAGGTGCAGCTGGAGGCACCTCACTGGTGGTGTACCCCAGGCATCAACAGGGAGGCCAATATTGTTTAACCTCTACATTAAAAACCTCGACAATGGGGCAAAGCGAACCCTCAGCAAGTTCAGAGATATAAAATTGGAGGAAGCAAACATCAGCACAGGGTGCAACTGGGCAGAGAGGAATATGAAAAGGGAAATGCAAAGTTCTGCCAATGCACAGCAATAACCCCATGCACCAGTACACGCTGAGTTTGTGAGGAACAGCTCCACAGAGCTTGGGATCCTGGGGGATAAGTTGAATGCCAGCCAGCAATATGCCATAGTGACAGAGGTG
Source organism: Molothrus ater (assembly GCF_012460135.2). NCBI lineage: Eukaryota > Metazoa > Chordata > Aves > Passeriformes > Icteridae > Molothrus > Molothrus ater. Next base: position 92,670,423 of record NC_050478.2, on the reverse strand, counting down.
ACCAACAGCATTCCAGGCTGCACCAGGAGGAGCATTACCTTCCTGGTAAGAGATTGAAGGGTGTTACCTTTTCTTTCTACCCAATACTGTTGAGGCTATGTCTGAAATACCAAGCCCAGTTCTGGGCTCCTGAGTACTGGAGAGATATGGACTTACTGGAACAAAACCAGTGAAGGGCTGTGGAGGTGACTGAGGGACTGGATCACCTCATACAAGGAGAGCTGAGATTCTCCTGCCTGGACAAGATTCAGGGGAGAATCTCATAAATGTGTGTAGACACCTGATGAGAGGTAATGAAAAAAACCAGGCTGTTCTCAGTAGTGCCCAATGACAGGACTCAAATATTCAAATATTGGTTTGGACATTTAGAAAAATCTTTTCAATAACTTAATACATAAACCCCAAATTTTTAAAAATATGTAAATAAATAACTCCAGAAATTATTTCTAGTCATTTAATGTACATGTTTAATTCTACATGTTTAATTTGTAGACAAAAACAAATCTACATGTTTAATTTGTTTTGAAAACTGTAAAACTTTCATTTTTAAACAATGAGAGATAGACTTCTGTCAGATACTTTTCATGAAAGTAGAATTTTCATTTCCTGGAAAGCACTGGCACATTAAAATTTCACCTGTCCTAAACTGAAGCAAAGTAAATAGTAGGACTATTTTTTAAATTCACCTAAGGTAAACTTAGATGAAAAGTTTTAATTCTCTTTTTTTTCCCCAATTTATAATATTGAACACAATCCTGAATGAAATGTCTTCCAAAATGAAGCATTCAAATATTCTGTCATGACAAGATTATAAAAAAGTTATCAGAATGCTTTGTTTTGATTGAAAGCAAAACAAACAAAGTATAGTCAATCCTGACACATTCCCACATAACATTTACAACTGAATTAATTGGCATTTTCTGAAAAACATTCTGCTCAAAATTTCTGAGCCCCTCCAGTGACAAGTGTACAGAATCACTGCTCTGTCCCAGGCAACCCGCCACCCATGCACACATCCTGTTGCACTGACAAGATATCTATTGAGAATGCTGGCCTTTTTAAGGTGGAATTGCACTGTGGTCTTCATATCGCCAAGGCAAAATAAGGAGGAAAAGCAGAGGAACCATTCTCAGAAGGGTGTCTCAAATGGATAGGTTCTCCTTGTGCTTCCCCTGAGACAATCTTTTATCCATTGGTTTTGCTTCAGACCATACCTGGAAGAAGCATCTACTCCTTTTATAGGTCATTTAATATATTGCATGTTTACAAGGAAGAATTTGTATGTTTTTACTTCATAAAACTCACCTCTTTGGAAAAAACAAATCAAAGTACAGTTAATGGGGTTCTTTTAAACCATTACCTTTAAAAATGTTCCAAATCAGTCCCTACCAGAGTGATATGAATTATGAAGTATTCATACCAGAGGGATATGAATTAACCACTAAAGCTTGTTGGTTCACACCTGCTAGGTTAACCATGTTAAAGTATCACACATGTTTTACCATGATTTTTATGATTTGCTGCTCTTGATTCTCAAAATCACATTAGCATTTGAAAGGTGATCTACTTTTAAAACCTATTGTTGATTTTGTTTTAGTCCTTTCAGATTTATTAAATTTTTAAAGCAGACAGTACTTCCCTCCTTTCTTCTTCATTCAACTCATCAGAGAATTTATAAGGACAGAAATTTTCTTTTTTTTCTCCCCACTTCCTTTGGTACAGTGACTTGCTGTAAAGATCTCTGCCTTTACCCTGAGACACAACATTTCCTGCAAAGAATTCTTGAAAACTGAATGGTAAATGCTCACAGGGAATCTCTTTAACTGATTCACTTAGTAGTTGTCTGTGGTCTTAAATGCTTTGTGGATGGGAAGTTTTAGTTTTTTGTATGACCATACCAGAAAGAAGAGTCTCACAGGAGCACTTAAGACTGAGGATACCTATACATCATATATACCATTAACACACAGTGAACTGTAATGGGCACAAGCAGAAAACTTTAGTCACAACTGAACCCAAACAGAAAACTAAAGCAAAACATGTGTTATTTGGGGTCAGTTATGTGTAATTTTGCATGAACTACACCAGTTTGTTCAAGCAGAAGAACATCTACAAATCTGAACAGAACTGACAGGAAGAACTGAATATACACTGGTGACCACTATTTATAAATATTCTGAATACAGTGAACACACATTTACAACTGAGATACAGGTTTCAGAAAATGCTGGGTAATGGGCATATGATCTTGCATCCTATTAAACAGAAACTTTTGATTTAATATTGACTTTTTAATGACAAGTTGCAAGATAGAAAACAAGAGTATTGACAAAAGAGCTTTTATTTTCCCCTGATGTCATCTGGTCATGTCACTCACTGCAGTTAAATCCAGTCTCTAATTGCAACAAGCATTATGAACAACATTTGTTAATTTATTATGTGGTGCTATGCCAAGCCTGCATTTGAGTGCATACTACAGTATTTCTACATCTATAATTTTCTCTGTCTAAAGTCATCTTCATATTGAAAGGGCTGGGCTTGTTAAACGTGTGTGCATTTTTAATACATAACATCTTAAAAAACATAAGCACAGACATTTTCTTGCATGTATACCCTCATCTTCTATTATGTCTTACAATTTCATCTGTGGGAAGGGATAAAGTTTGAAAACACAGGGATCTTACACCTGTTGCTCCATTTACACATGTGGAAGACACCTGCAAAATGCAAGCAAAACACATGATTGTGGATATGAAAATGTTTCACAGCCACATTGCATGAGCAGAGGCAAGTGTAGGAAATGACAGTAAATGAACCACTGTCTTTTGTTCTCCATCATTCACATACTGGGCACTATAAGTCATTATGAACTCATCAAGGCTGCCATATCTATGAAAGCCCCTGCCAAATCTGCAGCTCTTTTACACAACCAGACACTTATAAAGGAGCAGAAATACAAATCAGAGTGAGCCCATAATATTTTAGTGCTAAATAAAAGGATTGGATGCAATAATGCATATCCAAGACCAGTAAAGACACAAAATATCTACCAGTTATATGAGATGTAGCTTTATTATGATTGTATTTCAGGAATATTGTTCTGAAATATAAAATCATAGGCTACCAGATGCTGAAGTGCACATGACTTTTTAATGTGTATCTTTAATGCTGATAAACTAAAAACTGAGGCAGTGAATGTTTATATTTGCAATGATTGGTATCAGTCTAGTTTAGAAAATTCAGTTCTAGATTTTTTTCCTCCATTTCCTCACACTTTTCTACTTAGATGTGTTGCAAAATTCCCAATTAAAATCCATTTTATTAATGTTAGCTCAGGAGGTAGAAGATAATAATTTCAGTCTCAAAGTTCATTCACATACTTTGCACACACAAGGCTAAGAAGAAATTGATTTTTGACACCAAAATGATCTCTGATTTCTCATTCTTCTAATTCATTTTCTGTGTGAATTATTCAAGATGCTCAAGTGAAACCATCTATTAAACAACATATAGGGACACCATTTATTAAAATTAAAAATTAGTTTTAAATGCTTCTGGGGAAGTGAGGATCTCAACAGAATCCTTTGCAGTAGGAATGCAGGAGTATGCGCATAAATGATGTTTAGTACAGCCATTTCTTACATGAACATGAGTAAAACAGATCCCAAAATATTTAAGTCAAAAGGTTAACTTGAATATGTTAGAAAAGTAAGCATTTACAGAAAGTCTTTTACAACAAGTTACAACACAAAGTGGTGGCTACAAGATGTAGCCTTTGGTGAGTTTTTTGCTGCCTGTCCTCAGGCTCATAGTGTCAGACATGGTAATTCTGCTGAGGAAAAAAAAAGCATGTATCTGGAAAATTATACACATACGTATATGAAAAGTTATAGTCTTTTAAAAGACCATGGCCTGTTTTTTCGTCTGTTGTGAAGTATGGGAGCTAAATAGTTTCAACTTCTTCATATTGTTTTTAAAATGAATAACCTATAGTTTTGTTGCTTTTTCCAACATTGTCTCTTAAATCTCCATTCTGCAATGCCACTACTACTCAGTATAAGAAAGATTAAGAAAAAGGTTGAAATGATAATATCAGTATCTTCTACAGCTCTTAGCAATATTTTCCTTTTCTGGAAAAGAAATTTTCCAATCACCATATACTAGGTATATTTATAAAGTCCATACAGACAATATAATGTCCATTCAGACAGAGACTGCAGGCACTTTTCCATAAGTAATTATTTCTTATTTCAATTTTCCTTGCTCAGTCAATATTTCCATAACAAAGGAAATAAAACCTGAGAAAATATTTCACTAAGGCTTCATTATTTGACCAACTAATAGTAAATAAATGACTGTTGACAGATTTGTGTGAGTGCATTTTTCACCTGATGTCTTTTTTATCATTCCTACTGAATAACATTTTTAATTTACTCTACACACATGAAACAAGGATGCAACCAATCCTCTCAGAAATATTTTTCAGTACCCTGTTGCTCCCATTAGGCTGTATCTTGGCATGATTTTTTAAAGGGTTCTTTATAATTTTAAACCCTATTCCTCCCATTCAACTTGAAAGGGATGCCTACGTTGCCAACAGTTAATATTCTCATAAATGTTTCTCATAAACATTCACTTCCTTGCTTTCAACTCAGCATTTCTGGGATCTTTTAAAATTATTTCTTCCTCATGTCTACTGTGATCTTGCAAGCTGTTAACAGACTAACTGTGGGCAGAAAGAAAGATCATCTTTGTCCATACAGTGTAAATTCTCCAGTGTCTTTCCTGGCACAGTTCCATCCAGCAGCTCCTTTGGCACGCACAGTTCCCTGCCTTTTTACACCAGACCCCGACCTCCATCTCAACTGCCCTTCCCCTCGTGCCACATCCATTTTATTTTCTTGGTATTTCTGACATGTAATTTCCTGATACTTCAAGAAATAGGCATTAACTGAATGAAGCTATGATTGTCAAGCATGCATCCTTTAGTGAGTATATTCACACGAACATTTCCACAAAAATCAATAAAGACTTATGCACATTTGCACCTAAGGCTGCTCTACAGGCTGTTGAGCTGCTGATTTATCTTAGACAAACAAAACTGAATGAACTCAAAGGATCTTAGACCTCCCTTCACTTTGACTCTCGGTTCCAGGCTTCTGTCTGGGTTAGTCTTCACCTCATTCTCCATGTGTTAAATCTTTTAAAACAAGCTGCTTTCCTGCCTTTCTACTACCTTATAATTGGCATTAACTTTTCATTTTCAGCGAGAAAAACACTACACAGTTTCTTTAACTGCATTTAACACTGATCACTTCCCCTAGGCATGCAAGTTTCTACTGCTGGTGTTACCCCGAGCCCTTTCCTGTAGCAGTGCTTTGGTTTTTTCAGAATGGTACCTGTGACGAAAAAGACAGAATTCCTCAACACAATTTCTCTTTCCTTTAAAAAGCCTTCAGTTTTCCTTGTCAACAGCTCCTGTGCTTCAGATACCTCAACCCTCCTCCCATTCTTGCTGTAGGTTGCAGAATTTCTTCAGTGACCTCTTTTCCTTGTTACCCTAGGGATGGTTGCCCAGGCTTTTCCAAACAGGGATATAATCATGTTCAGCTGTTTTTTGGTTTTCTTTGTTTAAGACATGTCCTCCCACAAGTTAAAAAGTATCCATGAACATTAAACCAGCTCAGGCCTGACATACCCAGCCGACATACGCAGAATACAAAGATTTTGAGACTGCAAAAAGGCACTGTCATGCAAGTTTGAAGAGATATGTGGAGACACAGATGCAGAGGGAGTAAGTTCCTCTAGTGCTGCTCCATGTGTGACTGCTCTGTGCCTCTGCAGTCCTGCAGATACTGGGGCCAGCTGGACAGAGCTGTCAGGTCATGATGAGGAGAGGAGATGTTCCCATGGGGCCCAAAGCTCACAGTAGTTCCAGAGCAAGAGAGAGATGTGAGGAGCAGGGAAGAAGCATGAAGTCCTACCAGTCCATTCAGCACATATGGCATGTGAGGAGCATGTCGGGAGCAGAGTAGGAATCTACAGCTGACAGGATACAGCCCAGACAGCAGGACAGTACTGTCCCTGGGCAGGCCCCCGCTCAATACCTCCTTCCAACCCTGGTATGCCACATTTCCCTTTGGAAAAGAGCTGCTGTCTAATGTTTTATTGCTTAGAAAGGATGGACAGTAGGCTAGGACATTCTTGATTTTCCCTATTTTACTGTTCTTCTGCTTTCACTTTGAAATTGGTATGTGCTTCCTTCTGCTGCTACATTGGGTCCATTACAATCCAAATTTTTCCTTTTCTCCTTTGCTCTTACATGAGTCATTCTACTGCTTCCCCCCTCCTCAAAGCAGAGTCACTTACAGCAGTTTGCTCCCAGTCCAGTTAGATTTTGTATTACTCCCAAGATGGAGATCCCACAAACTTTCTGGGCAACTGCCAGAAATTGACCATCCCCACGGAAAAAAAAAAAAAGGAAGAAAAAGGTGAAGTGAAGTTTCCCCTTGCTTCTTCTTTCACAGGGAGCCACTGAGAAGAGGCTTCCTGGAAATCTATATCCTCAACCAGTTCCTTCTTTTCTGTAAGTACAGAGTGCAGAGGAGTGCCTCCTTTTGTCATCTCCTTTCCCACCTGGGGTAGAAAACTGTCACTAGTGCACTCCACAGACCTCCTGGACCACTGGGTCACTTGTGCCCTTCTCTGTCGTCCCTCCAGAAGTTATTGTGGTGGCTGAAGTTCCCTTGTGAGCAACAGGGCCTGTGAACATGAGGCTTCTTCCTGAAGAAGTTGTCATCTGCTTCTTCCTTATAGGTACTTCTGGCAACTAGGAGAGGTGATTTCACTGGTCAGGATTTACAGCAGACGTGACTGTGTAAGTTAATATGTTTATGTGCTCCTGAGAACGGCCAGAAGGAGAAGTGGTTCTCCAGATCAGAAAGAAAAAGATAATGCACTGTGGTGCATATGTATATCCATAATCATGAGGAAATGAAAACAAGGTCCATGGATGAGCGTCTGATGCACAAAAAAACATCCACACCAGAGAGAGAACCACAGAGGGCTGTGTGTTTCAGCCCTTTGTGAGGTCTGTTCCAGACCCTTGGCTCTGGAGGAAAAGACAAAATGGGGAGGAGGTAAAAGAGCGGGAATACAAGTGGAACCAAGGGCAGATAGACACAGTCACCAGAAGATAAATGCTATGACCAATTTTTTTCCCACTGAGATGGTGTATCTGTCAGCAGTTAGCCTACAAGTGGAGTTTAGAATGAGCTCCTTTTACCATAAAATTGCCAAATATGCCTAATCCATCCCACCAATTTTAGCACCTTAGTAACAGAGCAGATGTGGTGCATGCCCGGCAGGCCAAGCAAATTGTTCACATGTCATGTTTTGCTCAAGGATACAATTTGATTGTCAGTGATTTCTTATGCAAACATAAAAACATACAGAACATAATGGCTATTTTGTTGGAAGGCTGCAGTGGGTGCAGCAGTTTCTTCACAACCTGACATATTTGGCAAAAAATTTCAGCCACAAAATCTCAAAACACAAATCACAAGGGACTTCTCACCAGCAAAAAGCTTTAGTGATGGTTTCTGCAACTGAACCATAGAATGGCTTGGGTTGGAAGGGAATTCAAAGACCATCAGGCCTCGAACATTTCCAGAGATGGGGCATCCACAGCTTCTCTGGGTGAATCAGTAAGGGCATTTTAGTGGCAACAAGCAGGGTACACAGGGGCAGTTTGTACACTGAGTGCACTTCTTAGAGAAGCCTCCAGGTAGAGTAATTCTTACAAGACCTTTCAGGGAAAGTGTAATAAGTGAGTTCAGGTATGTTATGTGGGCCACATCATCCTCTTTGTTTTCATGGTCAAAGAACAAAATGCTTGAGATTACAGCTGCATTGTTCCATTTGGTGGACACATGACTAGTTGAACCATACAATGAATTACTCATGGCTTTATTTTTAGACCTTCATTTCAGGTACTCCTGCAACTATCCTTGTCTCTGGCACAACATTGCGTGGCACACGGAGTCAGACCTCCAAAATTAGTAAGCATTCTACATTTTTTGGTGGGAGAACACATTAGAGAGCACTCACACTGTCACACCAAATATAATCCTGCCTCTTGCTGCTCCAGATACCATCTTTGACACCTCTGTCAGCTCCTAAAATGGAACCAAAACTATGGGATCAGCTTCTCTGTAAGAGCAAGTCATAACTGGCAGAGGACAGTTAAAGGAGACTTTAAATTATCAATGCACAGAAGAATCCCTTATTAACTCCTCTACAAATCTTCTCCTTTTTTTTTCTTATCCCCTTTCCTTGTAAATAGATCTCTGTCTCAGTGGTTGCTTCTGGATGACTGCAATCCTCAGATTTTCACTGACTACTTTTGGGTAACTAGAGAGATCATCTTTGGGCTATGGTGTCCAAAAATGTCCTTAATAGTGGCACCTCAGTCACTTGGGAAATCAAAGACATTTCTGGCTTCATTCAAATATTTTCCTGGATAAATATACTGCCTTTCTATCAGCTCTGGAAAGGAGTAATACATGATGTATGCCTTGCCATACCATCTGTGCAAACTTACCTCAACATATAGCAGTTTTCACATCTGTAGTTCCAATTATCCATTTTAAGACAAATACATTTTCGGTTAAATCCAAAACTTTTGTTTTGTCCAATCAGAATACTTTCCCTGGTAAGGCAAGGAATGCCTACATGCCTAACCAAAATATATAAGCAGTCCCACTCCTTTTCATGGGGATCTTTACATGTATGGGAGCTGGTACCTTGGTAACTGGAATTTGAGGGCCAAATTCCCTGCTAGTGTCATCCTGTTAAAACCATGTCCTTCAATTTGGCTCCACTGATTTATATGCCCAAACCGCATAATGAAATTTAGCCAACTGGAAAGTGGAATATAAAAGCATGGCTTTACAGTAGAAAGCCTTGTACCTAGCACTTGCTTGGACAAATAACAAGCCCTGAAGATGTTGGCTAGATTTCCTTAACAAGTAGTCTTATTAATGTCAATCCCCCCTTTATGGGGAACACTGTGTTAATCCCAGGAGTTTAAACAGAAACAAAATTATACCTTTTTCTTCATTGATAAATAAATGAATAAAACTAAGCTCCCAATGACAGGACCAGCAAGTAGGTGCACGGTTCCCTCACAACCTGCAGCTCCCCACTGTGTTTCCCTGTTCTTACAAAGCCCCAAGATCAAGAGCGTGAAAAGGCAATTCCTCATTAGTTATCCAAGAAACTACTCATCCTATGCCCAGGTAATGGCTTCAAGGAAGATTATTTAGAAGTCAAAACAGCAAATGTCTTGAAAGACTTATAGAGCTGAAGTCACCCTATGGCTTGCTTTCTGCTAGTTTCATTTAGCAGTGTTCTCTTTGTTCCCTTTGTCTCTATTTCTTATTTGTTTCCTGTTGTATAACTTTTGTCCAGCAAAGCTTCAGACTGACTAGAGCACTGCAACGTCCACAGGAAAGTGGAGGGGTAATGTTTTGACATGTTTTGGGTGTGCCAGAAGTGCTGTGTGGAATGGATTTTTGCTGGTAGCTCCCCACCACAGGTTAGGCACGAACATACACGGCTTGCCTTGTTCGTAAACCCATCCAGCCCTCACAGGTTCTCCTGTTCCACAGGTGACTCCAATGTTTAATGCAACTCTAACGTAAAGAATAGCAGAGCTAGTTAAACAGAGATGAGTACCACTCCAAAACAAAATCTGTTTGTATTTATATTTAAAAACAGGAGGTGTATCCTCTAGCAGATATTCCCGTCTGCCTGGAAAGCGTATATGCGCTATTAAGGGAGGCTTACAAAGGCTTTGACGATTCCTATGGTAACCCAGTAGAAAGGCTGTTTCCATGGGGACTAGCCAAGCCTATAAAAACCTTCTGTCTTCATTAGAGTATCTCTGACACTGAATGCTTTAACAGTTACTGTTCTGGAATAGTTAACAACAATCTCTGCTCTGGGGAGAGAAAAAATTCTTTCCTTCCGGTGGAAGTCCAGTTATTTTGTCAGCTTTCAGTAATGCTCAACTGAATACCTGTCATGTATCAATATAAGGGACATGCTAAACAGTGGTATACACTTTAAAAAGCACTCTGATTTACCCTCCCCAGCATTACAGTATATGCACATCGTGCATTTAGAAATACAGTTAATTTAAGCATAAGGACAGAATAAATCATACTCTTTAAATTTCACAAGCATTAAAAATATCTGGGTGTCTGCGTAGTTGATTAATTGTCAAGGTAGTGTTCTGATTCTCCTTCTCAGTCACTCACAACTCCTTCTAATATACTCTACCAAAACAAAACAAAATTATTTCTTTTGAATGTAAGTCGTTCATGCTTGATGTCAGCCAAATTTGCTTTTCTCGTTACTTTTTTTCCTTTTCTTCTTTTTACTTTCCTACAAACTCAACAGTTTTTGAGTTATGCAAGTAGAAATAAAGGTTTATTTCTTCCGTATGCTCTACACAAAACATTTATACATTCAGAACTCAAAAATGCCTGAAGTAACAAACTTCAAATTTCATCTCAGCAATGTCTGCATCATCATTAATATTGCCACCTCTTTCCTATATATTAATGTGACTAATTTCTATTTTCCATTCGCTTTTCCTTTAGTATAAGAGCCTTTCTTAGCACTCTCCCTCCCATGTCTCTGAGATATTATTCTGCATGTAAATACATGCTGTCTAAGCTATTACATGCAGACCTCAGAGTAAATAAATCAAAGAAACATACACATTAAAATCTCTGAATAATTTTCAAAGAGTTTAAAAATATTCCCCAAATTTCCTTTGTCTCCAGATGCAGCCCCACATGTGCCAGTGCAGTATGAGTTCTTGATTGGATTCTTAGTATCAGCTTAAATAGATTAAAATTATTCTCTCTATCTTAAAAAAAAAAAAATGTCCAGTTGCCCTTTATGACAATATTTGAGACCTTTCCTTAAAAAATCATAGCTGTGGTCCCTTGCTGTTCATAAAAACCTTAATAAAGATTTTCTTCTTTATTTAATATATTTAATAATAGAAAGTTCTCTTCAAAGTAGGGAATCAGCATTTTCAGGAAAAACCCCAAAAACAAGAGGACTTTTTTATGGCATAACTTTGTTCCACAGTTACAGATTTAAATTCAGCAAAGAATAAATATCAAAACACCCCTCCAATTTTGGATGTATAATGACAAAGATGATGATTGATGCACCCAGCCAGGACCACTGTATCTCTGCTCATTTCATAAACTGTTGCTAAGAAGCATTCTCCAGCCTGGGAGGTTTAGAGAGCTCAAAGCCTTCATGTATCTGTCTCTGAGGCCAAGCCTAACTCAGCCTCAGCAGTTGTACAGGCTTAGGTTCTTCAAACAAGACACTGCTTAGATTAATCTGTCACTCATGGAGCACATGTGACAAAGCCAAAAAGTAGCATCACACTTCACAGCTGTGCTTTCTGTAAAGATGCTTTGGTTTCCCCCTTGAAGTTCAGAACTGAAAATTGTTCTGATGCAGAAAGAAACTGAAAATTGTTCTGCTGTCTCTCATATTTATAATGCTTTTCCATGTACTAACATGCTCAGAAAAGCACCATACACACACCACCTGAAAGACATATATCTTGTCATTTGATCATAACTGCTTATTTTCCAATATGTGTTTAGACACATTGCCAAAGGCAGTTTCTGAATTATACACTTGATTCCAAGTATCACTTGATTACGGATTGCAGGGTGTAAATGCACCTTCTGGCATGGTATAATCTGATGAAGTTCCTGGATCAGTCAGAGTACTTTGGGTCATGAAGGTTTTCTTTTTCATATTAATGCTGAGGTCTGACCTTGTCTTAACCACCCAAACTGAGAACAAAGCTTCACGTACTTACTTGAAGTCAGAGCAGCAACAGGAGGATAAAAAAGGCTTACCTACTTAATAACTTTCTGATTGAGGATATGCAGTGTCTTTTTGAAAATAAATGGTATCTGATTAGGAAAATTTAAATTAAAAAGAAAAAGAGGGAATACTATCTAACATAACAGTAATGCTAGTTTATGCCCCAGTCCATGTGAGGATCTAAGTTTTCAGAATTGCAATGGGATTAAAATCCAATTTCACGTGAGTGCCCTACTCACTGAATCTCTTTAGGCACACGGGCCCATAGATATATATATATTCTGTCCCTTAAGTTTACTTATTACTGAAATTGCCACATATTCATGGCTACTGCATATGCCAGCTGGACACACCACCAAATGCTTCCACAATTCTGAAAAACCTGAGTCCTAACCTGTTGTGAAATAAGACACAATACTAGCCAGAATTCTGTGAACCCACAGTGCACTGCTGGGCAAGCAGACTCTGTCTATCCCTGTCTCCCTGTCACCATGATCTACGTCTTCACAGGCACTCGAAGTAAAAAGAAATTACACTCAATAGGCACTGTAACCCCTGTCAATCTGAACAATGAAAGCAATTCTCTTCAGGATGACCTCTTCTAAGGAGATGCCTTAAAATTACACAGCTTTTAAAATTCCAGTGTTTGCATGTTGCTCAGCTCAAACAGTAACATTTAGATGGTGACAATATCACCAGCACCCCTTCAAGCAGAGCCCAGGGAATGCCCCTGAATCAGCAGTGTACGTGCCAGCTGGACAGAATAAGGTGTCACTTCTCTCCCTTACATCTCTTTCACAGCAAGAAATTGCTGAGAGGAGTAAGCCTCACTTGATGTTCTGTTCTTGTAGTCAAGAAATCGTTGCCAATTATTGCAGCTGTGAAGGATCCCTGTCCAGGGCAGGGATGGCTCCTGAAGCCAGTCCCATGGGGCAGAGTGTGCAGACATTATAATACCAAGGCCCTGAGTGCTGTAAAGGGAGAAGCCTGGGTGATGAGCGAGCTTGTTCCTTCTGCGTGGTGAGACTTACAGTTCAGGATGATTCAGTTAGGGAGTATGTCAGCAGAGAGTTTTTAATCTTGTTAAAGAAAGCAGTCTTCCTTCCTATTGGATACCTACTGGCAGTCTCTAGAGAGATGACTTCTTCCCAGTGCTGCACAGGATCCCACTGCTTGCTGTGCTGGAAGGAATGTGTCAGAACTAATCTTACAATAACAAGTTGCACTAACTGCTGACATGAATCTTGGCACTGACGTAAGCCTGAGTTGTTTAATTAGTATTTATGAAAGATGAAGTGATACGGTTCTTCAAAAAACGGTTACATTCTGTTACCATAATCTGTTATCATAAACTGATATAAAGATTTCACCAAACTGAGATTACTTGGGAAGGGGAACAGTTATCTATGGTTTAATAAAGCAGAAAAGGAATTTGGGGAGCACAGCACTATGAGGAAGTAAATACATAAGCTTTGGCTTCATTTCCTATTTAGCGTCTCATTTAAAAAAATAATTTTGAGTGAAAAACTCAGCTTCTTATCATGAATGCATTCTGAAAAATAGGTGACCACCACAAATGTTTTAAATCATGATATTCTAGCAGGGATGTATTAATTGATCACATTGGCAAAATCAGGATCAGAATTTAATATCTCCCTAATTAAAAAAGAAACACTTCCATGATTCATAGAGCACTATTCAAAATGCAGAACTTCATAGGCAGCAAAACTTATAAAAATAAATCCAATTAGTCCTTGGTAGATTTCTTTAAATTGTTAATTAATGTTAAATTTCTATAGATTAATAATAGCATACTTATACACAGACACAGCATGTTCTTCCATCTTCAAAAAAGAAATCCATTAAGAAATTGTTATTAAAAAATTCCTGGGGATATTTTCAGGTGTTTTTCCACTGTGATAGCATTAGCTCATGATAAATTCTGCCCATAGCTCCAAAAGTGTTTCATTCCCACAATCAGATTTCTCTCTCACATTGAAAATTGGATGGGAAGTTGTTTGAATAAAAAGATACTCAACAACATTCCTCTGTATTTTTCAAGCCAATTTGTGCATATCTCTAGGGAATGACCAAGGACTTAGGGCTACCCACAAGGGTGGGAAACATTTAAGCATGAGTATTTAGCATGGTGATGTTCCATGTTAGCATTTCTATGAATTTACATTGGGAATGAAACAGACAGCTCCCAAGTGTTGGACTTGCTCTTCCTCAAAGCCCCTTCCCATACACATATTTATGTTCAACAGAGGGCTGATGGAGCCTTGCAAAAGGAAGTCTGATGTTATCAAGCTAAATTACTTTCTTTCCATGTCTCTCATTTTCCTTCCATACAGAGAGAGGGAAATCTGTGGTGTCAGGTTTTTGAAAGCCTCTTTCAGGAGACTTCCCTCATGTCTTCACTACCTGGATCAGCCTCAGTTCTTTGCATTCAAGTTTCTGCACAATTCATAAAATATCTGTCTCTCTTGTCACCATTCTCCACATCTTTAGTGCTTTATTTAATTTATCATGTGCTGAATTTTGCTTCCAGGTAAAGACTTTACATTCTCTAAGAGACTGTTTTTGCTGCAATATGTGTCCACAATAAACAGTATATATACAGCACTGTTTTGATCTCTATCCTAGCTACATATCACAGGGTAAAGATCATAGAATATATTGAGTGGAAAGGGACCTTTAAAGGCCATCTAGTTCAACTGTCCCAACATGAGCATGGACACCTCCCACTAGACCAGGTTTCTCAGAGTCCCACCCAACCTGGCCTTGAGCATCACATCTTGCTTTCCTCTGAAAGACCTTCCACTTCCCTGAGTCTCTTTTATCCCATTACTATGCAGTGGATTTCTCAGTTAAAGTCACTGTCTGCTCTCCAGCTTCCCTAGGTGGGCTGGGAACCACAATGCTCTTATGATTCAACTATTCTCCATCTTTTAGTCAAGATCCTTCCCTCTCATATATACACACTCACATCAACACTGTCCACTTCACTCTTTCAACCTCTTCATGGTGATCCCTAGCCTACTCAACCAGTCCAGCACTGTCCATTTTCATTCCTTTCAGTGACTTTAAAATGTCTCAGAGTCATATAGATACCTACACACACATATACGTGTCTTAGATATGGCATTAGAGCACAACAGTGCACAGAATTGAGTATGGCCCCTTTATGTCTTTATTGAGATCTATGTGTACCTGAGGAATGAGATTCAGTTCTTTAGCTAAGAGGAGAACACCAAAGAGCTAAGAAGAGAACACCAAAGGGCTAAGGAGAGAACACCTACATCAAGGTAGTGATGTGACACTGTTCCCTGCCCCTTGCTGTTAAACTGATACCGAGGAAAGAAGGAATAGCACTGAACATATCCCATCCAGATTTTCCTCACCAGAAGGCAGGAAATGTTTAAGACAAATGCATAGAGGAAAAGCCTTCCATTGATCACTGAAAGAAACTATTGAGTGCTGCAGCATCAGTAGGCCTTGACACTATCTGTGTATATATGTATTTCTGCCCTGCACTACTTCTTCAGACTCTCTCCCATCTCTGATTCACAGAGGACAAAAATCCATCAGAGCCCTAAATTTTAAATCATTTTTTGGCATCTCAGAGATTTAGCTGTAATATCTTGTTCAATCCAAAATGCTGAGGAAGAGACTGTAAGGTGACAAAGCAGTGGACTAGCTAGAACCCCCTCTAGCTGTGGGGTTGGGAGCCCATTTCACCAGTCTGACAGCCTTCCTCACCAGGACTCAGAGCGTCAAGAGCTTCTCAAAGTCCTCCTGGGTCGGTACAGCTTTCTGCCACCCCCAAACAGGCGGGTGGTTGTCAGGCACAATCTGGCCTGGACTGTTTTTCATTGTATAAAGTTGCTATGGTATCACCAATTAAAAATTCTAAAAAATAATCTGCATCTGTACAGCATGCTAAAATAACCTACCAAATGACACGTCCTTTCGTAGAAAGCGAGTCTACTAATTGCTGAGGGGCAGATTCCTCCACCCTTCCTCTCGCTGAACAGTGCCTTCAAGCTGCAAATACTCCCACTGCTTTCAGCATTTGCCAAGCCTAAGTTTTCCACAGAAACCATGAGTCAGGCTCCAAAAATCAGGAGACAAGCTTAAAAAATCATGAGATTTAATTACAGCAGGTGAAGTATTTTGCCTTGACGATGGATTTGGCAGAGTGGGCATTTAGCATAAGAGTCAACCTCACAGCTAAAAGCAGGTGATCAGCAGCTTTAGCAGAGTGATCCCATCTGAAAATATGTGGTCTAACACTTCAAAGCTTTTTGTTAGTGTCTAGCAGGAGGAAACTGAGATCTGTGTTTCCATAATAATTTTCTTTCCTCTCCATTTTCATCTTTCTCATTTTTTCCCCCTTTTTTCTGACCCTTCACCTTATTTCCAAATGCATTTCAGTAGATAGGTCATTGCAGGAAGTAGGTGAAAGTCAAGACTCAGATAGAAAAGACAGTTTTGGTAGCCAGGGGTCTGACAAAGTCATGGATGACAGAGCTGGCCTGTGAAGACAGCACCAGGCTCCCTGGAAGAGTTGGGCTTACTGCCCACAAGGTAGAACCTAGCATACACCAGTGACCTGGTGGACATGAGCAATGGGCAGAGTGTCTGGTTTCACAAAACTTTGGTTTCCCCACAGCAACCCATAGGCTTAATACCAAAGACTTGAGATCAAAAGACTTAAAGACTAAACTTCAGACAGTGGTGAGATCATGAACTCAAGACCTGTATTCCCTCTTCCATCTCACAAGCTCCTCCCTCATGGTCAAGTACACAAGTTCATGCCCCCAGCTGAGCACCACAGACAGGTGCTGGGGCCCTGGGCACACCAGCATGCCATACTGACTCCAACTGACCTCTCTGGCCCTTCCCTCTTGGCTGGGGCCTCCATGTACCCTTTGCTGCTGCCCAAGCTGTGTCCTTTGGAAGGCTTGTCCTTAGCTGCCATTCCGACCCTGGCATGCTGACTGCCCCTCCTCAGTGAGGAGCTCAGTGCTCATCCTCAGGGATGCCATTATGCTGCCCACCTCCAGGTCAGCTATGTAACAGAACAGCTCATGTCATGCCATGGAGCCACCTGAATTTAACCCTGAGCTGGCCTCGTGTTGGGAGTGCAAAGGAGGCTCTGTGGCAAACGTGGACAGCAGAGCTGTGGGCCATTACTCTTCCCCTGATGACAGGAACAAATGTGAGTCCAAGTGCAACATGCAGAGCATGCAGACAAGTCAGAGGACAGATTTAGACCTGGTCAGATCTGATGCAATGAGAACCTCCTACCTTCACTTCTTCCCACTGTCGTGAGCCTTTTCACATCCCTACGTATTACCAGCAATCTCTCTTATGCCTTCCACCAGAACAGTGAGCTGGAAAATCATAGTGCACAAGAAAAAGAGACCTTGGCACATTCCCCCTTCAACTCAGAACTTTCATCTTCCCCACAGAGAAAACGCCTCAAAGATCTGCAGCATCAGCTTGTCAATGAGGAACAACTTAGCTTCCAGAAATTATCACCAAGAATTAATTTTATGAAGTCTGAAAGCAAAGCCCAGAGACAAGCTTGATCACATGAGTTTTACAAGGTTCTAGTAATAGAAAATACGTGCATTTATCCATGTTCATGTTAAAAGCTACTTATTAATTTGACTAATTAAATGCATATTTTATTTTCTAGGAGTTTATTTCAGTTTGGCCGCAAATAGGCTGATAGTAGCATTTGTACAGGAGAATAAACAAGTTCAGAAAGTTCCAATTCTTGGAATTTGGCAAAAAAAACCCATGGATTTGTAAAGTCGTAAGATCAAAAAGCTGTCAATGAAAAAGAAAGACTTTGATAAGTTACAAAAAGAAAATATTAGTTCTTATTTTTTTTTCAAAATGGGTGTTGAGAAGAGCTAAGTGAATAACTGTCTGTCTGGGTGCTGCAAGTGGGAACATGTCTAGATGCTATAAATTTAGAGATGAATAATCTTTCTTTATAACAAGTGTAAGAAAAGATGCTACATCTCAAGAAAAGTCCATATAAGCGGAATCAGCTTCCCTATGAGGAAATAATTACAGCAAGCTGCAAAAATAGAAATAAAATCTCTGACGAATTGCTGGTGTATGAATTCCTGTTACAGTTTATTTATGCAGACAATATAGTGTCTGGGATGAAACAGTTCTGTTGGCAGAACAAGCATGAGCCACTGTATGTGGGCTCTCAGAGCACTGCATGGGAGTGTTTACTTCAGCTCTCCTGGAACCATGCAGAAGTGACGTTACCATGCTGGAGCCTGAAATTAGCAGTGATACCACCAGCACCAAGAGAGAGCCGAGTGTGTGGCTGACATCTTCGTCATCTGACAAAAAAAAAAAAAAAGTAAAACAAAAACCAAACCCTAAACAAGCTAAGAGGATGTATTTGAAGTATTTGAAACCTCTTCCTAAACAGATCTCACTGATCACAAAGAGGGGTTGCATTTTGCCACTGTGATCACTTACCTGCAGCGTTTTCTGCAGGACAGGGCAAATGACAACTACCTGTCTCTTCATGTTTGCATGTTTATATTGCTTTATTCTTCTTCTAAATAAGAGTTCAGATTGTACTGGATGTTGTCAAAAACCCTGGTGATATTTTTCTGATCTAGAGGATAAGTCTGAAATTAAAATGTATTTATTAAATATAACCACTTTATGTATGGAAGACATGCTAATCTATTCTGTGACAAGATACCATCAGCAGGCATTTTCATAGCCCTATTGCTGAGAACAGTCCCAAATGAAAAAGAGGAGGAAGTCCTTGTACAAGAGAGCCAGCGAAGCTGTGGCACACGACTGAAGGAGCCACAGGGAGCCACAGGGAGCCTGGGGAGGCTGTCAGCACAGCCTGTTCTGCCTGCCCTACATCACCTATCCCACTGAGCTCTGTGTGCTCTCTCTGCACCTCTGGACTTGTGGATAGGCAGGGCTTAAGACCAGACATGGAAGAAAAGCATGAACACCCACCACAGGGAGATTGTGGCAGCTAAAAAGCAACAGAGCAAAGAGGGACACACAGAAAAAGGGATGCTGTGAGAGCACTTCTGTGCTGTCCCTTCATGAGAGGAATTCCCCATCAGTCATCATGCAACTTTTAGATACCAATGGATCAGCACAAGGACCAAACTCCAACTCATGGCCCACCTGTTTGGTCCAGCATCCCTTGAAGTAAATGCGAGAAGATCCATTGGCTTCAGGGAAAGGGGATCACACCCTGCCATCAGCTCTTTCCTCAGACACTAAGTTTCCTCAAAACCACGATTTTCTTTTGCCCTTAGAGTTCAGCTGTTGGGAGATTTTTCTGTGTTTCCCAGTAACATATTTCTGAAGTACTCCATGCAAGGCCTCAGCATGGACAGAGAGCAGCCACTGCTGGTGTATCCAGAGGTGGGCTCAGCAGTGATGCAGCTGGAGGAAGAGAGCTATCTAAACCATTTAAATCTTACAGGTTCATTGAAGTGATCTTTCATTCCCTTCTGCTGAAGTCAGTGGGATTCTTCCCAGTGATTGCATCCCAGGACTGGCCTTTGGGGTTTGCTTAGGCTATCAGTTTATCCCTATGAAATAAATGGTTTGTTAAAGTGTATTCTAAGGGGCAGGTGACTGAAATAGGCACACCTGAGGAGAGCATATTTCACCTGCTCACAAAATTGCCAGTGTTGAGCAGTACAGCAGAAAATTATCAAAAATTTGTGCATTGAACTGAAGAGGAAGGAGGGAACAAGACGTGCAAATAAACATTCTGATGCAGAATGTATTTTTTCTGCCTCCAGATTCTACCAAACAAAACCAAGTGGAGGTGTCTCCTTTTTCTGAACGAAAAAAGAAGAAAATAAAAAGAAAAATCAGCGATAAAAACAAACAAACAAAATGAACCAGAACCATGGGGAGGGATCATTTCATACATTTTCAAATTTAAATATTTTATGGTCTTGCTTTAGCATCTCTATAAGTCTTCTGAGCACTGCCTTTATATGATACGAATTTCTGTTTGTATCAATATGTGCCCTGTATATTATTTGTTTAAAAATACTCTGATTTATCTTTGTTTAAAGATGGAAGGAATCTTTTCTGGGGTAAAACCTAGGATTTATATTCATCCTCAATTTATTGAGCCTTACAAAAAGATGAAAACATGCAGAACATTTTCTCTAGGATAGGAAAATATAAGTTGTTGTGTTCTCCTCAAATTTATCTACATGTTTAAACAGTGTCCTCTCTAGTAAAGGAAGAAATTCTGAAACAATATCTTCACTGGTAAAAGAGGAAATTCTTTGAGGCAATATACTGTGGACATGCTGAAACAGATGTCAGTAACTGTTGTAAAAGCTTTTTTCTACCTCTTGGAGGTCCAAAACAGAGATATTTTTTGGAGAGTGAAAGATCTTTGTAATATCTACAGTGAGCATAAAAGCAGTGGCAGCTGACAGCATCAGCCCAAGCAGCTTGTGGAGATGAATGGGTAGAGTCTGTGAATGTTAAGTAATAGTTCACAGCCATTTACAGTAAATTTGATGTAACTGCAGTCTAAAACCTATACGAAGGAAAGAAAAAGGTCACTTCTCAATCATATAGGTGCCTATTTTCTTAGTTCTACGTATAGATATCTAATTACGTGCACACAAATAGATGGCAGTATTAAGATACTGTGCTTATTTCAGGATATCATGCAGAGATCCTTTTCAGGCACTTGACTACCGTTTCTTCTTCTCCAAGTGCTCCTACTGAGTGTTAGTACTGTTGAAACTACTCAGGCAGTTTTCAAAATTTCCAAATTCATCTATTTATAAAGCATGGGATTTGGAATATATCCACTTTTGAGCCTTTTTGTCATGTATTTATTATATATATATATATATATATAGTCATTATGTATTAAAGAAAAAATATCTTTTTGTGTACATATCTATTATAAAAATTCGTTTGAATCTTCAGTACTGCATTTCCTCCGTATTTTTCATGATGTTACAGATGTGTAGTCTTAATTTGTTTGCTTATTTTTAACAACATTCAGTAACAGAAAAGGCTGTGTCATAATGAGCATGTGAAGTGCTGTGTCAAGCATAAGCCATTGCTTTCACAATATGAGTACAATGTTCCCTAAGGCATTGCTTGGTAAATTGCATTAGTATTAAAAACAAAGCCTTCAGACAGAAGACTGGATTGATCCCTTCTTTTTACTCTTATCCTTTCCATAAGAACCTTATCCATTTCCAAAGGGCTTACCTTAACCACTGAGTAGTTTCACATTTTTCTAAGACAATTGTTATAAATATGCAACAAATGACAGGACCAGTAAGAGAAATTGCAGTTGTAGGTGTCAACTGGCAAGAGACATAACAACAGGACCACAGCAAGCTATTTGGAAACCCATCCAGGTAGGACTGCTTTAGAGCATTTTAGGGTAATATAAGACACCACAGAATAAGAGGAATGTCAGCATGTCCTTTGTTAACAAAAGAGGGCCCAAGGGAATAGCTGACACTTTTCCCATCGACTGTCCCAGCCCAAAACAGATTGTGCATGGACTAGGATTGTGCATCCCGATATCTGAGTTGCACCCAGTCTCTGAAACAAAAGGTTTGAAGCTGTCAGTACTGCTAAAACAGAGTGTATCATCCTACCTGTGGTGGATCCTTGGATACTCCAAGTCACTCGCCTGCCCAGCAGGGGTTGGATGTTTCATGGTGCTACAAAGGGACTGCAATGATCTATTAAAAACATTTGGAAATTGGAAAAATATAAAAGTCTTCAAGACTCTATGGGGACTGATTAAGGGACAGGCTCCTGTACTTTGGAAATAGCTCCAGATGACTTAAAGATTTACTGGAAAATTCCAAGAGTTGTGGACAATTTGTAATATGTGAGATAATGGATGGCTGGTATAATAACATTATTTGCACTTTCATGGATGCCTGTAGCATTATGCTCATACAGCAAAATCATAAGGACTAGAAAACTAGAAGGACCTTTTCACTTTCATCAAACCTTTTCAGTGATTCCAAAACACAGACCTTTTTCTTCCTGGAAGCGTAGAGTTATTTTACTTGCTCCTAAAAGCTGAGATTTTGTTGCTGCATGCTGCCACATAGGGCAGGATAGGAAACAAGTCAATGTCTGGAGATAACAGTAAAGTAGTCACAATCCAGAGGTTTTTTCCATCTTTTTTTTTTAGATGACAGTGTAGTAAGTGGGAGAAATGGTGAAAAGGTGTAGGATGTAGCTGGGAGCTAAGGCCACACAGGCTGGAACAGTGGGGTGGTACAAAGCAGTTGAGTGAAAATATTTCTTGGAAAGGTAATTTTAAGCACTGACCTTATGTAATACATGGAATGTGAGTAGGCACTGAAGCCATCTAAAAGAATCTAGCACAAAACAGGAAAAAAGTACTTTTTTTTTTTCTTAAATAACTTCATCTTTTAGGCATAGGAGTCTATCAAGATCAGAGCAATTTGAGGATGATGCTAGTTGCTCACTGTGAAAGGAGCAGAATGTTCTTTTAACAGGTATAAGGAAAATTTAGAAGGATCTGAGGGTTTGTCTATCCTTATGCAGAGGCTCAAACCACTGCAGGGCTATGGCATAAATTAGACCAGAGATGAGGTTGTATACTCTTTTCTTCATGATTCATGTTTTCCTGCTAGCTGCATGTCCTACGAGATGTCTTGTCATCAGAGCCTTGTTTACTCCATTCATTTAGAGTTTCACAAAGTCCAGTCTGGTTGGCTGAAATTGGAGGTGTCCATGTAAAAAGGGTATAAACACTAGAGGCTTAGATATGAGCATAGATTAGCTATGGGCAACAATTCTGAGAACTAAAAAAGGGAACACTGCATCACCGGATGAGCTCTGAATGGAACAAAAGGATTAGCTTAAACACATGCTCAAAATAGAAAATAATTTTAGCAATGTTGTTCAACTAGGAGGCTTTTTTTTTTTCCCTCAGAACTGATCTGCAAGTGAAAAACTACAGCAAAGCAACTTCTCTTTGAGCTCTCAGGGCTAAATTCTCTTTCAGTACAAGTTCTACAAACTAATTTAAGAATCTCAAACAATGAGCTGGATGATTTTAAACAGTCACATTATCATGAGCATTGTGAATGTTGCCTTTTTGGCTGGAAAGCTTGCCAATTCACCTGCCATTCTCATGCTGCCCAGAGGCCTGGGTGGCCTCTCAAGCAGTGACTAAGCCTTTGGGCAAAGTTCAGAATTTGGAGAAGTGAAAACACAGTTTAACTGTGTGTATACCTTTCCTTTTCAGAAGGCATGTCGCAATCAAGTCTGTAAAAATCACATCCATTCCTTCCTTTCTTGCTAGTGCTGATTTGGACAAGAAGACAACCATGGTTATGAAAGCAAATTACAGTCTGATGTGATACAAGCTGCAGTTCAGAGTCCAGAACAAAAATATTGCCCAGTAGATTGACCATATTTCTCCTACAGAATATTGTTTCACTGTTAGCCTGCTTGAGAAAAAGTCCCAGCCACATGCAACTAGGCAAAGCTTACTGGAGCTGCTGTATTTATCCTTCATAGCTACAGGACACCAACCACTGGCTGCCAAATGTATGTAATGACTCAACACCTGCTCATAGCTCCTATAACACACACAGGTTGGGGAATAACATTGGATATTGTTAATAAATAAAATAAGAAGCAATATAATTTTCTCTCACACCCATTTTGCCTTATTGTCTGTCATTAGGAGATGGGCAAATCTTCGCAGCCTAATCCATTCATTTAAGCTACTTAGAAACTCATCTTCCCTTTCCAGACTTTCAGTAGCTGTTGAAATATGGTTGAAAACTCTTTAATCAAGCCAAATAATTTCCATAAGAGTATACCTAGCAGCAGATGTCATGTTAGCAGCATGTGCTACCAGCACTTTGCCTGTGTTACTCAAGTACCTGGCAGTTCAACCAGCCTTTAGAAAGAGGAGAGCATTAATTGCTTTCAGCACCTCACAACAACTTCTTTGGTAGCTTTTAAGATGACAGCACTTGAATGGCTAAATGTGGGAATCCAGTTGTCCTACAAAAGCCCTGTGTGCATAGGACCAGTGTTAAAATATTAGAGGCTAGATTTCATGGATACTGAATATTGATCAGATTTTTTAAAATCTCAGTAAATTCACATTTTGTTGCACATTTTGTTTGCAATTACTCAAATTATTTCAGTTTGAAAGGATGTCTGAGAAGGCCCCACTAGGCCCCATTCAAATATTTTAGGTCAGAGAACTCCCTGAACTAGGGATATAAATTCATCCTTTCCACTTTTTTTCAAGTAAAACTCAGTCCACCACCACTTCTGGTTTAGATAGAGTTTCCTCTTCTGATTTTACTCTTCAAGCAGCAGGAAGGATTTTAAAGCTGAGCTGTTTATAGCCTTAACCCATTGAATTACTTTCTGGTGAAGTGGTTGAAAAAGTCTTCCACTGGAAAAACAAGTGACAGTGTGCAAGTATTCCAAATCATAATGAATTCACCAATAAGTTTCTGGGTTTAAAAATGCTTTCCTTTTCTTGTGTAGCACAAATGAAGTCAGTGGGGTTTCAAATTAAATAAAACTTGGCACTTCTTCTCAAAAAGCCATATTTTGTTTTGCTAGATCTGCATAACTCAAAATTGCTTAAGTGAAAGTTTCTTGCACATAAGAGAGATGAATTTAGCACAAGAAAGAAATTCAATCTTAATTTAAATCTCTAAGGCAAACAGGTGTTAGTCTGTGCAGAATTTGGCCCTCTGGGCCCTTTTATTCTACCTCTACATTGATGTTCTCTCTAAAACAATTGCGTAATTTCACCATTCACTCAAAGATAAAATACAACCTGTCACTCCGAGACCAAGGTATGGATCTCCCAGCTCTGAACAATGTCAGTCCCAATAAATGAAAGAAACAGAATAAATGCAATGTCAAAATAGCACTCAAGAAAGCCATCTTCTTTTATTCTGATTTTTCAATTTTGCCTAAAATATGAAGAAAAGCATAGAAGCGTTGCAGATTTTTTTTACTTACTGCTCAAATATGTCGAGGAAAAAAGCAATAAGGATTAGTCACCCTGTTATCATGCCTTTTGTTGTTATTTTATGATCTTGGAGTTCTCAAGCAAGAGAATGTTTGCAATGTTTGCAATTACATCATCTTCTCTGAAAATTTTTATTTGCATTTGCCTTAAAATAATGAGTTAAGAGTAATTCCAAGCTAGGTAAGTACTGACAATACATTTATTACTCAAGTATATAGAATACAAGTAAAGTTGTAGTACACAGGCACCTCAATTGAACAGCAGTTCTGTTCAAGTATTTAAAGCACTTTGGGCTGTTTTGACATTCCTGGCTTTCTTTTGAAGGAAACAAGCAGAAATCTTAGTTCCGGACCACACAGGTCTGGAGACGTGTAAGCGTCTCCTGGAGGACAGCAGTAACCAAGGAGGCTCTCTGGCTGTCTCTGTGAAAAGATTGTGGGGAGCAGATGCTCAAACTCAAGGCTCCCCAGGGAGTTTGTCACAGCCACCAATTATTACATTCAAAGAAGTGGGCTAAAAATAAATCTTATTTCTTTCCTGTCCTCTGGTCGAACATGAAAGCAAAATGGTCCATATGAATAGCCAAAAACCCTCAAAACCACAAAAACCATTTACCTCCTTTTCATTGCTGCATCATTAAACCACCATGTAGATATTAAGGAAGAGAGGGTATTCCTTGGCAAATATTTCATTTTCTTTGTGACTTCAAGGGAATACACTCCTTATATGTTCTTGAAATGCAAGGAAATGGGCTGGGATCTGGTGGGATTTGGCATGCCAAAGAATTGACTCTGTTTCTGCCAGTGGCCAGCAGGAGACAATGTTGCAGTGTTAATTAACTACAATTAATTCCAACTCCTGAAAAACAGTGAGCTCTGCCGACTACCTAGCAATCCTCCAATGGTCAGTAAAGAAGTCTGAACAACATTTTTAAGTCTTTAGAAAGGACTGAAGCATAAACAGCATTAAGATGGTCTTTCTGAAGAGCTGTACTAACTTACCTTTCCTAGCACAGATCTAAGTAAATTACTTCAATTTTTGGAAGCCTTTCAGGAATTTGTAAGAATTATTTTGCAAAGCTGGCTTCTGTGGGTGCTTTTGTACTCCTGACAAGACAAGGTTGCATCATCCTAAAGGAAAGATTTTGAAGATATTTTCAGACTAATTTTTTGAAAGAGACCAGTTTACAAACTGCTTCATAGGGAGTTTTATCAGTTTGAACACAGAAAGAATTCTGATAGCCTGTTTATGTGCAGGGATGTGACAGATACACCCACGCATAGTCTGTGTACAGAGAGAAAGAGGGACAAACACATACTGGTGGTGGCTCTGTCACCACCTGGATGGTCCAATGGTATTGCCAGACATTGGCCCGGAAAACAGGTATACCAAAACCAAAACATTAATTCCTTGGTCTTCTAAGAACTTTAGGAAGAAGAATGGCCTCCATTTTTTTACTTCATAATACACAGTCCTTCTTGTAACAAGAATTGGATTTGATCCAGTGTCTTCATATCTTTTATGAGTCCAGTATTTTTCCATTTATTATCCACACACAAGACAGGCCATGAAGAGAAACTAACACACCACCTTGTTCTCAGTTGTCCCTCTCTGCCATCCCCTCTATCTGTGTTACAATGCTGAGACTTGTTAGCAGTGGGAGTAGGAAGTCATGAGGTGACCTATCAGTCCAAGTAAAAAAGCAGAGGAACAGCGTGAACAGGAAAAACATCATTTGACACTGTATGTTACTCTGTCACTTTGCCTTCCTGATTGTTTCCTTTACTCTTTCACAAACTGGTGTTTGTTATTCAGTTGAATCATGCATGTCAACAGAAAAATAGCACTGAACAACAGAGGGGTCAATTTCATTTCTCAGGGTTTTTTTGGTTGGTGGGATGGGGACAGAGGTTCAAGCTTGTATTTCTTTAGTATTTCCTCAAATATAAGCCCAGTCCATAAAGCGGCAAATTAAGACTCATCAGAAGAGTTATAACTAAATGAAGAAAAGCTGCAAGGAGGACAAAGTAGCCTACACATTCTTTTCCTCCTTTTTTCCCCCAGTGAAAACAGAATGCTGTCACATTCCTACTCATCCCTCTCTGAAGTCCAGGTCAGAATACCATGTTTCAGAGTTTGATAGAGAACAGCCATTAAATCAAAAATATGCTTAGAGAGTAAGACCTGTCAGGGGAAATGCTATCATGCACCCTTCAGGAAGATTCATCTTTCCTGTGATTGAGCATATCTTTAATATGAGTCTGGCTGCAGAAGAGGGACACTGGTGCAGCTATTCTTAGAGATCAGCCAACAGGACCAACAGGCTTGTATGTCATTCCTTATGGCTCAGGAGGGGTTTGGAGGCTGAGCTTATCAGTTCTGACAGAGACTCTATGATCTGTGTCAATGTAAGGAGCATTTCTCCTGTATCTGAAGGCAAAGAAAAGGGGAAATGCAATGATGGTTAACTGCTGTTCACAGCTGAGCTGGAGGCACAGACACCAAGCTTTACCTTCAACAACAAGAGCCCAACTGTCGTAGGAAAGAGCAGGGCTGGTGTCTACAGAAATCTGCCTAAATTCCAAGATGTGTTGGTTTCTTGGCTGTGGAACTTGGTTTTTTATGAAAAAGCAGGCAACAAACAACTCAGAGACTGGGTTTAAAACACACAGTTGTTATTATGGCTATGCCAAGACTAACCTTGAGAGTCCTTACACTAAAACTATGGCAATCCCCAGCAGAAGCAGTTACAGAGCTTTTGGCTAAGTAGTGAGCAGTCAGTATTTCTGGATGACTACTTGCTACATTATAAAAATGTCAGCAGAGTGGGTATTTATTTGCACAGCAAAACACTGTCATAAAGGGTCACTCTTGCCATCCAGGTGACTGTAGTTACATTGCAACTAAGGTTTTTCTAGAAAAGCATTAATAGTTCATTTCTCTTTGTCCTGAATCATCAGTGACAAGCAATTTTGGAAAAGGATTCATACTTAGGGGACAAAAAATGACAACTCCTAATTGCCAGCATGATCCACATATCTTGCAAATTCTACAGTGAAAACAAGTTTCAATCTTCAGTGGCTGCACTTTTCAAATCAATTGGTCCCCTTACCTCTAAGACAGAAAGGGAGGAGATTTATCTATATTAAACTGTGAAATGTTGCACTGAACAGTAGGACATCCTCCACTAGAAGCAAACTGGACAATATTTGCATGGGTAAGGCTGTGCAGAAAGTGCTAAAATTTGACTAGGCATTTCATGTAGTAGTTACATGGGTATTGATCAATGCTAAGACTGCCTCAACTAGTTCTTTGATTGTTTAAAAGGATATTTTTGCTGTTGTTGTTGTAAATTTAGACAGTTAGGGCTTTCTTCATAGATACCAACTTGCTAAGTTCACCTGTGCTAACTGCTCTGAGGACCAGTATTGTCGTCTGTATTATATATGTCTCCACCATGCCTCAGGCTTTATTGATTTTTTTTTTCATGCTGACTAGCTATATCTTAATTGTATCTTCCTCTTTCACTCTGTTCCTCATTGTCCAAGTTGCATTATGCACAATCCTTTCTTGGTACCTTATGAGTGATCCTTCACTTTCTCACTTTGTGCTGAATGATACTACACTGAACCGAACATATCTGTCACTGTCATACTTTCTGGAAAAATCCCTTCGCCAGGATTTCTTCTCCTGGGAAGCTGAGAAGGCTCAGAGAGGAAGAATGAAAACAATTATTATCTGATTGCTTCTCCCTGTTTTGCTGCTTTGGAATGTGGTCTGGAGATTGTTTATCCAACAGGTGGTTGTTTGATTGGTTTCATGTGAATTGCTTTAACTTAATGACCAATAACCATCCAGCTATGTCAGGACCCAAAGCAGTCACGAGTTTTCATTATGATTCTTTGTAACCTTCTGTCTGTATCCTTCCCCTATTCTTTAGTATAGTTCTAGTATAGCATTCTTTAATATGATATAGATCATAAAATAATAAATTAGCCTTTTAAGAACATGGAGTCAGATTCTCAATTCCTCCTTCATCCTGAGGACCCTGAAAATACCACACATATCCTCTCTTGACTTTGCTGTGTCAGAGTCCTCATGATCAGGATATGTTGTGCTCCACAGCTGAGGCCCTTTACTTGGGTGGATTATCTGGACTCAACAAAGAGGATTTTTCCCTCTGTTCATTCAGACTCAAATGCCTGAGGATATAACCAGTTCATTGGTTAAGCAACTTCCTACATCACAGCAGTACATGCCACAAACCACTTCAAGGGATGAGAGGAGCAATTCTTCAGATAATCTTCCACAGTGATGGAAACATCACAGGATTTATTATGTATGTTATCAAGTGTTTTCCAGTTTGCTGCACAGTTGATAGCACAGTTGAGTTTTGTAATACTTCACAGTTCTTTTGTAAGTGTAGTCAGAGACTTAATCTGACTAAAAACCAACCAACTTAAAATGGTCTGGATCCTATAAAATACTCTCAGTAGCTGTCACTGTCTGGTCAACACTTGGAGATGTAACCTTATGTCACCAAAACAAGGAAGCTCCCAGGGAGTCAGGTCTGTTTTACAGCAGCAGGTTTAAGAGATGAGGACAATTACTTCCCTGGCTGTATCGATAATTCCACAAGATACAGGAAGACCCTCAAGGTGTCATCACAATTGCCCAGTTCAGTAACTGAATTCTGAACCACATACCTCACTTACTTTTGATCCCAAATGTGGCACTACCCAGCAAAAAAATGTACCCTGCCATTTTATTAATAATAAATTCTGCACTCTTAACAGAAAATGAAAGGTTTCACCTCAGATAAGTAAAGCTTCTTCATGTTTTATCTTCAGGTGATGCTCTCCTCAAAGAAGCAATAAACAGAAAAGCAGTATTTACTGACAGAGGTTGAAAATTACTTTTCTGGTGTCCACAGATATGTGTTAATCTATCATAGATAAAATCTGTCCCTCTTTCCCCCTTCCACTCTTTGCAGGTCAGCCATAATAATTTCACTGCTTTTAAAGACCACAATTTGATTTCATGTATCTGATCACCAGTTATTAACTTCTGCATAAACTCTTTTTTGATGCACTGTATTGCACTAGAGATGAAACAAAGGTCATAGGAGTACTTCTGGAAGACAGACAATAAATCCTGGGATGCAGAAAGTGGTGCTTGTGGTTAGAAGACAGCTGTAGAAGTGATTTTCATGGTGTGGGCTATGGGGATGGGAGAATCATAGCTACAAATCTTTCTCTAGAAGACACACTATTCATTACCATAGGCAGAAAGACAAGATGTCTTTAGGGGATTTTTTTTTTACTCCCTTGAGATTTTTAGTTCTAGAACCACAGAAAGACTACAGAAAGAATTAAATTGTTAGAACCTAAGGGAAGAGTAACATAAGCAAGAGTAACATAAGGAGCATATGGGACTGATCTCTAGGCTAGCCATGGTCACAAGAATAAGGTGCCTACAGAAGACAAAGGGAGAAGGGACAGAGAAGGAGAGAGTGGGAAAGTGAGAGAGAGACACTCTGTAGTTTGAGGAGAAGGTCTGAGATGCAAAAAATGGTATTCTGGATGGACTATAGGACTTGTTAAGATGTTATAATCTGATGAGGCAGCTGAGAAATATATATGGGACATTATTTTTTCCTAATTCTACAGGATAGATTCTATTCATAGAAGATTCTATGAATCTTCTATGCTTCTCACACTGAAAAATAATTGGATTCAGAACTTTCACATCGCTTGTCTGCTTCTTCCATAATACATCTAAAAATTCAAGTGTAATCTTCAAACACCCAGGTGGGTTAGACAGATGAGAAAAAGTGAGAAATGAGAAAAAGAAGAATTTTGTCTTGAAATTCTAAGAAACTTTGGTCTATGGATCATCAGTTCCATGCAAAAGTGATAGCCAGAGAGGAGCTGTATCACAATGATCAAGGTAAGAGATTTCATGGTTGCCTTTTCCAAACACAAGGAGTTCAAGCAAACATGTCCAGCATGATGGCACTCAATCACAGCTGTTTGTCGCTGTCATCTGGAGGGGTCTCTCCCAGGACTGTATGACACAATCATCTGCATTTGGAACAGGAAGATGATCCTTCCTCTCTGCTCAACACTGGTCAGGCCAGGTCTGGAAAACTTCATCCAGCTCTGGGCTTCACAGTACAGAAAAATACAGACTTACAATAGCAAGTCCAGAAAAAGATAGAAAAGATGATTATGGGGCTGGAGAAAAAGCTGAGACACTGGGACTATTAAGCCCAGAGAAGAGAAGGCTCAGGGGGGATTTTATAAAAAGATATAAATATCTGATCAGAGGGATGATGAAGGAGCCAGATAGTTCTCACTATAGCCCAGGGACAGGACAAGAACAATAGACACACAATGAAATACATAATTTCTATCTAAGCACCAGGAAACCCTTGTGACCTGGTGGCTTGTACTTATTATTTGCTATAGATGAGGTATAAAAGTTAATTCCCAGCCAGGTGAAGAGTTTGTCAGACAATGGCACATGCCCAGAGCATCCTTGTAGCACTGACTGCCTGGAAACACTCAGGTTTGCAAATCTAGCTTGACTAGCAGGGAAGAGCAATGCACCTAGCTCTCACCAGCTGCATGTGCCAATGGAGGAAGAATAGAACAGGATGTCTTGGAATGCTTGCTGTCAGTTTTTCTGCCTTTTGTTTCTTGGGACTTGATCTAAGTAATTTACTGCCCAGTCATAACTATTGTCCAGAAGTTAAGCCCACAAAAATTACTAAACCCTCTACAAGGAGTTACAATTTTATTTATTCCTTATTATGAATGCCTAGCTTTACTACCCAAGATAATCAATTCCACAAGATGAGTACAACGTTGAGTTATAGCTGTTTCACACAAGTGTATTTTGAGACAAACACATTAAAAATTTGATTCAGAGCCTTCAGTATTGAAGGCATTAAATGAGTGGGACAGCAGTGCCGTTTGTTGCTGTTAATTATGAATTAATTATGAATGTGTAATTAGAACTGAACCCAACATTCTTTGTATTGGTTTTGTACTGAGCATTATAACTAATCTAAGGCCATTGGGGTGGTTCTGCTGTCTTGCAAACACTTTTGATATCATGATTGTGGAACCACGTGCTCCCCTCAACTGTTGTACACATGCTGCTCCCACTGGATCGATGAGGATGGAGATTCTGTCTGTGCCCTGTCCAAGGGAAAGGTACAGAGACCAATGAAGGGATAAAAAGAAGTGTGATAACATGTCATGCTACAGTCCTCATCATCCAGGGGAAATAAGAGCACACTGGCTACTTTTCTCAAAAAGAAAATATTGTAGCAATGACTTCCCTCACACCTGTGCATGGATTTCCCAGACTAGAGTTACTCCTCCTCTGGACTAGTACAAATATATAAGTATTAAAAAGAGTATTAATGACAGTGACCTGCTGCTAAAACCCTAATGCAGTTTGTAGGACAGCTCTGCATCATTCATCTCAACAGGATGAAAATAGGGGCAGAGGAAACTTGCTTAAAGTCTTCCAATACGCCAAGTGGTGGAGATAGAAATAGAAGCTCTTCTCCCTGAATCTCTGCTTTCTGTTCTCTCTACTGCACCTCAAAAAGGATCCCTCCACATTTAGGAGAGATGTGCAAGAAGTAACTCAAAAAACTTAAAATAGCTACTAAAAAAAAAAAATTGTGGCGGCAGGAGAAGAAACTCTTCTCTCAAGTCAATAACCAAACTGTCATTTCAGGTAAGGGAGACAGTAGATGGCAGTGTCCCCCAATACTTCCTAAGGAGACACAGTTCTCATACTCAATATCCCTGCTACAGAGCACAGACTCACACCCCAGCCAGTGACAGACACCAGACAGGACAGACTTCACTCCCCACTGCAAGTTAAAACCAGGCAGTGTCTGGAAGAGTCGTGCTATGCAGGCTCCCAGCTCCTTTCTCCTTAGGAAAGCCTTGTAGCTCACTTTTCCTGTCCTGCGAGTCAAGCTGCTATATCTGACATCTGACAGATGACAGTAGAAGATGATGACCACTCCTGGACTGAAGGAAACAGCAGTCGGTCAGCTCATCAAATATGTTCCATAGTAATAAAGCATGACAGCTTTCCATTTCTTAATGTCCTGACATCTGGCCTCAAACACAAGGTATTAAAAAGCCAGGAAAAAGATCCTAGGGCAGAACAGAGATCTGGCTACAAATTGTGTGTTTCCACTGGCTTCCTGTGTCACAATGAACAAGACGGCATGTCCCTCTGCATTCTTGTTCCTGTTGAAATGCAAAAACGTCTGCTTGGGGATATATACTAAACATTAAAAAGATTCTGCTCTCTCAATCAACAAAAGAATTCAGAAAAAACTCCAATGACTCAAAGAATCAGATTTCTGTGACAGATATATGAATACCTGCTGAAGTCATCTCACAGGAAATTGTCAAGATTATTCCATTAATGTTTGTAAGACAACCACCATACAGAAGCTCTCCTAAGAGAAACCTAGAAGAGATAAAAAGAAAATAAATTTGGAAAGAAACAACATTCTGTAATGGTTTTCCTAAAAACAGATCAAAACTGGGAACTGTTGTAGGGCAGGTACCTTTCAGATTTCTCTGAAAGAAGATGAGCACAACAAGTGGAAAGGTCAAGAATTAATACATCGACTACTTTCATTGTTGCTGGATATTCTATTCCTTTGTAAAAATCAACATAATTCTGTCAACCACCATATTGGTATGTACAAGCTCGTCATCTGACCTCTTTCTGAGCTTTGGTATTATCTTGGACTCTGAAGATTTTCATTAGAGGACTTTGCAGCAAAACAACCAGTGCAGAGCACAGTGATGTGAACTACTTTTAACACCAACCATCAGACTACAACAGGACATAGACCTCACAACTGGCCCCGGGTTCAGGGTTAAAGAATAATGCCAAAAGAAGCCAACATGACAGGGTATGCCACCAGCATTTAAAATTAGCCTTAGTGAGTCATTCAGACATGTGCTAGAAGAGCAGATCCCAAACCATCCACATTCTTAGCCTTCTTCCTCTACAGCTCCAGAGTGACACTAAACTTTTAACTACAGCATCCCAGTGAGCTGGTTTAGATATACAAAAAGAGATATAAACAATAGTTTTAAATATACTCAGAACACACTCTGATACATACCATGGTAGTGAAGGTCATAGAGGGATAAGGTGGGGGGACAAGAACTGATTTATAAATCAGTTTTGATCACTAGCTAATTGCAAAGTTCCTTCCAACATGTTGAGGGAAAATTTCCCTGCAGTTAACAACAGCACAAGTTGAGGAATTTCAAGACTTCCATAGGCAGGATGGGGGAAGATTCTCTTGCAGAAACTGCCAAACTGTTGGATTTGTAGCTGTACAAACCTGGGTCCTAACCAGGTCAGTGGGAGGACCTCCTCACACAGTGCATCTTGCTGCTTAGTTTTCAATGGTCCACTCAGTGGTACTGTCATTGCTATGGAGAAGGGAGAGAAAAAAGAAATAAGAGCCAGGCACCTGAAATTCCCTCACATGCTGATTTTAGAATTCTTACAATGTCTGAACTGATTCTTCAGATCTTTCAAAGAGTGAGAAAGATAGAGTTCCCTTTGTGCTCACAAAGATTGGTTTCTATGATTTTCTCTAATGAATTCACTTGGTCATATACAGGCATCTCAAATTGTGTGCAGTTAAAAGTTTGCCTGGTTTGTGTGTCCAGAGCTAGAAGTTTCAAGGACTGAGAAACCACTCAGAAATAATCAGTGAAGGACATAGAAGAAGAGGTTGTTCAGCTGTTTCGGAAGACAACAAAGAGTATTTGTGTGTGGATCCCTAATTTTAGGAGTTTCCATGGTACACAGGTATTTTAGAAAGGCACTTTGCCAGAAGCTGAACAAGGCATGAATGGCAGAAGAAAGCTGTGTTGTCAGAGAAACTTGGAAAATAGACATTAAATTACCTTTGTTTAATGCTTTTAGACCCTTAAGGGCATCATATCATAGCTATCCTACCTTTCAAGGCATGCTTCTGTCTTACAATCCCAGTACTATATACGAAGTCAAGAAGACCTTTACACACTTTTAGTAAAGAGCTGCCTAGGCCAGTCCTGCTTCTCTGCACTAGCCACGCATACTGCAGCATACCACTCCTCCTGGACCCATCCTGAAATGTCCTCAACATACATTCTGTGGCTGTGATTTTAGCACCAACTTGATGAAAGAATAAGCTTTTCTCAAGGGCATCCATCATCAGCAGTCCCTCAGGAACGTGCTGGCGGGTGTTCGGCATCGCAGACCTTGCATAACTCCACAAGATGAATTGCCAAGTAATGGCTTGGGCTGGGGTTCAAAAGTTGTTTCTGTTGGCACTTTCAGTTGTGCCACTGGTGACACTAAAGACAGGGAAAGGATCCAAATTTCAGTATCTGACAGGTGTTGGCCAGGGATTTGAATAACAGAATTTACACACTTCTCAGACTCCTCCGTTTTCTTTAAGAAAAGCAAGCCTCAGGTTCAACTTGGTGTCACAGAAGCCAGTGACTTTGAAAACTATGAAACTGATAGGCAGTCTCTGAACACAGGGTGAAGGTTCAAAACAAACCACTGCTATAAATCCTTGCCTTCTAGATGTGCCTGTGTTTTCCTCCTCTCCCTGGGCCATCAGGAGAACACCTTGTCACTGTCCACTCCTCTAAGCAGCGCGTCCTCCCAAGCGCCCTTCAGCCAGTGCCGAGCCCCGGCAGAGTCAGAGCAGCGCACGCGATGTGAGCGCGGGGCTGGGCTGCGCCCTCCAGCCCTGTGCTTGCACCCAGCACACCTTGCCATCAGACCCCGTGTCACATTCTGTCCCAGTGCATGTGCAGGCATGCTTGTGTTTCATGTCACATGTAATAAAGAATAATTTTAAGAGGGATTGTCCTATTCTGTAACAGCTGTGACACGCATACAGCTTGTAGAGCCTC
Organism: Molothrus ater; assembly: GCF_012460135.2. Lineage (NCBI taxonomy): Eukaryota > Metazoa > Chordata > Aves > Passeriformes > Icteridae > Molothrus > Molothrus ater. The sequence goes on along the minus strand of NC_050478.2, from coordinate 92,634,435 downwards.
TGGCTGCCAGCTTTCACAGAAGCCTGAATTTAACAGGGCTATGCCAATAATGGATATTTCTTTTAGTTCAGCAATCTAAGCAAACAAAAACCAAAGATTAGGTTATACTCTGATTAACTAGGATATAATTCTTCTGGTTCAATTCTCCTGCTTCCTTCAATAACAAAAGTATCACAGAGTCCTGGAATAAAATGAGTTGGAAGGGACCACAAGGATCATCTAGTCCAACTCTTAAGTTTCTATCATATAAGTAGCTCTCATACTTCTTTCCCCCATAGGATAATGCCCTAGAATAACTGACTTCTAGAGATTTCATACTTTTCAGTTATCTTTTAAAGAGACAATATGCTCTTTGTTTTACAATATGATGTGCCAGAAGATCTTGAAGAATGTAAATCACAATTTCAAACTACATTCCTCAAAATACATAAATGGAAAAATTAATTAATTAATTAGGTGATCTACTACTATGGCATCTTTCATTTAATCGTTTGGTTCAAACAGCATCCAAAATTTGCTTTACTGGTCTTTTAAGGATCTAGGACAAACACATGTTGAAAAAAAAAGTTTGGAGGTTTTCCCATCCTTTTTATCTCTTCTCCAAACAAAATTCCAGGATTTACATTGTTTTGCTTTATAGTTTCATCCCTAATTAGCAATTTGAGCTATTTTAACAAGGAAACAGAAATTAATATTTGTAGTGCATAAGGTTCCAAAGGCCTCCCAAAAAATTAGTTTCACTTTCTACGTGTTCTGGTGAAGCTACTGGCAGAAGCTGCCATCCTAGATAAGGAGTCCACAACCCTCACAGGCAGGAGAGAGTAGGACTGGAGAATGAAAACAGCACGAGAGGACAGTTAGGAGACTTTCTGCCAGTTCCTGTTATGAGTGCATTCCACTAGGAGTGAAATGCAGGTGAAAACATTCATTATATATACATGTTATAATATATATATATCCATATATATATACTGCAGTAGCAGTGTGCATTCAACAACAGCCGTGGCACTGTGCAATATAAAAGGACTTGAGAAACCTCTCTGTCATCCCTACCTAACCCCTGACTATCAGCAATAGCCTGGGACTACTCCTTGCAGAAGTACATACCCCACTACATGAGTCACAGCTGTACAAAACCCTGACAGGAGTAATCTCCTGCAAGGTCTTCCATCTAGAAATCTCTGGAAATGTGAATCTCAAAGTGTGCTATTCCAGGGGACCTATTAAAACTATACTAAGAGAAGTTACAGACAGGATCCTCATGGTAAAAAATATCCACCTCTCCCACATCTTTATGATCACCAGCTTCTTTAAATCGCGGCAATATCCAGGATCTAGTGTTTCAGAACAAGAATTTTAACTTGATGGCTTGCCTATTTATCTATATTAAATTAAATCAGAGCTAAAGCTCAAAAAGAAATCTAAATATTTTGAAGAAGCTAATATTTTTAGGTTTTTTTCCTTTTTGTTTGATAATCACTATATTCTGTTGAATAACCAATGTATTTCCCAATATAGCTGCAAGGAATTTCACAATAGCATTCATTCATTTAAAAAACAGGAGAGAGTCAAAGCTCTTCTGTCTTACATCACTTTCAATGAATGCTTTAGAGCGAAATGGCAATCATGAGACCTCCAGCCTACACAAGGAGGAAGTGGTTTTGCAGGCTTGCCAGATTAAAGAGTGACATCACATTATCTTCGTCAATGCTGATTCCAGCTCTTCGATAATCAGGCAAACATGGAAAGTGCTGTTCTCGTATCACATGGGCAGACATCACTTTCCATTCATTAGTGGAACTAGTGCTGTCTGCCTCAGCAGAAGCCCTGCCTCCTCTAATGTAGGAAACTTGCAAAAGCTAAGAAAATGTGACAGAAAGAGCAGCCATCTCTACTCTTGGGCTGACCTATTCAAGATGCACATTCCAAAGCCACTCGCCATTTGTTTATATCACAAATCAGGGAAAATTGAAACCCCCTCCTTGTACAGAAGAGACTGTTACATGCCATCACTTTCAAACAAGTGTTGCAATTCTTGTGTATAAGGGTGAAACACTCTCAGAGATCTAGGTTTTCAAGTTGCTTATGAAACATGGACTTGTAAACATGGACTTGAACCATGACAGAAAACATTATTGTGTGTGTAGAACCCCTTTCTGAAAATGTTCTAACACAAACTGCAGATCATGGGCATGATCCCACTGATTAAGAATTCAAGAAGGGCACCACAAATTTTTTGGTAACTAATATGTTTTTCCACAGAGTGCCAGTAACTCCCAGACTTGTACTTTGCTGTAAGAGTTATGCACTGAAACTTTGTTGAAATAAAAGATAGCTTGGGTTCATAGCAAACACTCCAGAGGGTTTTCTGAGGTTATAAATTACACAATGTGTGGTTTCTGTTAACAGAAATTTGGGCTTAACCTGCAGCCTTCTTGAAGTGAAGAGGCAAGAATATCTTTCTATAGCACCTATATATAGTCCTAGCATATTACACAGCACAGCTGATACACGCTCCTGATCTGCCTGGAGAGGAAATTATCTGTCACATATGGTCTCAAAATTACATTCATTGCTGTCCTTTAGCTGAGACTTAATGCTCCTTCTCTACATAGAACACAGAGTAGAGATGTAGTTATTCAACACTTCTCAACAGAACTCCAAAGAGCAGGCAAGATCTTATAAAGGAGAACAGATGTGGTCTGTGCCCCAGGGACACTGTGTGTCCAAGGCATCCCCATTGCAGAGGGATCTTGCTCTTACACCTCTCACATAAGTCAATGTCCCACAGCAGAGCTGTGCAGAGCACCAGCAGCACAGACTGTAGCACAAGGCTTCCTTCAGAAGCCCAAGGGATTCATTCAAAGCACAGTACCAGACAGCAGCAAAGGTGAAGATGAGGCAACAAGCTTCTCTCTTCAGGTCCCTTGTCGGCATCTTCTTCATTCATTTCTACTCTTTGTTCTCAAAGGCTGGAAAACTAATTCCTCCTCAGGTGGACTGGGAGTAGAGGACAGGCATGGAGATAGTAAAGGGAAAATCTTCAGCTGAGACTGGGTCTCAAGAGAGCATTAGGCTATGATGCCATTCCATCAATCCAGAGTCACATTTTCTGTGGATTTATGCTTGTCTGAGTTTGGAATCCAATTAGGCAAGAGATGCAGATGAAGCTTTTCTCATGGCTAAGGCTTTTAAAAGGTTCTTCTTTTTGACATTCTGGTGTCCAAGAGGAGACCAGATGACCAAAGTCAACATCTCAATAAGAGCTCACATAACCTTTTTCTGTTGCATGTAGCCTCATGATTTCTGTAGGGAAAACCTCTTCAGGACCCCAAACCTTTGCCTGTCTAAGAAGCTATAGAAAGATGAAAAGGAATGGAGAAAGGGGGAAAGCACACTGTAGGACAGGTATCAGGCCTGAAATATTTCTACTTCATATCAAAAGTTTCCTTGATTGCTAGATGACTCGTAAAACAAACAAAAAAAAAACCAAAACGAACAAAAAAACCAAATCAAAAAAGCTAAACAAACAAACAAAAAATCAAACAAAACCCCTGAAGTGTTCAGTATTACTTTTTAAATGACAGGATTAAAAACACAGTTCATCTAAACTCAGTTTACCCTCACTGTTAATCTCTGGGAACTCTGGGTAAGCTTAGAGGTGAAAGGACACCAAAGCTTATCAGAGTAGAAGCAAGTTGTTCCCTGAAGTAAACTAAGTTCCCTTTTTCATTTGCACAGCTAAGTCATAAGTGGTAGAGGAGGAAATCTCCCAAAGCTCTCAGACCCGAAAGTGGTATCACACGACAACGCCCACAAGGTTAAATAAGCACCACTCTGATAAACGCTGGTCAAACAAAGGAAAGAATTACTGCTCCTTTTTTGAACTGGAAGCCCCAGTCAAGATTATAATCCCCAGATACTATGCCCCAAAAATAAAAATTTATAAAAAGAAAAAATACACAAGCGTACATTGGAAAAAAATCAACCAAGGAGGTCTGTCATTGGTACTGTTACATACATACTCATATAGTTCACCTGAACTGAAGCACTCTACAAATGAGTGCATCTCCTCAGGAGGTTTCATTGTAAGAATGAAATTTCTCAGCTCTCTAAGAGGCACTAAACAGTAAATCATTTAGATCAGGAAACCTGGATAGCAAACAGCAAGTGCATCTTGTAGCAGAAATTCACTTCCTCAAAATAGCGGCATCTACGCTGAATTTTTAAAAATCCATTTTAGCCACTTCTCTTAATCTAGAATCTTGTGTTGATGATGGATGAAAATGCTCTGACCACAGATATTTCCTAACTGAAAAGGAATCGGGAAGTGATGCCAGCTTCTTCTGTCATTCAAAGGTTTTGGTTAATAAGCGTCACATTAGATCCATTTGAAAAAATTTTGCTTATAATCACAGGATGTTTACTTACTGCTTGTATTAATACTCTTTACTTGGAATCTAAAGGTCTAACAGGAGAAGTAGGCCATTGTGATACACGCTATGCATACTACTGTCATAAGTGGATTCTTCTCTGAAAAACTTAGGTTCTGTCAGACATTCAGGAGGTATTGATGGGGGAAAGACTGGGCTGTGGACCTTAGGAGAGGTGATAAGGATGTGCATTTACACAAATTGGTTTTGCACAGCCTAGGTCTGAGCACAACTCCTCACATAGAACGGTTGATAATGTGTACCCTGTGATCACACATTATAGGCAGATCAGATGCCAGGTGTGAACTCTTTTTTGTTAAAAACATAGAAAAGTAAAATGAAAATATCACAGAGGAAAAGTCAGTCTTATTTTCTTGAGGCTGTGTGAGTAATGATAGGTGCCTTTTGGAATAGTTATAGCACACAATGGCTATAGTACTCAATGTCAAAGGATTTCTTGAGGGTGTTGTTTCTTTGTCCATACTGAAATCCTTCTTCCCAACCCTGCCAGTGCCAGAGTCTGTCAGATTCTAAAGCTAGCATACCTAGACCCAGCCTGAGGCAAAGGCAGGGTTGTCTGTGAAGGCAGCCAAGCACTCAACCATAAAAAAAAAAAAAGTCACTTTTCCAGAGAGAAATGAAAGTTGGATCTTTCATCTGTTACCTATGGTCAACAAATAGAAAATTCTCTTCAGAAAATCCCTCATAAAATTCTCTTAGCTCACTGTTCCGCCACAAAAAGACAGGCACCTCAAAATTTTGCCTGGCAGAACACATTTTACTGCTCTGACAACAGAAGTGGTAAAGAGAGAATCTGCAACCATAAGTATACATCAGGATCACATAGCTGCAAGAAAAGAAAACATAACTAAGAACAGTAAACAGAGCTTAACAAGAGCCCTCTGTTTTTAATCACTAAAGTAGTTAGGAAGTGAACTAGATTTAATCTCCTCTTTTCTTCTGTAAAAGGGTGGCAACTTCACTTGCTCTAAATGTTGGAGCTAGTCACAGAGATAGGTAGAGCACTATAGCAGGACTTTTCTTCTTCCACATTCCAGAAGAAGAATCTAAGCACACACCAGGTTTATCATTTGCACAGGACCAGGCAAGGGAGAATGGTCAGTCCCTTGACATGTGGCTCACAGCAACTGTACAGCACAACCACGAATTAGCAGTTCGCAGGGGCTTTCCTTCGGGCACGGGCCCTTTATTGCTGGGTTGAAAATATTGCCACTGAAAAAGCAAAGGGAAACCTCTGGGTTGTAACAGGAGCAGAAATATAAACATAGTTGTACACTTAGCACAACTCATTAAGAAATATAGATCAAAGTTCCCAGCCAGAGTCAACTGAAAAAATAATCTTTGCAGCTGCCATGAAAACCACAGTAACCAATGGCCAAAGGCTCATCTCTTCTGTCTGACATGGAAGTCCACAAACAGAGGTGAAGGAAAGAGGGTGCAAAAGAAGAGAAGTCCCTCTCTACCAGTGGGATTTGCACACCAGGCTGCCTCCTGCTTCCTTACACCTGCTTCCTTACAAATCAGAAAGGCTATCATGAACTGGGAACTGATAGCTGTTATCAGATCGGCATCTGTTTGGCACAGTCCAGTTCCTTGGTGTGTGAGGTGATCCTCAAATGAAAATTCATTTAGGAACTGCTACCACTTACAGCAAGACAAATTCTATCCTTGGTTCTACATATTTGAGAGGGAAACGTAGACAGTGTTAAACAGCCTATCCATCCATTAATTACACATACAATAAATTATGAAACACTGTGGGACTATATATTTGGCCAAACAAGCATGATGAGACTAGAGGACACAAAAGTAACATCTGAAAAAGACCATGGGGTGTTTCTCTAACCAGAATGAAATGCTGAAGATGCCCCTACTTGGTGCCCAGAGTTCGCCGGTGGAAAAATCCCTACTTTTCTGGCAGGGACTGCAAAGATAATGCAGAACTTGATAATCATCATGTTGCAGAGAGTTGAACTTCATTCCCACCCAGAACCTGGCAGGCTGGAGAAGCAAAAGGAGGGAAATTAAAATGAGAGTCACCAGCTCCTCTGGAACATCAAGCAGCTTCAGAGCAATATCACTTCCACCTGCCCTACAGAGGCCAACCTTGTTCTCTGATGCAAGAGGACCTTGCTCTTAGCTGAGGGATGCTCTACCTTGCACAGGAAATGGTCATCAGGAAAAGAGGAAGCACAGACTCTCCACCTCTCTCCTCTGCTCCACAGTCCAGAGAAAAGTACCTTCAAAGATTTCTAGTTCCTTAAATGTGAGACTCCATTACCGAAGACACCCACTGACAGAGCAAAATAGGATTCGTGTTCAGAGAAAGTCACTCGTATTTGGACATGTATGGAAGGGAGAGAGAGGATGATGAAAGAAGAGTCACAGGAATTGGGCAGAGCTCTGTGTTGGTATTATGTCTCATTATTTAATGTTCCTAGACTGTTTGTTCAGTTTAGGCTTCTTCCATGGATGAGGTTTTTTGACTTTTCAATGACTGAAGTCATTAGATCTCCTTAATGCCACATTTGCTCAATCGCTGATCAGCTCTTTCCTTGCTTGTGTATTCTGGAAGGTCACACAGATACACCAAAATGGGGTCATTATGCCATATGCTTATTTACTATGTGTATGTTAGACCTTTTGTGTGCTATTTTTTGCTTGTTATCCATCATTATATGTATTTATCTTCAAGTAGCATATGGAGTAGTAGGATGGGGCATATATATGGAGTCAACAGATGGTGAGGCTGTGTGTGATTAATATGTTCTCATAACTTTTTATTGTCTCTTGTTCTTATATGTTCTACTTTCAAGTGTCATCCCATTACTTTTGTCATCCCTGTTTTCATTTCTTTATTCTTGCATGTTATTAAACAAAGACAAAAAAAATCAATGTCTGGGTTTGAGATTTGTCTTTTTAGTGTATAAGGTGCTACATTTATTGAGGTGTTTCATAGGTTATTCAGGCCAACAGGGCCCATGTGTTCTGATCTCTTTGTATAATGCCAGGTGCAGTATTTCATCCTGCAACTTCTTGAGCTAAAGGAGTGTTGCTTCCAGCTACTGCATGAACACCATCAATATTTTACTGTCTGTATTTCACATGGCAGTCATTCTGTAAAAGGATAAAAAATCCTTTAGAAAATTAAACAATAATTAATGCTGTTAATTGTAACTTAAATGCAGACAGAAGGGTGTACCTCGAGTATAAACAACTTCTGCAGGCACTGCAGAAACCTGGCTGATTTCACATGCGCACTGGGACCCGTGGCAGGGAAGCAATTTTGCACATGCTCTGGCCTGACCCCACATGTGACACCTCCCAGACAGTGAACAGCTTCATTCTGTTTCATTTTGACTGTCCTTGCTCAAGTAGCACAATGGTTCCTTGTGGCACAGGAAGCAAAGGCATGTTTTCCCACCCAGTGAATAGTTTCCAAGAAGCCTTTCACCTTTCCCTTATCTGAAGGGGTGGCCATGTTATCAAAGGTCTCAGCTTAGCTCCATTGCCTTTCCATCCCAGCTTATTCCTTTTTTTACATGGAAACTGTGTATCCAATATTTGTTAAAATCATTCACTAATATCTGTTGATTTTTATTGCCGGTTTAAAATGTTGCTTGAACCCATGATGGTCTCTTCTCCCCTTAAGCCTCATGCATCCTTGAAACAAGGAAAGCTGTTTATCAAACTCTCAGGAAAGGGCTTTTGTTCTTACAACAGCATGATCAGTTCAGGAATATACATGGCAATGAGTGTAAGCAAAAACTTCCATCCTGATCTATAAGTATACAAAGCTTCATGTCCTTATTTACCTTTCATTTCATTATTAAATGAAATGTAAACTGACATTGAGAAACTGCTGCTGTACATGAGATTATGGTGAAAAATCTAAGCACAGGATGATGAGAACAACATACTTCCAGGTACTGAATAGGAAAGGAACTGTAACTGTATGCACCCCTGATTTCCCTGAAATATTATTTCTATACAGTTTTTATGTTAGAGCTTTCTCTAGATGCACCATGCCTGACACAATATTGTTTAGTAGCAAGCCACCAATTAGTAACAAATGAGTAAGCAGCTTGCAGTGATGTATAGATTGAAGTATATCATTAATAGCCTGTTATTCTCTCATTCAGAAAATTACTACCAAAGTGATAGGGGTTTTGCAGATATTAATAGTGTAGATTAGTGTAAAAACAAGACCCATTTTAATATGTGGGTCTGAGTATTACAATTATTCTGTGAAGATGATTCTATGTCTATCTATAACAAGACCACAGATAACACCAGCGACCCAAGTTGAACACTAACACAATTTCAAACAGTCCCCCAGTACAAACAGCTCAACTATACCCTCCTCTGATCAAATAAGGAAGAAACATATGAGTTTCTTAATTGGCTTTTTTACCTGGACAGGGTGAACACAGACAGCAATCTTAGATGACTATCGATGACTGTCAATATTGTCAACAGCTATCAAGAGTTAAACTCTACCAGAATTTATGGAGGGAGGCAATCACCTGAGACATCAGCAATTAGTCATAGATCATTGAATGTTGGGGCTTTAATTTTGGAATGGTTTTGAAACTGTGTTGTGCTCATATTGGTCACGAACTCTTGTTGTGTTTGAGTAGTGAAGGAGGATGTGTGGAGTAACACCTGCACCTAAATGTGCAGGTGTGACCCTGAGTGTTGCATGGAGGTTGATATTACACAGCAATGGTCAGCTCAACCTGTGAATCAAACTGTCAGGCTTTGAGTGAAAACCAAACACCCACAAACTGAATGAGAGAAAGTGAAAAAGGCGACCAAAGATATGTCATCAGACTCGATTCTCCTCATCTGTAACAGCCTGATGACAAACACTTGCTTTTTCTTCATCTTTCTAGTAGACAAGGCCCTACTAAAATTAAAGGTGAATTTCACAGCAGATTTATAAATATGGATGATAATGTGAAAGAACCATGAAATTTGAGTGTATGAGTAACTTGTTAGCTGGCTGATTACTGTTCCTTCCTGGTAAGTACCAAGATAAAAAAGAATAAAAGAACAAACTGTCGCAGACATCTTTTCACTAAAAATCCTTTCTTTAGGATTTTTCCTTCTGAGAAGTTAAGAGGCCTCAGAGACAGAATGTAAACAATGGTTATCTGCTGCTGTGGAATGCAACTGGTCCACCTGTGATTGGCCCATCTTGGATGTTTATAATTAATGGCCAATTAAGGACCGAGCTGTCTCAGACAGAGTCCGAGAGAGCTGCCTTTGTTATCATTCTTTTCTTTTCTATTCTTAGCTTAGCAAGCTTCTGAGAAAACTTGTCCTTCTTTTTCTTTTTAGTATAGTTATAATGTAATATATATATATATATCATAAAATAATAAATCAAGCCTTCTGAATATGGAGTCAACATTCTCTTCTCTTCCCTCATCCAAGAACCCCTGTGAACACGGTCACAACAAACAAGTGAAAATGAAGATTTTAAATCCCTTGTTTGATTCAACTGGTTTAAGAAGAAGAAAACATGCTTTGTGGAAATCCAGGAGATTGGTTACTGTCTTTGCTGACACCCCAGAAATATTAACATGTTGACTTCAGGGGACATCCTTGTTGAATCAGATAAACTAAAATGAAGAAAGTACTAATTTTTAAGAACCCTGAATGCTTTTAATTGCTGAGGTTTTCCCAGCTAGAGTCTTCTGCATGTTCCCAGTCAAGAAGGATTTGGCAATAGATCCAGATATATTGCGAATGTCTTTCAACTTCTGGAGGCTCAGGTTATATAAGCACAGCCTGTTTATATTGAAGGATGGGTAGTGGTCTCAGATGAAGAGGTGAGGAAAAGAAAAAGACCATATAAATTGTATAAATGTGTGTTAATGCTGTGCTGAAAATACGTTGTGATGACAACAGATGTTGCAGCTGTTACTTTCCATAAACACAAAGTACAGGCAACAGCAGGAGTGTGAGCTGGTATGGAAGAATGTTGAATTCAACTTCCTTGGAAATAAATTGCATTTACACCATTGTTTTCAAACTATTCGAGAATGCATGCTTTCATTGCTTATGTGTTCACTGCAAATATTTTCCCTGTGAATAATTACGTGGCATCTTTTTGTTAAATAACATCTGGTTACCTACACAAAAAGACCTGAACGCAGTATTTGAGTTCTATGTCTGGAATTTTACTCTGTCAGGTATCCCAACATATGCTTCAGCTGACACATCTCTTTCTGATGCTGCAGCAAAAAAAGTACAAAGAGAAACAATGACTGTACATGCCTCATGCCAGTGTTCTGCATATATTAAACAACTTTAAGGGCAGAATGTGTGGCACTGATCAATGGGTTCCAGTTTTGAAGGCTTCTTTACTGTCTGTGAATGGCACACTTCATTTTCTGGGACTTCATTTTCAACACTGCTTTCTATAGAGAGCTTTGTCTATCAACTACATAGCAGCAAGTACTGAAAAATACTTACTTGAATTTCTCTAAGCTGTTGATTTTTCTTCCCAAAAAAAAAAAAAAGAGAGAAAAAAACCCCAAAACAACAACAACAAAAACAAAAACAAAAGAAACCAAACATAATCTGAGATTAGAAGATTAGAAGACTCCTTTTCTGTGTTGTCCATGAGTTTTATCAGGAACATGGTGCTGAAAGAAAAAGAAGACACAGTTTGAGTAGGCTAGCAGAAAGATAAAAGAAAAAGATGTGGATTTTTTTTTTGCAGAAATCAACCTTGATTTTGCACCAGATACATCTTGTCAAAGAGGTACACGCACTGCACATTACATGTTAATGAGACCTCCTCACTGACCTTTAATCAAACCCCAGCTGAGCCCTTCTCTACAGTCTTCCTTGATATCTGTACTAGTTTTCAAACTTGAAAATAGGGTATTTTTTTCCCTCCATATATGCCCAATTTGATTATTTCTCCACATTGGTTAGTCCTCTGAGTTTCTTTCTGTTCAGGATTTTAAATAGACTCTTCTAAATACTTATTCAAAAACCTTTTCAGGTAGAACTGATTTCTGTTCCATGAATGTTCTGTTTTTGCAGAGGAGCACAAAGGTTTCCTGTTGCTGACAGCTGACAAGAAAGAATTCCTGTCAATCAGTTCTGTGCTCAAGATCAGGTAGAAAATTTCATCTTTCTCTTCAGTACCATACACATACTAGAATATAGGCTAATATGGTCTTTCCTTAGACAAACCATTGAGAAATAATTGCTTTTAAGTGCTGGACAGAATTGCAGGCTTACTCACACTGATGTAATACAAAAACAAAGAAGCTCTCTTAGAGATCACATGGTCCAACCCAGGTTGCTTATGATCAGCTTATGACCCATTATCATTTCATGTCTTGACTCTGGCCTTCTTCTGGAGAAAGGAACAAGTCTTGTGGTTTCAGCTACAGAGAGGTTTTGGTTTGCAGCTTGCCTTGTCAGTGAAGGTCACCACCCTGCCTAGAGAGTGTACTTGAAGCCACAGAGTGAGGAGATCCACTTGCTGCCTCTCCTCAGTCTCACAAGCACTCCTGTCATTTCCTCTTCAGACAGACCTTGAGCAGAGTCTCTTCACCCCGAGCAGCACTTGTCTCCACAGAATGTGTTCCTGTGTATTTGGAAACATATGTCCCACTGAGTTTTGTGGGAGTTTTGCAGTAATAAAGCACTCCTCACCACCAGGAAGTAGGACTGACACTTATGAAAGTCCTAGCATGAATAGGTTACGAATTATGACAAAGCACATTTTAAATAAAATCAAAATGTTTGCACAGTACAAGCAGCTTCAAATGAGAAAATAAACACTGAATTACAGAGGGTATCTTGATTCCATTTGGAAAGACAGAAGTGTGGTGTTAAACAAGAAAATTAAAACATTTCCTCCTCTTATCTTAGTTTTGTCCTGGCATGAGAACAGAGCCTTGCATTTTCTAGGCACTACTAGGAAATACATTCATAATGGTACTCAAATATAGCTATTACCATGTTTAAATATTTCCCTGCTGTTTATTACTTACACGGTCAGCTATAGCTGTTTCCAATTCAAGACAATTACGACATGCAGACGAAAAAGCTGAAGGGGAGGAGGGAGCAACTTTTGTTCCTAAACAGCTTACCTCTTCAGAAAAGAACAATGTTTACTGAGATAAATGAAGAGAGGGTGGTTGTTTTAGATCACTATGACTAATGTTAAGAAACAGCTGGTAAGGAATATTAGGTAATCACATACACAGGCTGCACATTGGGAACATTACGCTAACATACCTACTATAATTTTATTCCTTTCCCCACGCATTTATTCAAAGCTGCAGCTGTGATACTGGCTTTTGAGCACTAGAAACTATCAGGAAAAGCAGCATGAATCATCATCTTTTGCTTGTGTTGTTTAACTTAGTCACTCAAGAGCAGTTCTTCCAAGAGAATAATAGAAAGAAAATGAGAGATTTGAGAGATTTGTGGAGATTGTATTTCCTTTCCCTTTCCTTTTTCCTTTCCTTTTTCCTTCCCTTCTCTTCCCACCTCTCCCATTTTTTGTTCTTTACTGGAGATAATCACTAGGTTCTTCAATTAATTCAAAGTTCCAGCCACCACACAAGTGGTGAGTAATTCATTCCGATATATTTTGAAAATATCAGTCAGGATCTCAGACATGAAGTGAGGTTCTGCAATGAAGTATTTGTGATGATCCCCATTTCTGGGGACTGACTGGAATTGACCTAAATTTTCAAGGCAGGTAGCATCTTTCAGATGGCAGCACATTTGTTTTACCATTTCACAACAAACCAGTGAGGAAGGAGAGAGACACAGCAAGGTTTCTTCTGTACTGATGGCAGATTCTGTTATATCCTCACTGCCTCTGTTCCCGATCCCTTTAGAACAAATTCTGACAAAGCAATTCTGTCTCATGTCAAGATGTTTCTAGTGGCTTTGTGATTAAACACACTATTGCTCATGAGGTCATCCATTTAACTTAGGCCAGATGACAATTAACTTTATATCCTACTGAAGGCAGCCCTGCAGCCCTAAGCAAGCTCCTCTTTGCTCAGTGCTCACCAGCCTGCTGCTTTTTTATCAAAACCGCCATTCCCTTGCAGTTTTATGCTTCTGTGAGCATGAGCAGGCCACAGAAGTCAATTCATTCAGAGAAGGGTCTCTACTGCTTCTGGGAAATGCAACTACACTCAAGGCCAAGAAATCACCCTAAAGGCAGGAAGGTTCCTGGAAAACTGGGTTAAGTGGACGCGCCTGCAAACACCAGCAGGAACCATCCTAAGGACACTGAGTACTTTTAGAGAGGCATAAGGAATTTACAGGGCCAGCACTTAAAGCTTCAGGTTATTTTGGATGCTCTGTGACAGTGAGACCACAGTTCAAGCCATCCTTTCCCTCCACTGTATGGCAAGCAGAGGACTCCTGTCCTAGGTTTTCCCAGTACTTTATACACACACACATGTGCAGGCAATACCTGCCCATGCTTTGGCATTTTATCAGTAGCCTTTCAAGCCTCTCTCATCCATATCTCATTTCCCTACCTAAGACTTTTTTCGGGGTCACAGGTTTGTTAATGCAAACTTACTGAGATTCTGAGAACAGAATCCCCGTGCCCTTGCCACAACAAGATGTGGGAAAGGAAGCCATAAGGAATAAACATGAGTGTCTTGCATAAAATGAATTGGTGTATATTTTTAGAGGAAGACCCAGAACAGAGCAAGACTTTATTGCTACACATCTGTACATGGCCAAACAGGGCAAGACCCAGCCAGTGACCTCCCTCCAATCTAAAAGTTCTAGAATATGGGAAGGATCAGCACAATCACTCATCTGATATCTCTAGTTTTCAGCTTCTGTGTCCTCCCCTTGGCATCCAAATGATGGAATCAGTTTCTGTCCCCACAGAATTTAAGGCTGGTCGCTCAGAATTGAAATATATTATCTCCCAGAACTTACTCCTGAAGCTCTCCACTACACCATGCAGCACTCTACAAGCACTCAGCAGAGCTAAGTAACAAAAAAACACATCAGGCTTATGGACAAAGATCATTAAGATTCCACCACCACTTACTTCATCCCACAATAAATACATGGATCTATAAAAGAACAAGGCCTTTCTCCTTTTCACCATCCTATCAGAGCCTTCCTTTGAGCTCAGTTCCTTGGGAAGTTCCAATCAGATCACATCCTTCTCCTGAAACACAACTCCCAAACTGACCATTTTTTTTCTAACCCAACCTGACCATTAGAGCATCTTATCTGTCTCCAATATTTTTTCCCTGCATTTCCCCATTAATATGCTTTTTTTTTCTATTTCTGATATTTTTCTTTTAATTTAAAGACAAGACAGCCAGAATGGTTTGTTCTAAAAAAACTTCAGTCCTTGACTCAAATGTTTTATATTTCAATCACTAATCATCAAAATTTAGAAGCTAACAATTGTCCTTCATCTGAAGAGATGTGACAGAATCTCACCTACAAAAATGAATGCACATGGGTAAAAAAAGTATTTATGATACAACAATATTATGGCCAGAGTGAAAAAAGAACTTCCTAACAACAACCAAACTCAGGCAGAAGTTTCTCAGATTATGCAGGTCAGTGTGGTAGGGATGTTCAAGAACACCCTGTATCTATTTTAGGAAATTCATGCTCTGAAGTGTGCCAGTGGTACAGGGAAAGCCAGAAGTGGTTTCCAGCTGGCCTCTGCTCACTACCAGCCTCTCCCTTGATTCTACCTCTTCTAAGATGAGTGGCAGACAAACTCTGGAAGATTTATTTAGCTGAGTCAAAAATATCACTGTAGCTTGTTGAATGCTTCTTTTCTGCACCTCCCTGCCACAGATTGCTACCCCAATAGAGCAGGCAGTGATAGAGTACCTGGGTCTGCCTGTCAGTCCGCTACCTAACACAGTTTTATGAAATACTAGATAGTGACCTGGGGCAGCCAAGGAACTGATGTGAATCCTGCTTTGCTCCCTTTGCAGCAGAAGCAATAATCCCTGGGAACTGATACAGCTGAGGACCAGCCATCCCTTAAACCTCCACAGTTAAATCCACCAGTCAGTCCCCAAACACCAAGCTGGCAGCTCCAAATATTCTTTGGCACAGTTCCCATCTATTGACCTGTGGATTCTTCTCAGATGGAAATGCATAAACCAGTTCGTAGCTCTCCCTTCTTCCCAGCAAAACCTGCTCCTGCATAAATCACTATGGAGCCTTATGGGTGCACTGACCTCCAAAAGAGAAAATGTTTGCTCTCAAGAAGCACTATTCCAACAGTCTACTGGGACATCATTTCAGAGCTCACAGAGGATAAGCACAATATTCCTGAGTTCACTGCTCCTCCAAGTCGCCTCCCACCATCCTACAAGCCATTATAGTCTGTCACAACAGTGACAAAACAAGACAGGAGGAGGGAGAATTCCTCCACAAAACTGTCAAGTTCTTTAATTTAGTAAAATGTTGAGAAGTTCTGTAATTGATTTTAAAATGTGGCAGAGAGGGAAAGCTAAGAACTTTGTTAAAACTGAATACAAATCAAAACTCACGTTAAACCTTTTTTTTAAATTAATTTCAGCAAGTTTTTGCCAGAGGTGGCAGAATTCTGGATGGTGAAAGTTTAAAAATTTTCCATGCATCTAGGCATATCAGCAAGCATAGTCAATGTGGGTTTGGGCAAGTAGTAGCATCTTCCAAAATATCTTGAAAAATCTTGAAAAATGTTTTTGTTAGCCAACACGGCTATAAATGCTTGATTGTAAATAGCATTTATGAACCTACAGGTGACCACAGACAGGACTGTTTGATGACTCCCAACTAGGTCCTTTGGAGGGGAAAAAAAATCGTTCTGTTTCATCCACAAGGAGAAACACTAATTTTCAAATGATCCATCTCAAACTCTAAAATCTTGTTATGTTGTCTAGTTTTGAGCAAACCAGAACAGAGATATCTCTGGCAATATTAACCATTTGAGATCCCAAATCAGATTGTGCCTAACTTTGTCTTGCTGCCACCACAATCTCCAGCTCTCTTCCCAAAAGTTTGGCAGGGTCTGCCAGGACAGTGTTGCCACATGGCAAACAGGGTTTTCACCCAGCTGCACCCCCATCTTTACCATCGTTTCCAGACAGGTGAAAAGTGCCTTGTTAGCAGCGAGATTTTCAAAGGGCAAGTTAATTTACAGCTGACAGTTCAGTCTCACTATTTAAAACTACCATCTGGACAGGTGCATAATTCATCAGGAGGAACCAAGTGCATGTTCATGGTATAGGCAGTCCCCATCCTAGAGACATGGTCATTCCCATAGCGAAAATCAAAACAATGCTGAAAAAGAAATCTCTTACAGTTATCAGTGATAATCTAGAGTGTTCCAAAGTGAAGGGCTGCCTCCCTATTACTTGTCCCCCACCAGACCAGCTCTGTTTGTTGGGGTCATTGGCTCTCAAACTGTGCCTTTTGGCTTGTTGGGAGGACAGCACAGGGATGACTAAATTTGGCTTCAGATTACAAAAGGTTTTATTTGCATTAATTCTTCTGACTATTGCAATGGCTTCTGAGGTTAAAGAAAGAAAGCAATAGATTCATTCTAACAATGCAAAGCTGATTCTTCTACTCATATTTTTCTAATTCCTCTCAGGGGTATTTGCAGAGCTCTTTTGACGAACCAGTGCTTTCCAAACGTGGCACATTAATGAACCATCTTAGTTTTAGGGGAATTATATTTAGCCAAAGTGAGGAACAGATGGTGATCAGAGGTCCTTCCCACTATCTCATATAGTTCCTGAAGTTCATTCTACCAGCAGAATGAAGAAACAGGCTCAAAAGCTGCTACTGGGTTTCACTGCACAAGGTTTACACTGGCACCTGTGGATGTTGGCAGGAAGTCTTTAGGAGGATGCCAGTGCCCTCAGGCCTGGCACAGTCATAGTCATACCTTGATGCTTGATCTGACTCAGGTGTTCCCTGGCAGCCTAAGGAGAGCGTGCTGCCCTCCCTCATTAGGGAAGCAGGTTTGTTGCCTGTGCTATGGTCAGAACAAGAAGTTTGGTTTATGGCCCTAGTTCAGGCCACAGTGATAAAGTACAAGACTTCACAACAGGTACAGCACTAATCACAGCTTGCTACCTACTATATTCCCTTTTCTCCTTCTCACTCTCATTTGTTTCACCATTCTCCTTCTCTCCCAAATAAACACCAACCACCCCTGCTTACTTTTCTTCCCACAGGCCCCAGTGTTGTGACATAAACAGCTTGACACTCTAATCCAGGTGATTCTGCCATTCTGATGGTATCAGCTGCAGCTTTTGCCAGTTTCTTGCTTTATTGCATCATGTTCAGGAATTTCTAATTTGAAGCCCAGTAATCTCTCTTCTGTTCAGGCCAGGACCTTGTCAGTTTCTTACCAAGACAGCTAAACATAATTGCTCTCCCCGGAGCAATACCAATTTTACAAAAACAAAAAAAAAAACCCAAAAAAACCCACAAACAAAAAAACCAAAACAAAAAAAATAACCAAAACAAAACAAACAAACAAAAACAAAAACAACCCCCCCCACAATCTTATATTTGCACAAATCTCATCAATAAGAATAGATTTAAATAGCATTGTCTTCTATTTTTAGTGATTCCTTGATAGCAAAAACTGATCCTACAAAGAACACTCTTAGAAACACAGTTGCATTGTGCACCACTTCTATCTACTCTTGTCTCTGACAGAATGCATCTTCATTGAAACCACTCACTCCTCTCTTGTTTTAAACTTGAGCAGCTTGAATCTGTGATCAAACACCCTGTAAAAGCATAAGGAAATGGATGGCTTAGAGGCAAGGAACCTTTTTTCCTTTTTTCTTCAAAAAGCTTATGGTAATTTCTATAGCAACATCACAGGCACGAACTTTTCTGGTACGATGAGCTTCCTGGTTCCTCTAGGTGAAGCTTTTCCCCAGGATAACATTATTCCTTGTTTGAAGCTAGAGGGAAAAATAAAGTGATTTGCCAGGAAACACCAGAAGATCATTGGCAGAGTCAGGAGGAGTGTACTGATTTTTATCACTCTGTCTGATGTGCCCACGAGCCAGCAGAAGTAAACTCAAGCCTGTGTGCTTTCATTCAGTCTGACATAATGGTCCCATTCCCTAGGACTGGTATCTTCTTCTTTGTGGGATTACTGTCCCAAGTGTCCTGGAAGGTCCAAAACAAATTCAGACTCCTAGCAGATATTACAGGACAGGTTCTTGAGTGCCAGTGAAGTAAAACACCTTATGTGAAGCCAATAAGGTGACCAACAAAGCACTTGATTTAGCTGCTCATCAATTGCACATACTTGTGGGTTTCTGTTGTGTGGGAAGCACACATTCAAAGCTGGTCATGTCCCTTTCTTCCTCTCATGTGATTCTGTGTGGATTTCTTAGCTGTAACAAGTACTGCAATTCAAGAAACATATATATTGTGGTCTATTGCTTTATTAACTCATGGGAATACTAATGGGGGGAAAAAAACCCCAGTAACAAGTAAACAGAAGGTAAGTCTGTCTCACAACCAAAGACACATGTGTAAAGGATTTTTGTGCAGTTGTCATGGTTTAAGAATGTACTCCTCAATTCAGTGCCCTCACTGAGACTCTCCCAAACCACCCACTACCCTTTCACTCTCCCTTCCCTTGCCCCTTCTGCTGCAGCAGAATGGAATGGAGAACTAGAGGCACAAAAGATGAAGATCACGGGCTGAGATAAGAGCAATTTACTGGAAACAGCAATGAGATAAGAAATAAACCGAAACAGCAACAATATTAATAACAAAATTATGCAAAAGAGAGAGTGATTCACATGCAAAAATACTCACTGCAGACCCCAAGGCAATGAGCAATGCTGGATGGCTTCCTCTGTGACAGCTTTGTTCAATCATACTTTCCTGCCCTTATCTTAAGACTAATGTTCACACTGAAGTGATTTGGAGATTTCCAAACTGAAGAAAAGCATGAACACATTGACACCATGGAGGTCTACTGCAGAAATTCTTCTTGTCATGCCAAAACACCCTCTGGAACTTCCTCCTCGGACATTTACGTGCCAGACAAGGCACTTACAACCTTCCATCACACCAGTCCAGCTTTTAGCAGAGATACATGACTCTCAGTGTCCAGAACAGATCTTTTTCGTGCTGCAGCTAATTCAGATGTATTTTCGTAAAACAGCAAGAAATAATATGGTAAGGTTCAGGCTGATGTCCAGTTTGCTGAAAAAGAATTAAACCACATTTTCACAGGAAGGTGAATTTGCCCTCAGCCGGCAATTCATTAGATCCCAGCCCTTGCCCTCGACCTTTTGCCTTGAGGGAGTAAGAACAGGAGCCATCACTCCCTAGAGTGACACAGCCCTGATTTGTAAAGCTTGAATGACAGTTTCCCAAAGTAGGGCTGAAAAACATCTTTACACCTAAAGCCTTCCCTTCCCTTACAGGATGTTTTTTATCTTTAATGCAGTTTCCCATTATGGCAAAAACCAGACTACATGCAATGGCTGATAGTCCATTATTTGTACAGTCAGCAAACATCAGCTCTCAGGACCAGTGCTATTTTGAGGCCTATCAATAGGGTTATTACAGGAGAATAACCAACATCATTACTGCAGTCTAGACAGCAGTGGCTAGGCCTTAATTGCAATAAAGAAGTTGGATTTGAGTACCACAGCTCTAGAAGTTGATTATGTAAAAGAATCCCCCCAAAATAGGCCCAAAACCAATCAATTAGAAAATATAACCTATGAAGTTCATCTAGATATATTCAGTTGTTGTCCTTGCACACCTAAATGAAGCCTCTGCACATGCCAATATAACAAGGACAAGACGAGAACAAATAAATGAAATTTTTTTATGAGTAGAAGCTTTCTAAAGAGCAAAAACATATAGAACTGTAATATAACAAAGTTGAAACTACTGTCATTTAATATGGATACTTATATGCAAGGTGCAGCTTAAAAATATGAGGTTTTTCATTATTAAAGGCCAGACCAGCAGTACAGTTACCAGATATCCATAAGGGATGCCATACTCTTGACAACATGGCTTTTAATTGCCTTGGAAATTGGGTCATCATCTTTCATGAGTGAAGACATAATAGAGAAAGGAAATACTGTTTTTATTCCAATTTGCTCTCATTCAGCATTCTTGTTGCCTTCACTGCTATACTATCATATTAAATTTATTGAGATAAATCCACTAGTGAATGCCTTTTTATATGTAAGTTCTTAAGATATTTTTTAAAATCAATTTGCACATCCTTTCACTTGTTCAGCTCAAGTTAACATTAATATATAGCTTGGGCTTAACAGAAGCAATATTTCAAAAATTTCCATACCATCTGTTTTTAAAAGGAAAATATTCTCCAGAGTGTGCACTCAAGTCAGCAGAGAGTATATTAAAGTCAATGAATTTAGAAAAGTAGAGAGAACAAGAGCTTAAAGATAGAGCCATATACATTTTTTTTTACACAAGGCTTGTGCCACAGGTGTATTATTGACACTCTTGCCTTCTACAGAACTCTTCAGCCAAAAGTTCCTTACCCAGACTTGGAAGCCCAGCCTGCCTCAAACATCTGTGATTTCCTGAAAGGACAATGCTTTTTCCAGAGGAAGCAACTGGCTGAGTTTAAATTTCATTTTGTTTGTCATGGCTTTCATACAAATTCTGGTGTTTGAAAGGTGAATGAAATGCTGGCTGTTTTTTCTGCTTTCATGTGAAGTGTATTTAAGAATTAGACTGTGATGCATGAATCAGTTGTCAATTCTTTTCCTAGATTACCCTTCAGAAAAAGTATGACATCATTAACTTCAGCACACAGAAGAGAAGGCTGTTATGATTTCTAAGTGTGTCATTAAAAAAACCTTTTAAGTAGTTATTTAATCACTGAAAGCATCACTCCCATCCTCCTCATCCTTATAGAATTTTGAAGTTGCAATTAAGCAATCTTCGCCTAACGTAGAAAACTAACTTCTAATAGTGAGGAAACTTCAAGATCCCTTCAACTGCACAGTTAACACATTTTTCTTAAATTTACAGCGGAGATAATATTTTTTGTGGAGTTATGCATCAGTAGTTCCAAATATTCAATGCTGATGAAAAATCTCCTGCAACTCTGGAACTCTTCTGGCCATTGAAGAAAGGCTACCAGAAACATGATAATACTTTTCTTTTTAATCTGAGTAATAACTTATGTACAGGATACTTTGCTTTGCAAGGGGATCAGGAACATACCAGAGCTTCTGCAAAGTCAGTGTTAGATTTATGAGTATAAATATTATACGTTTTCAAAAGACAAATAATTTTAATGCATTGTACATTTCCAAATTGTAATTATTCCAAATAGAGGTCCAGTGCTTTTTTTTTAATTAATCAATACACAGAGGTTGTTTCCCCCCCTCGAGGTTGTGTTAATGAACAGCTAGCAGACATATTGATATTTTCACAGAGAAATTGTGAGAATGTGGCCAGAAAGAAAGTATGTACCCTTTCCAACTTAATTGATTAAATTTTTTCTCATCTGAAAGAGAACACATTATTATCATGTACACAAAGTTTAGTATCTACCAAGAAGTATTACTTGTGGGTAAATCTTGGAAGAGAGGACATTTCAAATTTTGTGTCACATATGAATGGTTCTATATAGCACCAGTATTTCTACCAGAGAACTTCCACACTGAAAACAAAGTTTAATCAAGAGCATATGTTTTAGCATCACTTTGCAAATGTTTAATTCATGTGACAAACTAATGAAATAAGGAAACTAATGAAATAAGAAAAGATCTTCATCTTGCTCCTCCAAAAAACCCAACAGATTTTGTATTCCATTATTAAGCCTCCAAATTAAACCTGCACTCTCATGATGCAGTCAACATGGGGTTAGAAAAATTAGTTTTTAAAATAAGCAATTTCTGAAAACCACCATTCAGATGAGCCAAGATCAAACTTCCAGTTGGATAGGAACTGTGAGGCAGATTTGCTTAAAGTTTGCAGGAAGAACTTCCCTGGCTCCTAAAAAAATTGAAAGACTTTTCAAGTAAAAAGCCAGGTTCTAGTGAAATGCAAAGAACGAGTTAATTTTTAATACTGGGTATAAATCAAGTCCTTAGGTAAGACAGAAATGAAATTTTAAAATGGTTTGCAACAAAAGGTCCTCTGATTATCTTATTCTGCTGAAGTACATCCTTTCTTCTAGGCTTTCTGGCAACCCAACAATCTTGGGCTTTTTTTTGAGGTTGGAGCTCAACTCTGTGCTGTGTCCCCCCCAGTCCTGAGAATCACTTAGGCCCAGTTGTGTGTTTGCTCCCTGCTCTCCGTAGCCATTTCCCTGCTCCTTGGACAGCTTTCAGTCTCAGCCATCCCTCCTCTGCTCAGCCAAGGTGTATAAAAGCTTTTTTCTCCTCCAACACCCTCAAGATGATCTCCAGGAGTGACTTGCCCCTTTCTCAACAGGTCTCCGCTTGAATCCGTTATTCTCTTTTTGTGAGGGACCAAAACATCACAGCAGCAGAGTGAAAATAAAACACCATCCATCACTGAGCTTCAGCCTAACTTCCACTTGTATCTCACTGCATGAAATTGATAGTTTTCAAGCACAAAACGAATCCACTAATCCATGTTGATAAAACAGATTCATTGCCAAGACAATGAAAAAAGGAGTCTCTATGAGGCCTTTCAAACCTGTGTGTTCAAAGAAATACTGCTGACTGCTGAAACTCTGCTGACTGCCCACCGGCACAGTACAGAAAGTAGGAGATGGAAAGGGCTTTGCAAGAAAGAGCTTTCTGAAGAAGGGCTTTGGTCCACAGTTCTGGGCTGTTTGCCTTATTTGTTTCAGTGCCCTTGGTTTGAGGATTTAGAAATGCCTACAAGAGAGTACATTTCGATTTTCCATGGTTGACATCATATTATTCCATCCACAACATGCCAAGACAAGGACTAACATGTCTAGTCCATTAAAGATACAACAGAGCATTTATTATTTCCTAAAGTTTAATCCAAATTTCTCAACATTGCCTGGGGTAAGAAAGTATCATAAAACCAGAAAACAATACCATGAGATACAACTAAGCCCTCAAGTTTTCTTCTGAGCATAGATACAATCTTAACTTCACAGGAAAAGGAAGAAAGTTGTGGAGATTTGTCACAAATCAAATCCCAGCTTTCTTTATTAAGTTGAAAGATGAATTGAGAATTAAAATACACTGCTAAAAGAAAGGGGGGGAATGGGGGGGCTGATGTTTCATTCTTCTCCACCCTTTAGCCTTCTCACCAGCTGCAGCAGCATTTGATCATGCAGAAAAGACAGTGATCCTATTCTTCCACAAACATCGTCAGCAATTAACAGGAGAGTAAAACAGTAGAAAACTTTGATAATCCCCTTCTATCTGTGGGATAAATCAAAGTTCCCAAACTTCTCTGGAGCACTGAACCACTCCTGGAGTCTTGTGGACCACCCATGTGGGACTTGTCACATGCTGGGGAATTAGCAGTCATGTGAGGTCACGCAGCAAGGAAGAAACATTGCAGCAGAAGATACTGATGGCAGACTACAACATCCACCATAACTATAACATCCTACAATGTTATATCATCCACCACAATGAACTATAACATCCACCATAATGAACAAACCACATCACTGGTTTGCTCATAAACATTGTGTTTCCATGCAGTTCTGCAGATCTGCTCCAGAAAACTTAACATAGCCTTCCAAACCATCAGGGTATTAGAGGTGAAGTATTAAACATCAACAAATTTCTACCCACTGCATTTTATAAGTAATATCATACAGTGGACCTGTAAATGTGATGTATATAATACCTAGCAATGATAGTGAGAACCAGGACACAGGATATCTGAGCTTCATTCCAAATTTTGCCTCAGATACCTGTACCAGCAATTACTTAACTTTCCTATGCATCATTTTCTTTGGAAAAATAGGCTGGTCTGCATGGTATCTTCATAATTCACACATTTCTCCTACTGTGACTGGAGGAGACTTTTTGCTTTTCCAGGGTCATTGTGATATAAGAGGTCCATAAAAAAAACCCAGAAATAATATCTCATAGATGTATTCAAAATCATAATATGTAGTGAAGTATTTTGAAGAGTGTGGATCTAAGTCATTGCAGCAGTCCAAATATTACATATATTATTATATATATATATATATACACACATATATATGCAGTTAGGATTATCCTTATGTACTATCAGTCTAGTCTAATGCAATTCTTACATTATTTTTGATTGCTGATAACTTTCCTAAATTAATGTTTTGACTCTTGATATGTTGAGATCCCATAATCATTTCCATGACTCCAGCATAATTGAAAGATTTAGTGGATTGAAAGAAACTGGGTGATTTCTAATGCTTGCTAAGAAGCAAGAAAGAATTTAAGGGTGCAGAATGGTGCAGCTGTGCTACAGAAATCAGAATACTACAACCAGAGTATTTCCTATCATTTCAGTCACTATGTAAGCTTTCTGTCCCATCCTGATTGGATTTAATTAAAGTTCTTTCTTATAAGTGTAGCTCCCAGGTTTGGCCTGGGAAAGAAAGAACTGCAAGAACAGCATTGCCATTTCTAACTGATGCTGACTTGCTCCAGCGAGTTCCAAGTGCATCAGCCCAACTCTTTCAGACACACCAGTCACCCAATACACATCACAGTGACTCTCAGGTTAAACCAGGATGAAATTATTCTGCTTTTCCTTTCAGAGCCCTCCATGGGATCTAAGCTCTCATCTAAAGGAAAATGATTTGACACTGAAACTTTCTCAAAGAGTGAAATCCACAGCCTCAGCAGTGACCTAAAGCATGCTGGCAAGCCAAGGAAAAGTTCTTGACTGACTTCTGAAGGATGCCTGGAGAAGTCTCAGTCCCTACAGAAGAACTGCAAGAGGGACAGCAGGCATGCATCCAAGGATGCCCAGGGGCTTAGAGTGGCCAAAGGCAGCCTGCTGGCACACTAGAGTGGCCAGCTGCACATTGCCTGCAAGACAGCATTGTGTTCTGAGGGTAGCAACCTCATGGTCTCCTGCCAAAAGCCATGCAGACAGGGCTTCTCCAGGGACTCTGTCTTTAGACAGATTCCTCTAGCAGAAATGCCAAATGACCATGAGTCCCTGTGGCTTCAAGACTTAAGTCCCTTTCTGTCATGCCCTTTGTCATACTAAAGTCAATTATGAT
The DNA here is from genome assembly GCF_012460135.2 of Molothrus ater. NCBI lineage: Eukaryota > Metazoa > Chordata > Aves > Passeriformes > Icteridae > Molothrus > Molothrus ater. The sequence goes on along the minus strand of NC_050478.2, from coordinate 92,608,770 downwards.
TTTTAAAAAAAATTAATGTTCTGTACCTGTAATTTAAAATTATCTATATTGCCTGTAGTACTGGAATAACTCACAAAGCTATGGGGCAAACATGTAAAAACAACCGTAATATTTTAGTTATCCCTTGTACTTCACAGTAAATCAGTATAATCTGTCTTTTATTAGGTTACTGGATGCTGTGGCAAGAAAAAATAAAACATATTTGGCTTTTAAGCACTTCAAAGTGAGTACTTTGAAGCCTCAGTAAGTGATAATCAAGAAAAATGGCTCTAACAACTTATGATAAATCTTCTCTATATATTTAAGCAGGATTACTTGTGAAACCTCAGAAATTAAAATGATTATATATAGCCTTACTTAAGACTTGAATTTAATAAAGCATATGATATTGGTTTTCAAAATCCTGTCTTTTGGAGCTCAGGTAGCTATAGCAATGCCATTCAAATGAGCTCTTCTGTGATAAGGAGAACTAATGAAAAATGGTCCCCTTCAACCCATAAAAGAGGCAAGAGAGTGTATGCAATGTGGATAGTCCAAAGTTCACTTTGCCCATTGCTGCCTAGTGAAGAATGGACTGTTAGCTTTCTGCCCAGCCTTTCCTCAGCAGCACACAAATCTGAGCCTCTTTCTTCCAAGCAGACCCTAATTTTTCACATAACTTAAAGCAAAGATAGTAGTGTCAAAATGGCAGATGGACAGACAATACCACAGCACGTCTCTACCATAAACCTTGAAGTCAGCTTAAAAATAATTTATTTTAAGCAGTCCATTCAACTAGAATTAATAGCAGAGATTTGAATGTCATAAAAGCAATTACAATTTTTACTGTGGGGCGATTACAGAATTTCTGGTTAAGTTATTAAAAAAAAATTAAAATCTTATTAAATCTCAAACCTCTTAGCAGATAGAAGAATTTTCTATAAACTTCAGCCTCTTGTTTGTCTTGTAAAATCCCATTATTTAGCAAGAACAAATTCATTTCTCTATAACATTTCTCTGTCTTTGAGCACTGGAGCCATCTTTCTGTTTATCACTACTAGCCCATGGAATACAGGTACTCTTGTATAAGTACTTCCGAACTGTCAGCTAATATTCATCACATGAATTAACATTTCTTCAAATTTAAAAAGAAAAATTTAAAAAAGAGGGGGGCTTAAGAAGGCAAGGAGACTGTGAATTCAAAGTAATAAATAATTTAGTTATTTGACATTCGGGGAATTTCAAGTTTACTGAAGTTTGCAAGAAACAAAGAAGCGATTGTTTTGCAAGTGTACATCTTTCCAAGTATTCTCCAAGTATTTTCACACAACACAAGGGACATTTTTAGCTCTTCTGTCTGTCAAGCTTACACATCACAGACAAATATTATAACAGCAGTTTTGCATCTAAGAAAAACTGTTCTTGAAGATTACATAAAGTATGTATATAAAAAAGCTGAATTGGGTGCCTAATACTCACAGCTAATTGCTTTGGTTTTTAACACCTCTCATTTAACAATGGCATGTTTCCTTTCCATTCTTCAGGACTGGTACCAGAGCCTAGAGTTATGAGAAATACCTGTCAAAAGTACTGAAAAAAGAAGCCCACTGTACCTTTTCAGACAACTGATCCTTCTATTGAAATATGCTGGGGAAAAGATTTTGTAAAATATTTTGAGTAGCACATAAAAATAACATTTAAAAGTTACCACAGTGGAACTAACACAATGCGGGTAGTCTCTGGGGGGAATCAGTCTACCTCATTTAGAAATTTATCTTGTTTTTTCCAAATCTTTACATTAAAAATGTAGCAATTTAATATTTTTTAACTGAGCCAAATTATAAATATCTGTAATACATGCTTTTTGACTAGAGGCTTTTATTTCAGGTCTTGTGTGACAGACTTTTCAAAAAGGAAGCACCTCATTTCAGCATTCATCAGACAACCGTGGTTGCTCACAAGGAGTTTTTTGATGCAGCAATTTTAATTAGAACAGCAGCTAATAAATCCCACACCCCAAGTTTCAAGCTATAACTGGATTACCAAATACATTCAAAAACTTCCTGCTGCAAGTAAAGCTAGGCACAACATCCAAGCAATCAATCTGAACAGAGTCTGTGCACATCTCAGCAATGGGCATTTCTGGAGACTGCCAAGGGGCCAACATGGATCCCTTTTCTGAAGAAGCTTCTCTCAGCTCAGGGAGAAAGAGAGACGACAGCACATGCACGTGACTGTAGACAGGAGAAGGCTTTTGTGGACAGACCTTTCCTCAGCCTGGCAGCAAGAACAGCAACATCATCCTGCAACATCCATCAGCCCATTGGCTTCCAGCAGACTGGAGGAGGGTTGAAAGAAAATAGATTTGCTTAATGCAAGGATTTCTTCACCAGGGCAGGATAAAAATGGAAGTGTTTCTGTGCAAATATTTTCGGAATGTTCACCAACTTGAATTTGAATGGTAGGACTATATTAAACAAGGTATCAATAAAAGAACACTTCACTTAAAAATAAGACTTTCTGAGCACAGACATACTGTTTGAAATGTTTGGATGCCAGAATAGCTGAATACTGCATTCGCCACCCTGAGCCTTACAAAGCACGAAGGAGGAAACAAAACAATCCTGGAAAATTTAAGGAGGAAATGGAGGATATTCACCATTTTGCAGAAGACTACCCCAAAAGTTGTTTTGTGACAAAGTCCCATTTAAGAACTCAAAACAGTCATTAATAATAGGTCTTACAAAACTGACAGGCCATTTGTTGACACTGCCCAGCAATGCCTTTGATTCATAAATCATTTCCTTTATCAGTTCTGCTATGAGCAATTCCCAGATTTAACAACTGCAACATCTTCTGGGAGACTCTGAAGAAAGCAAAAGGCCACCAAGACAGCCATCAATTTCTGCTCTTCAGAATTAGGGAAAGTAGATTGGTTTTACCCCTCTTACTGTATTTTAACATAATTAATGTGCTTCTGTGATATAGAAATGAAAAAATTCAAACATATTTAAGTATTTATTTAAGTATTTAAGTAAATATTCAAATAGGAAACTCCTTATAGAGCCTACTCTCTTCCAGCAATGCATGTGTTCCCTTGTCCCTTCACCACACAGCTGTGTGATTTTCAGGGTCTACAATTTAAATAACAACCAGTAGACATTACTAAAAGAATTTTAGCTATTGTAAATGTTGGGCAAAACAAATTTGAAGTAATTTGCAGGTCTAGGAAAGTTCCACCTATTGCATTTTCTCCACATTCAAAGTCAAGTTTTTGACCTAACAAAAAGCCAAGACTGAATTGGCCCTACATATATATCAAAAGTACCTTTTCATGACAAAGAATGGCAGTTGGGAATAAAAACTGTAGAGAATATTTTTTTAAGAATTCATTATAACTAATATTTTATGTGATTCAGATTATTACTGAAAATTGTTTATCCATCCCTCCTGCAGACAATGAATGCTTGGAGAGAAATTACAGTAGATTTTAATTTGTTCATAATACCTCTTTAGGATTCATCTATTAGAAACCAGAGGCCACAATTTTGGAGTGTTGAGTTAAATGCCAAAGTAAAATAGTTTCTTTCATATTGTAAGCCAGAAAATCAATATGCTGGGGGGTTTCACCAACAAATATCTATGCCTGCTGAGAATGACAGTTCAAGTTCTTCCCACTACCCTAACACATGTGGCTGATAGCAGTCTGAGAACAGGTATCTCAAAAACCAGAGAGAGCAACATTTCACCTGCATGTATGAACCATCTGGATTTGGCAGGAGAAAATGTGGTGCTGTTTACACCAAAATTCCATGTAGCCACCTCAGCTAGACATTCTTGTGGAGATTCAGGAGCAAGGAAAAGAGTAACAGGAACAACACTCCATGTTTCTTTTTGCCAGGTAAAACTGAGAGGTTAGGGCAATCAGTAGTAATTATGGTTCGTAAGGCTTTTAATTGGGTAATATGACAGCATTTTCCTCAACAGTGCAAACCAGAGACGTCCATTCTTTTGGAAAACTTTTTAATAGCAGCTATTTGTAATTAACTTTAAATACCTCTGACAGACATAAAGGTTTGTTGCGTATGTTATCTTAAACTAACCAGTAATTCAGAGACAACATTTGGTTTCAGGGTTGGAACTATCCTGTTAAAATTGAACTCTTGCACCTGAAACCTGGACTTGTGCAACAAAATCAAAGTAGCGCTTCTACCATCTAATACTTCATCTCTGGCAAATGGTTTTTCAGATTTTACAGAAAGTTTCTTTTATGTTGAAGCTGTATATTTATTTGTGGAACTGCCACTCCACTTCTGAATTTTAGTGATGTGAAAAGAACACAGCCCAAGCAACATCTTCTTAGGCCATCACAGAATTCAACAGAAAACTACCTAACAATTCTTATATCTTGGCAGATTTGAGACTATCCTAAGGCAAAATAAAACTTCAAGTATCCACAAGAAAATGTGACTGAGATATAGTTTATGTACCTATCCCCACTAAGCTTAATCACTAGGATCTGGCAGAAAGTACTATCACCTAAATCCAGATTAAACAAGTTTGACTGGAGATCTTGTGAAAATCTGAAATGATCTTGCAAATCTGAGGATGATGGCAATGATGATGAGGATGATAACAATAAAGATACCATCATCTACCACCACATTCATGACTCAAAACCTATCACCTAGTTGATGTTGATATTATGACTCTTTTTAGTTCTATATTTAAGTTATATAAAATGGATAGTGTTACCTGGCTGATGAAGACATGTAAACTAATCCTAAAATGAAATAAGGATTTGAGATTTGAAATCAAATCTAACCAGACTAAAGCCCCTGAACTAGCTCTCTTGCTCCTTACCAAGTAACTTAACTGTGTCTGTCCCAAACTTTCCTAACTCTTACATGTCAATAATATTAGCCATTACAGATGTTCTATGAAGACTGCTATTATATTACTCCATACATTTTTACCTAGACTGTGCCCTCAGTCAGGCAGTATCAGCTATTCTTTCCATAAACAGTGTATTGGTTTCTTACCCTACCTACAAGACTCACCTGTATAGGATGCCAATATTTTGGAATAATCTCTCTTTTTTTCATTTAGCAAGGTCAAAAACTGATTTTAAAAATTCATTGTGATATAAGACTCAAGGTTTGCATATAACTCCCTCTTCAGCACTCTTTGTACAAACAGTATATCAGTGGCTTCCAATAAGCAACACACATCAATCAACATTCTTTTAATTATTGTACAGCAGGCTCAATGATTTCAAGGATACTGCAAAATCCAGTTAACTACTCTAACATGAAACAGAATTAAGGCAAAATATAAAGGCCAAAACAGAGTCCTGCCTAGCCACCTTCTTAGCCTCTTTAGTAGGCCTCCTATTCACCCCATACTTGTTGTGTATTGATTTCCAGTTGAAACTAAATATTTTGGAAGAATATAATTGCTGGGTTCCTGCTGGAGATGACTGGCTGTTTAGTTTATATTTCCATGCTTGGTTTCATAAACTCATAATTGTTCCCATTTGAAATCAGGTCAGTGTCATACACCTTCCAAAAACATACAGTGAAATAATTGCCAAATATTGCTTGACATTATTGCAAAGACATTAGTGGTTATTTAGTTTAGGTTTCCATGCTGTGTGTGCCAGAACCAAAATGAATAATAAGTATACCACGTGAAATAATGACAAAATTAAAATAATTTTGTGGCTAGCATCATTTGGTTACAGGATCAAAGCGAAAATATTACTGGATGCCAAAAGATAGAGTCCTTTCATCATAGCAGGACCATGAGCAATGAACAAATAAATGTGTTAGTGGAACAATCAAGGATGGCCAAAATCTACATTGCTAAAAAAAAACCTGCAGAACCACCCTACCCAGTACCCTGGTGTACACACTTGTTAATGAAAAGTTCACAAAATAGACTCCTGGTTTTTTCTTTGTTTTTACAAACCTCATTGAATACAAAATTTTCTCATTTGTCCTGGCATCCTTCTATGGCTGTGATCTGGAAGGAATAATCTTCCTCAGATACTTCCTTGAACTATCTCACTTTAAATGATAACACAGAACCCTAACAATAGTGTATAGTGGTTGCATGTTTTGTTTCTTTATCCAACTACTCTGTGAGAGACCAGTCCTCAAGATCTGATTTCTAAATCGTTTCAAATCACCTGCTAATTTTTCTCCCTCTGCCCAGAACCTTGATAATCTTTCATTGAGAGCAAAGCTTTAAGGTTCTTGTCTGACATTTGATAAAATATTATGCAGTTTACATTCGTACATATTTGGCTATTACGCGATAATCCACAGTGAGATGAAGGAAATCCCTACCACCTCAGGGAATTACTCTGTTTTTCTGATACTCTCCTGGGTCTGACACAGCTCGCAGAAAGAAGGGTATGTACACACAGACCAGGGCAACCAATAGTCTTGATTCTGTCCCTGCCTCATTTTCTACATGGCTTCATGCATTACAGGAGCCTGGCAGAGGGACTTCATGGTGAGAGCAGATGTAAAGCTTAGGAAGCAGAAATTAAGACAAGTGAACTCATTTCCAGGCCTGACTCTTCCATAGATTTCACAGAAATTCCCCGATTTCCCCTGCTCACAAGATAGAAATATTTTTCCCTCCTCAGTTTTTGGTGTGTCTTGTTTGAAGTGCTGACTTTCAGGGGTGTGATATCACCATGCACTTTCTCAAGCGTGCATTCCTAAGCACGCTCATGGCCAGCTCTGAAGACCAGAGCAGTGCTGGGAGTTTCCACATTGACAGACTTTATCCTAATTGCTAGCAAAAGTCTGTTATCTCATAAAAAGTCCTTTCTGACATATTTTCCTTGTCTTTAAAATAAAGATGATACAGCTAAAGGCTAAAGAAAAGATATGAAGCTTTTTTTGTTGCTTGGCGTTACTTATTCTTGCATTTAGTGAGACAGAATCTTGTGTAAAAGCAAAAAAAAGGTGTAATCATCATACAAGTGAGAGAGGGTCCAAAATTAGTATTGCCCAGGAAACTGTAACTTTGTTTTTCCTTTAAGATCTTCACTTTGACACACTAACACTATTTCAACAGGTCAACAGTTTGCATAATCATAGATAAAGGTCAAGCATCAACAACCGCCGAAGTTGTTAGGGAATGACTCTATAACTAAATAAATAGTAGAAGCTTAGAGAAAAACAGAGGTAGTTCTAATGATGAGGAAAGAAAACCACACTGCCCCGGAAACCATGAGCAGAACAAACTTAACTTATTTCCTACACAAAAATAATAAGGCAAGCACTTGGGGAAGTCAAAATAAATGAACCATGAAGGGATTGCAGAATGCAAAACGATCACACTACCTGTGGAAAGGTGGCTAGAAATCAAGTGGCTGCTGGTTTTTCAAACAGAAGAATTAGGGGCATTAATGAGAGCTAGCAAGACACAGGTTTGAAGAAATAAAAGGAGATGATTCTTCACATAACAGGTGGAATTTGTCCAAATGCTCTTCTGCTATCAGCACCTAATTACCAGAAAAGCATAGACAAATTGGATTAAGTTCAAAGGAAAGCTGAAAAAATAATTAGGGGAGACTAAACTAAAAGAAAATACATGTATGCTGTTGATTAAATGACATAAAATTACAATTACATCTACAACAAATATTTAAAATGTGCAAATTCCACACTGGTTCATAAGCAGAATAATTTTAGAGAGATACAAGACAGTACTACACAAATATCAAGGAAAAACTAAGCTATGAGCATTGAATTTCAACAGTACAAAAAAACTTTACTTGGTCTCTGAAACTAAATTATTACATATACTTGTAGATTAGATAAACACTAGCATTGACAAACATTTGGGAATGATCCTGCACTGCAGTAGGAAAACTAGGGAATATAGTAAGAAGTTTCAAGGATTTTTGATCAGCAATTTTGAAAAAAAATCAAACCAAGTTGGTAATTTTTTCATTAAACGCCCATTTTATTAAAAATATTTCTCTTTGTTGATATTTCAGATTGCATTTTTTAAAGAATTTTGGGGGGTGGGGTATAAAGTACAGCAAGGGGTGTATATATAGAGTATACAGAAAACTGTATAAATAATTTTTTCAATCCTTTCAAAACTTATGTTGGAAAATAATAAGTACTTCTTCATCTGTGCGTTAACATGTCAAAATTCTGTCAATGTCATTTGCAGTTACAACTTTATTTCTAGATCTCTTCTTCCAGATGTGCTCTTTCCTTGTCCCATGCCTTTCTTTAGTCACTTACCTTTCTGTAGTTGCCCATTCCCTCCAAGCAGCAGCTGAGGGGCATTTTTTGACCACAATCCATTGCAGCAGCACTTCCAACAGGCACTTTGCAAGGGACAAGCAACTGCAGTCAGAAAGGTCTCCTTGCCTCTCTCCCTCCTCAGTATTCTGTCAGCAGGAGACAATAAAACAGCTCTTCAGAGACAGGACCTCACCCACAATTCTCATAATTTGGCATTTCTCCATGTTCATCTGTCAAAACCACTGAGACTGTGCCATCTTAGTGTCAGTCCTTAAGTCTTTGCAGCTTAATTATGGTTTTTTGACAGCAGATGGTGGAGAACTCTCCAAGGCTTCAAAACCCCACCACAATTTTAAGAGGGAGTCTTTCACGAGGAGGCAAAATAAAGGTAAAAAGACCTAGTAAAGTTAAGTTCCTTTGCCAGTCACATCCCAGCTTCCTCAGGATCCAAAAAAAGTTTCGTCAAAGCGACTTTCAGCAGCACCATCCCCAAACACTCCTAGGCTAAACAGCACCATCCTGGCCATGCTCCCTCAGGCTTCTTGTGCACCTCCTTGTTGGCAGAGCATGAGAAACTGAAAACTCCTTGACTTAGGGTAAGCACTTCTTAGCAACAACTAAAACATCACCATATAATCAACATTACTGTCCTACTAAATCCAAAATACAGCACTGCACCAAGTACTAGGAGGAAAATTACCCTTATCCCAGCTGAAACCAGGACAGTACCCACCCCTTATTCTATTTCAGTTATGTCATACTCAAGTCCCACACTTTCCAATACATTATCACCTTTCCTGTGTTTTGCTAAATACACACAGATTCTGCCACAGGAGACATGTGAATTGGACTTCTGGATCTGTGGGTGGCTGCACATTGTTCAGATCATAATTTCCTCAGGTACTGGATACTTCTCTCCATGGTAGTCCATTTTCCTGAGTGACATAAATATCTTCCTTGAAAGGATACTTTTCCTTCACCCTTGACAGGAGTTGCTTCCAGCGGCTGAGGACTTGCATCCCTTTTCCAAGTGCCTTGCCAATGCCCCCTTCCCTAGAAAATTATCCCAGCTCTTTGGCTTTCTTACTCTCTAATTCCTCTCATCGCCCCATCACCTAGACAGCCAGATGTGCTCATCTGATTGACAGCTAAAACACTTTGCATATGCTGGAGCTTGCTCAGGCAAAGGGATGCAGTGCTTGCCTCCTTTTCTGCCTCTTCCTCAGGTTCTTGTGGTGGTTTTGCTTAGCCCCCCTTTACTAAAAACAATGGCTCCATTTCTTCCCTGTGTATAAGGGCACAGGCTGGCACTCTGGTTCAGCTGCAGTGCCTGTCCCAGGGGTTGGAACATGGGATGCTGTTTTGTTGTCTCATCCAGAGACCTTTTCCTGCCCTTGAGGGTAATGAATGTGGTTGGACAGGACTTGGAAGGCCTTAGCTATGGCCCAACACTTTGCAGTGTGACAGCTATGCCAGGGTGACAGCACGCTTTTTCCAAATATTTTACTAGCTTTTCCAGATCCTGCACTTGTTCAAGGATGAAGTTCTGAAACACTGGAAGTGCCCACAGCCTTTGGCGCTTGCCCATACTCTCCCATACACCCTGCCACCAACAACTATCTGGCTTCAGGGCAGACCACTGGGTGATATTCTTAAACAGTTTTTTATTCTTAAACAAGACCTGGAACCCACTCAGGACCCATAGTAATACAATCATGCTGGTTTCAACACACCAAATATATTCAAAATTCTCAAGAGCTGTTGTAATTAGTCTGGAGGAGAAGGGGAAGGTGAAGGGATGTATCTCCACCATGGATTGGGTCTCCAAGAAGGAAAGATAAAAAGTACAACTATTAATAGTTTCTGATAGATTCTTCCAAAGTATAGAGATGATTGCAAGACTGAGCACAAGTACCAGATCCATTTCAAAGCCAGCAATTCTACAATATCATAAACCAGGGTTACAAAGTACAACATGACAACCTTGGCCCAGTTCCCACGGATGACAAACAGCACAGTGGGGAACACCTACTGCAAGTCAGGTGTCATATAATGCAACTTTAAGAACAGCAGACCTACTTCGAGAGAAAATGAATCAATGGTGTGACCATTAAACTAATTAAACCAACTTGCTCTAGCATGTTCTGGTCAGATTTGTTGCTACCTCAACCCATCATGCTTACCCTAAGGGACATTTCCGTGTCCATGCTCTGCCAGTGAGCAGGTGCACAAGAAGCAGGAGGGAAGCACAGCCAGGACTGCTGATCCAAACGAGCCAAAAGGACATAAACTAGGTTGGAGTTAGCTGGGAGGCACCAGTCACTGGCAGAGACAGGCTGGGCATCACTCAGGGGTTAGGGACCAATTGCACTGTGCCATCATTCCTTGTTTCTCTTGGGCTTTATTTCTCTCTCCTTTCTTGTTGGGCACTTGGCATCTAGCCAGGGCCAAACCACAACAAGCAGCAAAAAGAAATACATTGGAGCAAGATGTGGTTAAAAATGGAAGCACTTATTGTAATCCATGAACTAAACATAAACAAATTAAGCAGGCAATGACGTGACTTCCAATTTTTAAACCTGAGGAGATTCCACAGGAAACCTTATCTCTAGTATACAAAGAAGCTTTCTGCTGTTGAATATCACAAGAATCATTTTGGCTATGTACTTCTGAAATATGATAAGGACCCTTTGCAGACCATACAATCATTTAATGAATACACAAAGTACCAGCTTTTTCCAATGTACTGAAGTAGCAAAGTTGTACGATAAGAATAAGATCATAATGGCAATAGTTCCTCTATGGGTCTGGGTTTATACCAGTATTACCTGCACAGACTGTTTAATGCATTTAGCTTCTATGAAGAATTTGATAACAGTAAATCAACATTGTCATTATTTAATAACATGGCTGCATTCCATCCTGCTGCGTGGAAATAGTCAATTCTGACTTTCCAACATCTTAATGTCAGAGGTCAATTTATCAAATGGGCAGCACTAAATAAAAAACACCCAAATCAGAGCAAACCTAAAGGTTTTACATGATTTTGTTTGGTATGAGAAATACACAATGGCATATCTTTGCCATGCAAATTTATCCAGAAGACACAGGGTCAAGAAAGCTGTGTTGTACCATGTTTACCACATACACAGAGACTCCTATACTACAGAGGCAGAGCCTCAGTGTGAAAGGTTAGTCTCCCAAAAGGTGGGTAAGAACTTCTCTGAGGAGGCATTTCAGTGGTGCAGGGACAACAGTGGCACAGCAGGGATCAGCCAGGACTCCAGGACAGAAGAAGGTCATAGCTAGGCTGAGGAATGCCCTTCTTGGGCAGGCAACACTCTCTGTTACTGCAGTCTGGCTGGATCCTGACCCAAGGAAGGGGTACTTCAGGAGCACCTTGTGCTTAAGATGCTATAATTTATTCCATTACATATCAGAAAAAGTGTTAACCCCCAAAAATGCAAACAAGATGGTCCTGCATCCAAAACACTTAGGTACTCAGAACAGTGTCAGACTTAGGACAACAGGAATTTGGATATACCAAATATTTGGTTCTGCACTTGATTACTTTTCACTACTTTTTATAACCTCACAAACAGAAAAAGGGCTTGAGAAAACACAGATCTTTTGTAGATACCTTGCGTTGGCATCAGGGGCATTGTTTCTTTTCCCTGCCTGACCAGAGAAATAAAATGAATATTATGTCTGCACCAAAACCTCTCTTGGGTTGGTCTAGATCTAGCTAGGGCTTCGTCTAGATCTAGCCAGGGCTTCCCTCTTCACTTCTAAGGAAAAGACCCTGTTGCCACATCTACCTGCCAAGAATAGGTGAAGAGGATGCTACTGCTTCAGAGAGGGAACATGGTTTCTGGGAAGTGCTGGAGCACAGATACCTTCAGCATCAATGACAGAAGCTCAGCACTTTTCTCACTCAAGTCTGTCAGGGTTCACCTTCTGGGTTTCCATCTCACAATGCTCCCAGGCTTAAGAGCACCATGCAGTTTTGCTGGATAAGTCTCAGATGCTCAGCCTTTGCAGGATCAAATCCATTACTTAAAATTGAATCAGGGTTACCAAGAACTAAATGGAAATAGTGTTGTTTCCCAGGACACAGCAGATCTTTCACAATGTACTGGGGTGCATGTTTTTCGTCTCCACTCAGCTATGAACAATAGAAAACTCTCTGCTTTTATTAAAATCTTTGAGGGATTATTATTTTAGTTAAGCCTTTAAGAATTCATACCTATCTGGAAAGGGCAGATTGTGTAATGTGCTTCCTGTTTTCATCATAACTGGATACTGCTTTTTGCTGTTGCCTGTTATTACCCAGTCAATATGAACTGCTAGAAGTTTATTTTTAGCTCACTTGAGTCTATTGTAAGGTCTGTTCAAGAACTTCCAACCAGAAAATGTAGCTCCTGCATCTAATGCCGAGTTAAGGAATATATTCTTATATCCTTTTAAACAGCCAAGACATAAAGTGAAAATAGATAATGAATAGTTGTTGAATATTAGCAATCTGTTCTACTCAAAGATTACATTTTATTTTCAAATTATACCCTTAATTTCTAAAGTAAGTATTTATTTGATAAAGAAGTCATGCTCCTTTCATTTAATTGCCAATTAAAACAGCAGAGATGAATAAATATTTGCCGAAATGAGCAGAGGATTATTTTTATTTGAGGAAAAATATGTAATTATCTACACGTCTTCAAATTACAGAATTAAAAGCTCTGAAGTCTTCTGTGTCAGACACCATTTGTTTCATCTATATCAAATCACATTCAGCACAAATGAAAAGTAGTTAAGGGTACTTTTGAAATGAGACTGAATGTAAACTCTGGAAAGGACATTCTTTTACAACAGTCTTTCAACCTCTCACAGAAAATAATTTTAAAATATCATTATCAACATCATCAAAAAATACATTAAGTAGGGAAGGGATCAATCAGGATCATCAAGTCTAAGTCCTGGCCCTGCACGGGACATCCCAGGAGTCACATGGTGTGACTCTTGGGATGTCCTGTGCAGGGCCAGGACATGGACTTGTCCAAACACTTCTTGAATTCTGTCAGGCTGGTGCTGTGACCACTTTCCTGGGGAGCCTCTTCCAGTGCCCAACCACCCTCTGGGTGAAGAACCTTTTCCTGATATTCAATCTCCTCTGATATAAACCTCGTTTGATATAAACGTCCCCTGACACAACTCCAAGCCATTTTATTGGATCCTGTCAATGGTCACCACAGAAAAAAGATCAGTGCCTGCCCCTCCTCTTCCCCTCATGAGGAAGCTGTACACTGCAATGAGGTCTCCCCTCCATCTCCTCTTCTCCTGAAGAGCAGGCTGAACAGACCTGAAGGCACCTGAAGTGACCTCAGGCACTCCTCATACAGCCTCTCCTTAAGGCCCTTCACCATCTTCATTGCCCTTCTTTGGACACTCTCTAACAGTTTAACACCGGATATTGTGGCACCCAGAACTGCCCCCAGCACTGGAGGTGAGGCTGCCCCAGTGCAGAGCAGAGCAGGACAATCCCCTCCCTTGCCTGGCTGGCAATGCTGTGCCTGATGCCCCCAGGACAGGCTTGGCCCTCCTGGCTACCAGGGCACTGCTCAGACTCAACTTGCCATCAACCAGGACCCCCAAGTCCCTTTCCCCAGCACTGCTTTCCAGCATCTCATTCCTGAGTGTGTATATCCAGGGTTGTCCCACTCCAGGTGCAGAATCTGGTATTTCCCCTTGCTGAACTTCATACAGCTGGTGATTGTCCAGCTCCCTAACTTGTCAAAGTCTCTCCTCCAATAATATTATCATCACATAGCATCACGGGGTAATTCAAGTTAGAGGAGATCTCAAGTCCAATATCTTGCTTAAAGCAGGACAAGCCTCATGGATCCATTCAACCTGACTTCAAAATCCTCAAGAACAGGGAGTAGATAACCTCCTCTTGAAAACATGTTCCAGTACCTTGAGTTTCTTTGATGTGAAAATGTTTCTCCTCAGCCATACTGTGAACCTCTCTTGTTTCAGCTTCTTCTTGTTGACTGCCACTGCTCCACACTGTGCCACTGAGATGCGTCAGGCTCTGTCTTTATGACCTTGGCCCATGTAGGGGGGGGATGCTGCCATTAGGAGTCCTCAACACATTCCCCCCTTCTTAAGCTAAACAAACCCCACACTCACAGACTCTCTCCCCTGGGCAAGCACTCCAGCCCCCGATTGTGGTCCTCCAATAACCCACACCAGTTTACCACTTTCTTTCTTGTTTGCAAGGGCCCCAAACTGAACACAGTATCCAAATGTGGTCTAACAGGTGCTGAGCATACGGGAATAATCACTTCCCTTCAGCCACTCACTGCACTCCCATTGCTACAGCCCAGGATGCTGTTGGCCACCCTTGCTGCCAGGACACATTGCTGGATCCTGCTCAACCTGATGTCCATGAACCTTCCAGGCCCCTTCCACAGAGCTGCTCACTCTGTAGCCAGCCTGTGGTCCTCATGGGGTCCCTCCTTCCCTGGCACAGGGCTTGGCATTTGTCCTTGATGAATTGCTATTTACTTCACTATGACAGATAATTCCATGACAGAAGCTTAACATTTTCCTCCTTTCTGTTTTACGGTACTACTGCAGACTCATTTTACCACAATTTAGCTGAAAGAGAAGGATCACATAAGTCAGGATAAATGTAAAATCTGTTCAAAAAGGGAGATAAAGGAGTCTGTCCCATTTTTCATGCAGAATTTCTTTTTCACTGTTTCACTTGACATGTATATTTTACATTTGCTGTTGTAACTACTTTGTCTTTGACAGACCCAGAAGAATTACAGAAGCATTATACTAAAAAAAGGCCCAACGTTTTGTTTCTTGAGCTAGTCTGATAAGCCATGAGTCACAGTACTTTCTATGTGCATACACTCTCAACAATTTCAATATTATACCTTAGCTATGATAATCACTACATTATTTACTTTAAGCCAATGTTATATTAATAGTAGTAAGTATTCTGCAGGAAAAGTGAACATTAGTTGGCAACAAATACTTTGAAAAGGATTTATAAGTGAAGGAGGCAAGCTTGAAAGTTAATTAACAGTAGTTTCTTTAAGTTTCAATTAATTGCATGCATCAGTGATACTAAAGGAATTTTTTGTTTTGTTATAAAAATAATTTATTTCTGGTCATCTGCTGCCTGTGAAATTTCACAAAGAATAGTGCACTTTAAAAAAAATGCTATAAATTACAAAACTGAATACAGGGTATAAGCCCTATAAGGATGCTTTTCTCTGTCCTTTCAAGAAGACTATCAAGTGGCCATATCAATACTAAGTTTAAAATTTTTAAAAGGAAATGCAAAAGCTTCAGGACTGAATTATCAGAGCTAGCTATTATAGGCTGTTGAACAAAGGACACATTTTCATTTTTAAAACTTTGGGGGCTTGGTTGAGGTTTTCTGCTACATAGCACTAGCATTGTGATTTTTTTTTTTTTTTTTTACTATTTATTGCCTTTTACTTAAGAAAATTCACCCTAGAGATAAAAACAAAATCAAGAAACATTGTCTTTACAAATCTTACAAGAAAATTAAGACAATTTTCAGTGAAAGCTACCTGTGTTCATTTTGCTCTTTGAGTATCTATTCAATATTAGGTCTGCTTTCCTGCTCAGCTTTTCTTTACATCTCCCTCAAAAACAATTAAACATCAAAGACTTCATCATTAGGAATTACACAGCAAGTATTTGGTTTAATTAGAATATTCATAGTCCCCACATATAACAAAATGCATTTATGGTGGGCTGAACCTGCTCTGCTGCCAGATGCCCACCCAGCAGCTATCTTGCTCCCCTTCCTCAGCAGGACAGGGGGAAAAATTAGAAAGTATAAAGACAAGGAGGTCAGTCATCAATTACTGCCACAGGAAAACCAGGATAAAATAAGATGTCGAGAAACAAGGACATAAGTAAAACCATCTACTCCTTGCTTCTACCTTCTTCCCAGGCAGAAGTGGCACTTTACCCCTGACTCCTTTACCCCTGACTCCTTTACCCTCTCCTCACCAAGCAGTATAAAGGATGGGGAATGGGGTCTGTGGACAGTCATAACAGCTCCTCTCTGCTGCTCCTTCCTTCTCATGCTGTTTTCTGCTCCAGCCTGGGTTCTCTTCATGGGTTGCAGATATTCACGGACTCTTCCACTTGGGTCCTTCACCTGTGCTGCAGTTCCTTCAGGATAAGACTGCTGCAGCATGGGATCCTCCATGAGCTGCAGTGTGGATTTCTGCTCCCCATGGGCCGAAGGAGGTCAACCTCCATCACCATGGTTTTCTCTAAGAACTGAAGGGGAGTCTCTGCTGGGACAACTGGAGCACCTCCTCCGCTCCTGCTGCTCTTGCCTCAGGGCTCTCAGGGCTGTTTCTCTCATATTTTTCCTCACCCCTCACTGCCAGGCAGCATTTTGCCCTTTCTTACACACATTATTTCTGAAGCACCACCACCCCACCAAGGGCTGTGGTGGGGCCATTGGATATTTCTGGAATGGGCTGTGGCCAGCAAAGGGCAGCCCTGGCTGCTTGCCGCAGGGATCCCTGCAGCATCCCCTGCCAGCACCTGGGCACCCACACCTGCTACAGCACAGCCCAGACAGAACCAAACTCTTTGGTCACTCTCTGGTGCCCTATGGTGCATAGGGTGGCTGATTCATCCTGGTCATTCAGATGGGACTCTTTTCCTATCTTTCCAGTGTAGCCCCCCCCTAGGGGAGAACCTAGGACCATAAATAACCAGTCTTCACGTCTGTCCTCACCTGTTACAGCCAGAAACATTCAACACCCTGTTCTACCACTGTCTCAGGTTCAAACACTGATTCCCTCACACAAGCAGAGTGTGGGAACACACTTGCTCACTTGTAGAAGCTGTCTCCTGGGATTATTTTTCTCTACAGACAAGTTAAGCACACAGAAATTATATGGTTGAAGGCAGAATCTGTCTATCATGCTGCTGGTAGCAAGCCTTCTTCACAGAAATATACCTAAGGATAAGAGTTTTGTACAGGAACCATAACACTGATTTAATGCCTTTGAAACACACTGCAGGTCCATTTACTTATCAAGTAAAACATTTTTTTAAATCTTATTGGAAAAATTATTTTAAAAACACAATCAACACTTTAACTACAAGCAACTAACATAAGAAAGGTGAATTTTGACTTATCAACACTCTGCCTATTTTAATTAATGAAATTAAAATGAGAAGCAAGAAATATTTGAACTTAACCTTCTAAACCAGTGAGCTTGTTTAGGGCAGAAGATAACCTGCCATGAGAGGTCATATCACTGAAGCACTGTATTTGCAGGATGAGGAGACAAACGATTAAGGAAAACAGTGTGGCAGCCCAGGCAAATTCTCTTCCAGCAGTGCAGAGGGAATCCCAGGTCATTAAAAGATAATTTTTCTCTGATATTCTGATGTGTAATCTGTTATGCCCAAATATAACACCATGTTTCATTAGCCACAGAAAATACATCCCACACTGGAATCAAATACAATGATGGAACAGCTTTAGATGTTCAGTAAATTGACAACTGTGCACCACAATTCTGGTACGTCAAAACCCAAACTACATAAAACTGCAATATTTATCTCCAAAACCATAACTGTCTAAACATTTACATCAAGTTTCTTCCATAAAACACACATTGAAAGTTTAGAAATGTTGACTGAATCATTTCCTGTGACTCAGTGATTTGCTATTGCATCTGTGCAGAACGCCAGGAGAGCTGGTTTTAGCTTGACAATTTTACAATTCAGTGGAATGTTAATGGCCTCTTAAATTTCATATGAAACAGCTACTTATCGTGTCCTTAATCTCTTATCAGATATTATCTAGAGTAAAAAAATTCAAGGTAGATTATAACCACGGAGAGAAGAAGCAAGAAAATTCTCCCTTGCAACCAAACTCAGATTATAGATTAGCAAGACTGTGTGCCAGCTATTTCCTGTGATTGATCGGATATCTAGAGAACCATTACCCAGCATACATGACAAGAAGGGGGAGGATGCTGCTGCAGCTAAAAGTTGTAAAGTTTTGCTCCTAGTAGCAGCCACAAGTAGTTTACCATGCCCTGGGATCACCCTCAGAGCAGTCCATAGACATACAGTCTGTGGCAACCATCTCTTCAAAGCAATTATACCACAGTGAAATCTAACCAATCTAAAGGTGGTATGAAACAGGGCAAATCCCACATCTGTCCTTAAATCCCATTGGATATTTTCTGTGGCTTTGTAGTATGGAACCTCTACTTTTTTAAACAGGTTTCACATCCCCCATATTCCATAATCATAGAAATGAAAAGAACTCAGTGCATGTCTGTATAAAACTCTTACGAAAAGAGTGAAACTGAATACCCACACTGTGCTGGCACATGGACAGAGTAAACAAACTGGAAAGGGAGAAGGAAAGAAAGAAAGAGCAAGAGTTGCTTTTCCTTCCCCCCACTCCTTCCAACCCCTCTTCTTACTCCAAGTTTAAGTTTAAAGTAAGCTTTAAAAGTAGGTTAAAAAATATTGTCAACTTGATTTCTTCTCATTTACACTTGTCTATCAATACCTTTTCAAAGATACCCAGGTTTTAGAATGCACTGTTTGTTTGTATTAGCAGAAGCTCTTGCTGCATGATTGCTTAAAGCAGATAGGATGGAGCAAACTGCATAGCTTTTGTTGAGCCTGCCTTTTAGAGCAAGTATCTTTGAGGCACAGCCTACTGAGAAGAACAGCTTTTCACAGGAAACAGAGAAACTACTGTGTGCTTGAGACAAATGGGATTTTCCTCAGGCAAGAGAGATGTAATAAACATCTCAATACTAAATTAGTTAAGAAATATGAAAGTTTGTGGGTTGATCTTTGCTTTTACGAAGACAAAGAATAAAAACATCCATGGCAAAGGACCTACAAGTTCCTCTAGAGATTTCAGATATAAATAAAAAATTTAAATGAATTCTCTGATATATGCCTGCAAACCAGCCAATGTGACAAGAATGTGTAAGGAATGGCAGAAATGTGGATCCCATTCATACCGTCACACCACACCAACAGACTAAAGCAGCAGAATTGCTGTAACACATCACACTCACATTCTTCCTTTTTCTCATGCCCTAATTTTCCATGTGCCACTTATACCTGCTTTTCCCATTCTTCATCTTCAATTAGTGTTCTGTGTTACCCCATGTTTGTTACCCTGTTCCTGATATGAGGGTCTCTGACTCTGCAGGGCACACATTCACTGCCCCCACATCCAAGTGTTCTAGCCCCTTCCCTCCAGTGGGGCTGCCTGCTCCTCATCCCTTCTTGCTGACAGCTGCTGCAGTGTCCACTGGTAATTACTAGTGACCATTTAAAGACAAAAACTCCAGAGTCTAGTCCCATCCAAAGAGAAAGCACAGTTTTGAGTTCGGGAGCAGGGGGAAAACCCTGAAATACCTGCATCAAAGTTGTATGCAAAACACTCCCTAGGGCCAAGGTGAAGGTGCATGCCCAAAGGTCTGAGCTGGCTGCAAAGATATATTATTCTGAACACTTTTTTATAAATATCTCATTTTTTACTTAATGTCATGATAAACAGAAACACTCCCTGACAGACAAGCTAAAGTCTAAATGTAGGATCCTTGAACCACTAATGCTTATGCTTATACTACTACTGCTGATACTGCCAAAAAAAGGTCTAATTGTTTCTGCTTTTTATTTTTATTCAAATAACACAATTTTTAAAAGAACAAAGTACCTAGTGTAGTCTAATACTCCCACATGTAAAATCTAGCTTTTCCCAAGTTTCTATTACAGAGAGAAAGGTCTTTGGTAAAGAAAACTCTACAGTCATCAGTGAAAGGAACAGGTTTGTTCTGCCTAACTGAGTGTTGAAGTTGTCAGCCATTCAAGTTGTCAGTTTGTTCACTGAAAACAAGAATTCAGACTTATGAAAATATATTACTTGACTTTTCTCTTCCTATTGGGCCCTGAACCACATAAAATTCTCTCTGTCCTTAATTATTTTGTCTGAATGTAGGAGAATGATCCTATATTTAGCTGTTAGTGTATAATCCTCATGAGTCTCAGGCTAAAAATGTTGGTTGATATTTGACCTGCCTTTCCTTATTAGTCATTGCTTCTAAAGACCATTGTATTTATGCCCCATCTCTTCTTGCTCCAATCTGAATGTCCACAGGAACAAAGGACTAGGTAAAGCAGTGAAGCTTACTCCACATTTTAAATTGGAGTTCCATATGCTTGACATTCAGTATTTTGT
The DNA here is from genome assembly GCF_012460135.2 of Molothrus ater. Taxonomy (NCBI): domain Eukaryota; kingdom Metazoa; phylum Chordata; class Aves; order Passeriformes; family Icteridae; genus Molothrus; species Molothrus ater. The sequence goes on along the minus strand of NC_050478.2, from coordinate 92,588,214 downwards.
TGCTGTTTGACTTTTACTTACCTATTTTTCCCTTAGCTGGAGATTTTATTAGATGTTAAGTGATTCATGTGAAAAAAAAACCTACAGAAGACATGGAACATATCTCATGAAACAAGAGAAGACCAACATCTAGGTCATAGAAATCAGCAAGTTCAGAAAAATTCAGGCATGTGAAGAGCTAAAAATGCAGTTTATCTATCAGTTCCTCATGCAAGTGAAAAAAATGGAAAAATGGCATTTGCAATTTTTAGTAAGGAAAACTTCAATTTTAATTGGAAAATTTGTTTTAAGTGGCATAAAGCCACAGCATAAGTTCAATGGGTAGATAAAGCCAATAAATATCTCCTTGCAGCTGAAGATATGAAGTCTGTCTGTCCTTTTTTTTTCTTTTCCTCCTTCTCACTTTCTGTGCCCCTCTCTTTCTTGTCCCCTCAGAAGGCCACCATAGTCCACTGTCCCACTTTACAGCTGAAATTTCAGAAGACTGCCCACAACATAGATGACACAAATGGGTCTTTCGTTTCAGTGAATTAAATAAGCTCCTGCAGAAATACAAGTGTCAGAGAAATCACTAAGTATATGATGGAAAAAGAAAGGGAGAGAAGGATAGGGGATCTCATCTTTTGGTAGTGGTGAGCTGGTGTGCCTGCTCATTCTGTCTCTCCCCTAGAAAGATCCTTCTTGAGCAGACATATCTGTGTCTTTGTACCACACATTCCACACCTGGTCTGGATCCTCAGTTTATCTCAGTGATGCACTAGCTATCCTGGCATTCCATCAAAAGTAGCTAATTTACTCAGGAATCAAACTTCCTCCTATGGCTTCAGAGCATTCCATTTTGCTTTTCAAGGTGTTTTGGCATGTACTCCGTAATTCAGTGGATCTGTTTTCAATAACGAGGACAGAAAACCTCCTGTCTATGGTTCAGGAGCTCTTTTTCTGATTTTAGAGTAAGAAGAACCACCTGCACTTAGTCCCAAGACATCACCCTCTAAAGAAGCTTCTGTCCAATATTCATCCTTCATGGCTTCATGGTTGAACAGCACAAAACTCTTCAGCTACCTCTCAGCTCAGAAAGGGTTCTACACTCAGCTCCATGTTTGCAAAAGAGATCTGGAAAAAATGTTCTTTGTCTGAAAGTTATTGTTCCTTGGGGGTGGTAGAGCATGCTCCTTCTGCAAGACAGAATAGACTCCAAGGCCCCCCATGGCACACAGCAGCTTCCAGGGAATCTGTGATAGGCCAATACCCCCCATAAGCCTCTAAACCATCCACAATCCCCAACAGCCACCATGTCAAATGACAATAGGGCAGAATCCCCAAAAGAGTTTCAGTCTTCTGACAATGAATTAAGAACTTTATTACAATAAGTAGACTAGAATTCTCCTTAAGAAGGCATTCCCAAAGTATGGTGCAGCCGGCCAGGCTAAATGCTCTAAGGCTGGCTGGCCAAATTCTATGAAAACACTGTTTTCAATAGTGTCTCTTTTAAAGGTTTGATGAGACTGCCCAGTGGTGGTATCAGAGAAAGAATGAGGCCAATAAGCATCTATCCATCAGAAACCTTGGCAACTACCAACCTAACCCACATTCCCCCCCATCCTCCTACTCCTGGCAGTTTTCTCAGACCCCTTTTGCCTGCTACCCCTCTACAGATTTAAAGCTCCAGCATGTGCACACCCTTACCAGGAGTCACCTTCTCCATCAAGGCTCTGGCTCTTCTGAGGAGCAACAGGTTCCAGAGCCACACCAATGCTCACCTTGATGACCACCGTGCAGATGTGGGTGACCCTGCCTAGAGAGAAACTCTGCCTTTTCAGTTCTTTTGGGTATCAAAAGTCACCAAAGTGGGCTTCCTTCAAGAGACTTTTTGCTAGGGCTCCAGCATGAGTAACCTTAGCCTTGGCAGCACACCACAGCTCAGTGAAGTTTACATACTTCAGTTGAAGGCAGTCACATACAGGCTGTCTAGAGATAATGATGTCAACAGGTATTGCCCAACATTTTCCCTACTTAGTTTTATTGCCACTAGATTGCCTGATTTCATCTTGCGTAAGATTTCTGTGGTTAAGAAAGAGAATGATGGATTTTTGACACCTACAAGTCTCCTGTCATTTACAAGAGGGCACTTGAAATTAAAGTGGTGGTGTTCCCTGCTGCTGACTATGCAGCATGCCTCACTATGTGACTGTCCTTTGACCAAGAGGAGCTCACACCAAACAATGTTGCCACAGATGTCTCTCCTCTCCTTTCTTACCAGGCTGCTCCCTCATGGAAGGAGTGACCAGGATGTTCTGTGCTTCAAACCACACTGTGGTTTCCACAATGCCTGCATCATTACCTAAGAAACTGCTCTTAATCACGGCTATTCCTTCCAGGCACCAAAAGAGAAAAAGTGCCTTTCCAAGATACATTCATTGTGGTTTTAGGATAGCAGAAGTGTTTCTACAAATTTGGATAAGCCAGTAATTGTGACATAGGTAGGTCATAGAAGCACAGTGTCATTCAGCAGATGGTGCTCAGGCATGAGGGTACACCTCATAGTTGGTATTACTCTGACCTCTGCTCTCGACCCAGCCTTCACTTATGGACAAGCCCAAAAACTACTCCCAGAAAGGTTATACTTCTTCCTACCACGTGATGCTGTATTTTCTACCCATTTCTGTACTGCAACCAATACGGGGAATCTTTATGTAGTTGATTCACTCATCAAAAGAAAAAATGGGATTATGGAATTACAAATGCCATGTGAGCTGTCTGACAGGATATATAGGATCTTCGATGTTCATTTTGGGTATTTTTTTGAGATGGAGATACCATAGGTTATCTTTTTCGTGCAACAGCTACCGTCAGATTTAGATGTAAGTCTGATGCCTGTCTCACAGTTTTACAAATTCCATAATACATGGCATTAATGTCTCTAAAAGAAGTAACTTTCTAAAACTCCCTCCTGGATGTGCAGATGGAGATCATACTACCCTCTAATGTCTTCTTGGTCAATACAACACTTGAATCTGACCTTGACCATATCTCCAAGTATATCCTGTTTAGAACCAGAACAAAGCAAAGCTGCTCCTCAAGTTAGTATTAGAATTTGTTTTGCTACTTCTCTGAGAATTACCATCATACTCAAGATTAGACTTGCTATCTACTACAGTTCCTCACTCATTAGAAATTTTGCCCTGGTACTCTTAAAATATGATCAGTGACATATTAGAAACTTAACAAACTAGGAAAACTAGGGATAGATCATGTATTGAGAAAATAAATCATTGAATGGGGTTTGAAACATCAAAAAGTTTTAGCTTTTCTTAACAGTTAGAGTTTTCTATCCTTTTCCTGTGCTTGGCACTACTATATTCACCTTTCTGCCTTTTCCTGTACTTGCCAGCACATTTCTTTGCAGACAGACAGGAAAACTGTCATCAAGAAGCAAGAACAATGTGAACTACTTGCCCTATATTCTGTGAATTGTCAATAACTTCAAAGAATGTCACTGTTGAAAACTACTCCATTGGAGGTCCTGAACACCCTTTGAAACAGCCTCTTTCCCTAGCACAGCACAAGGAGTCCATATTCAAACTGTTTTGGAAATATTAGTTACATTAGAAGTGTTCATCAGTGTAGGAAACAGTAGAGAGCAGAGAAGCAGAAGTTGCATCTGTGTTGTAAAAACTGGGGAGAAATGTGTACATAATTTTTTTATCTGGATGATATGATAGCTATAACCAAAGGTGCAGGACAATCTCCAGCTGCAAGCAAGCAGAGCTTGGTCAATATCATCAATATATCCCATGTGTGTATTTTTCTTCACTTACCAGACCCATCATCACAAATCAAAACTACAATCAAAAGCTCCTCATTGTTTCAAAATCCCCTTCAACTTATAGAGGGCATGATACTATAAACCCTATCCACTAATTCCATTATCATAGTATTTGTCCTTTTTCCTTACCTTACAAATATTAAAGTAGAGTTTCTTCTTTGTTTTGTTGTTTGCTACCTTGATAGTCTTTCATTTATGGCTTTGGAGTCAATTTAAATATGTGACACAAAGACATGGACAGTTTTCATTGTAGTAATACATTTGCCTTTGAAGCAAGATGTTGTGATTCAAAATAGTCTCTTTATATTAAAATTATTCTGAAATCCCCTTCTATCCCCAATGAGGTATAATCTTTTCAGCATGTGTTATGCAATATATATATTTATGCATATCTCATGATGGTTTTGCACTCTATTTTGAAAAGAAAAAAATATATAAGTATTACTGAATCCAACAGTTCACAGAAGAAAAATAGTCTGCAAACTACATTCATTCTGAAGTACACCATTCTCCTAGTCAAGAGCCTTGAAGTGCCAAGACAACTCCATTTGCTGATGCTAAACAAGTAAATATACAATTGTCTTTACATAGCATGAAGCTTTCCTTTTCAGAACATTTGTGTTCCCCACAGGCTCCTGCCACAGATGTTGCAACAAGTCTGTTGGAGGTTACAACTAATTCAAGTTGTAAAATACTTCTCACTTCCGTCTCTGAGTCTCTCTTTACAAATTGCAAAACAAAGCCAATACACAGTCAACCAAGGATTAATATCCCTTTTAAATATTTGTACTCAACAAGTAAAAACAAATACCTGTCCTATTTATTCTAATACATTTATTATGAGCAGTCTAGACTATTTAAAAATCCCTCTGACTTAGCATTTTAAATTATTTACCTGTCCAGAGCAACATTACTGAGAAACCACAAAAATACTGAATTATATAACTTTTTTTGTTGCTTTTGTAGACACCTGAAGATTTCAGTAAAGGGTGTGATGTCTTAAGCAAAACTGTTAGGAGGAACAGAGATACCAATCTGGCATTACACTGGCACAGCTTATAGCTAAAACACAACATTGTAATAATTGTGTTTGGAGAAGGGGAAATTGTATTCATTCTCCCATACCAACATAAATTGAAGCTGTAGCACTCTTAGTAAGAACAAGCTCTTCTGCATACATGCATTCTCTTTCAGATCAAGCTGTGTAGAATGAAATTGCCGCCCCTCCTGGTTGCTCCTCATAGCCCATCAGGTGCAAGTTACCATTTGCAGAGCCTCACTATCAAAAGAGCTCTACCTCATTTACATCACTCCAGTCTGCAGGTTATGAGCTGTTTTAATCAGATCTTCTAGATGGGCCTGTAGTGGATAACATAAGTATGCTTATTTCCATTACAGGATTTACCAGGGTGATTCTCTTCAGTAGCAAGATGGGTAATGAATGAAGAGATGGTATTTCAACATCTCCAGCAAGTCCAGCTATTTATGAAGTCAGCAGCTGGTTGTTGAGTGACTGTGTCTCAGAAGAAAACAATGCCTGCTGGGATCCAGCATTTAGCCCCATTCAGCCTTCAAGGCTTCCCCTCCACGGTGAACCTTTAAGGTCTGAAGATAGTGACTGATAACCTCATACCTACATACTTCCTCAAGGATAGGTAATAACCCCTGCCATAAATATACAGATACACATAATTCACTGTTTGCATCACCAATGGAAATCTGGCTTCTGACTCCAACAGTGGTTCCATCTTAGAAGGACTAAACACACCCTCATGTCCTCAGGTAATGGTCTGAAATATAAGAGGGTGCCAGTGAAAGCTTGACTATTCCATTATTGTGCAATTTGATTATGGCAGCCCAGGAGGAAAGTGATGTCATTATGCCAGCAGGTAAGAAATCATTCCGTTACATCAGTGATGCCTTTACCTAAAGGCAAAATTTCCATCATCTTCAGTTTTCAAGGTTTTCAAAAAATATATAGTCAAACTTCTCCAGTCAAATGTACAGCCCTGTTGTTTGGTTTGAAACGTTAGCAGCTTATATCATGTCATTTAAATTCTCTGCTGTGAGTCTAGAGAAATAGAAAATCACTAACACTGAAGTGTCAGCTCCAGAAGTGGAGAAGTTCACTAAGAGAAACTTTTTTTTTTTATAAGTTGCTCTGATACATCTTTGCCATTGTGTTTTTAAACTAATGACTCTTCCCCCAGGCATGTAATATCATGGCACTCATTGCTATTCATAGCCAATCTTACTGAGAGCTTTTGAGAGTGCTTTAGAGTATAGTGAAACACTACACTTCAAGGCCTCATACTTTGAGTTAAAAGAGATACTTTTAACCAAGTCCTGTAGTAACAAAGCAAGTGACTGAAACAAGGTAAATTTCAACTGCAAGTAAGAAATAGCTTGATGATGAGGGTGGTGAGGTCCTGGGATGGGTTGCCCAGAGAAGCTGTGGATGTCCCATCTCTGGAAGTGTTCAAAGTCAGAAGGGACAGTGTGGTCGCAGCTCTCTTCACAGAGAGCAGCAGGCACAACTCTCCCAGGCATTGTCCTGGGGAAGGCTGTGAGAAGATCAGAGAAAAGAATGATAAATTATTCTTATCTTCACTTGCTGCATCTGTTGTTGTGCACATGTGGAATGTGTTATGGAGATTTGTTTACCAAAGGGTGATTTCTTAATTGGCCACTGGTGATGGTGTTTGGATCCAATTGACCAATCTGGTCAAAGCTGTATTGGACTGTCTGCAAGGGCAATGAGTTTCTTAGAAGTACAATATAGTATAGTAAAATGAAGCAATTGATCAGCCTTCTGGAATCATGGAGTTAATGCTAAATATTGCCCAGTGGGGACCCATGCTACGATAGGACAGGGCTTTAAGCAACCTGATCTAGTGAAGGATATACCTGCCCATGGGACAGGGGGTTGGACTAGATAGTCTTTTAAAAGTCCCTTCTAACTCATATTGTTCTATAGTTCTGTAATTCCTTGATTCCATGAAAAGTAGAACACTTGTATTGACATATTCTGGTGACTTTGTCCAGAGCATGAAGACCTTTCGGCACAGCTCTGCATAAGTAGTCAATTTTTTTTTATTTTAAGTAATAATCCTGTTGTTAAATTAACTGTTCTAACCAAAACTTATGGTACTGACATACATACTTAGTCACAGATGCAGATAATGCTTTGAATGCTTGCCTTGAACCAACAGTGAATGGTACTCAATGAACAGCAGGTCACTCCTTAGCTCAAAATCATCAGATGAAAGACTGCACTTAGGTTGCAGAGAAGATTGAACCAGTTCCTTGAAACCAAGGCCCCAAACCCTCATCTTTCTCCAAAATTTAAATGTGCTCATAGCCACAAGAGAAAGTCATCATTGCATAGCTTAGGTCTACATTGTGATGAGAAGGCACATAATGCCCAATACACAGAATACATGAGATCATTCTACACACTATGTTAAAAAATCTTCAGTTAATAAGTAATTAGAATTGTAATCGTGAATAAATCCACAGGCTGCTAAGTTTCAACAACTGCATATGCTTTAGGGTCAACAGCTTTTCCAATGTTATGGAATGACAAATATGTAAAAATAGATTTTGGTTTCATAATAATTCCATATTTATAAAACTAAATTAGCATTGCATTTAAATATCCTTCTTTCATAAATGTAGTTACCATTCCAAATCAGGCATGTGAAAATGACTTGCTGAAATTTTCTCCAAATTCCTGCCTTCTCCTTCTGGTGTTTCATCTCATACCCAAAATGTGTTAATGTGGCACCATTATTGATTAAAACATGAGACATTAACTAATAGAAGGTTGCTACTCCCCAGAGCACTGTTTTTCAGAAATGAGTCAGCAGGTATCTCAGACTGCCTTCATCTGAACTAAAGGGATTCTTCAAACTCTTTAAACTTTTCCTACACAATGCGGGTGGAATTTAAGTAATTTCAGCATTACACTAATGTATGCATACCCTCAGAAAAAGAAAAAAGGACTTGCCAATTTTAATGCTATATGATACTGTTTTTCTCCTTTTAATTGGTTATTTGGTAAATTGAAACAATGACTGCAAGTGGTTCAATGTACTTTATACGTATCAAACATAAGGCTACAGTCTACTGTCATATAACAGTAGAAACATATATACATCAATTTCTGCTGGAGAAATTTGGTTTCAATCAAATGTCTTTGATTATGGGCACAGAGAGTTATTTGTTCACTGTTTCATTTTTTCCCCAAAAAGCTTTACTTAATTATACTTCAACAGGGTCCTTAAAACTTCAAACATACTATGAAAAGTAGCTCTGTGGAAAAAGAAATTAGCTTCTTACTAGCTCTATTTTATTACATTTCAAATCCAAAACCATAACTTTTTATTCCACATATGGATATCACAGCAAACAGCAAACATATTACTGGAATATAACAATTACTGCTCCACAGCTGAGCAGCAGTAACTGACCCCACACATGCTTTTAACAAAATCAGATCCATTACTTTGAACACTGGTAAGGATATACACTATGCTCTTCTCACAGCCCCAACAATGCAGTTATCTTTTTCCAAAATAAAAATTCACTGTAAGACAGCAGTCTAGATTCTGCATTTCTTCCTGAACTGTACTGAACTTCAAAAAACCATGTACTGAACTTCACTTCATGTATTTACTGAAAATTACTGAAAACTAAGTGTCTTCAGCACCACTAAAGGCCAACAGAAAAATTATGGGGTTCAATGTAGATCAATGCCTAAAATGTTCTGCAATATTTTTTACTGTGGAGACAGAATAGAAATGTGTGGTGAATTTCATCTGATCCTCAGATCTCAGGCTGCAGTAGGAAGTCTCGTCCTCATTGCACATAGACAGAAATCTCCTGATTTGTGCTCTCTAGAGACCCAGCAAGTATGGAAACAAAAGATGCCTAGTTTACAGAATGCCTTTTTAATGTAGGTGGAAGAGTAAGTTTTGCTATGAGGTGTTTGTTATAGCTAAGTGGTAAGTTTATCTTACAGCAAACTACAGACTATGTTTTGGTAAATGAAAAGTATTTTTAAAATTCTGTTATCCACAAAGAAAAGTACTCAAAGTGTCACCAGCACCTCTAGGACTACACTGAATGAAAACACCAGTGAGAGATAGAGGGTCAACAACAATGCAGATCCATATATCCCTGGATTACTGTGTGCTCACCTCCACCTGTGGCAAAGAGAGAGCTTGTCTCACATTTAGTCTGTGTAACTGGCCATCTTTTAAATGAACTCTCAGATTCAGCAATAGTGATTAAGGTTGTACAAACCAAGACAGGAAGAAACTTAGGGGGGAGCTCCACCTAGCTGGCAAAATTTCTCAATTTGGCCCCGTTTAGTTTCACATGGTGAGCCTACTTCACCGGGCAAGTTGTTAGCACACAAAAGCTCCCTGCAGAAACCACAAAGCCAGATGGGTACTTTCCAAATACAGAGTCAAACATCACACTAGTAATGCATGAAAGTCCTGAAGCAGAAGGCCCCTTTTCCAGACATCTTGTTTAGAAGAGTATTGGAAGAAAGCAATCCTGCTGAACACGCTCCTCCTCTACCTTCCCATTCTCTTGGTTCCCACTCAGAATGGAGGGAAAAAGCAAAGGAGCAAGCAGACTAAAGAAAGTGTTAGAAACATGGATGCTGAGTGCACATCACAGCTTTGATCCTCTGCCCCTGTAGAAAGGACACAGCAACTTCATAGTCCTTTGTGATTCAGATTAAAAAAAAAACAAAAATCAAAAAACAAACAAACAAAAAAAAACAGTGGAAGAATTGCATAAAATGGATGAGCAAAGACAACTTTTATTTAAAAAAAAAATTTTACTGAGAAGTTCAAAATGCTGTGAGGTTAATAAGCATTCTCCTTCTTCAACAGGCTCATTACCAGAATGAACTCTGGGAAAAGGAGTCTGGGTCTTTTCTCATGACCTCCCTACCTTTTGGATTTATTGGTTGGTTTAAGCTGTGGGGGTTTTACACTATTTTAGTTATAATGTAATGCAGTTACATTGTTGGAAGTTCTTTATAAGGCCAGTGGAGTTTAAGCACTAGGCCAAAAATCTGGAGTCAGCTGAATCCTGTATTGTGACAGGTTAGGACAAAACCAAAGATGTAAAACTACTTTTCCCTAAATTGTAAACTATCATGTCTGTCACATAACTTCAGTCTGTTTCAGCCTCTGGAAATGACAGATACTGGACATGAAAGATTTTTAATGACCTGAAGAAGGATCCAACAAACCAAAGACCAGTGTGTCTGATCTCCTGACCAAACCAGTAAAGGCGTCTAGTAATTGACTAAATTCTGAGGAAAAGGAAAAGAAAAAGGAAAAGGAAAAGGAAAAGGAAAAGGAAAAGGAAAAGGAAAAGGAAAAGGAAAAGGAAAAGGAAAAGGAAAAGGAAAAGGAAAAGGAAAAGGAAGCATACAGGAATAGGTAATTTGTTTTAACAATAAAGAATTCAAGAAGTAATATTTGTACAGAACAGCAACTTTTTTACCAGCTCATAACTTTCTTAGTATTGCAGATTCTATTGGTCCAGAATAACTAAATTTGACTGTATATATTGTAACAGAGTAGTAGAAGAGAACTATCTCAGGAACCAGAAATACACCACTGATTACATGGATGATTGTGATTAGATTTATTGCTAATACAATATCTAAATATTGACAATGAAGTGTAGAATATAAGCAGGTCTAAAGGGTAACAATATAAGCAGGTTGAGCTAGAAATCTACAGGTTTGCAGTCTTTGGCTTCGCAGAAAACACAACCACAAAGCACCTATAGAGCTACTTTATGATTTTATCTCCACATGTGACCGTATCTTAGCAGTTTTACTCACCTGTCTAAAAGTGAATATATTCCTTATGAGATCATTCAGAGAGTTCCTCCTGGTATCTTGTCTTAGGATAAATCATATTGCCCAACAGAGACAATCACATGAGAGAAGGAGTACATCTGTGGGGTGAAGACTCACACATGGCCAGACCATCTTCCATAGCCAGTCGCATACATGCCAGCAAGTTACTTGGAAGAAAATCTCTAGTTAATGCATGAATAAATGTGCCAAGCATGTTACTGGCAAAGTCAGGGACGTACTCGGGATAAACTGCTAGTGTTCATGCAGAGAAGGGGTTTGGAAGTTTCATTTATTTATTTGTTTATTTAATAAGCACTAAGAATCGAAATAAGTTGTTTCAAATTCCAGAGACCTTCAAAGCATTGGTGGACTCAAGTACCACAAAATCACCAAGAGAACTCTCACAGGTTTAAATTTGCTCTTCCTTCTACCACTGCACATTTTTCTGGGCCTTCCAACTGAAAAGTCAAAAATCAGTTGTCTGACAAAAATGCACATGTAAAAGCCTCAGCAAAAAACTACCCACAGGAGATAAGTGTGACATTATGTCTAAAGAAAAAATAAATTCAGTCCAGTAACTCAAAGAAAGAAATTACTCAAACCAGTACACATATACCAGGTATTTTTTATTATTATTTTAAGAGTGAAAAACCACTTAGCATTGTCTATTAATTGTAAAAAGTGGTATACTTGCATGGAGCATCTTTCTTGCTTGTATATGGACTAAACTCCTCATTATCTAAGTACTGTGTTTTTTTGAAGATGGGAGTCACAACACCAATTCTCAGAACTTGGTTGTAGGCAAAAGTTTTAACCACAGATTCTCTCTTATTGCCTTCAGTCTGATTGAGGAGGCATTTTCCATGGGGACAACTTCTTGGTATTTTCTAACAGGTGTTGAGCAGGTAGGCACTAGAAAACACGTATTTCAGCATTATCTCACTTGCTTCTTCTAGGAAAAAGAACACACTGGTAAGAGTAAAGTTACTTCCAGTGTGAGTGATTAAATCTTGCAGGCAATAAACAATAACTTTATCAGTTTCATTTTCTCTTTTTATTATTAGCCTATGGTCCAGGAAATGCATCTAACACACTATACAGACATGCATTCACAAGACTGTCTTTGTTACTAGTCATGGTTCTCCCCTGAGACCATGAAGTTAATATAGCCAGAAGGTCAGTAAAAAAAACTTTTTCATTCCTGTCTTTCATTTTAAAGGCTTAGGGATGAAAATGGGTACACTGACAATAAGCTGCATCTGAGGCTATGTGGCTTTGGACCATCCCAGTCCAACAGAAAGCTTATAAACATTTTGATATTATAATCACCCACCAAACCAAGGTGTGGCAGGTAACAAAGAAGGAAATGGTCTTCTGTATGATTTTACATTGAATTTGATTCACTTCCATTTCCTAACATTCAGAAACAAAGCATTCCTTTTCTCAACTGTTACAGGCACACACCACATCCTGTGCACAAACTGCTTCCTCCACTACAGGTCACATTGGGGAGCATCACAGCAACTTCTCCTGATATCAGGGCTGAGTTCCCCACAACAGGCTGCAATTCCACCAACTCTGCCACCCCTGACAGTGGCCAACAGCAGCTTCCCTTTGGGGAAAGCATTGTACCATTCCTGGTCAGAGCCAGTTCAAGGTTTTTCTGAACCAGAAGTGACATCACCACCTTCGTTTGTGGGGTTTTTTTCCCTTTAGAAGTACCTCCTCTTGCTCGTTTTAAAGTTTTCATCCTGAAGACTTACATTTAATTTGTGGTTTATTAACATTATTAACATTTTCACATAACTATTCACAGTGAGTCCAGGATAATTTCTGAGTGTTAATAAACAAAATAGAGCACATCACTGCATACATATAATTAGTGCACATGCACTATTTCACATTTATCAGTTCTGAATCTCCTCTGCCATTCTATCACTCAGTCGTATAAGAACTGCAAGATTTTCTGCACTAAAGCTGCAGAAAATGTCTACAGTTTGATGTCTCTGTAAGCTTTGTCATTCCCCTCACTCTCCTCTTAAAAGAAGTTTAAAAGACTATTTAAACATAAAATACAACTGGATTGTGCCAGATCAGTGATCCCCTAAGCATTCTGTGCAATATTGACTAAAACCAAAGATGCTTAGAGAATAGCATCAGAACACAACCCTGGAACACCTACCACTCCTGACTACTCCTGTTTGCATGCTGTGTTTATAGTTCTGGCTCGATTTTCCGCACTGCTGTCTCCCTGGCCCCAGAGAACCTTGTAGTGTTTGTCATGTCATCGGGTGTAGAATGTCAGAGCTTAGCCACACACTGTGCAAAGAACCACCTCCTCTTGTTCTGAACGTGTCACCCACCAGCTTCCTCTGGCACCACTGACACTTGGGCTCTAGTCACCCTCTAATGACACCCATTCTTTGGTGGACTTCTGTTTTTGGAGACTGAGCCATTTGTTAGCCATTTGTGAACTGATTCAGAGTTTCTTTAGGCTCAGGCTCAAAACTGAACTATCGAGCAAAAGGACAACAACAGTGAAATGGGCTATCAACCCAATAGTCCAATGCTTTTCTGGAAAAAATTGTAGAAAGTATTTTCTTGTTGCTATTTGATCTATAATTTAAATGCAAGCTGAAACAGATCAGTGAGGTTCTTGCCCCAAGAGCAGCTGCAACACTCCTGCAAACAGAGTGAGAGTTAATAAATTTGACTCTGGGATCTGGCATGTGAGGGAGACTGAGCTGATTGTGTGAGATCTGTGCATGGCTTTATGTATCACGGCCTTTTCTGCTAGGGAGTAGATCTTCCCCACTTCTTTGGTCTGCAACTTGCTTACTCTTCCATGGCAAAGCCAAGACAGTTAGAGTCTGAGTTAATAAATTAGTTAATAAATTAGACTCTTGCATTTCAACAATATATAACACAACTGTAAATTTGAAGTATATTAAGAATAGATGTGCAGAGGAAAGAGAGAAGCAGAAAAAATTAAACTAAAAATTTTAGAAACATTTTTCTGAGTTGTCTTTCTGCTTGACTTTCTATTGTCTCCTCTTTGATTGGGATTTTTCCTCACCCAAAAAACCCCAAGCTTAAGTAACACTTTTACTGCAGGCCAGCCAAGTGAAAGTTGTGAGGGCAGGAGTTATGAGGCAGACTACCAAAAACTGCACAGGAAAGGAGACAAAACTTACCCTATTCTTACCCTATACTTTCATATACAATGTTATTTGGGCTTTTAAAACAGAAACGGAAATCATCCTCGTCTATGCCCTAGGGATCTTTTTTCCCCTGGTCGTTGTGGAAAGGGGAGGTTGAAGCAAGTGAATTTTCGCTTAATTCCGAGGACAGGGAGGTTTATAGTTGCTCTGATGTTTTCCAGGAATCAATCCCTCAGTTGTGGGCTAGCTGCAGAAGCAGTTTGTCTCTCCCATTCATTCCCCATTTCACCAACAATGCCATTGTTCCAGAGGAATGCAGCTGTCATGAGCGGCCGTGACTGCAGAAGGTGCTCCCTCAGGCAGCCTGGGCTGCTGCCACCAAGCATTGTAAAGTGTAAGACCAAAACCAAAACCTTGAACTTGCCTTGGTGCTCAGCGGGGCTACAGTGCAATGAGAGAACTTCAGGGCAATATGCTTTCAGCAGCCTGTAATAGGGAGGAGATGAATGGCTCCATTTTGCGTCAGCTTTGCAAATCTATACCATATGACTGGCTACTAAAAGTCAGTGGCCAACCCAAGCCCAAGGATTTGTAGCTTCTAAAGTTATAGTGAAATTATGGGGGGAGGGAGTGGTTGAGTACTTATACAAGTGACAGGCACAATCTGAATGCAGGAAACTGCTTAAATATAAATAAATCTGTACTGTGTGGAAAATCACACTGCCAAAGGCCTGTGTCCACAAAGGAAACAGAGGAACCCTGCAGAAAACAACTTTATTCAAATAATGGGAGAGTTCACTGGGCCATACCCCTGTGCGGTCTCTGGAGTTGTTGGAGGACCCAGCCTCCTTTTACCCTAAACTCCCCATTGGCTGAGGTACTAGGAAGGTACTGCCTTCCCAATCCTATTGCTACATATCTCCCCTACCACATCTAGCCCCACACTCATTCTTTCAGATCCTTGTTCTCAAGTCATTTATAAAGACATACACACCCATTCCTATTAGTACAAATATGAATCTATCATCCATGAATCTAGTGAATGCCACACACTGCTCAGCCAAGAACTTACTTAGCTTAGCATTTAACTCCTTTCTTCAGTTTTAAAAAACAATTAGGAGAGTTTCCAAAAAGGAAAGTGTTCATGTGAAAGTGTACATCAAAGCTCAAATCTTTATATCTATACAATTATTATATCAGGATGCACAAACTGATTTTACGAGGGCAATTCAAGCATCATTCTGAAGTAGTGGTTAACAATCAGGTTTTGTCTACATTATAAAATTTTGCAAAACACAAGCTCTTAATCAACCAAAATCTTTACTGGAGTTGCAGAACTTCAGTGTGACATTTCCCATATTTTTCTTCTGGGTCTCCCAATGCACTTTTTCCAGTCCATACAACCTTTAAGAGATCTTGCCCAGTATTACCAAGACCTCTTTCCTTCTTTCTTCCTGTTTTATCACTCCAAGCAAGTTCTATCAACAACGATTTCCAAATAATTTCTCTTGTACACCTACCCTTCCCCTATCCAACCATGTCCACCAATAATCAGCCCAATGTCCAAATGATCACAGCCAAGACCAATAATTTATATCCTCAATCACCCATTTTCCAGCTTTTCCCTCACCACTGGCTGAGGTAATTCAAATGAAATTAGAACAACCTGCAGACAACTGCAGTGATTACCTTCCATTATTTTTCTAGAACTTCTTCCACAACTAAGTGCAAGCAGTTAATTAAGAGCATAATGCACTTTTTAAGTATCAAATTAATTCCAAGCAAGCAGTAAACTTATCCAAGCATATTTCTGTAAATAAATTACTAAGAATACATACAATATCAAATCACTTTGACACACAGAAATAAAAGGGCCAGCATGATAGCAACGAGTATCCTTCACACAAAGGAATACCACACTGCCTCTCCTCACACAGAGGAGATTAGTCCTTCTCCAAATCAGCTTGGAGGAACAGGAGATCAAAAGCAGTCACCAGTCCTCTGTGACTACTTGCTGCTCTTTAGCTCTAAAAGCCTTAAGAATATTACATCTCAGGCTTGAGTCTTCTTGCCAGTGCAAAAGTCTTGGCTTTGCCATGGAAGAGTAAGCAAGTTGCAGACCAAATAAGTGGGGAAGATCTACTCCCTAGCAGAAAAGGCCATGAGACATAAAGCCAAGCACAGACCTCATCATACACAATCAGCTCCGTCTCCCTCACATGCCAGATCCCAGAGCAGAACTCCTTACTAGTTTCAATTCATGACTGAAGTCAGTACTGAGTGACAAAGTCAGTAGAGGAGTGCATAATGAAAGACAAATGTCAAAAAATGTTTAGAAAAATGCTGAATGTATTAAAGAAAAAGCCACACATGCTTTAGACATTAGCGGGTTTCATTAGCACTTCTCCCACAAGGAGACCAGCTTGGAAAAAAAAAAAGGTAAATAAAAGTTATTAAAACCCTAGAAAGTTAACATGAAATCACTTCTTAATTTTACTACATAAATGAAAAAAAATCAGTCAATTAGGGATATGTGAAGCAGGAAAGTCCAGAACTGGCCTACTGTGGAAGCAAGGAGACCCAAAACAGAGACTGGAAACTCTAGAGGTACAAGGCAGAAGAGAGGCAGAAAAGAGATTAGACTGAAAAGAAGAACAGAAAACATAGAAACCGAGAAGGCATTTTAACGTGTGACCACAGACATAAGCTGAAAGCTGACATTAAAAAACCACATTATCTTGTGCTCGTCTGCTTATGACTTCCCACTCTATCCCATTTTTGCTTCTCATTAAATGCAAAACAAGGGAAGAAAGAAAACAATGTCACTTAAATCTTTTATAGAACATGGAACCCTTGCATACAGCATTGTTACAATCATATTCAAGAAAAGTACCAAGCCACACTTGTTTGTAATTCAGATACCAAATTGGATTTTAATACAATCATGCACGCTGTTATATTCCATCCAAATGTGTTTGTCTAAATTAATTTTCTTCACTTCAACAAATGAAACGTTTCTGGAAAAAAATCAACAAGGATTTGCTCAAAATAAAACTTTGCAAATCTGGTCCTAGACATATATCACAGAAGGAATAGAATGTCTTTCTTTTTTGTATTTAGAATTTGTATCTGACACATTAAATTCTGTAAAACAGACTGGAGTGACTTCACTGACAAGTATCGCAGTCTACCTGAAGTTAGAGATCTAACCTTTAGAAAGAATAGATATTTAAAAAAACCAACAAAACCAAACGCCAAAAAACCCAAAAAAAAAAAAAAAACAAAAAAACAAGAATTTCATTTGAAGTATTCAAAGAATGTACAAGATTGTCACATTAATATCTGATATTCTTATTTGAATATCTGACCAATTGTTGTTGCAAATATATTTTTACTGTTTACCATTTGCAATGACAGAAACACTTCCGATTAGTCTGATCACAGACAGCATCACCGTAGGGGATTGTTTACTCTCGACACTGAGCATTAAGAAGCATCCAAGCCAGAGGAGATAGCTATAAAGGAGACAAGCTTTTTGCTTTATTACCCTACAAAGCACGACTTTGTGTCAAACTCATCTTTCTTTGCTTTCCCCTAAGCTCTGTCTTTGTCCTGGTTAAATTTCTCTTCTATTGAAACGAATCACTACTCTGGTAGAATTCTTGTCCATGCACATGAACTGAGAGAGTTGCTATTTTTTTGTTTTGGGCTGAGCTCCACCAAGATCACCTCTGACTTCCCACTTTTTTCTTCCTCCTTAATTCAAGGCCTTGGGTACCACCATTGAGAAGGGACATGATGTTAAAGCTAGCTTTTCTTGGCCCACTCTCAACTGTCTCAACTCTAGGCTTTCCGCAGGAAGAGAGTTTACTGCACCCCTAAATGCTTTTGCTATCAAAAACCCTTAAATTGCCCACCAGTAAAACACTTGAACCTCAAACAAAAAGCTCAAGATGAGTTTAATGGAAGCTTGCTAAGAGTGTTTTTTTGTCATATACATCTAAAGATCACTTTTCACCCACCAGTGGTACACTGTATGACAGCTCTCACCAAAGTTCTTGAAATTTCACAGGAAATAGATCCTAAGCCAACATTTCCTGGAAAGACAGTTCTGTGACTCGACTCCACCATTTTCAGAAAGGTTGGTTGAGAGCTTGTTCATAACCAGATCCTTTCATCTTTTCCCCTGCCTCTAGACAGCTGCCAGTGGCTTGGAATTCATAACTTGGGGATGACTAGATAACAGCAATGATACTATCTAGCCCATTGATGATGTCACAGGTAATCTCTCCTATTGCAATGGTGGAATATGCCAAAAGAAATTCTCCTCCTTACAGATAAAGTAACTGCAGAACCACTGAGCTTCTCTCCATGAATGCAATTACTGAAGTTAAACCATTTTGCTTGAGAACTGAAGCTGGCTTAGCATCAAAGATGATGGTAGAAGGCTGACGTAGTCTCTGCATGTTGTTCTAACAGACCATGTACCTCAGAGGAGGGCATACATCCAAAACTCTGAGATTTAAAAATGTTCACATTTGTCCAAGGAATTACTATGTCAAATATGCCCTAGAAAGTTGACTAGCAATTAGGAATTACAACTATCACTATACAACACACTACTAGTTGTAAAATTTTCACTTTATCTGCAGACAGCAATGAATTTGTCTGCTCTATCAGGGCTAGAAAACTCCCCAAATGCACAGAACTCAGAGGAATCCCTAAATCACCAAAGTGGCTAATTCCACAAGTGAGAGAAGTTGCTATTCCGAACTCCACTGATATAAACGCACAAGACAAGAAAAATGTAACATCAAGTACTTTGTAATTAAAGCAAACCAATCAAGTTTTAGATGTTGACCTACAAAACGAAGGACAAAGAAGGTCAACAAACCACACACTAGAAAGCCATTAAAATGGCTGGATTTCCTAAAACCCCAAGCACTAGAAGAGTTCTATTAAGTAAATCTGCTATTTAAACTTTCTTTGTCATTCCTTTGCAAAGACTCTCTAGAAGAAACACACACCTTGGTGCTAGCAGTAAGGGGTATGAGAGACAACTGTGATGCTCCTGTACTCAGAAACCTTACAATCAAAACTAGGTAATGATTTAATTTTAACACTATTCAGCAACAGTCTAAGCATTAGAATTAAATTTCTTTTTACAGAACTGTTTTTCATTAGATTTTTCAGACAGGCCTATCTTTGAACCTAGCCCTACACACTTAGGATGCAAGTGAGATGGCCAGACAGGAAAGTCAAACACGCTGCCCGTGCCTACACTCTCACCCAAAGAGGTTACCTGGCATACAGCCCTGCTGTGAACAGACCCAGAGGTGTTATCAACCAGGCTGACCTGAGGATTTGCGTACCCACCCCGAACCCTAGGTACCCCATGTACTCATGGGAAAGCTGACCCATGCCTAAAGTGACAGGAAGCATCTCCTTTTTGAGCATCACTGCAATAGGTACTATTGCCATGCAGTGCTGCCATCATAGACAGCCATAGAAAATGAGTCCAAACCTCTGTCAGCAAGAGAGATCGCAGGAATCCTCCTTAGGGCGCCTCAGGCAGTATTAGTACAGTTCATCCAGCTGCTCACTTATCCAACATCAACTCAAGAGCTGTGGGGGCGGTAACTCTGGCAGAGGAAAGGCAGCAAATCGCTGGGGGAGAGTTGCATCTTCAGCCAGCACAGCTGCTTGCAAAATGAGTTATCTTGCTACATACACTCCTAGCCCCGAGGGGCCTAGTGCCTGCTGACACACAAAGACTGCTGACAACAGAGACCAGCCATCACAGCCACTTCTACACAGCAGACCACCAGCTAAAGAACTTGCCTAGGCTCTGAGAACATTCCTTTCTCTCCTGGACCAAAAGGGATCCAAAACAACCACTGCCTACCTCTTGGGAGATGGCTGCAGCTGAGCCTATCGAGACACCCGCTCTATAGCTGGGAATACATTGCCTATGTTTATAATAACCAGCTAAAATATAAACAGATTGCCTGTAACCCTGCCTGGGATCTCAGACTAGAGAGAGAGAACAGCAGCACTGAAGTTACTGCTTCTGCCATGTGCTCCCATCTCGGCTGCACATGGACTCAGGCTGTCTGCAGAGCGACTCCTGAATTACTAACTCACGGCCAACACCTGGGCACATAATGATTTGTGTGTCTGCGAAGACATGCTAATATTGTGGCTGTTCAGCCTGGAGGAGAGAAGAAGGCTGTGTGGAGACCTCATTGCAACCTTCCAGTACCTGAAGTGGGCCTACATGGAAGCCAGAGAAGGAATTTTTATCAGGAGCTGTAGTGATAGGACAGGGAGTAATGGGTTCAAACTGAAATAAAGGGAATTTTATGTTAGATGTATGAAACTAATTGTTTACTGTGAGGTTGTAAGAAACTGGAGCAAGCTGCCCAGGGTGGACACGGATGCCCCATCCATGACCGTGTTCACAGTGAGGTTGGATGTGGCAGTGAGTGACCTGGTTTGGTGGGAGATGTGCCTGCCCGTGGCAGGGGGGTTGGAGCTGGCTGATTTTTAAGGCCCTTTCCAACCCCTTGAACATTTCACGATGTTGAACTTTGAACAGGCTGCGAACTGCCACCGCTCAGGGCCCCTTACGCCGCCAGCTAAGAGGCGGAGGCAGAGACAGCAGCACCTGCTGCCCGACCGCAGTGCGGCCCTCACGGAGCAGTGACCTGCCCTGCCTGCGCGGGCTGGGCCTGTCCGCACGCAGCCCAGAGCCCCCCGAGGGAGTGAGGCCGTCGGGACCGGAGGCTCCCTCGGGAAACCCCACTGGGAGCAGCAGCGGCGGAGCACACCCGCCACTGGCACCGGCCGCCGGAAAGTTATTTATAGCTTGGCCCGGATACGCGCTGACGTCACGGAGCGCACCGCCCCCGTGCGTCAGCGTAAGGCGCACGTAATGGGAACGTGACACACGCACGGCGCGCAGGAGCTATTTATAGTCGGGAGAAGGCGGAGAGGGGAAAGGGAAAAAAAAATTAAATAAAAAAAAAAAAAAAGGAAAGAAAGGAAAGGAAAAGGCCGTTGTCGCCGTCCGCACGCGAACCCTGTGGGGGGAGGGCGTGGGCGCCGTCAGGTGACAGGGCCAGGAGCGGGGGGAGCCGCGCGTGACGGGGGCGGGGAGGCGGCGGGCGCGAGGGGATTCCCCCTCCTCCCTCTCCCCCCGACCCGGGGAAACCCTCCCCACCATGGAAAATAAAAAGTGTAAAAGTGGCGGTGCTCGGGTTTCCGGGAAGCGGAGCTGCGCCCGCCCGGGTCTGGCGGTGCCGCTCCGGAGCCGCCGCTCCTCCCGCCGCCTGCGTGGGACGAGCAGTCCCCGGCAGCTCCTGAACGCCCTGCTCCCACCGCCATGTCCCAGCGTGGCGGGAGTGGGGCTGTCCCGTGGGGCCGGCGAAGCCCACTGGGGGCAGTGACCCCGAGCAGATCCCATGCTGGGGACGCGCCGTTCCCCGGAGCCGGAGTTGTTCTCGGTGACAGTCCCGTCCCCGTCCCAGCTCCCGAAAGTTGCAAAGAGGCTTTTCGGAGTTTTTCCCTGCGCCAAGGACAGACCCGAAAGGGATCTGGAGTTTCTCCTACGAAGAGAGCCTGCGGGAGCTGGACCTGTTTAGTCTGGAGAAGACTGAAGAGTGGCTCTCACTAACGCACGTAAATAACTCCAGGGCGGGTGACAAGAGCCTGGGGCCAGACTCTTTTCAGCGGTGCCCATCAGCAGGATAAGAAGCAGTAGCCATAGGCTAAATCACAAAAAGTTTCACATCAGCGTGAGGAACAACTTCCTGACACTGAGGGTGGCAGAGCGCTGGAACAGAAGGCCCGGGGAGATCGTGGAGTCTCCTTCCCTGGAGACGTTCCACACCCACCAGGACGCGTTCCAGTGTAACCTCCTCTAGGTGACCCTGCCTTGGCAGGGCCTTTGGGCTAGATGATCTCCAGCGATCCCTTCCAGGCCGGGGGCGCCCCGGGTGTCCCGGGAAGCGGCGCGGGGACACCTGCTGGCGCCGCCACCGCCGTCACGCGGCGCTCAGCCGGGCGCGCGCGTCACGGGACCGGGCGCGCGTGCCGCCGCTGTCACCTGCCCGCGCCCCGCAGGGGACAGGGCGGGCGGCAGGGAGGGAGGGAGAGCCCCGAGGAAACGGGGGAACGGAGGGTTTCACCCCCACCCCAACCCCAACCTCCGAGGCGGCCCCCGGTAAAGGGTGGGAGAAAGGGGTTAAAGCAAATAGTCCCAGCTGGCGTCCTGCGGCTGCTTTTCCTGGGAACGACCGCTTAACTTAATCCTGGCTGGGTTCCACCCCACGGCGTGGCAAAAGGCAGCGAACTCTTCGGGGAGTTGGGGAAGCGGCAGCGGCTCCGCCGGTGAAGGTTTAAAAACAAACCTGAAAGCAGCGCGTGAGCAGAAATGAGGGATTAAGGGAGTTTAGTGGAGTGTGCTGGTGTGACACAAACCCTGCGGGTAACGTGGAGCCCCCCAGAAATGTTTGGACAGCTAGAAAGAAAGGAATCGTGAAATGGTACAATTTTTAATAAAAGCCTATTTATGAACCACAGAGTAATCAGGGTTGGAAACGACCTCGGGGACCATCCAGTCCAACCTTGGACCAAGAAAGACTTTCCCGGGCACCAAGAGATATGTGCATATAGACAGAAGAAGATCCATTAAGAAGATCCATCCTAGGTGGAAAAATAGTAAATAGTAAAGGAGTTTGTTGATGAGACAATCACCAACAATTGATGGTTTTTTTGATGATGCTATAGGAAAAGAGGAAATCCAAAGACCTCCAGTGTTAGAAAGGACCCAACTGGGGGTTTCATGGTTTTGTCATTATTTAAATACCATGCTAGGAACAGGTATAATGAATGGTAAAATTGTAAAGCTTAATGATGTTACTTTTCTGTTGAAAGCATGATATTATGGCTTAATGTAAGAGCGGCAGCATGGAAAATAAAGGGAATTGTCTAAACTCTGAAGGGTAGAAACACTGAAAATTTAACTTACTACTTCATCAGCAACAAAAACAATATAACTGGGAAATATAATAGGAAAAGATATCTAATTTAGAACAGATGGCAGGAAGCTTTTTTCCCCCTTTGCATGGAACCACAACTGCGCAGAATGATCAGTGGGGAATTTTGGTAGGGTGAAAACACCACAGTTATTCTTGCACTCAGCACATGAAAGCTTTGGTGAATGGGAAGAGAAAAAGGGAATGAAATTTGCTTTTTAAATTGCCCAGAACTTCTAATTAGTTTCTATTGCCAATTTTAACTGCAACATGACAAAGCTTTTGCCTCATCATCCACAACAAATTTCTTATAGAAATACAAAACATATCCTAGTACAAAATAGGAGAATAATTCTCTTCATTAATTCTCTTGCTGTGCAACATTCTGCTTTCTTCCTGTAAGGCAGAGTATTGAGATTGACCGAAACTATGCAGGACAAGGTCTTTGCAAACACATTTGCTGGTCTTCTTCCTTGGGAACATGCAAAGGTCCTTTTACCAGAGAAACACATACAATCGTAGAATGGTTTGGGTTGGAAGGGACCTCAAAGAGCATCTAGTTTCAAGCCCCCTGCCATGATCAGGGACACCTTCCACTAGATCAGGGCCCCATCCAACCCAGCTTTGAACACTGCTCAGGGATGGCTCATCTGTGCAGCAGTGAGCACCTCCACTGATTTTCACTTCCACTTGGTGCTTCCCATTTGCCTTTGTGAAGCTCAAACACTCAGAGGAGGATTTCTTAAGCAAGCAGAAGACAAGGCATGGAATCTCTTTGCTGCCATTCTCCCCTTCATCTCTGTCATTGAGACACATAGGCTTTCTGTAACTGGATCTCTGCTCTAGGTGCCCCAGAAGCGGTGATGATTGTTCTCTAAAACTATTTCGATGTGTTTGACTTTCACTTCTTGTTACAATATTTCAAACTTTGCTCTTTGAACCACACCATCATCTCATACAGCACTCCACCTGTAAGTTTTCGTGTAGTTTTTTGCTAACACACACTGATGTTTTGCTTGTTGCTAAGCAGGGCTTACACTAAGTTAAGGACTTTTCAGTTTCTCACATCAACCCACCAGTTGGACTGGGCATGCAGAAGTTGTGAGGGGACACAGCCAGGACAGCTGATCCCAGCTGACCCAAGGGACATTCCATACCATATGGCATCATGCTGAGTACATAAAGCTGGGGGAAAGCTTGGGAACAGGCTGGGCATTGGTCAGCAGGTGGTGAGCAGTTGCACTGTGCATTGCTTGTTTTGTAAATTCTAACTAGTGGTGGTAGTGGTGGTAGTAGTAGTAGAATAAGACTTTCCCTTCCATTTCTGTGGTATAAAACTGTCTTTATGCCAACCCATTAATTTTACTTTTTTTCCCCCAATTCTCTTCTCTCTCCTGCTGGATGGGGCACATAAGCCAGTGGCTGTGTGGTGCTTAGCTACCTGCTGGGTTAAACGGCGACATCTAAGCAGCACACCTGCACTCAGTGCACTTTGCTCCTTTTGTTCCTAAGTTTGTTTTGGCACTCCTCATTCCCACTATCTCCAGAAGGCTGCACAGAGGAGCACGTGTAACACAGCTCCAGGCATGGCATTCCCAGCCCACTCTGGGCTGCAGCAGCCCCGACTTGCCAGTTTCATTCAAGTTTGGATTTCATTATTTTCACAACCCCAAAGACTGGACTCTGAGCTCATCACCCTGCTCCTGGAGTTAGGGCTGTAAGTTCAGGTGCATAGACCACAACATATAGTGCAGGGGGGTGGAAATGAAACTGATTTCATCAGCTCATTCTAGCAGCGTATTTCAGCTGATTCAGAGATGCCAGAAGGTTTAGACATGATTGAAAAAAGCTGATGCTTAAACTCTCTTAACCTGTGACATACTAGTGCCCACTTCTGATCCTTAAGATATGATAAGCTTGAAAGAAATAGTCCAAATTCTCTCAGGTAAATGATTCCTTTTTTTTATATAAGAGAAAAAAAAAAAAGGAATTGCTGCCATTGAGGGGTTTAAGGCCTTGTGCATTAGTAAGTAATAAACAATAATAGTAATTAGTTTTCATTTCTGTGCCTTTATTTCCCAAACACTCTGTTATAATTTTACAGATGGGGAAACGGAGCAGGTAGAGATAAATGAAACTGTGCAAAGGCACAAGCCAAGACAGAGACGACGCAAAAAACAGACTTGGACAGGCAGTTGCCCTGGCAGCTGGGATCTTTCACTTCTCTCCTCAAGCACCTCATCCTACTACAGCTGAAGAACTGCTATCCCTTGAGTCTTGGGAATGGGCAATTCAGACAGCACAGTAGTGACAAGACAAAGAAACAGACAGGGAAATGCTAGGAAACAGAGAAAATGCAGTCCAAGAAGAGGTAAGAAAGTAAATGAAATGCGATGCTGAAAAACATAGAAAGATCCATAGGTTTGGAAATCATTAGGAGCAAAACAAACAGGATAACCAGAAAGCCAATATAATAGAAAGCAGATGAAATTTAAAAGATCTTAGAAAAAGTAAATAAGTAACAAGTTGTTGCTTTTGAGGAGCTATCCTTTATCAACACAAAGAGAAAGTCTGCCAAAAAGGCAGTGCCCACTGAACAAGCCTAAATCATTATCTGGTATAAACTATTATTTTCTTTTACAGCTACAGAGTTGCATTTGTTTAGTATTTCATGTGGTAAGTAAATAGACTCCTTAGCAATAAAGATTGAGAATCCAGTCAAGAATTAAATGTAGAAATGAAGGGCTAAAAAGGAAGCCAGGAAAATAACTTAAAAAATAATAATTATAATTGCTATAATTTTATTAATTATGAGATAGAGAGAAAAAATATTAAATTTTGGGGGTTGTAAGCAGTCCCATGGCCTTGATCTTTTATTAAAATCCATTTCTTTGTAATAAACATTACAGTCTGTAAGATCTTTGCCTAGGATAAGATGAGCTTGAGCATTTTTCTTTCTTCCCCACTGTCGCCTTTTTCTTCAAGGGAGCACAATCAAGTAAGATTGTCCTTTTGAAAGTATGAAGGCCAACGCAAAATGTAGTTCTTTTGTATCCATTATAAGTCCAGTTTAAAGCTGCTTCATTTATTACATAATTAATGTACTTCGTTTAAGATCCCTCTGAATGCTGCTTCATCTCCTTATTTAATAATCTGCTGTGCTTGCATGTCTGAACCTTGTCTGGTCCTGGCTTCTCCCATTCCTAATCAGCTCTTATGTTGGCAGTAGGAATTATACTGTCAACAGCCCCTTTGCTTAATATGATCACAGTTCAGTCTGTGGGCTTGTCTAAAAGGCAGTCATTCTATTTGTTAATATGTGACCTCCTTTACTTTTAATTTGGATCTCCACAACCAAGGAAGAATCGTCTATTGTCTTACAAGCCAGGCAAAGTGCACAGGCTGAGTCAGTCCAGGAATATTCAAGCCTCCCCATCTGTGGTATTGCAGAATTCCAGGGCAATTCCACCAGTTGGTGGAGCTTCTGTCTGGGAAAACAGAGCTATTGTGAACAAAGCATACTGTGCATATTTCTAACATTCATAAAAGACTGGGTTTGAATCATTTGAATCTTTCTCAAAATTTCTTCCTTTGGGGCAAAAAATTTCCAATGCATGGCCACAATCCAGTTATACTCATTTGGAAAATCTGAGCATAAACCATGCAACCATGTCTTTAACTAGTTGTGAAAAGTAAAGATAAATGTTTGACTGTAAAAGTAGGACAGCAGGCTGGATTATACTGGGACTTCATTTACTGAAGACTAGGACTCAATTTTAGCAGGGCACAGCCTGCCAAATACACCACCAAAGACTAAGACAGGCCTTCCCCTCTTCCTCATCATGACCTCTATATGACAAAGGCTCCTTTCAAGCAAAGGAGGCGGAACAAGTTCCTTTTTCAGTTTGGAAACCCAGCAGTGATAAACTGGGTGTCCTGACAACCTTTTGTAGCATGCTACCTCTCATCTAGAAACGTGCTGGCCTAGTGTTATAAGGCAGCTGAGGCAGAGCTGCTGCTCTAGGCTATCAAACTCTGCTAAGTGTCATTTTGACCAGGGTCACACCCTATTTTCAAGACCTTAGTGACCTTGATCAGCACCAGAAGGTGTTATATTTATTTTGTGCACAACAGAATACCTCTGAAGGGCAGGATTCTGACTTAGACCTAAATCCAACGATGTTTTAGATGACGAGATTAAAAACTGCAGTGTTTTTTCTAGTACCCCATGCCCACAAATTCAGAAATCCAAATTAATCATTTAACCCTTCACATGATTGCAGGGTGAGGAAAGGGTACACAACAGACCAAGTTCAACACTATGATAAGGGCTGTATCCCAAATCCCATCCCTCTGGAGCAAAGAGATGTAGCTTAGGCCAGCAGGAAGTCTTAGGCTAGTAGAACCCTACCTCACCGACGAGATTTTTCAAAGACACAGCTGGAAGGAGGCAGGTGCTACTTTCTGTAGCTCTGACAATTACAGCACTCCCTAGAAACAGAAGATCTGTGATTCAGCTCCTTTCTTATCTTAAGAAGACTCAAATCCACACTGACCTTTATCTGAAAGAATGGCCTCATCACCAGGTTATTGGTTGTCTAGGAAGGTATGGAGGGGATAAAGGAACTTTAACACAGAAATCATGCTCAGTCAGGCAAGAAAGTTCTCTTAAGGCCATGGCAGTATATTTATACTATAGGTCTGTAATATAAAATAACACAAGCCCTCCTTGGAGCAGGAATGGATAGGATAGGCAGATCTCCTCCATCCTAGCAGACAGCCTGAAGCACTAGACTACAGTACTTGCACACAAACGTGAAAGTGGTTTCACCACTTCAAACAAGTGGTTGAGATACCACCCAGAATGATGCAGAGATTACAGCAATCTTCTGGGAGATGGGGAATGTAGGTTAAGTTTCCCCATTCCCATTCTTGCCTCCCTGCCCCAGACAAACTCGGTGAATCTGAATGTCCTGTTTTCTGTGCAAGTGCTGAACTACTGAGCTACTGTGTAATTTAGGTGCACCAGCCAGCTCCTCTTTGGGGTTTCCCTAGAATGGCATTTAAGTAGATGAACAGTTGTTTTCTACATTCTGGAGGAAGACAGGAAATTTTATTTTAAAAAATGCCAGGGGATACTCTTTGCATAGGAGGTTAGACTAGATGCCATTTCGATGGTACTACTGAATCTATCATTAATGCCCTGGGTTGGAATGGATCCTAAAGATAATTTAGTTCCAACCCCCCTGTCATAGGCAGGGAACCTTCCATTAGACCATGTTGCTCAGAGCCCCATCCAGCCTAGTCTTAAACACCTCCAGGGATAGGGAATTCATAACACCTCTGGGTAACCTATTCCAGTGCCTCAGCATCCTCACAGTAAAGAATTTCTTCCTAATATCTAATCTAAACCCACCCTCCTTCAGCTTAAGGCCATTCTCTCTTGTCTTATCACTGTCCAATTTAGGTGCCTCTGGATAGATGGCAGCCAGTCAGGATTTCAGAAGTTTGACTTGGGTATCCTAACCCTAAAAACAGTGACATTTCATTGCCTTGGCCCCAGAAATCTGCAGCCTAAAGACTGGCCCTGGTCTTGGGGAAGCCAAGTAAATTCTGATGAGTTGTCATCAAGTTATTTGGCCATAAATGCAAGCATGTGTGGGTACTGGAAGTGAATCCCTCATCCTCTTCACACTGTCTGCTCCCACTGTAACCTTCGGTCTCCCCAGTTCTGGCAGCACCCAGCAAACATCCCTCAACAACCTTCCCCACTTCCTTGAACTTTATTTCACCCAAGGCTTCCTTCATACTGCTGCAGGCTTCCTCCCGTTGTTGCAGTGCCTGGTTTTATTATTCCGAGTTATCCAATAAGCCCTGGGAATGACATCGTTCCGGCCCTCTCTCCTGCACCGCCGCCTCCAGCGAATCAAGCTGTGTACACACCAGTTAGACAATTTGCCTACTGTTGTTCCTGTCCCCTTATCTCTCCCCCCGCCCCCGCCTCGGTGTTTATGCTTAATGGATTGGGAGTTCCTTACGCGATGAACTTCCTTTTCGCCTCATGGGAAGCACACAGAGTATAGTGAGTGACCTCTCATGTCATAAATAACTGCAGGACAGCAGACAGCAGACCGTGCTCTCCCTAGAGGGAACCACTGCCTCGGGTCGGTCGGTGAGCAAGTGCCCGGCTCCCTGCACAGCATCCCGCATCTGCCCGAAGTACATAGCGCACTCAGTGCCACTTTCTAATCATTTTCTCCAAACATCCCATTTCCTGTTCTTTAAATAGCGCCTCAAAGATTATTTTAAAGGCTTTCAAAACACTCTTGCCGCCGGTTTTGGGTTTGGAGTGGGTTTTGTTGGTTGGGTTTTTTTTTTTAGCTTTCTTGCATGACGATATTTTCACGTCGTGGGAGACAGGAACAGCTCGAGGAAGCTGCGAAGTTGCACGGAGTACCCGGGGGAGGAAAGGCGGGGGGGGCAATACGGTTTCTAGGACAGTCCACCTGGCACCGACGTTTTGCTCTTGCACACGCTTTCAGTGCGGAGCTGCGAGTTTCGGGATGACTCTGGAACTTTGTACCCCTCTCGGGGGTAGCCCGCCCGGAGCGGGGCGAGGGACCCGGAGGAGGGCGGCGGCGCTCCGCGGAGTCCCTTTCCCAGCAGAGAGGCCGAGATGCAAAGGAGAAATGACAGCATGGAAAACGAGTATTTTTATCGGGGCCAGTGCCCGGGGTGAGGGGTGGGCGGAAAGTGCCACCCTCTCTCTGTCTCTCCTCCCTTGCCCTCAGCCGCCCACGCCGGCAGCGGCATCAAAGGGAATCTCCCTTGTCGCGCCGTGTCAGCACCGGGGTTGTGCGCACCGGCCCGTCATGGCATTTTCGCTTCTCCCGGCGCTTACTCAACAGGCGGGAGGGGAGGGAGGGCTGGTTTGGAGGGGGGGCGGGGGAAGGACTCCCAACCAGCGCCGCTTCTGCCATGAGGTCACCGCGGCGCTATGCGCTGTGCCCGCCGCCGCCCCTGCTCCGCTCCGTTGCGTCAGGCAGGGGGTATCCCCGCCGCGGCGGACCGAGCGGGGCATCCCCGCCGCGGAAACACCCGCGCTGCTACGCGCGTCCCTGGCCGGCGGGCCGGGGGGGTGATCCTGCCTCCATCCCCTCCCCCGCCTCCGCACCGCCAAGCCCCCGCGCAGGGGGCGCTCGGCCGCGGCTCGGGAATGTCAGCAGTGGTTCGCCGGGGGCCGTGCAGGGATGGCGTGCGATGCGATGCGGAGGGAAGGCAGCGCGCCGCACCGAGGGAATCGCACCGAGCCGGCCACGCGGAGGGGGAACTCCAGCCACAGTCACCAAGAGACTTTGTTTTTTTTTTTAGGAGGAAGCCGGGTCTGGCACCCCCCGCCAGCGTGCGGCTGCGGCTTTCCCCCTCCCCCCCCGCCCCACCGTGAGGGCCACCGGGAGGATGGGTGTGCGCGCCGGGGTCCCCGTGCGCTGCCCCGCACTCCACCCCCTGCGCAGAGGAAGCCGGGCGGGGGCGTGGCCCCACGACAATGGGACTCGCCGGCGCTATAAATACCCGCCCGCATCTATATTTGGTTTGGCCGGATCACAACCGGGGGGGCCGGGAGGGGGGGGTGTCCCAAAAATAGCCCCGCGCTCCCGCCCGCCGCCGCTGCCGCCGCTCAATGGGCTCCGGCCCCGCCCCCTCCCTCGCGCGCGATCCCGAGCGCCTCGCGCGGGGCCCGGCGGGGCTAAATTTAGCAACGCCGCTTGCGTCAATGACGCGGCCGCCGTGCGTCAGCTCCGCCGCGCCCCGCCCCTCGGAACGGGGCCCGCCGCGTCCTGTGCGTGGATTGGCCGCGGCGGCGGCACGAGGGCGGTGACGTGGGGGCGCGGGCTGGCCCCCGCCGGGGGCCGGCGGCGTCCGGAGGGGAAGCGCGGCCGCTCGGGGAGCCCGGCGGGTTCCCCCGCGGGGGGAGCGGGGTCTGGCAGCGCCGCGGCCCCGGAGGGAGGGAGGGAGCGAGGGAGGGAGCGGGGGACGCCCCGGCGCCCGGGGGAAAACGGCGCGCACCGCCTCGGGAAGGGGATCCCGGGCTCGGACGTGGCCGTCCTGCCGCCGGTCCGCGGCTTCCGCCGAGCTTTGCGCCAGCCCCGGCTTTGCCTCCCCGGGAGGGAGCACGCTCCGCGGCTGTGCCGGCGGTGGGATGGTGGAGCGAGAGGCAAAGCGAAAGTGCCGCCGCTGCCGCCGGTCCCTCCTCCTCGGGGCAACAGGCGCCTCGTCCGCCTCGGCTCCCGTCCGTCGGGAGGACTCTCTTGGCGGAGCCCCTCTGTGCGAAGCACAAGCGCAGCACCGGCCCTCACGGCTGCAGTGACAGTCGCGAACGGGCCGCCGCCGGTGGATGTAAACACGGCACCGGGCACGGCGGCGGGCGGCTGCTGCCAGCGGAGACAGCGGGGGAGTCGTCCGCCGCCAGTCCGGTGCCCCAGGCGGACACACGGACACCGAAAGACACACGGACACAGTCACAAGCAGGCGGCAGCTCGGACGCTTCTCGGGGCCGCTAGCACTTGTGCCGGCTCTGTGAGCGGCACCACCCGCAACCTGCTCCTTGCTCCTGCGCACTGGAAAGTTTCGAAAGAAAAGAAAAAGAGAGTGAAAAAAAGAAAAAAAAGGGAAAAAAGGAAAAACAAAAAGTTGGAGAAGAGAAAATTATTCGGAAAAAAAATTAAAAAGCAAAAAGAAAAAACGTTTTAAAAAATGAAAAATAAAAAAGTGAAAGAAACCTTTATTAATTAATCCTAAAAGTTCCACTGAGTAACTGAGCAAAGTTCTTTTCATTTGAGCCACTTCAGTAAAGATATAATAATTTTGCAATTATCACTATTTCAATAATAATAATTATTGTTAATATTATTATTATCAGCTTTGGGAGCGACTCGCCAGGCTGTGGCGGGCAGGCGGCCCCGAGGCGGCCGGCCGTGCCGTCCCGTCCCGCTGCCGGCGGCTCAGCACGGCTCTGCCGGAGCTCCGCACTGCTCCGCGCCTCTCTCTCGGCTGTGCGCGGCTGTGCACAGCTCAGCTCGGCGCGGTGCGGCGGGAGCGCGGCGCACACACTGGGGCGGGGGGGGGGGGGTCAGTAGCGTCAGGCTCCCATGGCGTCACTATTGACGTTTCGCATTCCAGCCGCTCTATGGAGAGGCCGCTAGGGCTCCTCTCACATAAATGACGTTCAGAGAGAGGGAGCGGGAGAGCAGCGCAGAGAGGCGCCTCCGTCCCCTCTCTCCGGCGCAGGCACACGCGCACCCCGGGGCACTCGCACCGGGACGCGGGCACAGGTCCCGGCCCGGCTCCCGCCGCACACACACACAAAGGCACATCGCGGCGGCGGCCGCCGCTCGGCATCCCTCGCCCGCCCGCCTGCTCACTCCCTCCCTTCGCCCGGGGACGGGCTCCTGGCTCCTCAGGCTTTTTCAATCCTTTTCCATGCCTCGGGATAACGCACCCTCTGGACCTGCAGCTACCCGGAGTCTGAGGGATTTTGTGTCTCGGGTCCTGCCGCTGGACAGCGCCTACACACGCCTTTAAGGAAGCGAGCACCTATAAACTAGATGTAAAGACGGAACCTCCACAGCAACCGAGTACGTATGCGAGTGAACGGGAGCGGCTGAGGGAGAGGGACAGCGCGGCGTGTCCCCACTCCGTGAAAGTTGCGCCGCCGGGGTAGAGATGCTGGGGAGATGCCGGCGGCGAGCGATGCGGCTCAGCCGACGCGCTGCCGTGCCGGGCTCTCGCTGAAACTTTTCCCTCACCTTCCCCCCCTCCTCCCCCATCCTCCCCGTGGATGTTCAATTGCCGCTCGTCTTGCGAGCGTCCCTGCCGTCTCGGCAACTCCTGCCGTGCGCGGGGCACTGCTGCTCCTCGCAAACGGGAGGGCTGTGGTTGAGCGGAGCGGGAGCCGGAGGTACTAAGGTATTTCTGCTAGTTGTTGTCATGGAAATGATGCTGCCGGCGGCGGCGGGGAGTTTACAGCGCCGGTGATGAATGGCAGCAATTTGTCTCCCTCCTTTAGCCGCGCTTGGGAAATAGGTGGTCCTGTTTGCACAAGTTCAGCTGTCTAATAGGGACGGCGAGGCAGGTTGAGCTCATCTCACTTTGGGAGAGAGCAGCCCCCCTCGGCAGCCCAAAGAGCTCGCCCGAGAGGTAATTGCTGGAATGTGACATATTGTATTGAAATGAGACGGGATGTTTGCACGGCACGTCTGCCCGGCATCTGCTCCTCGGAAATGTGCACTTTTCCCTTCGGAGGTCAGAAGTGGTAACGAGGGGCCGCGGTGCCCCGGCACGGGCGGTACCGTGCGGGGAGGCTGGGCTGCGCCGCCGCTGCCCCGCTCCCTGCCCCCGCGGCGCCTCTCGCCTTTGCCTTCTCGCCTTAATAGCTGCGAAAGAAGTTTCAGTCTTGGAAAGAGGCGAGAAAGCGCGGGCGTTGGGTTGTGATATTATGTAGAGGGACAGTTATCGGGACAGCATTATCGCGATAGCCTGTCCCGGGCGGAGATGCCGCTCACCTTAGCGCGGCTAGTTAAGAACGCTGTTACTTAACTTGCAATTTTTGGATACGATGGGATCCGTGAGAGGATATTTCCCAGGGAAAGGGCGTAAAACACTGTTTTATGTAGGGGGATTAGTGTGTTGGGATAGGATTTTTTTTCTCCAGGAAAAAAAAGTTTGGGAATGAATCGCTAACTTTTATCCAAGCCGCTTCACTCGATTACATTCTTCGCCCTATTTTTCTCTCCTCCGTGGAGACCGTTGTATGCTGGAGTCAAGCCCCGGTAAAAAACAATGGACTAAACCAGACCAGACGGTTTCTTCGGAGGTGAATCTCACGCGATCTCGTGGATATTTGCTGGAGTGACCGTGCGGCTCGGGGCGATCCCTCCCACTCCCCCCCCAAAAAAAAATCGCCAGCTAACCGGCGGTGGAAATCCAGCACGAAACTTTTTAATTGAATGGAGCTTCCCCCTCCGCAGTCCCTCCCGGGTAAATGAAGGTTTCGAAACTCGCCTGAAGAAGTCACAATCACAATGGAGTGTTTCACGGTTTCCTCCTCGTATTACAGGGTGGGGAGGGGTGTCACTCGGGGCTGAATGTAAAGTGCACGGAGGAAGAAAAGAGCTTTGACAAGGGTAGTTATTTCCTCCTAATTTACAGCCCTTACGGCCCTGCGCTCCTGGCTCGGGCGGCGGCAGCCCGGAGGGGTGCTGCGTGGTTAAAAGCGCAGCGAGTGTCTCTAGGTAACCGGCGGCTCGGGGGGGCAGAGAGGAGCCCTAGGGCGCTGCGCGCCGAGCGGGAAACCGCCTCTTAGGAGCTCGCAAGGGAACAAAACCCTCGGGAGAGAAAGGGATGAGCTGACAGGCACTTAACACCCCAGGTGCTGGCGGGGGGTCAAAGGCGAGGGGCGCGGGGAAGGCAAAAGAAAGACGAGGAGCGGGAGAAAGAGTTGCCGGGGAGCGGCTTCCGTGGGCAGGGGCCGGCGCGGCCGAGCATCCCCCGCGCTGCCGCGGAGCCCGGCTGGCAGCGCCCAGAGGGTCGGGGGAGGCGGCTGGGCTGCGCTCCCTCCCCCGCGCCGGCGATGATGGGCCCGGAGACACCGCACAGGGTTAGCCGGGCCGGCAGGACACCCCTCGAATCTGGCCGGTACCTTGCATAGAAACTCCCAGCCTGCTTTTCCCCTGTCTCTGCATCCCGAAAAGAGAAAGTTCTCACGGGGAAGTGGACGCTCGTGGATGCTGTCCCGCTTGTTGTAGTCACCCCGCCCGGAGTTCTCCCCTTGCCTTCCCCAGGCTCCTCTCCCGGCGAACAAACCGGCGGCTCCGTTGTCCCAGCCCGGTGCTCTCTTGCCTTTTGTGCGATGAGGGAGCGGGAGCCGGCAGGAATGCGCTCCCCGGCCGGCTCCCCCTTCCCACCCGCGGGGCGAGGCGGGGGGTTGGCGGGCGAGCGCGGGGGACGATGCCCCCACGTCCCCCCGAGGCGCCGCGCCGGGGGGAGGCGGGGGGCTCCCCTCCGCCCCGCCGGGCACCGCCGCCCCTGACTGTGCCTTGTCTCCCGCCGCCGGCGGACAGAGCCCGGGTCGGAAGAGCGCCCCCCGCCCAGGCCAGGCCCCGGGCCCGCCTCCGCAGAGAGGTCCCAGCCGGCACCCACCCCGCCGCCGCCGCCGCCCGCCGCCGCCTCCGTCCGCACCTCCAGCCCCACCATTCAGCGCGCAAGATACCCACCAGGTAAGCTGCCGCTCCGGGAGAAGGGCAGGAGGACGAGGAGAGGGGTGCGGGAGGTCCTGGCGCGGCCCCTACCCTTCCCAAATCCCTTTGGCATCATCGGCCCCCGACGTCCCGGGGAGTTGAAATCCCAAACGGATCAGAGCAGCGCGTGCCTTTCGCAGCGCTTTTGGCGATGCCGTGCCTGGGCACACGGGCTTGCGAGCCCCTCGCCAAAGACGTGCCAGATTCAAGGGGGAGCTGGTTGGGGGTGCTAGTGTCCCTGTGAGGCGCCCGGCTTGCCTGGCGTTCAACTGGGCATCCTTTACCTGACGTTCTCGCAAAGAAAGCAGAACACCATGGTAATAGCTCCTAATATCCCTGCTCCGATGCTTTTCGCCATTCATTTAGGTTTTGATGACAGGTTGCTCGTTAATGCACCTCCCGTGGGTTCTTTTCTTTTCTTGTTTTAATATTGTTGGGTAAAGAAAAAATGCCAGGTTATTTACTTGGCAGGGGAATTAATACTGGTGCCCTAAGTGGAAAAGTAGGGGTTAGACTTAGACAAGTGCGCTGGCAAAAGGCGAGGTAGGAGGAGTCCCACAGAGCCAGGAGAGACCAGACCTTTAGGTTAGGGATATTTTTTCAGTCCTCCGGTCAGAGTTATTTTAGACTTCTGTTTTTCTACTCCACTTTGCACAGAATTCAGTGGCATGACACTGTTATGCTCAGAAAAATGCAGGAAAAAAGGGCATAATGATCTGTTCCCTTGAACTCCTGCTCATTTTCTGAGCTAGCAAAAAAGCATTTTTCCTTCATAGAGCTGTGTATCAACACGTCCAGTTGTGACATTAGATGTGAAATCACTCTGTTGTGTTCCTCTGTCAGTTCTCAGTGGAGGTGTGTGGAAAGAATTTCTTTCCCTTTTTATTTGATTAAGCACCGATCACTATGTTTTAACAGCCAGTCCTTAAACTAACAAATGATAATGATACGACTTGCCAGGAAATGTGTGTGCATGGAATGGCATGGACAGAAATTGACAGGAAAAAAAAGGGAACAGCAGAATAATACATAAATAACATTGGGAGGCAAGGCTTAGGGGGGAGGGTTGTCCTGCCTCCTTCTTCAAGCTTTTGGCATTTAAGGCAAAGAAGGTCCTCATTTCAGGAAACAGCACTATTTTTTTTCTCAGATTTTAGTGTTTTCTCGAGAAGAACAAAGATGTGAATGGTTTGTGGCAGCGTGATAATTCAAATTTGGTGCTTAGTTTAAATATGTTTATCTGTAAAGCAGGCAGGAAAGAATTAAAAGTTGATTTAACACAAATTATTTGGATTCCTGCATGCCAGGAGTGAATATTTTAAAATTGTAAGTGAAAAGAGTTCTTAAAATAATGAGGAAAACCTCATTATTTCCAAGGCAGTTTTTTTTTTTTTTTTAACATGAATTATTTCTCAAGTGCTTCTGGAATATAAATTACCATGATTAAGAAGAGATGAACTGTACTTAATTTCGATATACATTTTATCTGTATTTACTTTTCTCTTTATGAGAAAATTTATACAAATTGATGCATTTTTTCCTCTGCTGTGGAACCAAAATACACCACACACTTTTAGTTTGAGTTGCAAATATTGGTCTAGAATCTCACAATGTTTAGTCAGGCAAACCTCAGTGAATTGCAGAATCGGGTCTATTACTTCCTGTGACCAGCAAATTACATGGCAGACTAGTAGGAAATGTAAAAGTAAATAACAATCAGATCTTTTTAGCCAGGCACTGTGTTGCTTTGACCATCCCAGCTATTAGTGAACCACATTAAGTTTCATGACTAATGAATAAAACCAACTGTATTACTGGCCTCAACCTTGCTTTCCCATAAAAAGAGAAACGCCACATCTTTTATCCTACATTTTTGCAAATTGAAGGGGATGTTGTACCCTCCACTTTTTAAAGGAGAACATTCTACCAAAGATAAGCCTTATCTACCAAAGATAAGCCTTAAAACTAATAATGAAACAGCAACCTTAAATTATTAGCTGACCAGAAATATTCTTCAAAGGTCCAGAGCTGAGTAAGCAAAATTGATGTTTGCAAGTCCTGAGTAGAAAACCTTGTGATTTGAGTAATTTCTCTGACATGCGCTGCAGATGCTGCTTCTTTTAAAATAAATATAATTTTTAATATTATGCATTTGAGAACCGTTTACCCTTCGTGAAAATTTTATGGCATGATTGCATGCATACAGAGGTAGATTTAGAGTCATAAACTGTTCTTATTGTGCTTATCTAATTCTCATTGACACCTACATATATTAAGCAGCAGATGTAGGGCAGGTTGAGATGGATTCTTCTCTCACTGGCACTGGTATAATATAAGCTGGTGAGTTTCTCCCTTGACTAGATGAGAGCAGACTCCTAGTACTGAATGCTTAGTCGGTCCCTGGTGCATATTTCTTGTTGAAAGCAAAAGGCTCGAGGCTAATTTAAAATGTCCGAATGGGAGTTGGGTGCCTATCTGAGCTCTAGGAAAGCTTCTAGGAAGGAAGTTTGTGATGGCCTGGGCCGCAGGAGGCTGGTGCCCTGGGCCTGTTGCTGACGTGCCCCTTTGCCCTTGCAGATATGCCCTGTGTGCAAGCGCAGTATAGTCCTTCACCGCCTGGTTCGAATTATGCATCCCAGACCTACGCCTATGGCTCGGAGTACAGCTCAGACATCATGAACCCTGACTATGCCAAGCTGACCATGGACCTGAGCAGTACCGAAATCACTGCCACTGCCACCACCTCCCTTCCCAGCTTCAGCACCTTTATGGAGGGTTACTCTGGCAGCTACGAGCTCAAGCCTTCCTGCCTCTACCAAATGCAAACTGCCTCCTCTGGCCAGAGGCCCCTCATAAAGATGGAAGACACCCGGCTGTCCCCATACCAGCCCTCACTGCCCCCGTCTACAGATGAGGGGATGCCCAGCACTTCCATGTACTTCAAGCAATCGCCACCCTCCACGCCCACCACGCCCGGCTTCCCTGCTCACCAGGGCCTGTGGGATGAGTCCCCGCTGCAGCCCACGCAGACCTGCCTGCCTCCCGGGCACCTGATGGACGCCGCCCCCATGAAGACCGTGCCTCCGCGCTTCCCTCTCTTCCACTTCAAGCACTCGCCTCCGCACACGCCGTCCGCGGCCGCCCACATGTGCTACGACCCGGCCTCGCTGAGCCTGCCCCTGGGCTCCGACAGGCCCGCCGCCAGCCAGGCTCCCATGGAGGGCCATTCCTACGGGCTTCACCTGGCCAAAAGACCAGCCACCTTAGCCTTCTCACCGCTCGGCCTCAACGCAGCCACCTCCAGCCTGATGGGCGAGAGCAGCGGCAGCGGCAGCAGCGGCCTCCCGTCTCCTCCCAGCCGGAGCTCTTCGTCCGGGGAAGGCACCTGCGCTGTGTGTGGAGATAATGCCGCCTGCCAGCACTACGGGGTGCGGACATGCGAGGGCTGCAAGGGCTTCTTCAAGGTGAGAGATCCGCGCTCTGCTCCCCTCCCTGCTCGATCCCACCTCACTTCCCACCCTCTCTGTCCTCACGTGCTCCTGGCCCCGACCTGGGGCTTCAGGGACATCGTGTGCTGAAACTCAGGCCCCCACAGCAGGGTGGGAGGGACGCCCAAAGTTTTTGAAGGTCAGGGAAAGCCCTGTGTAGATAAAAGGATCAGCCAGTCTCTGCTGAGAAGACGCCATGGCGGTGATCTGGGGGAACCACCTCTGGTCTGCCAGCGCTCCTCAATGAAACGTAGGTCACCCCAGTTTAAGCTATAAACGGCATTTATTCTCTCTTGAAACTCATCAGGAGTACATTCAGCCTGGGTTTTACTCAGTCACCAATTCTAATTATACTTTGTTTTTAGGTGAGAAAAGAAACCCTGAAATCATAAAGTCCACTTAATATTTTAGGTGGTGGCAGCGGTGCCCTTTGTTGTCCAGGGAAAGCTGGCATGAGGAGGAATGCAGGGTGGTCAGCACTGGGAAGAAGCTGTTTTCACTCATGGGACAAACCCAAGTAGTCCTAGTCACTTTTGGTTGCTGCCTTGTCATTCCCCTTCAGCTCAGGAGCCCGGGCAGTCCTTCCCAGGGGAAAGCTGCCTGCAGAGCAGTGACTAAGCACTGCACAGGGTCCCGGTGCCTGCCCTGCAATGAAGGCAGCTCTGCAGCTGAGTAGCAACACAAATAACTTACACACAGCAGTTTCTCAGCTGGAATTTTGCGCTTATATTTTCAAGAGTTGAATATACTCCTTATATCTTAGGTTGGGGTGTTTTGTAATTTCCTTTCAACGGAGTCTGAAGGTCCAGATTCCAGTATTAATTTCAGAAATAGCTTGTTTAAGGGAAGAGCTTGTAATTGACTTTTGGTAGGATAGGTCTGCGCAGAAAGTTTAAGATTTGAAACATTTGGGGTTGATTTTGTATATTTCCTCCTGCTAAGATAGCAGTTATGCCCCTATTGTGGTAAAAGATATAATGGGAACAAAAACAATCTCAGAATATTTGGGGGGGGGCTTACAACATTTTTTTATTGTAGGTAGAGTTGTCAGTATTACTTAATAATAATATTTTCACCATGTGGTAACATACACATCTCCTATAAAACTAATTTGTTATTTAAATATAACTAGAAAAGGGAACACAAATAACATGGAAATAGCAGCTCTCTTTATCCCAAACCTGCCCCTGTGGAAATCAATAGCATATCCTTGAGTTGCAACAGTACCTTATTCTGCAAAATTAAACTGTTTTCAGCTCAAATCACAATGAACAATATTTGCTGTATCTCATATATTCAGTACATTGAGGCTGTTATTTGATAACAAACACAAATTATGGTATAAATTTTATCCATTAATTTAATTGCAGTTAAAGATTTAATATTGAATGTCGAGTTGATCAATTTGTTCCTGGTGTCTTTTCTAGTAGTACCTTTTTGAATGTTATTTATTGATGTATCTTTGATTTTAAGTATGGCAGCATGATATGTTTT
Source organism: Molothrus ater (assembly GCF_012460135.2). NCBI lineage: Eukaryota > Metazoa > Chordata > Aves > Passeriformes > Icteridae > Molothrus > Molothrus ater. The sequence goes on along the minus strand of NC_050478.2, from coordinate 92,548,016 downwards.
TGCATTGATATTTGTTACATTCTTGCAAAGCTTACCAGGTTTCTATACATTTGAATTTTGCTTTATTTTTTTCAACATGACTTTAGAGTTAATTAAATTTACATAACTATGTCATCATTCTGTCCTTTTTCCTCAGGTCAGGTTAACTTTCCCAGAGTATTTAGCCAAACATATTTTGTTGGGGTTACTGGTGTTTTTATTTTTCTCCCTGATGATTTTAATGGCTAACCAAACCAGTTATTGTGGTATTTGACTAACAATAGTGATAGCAAGAGAAGTACATTGCAGATCATTTTGATTTTATTTTAATAAGGCCAGCAATAATCAAGGGAATGAACCAAGTAGAAAATTGTTCCCAAAGGGATATTAAAAGCGGAGATAATCTAATCCCCAAAGGTAGATGTGATGACCTGGTAATTTCAGATATGATTTTATCATTCAAAGTTGCCTGTCTCCAGAGACTTGCTTCAGAAAAATCCTGGATGATTTTCATTGTCAGCAGCTAGCACTAATAAAATTGTTTTTCCTGCAGGCTAGTGTGTTAGGAAATTAATTTTATCTAATTATATGAATTGCACTGTCACTTTTCATGTTGTAATTAAAACACATTTTGTCAGGTTCTAAGCTGCTCAAGAAACAATCAGTTTACTATTTTTGTGTTGCATTTTCGCAGAGAACAGTTCAGAAAAATGCAAAATATGTTTGTCTGGCAAATAAAAACTGCCCAGTGGACAAGAGACGTCGTAACAGATGCCAATACTGCCGGTTCCAGAAGTGTCTCAGTGTCGGCATGGTTAAAGAAGGTAAGGACTCTGGCTATTTATGATCCCAGAAAACTAAAATATTATGTTTTATGAATCTGTGTCTTTGTGTGTGTGTGTGTGTGAGTGTGTGAGCAAGCATGGATGTCTCTACAATAAACTTGACAGTGATGAGATTCGTAACTTACCCCAAAATATGTGCATTTATGTAATAATGTATTGATTTTGTGCTTTTCACCCCTATTATCATATTTAGACTATAGACCCCAGAGTTCAAGAACAGCAAGGTCACAAGAGGATAATTTGACAGTGGCCAAAATGTCTCCTTTATTAACTTTGAACATTGCTCGATAATGCTGTTGGCTTCCCCTTGTTCTCTCACTGGGGGCTGCTCTGGACTGTGTGCATTTTGACATAGGATCTCGTTTCATTCCCATAAGCTGATTGTAAATTTGCAATTAATTTAAATGGAAACAGGATCAACTCATTAGTCCCAATTCTGCAAATATTTAAGCATGTGAGTAATATTGTGTGAGCAGTCCCATTGCAAATACTGACATGGATAATATAACCTATATAGTGTGACCGTGTTTTTTCAAATGCTTCAAGAAAGCTAAAATTACTTTGAATGAATGCCTCTGCCATTTAAAAGGGACACTGCTAGTAGAAACACTAAAATCTGTGTTTCACATTCAGCTTGTTTTCAGCAGTGGAGTGTCACGGGCACGCGTGCAGGGGCACACTGACATGCTGCAAACAAAGCATGGACACAAGGAACACAGCTGGGCTCTCACTAAGCAGCTACATTGCTGCTTACGATCGTAGGTCTGACACAGTTCTGGTGCCATTTGTGTTCCTTTGCAATCAAAGGCATCAAGAGCACATGCTGAAACTGGAGAACACTTATTTTTACTGGTCTGGCCACCATAAGGAAAGCAAGGTGTTCATTCTGATCCATCATTTGCTGGTACCTTCACAACTGATTCCCTTGGGATTTTTTTTCACCTAGTTGTCCGTACCGACAGCCTGAAAGGGAGAAGAGGTCGGCTGCCTTCCAAACCAAAGAGCCCCTTACAGCAAGAACCCTCTCAGCCCTCCCCGCCCTCTCCTCCCATCAGCATGATGAATGCCCTCGTTCGAGCTTTAACCGACTCCACGCCCAGGGAGCTGGACTATTCAAGAGTATGTCTCACTTTCCTTTCCCTGTTTGCTTTCCGCACAGAAATGATTTGCGAGCTGCATTTCTCCTTACCAGCTGCTTTGCCAAAATGAAATTAAGTGTGAAATTTGGAAGAGGGTAGAAATCGGTCCAGCCAGCCGTTGTCTTTTCGTGATAGGTGGACAATGAGAGGAAAGGAAGTGCAGTAGATATTAGTATTAGTAACTATTCATTGTGAGGATCTCAATCACAAAATGATCTAATAATCTGCAGTATATTCAGTGGCTGAGTTAAAGAAAGAAATTGATGGATAAATAGAGCATTCTTCTTGCAAAAAGGCTGTGCCAAAACACAATCAATTATGATGTCATTGATTAACCAGGAGCAGTACTTGTATGTCCAATATCTTAACTTCTGTTTCCTGAAGGCTAAAATTTAATAGCACTTCCCTAATATTCAGATAGAATGGTTGCAGAGTATGACACTGGATGGATAGGACCATTCCTGTTGAAATCAACAGGAATTTTGCCATTATTTAAATGGGAATAGGGTATGCTTTGGATACCCAGCCTAAATATTCCTTCAGTAAAACTCACATTTTTAAAACAAGCCTGGTAAAACTAAAATTCTGAAAAATCAGCAAAGCTTTACCAAAGATCATATATTTTTGTAACCTTGTTCTTTAACATAGCATAGTCGCAATTTAAACATTCATGGAATATTCTGAAAGCTGATAAAAAAGTTCTGTAGTTATTAAAATACAGCATTGAAATGGCTTGTTAAATACAATTTTTAGGCAGGTTGATATAGGATAAGAAAAAAACTACAGCTACGGAAAAACAGGATCAAATTTTTCCCCTTAAAGAAATATGATTAAATTTGAGATTGTTAAAAATAGCAGCTGTACTCAGACAATAACTCCACTGGCCATTTATCACTTGTTGCTAAGTAATATTTAATCCTCAAGCATATTTACTGCAATTACATAAAAATTACGTTATGCTATTTTAGACTGTACTTATATATATAATTTAGCAATTTAAAGCATGCTGTAACATATTTTCTTCAAACTAATCTGGAAGTATTAAATAATATTATTTTTCAAGTGATTATCAAGAATTTAGCTGTTCAGTGTCTGACAACCTACTATAGGGAGAATGCATTAGCCATATCTATATGTACCTTAACTTACCCAGAATGTCTCAGGGATCATTCTACAAATACCAAGGTGTGTGACGAGCTGTTCTCTTTGATAGAAATCTGCTGGGTTTCACAGAATTGCAGGAGTCTAGGGGCCATACTTTGTATTTATTTATTGATATCAAGTTCTTTTGCATTTACAGAAAACTGAACAAAAATTATGTACTTGTATGTGACTTTTTTCTTTGTCCTGCAGTAATTATTTCTCTTTTAATGAAAACAATCCACAGATTTGATTGTTGAACAATTCTGTTGGACTTTACAGAGAGCATATGATTGACAGTAAATTAATTTAGTCTTGGTAGCTAAAAGATTAAGTATGATTATCTGTTAGGACATATTAATATCTAAGTTTTTCTTTACACTAAAATATATTATAGTGTGTTATGACTGGCGGTACTGAAATGACAAAAACATTCTGCAAGAAATAAGTAGATTCTTATGTTTTTCATAGACCCTTATACTTTGAAAAGTTAGGGGAAGTCAAAAACAAATGCTGTGTAAAGAGCAAGATTAACTGTATTTAATGAATTTAATGAAACATATCATAAACACACTGCAATGCTAAAATATTCCTATGAAGAATAATCCTGTACCTGTAGAGATTAATTTAGGGCACGTTCAGCTAGGCTGTGACCCTGCTGGGCACCACAAATGGGCAGATCTGGAAATCTGGCTTTGGAGTCAGCCCTGACACTTCTGCAGATACGACTTTAATGTTTAGCCTGGTCTTCGTGTTTACAAGCTGTAGTATCTTGACCGTCTTAAAACTACTGATAAAAGTTTTGGAGAAAAGCGTGTATCCTTTCCCTCCAGAAAATCCTGTAGAGACACACACTCACAGAGCAACCCAGGAAAAAAACAAAACCAAAAATAAATTACATAAGCTACAGACTCTACACCAAAACATTGGAAACAGTTCTGTTCAGAACATGGCCGCTTTTCATCTCAGCACTGGTTTTAACTTACCAGTCCACAGCTGTGGTATATTTAGGTACTTGGTTTCAAAAGGCAATTGCCAAGGGCTGTAGTCTGGTCTCACACCTGTTTACTGGTACAATTCCCTGAGTTTATGCTTTTAAGGAAGTGAGATGAGAAACAGACCCTTGCCATTCTTATTCATGCAGAGTGGGCACCAATGTAAATATAAATGTTGCCTTTTCAGAAGGGGAGTGCAGCATTTGGGCAATAATCCCCCCCTTCCTGGGCCACAAAATTAAGCACATATCATGACTTTTGGAAAAATGAGTGTAGGCTTTCTTCTGTGCAGAGAGGTTATTGTTAGGCTTTTGCAGCTGTAGCCATTGATGAAGGACCGCTGAAAGCAGGCAAGGGGCAGAGCTAAGTTGTGCTATCGGGCTTCCCAACCTCAGGCTTTCCAAATCTCTTCAGATAAAACATACAAATTAATGTTGCTTGCTACACATGCAACCCCCTCCTTAAGTAACAGTCATATTTCATTTAATTCCCAAAGGAGCTCCAAGGAAGGCAGGGGGGCAGAGCTTTGTCTTTTGTCTTTCTCCCAGTTTGCCTCTAGTTTGCATAGGGCAGGTTTAGAAATGCAGATCAGAGGGAGCCCTTCCATCCTGTGACGCCTCCTGACCAAGGGCAGGATTGCCAGCTGTCTTGGTCACAAGTTAGGTCAAATATCACTTCTTCTCCATGAAATAATCATGGAAAAAACCCACAATTGCGGTGCATGAAACAGAACCATATTGTTTATGGTTACTTGTATGCTCCTAAGTCTGTTACAAGTAAATAATATTTTATTTTAACAACTCTCTGTAAGTGCTAATACTTTATAATGACCAGTGGTGTACTGCAGCAGCTGAAAATTATACAGTTCCACATAATTTTTTACCTTTCTTCTAAAATTGCTCTCATGGGATAGACTATACAAAAAAAAATACAGGTTATAATTTTTTTAGATGCATTTAATTTGAATCAGTGCCCAGCGTGGGGTATACCACACTGTAGCATTCACAGTTACATGACATAATGCAGCATTCAGCTTCATTAGAAAATGTTAAAACTTTGCCTTACCTTTGCCAAATGAATGTTTTATAAATATTAGGAACAAATTAACACCTGGCATAATTATGCTGAGTTGTGATGAGTTATATTTAGAATGAACCCCTTCAGAATGGGTAGTACCTTTTTTCTTTTCCTTTTGTTTTCCTTCTTCTTTACTGCTCAAAGGATCAAGGATATATCTCAGCTTAGCAGTACCTGTTGTGAGGCAGGAGTTTCCATCAGCCTGTTTCGTTTCCCTGTGTAGTAAGAGTCAGAGTAGAGTCAGCCCCTGTGTAGCAAAGCACATCTCCCAGAGCCAAAATGCACACTTGTTGTGGCTTGCTCTGCATGGTCACTTCTAGAGGGTCCAGAACATGCATGGTCTCTGAAAAAACAAATTGTCTTTTTCTACCCATTAATTACCTGTGTGCATCTTGCTGCAGTCCAGTGCCAGGAGTAGGTGATTCTTGCTGCTTGAGCATCCTCAACTGCTCCATTCAACTGGGGGTCTGAACACATAAATATGATGCAGTATACAGATTTTTCTACTGCTGCTCCCCATCTTCTCTGTATTGTGGCCTCTACCTGCCTCAGTGTCACAGGATCCTTTGGAGCAGCTGAGGCAAAATTTGTCTCTGTATGAGCTTTATAAGAAGGACTGCACATGTTTCACCAGCTGATTAGGGATGTGAGCTGGAAGGCACTGTGAGAAACTCATGCAGTTAGGGTTGGCTAAGCAGAACAGAGTCACTAAGAGCTAGTACCAGGAACCAGATACAGACAGAGATCTCTAGGATTGCTGTGATTCTCCCATCAGTCAGCAACTCTGATATTGTGTCCTTCATCCCTTACCTGTCAACAGCAATGAGCTCCAGCTAGGAGAGGCAGAGTACAGGACAGCTACCTGAGAAGTTCTGCTTGCTGCCCCATCTCTCTGTCCTGCACAGAGGTGACTTTTGGGTGATACCTGCAGCCTACGGTTGTAATATGGTCCTCCCATGCTGCCGCTGTTACTAATGGGGAAAGAGTTTTTGCTGCTTCCAGTCTGGCTTGGAGAGTTGCTGGAGTGGCCTTTAGGCTGATGGATTCCAGCCTAAGTGCATGTGGGAAGTTGTTTCCAAAGGGTGTGCAGGCTTCTTTTGGCCGTGGAGACTACCTCAGCCTTTCTTTGGCTGAACCCATAAGAGAGAGAGTGGATATGAAGTCTCTCCCAGAAATAACCCAGCAGGTGTCTGATGATGAGGATGTTACTACAATAAATGCCACATTATTCAGTACCTGCTCAGAAAACCAGCAGCACTTTCCAAGCACAGAATTGGACTAAGCCACAAAAGCTCCTGTTTTATTTTCTGCCCAGAGAGAGAGAGCAGTCTCAAAGGACTGACAGGGATCCACTGGTGATGAAGTAGGAGATAGTGGGGAGAGAGCTGTCAGAGGGTCACAGGGAAGCTGAGCAAGCTGAGACTGTCAAATGGTTGCCTGGAAGAGTTATGGCCACATAAGCAGGATAATAGGTTCTGCTGAACCTCAAATGCTTCAATTTGAAGGATAAGAGGTGATATGGGGCAGCTGGTTTACTTTGAACCAATTCTGTATTCAAATGAAGCAATGCTGCATGTGTCAGATAAAATGTGATTTATCTTATGTGTCTCTATCACTGTCAGATAAAATGCACTTTGTGAGGTTTTGGAAGAAATCTGCATTTCTGACATACTGAGACAAATTCATCAATGGGAAAAGTGTTTCATTGTAGTAAGCCAAATAATGTTCCTCTTCTAGTGTGATGCAAATTATCCTACCCCCCAGCTTTCTATTTCTGTTTACTAATAGCATATAGGTACTTGTAAAATGTGATATTATATTTTAGTTATAAATTTGAAATTACTTCTATACATATGGAAATATTTTTGTAATATCTATCTGAATAGCAAAATGCCTGTAGGTAACCAAATAAGTAGGTAGATGTAGACCTATTTTTATATCTTTATAAATAATACCAGCTTTGCCACAGAAGGAAATGTTGTCGGGCAAATAATGCTGTATGTTTCACAGAATGCCCTTAAATGCATATAACCTTGCTTTCTGTGGCTTTCATTTTAGTACTGTTCCACTGATCAGGCTGCTGCAGGCACAGATGCAGAACATGTACAACAGTTCTATAATCTTCTGACTGCCTCCATTGACATAACTAGAGGCTGGGCAGAAAAAATCCCAGGATTTACTGACCTCCCAAAAGAAGATCAGACATTACTCATAGAATCAGCTTTTTTGGAGCTGTTTGTACTAAGACTCTCCATCAGGTAACTATTTGTTTAATTTCCTCTTAAGGTGATGTGAAAAATCATCCATCTGAATATTTTTAAGGAATAAATATGGCACTATCTTTGAACATTGTCGTTTGTACCAAGAAAAAAGCACAAAAAAAATCGGCAATGTCTGCATACAAAGGATATGGTGTTTAATTTGTTTTACACTGCAGGAAAAATCAAGAAGGTGATTTAAAAAGAGATCATAGGTGTCACTAATGTGCTTCTTTTATTTGATCTGTCCCATCTTCCTCCTACATAGTAATCAAAATTGATCCTCAGGTACTATTTGAGCAAGTCTGCTTTGTACTCATAAGTATGAAATATAGAAACACACTTCAAGTATGAATTTTTTTTTCTTTTCCCTTTTTCATCTGTTTTTGAAAGGGATGAAGAAGATTTAAAATCTTATTCAGATTGGTTTTCTTTTTAAGACCAAGTTGTCTAATAGAGTGAGATGCTGTTTGTCACTCTAGCACTAGTTAAGACACTTTACCGATTTTACTTTCAGGAACTGGCAAAATTGCAGACTGGTGATTTCAGTTATGCCCATGTTTATTTAAGTTGAAAATGACCTTTCCATGTGTTTTTTTAACAAAAATATTGGTAATGGAGAAAGAAGAAGAGGAGAGCTTGGCTGTAATTTCTCTCTTGCACACAGATTTTCATATAAGAGTTTATGCAGTTATGCGTATTGTCCTGCATTACTGCATGTGTTCTCCATTGTTTTTTCCTTGCCAATTTTTACAATCTGAAAAAAGCAGATGATGCTAAGTAAATGCTGAGGGTTGCAGAACCTATCTTTTTATTAGTTTTGTATGTCAAAATGCACTCACTTAGTATTCCTTTGGTTCAAACATACAGTATTTAATGCAAAATGTCTTCTCTGTTTATGCCTTTGGGCAGGACCAAAATCTTAACTAATTAGACAGTCTACACCACATGCTGCAGCTAACCTCAGGCTTATAACTCTACAAAGTAAGCAATCACAGAAGCTTGTTTGCTGTACTTTGGCCCCGAGGGAGAAACATATTGTCAAACGTGAATGCCCACATATGTCTCAGGATAATATGCCTTGGATTTTAAATGACAGACGCTTCAATACTGGTTATGCATTTTTCTGTAAAGTAGAAGATGCATTTATAATTTTTTCAATTGTTTTTATTTGAGGTCTGATACTGCTGAGGATAAGTTTGTATTCTGCAATGGACTCGTGCTTCATAGACTTCAGTGCCTTCGAGGATTTGGGGAGTGGCTCGACTCTATTAAAGACTTTTCCTTAAACTTAAAGAGCCTTAACCTTGATATCCCAGCCTTAGCAAGTCTATCAGCTCTAACTATGATTACAGGTAAGTGCTCCTTTGTTAACAGAAAGCTTCAGACTCTAGTGCTTTTCTTTACAATAGATTCAAGCAATTTCAGTTAATTTAGCTATATTCGGGGTGAAGTGACTATGATTTTTAAGCATTAGCATGACCAAATTGAAATTGTGGATTAACATTAGGCTATCAGACACCCCTCTTAAAATATAGTCTAACTATTTCTTTGCAGCTTCGTTGTTTTCTTGGAGTAGTCTCCAAGCAACTGCTTCCGAGCAAATTGTGTGGCTCCTACAAAAATATTCAAGATACTTTCTGAAGTCCTAGAAAATTTCAATGAAATTACCAGAGTTAGGTCTTCTATGTAGAAATAGTAATATCAAGGCAGAAGCCGTACAGCTAGCATAGCTCATCTCTCAGCAAGATAGCTAGACCAGAAAGAGTGCTCCATGGGGGCAGGCAGGCTGCATTTGGTAACCAGGCTAGCCTAGGTATTCCATGTACTGCTTTTCTGAGAGGGGAAAATCAGAGAATAATGAGAAAACATTTTGTACAACATTTCACAGTTGTACAAAAGCTTTTGGGTGTGCATGTGACTGGATGACCCTTTCTGCCTGCTGGGGTGAACAGCAGGAAACTAATGTCAGAATCTGCCAAATTTGTCCAAACAGTACAAAACAGGGGAACATAACCTTTTAAAGTGTAATTTTTGCATTCCTGAAACAATAAAGCCCAGCATACCTTGCACATCTTGCAATAGAAGAGTCATGGCTGATGGCAGCATAAGGAGTTAGGAGAAAGGGCTTCTGACAACCACACAGCAGAATTTGGAGCAGAAGTCATCTCCACAAAGAGCCTCACACTCATATCAGAAAAACTGGTAGTTTAACTGTGCAACTGTGTCATCAGTGTGAGACACGGCTTCAGTGTATCCTGAGCTGGATCTTCCTAGGGATGCTTATAAGCTCCACTTGGATAGATACTGATTTCCTTCTGCGTTTCAGGCATCCAGTACTTTGCAGGCAGTGGCCTCAACAACACCAGCTGTAGTCTTCATTTTACCTGGGATGAGAATGATGTCAGGGCAACCCTGAGATAAAACACTCAATGACAGATATAAAAAAATAAAATTGGCCAATTCCTGCTGCCATTTGTGGGGCCAAGATTTTGGGTTCAGAGTTTGCACAGTATGCTGTCTTCCTGCATTTTGCTGAAGGGTTAGTGTATGTCTGTATCTCTTTGTCTCTTAAGCATTTTCAGGTTTTTTATTAATTTTTGTTAATTTCTTCTGCAGTTGGAAAGGGTACTTTAAGATCCAGATTCCAGTTTCTTTGATAAAACATTTAAGACCAGAATAACTCATTGGAGCTGCTATACTCTGTATAAGAGAATTCCCAAAATGAGTGGTATGTCTCAGTCAGAAAGAACATTCCCAACTTTTTTTTTTTCTGCTGTGTATATACATCCACTGGCAGATGTTCACACCTACTAACATATATGTACTATAAACACCTACATGTATGTGTATGTGTGTGCATATTCATATACATACATAATGTATTTATGTATGTATATGCATTTAGATAACTAAATCAAGGACAGGCGCTGTCCCTCTATATATTTACAAACAGGCATATATGCTCATATATATAGCACATATTATGAGTGATTTAGATTATTAACTATATATGAGATATGTCTTTTTTAGGGAGCCATAGGTAGTGTGTTGTTGATTATCCTCCTGGAGACCAAGAGTATGCAGGTTGATGTACAGGATTCCCAGCAAGCTACGTGAATGTAGCAAAAGCAAACGTATAGGAGGAAAACTCACTGCCCTTACAAACCCACATTCTGTTTTAACATGGTAATTTCTTCAGTTCAGCACTGCTTGCTTGCCTTACATAAGGAGTCAGAGTTGTCCAGTGGCTGGCTCAGTTCAGCCTAGGATAATTAGAAACAGGGTTTAATTGGATACGTCCCACATTTCTTTCTTTCCTTGATCACAACACTTCCAGGAGTTTGCTATATTGTGCTGGTCTTCCCAAAGTTTCCAAACAAATGGAAGCAATTGTTGCCTTTAAAAGGAGACAATTTCTATATATAGAAGCTTTAAGATTTTCTCTGTTTGTCAAGTTTCTCTTGATTTTCTCTCCTGTGTGAGGTGGTGTTTAAAATGAATGTTGTTTTCTGCTTATTCTTTTATTTCGTGAGGCTGGTATATCTCTGCTGATTTGTTCTAAGGACAGCATGTATTTTCATGTGATCTAAATTAGACCAAAGCTCTAGTGACTTATATTCACAGGTTTCAGATATCCAAGGGCAGTTAGCTAACTCAGGGACTCAGCCAGAAATTTGGTCACCTGAAAACAGATAGCATTGTATAATGATGAACAATATTAAAAATAAAAGATGTAAGGGGAAATCAGGTGATTCTAGCTAGTGTATTGAAATTTTTTATTCGGGAAAACCTTGAGATTTGGCTCTGATGTGGCATCCCACAAGAAATGGCTTCTTGTCTCCTCCCTGCAGTTTGAATATGACAAGCCATGTGATGGTTTTCAGCTAGTCACACCAAAAGAGAAAAAATAACAAAGAGAAAATTTGCAAAGATGAAACCTGAAGAAGTCTGAACTGTTGAACATTTTTAAGCATTGTTTTGAGGCTTGGCTTAGATTTAGTTGGGTGGTTTAATTGCCATTCTTTATCTCCAGGGAAGGCACCCTTTTCTCCTGTAATGGACTGTTGGAAGCAATGGGTAGTTGGCAAACTCTGCTTCAAGCCTTTTCTGTCAGTCAGATCAAGGAATAACAACCTTTCCCAGGAACATAGGATATCCAAGTATTGAGTACCACTGTCTTTTGTCTTAAGAGAGCTTCATACATTTCATGGGGCCACAGAAGGGGTGTTGTGTCTGATGATTTGTGGACAAGCTGGTGGTCAGAGGGACACCTAAGGCCCTATCTCTGGTCTGATGCCAGCAGGAAGGGAATCTGACCATGGTTCTCCCATGTCCCAGGTAGATATTCGTGTCACTAGGCTTCAAAATAAGAAGTGGGAAAGCTTTCTTTTGTAAATCTAATTGTTTGCCTTTAGTAACAACACTGCAAAACCAGAATGCTGCCTTGAGCAAAATTTTCTTGATTATCACACAAATTGCTTATGACTTGATGGCTTAACCAAAAAAAAAAAAAATGCAAGACAACAGCCCTGTGATATGTAGTAGTCATAGCCTGTTTTAATACTGTACAGCATCTTAGGTAGCATTAAATTCAAGAATTGTCTTTCCAGATAAAGAAAAATTTCTTCTGAGAATAATGAGCTGGTAATCCTTCTTGACTTCACGAGTGCTGTCCTTAGCCCAAACAAATATGTGCTCTTAGAAACCAAACCTTCTTATATACTACCAATCTTTGGCAGTTTTGAGGGAGAAGAGTAAGAGGAGTCACATATTCTTGCACATATTCTGTCTGTATTCTTCAAGAGTAACAGGGAGAACTAATGTCTGTCTCCCAGTGAAGGAAGAGGGAATAAATGTAAAAGTCAGTGTTGGAGACTAAAAGACATTTCACTGGTCCCAGTGTCCTAAGATATACTGAAGACTATTCCTTCATTTTGGGAAGTCAAATTGTCTCCCCAGTAACAGCTCCAGTAGTTCCAGCAACCTTCAATTAACCCTGATGACTTGTTTGGAGCTGCAAAGCTGCATGTCCTATCCCAAACACAGCTGCAGATGACAGCATAGGATGCCTGGTTAAGAGCATGTAGGGTCATTTGTTCTTTTCAGTGTAGTTCTATACATTGTTTGCTTTGGGTAAAACTAAAGGTATGTACAGTATTTTGCATTATATATTCCATTAGAAAGTCCCTATATTTTTGCTTTTTCTATCTCTTTTATGTGTCCTGGAAATCTTTGGTATGTTGCCTAGAAGGAAAAGCATTATGTCAGATTGCTGATGAGTTTTCAGGTCCTCTCAGATAAGACATCAGTTTAAAAGAGCATCCAGAATGAAAGAAGTTGCATCTTGTGTACTATGGAGGCTTGCAAACAGTTAACTTAGAACTCTGTCATGCCAAAACACATCTTTTTACTGTAAGGTGTTCCTTTAGGATCTTCCTCTCTCTGTCTCTCTTCTCTTTTTTTACTTCCTTTAGTTGGTTTAGAAAGGCTGGACACAACTTCCTCCACAGCATATGAGTGTTGCTCTAAGCATCACCCAGAAGAAAGTAGGTGGGAAACACACATGACACTCACCTCACACGCCTATGAAAGTAAAAAAATTAGGTCTATCATGTTCTTTTCCTTTGGATCACTTATTCTGTTGGTATGTAGCATCTCATGAGCTAAAGAAGAGCACCAACATGGAAAGGAAATGCTGGTCTTGGGTCAAGTTCTGTTGTTAATTCCATACAGATGATTTCTATGAGTTTAGTGTGTTCATGGATCACAAGTGTTCCTGCACAGTCACTCCATGATCGACTGGGCAGTGTTGAAGACAAAGCTTTGCAGAGTAGACTAGATACTAACTCAGCCTATGCTTGAAAATGCTTCTTAAACTTCCCAAATGACTTTTTGTTAGTTTTTTTCAGTCAGTGTGAAAATAGAAAGACGGAAAGTCCAGTACAGATCATCTGAAGGGCACATTCTAATTCAGCCTCAAATTTTTGCCTGCTCTAGAACTGCTAGTGTTTTCTCTCTCTCATTCTCCTTGTTGATTATGTTTTCCTCTCTGCCCTTTCCTTTCTCTATCCACATCAAACCATTGTTATTTTGCCCACTTGACACTCTCAGTGGGATGCTGCTGAGTACAGAGCATGCTAGCCCTCATTCAGCCAAGCTCTTTCAGCATATGTTTTATTTTAAGTGTGTTACAGACCAGCCCAGAACCACTGTATATAGTGGGCTTATTCACACTCCTAATGCTTTGTTAGACTGGCACCAGACCACTGAAGAATATTGTGAGGTTTCAATTAATTAGGAGTTTGTGTTTGTCTTCCTGCTGTTGGGCTTTCTGTTCCAGTTTACAAACACAATTTTTAGCACCATCAGCCATACCGAGAAACAGTGATGAGACCAGTGTGGCTAAAAAGGGTATGACTGCTGCAGTTCCTTCTGAACATGACGTTGTCCAACCTCCCAATGGTATCGAGACTTACCTACTCCTCAGCAGCAGATATCCTTCAGTCCTCTTGCCAGGATATCCTCTGGAGTGGGTGCTTCATGTGCTGGGTCTACATACAAGCAGGTGGCAGACTGGAGGAGTGTAGGAGAGCTAGTTATAAAAAAAAAACCCCCTCCAGATTGCATTGTCTGCCTTCCCCCTGCCACTTAGCTGAGGGAAATACTGTCAGCGTCAAAGTAAAGTACTCCTCCTTTTTCACTCCCACCTCTTTGTTGAGGCAAGAACTCTTTACTTCTACAGCAACCAGCAGTCTCTGTTTTATATTGTGGTTTTCTTAAGAGAGGGAGCAAACTATGGTGTTCTGTGTGGCCATTCATCTCACCTGACTTCAGGTACCTTGCACAGCTGATGAAGAATACAGGGCACCTCCAGAAAATGATTCATGCACCTAAAATTGTAATAATCTTCTAAAAATGCCCATCCTTACACTGATGTGAGGAGGAGTTTGAGAGGTCTGTGCACCAAGGTTGGGGACCTTTGTGGAGTGTCTGAGAGTTAGGCAGGTTAAATATGGGCCAGACTGCAACAGGAAAGGAGACTCTTGGATCTGCCAAGTTGCAATGTTCCTGTGTAACAGTGTGTGCATGAGAAAGCTGTAGGCAACTGAGCCTTGTGCTTATTTGAGTTATAGAAGGGGAAGAGAAATGTGAAGGGGGAAGAGAAAATCACATAACTACATTGAAACCAAGAAAATCAAGAGGCCTATTTTAAGTCTGCAGTGTGTATCCGTTGCATTTCTGGACACCTCAGAATTAATTGAGACTAAAAGTGATACCCCGTGACACAGACTGCAGAGCCCAGGGTCTTTGAGGTACTCACACTCTTTGAGAGGCATTTGCTCGGACAGTGTAAAGTGAAGCTTTTGTAAAAATAGTGCTCAGTCTGCCTGACCCTGGCATGATCTACTTCAGGTCAGAGGTTAGGGTCTTTGCTTTCTTCCTGTTGAGTTTTTGCTGATCAGTGTAATGATAGCACAAAACCACATTCAGCTTCCCGGGAAAAGGAAAAAGGTGTAAAAAACTTGCTGTGTTCAGTTTCCCAGGATAAGCTGTTTGCAGAGCTTTAGAGGTAAGACTTTTGATGAGTCATTTTGACAGCATCTTTGCCATAAATCACCATTTTTCTTGCAAAAATCAATGATATCCTAAAACACAGTCTTGGTTTGTTACAGGCTGAGAAATCCTGTATTCACTTAACACGTGCCTTTGTCATTATAAGAAAGTCTGACTACGATAATATTTACACATCTCCCCAATTAGTTAAAGAAAACCTATCTGTTTTGACCAGCTGTACTTCTTGGGATAAATCTTGGCCTTATCATTCCCATGTGGATAAGAACATCCTGTGGAAGACAGTGAATGATTAGACGCCCTTGGTGTCAGTGCCACTGCACACCCTTACCACAGGGGCCTGGTGCTGCTCCCTCTAGGTTGTATAAGAAAGACTGTGGGTCTTTCTTTGTACACACAGAACTGGGCATTTGAAAAAGGCAAGAAAATGTGTTTCCTGTTATTTGAACCCTGTTCAATCTAAATCTTTGAGCAAATTAGGCCCTAGATGCCTCAAGTCTACCAAGGAGAGGGGCCTATTCTTAGATGAGTGTGCTCTTCAGAAAGTAGTTGTGTTCTACCACTGGAGAGTGCAGTGGCAGTGCCAGTGCACACAGTGTCCTTCCCTAGCACAAGGGCTTCCACACAGATGGCTTTGACTTTCTATGAATGCCTTAGGAGTTTAAGACTGAAACCCCTAGAGGCAGCTCCAGGTGTGAGGGATTAACCCTTATGGAGATGTGCAAGTAGTGAAGGCCTTTGTATGGCAATTCACTCAGGGGAGGGCAATTTGGTTTATCAGGGACTGCTTTGATATTGTAGCACCAGATTTTAAGGACAGAGTATCTCTTAATTCTGAATTTCCACGATTTTGTTATGTAAAGTAAGGCTACTAATACGATAATCTTTGCACACATAGTGTTTTGCCTCCTACATTTCATGGCTATTCACGAAAGACATGATTTTTTCATGAAACCTTCTGAACTTGTCAGTGGGAGACAAGCTGTTTAGTTCTGGCTGGAAATGCTAACAAAGTTGCTGCATGGTCCAGAGCCAGAGATAATTTTTCATACTCTGCAGCAAGGTACCCACCTACTGAGGCAGTGGTTTGAAAATGTGCTCTGGTAATTTGTAGTGAGGTTTTGCATCCATTCTAGTATTGCAGCTCCCTACATCTATAAAAATATCTTCACTTACACAACTAGGAAACAGAGCAGATTAAAAGATGGGAACTCTTCAAAGATTGCAAGATTAATTTAATGTCCTGCAGATTCTCTCAGTAGGCTAGTGGTAAAAAAAAAAAAAAAAGCCCTACAGCTCTTCCAACCTGTATAAAATATTTATCTGCCAAGATTTTTAATGGCAGAATCTGCCTAAGTATTTACTCTCAGTGACCTGTATAGTTAAGGCTTACATAATTACTCTATACACCATTTACTGGAAAGGCTTTAAATATTAATTGACTTCTCATGTTTTAATGTAAACAAGGCACTTAGAATACCTAGGGTTTTTAATTCCTGCAAGGTGAAAACGATGTCTGAAGCAGATGTCACTGACTGGATAAGTGTTGCTTTGAAACAACAGGGCAGATTGGCCGTACCTAAATGATAGTGCACAGTCACTTCTGGACAGAGATGTCCATGTCTGCACATCTCTGATTCTGATCTCAAACCAGTATTATTCAGGAGCTAACTCTCCCTAAGTAAATACAGTTGGAAAAAAAATGTGTAAAATGGGTGAATATCAGTGGAAAACCAGACCTTTGCATTTCTGACTGCCCTCATTGAATCCTGTCTGTTTTATTGGTTTGTACAGAGTATCTAAGCCAAGAGAGGTGGTGAGCGAGGAGTTTATATACACAGGCCTGGGCAAGGCACCACTGTGCCTGATGCAGGCAATACCTCTGCTTCTGGAAGTAGAGAGAACTGTACTCTTTTCACTGTTCATTAGGGGACAGACAGAGGACATGTCTATTGCTTGCTCCTCCTGGCATGGAGGAACAGACTTGGGGACAATGTGGCTGCTGGCTGCCAGGGATGGGAGAGAGGCCCAGGGAAGGAGATGACTTCAAAACCATCAAACACAAGAACTGCCACAATTTCTCCTTATCCACTGCTGTCATTATTTTATATATCTAATTGACTTAATATAACCTGCATTTTCTTTGATTACTGTATCTGGCACCATCCTATTTCACATGTAAATTATTATGACTTTGCTGTGAAGCCATTTCTTACTTACCTGTGTGTTTCAAAGTCAGAGACAAATGAATACACCACAAATTTGAGATTTTTTCCTGAATTTTTTTTTGTTCTGTTACTTTAGTTCATCCACTAAGCCTTGATAGCAAACAACATAGAATTCTTTCCCCTGTAAAAACTCTGCTTTTAATGAATCACAAATCTGATTAATTCTACTTATGCTTAAAGAACTCTGAATGCATTTAACATCATTGTTGTATTTTAAAAAGATATTTGAAGGGGAACAAACCCCAGCTCTCCTTCCTTTTAGGAGTGCTGAGGTTTTTGTGATGGATAATATAGCAGCTGTTCAGGCATTGCTCACTCAAAGCAAAATAGTTAACTTCCAGGCTTCTTTTATCCTAGAGCTTTTAAAGATGAATAAACTAAAAAGCAGCAGCTGATCAAAATAACAAAGGGTAGTAAGGTGCCTTTAGTTTCTTGTAAGAGTGTCTGCAAATTCCTGGTGGAATTCTAGGCTGGGCGCTGATGGAGCTAGCTAAGGATATTGATCGCCACTTGAATTCACTGAATAAATAATGGTTGCCATAGTTATTGAGCATTCACGACTGGTGGGGAAGCACGGAAATCTCCAAAACTCCTCCTGTGATGGTTTTGCTGCAAAATCACCCAATTAATTCTGCCTCATATCATGAAAATTATGTCAGATACGCAGGATGCTTGGAGTCCTTGTACAAGAATTTCAATCATAACTGAGCATCTCTGTCACCTGTTTTAGTAGATAAAGAGAAAAGGGCACTTGCCCTCTCTTATTTTGTGTGGCAAGAAGGTTAACTGGCTCCATGTAACCCCAGCTGTTCTGAGAAATCTACACTCTCAGAGCACTTTTTGCTCTGAGTTCCAGGGTATGCACCTGGGTTACACCTAAGAAAATGCATTTGTGATAGGGATGCTGATGTGGTTTCTTTCCTCTGGCTTTGCAGAACGACATGGATTAAAAGAACCAAAGAAAGTGGAAGAGCTATGCAACAAGATCACAAGCAGTTTGAAAGATCACTTAACTTTCAGTTGCCAAAACAAAGGACAACCGCTCGAGTCTGCAGAGCCGAAGGTACTGGGTGTTCTGGCTGACTTGCGTTCTCTCTGCACACTGGGACTGCAGCGTATCTTTTACCTGAAACTGGAAGATTTGGTGCCAGCCCCTTCCATTGTCGACAGGCTGTTTCTGGACACCTTACCCTTCTGAGTCAAACCACCCTCCCGAGAGGCAAACGCCCGCCAGAGCAGGCAAACGGATCGTGACTTACAGCTAACATTTCTGCCCTCACTTAACAGAAAAGCCGCTCCGAGTCTAACATGAGGTCTTTTCTGGCGCTTTGTCCTTACAACCTGTGGCCTGAAACTTACTGGCTTACTGGTTTGGGGTTGTGTTCTTTGTTTTCTTTCGTGTGATTTGGGTTTTTTAAATGGCTAATATGGCACTTTTGGACAATGCTATCCCAGCAGCAGTAAAAGGTTAACATGACTGTTTTAAATCTGTTGTTTAACACCTCATGGTCTGTGAGGAGTAAAATTGTAGAAGCTGTGTTTGAAAGAACAGCAAATTGTTGTTTGCCAGGGTAGTATGTGTTTTGTGAGGATACCTTTAGCATACTTCCTGCATCAAGGGCACATACATCAGCACAATCTAATCAAAATTTCACTTTTTTAGCAAAGTACATTCAATTAAACATTTCATACAAATCAAATATAGCAAAATGACAATGGCTGTTAGCTCCCATGTTCAAGTGCAATTTTTTAAAGTGCTGTCTTACTAAGTCTCGTTTATTAACTAATTTATTTTATTAGGAAAACAAACAGAAGAAATCAAGGGAGAAAATTACATGCACTAACTTACCTGACAGAGTTTTCCAAACTTGATTCCATGTAGCGTGACTTATTGACAAATGTATGTGGAAGACACGGGAGCAATTGTGGCTCAGTTGTTCCTTAGCTAAGGAAACCCGAGTAAGTAGTGATTGGAGCATACAGGGTCAGTATCAGGGATAGTTCAGTTCTAGACTTCTAACACAAGCAACTCGTTAGTAAACAGACAGAAGATGGTTTTCAAGAACAAGCAAGTCTTGTAAAATAGTATGAATGTAAGTGCTAGGAAGGATATAGTGGGCTGCGTTTAAACATTCCGTGTTCGTACTCCTTTTTGTATGTTTATACTGTTGATGCCATATTAATATGAGATAATTTGTTGCATAGTGTCTTTATTTGTATAAATGTTTGTATGCATGGTATATTGTAATGGCTTTGCCTGTATTTATTGCAATGACTGCCAGCTCATGGGAACCCTGTTACACATGATAACTAAATGGGGTGTTCACACTGACTCAGATACACCAGTTGGAAAACTATATACATATATATAATGTGTATGTATATATATGTATATACCTATATTTGTGTGCGTGTGTGTGTGCGCGTGTCTTTTTATTAACCATTTGTATATAAAATATCTGTCAAATCACAAGCAGAGTTATTTTACAGTTTATTTGCAGTGACTTCTAAGGCAGTACTGTTTAGCACTTTGATATTAAAATCTTGCTCATGTTTTGCTAAATTCAAATAATATTTAAAAAGTTCAGTTCTAAAAAACTTTATATGCACTGTATTAAGTCAAAATTTTGTTGGTCATTTTGCTAAAGAAATTTTTGAATGTCAACCTGATGTCACTGTATCTTTTGTTAGCTTTAAACATTCTAGCTTTTGTCTTTTTTTAAACTATGCTGTTTATATGGAAATTAAATTATACAATCAAACAGATGCCAAATGAATTGCCTAATTGCTGCAAAGGATAACCCAGATATCGAGTCACTGTATGGTTTTCAAAAAGTAATCTGGTATTTTATCACTTACTATGTTTGGATGTGCTTTTATGAAAAAATTATTCTTATATCAAGATTTATAGTAGTGTCAATAGGGAAACAGACTTCTAATCACTATAGTTAATATTTCTGGTTTACCTGCAGATAATATTTGGAGAAGTATTGCTTTTTGTATTGACTTTTAAGCTTATGTGCAAACATAATAGCATAATTAAATATCAGAGAAGCTAATGTTTCTTGTAGGTTGCTGTAACAAGCCTGACCAGCAAGACAAATATATTTTGACTGAATTTGCTTTTGTATATACTAAATATATATATATACATATATATATATATACACTCACACACATGTGCGCATACAAAAACATACAGACATAAAATCCAAAAAAAGAATGTTTGCTTTTGTCTCCTTGTGTAAGACACAAGGTCCCTTGAGAAATTACTTTTATCTAAGGACAAATCCTGCCAGGTGCTGAGCACCAGCCAGACAAGGGCTTGCAGGAGCTTTTTGCGAACGTGCCCTTATCAAGGATTTTGAAGCAAATCAGCATAGTACAGTAAAATTGCTTTTTTGTTGAGCAAGGTTTATTTATTAAGTGGAATGTGAGTGGGAGGAAGCAGGTTGAGAGCCCCGTGTGAGATTTCACGTAGTCTGTGTCCTCCAGTCTTCCATAGATAGTCTTAGCTGTGATACTCTCCCAAATCCCATCATCTGTGGAATTGTCCTTCATGTCAACTTCAATACACTGATTCATCCTAGAGTACAACCAGTGACCTGTCACAGTGGCAAAAGAAAGAGTTAATGCAGAATAAATCTACTACTATTCTTAGAGCTCTCTCAGTGTGAACATGCCTTTGTCTAGGCAGAATTCAGGAATATATCAGGTGTTAAGGGAGAGTGCCTTGCTTTTATTTCAGACAACAGTGTCTCAAGAGTTTCTTCACTCAGCTAACCACAGTACTTTCTTTCTTTTTTTTTTCTTTTTTTTTTTTTTTTTGTGGTGTTAACCTGTGGGTTGAAAGAAATGCTCATGTACATATACAATGTAAATTAAAATTATTAAATTGAATAACATTTTTTTCAGAGGCCCCATGTGTGTTGAATAAGTATGCTTAATTCTGTTAAAATCTGATGTGAATTTTTTATCATTTATAAAACATTAAAAAAATTGTCTACTTGAGTCTTAAAAGTGGAAAAATTGGTGAAGCATGCTTAAGAACACTGGCAATTTAATGGCTAGTCTTTTGATTAAAATAGCTTTTATATAAATACATGCCTGCAGTATCTGGTTATGCAATCTCAATTAGATATTGAGAGCTGGACCATGGTTGTCCCAGAGGTTGAACCACATATAGACCAGAGCAGAGAGACTGTTCACTCCTCACTGAATTTCTCCTCCATGACAAAAAGGGAATGTAGTTGATAATCCAGAGCTGATGAGACTGCAGAGAAGGGAGTGGATAGCTACAGGGCTCGTGGCACCAATGTCTGGCCAGGAAGAGGACAAAGCTCCCATCCCGTATTCAGCCCCTGTGCATCAGTAAATCCTGCTAAGGCATCGCTCCAGCAGGCACCTGCATCATTTTCTTCCAATGCCCATCCAACTCCTTTCCTTACCGTGCCGTTGCCTTGCAGGAGGGATGGCTTATCCCCTGCCAGACAAAACTGTTTGGCTACAAATGCATTTCCAACAAACACAGTTTTGAGAGGCATCTGCCGCTATCCCGGGCATTGCCGTGAGTACGGATGGCTCCGGCTCACCTCCGCGAGCGCTGTTCCGCAGGAGCTGCTCGGCTGGAGGCTACATCAAATGATGTGCTGTGCTGGGCTGGGGATTGGCAGCCCCTGCCCTGGAAATATGACAAAACAAAAGGTTGTGCTAACTCTTCCAAATGATTTGCTGGTTTTTTTGTTGGTTTTTTTTTTTCTATGCCGTATTTTTAAAATTTTAACTATGAATCTTAAGATTGTTAATGATAATGACAATGAGTTTTGCATATTAGCTCCCTCTTGAGCAAAATATGCAGATCTTGAGATCAAGCCACACCAGGGTCTGAACTTTCACCCTACAAGGCAACGTTTATCCTTACTAAACTTACAAGTATTTCAGTTTGTAATTATTTTAGGGCCTCATGTCCTTAGACATGAGAACAGGCCTATACCCTGATCTAACCTGCACTTGTGTCTTTATGTGTGCCTTGTGTGCTTATACCCCTAAAACACATCAGCTGCAGAGGCCTTGCTAAGGGATGTGATGCCGAAAGGTTGATTTTGTCAATGGAAGCTTGGGCTGAGTCAGGAATATAATAGCAGGTTCCTCTAGTAGCAACCACCCTTGGACAAGAGACTATCTCAAAGGCAGCCAAAATTGAGGAACTTTAACTAGAGGTGAGTCAAATCTCTTTCTACAGCTTTCCTATTTTTACTTTTCACATTCAGGTTCATTTGCCCAATACACAAAGCTAAAATTTCAGTTATGCTGTAGAGAGGAGGGAGAGAGAGGGGTTTAATTGTATAAAATTAAGTGTGGTTCTGGGAAAAATTGGCAACACCCTCTGAGGACGCTGAAACATGTCTTTTGATTAATTATTTGTATTATAGCAACACCTAGAGGCCACAACAGAGATCAGGACCCCATTTTGCTACGTACTCTAATTAGCACCTCCAGTTCCCACCCAGAAGAAGCTCCAGTCCAAACATAAAAATAAAATAGGAGAATACCAACACAAGGACATACAGCATCTTGGTCATAGAGTTGCGAATAAAACCTTCTGTTTGCTGAGCTAGTGTCCAGTGAATGCTCTTCCTTCCTTTTCCTTTTCTTTCCATTATATTGCCACTGTATCAAATTATAAAAACATGACAAATTCAAAATAACCCAGGTATTCAAACTGACCTTTCTTACCCTGCTTATGAAGTCATCCATGAGACTAGTCAAAATCATGGTCAATCCAATCACATGTTTTGTCGACCAAACTAGATAGTATTTAGAAAAGAAATACTTATCTGTCCTTTATTAAATTAATGAAGCCAACCATTAGGAATATTGCAAGATATGGATCAAACAATAATTACTAATGGACAAAAAGGATTAACTTTTAAAAATGCCAAAACATTGATGTAGTAATTGAATAAATGGGGTGCCAGTTAATCAAATTCTTAGCAGCAGAGGACATATTTGAGAATTGTATTCCAGACCTTCATTTGTGAGTATTACCAATGCAGTGATTTGTCAAATAAAAGTAAAAGAAACTTGTTTACTAAATGGAAACACTTATAGCAAGTTTTATTCTGTTTTCTTTTTTAGCTTTAGTCACCTTTATGCCTATATTCATAATATGGAATGTTGTGGCTGCGTTTGATCACAGAAAACTTGAAATTGTTATATGGCTGTGAAAGTCAAATGAGATAAAGATTCTGACCTTACCCCACAAAACCAAGAATTTTCTTTATAAAGAAGCGTGGGATTCCACCTTATGCTGGTTTTGGTTGGGATAGAGTTAATTTTTGTCACAGTAGCCGATGTGGGCCTGTGCTTTGGATTTGTGCTGGAAGCAGTGTTGGTAACAAAGAGATATTTTTGTTACTGCTGAGCAGAGTTTATGCAGAGCCAAGGCTCTTTTTGCTCCCCACCCTGGCAGTGATAAAAGCTGGGGGTACACAAGAAACTGGGAGGGGACACAGCCGAGACAGTCTCCAACTGACCCAAGGGATTTTCCGTACCATACACATCATGCTCAACAATAAAACCTGGGGAAAGAAGAAGGCAGGTGGGGACATTCAGAGTGGTGGCATTTGCCTTCCCAAGTCCCAAGCATGATAGAGGCCTGCTGTTCTGGGGATGGCTGAACACCTGCATGCCCATGGGAAGGGATGAATTAATTTCTTGTTTTGCTTTGCTTGCATATGCAGCTTTTGCTTTCTCTATTAACCTGTCTTTATTATTGGGAGAAACCCAAGACTTCTCTCCCTTTGACTCTTCTGATTCTGTCTCCAAGCCCACCAGTGGGGAGTGAGCAAGTGGCTGTTTGGGGCTGAGTTGCCTGCTGGGGTTAAACCACAGCACAGATATAAATGATGTTCTGTATATGGCAAGATCCTTATGTGTGTATAATGAAATTACTCAAGTAGTACAAGGCTCTGAATTCATGCCAAAGATAAGACCATGCACAAAAAAACCACCATTTTTTCTGCATTGTTTAATATTTTCATTGAATCATTGAAACATTTAGGTTGTAAAAGACTCTAAGATTGAGTCCAACAGTTAACCTAGCACTGCCAAATCCATGAAAAAGGCATGTCCCCAAGTGCCACATCTGCCTTTTAAATACCCCAGAGGCAGTGACACTCACTCCTATGGACAGCCCATTTGAGTGCTTGACAATCCTTTCAGTGAATAAATTTTTCCTAATATCCAATCTATACCTTCCCTGTCACAACCTGAGGCCTTTTCCTCTTGTCCTGTCACTTGTTATCTGGGAGACTGATTCAGACCTGGCTACACCCTCCTTTCAGGCAGCTATAGAGAGCAATGAGGTCACCCCTTGTTGTCACAGGCCCCCAGCTGGGTAATAATTAGCATTGCCTCCGTGATTGCAGAAGGCTGATCAATCACTTTATTATACTATATCATACTATACTATATTTCGTAAAAAACTCATCCCCTTGCAGACAGTCCGATACAGCATTGACCTAATTGGTCAATGAATCAAAACACCATCCAGTGTCCAATTAAGAAATCACCCTCTGGTAAACAAATTTCCATTACACATTCCACATGTGCACAACCACAGGTGCAGCAAGTGGAGATGAGAATTGTTTATCATTATTTTCTCTGATCTTCTGACAGTCTTACCCAGGAAAATGCCTGGGAAAGTCGTCTGTTGCTCTCTGTGGCCAGAGAGCTGCTGCCACAACCCCTGAGCCTCCTTTTCTCCCCAAACAATCCCAGCTACCTCAGCCCCTGCTTGAAGCACTTCCCATCTGGACCCTTCACCAGCTCCATTGCCCCTCTCTGGGCTCACTCCAGCACCTCAATGCTCAATGTCATCCTTGTTCTGAGGAATCCAAAAGTGAACTTGGGATTTGAGGTGCCGCCTTACCAGTTCCAAGTACGCAGGGATGATCCCCTCTCTGGTCCTGCTGGTCTCATATTCCTGACACAGGCCAGGAAGCCATTGGCCTCCTTGGCCACCTGGGCACATGATGGCTAATGCTCAGCCACTGTCACTCAGCACTCCCAGGTCCTTTTCCACCAGCAGCTTTCCAGCCACTCTGCCCCCAGCCTGCAGCACTGCCTGGGGTTGTTGTGACCCAAGGGCAGGACCTGGCACTTGTTGAAGCTCAGACAGTTGCCTCAGCCCATCAATCCAGCCTGTCCAGAGTCCTCTGCAGAGCCTTTCCATAGATCAATATTCCCACCCAGTAGATTGATATTCTCATCCAACTTGGTGAGAGTCTGCAAACTCACAGAGGGTGCACTTGATCTCTTCATCCAGATCATTGATAAACATATTAAACAGAACTGGCCCCAAGAGCAAGCCCTAGGGAGCACCACTTGTGACCAGCCATCAGCTGGATGTTATTCACCACTACTCTCTGAGCCTGGCCGTACAGACAGCTTTTTATCCAGCAAAGAACACACCCATCCAAGACATGGGGAGCCAGTTTCTCCAGAAGAATGTTGTGGGAAATGGTGTCAAAGGCTTAACTGAAGTTTAGCTGGACAACATTTCTTTAATCCACTAAGTGAGTCACCTTGTCACAGAAGATCAGGTTGGTCAAGCAGGACATGCCTTTCATAAACCCATGTTGGCTGGACCTGATCCCCCAGTGGTCCTGTATATGCCACTTGCTGGCACTCAGGATTATCAGCTCCATTTTAGATTGTTAATCAGTTTTCCTAAAAGGAACTGAGAACTCAGGGGCTTATTTAGGTGGAATTTTATCTCAAAGAAACAAATAAATAAATGAACTTGCTAAGTGACATTTAAAGAAAGAAATGGTTAAAAGAAGCTGGAATCACTCAAATAAGCCAAAGTCTTTAACTTGCTAAATAACATATTTAAAAACTCTCTTCATGACAACTTCCACAGTAGTCTGTGATAAAACATTAGTGTAGAATGAAAGCAAATTACAGAAATGCTTGATACTGGGGAAACTTTCAAATATAGCAGGCAGAAAACAGAAATTAATTTACCTTTCATGGGTTCTTATTATTTATTTTGCTGTGTTTCCTAATTAATTGACGATATTGACGTTTACATAGGGATTTGCTCCTTTCCAACTTTGCTTGATCCTGTGAAGAAGTCAGAATGCTGCATTTGTAGTATCACATTTATTGCCATGGCAACAGTCAGGGATTTCACAAACACTAATTAGGGTTGGCAACTTGGAATGTTTTCAGTGCAATCCCATATAATTTTCCCTCTTTTATCCATTTCTCATTATATCTTACTTCAACAATTGACTTCTTCAGTCTGTGTACAGGTTTTTTCCCACATGACCTCAGGATTCAGTTAATACCTCCTCTGATTTGCAGCCACCTTTCTTATATGTTCTCACACACTCAGTTAAGAAGCAACTGCAGTCCTACCTGCATTTGTGTTAAGCTCCATTTCTTCCACTTCAAATTAGTCCAAGTTTCAGTACAACCAGCTGTCTTCTACTTCAGCATGTGCACAAGTAGTAAGGAAAGGTATGAAGGCTTAGCTGTATCTTCCAAGATACTTTTACAGGTAGATGCTAAATCTTGCTCAAGGCGGACTACAAGCCTTCTGTTCACAGAAGCCTGAGTTCTGGGAATGCCCAAAAAATCATATTAAATATTTTAATTCAAGTATATCAAAAGCATTTATGGACACTTAATTTGTTATGCAATAATACAGAGAGCTGCGCCCCTATGAGCCTCCTGGAATTTAACAAGGCCAAGTGCAAACTCTTGAGCCTGGGTCAATCCCAAACATGGATACAGGCTGGATGATCAACCAACTGAGAGTAGCCCTGTGGAGAAGGACACAGCAGGATTGGTGGATGAGAAACTGAATATGAGCCTGCAGTGCGTGCTCACAGCCCGGAAAGACAATGGTACTTTGGGATTCATCAAAAGAATGGCCAGCAGGTTAAAAGACGTGATCTTCCACTCCCCTCTAGTGAAACCCCACCTGGAATATTGTGCTCAGGTTAGAGCCCCCAGTATAAGAAGGACATGGCCCTGCTTAAGTGAGGAGCCAGAAGAGGCCCAGAAAGATGACTGGGGGCTGGAACACTTCCCCATGAGTCGTGGCTGAGAGAACTGGGGTTCACATGGAAGAAAGAAGGCCTCAGGAGACTTTGTTGTGGCCTTCCAGTACTTTAGGAAGGCCTAGAGAAAAGAGATGGAAGGACTCCTTATCTGGGAGTGTAGTGATAGGACAAGGAACAATGGTTTAAAACTGATAGAGGATAAATTTATATTAGACATTAGGAAGAAAGTCCTTATTCTGAAGTTTGTGTGACACTAGAACAGGTTGCCCAGAGAAGCTGTGGATGCCCCATCACTGGAACAGTTCAAGGCCGGGTTGGATGGGGCTTTGAGCAATTTGTTCTAGTGGAAGGTGTCTCTGCCCATTGCAGGGAGTTTTGAACTTTAGGGTCCTTCCAACCCCAACCATTCTATGGCTCTATGACTAATCATGTATTATGGTCATCCAATTGAGTTAGCACCCAAAACTCTTATCTCAAAAGTCTTATCAAGCCCTGTGTGGGTAGTGAACTTTTCAGCCTCTCAAAAAGCAAAATGTACTCATTTGTTAACAAAGGAAGAAGGTAAATTTGTGATGGCATCACCAGCAAGAGGGGATGTTTTATTTCATTGTGCATGCTCAAGGTAAGAAAGAGAAAAGTGTCTACCATTCAAAGTGAAAGATTCCCATTCTGCAGCTAACTTGAGGACAAGTCCCTGCTGGTTGTCAAACTGTCTTCCCAATAAAAAAGACATCCAAACAAAACCAAGGAGAGAAAATCAAATTTGGAAAGGAATATGATAAATCAAATTGGTTAGAGTATATTTATACTCCAAGACACTACAAATTAGTAGATAAAAAGAGAAAATAATGGAACCACCTGAATCATCTTTGTTACAGATGAGATCATACCATTTGTTTCTAAGAGAGAAAGGATTTTGTACATTATTAATGGAAAATAGGTATTTGAAAAATAAATTCTGAGTCTGATCACCATCTTCTTTCCCTATGTGATGGGGTGGTAAAAAAACTTTAAATCCTGGAAAAATGTCTCATAAAGTATGAAGGAATTGAGAGCTGGTCTTGATGGTAAATCACTGAATCTTTGTAGGAGATTATAGTTGAAATGAGGGAAGAGTTACTATACTTTATAAGGATATCTTATTGAAATAAACAGTATGATGTGTTAAAAAACCAAAAAAATTTAGATTGGACATTCAAGTCAAAAGCAAACCATTGGAAGGAGCTCTGTATTTCCACAGACACTGAGAAAGCTGACATTAACATCTAAAGAATGCCTTTAACTGAAAAAAAGCCTGTTGCCTGAGAAGTTTATGTTTGCCTCCCTGTTTTTTGAGGAAAGACTGGACTGTGCCAGCTTGCCCAGTTTTTGACAATGCCTCCTGCTGCAGTTCATTGCAAAGATCAGTTTTAAAACCTAGTCCTAGTGCTTTTGAGAAATTTGAACCCAGAACCCTTCAGCCTTTGGGACCTTATTTTCATAACTTAACTTTGTTCCCCCTATCCTTAATTTCAAAAGGCATGGCCAAACTCATGACAGGGATATTTGCAAGCTTTGTGAACTGGGCCACAGTCAAGAATTTCCACACTGAATAATTTTATTACATGAAGTTTCCTGCCTGCTGTACAGAGCTGTGCAATATTCAGCATGAACATCTGCTTTTTGTCTGATTGCTAAAGGAAACTCTGGTGGACTGCTGGCCCTTTGAAATTAAGGAGCTGGGGAACAAATTTAAATCATGAAAATAAAATGCCAAAGCTGGAGGGCTCTGGGTTCAAATTTTACAGAAGCAACGACGCTCTGTTTTAAACTGATCTTTTGAGGGAAGCACAGTGGAAAGTATTTCCATCCACTGGGCAAGCTGACATATTTCAGTCTTTTGGAAAGAGAATCAGGATCCATCACATGTTCAGCTGCACAGTTACACCCACTTTGGACCTAAGCTATAGCGTTCAGTGAAAGACTTTTCAAGGTAAGTTAACAAGGATGGCTGAACCTGAGAAACTAAAATTACAGATAAAAATAGATAAATATAAATAAAAAAATATATGTTATGAACTTAACTGAAATCTTCAAATTCTCTTATGAAATATGAGACTTTTTTAAAAAAGCTCGTTTTACTCCAGGCCTCCAAATCAGCCTCTCTTCCCATGAGATGGAGTTGTTAATGCAACACTAAAAGATCCTCAGGCTTTCAGGGGCAGGGAAAATCCCCAAAATCTAATAAATATGGTGGAAAACACTATTTGATGTTGGCATTCTCTACTTTTGCATACTGCATTACGCTTGCAGCTCAAGGAAAGGCTTGGTTCTGTCTGGGCTACTGCATCATTTAGGCTGCAGCATTGCAGATGTGACCTGCACAGAGCAGAACAACTGTCAGCAGCAGGGACACCAACACACCACACTCACTGCTTTCCTCTGTAGTGCCTTCCCTTCCTTGGGCTGGGGCAGGGATCATGTGAATGGGAGGAGAAACAGCAAGAAACTCATCTGGCTTAAAACTAACCTGGTTTTCCCAGGTTGGGGTCTTGTCTGTGGTCTTCCTGTCCAGTTATTGTCCGGTTCCTGGTGTAAGAAGGACATGGACCTGTAGGAGAGGGTATGGAGGAGAGCCATGAAAATGATCAAAGGGATGGAGCACCTCTTCTGTGAAAAGAGGCTGAGAGAGCTGGGGTTGTTCAGCCTGGAGAAGAGAAGGCTCCACAGAGACCTGGTTGCAGGCTTTCAATGTAGAAAGGGGGCTTAGATGAAAAACCACTTCCCATCCCTCGAAATGTTCAAGGCCAAGCTGGATGTGACTTTGAGAAACCTGGTCAAGTGGAAGGTGTTCCTGCCGATTACAGGGACATGGGACTGGATGATCTTTAAAGGTCTCATCCAATTCCAAGACATTTTGTGGTTCTGTGATTCCTGTTCTTTCCTTACAGGTCTGCAATGGTATTAATAGACACTTATTTACACATTTGCTGTCAGGGTACTTCGGCTGAATTTTTAGATCTGCTGCATAGCCATAGCATCAAATAGAACTAAGAATAGCCATGGGTACTTTTTGGATCTTACTGCCATATATTATTTGCACAGGAGTAGCCTGCAGAACTCGCAGTTGAAATAAGGGGCCCATTGTGCCAAGTTCTCCTCACTTACATAATTGGAGACATCCACAGACACCTCCAGGTCCAAAGACATTTACAATAAATGAAAAGAGACAGAGGAAAAAAATTATAGTTGCTGTATGGAGAGAACTTTTATGGACAGCAGCATTTAGAAATTGGTTCTGTCATGTGGCAACTTTGGGAAAGTTAAGAAGTTAATCCAGATCCTACCATACTAGCCCATTGCCTTAAAAGATAAATCCTCCCTCCCTCATGCCATGAGTCAGCATTCTTTTTCAAAGCAGTGTTTTCGGACTAGCAATCGTCAGATTGCTTGGGGAGACTCTAACTTGACATATTTAGTACGTTCTTCCCACATCCCTCACAGAAGCCCACAGATGTCAGCTTCAATCAGACTCAGCCAGGACTGCAAAACCCATCAGGTTTGCAGGGCTAGAAGGCATGTGAAGATGGCCTAAAAAGCAAATCCTCCCAAAATTACTGTGTTTTCTGCACTTGAAGAGAGAGAGAGATGAAGCTGCAATGGAGAGCATTTCTAACAGCCTGCCTTAAAATAGGAGTCTAGTTATTGGCTCCATATTGGTTTTAAACCTATAAATTTCTAGACCAGAGGAACTCTTTGAAAGTGGACTACCGACTTGAATCTCAAATCTGAGATTCAAATCTGTATTGTGAAGAGCTGTCACCATCAAGTCAGTGGAGCCCAAACCAGTCACAGAAACCTGCAAGTCATAACATATAAAGCAAAGGATGTCACTGTAACTGTCTGTATATTCATTACAATCAGAATAGGTTGTAAAAAAAAAAAATCATATAACAGGTTTGTTTTCATTACTGACTATTAGATGGGTGATTTATGACTGGACCATTTAAAAGATAGTAATTCAGTAACGAGAGAAGAGGGGAAAAAAAGTTTAAATCAAAACCCATATATTCTCAGAAAGCTGCAGATGATCCATAATTGCAGAAGATTTTAATTTTATGGATTAAGACTACATAAGGAGTTATGATAGTTCCAAGGGAAGTTCTATCTAGCCCAGCATCCTGACAGTGGCCAGGACAAACCAGAAGTGGGCTGTGCTGGCTGATCATCACTTTAGGATCACTGAAAATCTAACAGTGTACTTACTAATCAAGCACTGGTCTAAACAAAAGTTTAGATTTTTGTTTTTGTGAGCCCCTATCACTAAAACAATTTTGAGCATCTACCCCCAATATACACATATTTATGTATAAACTACATACATATATTTGTTTCTTTATAAAGTACATATCTATACTAGTGAAGTTCTGTGTTTTTCCTGCATCCCAGTGGACTATTGCCTTCACAGGCATTTTGCAGCCAGTACAGACACTTTAAGATAGTAAAGACCTGCCTATTTGGCTACCTGTAATCACAACCCTCTCTCATCTGCTTCATGCACTTTGAATGAGATACCACTCAGAAACAGTATGGGACAAATTGTCCAAGTTTAAGAAACCCTGTTGCTTTAACACGCTAGCAACATCAATTTAATGTGGGAAATATTAATAGGAACTGGAAAATGTTCAAGAACATTCTACTGAGTATGAAAAAAAAGACGCAAATTTGCAAGTAGAAAAGAATTCATGCTGGGAGGAAAAAAATTGTGAAATATAGAAGATGCAGAAGTTGTAGTCAAGCACTAGCAATAAGAGATATAGAGAATGCAGAAAAAGTATAATAGCAGTTATCTGCGAATTTAAAAAAATGTACCCTGCTAAAAACAGATATATCAGAAAAGATCAATGGGAAACACAGTGAGAAGAAACACGCAAGAAACAGAGTAAAAAAATTCTGTACCAAATATTGGTCCATTGCTAGAAACAGGTATTACAATTTTGAACACAGGCTCAGAAAAGACAGATGTGTTCATCACTATTTCTCTTCTCATTTCAGAAGGAAGCAGGAGGATAAATCTGCCCAATAAAACACTGTAGATGCTCCAGAAAACCTAGCATCTAGAATGAATAAAAATATGATGCAGACTCAGCTGCAATTACAGACATACAAATCAAGCAGCTTAGAGGGAAACACAGCATGGAAAACAGGAAAAACATCAAAGACCTCTGAATTGCCAGTGTATTCCAAATATTTTAAAATAGCAGAGAGATAATAAAAGAAAATACAATTTCTTACTCAGATGCTGAACCTGGACACATAATAAGAAGTTTTATTTAGAAGCCCACAACATAGAATTGAACACTTCAGGTGTATTTAACAATAATCAATATGATTACCTGGAATGCAGGTCTTGTAAAACAAACCTTCCTTGTTTTATCTTCCATAACTTTATTTTTCACAGCTATTGCTCTGGTTGACAATGACAACTGTCCTCAAACAGTATATTCACATGCCTGTACTTTACATCATTTATCCAGGGATGTTAAACATCACATTATAAGGAACTAAAAGGCTGTAACTCAGGAATTGGTTCCTATTAATTTATTAGCGAATTATTTTGTCATTGCTACAGTTTCCACTGATTAAATTTGCATAATAATTCATGTGTCCCATCATGGAGCATGAAAACTGCAATGCAATTGAAGTGACAAATTATGCATCACAAGCAGCAACTAGTCACAGTTAACAACTCACAAGCACTGACAATTTTTTCCTTCTAAATCTTCAGGTGAGGTCTTTGAAAAATGAATCTATCCTGAGGAATGAAGATCAGTTAGTGAATGATTTGTGAATAAAAACCAAAAAGGCTAAATGGTCCATCCAGTCCTAGTAACATCCATGCTGACACTGCATCACTGACACAGCCAGTTGCTCTATTTTTAGGAAACAGCAGAGCAATCTCATCACACACCACCTTGCCAAAATTCCGTGCAAACAGACAAGACCTGATTTTCCTGCTAGTGCAAGCTGCTGTCTCTATTAGTTTTGACAGAGCCATTCCAGTTTCACCAGCTCCAAATGTAGAGTTGAGGAATAACATTGATAGCCACAATAGCAATAAAATATTATGGATTGCTTGTTTTCTGAAGGACACAGGTATATTAGCTTTTAATAGGTTTAATGGGCTTTGTGTACAGCTGTTGTATACAGTTATGCACCTCACTGTACATATTTATGTTTCTGTGCTGTTTCCCACTTGTTGCTCCAAGTTTTCTCTTATTTTGTTCCTTTAAGGTTCTCTTCAGCAATTTTTCCCTGTGCTCCTTTGTCTTTCCAGTGGTTTCCCATCTAGCTGAGCCCTCAGCATTTTGCTTTATTTCACTGCTAGTGGTCTATACCAGTTAGTACAATAACAGTGCACAGTGACATCTCTCTCCCCTAGGGTGATGTCACGATAACCTGCACCCCTTCTCACAACAAGTTTCCCTTCATGTCTGACACCTGCACCACAGACGCATGTAACTTTTTAACTTGCTGTTCTAATCTATCCTGTATCCAACTCTGGCAATCAGTCTAGTCTTCCTCCCTGTTCAGGGACTGGGGGAGATCCATGGATCGGCTCTGGCTTCTGTGAGGACCAGCACCACTGCTTCAGAAGCACTTGGTACAAACTGCATTAGCTGTACTCCATTTTGAGCCCGCGAAGACCCAGCTGTCCAGTCTCCATGTAAGCCTTGCTATTTTTAGTTTGTTGCCTCCTACATTTTACCTCTTGCAGATTTTCTGACATTTTATTTCATTTCCTTAGTGAAAACATATGGCAAACAGATGCCTAAGCAAGGCCCCAGGCACCCATCTCTTTTTCCAGACTTTTCAGAATATCTGGGAAAATTCTGAGGTTTACCCTGATATGCATCACACTTGCAGTTTATTTCAAGCACTGCATTTTCAGTGACGGGCACCCTAAATACCATCGATTTGGGGGATATGTCATTTTAAAATCAAATTTCTGTCCCTATTTTCTTTTTCCAGAGGCAACTTTGAAAACATAAATGAACTAACCACCAGGTTTCAAGGTGGTGGTAGTTGGTTATCAGTCAGGGGAAGCAATGATGATCTAAAGAGCTTCTTTCTCCTTCTCACATGCACATCTCAAAATTTAGAATCATTCCTCTACAAACACCAGTTTACCAGTCCCTCCCTAAACCTTAAGTAATGTTTTCCATACAATGGCTTGACCACAGCCTTGTCTGAGATAAAAGGGAAATGATCTGAAGACTTGAAAACACTAAATCTAGCTCTGGTTAACAATTGCTGGTACCCTCTGAGGCTGGGATTTAGTTGTTTTGCATAGATTATGGCTATACTGAGCTTGGGCAGCAGCCCTTGCAATGGCCAAGGCATCTATTCCGTGGGAGAGAGTGTCTTCCAAACCACCAGGAAAATGGGCAAGTCTTCAGTAGAGCAATCCATCTCTGTCATGCACTCTTCCCCCTGGTACTTCTTCTCCCATTCCCATGCCTCACCCTGTTATACTATCCTAGGGCAATGCATTTCAAATTAATATTTCAATATGTTGAAATTATTTCTGAATTTTAATGGTGTATGTGTATTCTGAAGAAAGTTTATTTGGGTAAGGGGGCTATACGTGGATATTGGCATTCTTTATTAAGGTTGCTTTGTAATTAATAGCTCACATGGGACCTGGAAGCCAAGAAATAGCATATCTGTTTTCCCTCTGCTGTGTCTCCTTCCCAGGATTCATTCATTCCTGAAACATTAACTACTGAGTGCAGAATTTATGATGTAATTGTGTTTAGAAGAGAGTACTGAGAGCCAAACTCAGTGTAGAAGGTGGCAGATTTACCCTTAAAACTGAATCTATCTCCCAAACATGAAAATAGCCAAGGTGTGTCAAGATTTGCTCCAGATATCAGGCATCAGGATGTAGATTTATTCACAAAGAGCAAATGTTTAATTTAGAAGCTGTTTAAATGAACAGCCTCTTGAATTTATTGTCATACTTCCTTTTTTCCTTTCTCATTAATAATGCTGCTTTTTTTTTTGCACAAAGGATGAGAATGATGGAATGCACTGTTTTCTGTATTGATATGCAGCAATCAAATAATGCCCAATTAAATGATTTTAACATTTCTAAGATATTCAGTGGAAGCTGATACAAAGGCTGGATGAAATTGCTCTAAAAGGCACAGCACACAGAAAGACAGTAAGCTCTGAGGCCACAGGTCTTCCAGAAGTGGTTTACTGGAATCATGTTTCATATTTTATATCAAAATCACAGTGAAAAAATAAAAAAGCACAACTTAATCAATGCCACCCTGATTGTTGTATGTGATGTTTCTTTCTCTTCCAGATAATCTATATCAACCTAAAACATTCCTGATGAATGAAGGACCCCTTTTGTTGCCAAAGGAAGGGCTAGAGAAAATAATGGAACAGTAGCCAGCACAGGTGATTCCCAAGAGATGCTTACTTTTTCTATACCAACACATAATGTCCCGTACAGATAAAGGAGCCATTTTTGCTGGTTGTACCAAGGAAGAGCTAAAGGACACAGAGAATTTCATCAGACCAGGTCAGGAGTGGGGTTGCTTGGAGGAAACAAAGCTCTGTAGTCCTCCTGAAAAGATGACTTTTGAGTATCTGGGGAGCATCTTGTTCCCCAAACTCCAGCTGGTTAGCTGCTTAGTTGTAGTTGCTGGTTAGTTGGGCAACAAGGACAGCAGCTGCCTGTACCGAGCTGAGACGTCCCAGCCAGCAGGACTGACGGGTGCTTTGGACTGTCCGTCCTTTTGCACGGGAATGGGGCAGAAGACTCCCATGTGCAAACCCAGACATCTCTGCAGGTCTCCTTCTGTTCTATGCCTGAAGCCTCCCTGGTGCAGACTGTTGGACCATTTCCACAGCACTCTCTTGATAACGTGCTTCTTAATTTGCCTCCACGTTCCTAGTCACCATTTCACTGTTAATCACCAAATGTGTGTGAGCAAAGCCTTTGGTAGCCTGTCCTTTGTGGCTGCAGGGACAGCTGCAGAGCAAAGGTGCAGGACACCAGTGGGTGCAGGAGAAGCCAAGCAGCACCCTGGCAGGGAGTGCCCACTCTGCTGGGAGTCCTTCCAGCCTGTGCCAGCTTCTATTCCATCGCTCCCCGCAGCACCGCAGGGGCCATAGGAGAAATCTGACTGCAAAATTACATGATTTCTGCTTTAATTAAATGAAACACTTGCATTCATGTCGGAAAGGTACAGACATTTCTTCCCCCTCCCCTCCCTCCCCCTGGAATCACAGTTTTCAAAGGAAACTGATTGCCATCACATGCATTAAAAATGGTATTTAATGGCGACTTTATCAAATATACTGAAATATCTATGTTATGTGCATAAACGTAACATGTTTCACCTTCTCTATCTAATCCAAAGGCTTCTTATTTTCTATCCACCCACTCGGGCACACAGTTATTCATTAGGTACAAAAATGAACTGCACACATTAAATATATTCAGATTATTGTAAAACTGCCTCCACCTTGCTACCAGAATTGCCAAGGTAAAAATATATATCTCTTTTTCAAAAGATAGATGGTGATAATATAGAAATGTTTCTACTTCCATAGCACCTATACTAATACAAGGAGTCAATTCTATTTAAAAATAAATTCACACTTGAACAGTTGCTGTACTCTATACATGTATTTCACACACTTAGAAAAAAAAATTGTTAAAAAAGTTACGTAGCTGTAGTCAAGCATTTAGAAGTTAGGAAATAAGAGTGAAGAAGAATCTTCTGTGCCTGAAGAAACTTTTTTCTCTCCATTCCTGTATAAGCATTATGACATAGTCCACAATTAGATGAAAATATGCTTCTTCACCACAGGAATCCATCTTGTTTAAGCCCAAGAACATCTTTTTCTCTTCAAATTGTTCTACCTCAGCCACCTGTGCTATGGACATCTATAATATTATTTAATGCCTCTTCTAGCCAGGTTTTCTGGGCAAACAAATCTGACGCTATGCTTTGTCCCTCAGACCCCACTAGGTGGGCTCAACCAAATACAATGGAAAAGTGGAGGTTTTAAAGAAGAAATCCTTTCCATGTTTCAGGACAAACAGGGAAAAGTGAAAGCCTTACCAATGCCTTCATCAAAGTAAAGGCTGAAGGTGAGCCCTGCTCTGCTGCTGGAATTCAGGCGGCACAGCCCTGAGGTCCTGCATCTCAGGACACCTGCCCTGACCTGTCCTACTACACCAGGGCCACCCACACCCCTGCTGTACCCCTCACTTGGCCTCTCTTTTCTAAGCATCTGCTTCTTTCAAAAATCTAATTTTTAAAAAAATCTGAGCATTTTTAACCCAAAAAATGCTCCAAGTGTGTTACCTTATAGCTTGGGATGATGAAGATTAAAATACAACCAGATTTACATCCAGAAATCTGGTTTCACTCTTTTCTTCTTTCCCTTGGTACTCCCATTGGCCTCAGTTTCTTGCTTTTATCTGGCTGATCATCTTTTGGTTCTGTATTTCTCCCCCACCTTGCACACGGTTTGTCATCAAAACTCCCCCTCTGAGCTGAACATTTGAGCTGTGCTATTTAGGTTTGCAGCCCGGAAGTCTGCAGTAAAAATTCTACACACAAGGCGTGTCAGGGCAATTTCAGTATTAGGTGATAAAATTCCCCTTCTTTCTAGTCACCTTTCAGTCAATGTTTCCAGCAACTGCCCAGTCTCTCAAAACCTTCAGGGTAGCTAAGATGGAGCTGGGTCACAGACCACAGCAACAATGCCTATGTCAGATTAAAAATAAAAAAATTATATAAAAAATCAGCACACTACCTGAGGGTTCATCAGCCATCTCTGCCAAACACAGATCTTGGACAACATATTGTGATTTTGCTCAAGATTGAGAGCATCTCAATAGAGATGTCTGCACATTGGCAGGAAATTGATTGATTCCTACTGTTCTTTTTATTCAGAGTCTGCTTCCATTTTCTCTCATAAAACAGAAGTGTAGCAGTAGATGGTGGATAACCTCTAGTGTATTCGCAGATACCATGCAATACATATATACACATTATCACATTGATTTTCCTGTATGTGCCTTTACTGTCACTCCTCATTGCTGCAAATGATTAAATGAAGTAGCAGGCAGTGAAAAACTACAAGAGCTTTCTGTTTGGCACTATCTGTAACAGCAGCTAATCTGCTTGTGTCCATGAATATCCAGCTCATCTTCTAGGAATTACCATTCCCCCATTTTGTAAAGGTCCCAGTGTTAATTGTCTTGTACAGAGTAACCACCTTTATTTTCTCTCTCTCTTTCTCTTGCTTTTTAAAGTCCTGATTTGATGATTCAGTTTGTATCCACATGCACTTAGTGACAAATAACACTCTGCCTTAGCAGAAAATGTCTATTGAAGGGTTGCCGAGAGACTGGACATCAATCTAGGGAAGAAACACTACAAAAACTACAGAGCCCACCCGCAGTGTAAAGCAAAAAAAAAACCCCAACCCAACCTAAATTCCAAAGTACACATCTATGCTGTATAATCATGATAAGAGATTTTGCTTGAGTTCCAGTATGTCAACACTGGAACTCAAGCAACACTGTAATAGGATATTTTTGCTTCTTAAATGAGTCAAATACTAGTGACTGAAATTAATTTTTTAATTTCCCTCTTGCTGTGATAAAATGTGACCATTACATGGGAAATTTAAATTGAAAAATATGAGTTTTAAAGCATAACATCTGCATTCTTCATGCC
This sequence comes from Molothrus ater, assembly GCF_012460135.2. NCBI lineage: Eukaryota > Metazoa > Chordata > Aves > Passeriformes > Icteridae > Molothrus > Molothrus ater. The sequence goes on along the minus strand of NC_050478.2, from coordinate 92,508,948 downwards.
TCATGCTAATGAAATTATATATTGTTAAAGAGTCAAACAGTTTTATATAGTTTGAAATTCTTTCCAGTTTGTTTTTTAACATACAAACCCACAAAAGAATAGAACAAATGGATAAAAGAAATACATTTCTATATTTACATCAATCTAACATTTGACAATAAAATTTCAACTTTTCACACCATTTTCTTCTGAAATGTTACTGCATTTTGCAGCTTGCCTGGTCTTTGGAATTTGCTTCAGCAATAACTGGATAGAACAAAACTACTGAAGACTCTACCCTGCTAAGAGCGGTGGTGAAAGACCTCTTCCTGTCCTTACAGTATTGTCCTTGTTATGTATTTTTACAAATGCTTTTAGCACTGCTGTAGTGCTTCCAGGTCTGCTGTAGTGCAGCATAGACCCGGGGCATTGGGACAGCAGAAAAGAAGGAAAAGCTATGAGTCATCCATAGGGTAACAGAGCTGGAGAAGGAACAAGAAGGACAGAGAGAAAAAGACTAGTGGCAGAGTACTCTGAGGGTGGCTATGTAAAGAACAAGGCTATTAATAACAAGAAACACATGTAGGGTGTGGGCTGGAAGATGGCAGATCCCAGCATTCCAATCAGCAAGCTCATCCTACTGCTCCCTGAAAACCTCCTTCCTTATCCAAAGGATGCAGAGCCAAACTACCATCCCACTTATGTTCTTTCTTTGCAGAACTACCTGTGAAGACAGACTTCCACAGGAAACACAAGTTGCTTCAGTGCTCCTCCACTTGTATCTGAACACAGCCTTTTTCCTAGGAGCCACCACTGGTAAAGAGCTGGGTGTTGCATGAAGAGCATCAACTGGTGGGACAGCTTTTCATGCTCCATGCTTGCAATCCTGGAAAGAGAGTCATAGAGGACAGGGCTACAGTGAGGGAGTTCATGAAAGACTAACTTGTTCTCCTGAAATGTATTTCAAAGGTACTCCTCAAATGGAAGAAATGTATGTGTTAACATAAATCTTACAGAGTAATTGGAGCCTAAAACAGTCAACAGGAATCTTGTTTATTGCATCTGAACATCAAGTTCTGCTGTGAGTTTATTAACCTGAACACTAAGACTGAGGTTCAACCAGTCCCAGGAAATTTCTTTAGTGATCAGCCCTGAAACAGTCCTGAGAATCACAAGGCACTTTCCAATTCTGGTAAACTTTCATCTGATTCACTAAAGAGCTAAGAATTGGCTCGACAGAAGTGTTGTCTTGGTTTATTTTGAAGCTTGGGGCTCATAAAAGCTATTTTGTGTTGATCACCTCCATGCTGTTCACTTTGGGACTGCTGTCCAGCTCAGACTGACCCTCAGCAGGAAGCAGTCAGATAGACTGAAAACAAGATCCAATCATGTTCCTCAAACTGTGCAATCAATGTGCAATATTGCCAACACAGTCAAACAACAATTAAGAGTTCTTTTGTTTTCCCAGTGTTTTACTTGTCTGCAGCTGATGTAGAAGACAACCATTCATAAATCATCCAAGTCCATCCTGTGGGCAGTATTTGCCACCAAATAGAAAACTGCTAATATAACTCACTCTCTGTGCCACCCCAGTGTAAAACTAAGGCCCCTTTTAAGCTTCTCTGAAATTCAGAGCTTTTGCACACAAAGAAATAATCTACATTCACAGTGCCCACAGAACTTAAGTCCAATCTACTATTTCCGAGATATGAAATAAAACCATTTTAGTCACAATTTAGTGTTTCATTCAAACTGTAATTATACTATCTTTTAAATAAAACTGAAGATATTTACCTAAATATTGTCTTTATTACATGTTTATGTTTTCCCTTTTAGTATTACAGAAAACTGCAGCATGGAGAAAGCAGTATTATCATGGCTTATCTAAATACTAAACAAAAATGTAAATATTCAGTATGATGTGCAGGGAATTAGTAGTAGCTTTAGCACTAATGGGACCTGCACTGCTAATTCTCCACAGAGCTAGCTGAACGTGTATCCCAAAGTACTCACCAAGAAAACCAAATTTTCAACCACATTTTAAAGTAAAATAGGCTTCAGAGGCTTTTTTTCTCCGAGATAAATCTTTAAAGTAGGTTTGTCTCTACAAGACTGAACTTCAGGACTTCATAGTCTTACTGCCATACTAGAGGAAAATAGAATAAGATTCAAAGATTATTTATAAAAATAATTCTTACTATGGAATCAACTCTCTTTGCATATCTGTTTATGCAGTATCTTCAGTTTGTACTGTTACAGAAGTTGAGCACTTCACAGTTTTAGTGCATACATGGCACTGCAGTAACATGAAGTAATGAAAAGATCTACCTGATTTCACAACTGAGTAGATAACCTTCAGCTTCGCATCTTTGATGCTAGATTATTGATTTTCTTTTTCAGTAAGTGTTGATGAGCATCTCTGCAATAAAACAGTCTATCAGGGAAGAAAGAAACAAGTCTGAAATGTGAACTTAAGCCATTTGTCTTATGCCATCATCTCCATTCATGGCTTAGATACATCTATGACCTATGAGGAAGCAGGAGACAGTGAAGGAGTTAATTGTGACTACCTTCTCATTTTGTGTCTTTCAGAGAAAAGGGTCTGACTTCTGCTAGAAGCAAATTAAACTTTTCAAGATAATACCAGCAACCATCATTGTAAAGATCCAGGTCATGAGGGGTCCCTTTGTTGCAAAGAATTTGATGATTCTGGAAAATGTGTAAGACAGAAATAATCAAAGCAGCGCCGGGCCAAAGAAGTTTCTCATTTAAGAATGCATTTTATGACATATTTTTATCTTGCTAAGATAAACTCTCAGTAACATTTAAATTTGTATACTACTTGCCATGTATTAGAAATGACAGATACCTTCTAGCAATAGATTTGGAACTATACCTCAGCCATTCTTCTCTTCACTTCTGACTCAGCCTGACTTTCTTGTGAGTGGAAGTATTCCTCTGTACAATTGCTTTATTCATCGTGTTGCCTTCAATCATTTTCAGTGCAACTGTTTGGCCCATTCCTAAGGTAATGAGCCAACCATTTTGTTGGCCATTACCATTCAAAGTAAGACTTTGAGATTAGAATGAAGACTTGCAGTAAAACTTCTCAGACCTAAAAAAAAAAAAAAAAAGAGACAGACATATCAAATGCTAGGCATTGTTAGTAGAGTAATAGGCAACAAAGTGGAAAATACAATTATAACCTTGCATAAATATGTATTGGCCCACAAAATGAATATTGTGTGCTGTGTGCAGCTCTGGTCTCTTCACCTCATTAAAAAACAAAAAAGAGAAAAAAAAAAGAAAAAAAAAGAAGCCAATAAGAAATGGAAAACACCCAGAGAAAAACTACAAGGATGATCAAAGTTATTGAGAACATTGACCACAAGGAGTGATTGAGACTAAGAAAAGGCAATGCAGAGCAGAAATGAGGTCATTGGAGCAATGAGTAGCAAGAGGAAGTTGGAAGCAATGAACTGTCAGAAGAATCAGCTTCTTCATACAGACAGCAGCAGACCTGTGAAAATCTTTGCCAAAGGACTTTTCTGCTCAAAAGAGCCTTGCTCTCTAGGGGAGAGTAGTTGAGCATTTGGAAGAGAGATCCACTGAGATTACTGATAATCCAAACCAATTTGTGTTCAGGAAGCCCCCCCCAAAAAAGGTGAAGGCTGGGAAAATAAGGAGGAGGAACTAGCACACCGGCTTTCTTACTCTGACCTCACTGCGCACTTGCGGCTGCTGCTGGAGGCAATCCAAGACTCTGGGGCACACAGGGCCTTTGAATCAGCAGTGTGATTAATAGCTCATTGTACTGACAGGTAAATTCCTGAGAAACGTGATGTCAACTCGATGGCCTTAAACTGTAGGAGGGTTGATCTAGATTAGATATCAGGAAGAGATTCTTTTCTGTGAGGGTTGTGAGGCACTCAAACAGGTTGTCCAGAGAAGCCGTCAATCCCCCATCCCTGGAAGTGTTCATGACCATATTGGATGGAGCTCTAAGCAACCTTCTGTAGTGAAAAATTCCCTGCCCCCTTGTTTATTCACCTCTCAGCACAAGGAATCACTTTGGCAGAGCTGAACAATATTTTTCTGGTTATCCCATAAGGCAGAAGACAGAAGGCAAAGACAACTCTGAAATCTTAAAAGTAAATATGTAACATCAAGTCAGTGGAAAAGGACCCTAAATGAATGTAAGAACTCTAAATTTTAATTAGAGTTTTTTCTCAAATTCCCTGAAGGTTTTATTGAACAGGCAGTTGCTCATGATCTTCACATGTTAGAGAAACAGCAGAATCAGAAACACATTCCTAAATAAGCAAGAAAAATTAAAAATGGCTTTTAAAAAGACTATAATATAAATTGATCATGAATGTAAGATGATGATATTTCACCTCTGGTTCTGCAGTTAGAAGACATCCTGAATCCTTCCTTCTTTGCTAAATAGTTTTAGAAAAGGAATGTTTTATGGGAAGTATCATGGATGAACTGGATGGATGAATGAATGTTTGTTCAGTTCATTTGCCATTTTCTATTTTCTATCCATGAATATAGTCAGTCTTTTTTTTTTTTTTTGACTCAGGAAGCATTGGAACCTTGACAAAGAATTAAATCCTCACTATGTTGATTTTTATGGAAATGTTACCATTGTCTTGATTGACGCTAAGATTTGATAGAGAATTTCTAAGGTCTTGAATAAAAACCCCAAGGAAATGGACCAACTTCCTTTAGTTGGTAAAACTGCCTTGTGTGGAAACTCCTTTTTTTTTTAATTGGAGTGACTTGTTGGGATTTAGCTCAAGATGATGCCAATATAATCCAGTATAACAAGAGACAAATGTGCACAAAAGACATTCCCACTCAGCTGAGTGAGCTCAACCTTCTTCTGAAACAAAAAGGTGCTGAGGTGACCTAACAAACAAAACTGGGAGTATCCATAAACCATTGCTACAGCACATGCTGAAAGCTGATCAGTAGCTCTGTGTGGGAGAAATCCTCTTCAGTGGGAACAAAAAGACATTGGGAAGAAAACACCAAACATGTATTTTAATGAAATTCTAGTCATGGGTAAGTTCCCAAGTACGGCCACAACCCCAGCAGCACATTTTTCAGTGTTTTACCTCCTTTGATTATGACAGCAGTGGATAGCTAAGGCACCCCAGGCAAAGTGCTGCAGGTGCACATTCCCTAAGTGCCAGCTACACGCAGGAAAGCCTGCACAGAGAGGATGGTATGTACGGAGACCGACTACAATGCCTGGTCTGCAGTAGGATTTCTCTTCAGACAAGAGCAGGGTGAAACAAGCTGGTGGGAGCTAGTGATGCTTGTTTCACCCTGCTCTTGTCTGAAGAGAAGTCCTACTGCAGACCAGGCATTGTAGTCAGTCTCTGTACACACCATCCTGTCTGTACAGGCTTTCCTGCGTCACCCTTGCAGGGGTAGATCTGTGGCAGGTACTACAAACTATTCCTGCATCAAGGCCACACTGTGAGACCTGTGAATATGCTGGAAAAGACCCAAATAGCCAGTGCAATCTTCTATCAAAACAGAATCTGCTATGCCCTAATTTCTTTCTCTCCTACCTTTACACCCTATGCAGCATTACTGCTACTGCAAATATGTTAATGTATGATAAACCCCTTCCATTTCACTCCCATTTGAGAGCCCTAATTTTGCAGTAGTATACAAATGATCCTCAACCAAATCTTAGATGGTTTTGTCACAAAGTACATGGAAAGAACTTTGGAACAGAATTCTAGAAAATGTCAAAAACTATAGCATAACTTTTGCCAGCAGGACGAAAAGGTTTACCCCCAATTAACTCCCAGTTTTTTGCTTACATCAAGAATATGGTTTTTTAAAATACTGCCACATATTCCAGCAAGAACATCCCTCAGTCAAGAATTATGGAAAGAGTTTGATTGTTTTTCCAAGGATGTATGTTAAAAGGGGATCTTGTTTCAAAGAAGCTCATGCTCCTGAAAGACTGTGAGAGAGAGCAGTGTTCACTGTAACACAGTAAGGGCTGTTTTCCATGACACAGTGGAAACTTTATGAATGGTTTTTGCCAGCACAAGGAGTTTGACACTGAAATCAGTGTATCTATAGCAATAATGTTGAAAAAGGCAACAGAATTTTGAAACGCTTTACTGGAAAAAGATACATATTTGGGAACATAATGTAAGCATCTTGGAAGTTCTGTGTCTATTGAGCAACACCCACTGAAATATCCCCAGCATGAGTTATCTGAGAGTCTGTGCGTAAGGAGAGATTGCTGGGAATAGAGCTAAGCATGTTAAATTAATTGCCCATTCTGTATCCATGTATCAGAAAACTATGAATGAGCTCATGTGGAAAAAGAAATAGAAAATGCTGCAAGCTCTTCCTCAGTCAGATGTACAAAAAAGTTCTGTGCCTTTCTAGGATTTCCTATTATTTTCTCATACACATTTACTGGTGGTACAGAACAGTTTGATACCTATATAGGGATGCACACAGTCATCAGATCTGTAAGAGACCACTCAGAATTGATCACTGACTTGCAATGAAAGTCTGAGTCTGTCTGTAATTCAGGAAGTTGAACCCCATTTACACTTTTTTTTTTTTCCTGAGATATCTTTTGCCATCAGAGGTAGTATTTTCCCAGACCTGAAGGTGGAACTCTTGTTCCTTTGATGATCTTTACATGAGTGACATAGCATTTTGCATTGTCATTTTTAGCTTGAGGAGATTTGGACTTCTCTGAAGTTGCTGCTGGGCTGTCTGGAAAACAGCATTAGTCCTGGTAGAAGAACTGGATAGTCAGGCATGAACGTCATATTCACAAGGAAGTGTGCCAGGAGTTCTTCAGATGTTGCCTGTTAGAACTCACACACACAGAAAAATCTTTCCTTTTGGAAATATTGTGATCCTGTTCCTTCTTTTGCTGCTATACAAGTAGACTTCTTGTTTTTTTCTGGAGTCATCACGTGTAAGGAAAGGATTGGCTGAGTATAACCTTGTGGTTGGGCCACATCCATATTGGACCAATGAATTCTGCTGTTTATGCTTGAACTACAGTGTATCTTTGGAAAAAAATCTCCATGATTTTACTGACAATTTTGCATTGTTTCAAAACAGCTTCACAGACAATTTGATCCTATAGCAAACTAAGATATGTCACATTTCTAGTCTCATTTTTAGTCTAGTTTTGCTTTCAGAGTTTTGTAATTTTCTGAAAACCAATACTTCTCCTCAAATATCTCTAAGTACTACTTAGACAAGTACTACAATGCTTATGACAAAAGTACTTCCTCATCTGCATTGGATTATATTGTTTATATATATATATTATATATATATATCCATATATAACTCAAGTTAGTGCACATCTTCCACACCTTTCCTAACTTTCTTGTGGACTCTCTTTGGTGTTTAACATCCCTTTGAAGTGTTAATGCTCAAACTGAATGCATTTTTTTAATATTGGTTTCATCAGTTCTATAAGAAGGTGGAATATCCATTCCAGTTGTATTTGATATTCCTCTGGTTTTCTTCAGAGAATTAGCTATCAAAAGCTTTGTTCTGAGACCTTATGTTTAGCTGATTATGTCCAGGTCCTCTTTAGCACTGTCTCATGCCTGTCACTCTCCCAGATTCCAGGTGTGCCTTCAAGGCTTTATCTTGAATGCATGGCCTCCAATTTGACTGGCTTCAGAGGAGTATTTTTGCAGAAGAGCTTACAAAGCAATTCAAATAAGTTTATCTAAGCAAATTGCTCTTATCTCTATTTATGAGAGCAAAGTAGTCACTTGGTATTTTTGTGTCAGAGATTTATAACAGCATCAGGCCAAGAATAACACCAAGACAACCTAGTGACAAATCTTCACTTAGAATCACTCCACTCAAGAACTGCCACCTGAATCACTTATTATGATCTTATTATCACTTATTATGAGGAAAGGCTGTGGGAACTGGGCCTGTTGAGCCTTGAAAAGAGACAACTACGAGGGGACCTAATCAATTTCTACAAGTATCTGAAGGGAGGGTGTTAAGAGAATGGAGCCCAGCTCTGCTTAGTGGTGCCAAGCAACAGGACAAGAGGCAGCAGGAAGAAACTGATGCACAGGGAGTGCCACCCGAACACCAAGAAAAACTTATTTTCTGTGCTGCTGACTGAGCACTAGAACAGGCTGCCCAGAGATGTTGTGGAGTCTCCCTCACCAGAGATAATCAAGAGCTATCTGGATGCAATCCTGTGCCATGTGCTGCAGGATAACCCTGCTTGAGCAGGGAGGTTTGACCCAATGACCCACTGTGGTCCCTCCCAACCTGACCCATTCTCTAATTCTATAATTCTGTGAACTACACAGAATCTGCACTCCTCATTGTATTTATGAGAATACCATACTGCTTCACACCAGATGGAAGCTATTACTTCATCATTACCACCTTCTTTTACCAAAGTTAAATCCAAACACATTTAATCAAATATTTTTCATAAAAATATGTTGACTGGCATTTAATTATTGGCATTTAATGACTCTATCCAAGGTCAGCACTTCCACGATTCTGCTCCTAATCTGGGTCAAACTGTGAAACTGCTAGCCTTTGCCATCCTCCTTAACCTTTTTAAAATATATGTTCAACATAAACTTTTTTTTTAGTACCCTGGCATTCCCCAGAATTCCATTGTCATTCCAGAAGCAGTACTGTGAACAACAGAACTAATGAAGCCATGGGATTCTGTTCATTTTGATTCTTCAGCCCCTAAATAGGCTTAATTATAACTAAAATTTATCCTCCATTACTCCTCTGAAAGCCCTATCAAGCAGTCTGGAACTGTGTCTACCCAAAGTGGATGGCTGATATATACACACTGGCTGGCTGTTTGCTGCTACAAGAATGTGTAAGAGCTGAGCTTTTTGCTTACTATTCCTTCATTGAGGAAACAAAATTTAGTTTATTTCCTCAGTGACACATCAATATCCACAAAACTTACAGGACCATAATGACTTCCTCCAAATTAGATTGGAGCTGGCCAAAAAACTCATGGAACAACAGATGAACAGATAACATAAATCTTGTTTAGAACATCACAATCAACATACATTCATATTTGTTACTCTGGAGATCTTTCTTAACTTTGTTTTATTGATATTTAGCTAAAAAATTGTCCAATATTGACGTAACACAGTTGCTCTACAGATATTACCAGACAGTTTTACACTTTGATTCAGATGTGATAAATTGATCAGAAGTGGTACCAGGTTGCCCTTGGAGATTCTGCTCCACCTGTCCCGTACTAGTGCTATGGCCTGAAGTTGTCAGGGAAGGTTTAGGCAGGACATCAGGAAAAGGTTCTTTACCCAAAGGTCTTTGGACCCTGGAACAGGCTCCGCAGGGAAGTGGTCCCAGCACCAAGGCTGACAGAGCTCCACGAGCGTCCAGACACCGCTCTCGGGCACATGGGCGCTCTTGGGGATGGTCCTGTGCAGGGCCGGGAGCTGGACTCCATCACCCTTGTGGGCCCCTTCTAGCCAAGACTACTTTATCATTCTATGAAAAGCTCTTAAAATTTTGTTGGGAATCTTTGGGTCTCTTTTAGAAGAATAAATTTAACTTTTCCCTCCCGACAAGCCCTGATCCCAGACTCCCGGTACCCCCTCCGTGGCCAGGACAGCTTCTCCGCCTCCTTCTCTTCTTTCTCTTCTTCCTCCTCCTCCTCCTCCTCCTCTCCGTCCCCTTCCCGCCCCCGGCCGGTGGTTCCCGAAGGGAAACAACCCCGTGGAGGATGGCCCGGGGGCGGCGGAGGGGGCGTGCGTGTGGCGGGCGGGGGCTGGGCCGCGCCCCGCGGCGGAGGGGGAGCCCAGCGCCGGCTCCCGCCCAGCGTCCCGGGGCCGCCGCCGCCGCCGCCCGCGGTCAGCGTCCATCACACGGCTGCCCCATGGTGAGGGGGTGAGGGGCTGAGGGACCGGGGGCGGGCGGGGGCGGAGGGAGCGGGGACCAGCGGGCAGCGGGGCTGGGGCGGCTCCACTTTCGCTTTCGCTCCCCGTGCCAGCGAGGCGAAGGGAAGGAAGGGCCGAGCCGGGGCCTGGCGGGCGCACGGTGAGCCGTGGGTTGGGCCCTGCCGACGGGGCCGGTGGGAGCCGCAGCGCGGAGCGAGCGCCGGGCTCGCCCGCGACTCCCGGGGCCGGGCCCTCGGCCAGGCCGCGGCGGCCGCCGCTGCCCCCGGCCCGACCCGACCCGACCCGACCCGACCCGACCCGGGGCCGGTGGCAGAGCGGCGGGGGCTCGTCCTGCTCCCGGCCCGGCGGAAGGGCTGAGGGTGCCCAGCCAGAGGTGCCCCGGCAGCGGCCGGGCCCGAGGTTCCCCCGCGGTCGGGTTGTGGGGTGTTGATCGGGACAGAACGTGTAACACCAGCTTGGGTTGTCTTGTTTACTTATTTACTTATTCTTCGCAGTGTGACAAATTGTTAAGCCTGGCATTGCCCAGGCTTTTAAAACTGTAAGTCAGGAAAAAAAGTAGTTTAGTCTGCTTGAAGCCTTTATGTAAGACTTGAAGACTGTCTTTATTTTTTATGCTTCTAATTTTTCACACTCACCTTGCTTTTCCAGGGCATGATACAGGCAGGGTAGGTCTCCAGAACCTGTTGGTCTTAAGCTGCACCAGGGGAGGTTTAGGTTGGACATCAAGAAGAATTTCTTCACAAAGGTTAATTGTATATTGGAGTGGGCTGTTCAGGAAGGTGGTGGAGTCAGTCCCTGGAGATATTTGAGGAAAGACTGGCTGTGCACTCAGTGCCATGGTCTAGTTGACAGGGTGGTGTTGATAGGTTGGAGTTGATAATCCCAAAGGTCTTTTCCAACCTAATTGATTGTATGGTTCTGGGGTGAGACCAGAGATGTAGTTCTGTTAATACTGAGAATTCAGTATTAGGGCTCTGATTGCAGGTTGAGCTGTTGTGGTTTCTCATGGCAGGCATCAGCCCACCGCAGACTTGCTCCACCGGTTCAGCTTTGTGCAGAAGGTGTTCACGTGTTAGTCATTAGGTGTTTTCTGCCCTTCTGCAGCTGGCTTAAACATACAAATCCAGGACAAAATGCCTGTTGTCTGCTCTGATTTCTCAAAATGCAGTCATGTGCCCTTGCCTTGCCTGGATCAAGTTTGTGTTGCCAGGCAAGACACTAGAGCAAAGATCTACTGGGAGCCACAGCCTGACATGTACAGCTGCTGATTCTGGGTGTTCTGTGGGAGATCCCACAGGTGTGTCCTGTTTATCTCACTAAGCAGTTTCATATTACTTTGTGAACACGCTGGGGCTGGCGACTGTGCCTTATTTCAGCATAACAAAGTTATTTTCTTTTGATTCATTTTAGAGACAAAAAGTAAAAGATGTAATTTAGTCCCTAAGTGCAGTTTGTCTGTAGCCTACCAGAGGAGTGTGTTCCTCACTAACTACAGGCCTTGGCCAAGTGGGCAATCGTGTCACTGCAATTGCGGGGCCAGTACCACTCTAGGAATTGTTTCAGGTCATTCTGAAAGGGAGAAAGCTGTTGTACGTCCTTGTATTCTAGTTTATTTTATTTACAGGGCAAAACTTTTTGGCCTTTCAACCCTTATCAACAAGGAATTTATGCTGGAGGTACTTTTTCTAGTGGCAATGGTTGTCTAAAGTGTTGTGAGTGAATTAAAATCAAATCAGTGAATTACATTGTGTTTCCCTGGGCAAGCAGAACTCCTGAGGTTTGTTGTCTATTGTCGTACTGGGTTTCAGGGGAGAACACTACGCAGTTTAACCAAAGTTCATGAGTATTAACATTTGAGGTGTGTTAGAGCATTTTCTGAAATTCATAACAAGTATGCTACCATACCTGGGAAGAATTTTACTTCTTGTTGACTGCAACTATGTGGCTTGTGCTGCTACAGCCTGCTTTGGATATGTCTTTTTTTATTTACCTAGTTGACTGAAAGTTATTCTGCATCTCAGTCTTGATCACTTCTGGGTTAGTGTTATTTCAGTCACTGATACTCAGATCCAAGGACAGAGGCAACTCGCCTTCGTAAGAAGCTGAAGCTGAGTGTAGTGTTTTCACTTGCCTGAGGAGAGTGGTTCATAGGCCAGACACGGCTGCTACTCAGAGGGATCCTGACAGGATGGAGATATGGGCAGACAGAAACCTCAAAAATTCCAGCGGAGGCAATAAGAAAGCCATGCACCTAGAACAGGTTGGGAAGACTTGATGGAGAGCAGCCTTACAGGAAGGACCCTGGTGTTGTGGTGGTTAGAGGGCTGGAGCACATGGCATTCTAGGAGAAACAGAGATGGGTTTGTTCAGCCTTAAGAGGAGGTGAAGGAAGGGGAGATCTTGCTGTTGTGGGTAGGAGCTGTAGAGCCAGGCTGCTCTTGGAGGTGCTTGACATTGGGAGCAGTGGGCACAAGCTGGTTTAGCTGCATGGAAGGTCCTCATGGTTGTGGTTTTGGTTTGGTTGGTTTGTTTGCTTGTCTTTAGCCTGGACAATAGTCAAACACTGAAGGAAGGGCTTTAGTGAGTGTGGAGTGTCCATCCATGGAGGTGTTAGAACTTTACTGGACAAAGGTCTGTGCAATGACATCTGATTCAGCTTGTACTGGATGGCATGTGAAAATCCTTGCCAACCTAAACTGTCCTGTTACTCTGTGATTGCTGAAAGAACAGGCGTTATTGCTTCAGAAATTAGTTGTTAAAGTCATGCTTAGGAGAACACAAGTCATGTAAAGTATGGAAGATTTCCTTGAAATTGCATCAGCAACAAGCAGAAATGCATAACGTCTATTTTATTTATTTAATGTTAATATGATATGAACGTTTAAAAAAGTAAGACGTTGCATTGATAATTTATGGCTTAGAATTTTTGTTGCAGAAGCTACTATACTATTTGAGAGAAAATTAATCAGGAGACCTGATGAGAATGTAAGGAGTTTTTATATTTCTTTCTTAGTTTTTCGAACTTGCTGCCCAGTGAATTTTAGGCAGCAGTATCTTTAAGAGTAGACACGGTCATGGAAGTTACTTTACTGTCAGGAAATTCTTAATGAGAAGAAAATGACTAGCCAGAGCTCTGCATGCAGCCAAGTCTTCAAAATTCAGAATTCAGATCATCAACCCAAGGCACATGGCCATTGTTTACATCAACTCTGCTTTCACTGTGCTCCAGATTGTAAGTCATCTAAACTATCAGTTTTGACTCTCATCAATCTCCAGATGTCATGAAAGGTTAAGGACAAAGTTGTGGTGAATTTAACTTCATCTCTGCTGTATTTCTTCTAAGACAGAATGGGCTGTGTGTTTCTGGGAGTTCATGTTGTGTTACACATTCGAAGAATTTGCATCAACACTTCTTCAAGATGATTCCGTATTAGGGAAAAGCATGATACAGCTATTAAATATCTTTAGGGAACCAATTTTTAATTAATTCTAGCTCATAAACTCATGGATTAGTGTATAAGCTGCCAGGAAATTAAATGTCTGTTTGAGGAGGAAGTACTGCAGTTTGGAGTATGATGCTTCTTATCTTTTGGACATTATAAAAAAAAAAATCAGTTCTACACACAGAATAGAGTTCAGCTGTGATCTGTGAGTGCCTCTTTCAAAAGTTAGGGACTGTAGTGACCAAAGTATAATAGAATGTATTTTTTATCAGCTTGCATTTAAACTGCTGTTTTTGGAATGGTGAAAAGAGTGAATCAATGCAAAAGGTATAAAGTTCTTTTTGCAACCTGAAAAGTGTGAGGTCACCCATCCACTGCATGTTTATTTGAAGGTTATTATTAAATGCCTTGGGTTAGAAGGGGATTTGTAAGGCTACTTGATAGTGTGTCTTTATAATTTGAAGTGGGTATGATTTAGCAATGACTGCAAAGTCAGTTGATGAAATAATTTCCTTTTGAGGTTCTGGAAAAAGAAAAGATGTGTCATTGAAACCTTAAAGATTGACTTCCCCTAACTTGGTCTACTCTCAGTAAGCATTCAGCTTTCCACAATTTTCAATTTCTTTGTTGATTGGGATAGATCAAAGGAGGAGAGTCTCCTGTTAGCATTCTGTTCTTCTGAAAAATGCAGCGTTGTTTTATTTTTAACTATCTTCCTCCCTATACCAGAAGTGCTTTCCCTTTCTTGCTGGAAGATGCTTCCCACTTGGCTGCTTTGAGTTTGGAGCAGGTTTGTAGGTGTGCTCCCTGCAGCCTGCACAAGAGGGCTGGGGCTGAACACTGAGCAGTTCAAAGACCCAGTGCCATCAGCTGGAGTCTGCCCCCATGTTCTCTCTGCCTGCAGGAATCACAGCTCTCACAAAAACACCAACACCCTCCCTCTGCGTTTTCACACGCTAGGCAGATGTGAGAAAAGTGATGTCTAATTTCACTGTTGATAATATGTGTGGCTGTGGAAAAACAGGAATGTTTTCTAACCTGTTAGTTCTGCCGTGCCTCACCTATACCAGGAGGAATATGCTGGGTTAATTAGTTTAAATCGATTTAGTTACTGAAAGAGGAAAATTGGGAAAGCTTTCTGATATGGTAGCTGAGGTACTTCAGGTACTTCCATATAACCAAGTTAGCACATGTCTTTTTACTGACACTTGTGACAAAACTTTCTCATAAGTGTCTTTTTTCCCCTTGTGCGCATGCAGCATGATGGAATTCCTTTATGTTACGCCTATGCTCTGTGGATAAATGCTATTACATACAATACTACACACCTCTTTTAGAGAAGTGAAACACAAAAATTATGTTTTACACTATGCAGGGAACAGAATTCAGGCTGCTTATGTGCCTTCTGGTCCTGCAAATATTTCAGTAGCCTATTTATACCCCTTGTTAGGTGATGCCTTAGTCATTGTCAGCAGGGAACATATGCAATTTGGGGTGCAAATCTTCATTCAGGAGCTCTTAACATTTCCAGGAAATGGAATTCCAAAATTAATTATATTCTGGTGTGTTTTCAGGACATGTTTTACAAATTTTAGGATGATTCTGAATGAGAATTGGCAATATGTGAATTCTGATCAATCAAAGCATCTAATTGGAAGGTTTTTTCCGAACCTTTTTATGTATCATTATGCTGTAAAACATTTGCCTCTGCGTTAATTTCTTAGCTGCTTTTTTCTTCTTGTTAGTGTTAGGTTTTATGAAAAATTATCCCCAAAGCCTGCAAATAAGTAGAGACAATACATTTAAATGCAAACATCCAGATATTAATACTTCTTAGTTGTAGGTTTGGGGGATATGTGATCATCAGAAAGACAGATTTATCTTATTTTAATTTCTTTAAAAAGTGATTCAGGTTTAACTTTCTTGTTTAATTTTTTTTTGGTTTAGGGGTTTTTACCTTGGTGAAGGTATATTGGACAACTGTTGACTTGAAAGCTGCTTTTAGGATGTCTGAAGATGAAGAAAAGGTTAAACTCCGCCGAATCGAACCTGCAATTCAGAAATTCATTAAAGTGGCAATTCCAACAGATTTGGAAAGGTTAAGAAAACACCAAATAAATATTGAGAAGGTTAGTGTTCACATTTTACTAATGTAGTTCTTTTTGCAGTATAGAAGCAGTCTCACTGAAAGATAATGTAGAGTTTTTGATGAGAAGTTGATGACAAAATGCTTTGATTCAAATTTGGCTAAAGATGAAAGTTCTATATTTGTAATTGTGTGCACAAAGGCCTTTACATTTGTAGTAAACACTGATGTTAGCAGTAGTTTGGTTGAAATACTTGTATGATAATTCATATGTTATATCTTTTACATGAATTTTAGCCATAATGAATGTGTTAAAGTACTTTTGTGAGCTGTCATGATGATTTTCTCTTCAATAGTTTTTGTAAAATTAACTTTCAGCCATGCAAACCAAACATCCCTAGAGGTAAAAGGATAATTTTATAGAATCTGATTCTGTTTATTTTACAGGCTACTTTTAAGCAAAAATCACTAATTATGTCCAATTGCTTAGAGCAGCAACATTATTTACTTATGATGAAGCCAATATCTCTAACCTCATTTCATGAATATTGATTTAAACCTTAGGTTCCAGAGATAGTCCAAACAATTAATCTCCTAAATCACTGTTTGAAGAAACTATAAAATCAATATATAATGAAATTTGACCTTGAATACACCTTTCCAGAGGAAGTGGCTACCATAAATTCATCATCATTTCTTCTCAACTATATGAGAGTCCAACTTTCTGTTGACCATTTTGGAAGACTTAAAAGCTATAGCCTTTAAGAAATAAGTTCTCTGTAATTCTTCTTTCTTTCCATGTTTTCCCTATGAAAATTCTTGTTTTCTATAGTACATTTTATAGATTAGATGGCCTTTCACTCCAAGAGGGAATAAAATGCATGTGTATCCAAAAGAGGTACAGATGTCTGTAAGTTAGATAACAGCAATTGACTTGGTAGTACATTGGTACTACACTTCCTGTACTTGGTAGTACAAGAAGGTGGAGATTTTGTTTGGCTTACTGCCCTAGACTTTGTGGGTGATATGCAACGATCCTTTCAAAAAAAAAAAAAAAAGTGCTGTAAGACACTTTTTCTCTCTTGCTTTCAAGAGAGAAAAATTTCATTTCATTGTTTCAATTTCATTTCTTGTACCCAGTTTAAAGGATGTTGCGTGAAACACTTTTTACCTTTGGCTGGGGACCATTGTTGTGGTGGGAATATAGGTCAAGGTGACCAAAATGAGAAATGAGGGTATCTGAATCTTCCTGCAGTCTTATCAAGTGTGGATGTTGGTGTAAGACATTTATTGAAGAGCTTCTAGCAGGAGATAGTATGACAAACTTTTGAGTTCTCTCGTGTGCACTGGATACTTTCAAGGAGAGGTGAAGGGATCCAAAGCAGAAGCATGAAAGTTCCTTTCTAAAGAGGGCTCTCAAGAGAATATTCATAGAGCAAAAGAGATTAAGTGTCTGAGAGTAACCTAATGTTTTATATTTTTACTTTATAGTTTATATTTTATTTTTATAGTTGTGGAATACAAACTATTTGGCTATAGCACAATTATGATTAAATTTCACAGAAATATGGAACTATAGGGTGATTTGAGTTGGAAGAGAAGCTTTAAAGATCATCTAGTCCAGCCCCCTGCCATGGGGTGGGAACATATTTCATTACATCAGGTTGCTCAAAGCCCCATCCAACCTAGGCTTCCAGGCCTGGGGCATTCACAAGTTCTCTGGGCAATCTGTTCTAGTTCCTCACCACCCCCATCAGAAAAAAATTTCTTATGTCTATTCTCAGCTTACCCTCTAAACATTTAAAAGCATTGCCCCTTATGCAGTCACTACAGGCCATAGTAAAACGTCTTTGTCTTTCTCCTAAGCCCTCTTTCTTTATGGAAAGGCTGCAATAGGGTCTCTCAAAAGCCTTCTCTTCTCCAAGCTGAACAATCCCAACTTTCTCAGTCTTTCTTCACAGGAGACCTGTTCCAGCCCTTGGACCATTTTTGTGGCCCTCTCTGGACCTGACATAAGAGGTTAGGATTCCATAGATGTTTTTAATTCCTGGACCTCTCTTAGTTTTACACATATTTGTTCAGGATAAGATCATAGAATGTTAGAGGGTTGGAATGGACCTTAGAGATCATCTAGTCCCAGCCGCACTGCCGTGGGCAGGAGCACCTTCCACTAGACCCAAGGCCTTACTCAAACTGGCTTTGAACATTGCCAGGGATGGGGGGGGTGCATCCATGACCTCCCTTGGCAACCTGTGTCTCACCACCTTCAGAGTAAAAAATTCCTTCCTAATCTCTAACCTAAATTTCCCCTCTTGCAACTTGTACCCCTTGCTCCTTGTCCTATCACTACAGCTCCTGGTGAAGTTTCCTTCTCTGGCTTTCTGGTAGGCCCCCTTCAGATACTGGAGGGTTGCAGCGAGGTGTCCACGCAACCGTCTCTTCTCCAGGCTGAACAGCCCCAGTTTCCACAATAAATAGTGTCAATACCATCTCTTCTCAAGCTTTACTATCCTTGAGGCCCCCAGGGTGAACACTGTCCAGGAGTGTGGCCTACTTTGTGTTGCATGACAAAGAGAAGTCAACAAGGAGGAATTCTCTGACCACGTGAATGTCAGTGCGTTAAGTCATTGGATTCTTTGGACTCGTCACTAGCATATTCTGAATTTTGAGGCAAAGTAATAAAACAATATATTAAGCAGATGAATGTGCTGAACATCTCTAGAAGAAATTATGAAGAGCAGTAAAGGTTTCCTGAGGAATTTTTCTTAACTGGATAACAGGATTTTTTTATTATTAGTTGTTTGGACAATGTATTATAGTCAGCTGAAATGAAATAGGTGGTTTTTCCCTAGAACCTCAGAAATTCCTGTTCCAGTACTCTTTGAGGGGTGACTAAATTGGAAGAGCTACTGTTGATACAGGGCTTTCTGTCCATTTTATTTTAAAGAACACTGGCAGTAATTTTAATGGCATAGCAATTTATTCAGAGGTTATCATTATTCAGTTTCCTGGAAGAATGACGTTAATCTGATTTTGTTGAACTCTAAACCTTTTATCTTCCATAGCCCTACGAAATCCTAACATGAAAGAACTTTTTGCTCTGAAAATAAGTAGTAACTTTAGATTTCTCCTTGTATTTCAGGAAGCTGAGTAACTTGTGATCCTTATTGCTGTGGCATCTAAAATGATGAAAATAATTATGGAAAGATAGAGACTACAGATAAAGTTTTTTATTGGTAACAAAGGTTATTAAGAAATTGAAGAATTAAACTTTACATAAAAATACCTTAGAAAGCATGGTAAATATTTTGCCTTGTTATCTAAATAATTAAATAAATATTCTAATATTATCCAATGTTGTAAATACATTCTTTGATAGTTTCAGTACACATTCCAGGAGTCACAGCTTCTACTTCTATTACTTTATTACTCTTTTTCATGCTGAAGTCTCTGTATCATTTGTGTCAACTGCCTGTAGCAGGCACTGATTTGTTTGATTGATGAAAAGCTTGATATGTAATAATATGCAGTTTTTTTGCCAAACTTGCTCTCTGCTAATGTAATGGTTAGTCTGGTCTCTGTCCCATGGGAAGTACTGTATGGATAGTTTCCCACTAAAATTAGTGGAGCCTCATGGAGGTGCCAGATCTGGCCTTGAAGGTTCTTGTAGCTGTATTTGTAACTATGTAGAAATGTTCAGTGTAAATGTAGACAGCAGCATTGTGTAATGAATGCCATTTTCTCTGTCAATAGTATCAGATACCTCATTGTCCTGTATGACCAATACTGTTTATCCACTATTCCACTCCTTTCTCCTTCTTCTGCCATTTGTTCTACTGCCCACCAAGTGATTTCTGCCACAGCAGTGTCCAGAAGCAATATCACTTGGATGTTAAAAACTGATACTGAAACCCTGGTTGTCTGTAATTCACTAAAATACATTGTACAAAATTTTTCACAAAATACATTGCTATTTACCTCTCTGATTTTGCAGTGGAACTGTTTATGACTCAACTTTCAGTTTTGGAAAATTAAAGTGATAATTTACCAAAGGTGGCTTTTTTTCCTGCATAGCCAGTTGATAAAAATAGCAACTCTAAGGAGTCCTTTTCCTCTGTTTTAGTATCAGAGATGCAGGCTCTGGGACAGACTGCATGAAGAGCACATCAATGCAGGACGAACGGTTCAGGTAAGGATATGAAAGTGGCTGTGCTGCTGATGGGGTTGAATTACAGACATAGTTCTGGTCACCTCGGGGATGGACCTTCAGAGAGACATACACTTGACAGGTGGGTTTGACAAGCAAGCACTCAGTTTTGTTTTGCTTCATTTAAAAGTTAGGGATTTCCTAATTGTGTCCTATGAGGCAAGTGCGGTCAGAAATGTTTCCATATTCTTGAAAAAGCAAAAGTTTGGAGACTGTGATCTTTTGCAAACTTTCCTCTTACATTATTAAATTAGAAGACAGCTCTTGCAATAAGGGATACTGCAACTTTCAAAGCATGATTTCAGACATAGAGAACATCTGGACTACTAGTTAGATGTGCACATCTGTTGTTAGGTACATGATATCATCAAGGAGGAAATACCAGCACATTTGTCAGCATGGGCATCATCTCAGTGACTTCACTCATGGTCATCCACAACTCAGCAAACAGGGAACCATACACTGTTTCTAAAAATATATAATGTCTTGATGAAAATGATGTAGAACCTCAGCCAAACATCAGCTAAATAGCACACAGGCAAAGTAGACTGTCAGTATAGAAGAACACAAGGACCACATCTGCAGCACAAAGTTTGCTGAGGCATATGTAGCATCTGGTGTCTGTAACAGGTGCATGCCAGTGTTCTGGGGACAGATGTGTGTTGGCCAGGAGAGGTACCTTGTGTTGGATTCACAGGTGTGGTTCAGAGGAGGGACCTGTCTTTGCTACTGTAAATGACCTACACTGCACATGGACGGGCAGGATTTGCCAACACAGGTGGCGTAGTCTTAAACCATTGCTCACAATTCTAACACTGTGAATTCCCATGTTTGTTTCAGTGTCTTAATGACTCTTGTGGGAAATTAGAACAAACTAAAAATGAAAAAAAAACACCACCAAAACCAGCTCACCTCAGAAAGAAGAACTTAATCCTGACTGAACAACAGAATTAGATAGTAGGCAGAGCTAGAGTTACATGTCATTTTTGAAGAATAGTGAGCTTTTTCTTTAGTGTAGGTGATATGATGTGACACATAAAATCCAGTTAATATTCCTGCTCATTGGAGGTTTGAGTGTATTTTGATTTTTCACCAAGTACTTTTGAAATTTTAATACAAGTTTATTCTTCATATTCAAAGAAGCTTCCAAAGGTGGAAGTTCTGTTAAAACAGTGGCATTTTAACAGGTGTGGTGTAGTAAGCATATATTTGCTTATGTCTGTTCTCTAATCTATTTTCATATCTGAGTTGTGGGAAAGGCTTCTCTTGTAACTTTAAATTACCAGTATCATTTATTTAGCAAGACAAAAATCTATCAATAATTACAGAAAAAATAATTGTGTTGAAGATGTTATTTTTAGATATTTTAAGTGGTTTAATAAGAAAACTGCTTATATTTCTCTAGAAACATTTGTATTTGTCTTGAATCTAAAGCTTGCTGTTTTTACTTACACTCAAAGTAAATTTTCTTAGGTTTTATTTAATGCTTATTGCTTCTAGCTCTGGATACAGATCTAGATGCAGTAAAGTGGTTCACATTCTGATACCCAGAGAGCAGAATAAGTATCTGGGTCCATGCAAGAAGAGCAGACTGGCTCTTTGTTTTAATTAAATAGTTAGGAGTCTGGAGTACTTGATAATAAATTATATGACATGTAGAATGTGTTTGCCGTAAGCTGTTTAAATGTTTACTGATGGACTTGTGATCTGTTTGTTTGCAAAGAAATCAGATTAATTATTGTGATACCAAATGTTCTCTGCAGCACACACTTTGCTCTCAAAATTAGATGTTGTAAAAATACATTAGGAATCCCTAAGTCAATATTGACCCAAGGCATCCGCCACAGGTTTTAGACAAATATATGCACAGCCATTCTACATTTAATCCATGTGCACATAATTACCCATTTTTCTGAATTTTCAGTTTACCCAGAATAATTACTTCTGTTGTAATTTTGATGATGGTCAAAATTATAATAGAAGTATAGATGAGTGCAAATCTGTTGCTCTGCTTTCAAGTGACTGGATGACATTAAAAACTTCTATAAAGGAAGGTGAAGAAAACAGATAAATCTTGTACTCTTTCACATGAAGAGACCCTTTCAAAAATATTGAGAAAATAGCTCTTGTTTATCATGTATTAGTTTTTCTGAACATGCTCTAGTATATTTTCATTTTTAGGGACAGTCCATGGACTTATAATGTTAGAGCCTGAATGAATTTGCAGTTTTCTAGGCTTTGTCTGCATACATGCTGACTGTACCACACAATTAGTTAATTACTGCAAGGTTTAAGCTAATTTCAATGAAATGGCAGTATTTTGTTGTAACATCTAAGGACTGCCCTGATCATTTTGGTGGTGAGAGGAAGGGAAATGGCACAGGTGCTAGAAAGGACATAAGATATTAAACTAAAAAAAAAAAAAAGGAAAAAATGCAGTGGATGAACAGTCTGGCTTTAGTCTGTATTCAGCCCACAAAAAGAGACTCTGTTCTGCAAAACATATTTAGGCTGACATAGTCTCTCCACGTATTACTCTAACCTGGAAAACTGCTTGAAAAATGTTAATCTATTTTTTCTATATGGTTTCTAGTTCAGCTGAAAATGGTTTACAAGTTAAAGGTGGTTTCTGATCAGCTCTTTTTTGCATAAATCTTCAAAGCTCAGGTTGTTGGCTCAAGGTGTTGTATGGCTCAGGTCTTCTGTAACATTTCTAAAATGATCCTCAGGTACCTCTCTGGCATACTGTGTAGATGTGCTGTGAGGGCATGAGGAGTAGTGTAGAAAACTTTATTTCTGCAGGAGATTCTTTGTGGTTTCAGTGAAGGATCATGTAAAATCAGGTCATTATTGCAGCCTGTGGCCATCTGCAGGGTAAAGATATCCTTAAACTCAGTTCCTTTGACCTGAGCCAAGAATTTTTTAAGACTTGAGGCACACGGAGTAGAAGTGAACTAACTGATTGTGTGGTAGTGGTCCAGAAAAGCCAGATAACTTAGTGAGATATATAAACAGGAGAGCAGTCAGTGTGGTCTCTCCTACAGTCTCTTCAGTCAGCAGTAATAGGATTCCAGGTAGAATAGTCTGTTCAGTTTGGGCACCACACTTCCAAGGAAGGCATGAAGTGAATAGGGAGAGACCACTGAATGCAGTCAGAAATTGAGAGAACAGGACTTCTGGTAAAGATCAAGAAATCACTTATTTTGCCCAAAGAGTGTCCAAGAGCATCCTGCTGTCTGTCTGCAAATGTAGAGGATGGTTGCAAAGAGGACAAGGCTTGTCCTTCCCTATTTTGCACAGAGAGGATTAGAAGTACCTGGTTTAAGCTGAGGCCAGAGAGATTTCTATTCAACATAAGGAAATGCTATAGTATACTGAATTCTGGCACTGAGGTATGAAGAAGTTTGTAGCTCTTCATGCAGAAGTCCTTTTAAGATCAGATTAGATAAACAACTGACAGAAATAATGTAGGGACAGTGGATCATGCATTGAAGGGATAGCTTCCCAAGGTTTTCACCAGTTCTCTTTTCCTACAGTTTTTGTGAGAAAGCCATTTGAAACAGAGATTCTTGTTTGATTTTGGAAGTTAATGGACCAAAATTGCAATTGTTATAAAGAAAAATTATGTGTCTTTTGGGTTGAATTTGGAGAGTGCGAAACTCTGAAGTCTCCACAAATGAAAAGAGAATTTTATATTACCTTCCTTGCTAAATAATCTTGGTTTTAAAAGTGCAATCAGTTGAGATGAAAGTGATACACTTTCATGCTTTACCTAGAAATTAAACACAGAGCCATTAAAATTATTCTGAGAAGAAGTCACAGTCATTTGCATATCCATAACATTTGTGATGTTACACCCTGGTGAGCTCCTGGGATGTGACTCCTCACAGCAGGGCTGAACTTTCCTGCTAGGCTGAATCCATTCACCTTCTGTTTAATTGACAGTAATTGGAACACAAGTCCTCCCTTCAAAACCACAAAGGAAGAGCTACTAAAATTAAATTTTACTACATAGGCTAATATCATCATCTGATTCCTCCATCTTCTTGCTTAGAAATATTTCTCTTTGATAGCAAGGTAATAATGAGCAGTGGAAGTGAGGATCTGGTTTAGCCATTCCTTAGGGTATTTCATACCTCTTTAAGCTTCTCTTCAGGATCTGTGCAAACTCCCATCAGCCAGTTGTGTTGTGTTGGTCACTGCACAAACTTGTGATTTGCCCCAGCAGCAGCTGCAGTGGTTCAGATCCCAAGTAGAACTACATTTAAACTCAATTTCAACTGCAAAATTCTCCTTTTTCTTTAAAAGAAAAAGAAGCTGCTGTGGAACCATTGTTATCTCACCCCAAACTCACTGTTGTCACTGTTTCACTAGTTTTTGTTTGTTTGACATGCCTTTTTCTTTTGTCTCCATTGTTGCCAAAGGCAGGATAATAGAAATAATTTTCTTTACTGAAATAAAACAGCATGATCAACCTCAGTCCCTTGCGTATAGTTCTAGAAATTAGAGGATTGAGTGTTGTGTTTTGATAGTCCCATTTTGTTACTTAAATGAAATTCCAAGATTCTATAAAACAAGAATTTTGGCACACGGTGCAGTATGAAAGTGGTGACGTTCTCCTTTTCTGGGTACATAGGGGCGCACCATGGGGGGAAGATACCAGGAAGCACGAGGTGGACTGAGATGAGGAATGGATTAGGAAAGTTACTGGCTACCATGTTTCTAATTCAGCTCAGTGTCTTCCACAGTTGGGGTTTTTTTGTCTCTCTTTCTTTTAATCGTCAATCAGTGGTTTTACCTGAGGTTAGTCTTGAATAATGCAGCCTAATTTGGCTAATAGTACTCTTAATTTAAGCATACAGTATAATCTAATCTAATCTTAGTAATTTGCCACATGATTTTAACAAATCAATAGTTCTTTCTTTGGAAGCTTGTGCAACAGGTTGTTGAATAATTTCCTTCCTTCTTCTCTAATTATATTTTCTACTATTTTTTTATAAATACTAAAAGCAATTAATTACACTAGTGTATATAAATAAAATTAGTTCCATCTAGATCTTGCTTTTCCAGATTGTCAATTTTACCTCTCTAAGCATTATCTGTACCTGGTTTGTATTCTGGAAGAAAACCTTTCTATTTCTAATCACTAATTGGTGTCAATCCATTCTCTTGCTCTGTTGTGAGAAGAGTATTCAAATTAATTGGTAAATAAGTGACAAAGAATAGAATTTATTGTGTCACTGTAAAGTAATGCAGATTATATATATATATATACATATTTAATAATTAGATAAAAACTCTGTCCTAAAACAGTAAGTGGTGTAATTTAAACTGTAAATTTTGTCCTTTCATTTGTAGGAAAAGAAAATTTGTGTGTATTTTTAAAGCCCAGGCAATTAAAAGCCCCTTTATTTTTAATGCAGAAATAATTTATCTCATGTGAAAGGCCTGTACACATACTCTTGCTAGTTGTGAACAGTTTATATCTCCTCAGAAGTCTTGAAACTAAAGAAGTATTTACATGTTTTATTAAATTTGATATTCCAATCAAACAAGTGTATTTGTTGTTCATCTGAAAAAAAAAAAAAGGCAAAAAGTAATCCTTCTCCTTTGTCCCTGAAGTTGTCTTCACAAAATGAAAGTTTTGGGGTAGTTGGAGGTTATGAATGACTGTATCCTGAGGTCCTGTGATCACCACAGGCACTTCTTATTATAAAAAAAGCAAATTTCGAGAAGCACTCACTTACTTTATTCAGATATTATTGCAACTTGTGTAAATATTTTGGCAAAGACCTAAATTGACCGGAGAAACAGAAATAACTTGAGCAATTACACAATGAATTAATTAGTTAAATACTTTAATTGAAACCCAAAATAAAACAAACTGACTTGGAGAAGTAGATAAAGTACAAAAACAACAACCAGAAAAATTCAAAATAGTGGTGGTGATGGCTTCAAAAATGTTTCTCCCTTGATTATAAAGATAATAGGTGCTTCCCAGGCACTGAAGGCATCTGGTGTTTTCACACAGTCAGCTACAAAATAACTCTTAATGCTCTTGCAGCAGCTCCGTGCCAACATGCGAGAGATGGAGAAGTTGTGTTTGCGAGTCCGGCAGGAAGACATCCCAGTTCTGCAGAGAATGATAAATCCCATTAAAGAGGAAGCTTCAGTTGCCATTAAGGACTTCCTGCAGCTGCATTCTGAATCTGCAGAAGAACTTAAAAGGCAACTCAAAGGACAGGAGGATGCCTCTTTAACCAGATCTGCAACTCTAGGAGAAGGTAGTAGAATTTAATTTCTGTATTTATTGTATCTCTGTCATTGTATCCTGTATGCAATTTCTCTGACCAGATACAAATGAAGCAAACAAATAAGATAAATGAAGTAAACAAATAAGATTTCAGTTGAAGAGTACTGTTAATGAAGAAGTAGATTTCTTTCCCTACACCACACTTTTGCCATGCCCTGTGACTGAATTTTGATAAGCAGAAAATGCTTGAATATGTTAAAAAATTAAATATCTATGGCCTTCTGTGACAAAGGTCCTGTACCCTTGGATCTTGAAATAGTGGACTTTTCCTAGGAAGCAGAATACTTTCATTTATGTTTCATGGTAGCTTGGCTTCTTTTGTCCCCCCTGAAAATCACTTGATCTTGTGCAAGTAATCATTTTGGCCATTTTCATTGAATTAGTGAAGAAATACCAGGAAGATTTTTATATGACAGATGATGTAATCCAGCATTGATGAAATATATGGAAAAAGAGAAGCAAGTTCCTAGGTAAGGAAGAACATCTCTTCCTTTAACATTTTAACTTGCTAACTGACAAGAAAGGAGTATAAATCCATTTAAATAAAAGATTTTGAAAACACACTGTGACATGCTAGAAATCAGATATGTTTGCTGGTCTTCCCTCCTTTCTGTATAAAATGTCTTTTGGTCTTTGTTCTACCATTCTGTCTTCAGGAGAACTCTCTGTTATGCCCTGGTGCTGGCCAGTGCTCTCTCCTGATGATCTGTGAGAAGGTTGGTTCCATCAGGATTAAACCCTTCCCATATCTGTAATTAGATTGCTACAGTAGCAGTATTACTTAAAATGATCTGAGCATTTCATGTGTCCTAAAATTGAAAGAGCATTCTCAGGCAGTAGCACTGTAGAAGAACCTTCTGTCAGATTTGATTTCATGACCATTCTTGTTGCTGCATGCAGAACTACAAGAACTCTTTTCAAGTGTGATTAACAAGCCAGTGAGCCTCGTGGTTGAGCAGGGAGAAAAGGAGAATTGACAACCGGGCTTGCTTTCAAAAATGTCATGTGCAGTAGTATCAGAAAACCTTGTGAACATGAAGATAAATCAGACACAGTCTGAACCCCTTGGGTTAGAAGGGACCCTTGAACCATCATCTAGATCCAAGCTTCCTGCCATGGACAGGGACACCTCCAACAGACCAGGCTGCTCAGATCCAACCTGGCCTTGAACTCTTCCAGGGATGGGGGCATCCACAGCTTCTCTGGGCAGCCTGTGCCAGTGCCTCACCACCCCCATTGTAAAAAACTTCTCTTTTACAAGGCCAGCAGAACAGACTGAATTGGCTTCTGACATAAAAATCTTGACCTCTTCAACACCTTCAGCATGTTGTAGTTAGTTGTTCAGTAGTTTGTTCTAATATCTTTGTAGATTTCAAAGTCTCTTGCAGTCCTCTGGGACCACCTTATTCAAGTTCCCAAAAATATGCTTGACATTTCAAAGGCTATTTCTTAAAAATGCTCTAGAGTGAATTTCATCAAGCCTTCAGACCCCAAATAGGCCTAGCTCATCCAAATATTTTTAACCTGTTCTCTTCATGTTTCAGCCTCTCTCTTTCTTTCTTATTTAAATTAATTGTATCAAACACCTGCTTAAAGCCACCTTTTTATCTGGCAATGCACTTCCACATCCCTGGTCTTCCTCTAACTTCAAAAACATTCACAGGAACTTCCTTGCTACCATTTATGCCTCTTGGTAGTTGCAATATATTTATGTCCTGGTCTTGCTGATATTAACTTTCCATGCTTCTATGTTAACTTGTACTCATATTGTATGTCAAATTCTTGACATCCAGGGCATTGAAGAGCTCTTGCTTAAGCCATAAACTACTTCCTCTGCATCAGGACAATTTAAAGTCCTCTTCAGCAGAGCCTGTTTTTAGTGTCTGACAGCACTTCTGCAGTCCTTTATCTTTTAGGAACTTCTTCTACGTAATTTCTATTAATAGTTTTACCCAATTTGTTGACATCCTTTTTGTAGAGAGCTCATTGTTTTTGATATTCAGTGATTCCCTTCGTATATATTGGCCATTACTTTCAGTCTCTTTGTGTGCTCTTCTCTGTTATGATCAGAACTAAACTTAAGATACCTCTTCTGTTGGTGACTTTCTGCAGTTGTTCTCAGTTCATTCCAATATTTCATTGGAAAGGCTTTCTTCTGGCTTACTGCTTCTGTTTTTTACACAATTACATAGGTAGCAAATGGGAACTAGGGTTTAATTTCAAAGTACAAGACTGTTTCTGAAATCTGAAATACCTTTGAACTACAGAGGATATTGAGAATAACAGCACTTCAGAAGGACAAATAAATTTATTAGAATGATGAAGATGAGAAGAACAGAAAAAATATTACAGGAATGACAGGCATCTGCAAATCTGCTCAGGAATGTGGAAATAATTCACCCCATTTAAAGTAAAACAGACAGGCAGACAACTAAATACAATTAAATAGTTTTTTTTTTCAAGTTTGCCAGCCTGTGCAAGCAGCCTTGTTGAATTGCTAACCCAGACACAGTGTATTGCCTATTCTTTTGTGCTTAGAGGCTGCAGTCCTGAAAGCAAATCTTGGCTGTTGATCTTAATCAAAGGAAGTTCAATACGTGCCTGTTCTTTGTAGCATGTTGCTTCCCATCTGCTAGAGAAGGAAGGAGTTTACAAATTCAAATCTCCCATTTAGAAGGCATGTCAGTGATATGATACAGTCCCTTCCCCCATTCACCATCCTCAACTGAGGGCCAATAGAAATGGAATTTAATTGCATATTAAACAAATATTAACAAAAGGTGAGACTCCACTCTTAAAATTACTAAAATCTTTTAGGCAACATATTGGATCTTCCAGAGCATTAGATTTTTATCTCGAGTGTAATGAGGTGTAAGGCTCCTCTGTGAAATCTGCAGAGGTGTTTTGTATTATTGTATTTCTGTGGAGATGCTGTATAAATGAGCTGGTAGAGTCACTTCCATTCTCAATTCTATTAAAATTGGTTAGACTTGATAAAAAGTGAAGTAGTGAATATAAATTTCTTGCTCATACTTTCAGCCCAAATGTGACCACCTCTTACCCTTCCTGTTCTTTACCCTAAAGTGAATAAAGAATTTTCATGCGGAATTTTTTCACTGATTTTTAGTTACTACAAAATAATAACATCTAACCTACTTACGGTTTTAATTGCTTTGGAATGCGTGTCATGCAAAACCTTGATTTTAGAACACTTTCAAGGATATGCTTTTCTAGAGTAGGTCAGCATAGACTGTTAGGAACAGACCCAGAGCAAGGTCTTGGGAGGAGGTAGCTTTGCTTAGTGAGATTTTTATTTTGCTTTTGAATTATGAATACTTTAATTATAACCAACTTAGCATGCATGTGGTTGATTAGGGAAGAGTACACCTTTCTGGGCAGAAAAAATTTTATTTTGAAATAGGATTGTGTAGGATTGAAATGAAATAAGACCCTCAGAACCCGTGATAAATGTCAGAGTATGTGGCAGAACAGTTTTCTCAAAAAATGCACACATTTTGATATATAATTAATTATATTGAAGGGGAAAGGAATATTTTAGAACTGAGTATACAACCTTAATTAATCTGAGGTTATTAATCAAAAATATGTTCAGGAAGAACAGGTGATGATTGTAGAACATGAAGTGCCTTCCGTGTCTGGATTCTTAAAGGAAAAGGGGCAGAAATAATTAAAAAGAAAAACAAGCCCAAGTCAAGCCCCAAAATTGCTTAGTGCATTCTTGTTACTCTGCTCACTTAGTAATTATGTGTAAATATCAACTTCATTCATGTTAGACTTCTACTGAACTGAGAGTAGGAAGATTGGGTCCTTCATCTATTTTGAGATATTGGGATAAAAATGTTGAGAAATGGACAAATGTTATGAAAATGTATCATTTTTATTTTATCTTAAATTAATTCCATTAATAAGCATGCACTGATTTTTTTAAGAATATGATTATTTTTATTTGTTTTCCATTGGACATATCTGTTGTTGTAACAGTTATATAATATTATTATCGTACCTTGGCACAATCGTTGGATCTAAAGATTTTAATACAATATTTACACTTTAGTATTGTTAGATGTATCTAACCAGCCTTCCACTTTCTCTTGGGACTGCCTTCCCAAGAAAGGTAACACCAGTGTCCTGCTGAAGGAGCGATCTCCCTTCAGAAATTGAAGTTGTTTGAATTGAGATGATCTTTGCACTGTGTTTACATGTACACCTTCTCCAGTCTGCCTTCCAGACCCCCAAGCTCTTCCTCAGTCCTTGTATTGACAAGCCAAACTTGTTTGTTATTTTTCTTTATTGCCATTCAATTTGTTGTCCACAATTACAGGCATGTCCATGACCTCTGCAGTGACTCTGGAGTGGGCTCTGACTGGAGAAGGGCTGTGTGAGCCTGTCCATGTATCTGCTCTCCCCAGTGCCACTCAGTGTCTGTCATTCCCCGTTTTTACCACCATACTTTGTCCAAATGCCTTCTGCATTCAGCCCACGTGATTTAGGGAAGAACATACTTGAGAATATCTTGTGTACAGCACTGAGCTGCAAATGTCTGCCATCCTCACAGTACCATTTACTCAAATGATCCAGCTTGGAATGCTGGGTACCACATTACTTGGGTTTCACTGCTTTTGCTTTGAAAGCTTTTTCCTCCAGCAGCTTTTAGTTCTCAATGGCTGGAAATCAAACCAGTAGCATGATAATCAATCATAAAATGAGTAACTGTCTGTTCAGTTTTGGAAGCACAGTGTTTTTATGTGTTGTACGTAAATGAAAAGTTTTTGTCCCAAGCCCAGTTTTCTCAGCCTGGTCGATACAAAATGAATTAAATGACCTTGAATTCAGGAGTATAATTTAGTATCATTTCAGGACTGGTTGTGAAAATGTGCTGATAGAAATGAATCTATTTCTTTGTCAATAACATCCTTTTAAGAAACTGTGTAGTGCTGTAAGGCATCTCCCTATATGATCATTTTTGGGGCTGTTGCTTGGCTTGAATTAGTTTAAGTATTAGGTTACCCTTGAGAAGCTTCAGGAACAAGAAATTCTGCACACCACCTGCATCCTGGTTCAGTGCATTTATTTATAAACATTATGTTTCTCATTCAGAAACTTTATATAACACAGAAGTGAAGGATGGCTCCCAAAGTTTGATCCAGATCTACTCCCGCCTTCCGGAAATACCTCAGGAAGAAAATGCAGCTGAGTCCTGGGAAAGTTTAGAAGGGGTATGTTGGAACTCCCTCCCTGCCATGGTGGTGCTCTTCATTTTAGCAACTGTCACAGAATAACATTTTTTTTTTTTATTTGCAGGACTTGGTTGAGCTCAGCCAGTTGGTGACTGAGTTTTCCCTCTTGGTCTGTGTAAGTATTAATTCTGCATTCTGTCCTACAGAGTCTCCTACAAAAACAGGGTGCATGGGTAACTCCCAGGTAGGGTTGGGTGGGGACTAAAACGCTGAGGATGTATCTCTCCTGTGATTCAGGCTCTGCCAACCTGACACTTTGAGGAGGTAGCAGCACTCTTTCAGCACTTATGCTGGGAGTTGCTCCCAAATTCTTGTCAGTGGAACAGCTGTGATGTTCCTGCCAGTGCACATGGCCACGAGCTGATCCTCAGCAGAAACTCTGCTGTGTTGATTGCAGACTTCTACCCAGGTCCTATTAGTTTTTATAATTTCTAATTGTAATGGTGGTGACAGCTCTTACTGCACAGGGTGTGTGTTTGTCAGGTATCTTTTCTCACTTAATCAGGAGTGCTAGAAAAATCCTCACTGTTACCATGCCTTTTCTCTGTTCTCACTGCATTGCCAAAATGTCGGTTCCCAATGTTAGTTCTTCCTGTGCCATAGGGAATTTAAATGCACAGTTCTCATCTCCTAGGAGAGTTCTTAATCTCCTTGCTATTGGGTTATTAGGGATAAATAACCTAGCTTTTATCTTTTCTGCTGAATATGTGCTGCTTCATCTATACAAAAATACCCAAGTAAGTACCATTAGACTGGAGAGGAACTGCAAAAATGTCATTCAGTATTCTAAAGGTAAAAGGAAGAGGTCCTGTTCCCAGGGCTTACTGGATTTCCCACTTAACCATCATTAGATATAATAGCAAGCATTTAAGGTGGGTGGACTGCATTGTAGATGAATACCAGAGCTGTGTATTCAGCAGTTTCTGACTTAGAAAGAGGCAAAAAGTTCAGAATGCCTTTTATTTTAAGCTGAACATCAGCCATCTCATTATTTTGTGACATAAAACAGCCTGCGTAGATTAGAATAAGAACAAACTAACCCACAAACCCCTTTATCTTCTGCTCCAGTGTTCCCTGGGAGAGACTGCAGGGGAACCTGACTGACTGCATTTGGAGAAAGGATGGAATGTTTTTGTAAAATCAAACAGTAAAATACAGAGCAACATCAAGTGTATTTTCTGTGCTGTCACTATTTCTGAAGTCATTGTTCTATAATGTCGTAATTAAATACTTCTTAGATTTTTTGATGCAGCTTTGTATATTGAAATTAGTACTGATCTTATAAATGCCCTTTATAGAATTTTTTTTTGAACGTGAGACTCAGCAGGAAACAAAACAGGCTACTTTGGATTATTTTTCCTTTTGGACTGTGAATTCCTCTATCTATAGGAAAGATTTAGAAACCATTTTGCGTTGTTTTCTCTAACTGCAGCAAGACATTGTTTAATATCCACCCCATATTATTACTTAATAGTTTAGATTTTTTTGAAGTTAGTCTGTAGCTTCAGCAGAGTTTAGCAGATGCTAATCATGGAGCACCACTAAGGCTGCCGGGTGCAGATGAAAGCTGCTGTGGGGCCCTGATTACAGGCATTAAAATGGTGTGTATTGGCTCACTGCTGCTTCCCAGCAGGTTCCCTCACTCATAATTCCTTTGCATCTAGTCCCAGCAGGAGAAGATTGACAGGATTGAAGAACATGTCAACAGTGCTGCTGCGAATGTTGAAGAGGGAACCAAAAACTTGGGGAAGGTAGGGATCTGCTCCTGCTGGTGAATCAATGGTGCTCTGCCTCCCAGCCACCCTCTGTATTAACCCCATTGATCTGCCGTCTTTAATGCTGAGGGAACCAGCAATTAAGGAAATAAAGAAGAAATGACCCACAGGTAGCAGGGAAAAAAAAAATCAATCTCTCTTGTAATTTTCTATCACATACAGGCTGCTAGGAAATACAATTATTTAATTTGGGGGGGCCTTTGAAACACTATTCTGATGGAAACTTTGTTTTACCTGCAAAGACAAGTGCAGTCAGTGACTGGCTCACAAGAATCACGTAAACATTAAACAAGAGGCTGATCATAACCTGTCATTGCCATCCTGTTCCATGTCAGTTGCTAAATAAACCCCAAAGCTGCAGTCAGACCCATCACTGAAAAATCTGAGCATTTCCTCAGTTTCTGATTTGATGTAAGGATGGTGACCAGGTAACACCCAGTGTACACAGCAGCTAGAACCACATGAAAGGACTTGGTTCACAACTGCATACACAAGACAGGATTTTGAATTGGTTTTAGCATGTTCTGTCATACTTTTTCTAAATACTAATTTGTAAAGTTTATTTATCACTGAGCATTCATGTCATTGCCAAGAGCAGTGAGGGGAAAATGCACATCACCACAGGCAAGTATTCTGACTATTTTTTTTTTCCTTTACAGGCTGCAAAATACAAGCTGGCAGCTCTGCCTGTGGCAGGTGCAGTCATTGGTGGAGTGGTGGGGGGTCCTATTGGTCTCCTTGCAGGCTTCAAAGTAGCAGGAATTGCAGCTGCACTTGGTGGTGGGATTTTGGGCTTCACAGGTGGAAAATTGATACAAAGAAAAAAACAAAAAATGATAGAGCAGGTCTCTTCCAGCTGTCCAGAGCTTTCTCACCAAAGTGCCAAAAAATCCAGCTGAAGTATAGATTCATTATGGCCAGGAATAACAGTGTAGTAGCTGAGCTAATGACAGACTTGCAGCCTTGTGCTTTATATACAAGGCTGAGTTGTGTGAATTTTGATGACAGTTCTGCTCCTTGGGAGGGCTGAAAAAGTCGTGTCAGAATTTCTCTTTTCAGACACGGTGACATCAGTCCTTTGAAAATTATATGGATAACTTTTAATTACATAATTCTTAGGTAAGCTATATTCACAGCTATAATAGTGGGTGACAGGTGCTTCATGCCAAATTTGCACAAAGTGTCTTGCAGACAATGCAAAGAGATACTTGGAAAATCCTAGTGCTTTCCCATAAATGCCATGAGAAGCTGGAGCTTTTATTGTAGAGCTCCAAAGAAAAGGAAATAAATGCCATCATTCTTTCACACTTATCGTATTTTAAATTTACCTTAATTTATGTGGATTCACAAATTCTTCCTGTTATTCCCCAGGATATGACCGACTATGCCTGTTTAATAATACACAGGGAAGCATGTGCTGTTGTAAGAAAAGGTGAGAATGTTGAGTGAGCAAAGTGAAAAAAGTTATGTATATATCACATCAGCACTGGAAGCAGCTTCTCCCCTTTTCAGGCAAGGCAGTTGATTTGTAAACTCCCCACCTGGCTCAAAGTGTAGTTGTGAATTGAGCAGTCTAAGCAGCAACCCTGCAGCACTGCTACTGGAGGGTAGTAATTTTCCATAGCTGTTGAGCTCCTTGGCTTGTCCTGAGAACACTCTACAGGATGAAGAGCCAAGCTCTGGCATTCTGGACGTGAAGCCTCACACATGGAAGCAGCACTTATTGCAGGATGTTGCCTTTGCTTCTCCTGGAGCCCAGAGCGCCCTAGTGGGAGAGCTGAACAGCTTCCCTGGAGGGCAGTGCTGCAGCCAGGCCCACTCCTTCCACAGGCTGCTGTCCCTCAGGCCAGCAGAGAAGCAGTGAGGGAGGTCCCTTCACACCAGCAGTGCCAGCTGGCAACCCCAGAGGTGGGGACAGGGTTGAAATGTCAACCTGATAGAGCTTATGGCATAAACCAGCCTTGTTTGGGCAGCTGCACTCTTGCATTGCTCTCCAGTGCCAAAACTTCTGCTTCCACCCACACTGCAGTGTAGCTGCTCAGCCTCTTCAAGATTTTGGGACATGCTGTGAAGCCTGTATGGGATGAGATGCTGGCAGTGCTTTTGCTTGCTTTTTATAGTGGACACCTGTTATCTTACTCTCCCTAAGAAGCCTTTTGCTTCTGGAGCTTCGATTGTTAAATGCAAAAGTGTTAATGTGTTATTATTGTCATATAATTGTACAATCGTCACATAATTTACTGTTCTGAACATGGTCCTACCTCCACCCTTTCAGGACACTTCCCACACTACTGCTGCTACTGTTTGGGGGAACAGAAATTGAGGTTGGGAAGCCAGTTTTTGAAGTTTTTAGATTGGTCAATTCATCCTGAGCTCTGCTTGAGTTGTTTTCTTAGGTGCACAGTGAAGTCAGTATTGAGATAAGGCTCCCTAGCAGGGAACATGGTCCAGGGCAGTGTACTATAGAAAGAGCTCCCTTTCAATAAGCAGTACTTTGATATCATCACTGGAAATCACTGTCTGCTAATGACAGATGATGGGGTTTTGTGCCTAGAGACATTGTAAGCAACTGTTAGTTACAGCACAAATAACTTCTTCTAAGCAGTGCTTCCTTATTACTTTTAAAATACTGAAATTGCTATCAGCCAGAGCATTATGTCTATTTTAAGTAGGTCTGAGATTCAGGGAAACAATGTGTGCAAGAATAGTTTTCACAAGTAATTGCAGACATTGTCAAAACTGCATGTGTTAAAGCCTCGGTGCCTGCACTGGTAAAATCAGCTGGAGTGCAAAACATGACCTGAGTAATTCCGCTCATTTGCTTCTGACAGGCAAAAAGCCCTTTCCTTTCAATGCATCTACTTCAGATGTAAACACAGTTAATGAGCTTGTAACAACTTCATAGTGAGGCTGTTCATTCCTTTGATATTTATTTTCTACATTTAAAGGAAGACACTAAGGAAAAAAGTGTTCTTAATCAGAAAGTGGTTGATTTTTTGTATGATCTTCAAATGTGCTCTCTGCTTTCCTGCTGTATGCTGTGAAACCTCGTGCATTTAAATGACAACAGCCACATCTGCGATGTTGTGGACTCCATCCTCTCCCCCCAAACTGGAATAATGCCAGGACAATCTAAATTCGAAAGACGGAATTCCTGCCCCAGCTTATACAAATTCAGCTTGGTGTGCACTCATTTTATGAAATGTCTACTACAGAAACTATTCTTCCCCCTTGCATCCTTGTGGAAGCAATTTGAAATCATTGTGTACACACTAGATGTGGGAGACTGTTATTTAAGCTATGATATTTTAAAATAGGTGGATTATTTACATATGCAAAGAAACATCAGCATGTGAGTAACCAAACTAGCAATTAAATTGCTAGGCATGTTACTCAGAAGAATTGTAAGATATAAATAATTCTTTCAGATGAAATAAAAGTTTTTGCCTACGAGACTGGTTGGAGCATTTATTGAGAACACCAGGGTTATTTCCTTTCAGCATCTAAAAGATTAATCCCTCCCAAATTTTACATTATTAAAATAATTGCACTACCAAGATACAAGAATCCTGTAATGAGTTCCCAAACACATACTTCAGCTATCGAAATATTTACATTGACTGAAATGAATAGAAGTTCCTAAAATGTCACAGGCATCCAGTAACTCATACACACACAATGGCTCAGAAATGGACTCAAGTTCAGTGGAACACAGTTTGGAATGGTTTTGTTCCCTAAGGGGATAACACTAATATTTTTGACAACTTCTCCTGGAAAAGCTGTGAGAAGTGTTAAAGGGAGTGGGAAGTTGAGCAGCAAATGGTTAAAACCACAGATGCAGATGTTCAGAGTGCAAGGGCTCAATTTGAAACACAACTTGGATTTTGACAAGCACTTTGCTTTCTCAGGTAAAGGCTCAAATGCCCCTCAGCAGAATGGGCAAGCCCAGCTCAGCTTTAGCTGTTCAACATCCTGCCTGCAAAGAGAAAAGGGACTTGAGCACTGCTGCAGCTGGGTCAGTGGTCATCAAGAACTCAGGAGTATCAGGTCTAACTCCAATGAATGCACCAAAATTACTTGAGCATGGAACTGTCATAAAACTCTTACATCTAACCCTCAGCCTAGTGCTGGGGATGCCAAAGCTCTGGGAGAAAGTCCTTACCCTTAAAATCAAACTTGAATTAAGGAAGGGCAGAGGGGGCTCATCTCTTGCACTTCCTAGCTGAAAGCACCAGCCGGTGGACTGCTGGGTGGATGATGATCATCTCTCTTCAGAAAGAGAAGTTTAGGTGTTTTCCACCAAACAGCAGTTTTAAATCCCATTCCTCCAAGAATCTCAAGGAAAAATAGGAGCCTCAGAGGAGTAAGGTAAGTACTTGCAGGTATCATGTAAGAATTGCATAACACAGACTTGCAAATAATAAGTGTCAGCCTTAAAACCACACCCTGCTCACATCTTTTGATTTCAGCTGGAAGGCAGTATGACTCAGCTGCCAAAAATGCTTGATTTGTGATGAGATGGAGAATGGGACAGGAGAAGACCTGGCTTTCAAGCATTTTATGTGCACTCCAAAATGCAGATTCGCAAAACCAACAAAAAAGTATAGCTGTAAATAAAGCTTTGCAATACTGTTTTAGCTCCCAACTCTGCAGCTGCGTAGTCAGCTGTAGCTTAGCGTAGGACCAGCAACTCTGTCCTCACAAATGCTCCCTAGAAATCTGCTGTGCCTGGTGCTGCAGGGGCTTGAGTCAGGAGCCTGTCATGGGATCAACTTTTGCCACAGCTGCACAGGACTATGTCACTAACTCTGTCATGTCCTCTGTCAATAACTGAGCCAGTGGCATTGAGCTGAGAGGTAAAATGGTCCTAAGCAGTGACTGCACAGGCTGGGGCACTTTCCTAAGTAAACCAGAACCCAGTGTTGCACCTGTCCACAGAATAAACTTGCTTCCAAGGACACTGAACCCTGGGGCCCAAGTCACAGACATACAGTCTGCGCAGTAAGTGTACAAATCCAGTAATCTCCAGCAATGCAGCACAAATCAAGAGATATTCTGCCCTCTCACAGTTACTGTATGTTCACCTCACCCAGCAGCTTGAAGGTTCATTGAGAAAAGCCCGTAACAGAATGCCACAAGGAAAATGGTAATTCCTTCTTCAGAGCAGAATTCAAAGAGTACATAATAAGTAAGGCACAAGCCAGGCAAAGAGTAACAGAAAATTTGCAATGGTTGTTTGAACAGTGTCTGCCAGGAAGGCAGGAACCCAGAAGGAAAAAAAAATAAACAAACCCAAAATACCCAGAGACTAATGGTAACATACATACAGATAAAAATTTAGGACTGACAAACTCAGATACCAGTCCAGTCCTAGTCCTCTCTGATTCTGAAAGGTTTTTAACATTCCTGTCCTTTTACCACAATCTCGTGGGCAGCGTAACAATCTTAGTTCCAGGAAATCGGAGCAGGTCAGTACAGCCCCTTCATTCAAAATACAGCCATTATCATCAGAACTTGTCCTCTCCTCACTTGGTATTTTAATATTCTGGATTGTTAAATTGCTTAGATATCTACAGCCAGTAAAGCACCACACAAGATTCTGTAAAACTTTAATTTATTCCCCTCCCAAGTATCCAGAATAGAAGACCCTCTTAAGTTGGAGAAAAATGTGACAAAGAAATAGATTACCAGGATAGCTGTTCACAGAAGAAGAAAAAGCACATACTACCAAGGTTACACAGAAAACAACCCAAAAGTCCTATTTAATGGGATAGTGCAAGTTAACAGCATGTCTCTGGCAAGGATACCTTCATTTGGATTACAAAAGTTTTACAGAGTTAGATCAAGAGTCTGGATGGGTCTCTGATATTTTACTATAGCATTAAGAATGTACTGTTTGAAAGATGCTGTACAGAATGACCCACCAAACAAATGTATTTACAAGCCTGGGGAGAAAAAATTATTTTTCAGTTTATTCAAAATAAAAATACACATAGAATTATGAAAATATAGGTTTACTATTTCCACCACACAGAAGTCAATGCTGCTGTCTGAAAGGCTTGCAAGATTATTTCAAGTTTTTTAAAGTTCATCTTTTTCCCTCAATAAGGTGTACCTATGTTCACTGGGTGCCAGTTTCTGGAATGAGCTCTCTGGTGGGCTGCTTGCTAAATCCTGAATTGGCTGAAAAACAGAACAAACAGTAAAATTGTTTGTTAGACTAATAATCATTCATCTCCATTAAATGAATTTCTAGCATTATGGGAATGCAGAAATGTGCAGCATCCTCATAAATTGAGTTTGGGGATTTTTTGGAAGGTATGTTCTGAGTCCCAAGTAGGTGGAACACAGACACACACATTAATTAAGCAATTCCAGTTAAGGATATTCCTTTTGTTGTAACATCTCAAGGGCAACAGCCATCACAGGAGTTTCTGTACAAGTCACACAGAAGTGTTTCAAATGTACCCCGCTGTGTATTTGCTTTAATCCACCACTGGCTTTGGGGGTGTTCTAGATTTATCTGCATGTGTTTTATGAGATATACCAGGGCAGAAGTGACTTCACTGCAAAAGTATTTTAGAATTGCTTTTCCATGGAAACTAAAAGAAAACACCCCATACAAAAATACATGCAATTCAAGGGGCATAGGTGACCCACGACAGCAGCCTCCAGTTTAGTGAGTGCCAGTATTTATTTCCATTGCATCCACATCTTCCACAAGATGGCAGGATGCCATACAGAGATGGGAATGTAAACATCCCAGATTTTGTGTGCATTTTTCAAGGCAGAAATGAGGCAAGAGAGAGCCTGCAGCTCTGGTTCCTGTGCCCAGACGGGCAGGCAGCAGGATCCAGGGACTCCATAGGCTTCCTCCTCCCCTGGCCAAGCCTCCTCCTCAGGGCAAGTGCCTGGCCTATGCCTCAGTCCCAGCCCTTATTTCTGCCCCTCCTCCTGATGACCTGAATTCTGGTTGCTCAATGAATTTCTGAGAAACACAGGGAACTACAACTCAAATGAATTACTGCTGAGACAATTCAGCCCACGTGTTTTCACAGCCAGTCATGACAACATTCAAAAGCAGTCACTCTCTTGGCCAAGGCAAACCCTCCAGGGCTTTCACACTTTTAAATCTTTTGAGCAGGGAAACAGGAGGCTGCACTCAATCGACTTAGAGCAGTGCCATCCTTACCACATTCTGCAGATGAGCAGGAAAAGGAGCCTGTAGCTATAAATAGTTTCTGTCCCTCAGCCATGGAATGGTCCAAGGCTCCCCAGCACAAGGGCACCAGGGCTCCTCTGGGACCAAAGTGGCTCTTTGAGCCCTGGACAACACCACATATACCTTGAACAAAGTGTTTAAAAATGGTTCTTTCTTTGGAGGGTGCCCAAGCTAGAGAAAATGTTCCCTACAGTTAAATTTGCACTTTTCAGCAGGACCTCAAGCTTGTGAGCTGAGTGGAGTATCAAGAAGATACAAGGCTGAAAGAGACACCATTAGAAGACTGCAATGAGCAGAGGGAATTGAGGCTGGTCATGTCCTTTCTTTTCTGACACTGAGGGCCTTCTGACTTTTGTCTGGAGAAGGATCTCGTAGTTGTGTTTCTGAAGAGATCCCAGAAGTGACTTCCAGGCATGTAATTACACAACATGACAAGCTTTGAGAAGAACCATGAGGAAATCAAACTGACAAGTGCAGCCTGTGAGCACTGCTAATGGTGTTTGTCAACCGCATTAACAAAAGCAGTAATGCCTATTACTGCTCACCCATCCTTTCTTGATGCTCTAATAATTTGCTTCCTGCTTATACTGGTAATATATAAAATATTCAATTGTTGTTTCCCCTTAGAAGCACCCTCTAGTAGTGTGTTGTGTGGGAAATAATGCAGCTATGATGGATTATCAGCTTTTGCACTGAAGTCACAGGAGAGCCTAAGAGCAGCTCTGTGAAGTCAGAGTCATCCAGCCCAAGATCTCCTGTTTCAGTGGAGAAAATAAATACACTCTTCCCTTATTCAAGGCAAATAGGTACCATATTACCCTAATGCCTACTACCCCTGATACTCCCTACCTTCACCCAAAGAAGGGTGAGGAGCCAAGCAAAGGTGGTAATGTTATGCTTCTGTTAATAGATTTTTCTCTTTCAAAAGACAGAAGTTAAAAGTACAAATATACCAGAAGGTACAGCTCTGACAAAGAGTAATAAAAAGGTCTTTACTAAATGGCCAAATGAAATGTATTTGCTGTAACCTTACCTGACCAGGTGCTACATCAGTTGGATCAGGGCCATGATGAAACTCTCTATGCAATTTTCCAGAATGCAAGTCTAGTACAAATTGCTTCAGTTTACCTGGAACTCTGGAACAAATTCAACAGAAACATCCACGAGTTTATTACAAGTTAAGTCCAAACACAGGAGATTTGAAGTGCACTGCCTAGAGTAGCCAACTTCTATTTACCTAGCACACTATGCCTACTTTTAGGTGATTAATAGAGGACAGGGAGCCACATGGTTTGCTAAGGTATCCCACCAGCTTCTTTTTCTTTCCACTGTCTCTTGAGAACACAGCAAGTATTTCATCTTTTCAATAACTCCCACAGAGCTGTACCAGCCAATAACTTCATTGTGAACTCCCTTCAGCTCCCCACTAACCGTAATGTAAGAGGGAACAGCAGGTTCCAAATGCACAGTTTACAGATACAAATGACACTTGGGGAGCACTATTGACAAAACATCTTTGAAAGGCTCTCTACTGCCTCAGCAACTGCACACACACCACAGATAAGCACTAAGAGGATATCAATGTAAATCTAATCTGAGATCATCTACTGTCACCCACAGCAAACGGGCTAAACTACAGCATCCAGTTTTATTTGTGAAATGTCAAGTTGACTAAAAACCTCAAAGTGAAGAGTTAATCTAGTAAGTATTAAAGATGAGATAAAAAATTCTAGTGTGGGCACTCCGCATGAAATCTAAAGGTAATGTGTGAATGGACACAGGTTTTGTAGGGAGTCTTTCATGAAACTAATTACATGTAGGAAAGAGGAAGAAAGTGTGGTCAGACAAACTATCAGCAATATTTAAGATCACCAGAAAATGCTATGAATAAAATGCAGCAAATATTGATTCAGAGGGTATCATTACAGCAATGTCTGTAACCAATCAGTATTACACTGGTACTTTAAGAGGGCTCTTCCCATCCCAGGTGAGATCATGAATTAGTACCAATGGAGAAAAAGGGGTTCATTGCAGTCTGGTTATAGGGACAGCAGACTTACTGCTCCCTGCTTTTCCTTGGGCTCCTGCCCCTGTTCTAGGGTAGGCACATTGCTGGAGATATTCTCCTCTCCTAATGCAGCAAGGGCACTCAGTGCCTGCAGCCTTGTGTAGCTCAGCCTGTTCTTGCTGAAGCTACAACCCATCTGTTGGACACTCCCTGCTATCATTTCCAGCCTGGAACAGCAGGATGAATAGGGCCAGGTGGCCAACAGAGGAGGATAAAATAGTGATGGTCTCATTTGCCTGCCAAGTGCCTATTCCCCAAAAAGACAATGAGCTCCCTAAAGAGAGAGGAAATCTTTTAGTAGCCCAGCTCTCAAAGTGCCATTTCCAAACCCTATTGGCTGGTGGCAGCACTGAGGTTACATGAGACAGCCCGGGGTGAGTTTATGAAAGAATACAGAAAGTTACTGAAGTGGTAGATGAAAGTCTCAGAATTAAGATTTTACTTATTATTAAAAAATAAAACCACCATACAAAACCACCCAAGAAGCAACAAAAACATCCAAACCACATATATACAAAAGAGTATCTTCCCAGGAGCTCCAAGCTCTTCTTGTTCCCAAACTGTGTTTTGCTATTTCTATGTATCAGCTCAACATCCTACAGTAAGGTTGAGTAATTTTTTATCATTAGGCAACTGTCAACAATCCTGACATCTCTCCTTCAGCTTCATTTGTAAGTGACAACTGGTACACATCAAGCAAGTAGCTCTCATTATTCTGACAGTGTTTCACAGAAACTGAACATTTAAGAAACATAACATCAAAGTCTAAACTAAACATCTCTACTACCTCTCTGTGAGAAGTTAATTTGTTTTAGGGCTGTTTAAAAAGTGCCAATAAAAATAGAGGTTTTAAAATGCAAATATCCTATTTTTTTGCTAGGGTGTGCAGTGAATACAATCTTCCAATGAAACAGAAACACAGGGAGAAAAATAGTCACTTATCAAGAATTTCAACGTACATGGCTTCAGATATTTGAAAAGCACTATTCAAGATACATCAGAGACAACATTTTATAGATAAGCCTGTGGAGAACTGCAAAAAGAAGGTAAGTTCAAACTCTCCTCCCAGGTGTCAGTATTTCAGGTAGAAGAATGTCTCCTGGAATAGCAGAACTAAACATGATATTACATTGACGTTGCATGCTAAGTCTGAATCCTTGGTTTTGACAAAAATGAAATATCCAGCCTAGACATCTAACCTGGAGTTAGCAGGCAGTGTATGTGCAGCTGCAGAAACTGGAGGCTTTTTTAACACCCAACCAGAATACAAAAACAGAGCACTTGTCTCAGGCTGAAAGCCCCTGAAGAGAACATTTACACATCTTCATTCCTTGACTGACCCATGCCAGACAGAACACCTGCTTCCAAGGCCAGGCACCATAGTCAGGCTGAGGTAATGAGGGTTATCCCAGCAGTATTTCACCTAAGCACCCTGGTATTTTGCTGTAACATTTTATCCAGATAAACATGCCAGTGTTTGGCCATTTTCCATGTTGCACATGGAAAATTTCACAAACCCAAACAACTATTTCTTTGCCAACTTTCCAGGTGTAGACTAATGCAGGAAGGCTAGAATTGCACTGCAGGAAAACCCAAACCAGCAGGCTGGGAATTACTACATGCTGCTTTTTACAGTAATCCCTGAACAACACAGTACTTCACATCCCATGTAGTATTTTTAATCTTTTAAAGTTGAGATATCTAGATCCCTACTAAGAATGCCATGCCAGGCTCCAAAACCATGGTGGAAAA
This sequence comes from Molothrus ater, assembly GCF_012460135.2. Lineage (NCBI taxonomy): Eukaryota > Metazoa > Chordata > Aves > Passeriformes > Icteridae > Molothrus > Molothrus ater. Next base: position 92,464,895 of record NC_050478.2, on the reverse strand, counting down.
GAATCTTCATACGAGATTCTTTTCTTGCATAAAGTAATACAACTCCATTTAAACAATGACTTCATGCCAGCTCATCCTGCTATAAGGTTCTGACACTAAATCACACAGAGGCAGCCTTCGCGTCCCCAGATTTACACATCTTCCTACCACAGTACTGAATAAAGTAGGAGCCTTTTCACTTGCACTTCTCAAATTAAAATGTGCCAAGAAAAATACTTACGACAAGTCACTGAAGTCTGGAAAGACATACATGTGCCTGAAGCTATCAATGGCAATGACAGGGCAGTCAGCTGGAGTCTTCTGAATGTGGAGGAGTGGGTGCCTGAATTTGTCACAGTCAGCATGGAGGAAGTTTATTGTACCTTAACATTGTGAGAAGACAAAAACCCATGTTAGGATTTTTTTATTATTATCATCATCTTGAAACCCATTTGAAACCACTTTCCTAAGTATTACAAAGGTGGAGATATTAGCTAGATACAACATGCAGAACCTGAAAATAGGTCTGAATAAGCAACACCACCAAAAGAATAGATTTCCTAAAGTGGTTTTTTTCCGTATTACAAACTGAAGCTTGTTTAATGCCCTCTCAAAACACATTAAGTCATTCAGACAAGAAGGATTTCTGAAAGTTACTTACTAATAAATTGTGCATCAATTTTAATAATTTCCAGAGGAGTTGGTCCTCACTGTAAAAAACGCAACAAGCCCTTCAGTCTCAAGAGCTTGAAAGCTATAATTCTGTTGGGCCTTTGCTTCCACTCCCCTGAGTTGTCTGAAAAAAATTATACCAGTAAAACCAAGAAGTAGTGGGAATTATTACAAACCTTTTTCACCTATTAACTGCCGTGCAACCTCCTGTTGGAATTTCTCTAAACTCTCCAAGTCATCTTTCATGTGGAAAAGTATGAGAAAAGGAAGGCCTTCTTCTGTCAGTTCCTGCACAGAAAACAAAGGACAAACTAATTTCCTTCACCTCTTAAGGGCACCAAATTAAGTGATTCCAACAATTTTCAAATTCAGTGAGATCTCCACTTTAAAAACAGGCAAAAGAGCAAGGCCAAAGATGTTAACTGCTGACCCTTCCTCTGAGATACCCGAGTGATACAGTAACCATGTTTCCTCCTTCTTATTCATATACAACAGACAAAGGATGAGAGCCAGTCATTATCAGCATTTTGGGAAGGGATTCACTTTCACTGGAATACTTGTGCAAAAGAAATAAGCCCATTCTGAGGAAACACAGCAGCTCCAGAGAAACCACAATTAGGCCTGAGCACCATGGTTGTTAAATGCTACAGAAGGCTGAGGGTGTAGTCTAGGACCCAGTTCTAGCTTATTCACATAGTAAATTGGTGGTTTCTTAGCATAACACAAGAAGTGTCTTCAAATAACTCTATTCCGTCCTCACTAAAAAAGAGAAAAGCAGAAGCTAATGACACAGCGAAAGCAGTTATGATCAAGTGCTGCTCTCCTGCCAGTAACTGTGTCCTGACTGGTCATCCTTTGCTGGACAGGCAAACTTTAGTTCCCCATATGAATCTGTTCTTGCAGCCTTTTAAAACCTCTGCCCACAGACAGATAAATACAGAAGTGCCTTGAATAATTTATTCAGAATTTTCTTTTAATCAACCAAAACACAAACACTTGCTTGCTCTAGAAGTGATTTTTGTCATCTCAACTCACTACAGCCTGATTGAAGAAATAATCATTTACCATCTAAGAAATGCCTACAGTTGTCTATCTTTCATTTGCACAATTGGTATAACAAGCAAGTGCTGCTATTGCTTTGATTCTAGCCTACATCAGCACAAAAACTGTGCTTTTTGGGAAAGACAGTAGTGGCTTATTCTGCTACCAAATACAAGGGTTTCTTCAGATATTCTTTCAGATATCAATTTGCAGTAAGTTGAAGGAAAGACTTCCCCTATCAGTAGGCAGCCAGTTACACAGCGTAGATGAAATGGCTCTTGTTCTCCCTTCAACCAAGTCCATCAGGTAAGTTGAAGCATGGTTTTTTAAACAGAAGACTGCAGAGATCCCCATAACTTCAGTGCTCTTGAAATCCAATCCCTAAAACAACAACTAATCATATTTGTTCATTCTCATTTTTACACACACACATTCAGCTGGGTCTCAGCCTCCTACTACAGGATGGGAAAAAGTCCATTTTGTACCACTATAATTATGACTCCATTTCCTTCACTTCAGCAGGTGCATTTCCAGAGGGAGAACTCCTAAACAGCTTGGTATTCTGGCTCTAAGGTCTTCTGTTGCTTGCAAGCAGCTAAAATGACAACCTCAGCAAGTTACATTCACAAGATCAATTCATCTCCAAACAGGCTTTAAGAACAGCTGCGTGAACCTTGCTAATTTTAGCCCTTCTATGAGATACCTCCCTTTGTTTCCTGTGCTATTCCAGCTTTCATATCATGTCTCAATGACCAGGCAGGACAAGTGGAAGCTCCCTCAAAAGCTACTGTGTTGTTAAGCACTAGGAAAATCAGAAGACTTTCCATTAGACCTCAGCTTCCCACATCACTTCTGTGTGCCTTTGAGAAGCTTCTTACTGGTTCCAAACCTGACAGCTCAGCACCACCGTTGGACAACACAGGTTCACTGCAGCCATTTAACACAGAACTACACAGCCTGATTCCAGTTAAACAGGAATTTCTTCTGAATAACACCCTGATCCCAACAGCCTTTGCCAGTCAAGCACAAGAACTGTCTCAAATGGGCAGTCCTTGAGCAGACCCTGCTTGAGAGCTCAATTACTGGGTGCTTAAAGTGTATTCTAGTGCCATCAATACAGTTTAACAGTCACAGCACTTCATATTTTTATCTTGTAATATTGTGCAGTATGCATAGTAAGAGCCCATTTAAATAACTGTACAATCTTAGCATGCAGAAATATCTCAATTTTGGCATGTTTAAATTTATTTGCATACCAGCAACACTGAAATTTTTAAACAAACTTTGCCAGGCAATTCTGTTTATTGCAATTCTATCTGCCTAAGCAAACACGAATCAAAGTTAAAGGGAACAACCAGAGAAACCACAACAGAATGTAGTACAAGCTAACAGTGATGAACCTTGGCTTCCAAGGCTCAGAATCCTGTTTCACCATGTAAAAAGTACACTGAAAATCTACCACACACTTCTAAAGATGTTAACATGTTGGCATCTTTTACATATTGAGTTGCAAATGAAGAATTAAGATTTGTTAACTATCAGAGCTTTCCAATAAAAGCTGGCAGGATTGACTAGAAAACAGTCAATAAACATGGCCTAAGTAAAATCACCCTGTCCCTCCCTCTGCCATGAAACCTGAAGTGCTGCATGTGCCCAGAACAGCAGATTCAGGATAAAAATAATTAAGTGTGCAAACCATGAATGAATCACGACTGATTCTCTGGTTTCTCATCCAGTATGGACAATGTCCCATAATTTGTGACAAACCTTGGCAGATTTTCTAACAGATTCTGTACCTATGTACAAATATTCCTTTTGAGATGCTGCAAACTTGTTATTTTTCTAAGGGCTTTTTTCCCCATTGTTTATTTTACAAAGAACAAAATTAAATATGGAGTTGGATATGACGAAAGAAGAATAAGTTACATAAGAAAAGAAAAAAGCCTTGAAAGAAATAATAATAATGAGAAGAAAAGATGTTTAAAAACAAACTCCCAAATTCTACCAATTGCAGCTAAAAGAAGAAAAGCATGGGAAACAACACATGAAACTAAAAAGATTAAGCTACCAGTGCTTTTACACAGATTGAAAATAAAAGCCCCATATAGTTTTCATTACCATTCCCAGAAGATTCCATGGTCAGCCACCATTTAATGTGCTTATTTATCAGATAATGCTTTGGAAGTGGCTAATACAGTAATATTTTTCTACCACTCACATTAACATCAATGGGAGGGAGCCGGGGGAGTTTAGCCTGGAGAAAAGGAGGCTCAGAGGAGACCCTGTTGCTCTCTACATCTGCCTGAAAGAAGGCTGTAGCCAGGTGGGGGCTGGCCTCTTCTCCCAGGTAACAAGTGACAGGAGAAGAGGAAATGACCTCAGGTTGCACCAGGATAGGTTTAGACTGGATATTGGGAAAAAATTCTCCATGAAAAGGGTTGTGAAGAAAAAATTCTCCATGGAAAGCACTGGAACAGCCTGCTCAGGGAAGTGGTATAATCACCATTCTTGGAAGTGCTCAAAAAACGTGGATGTGGCACCTGGGGACAAGGTTTAGTGCTGAGGACAGTGGTGCTGGGTTAACTGCTGGACTCAATGATCTTAGAAGTCTTTCCCAACCTTAATAGTTCTGTAATTATAGCTTCTTACTTTGGTAGTGTATAAATCTACTACAGATCTGCCTCCAGTGAATTTCAAGAGTAACCAAAAAGATCCTAAAGAATGAAAAGACATTATCTGACAGCCATTTTCTGTCTAAACCAAAATACACAAAGTTCTTTGATATGGAATTGAAAGAGACATTTTCATTTCAAGAAAGAAATCCCAAATGTAGAATAGTAGAAAAAGTCTTACCTCTCCATTTTCAAATGTGATTTCTCGAACTAGTGGTACACATTTATCTTGTGTCCATGCATAAATCAAATCAAAATTGGTTAGTGAGCCTAAATACACCATATCTGGAGCATTTTCCTGTTGAAAAGAAAAATACAGTAGGATGAGAAACAGTAAAAATGACATTGCTGCCTACAAAGATTACCTACTCAACATAAAATTACAATATTCATACAAATATTTAAAACAAATCTTACACCAATATTCAACCTTGTGCATGCAAGATTTCTATTAAATATGTGATAAAAGTACAAATGGAAAATAAATATTACATACAATTATGCAGTTAACTCCATTTTATAAGACAATTCATAAATAATCAGAGATACTTTGTTTCCAAATTAGGGATGCTTCAAGTAAGGGCTACTTAGATTTCTGCTTTCTGCTAGGCTGAGAAAGAATATCTCCACACCTAAACTAAATGCAGATAGTGAGATGCTTCAGTGAATGCTGATAGTTACAGAGACTCATCAAAACCCTCTCCTAACATCCTACAGAGCTTGAAACTGGTATTTTACATTTGCTTTTCCAAAGAGATATGAACAAATAATAATTTTCCTTTATTTGCTAGTAGCTTTAACTTGTAATTCAGTGCTAGCATCCTTTAATTTAATTACAATTTTGGTTAATGTGAAGTGAAGCATGACTTCGCAAGCTGCGGCCATGATTAAGCACACCTTAATTCAGAAATGCCGATAAATTAGGTAACTTCATAAATTCTGTGGTTGGAAAAAAATAAAATGCTTTGAAACTCCCTTCCCCCTCAGGTCTATTTGCATCTATTTCCTCTTTTGTAAGTAGCTCTTTTCATACAGTAAATTTGAGAAAGGAGCAGAGTTTTAGATAGTATGGCTCTATAAAGCAATTCTTGCAGGTTTTCTTCTGTACTGAATTTTTCTTCCAGTAAAACTATGTTTATGAGAGTTTGTTAACCCACAGTTAATTTTATTAATTATTTTTCTTTTTTTTTTAATTAACAGAAGAGCTCTTAACCCTTGTGGACTAAGGCATACAAGACAATTAAGTAACAGTCATAAAAATAGACAGTAACTGTCACTTGCTTTGAAAAACATGAAGTGTACCAGCTTCAGAGATTTTAAAGTTCTACAGAACACACATGATGTGTTGACTGCATTAAAAAAAAAAGAAAGATTACATTTTTTGACACGGATATTTCAAACTATAGGTTTAGGTTCTGTGCATTAACTGTTAACATGTGAGACTGATCTTTTTCACTGGCTCAGAAACACTAGTTTCTATGATCCTATTCCTCACACTATTATATATATTATATAATTTTATTATTATATTATATAATTTTTATGATCCTATTCCTCACACTATTTAGTGATGGAATAAAACTAAGATCTGAGATGCAGTAACATACTGAATGATCTGAATACAGTCTCCATTTTTTGGTATTCACATATAATCACAAGAATCAAAATAAAATACATAGTTACACTTACCCCTGGTGGCTTGTAGATTACATTGTCTCCGCTAAATCTCTCTGCTTTTGAAATAGCCCTACAACAAACCAACCAGTAAGCATGTCTTGGTACAGACAAATAAAATAACTGAGATACCAAAATTCATGTTTTAATTTTTTATCATTTCCTTACTTCTTTTTTTTAACCTCTTCACAATTTGAGAATTAAAATCCTTAATTTTTAAAGTAAACTGTAAAGTGACTTCATAGAAACTTGGCTTGCCTGGATAAGAGGGCATTAAGGGAGTCAGCAAGATGCATCCCTAAGATCAGAAGTCTGGACTAAAGGCAACAAAGTGACAAGTGATAAATGCCAGGAGAATTTGGGGTAAAGACTATCAAAGAATTAAAGAAAAATCTTGAGGAAGCAAAGAAGAAGGTGGATTCTTGTTTGCATTTACTCTTCCTATTCCACTGTTTACACTAAGAATTTACATCTCCTCTACCCTGACAGAGAAGGGCTTTGAGATGTTCTACAGGCACAAGCAATGAGAAAACAGAGGGCAAGTGAGCCCCCACTGCCCATTCTACCCTCAGAACACATCTAGAGAGAAGACACAGCATGCAGTTTGTGGCCACTGATGACACTGAAGCAAGTGTGTACCTCTAAGATACACAATTCCTCCTTGCTATTCAGTTTACTATCTCACCTTGGTAAGTTCCTCTATTGCCTTTAGAATATTTTACCCCAAATCACAGCAAAGTGCCCTGAAAGCTGCTAGTTTGTACCCCAAAACTATCATCTCTTATTCAAGTAAGTTGCAACAGCTATGCATCCAATGAAGGAGACAGAAAAGTAAGAGAAGTCAAATTATCTGAATTTACCTCACTGCAAAATGAACTACATCTTCCAGGGGGCTGAACAATTTATAGTGCTGAGAAAACTACAGACATCGTAAGGCTGAACTCAAAGTACCTCTGTTTTATTGATTTCTTTTGATCCAATTATCTTTTCTTATCACATACAAAAGGTGCCTTGCATCAGTTATGTTACACCACCAGTATTTGCATCAGTTTAGAGATGTGTATTTTAAAATGCATTTTTGTATTCCCAACATGACTCTCCCCATAATTTGAAATGAGCCTTCCTAGTGACAATCATGACTGAAGTAAACCACTTGCATCCCAAATAAGCCTTCATGGAATAAGAAAGTGAAGCTATAGAAGCCACCTGCACAATCACTGCTTGCTAAGCTGATGATAATCTATAATGAAATACATGCTCTAGGCTAACCCTGTGGTAGAACCCAGAATGTCCTCTTCTGTGTTCTTCCACTCCAGTAGCTGCAGCTATGACTGATTTTTTTTTCAGATAACTCAAATAAAGTGGGGACATGATGTGAAAATCCCAAATGCCTGAAGATACACCTTTTAAAAACAACTACTAAAATGGAAACACTTCAGTTTGCATTTTGTCTTTTTTTGAAGCAGTAATGAACAAGGTGAAGCTCTGGAAAGCACACAGGACCCCCCACCCCCTCCCCCTGCCATATTTACTTGCTAATGTAAAATTAAAACAGTTCCTAGATTTATCACTTTCTGCCATAAATTACTTATAGTTCATCATAGCCTTTTAAGATAAAAGTATTTTTTGCCTTTTTTTCCCCCTGTTCAACATTCTCTTCCATGTTCACAAACATTACAGATTCATTCCTCTCTATTTCTAAACTCTACCTAATGATCTCTTAATCAGATTCTTCATCTATCTCCTCCTGCTTACAAGCCTTCTTTCAATAATCTTGTTCTGTGGTCACTTCAGCTCTTAACAGAACTGTAAGGACCACTTAATTTAAGAACAGTTTTAAGCATCAAAATCATCTGCAACTAAGTACTATTAACAGAGTTTTTAAATAAGCTATTACAACTACCTAAAGACAGAATAATTTTGGCATAATGGGACAGTTCTGCCTTGACAGAAGTTAGTCAAGCAACTATGTTCCTCCTGTCAAATTGATTGTTTTACTTTAGCTTAAGAGAAATTTGAACATGACCACCCATGTAACCTCCCCAAACCGAGTAGCTGTTGAACTCTGTCCATAGCAAAACCAAAGGTCCTTTCCAGGGGCTGTTAGGATGCTCAGTCAGAAGAGTTCAACTGATCAATGCCAGCTCCCCATGAAGAATTTTGCTATATATAATCTGAATAAAAAACACTGATCCGTAGCCAGCATCTCCCTTGGAAGTCTTTTCACATACAATTTTTAGGAAGTTGAAGAGCCTCAGCTACTGAGAGATGAAAACATTTAGCTCCCAAGGCTGCTGTTGGGAAGGCTGCACTTTAAAACACTAACAGCTACAGGCTAGAAAGGGAATGGGTGTCTGGAGATAAGAATAATGATAAACCTGCTGTGCCATCTGTATTTACACAGGCAGATTATCAATAATCAAACTGTGATCCATTCCACTATGTCTGCTTATTGTTTATATCTGAACAAAAAATAAAAATAAACTCCCTATAGTACTTATAGTACTTCAAGAACAGTGCCCAACAACCAAGTGCTAACACTGAGTGGTGGGAAACTGCTTCTCATTATAGGCAATTGACAAACAGCAAACCAAAGATGAACAGACTCAAAAACCAGGAGAGTGAATGTTGGAAGTAGTGCTATCTTACTAATAATTTTTAAAGTCATTTTTGAAAAGTTGAATAAGGGGCAAAAAATAATTTAAAATTCTAATAGCAACTCAGAGTGGCTGTGCTGAGAACAAGGATGGATGCAGCCATCAGAAAACACTTGAGATAATGGCACTCACCAGGGATAAGACTGACAGACCTACAGACCACAGATTTACAAGTCATGGCCAGGGCTGCTTACACAGTCGTAGCACTACCTGACTGGGGACTGAAGGAAGGGAGAGCCACATGCAACCCTGCATTTTGCAAACACTCATACTCACAAACTATTTTTGGAGACATATTGGAAGAGGCATCAGGGACTGACAACAGGTTTTGTCTGAACAAATGAAACATTTTCTACCTTGATAGATCCTCTCAGTTTCTCTGCTATTCTCTACTACATCCAATTAAAAAAAAAAAAACAACAAAACTCCTGAGGCAACTCTATGCAGCTTAAAATCTGGCATAAACCATGCAAATTCCTGATTTTGCAACTGTGGGTAGACTGGAAACCACTACAATCACATTAATGACCAATCACTTCCAATTGGGCAGTGCTGGCACATTAAACACTGCAGAATGAATCTAGATTTTAATATGCTACTTAAAAACTGAATCACTCCCAATCTATTCTTCTTCCACTGAATATTTTGAAATACCACTGTAAATCTGTACAAGGAGAAATCTGAATTCCTGTAGATTTTTCTTCCAGACTTACACTGTGTAGCTCACCAATGCAATTTTCTAAGCTATTACATTGTGCAGTGACATAAAACTTGCATGGAAAAGACCCAGGCACAGAAATTAGGTATTTTGGAACAAGGCCTGCTCCCTAACACCAAGAGGAAATGAGTAAGCAACTACATTCCACAGAGAATGAAAAAAACCCTCTCTCTCTAATAATGCAGGTTTTTTGGGACACAAATGTCTACTATTCCCCCACCCAAACCTCCTCAGGTACATTTCAACTATACTAACAAAGAATGGTAAAAAAAGAAAAAGGAAGCAAAAAATAAGAGTTTAATTTCACAGCAAACATTAAGGCTAAGAAGAGTTTTGTCCTTCTATCCCTCCAGTGTATTTATCCACTAAGGTTTAGTCTCTTCAGCTATGCCACACTGAAAATAATAAAGAAGTCTATTTAATAAAATTATATAGACCTCATGAACAGAATTTCAATAATGAAGTCATGAAATCAAGAAATTTCAAAACTTACCCAAAGGCAGAGAGGAACACACAATCATCATGCAAAATATTCGCTACTCTTTCAAAGGTTCTGTAATTATCAGAGTCCTTTTGCTCAAAGTACCCAATAATATTTCTTCTGCTGCGCTGTAAAAACAAAGGTTGAATTATAACTTGCATCAAATTATCAAAAACGGTCATTACTCCCTACAGATATTAAATAGAGAGATGCCATTCATTCAACAGTCAGTGAATACAGAAATTATTTCTTTTTTGCCTTTCCAATATTCAGAAGAATCCTTGTGAATATTTTTTTGATGAGGAATATTAAAAGTATCTTGTCAAATACAACACATGAATCTTTTCAAATTTTTAAAAGCAAGATAAATAACTTAGCAGAGGAGTGAATGCAGCTCAACGTGACTACACTAATTTTTAATATTGCAAGTGATCCAGTTTTCCATTCAGTTAAAAAAAACCCCACAAGGTACTGACCATTCCACAGCTCAACATTGAAAAAAAATTTGGAAAAGGAATAAAATTGAAATACTTACATCAAGAGAACTAATTTCTTCCAAATCCTGGACCTCCCGAATAGGGTTACTTTTCTGCTGCCTGATGTAATCTGCTATTGCTGTCACAGATCTCTGGCCCCTGTATTCCCTCTTCATCATCATGCCATTCCGGAAGAGCTTCAGAGTTGGGTATTTGCTTATCCTGTACCTCTGAGCTATATCAGCTAAAAAGGAATGAAGAAAATAAAAGCAAAGCCCTACAAATACAGAAATATACTGAAGACGGTTTCTTATGTGTATATATGTCTGCCTGTATATGAAATCTCTGAACCAGCAGTTCTGTATCTTTAAGCAACAAGATGACAAAACAAAAAAAAACAAACAAAAAAAAACCACCCAAAAAACCAACCAACCAGAAAAACCCCCAACAAAAACAACCCCCCCAAAAAACCCCAAAGCAAAAGCTCCAAAACCGTTCACACCTATATTCTTCCCATGTACTGATTGTCATAAAGGAAAAAATTACCAAAATCTGCATCAAGCAAAGACTCAGCTTGGTCATGTATACTCATTTAGTACACTTCCTACAAACAACTAGGAAGGCAAATTTAAGAGCATAACAAGAACATAAAAATCTTCAAAGCTTGCCAATCTCAGTTAATTAACTCACTTGAGAAAATATTGATAAAATAAATCGTCTCCTATTTTTCTTCAAACTTAGGATTTTCACCTCAGTTGCAATGCTGGAAATATAACTGTCATGTCTAAAATGTTTGAGAATGTACACCCTGAGCAAAGTATTTTTTGAAGGCTGTGAAGACCAGAAGACTGCTGTTCCACTTCTGAGATGTTCAGGTTTTGAACAAACACAAAATTCCAGGTTTCTAGATTAAGGCAAACACCTCTCTGGTCAACCAGTATCATCATTCCCTCCAAGACAGGTCTTCATTCACATCTGTACATACAGTCCAGTCTTCTTCCAGACTTGAACTACACAAAGCTTCACAAAACAAAGTAACATGTGATTGGCATTAATCTAGGATAAGAGCACTAGCTATTTTCACCTTTATCTAACAGCTCAGTTATTTATTGATTCACAAGACTTACAAATATAAAAGAATAAAACCAGAAAGAGGCCTTACAAGAAAATTAAAAGAGCAGCAAAGAAGAAAGCTAAGTAGAAGCAATATAAGTTTCCCACACATGTGCATCCAGTGCCCTTACAACCACTACTAAGGCACAAATGTAGTTCTTCACCACACCCCACCAGAGTTCTTAACATGCCCCTTTGTCCCTCTTCCACTTTGCTAAATCATTGGGACACAGCAAATTGCAATAGGTATTGCAGCTAGTTCCCAGCCACATATTGATGGGGAAGCTTACACATAACCAGCAAGTGATTCATGGCACATTGAGCAGGATCCAGCTGCCTTTGCTATGGTGTAGAAATTTGGTTTGTGCATCTCCAATATTCAGCAACTTCTTTAATCAAAGTTTTTAAGTATTTAATAGCTTTGAATGCTATTCCCCCTTTCAGATGTGGCTGAAGTCCTGCAAAGAACTTGACAATTTTATCAGGAAGAACTGAAGAAATGAGGTAACCAGATATACTTTGGGTTCTTAGGGAAGCAAGAATAAAAACAAACAATAAAGACACAGTATGTAATGTTAGATAGATTTCCAGAAGCACTTTCCTTTGGATTTTGCTTTGCTTAATTATTCCCTCCTGTTCACTCCTCCCCTGGAAATAAATCTAGAAAAAAATAACATCTCACAGACTCTGTGAAAATTATTTATCTTCTTTTACAGAGTGAGATGCAGTTTACTTATATCTCTGGACCTAAACTCAACTAAATGCCCCCCAAATATGCCTACCTTCCCAAGCTACTTAAGCATTTGAGGAGACTCATTCCAGTCAACCACACCCACCACACTTCCCCTTCTTTTCTCTCAAGGAAGGACAGAGGTGGTGAATTCAGCAGACTGATCTATACTTTGGAGACAGAGAAGTTTTATTCAGTTGACAGAGAGAGGAAGGCATTGCAAGTGTGGCCTGTACACATATCCTTACTTTTCATGGACTCCTTACAAGTCACAGTGTACCCTTCATGTCACCTGGATTAGCCCACAGCAGGAAGGCAACCAAATGGGGTCCATGAGCACATGTGGCACAGTACTGAACAATGTGAGAACAAATCCACTCTGACAAAAACATCCCTTCTCAGCTATATATTTACCACAAAGCAGATTTGCTTTCTATCTTACACTTATTTTTTTTAAAGAGAATGGAGAAGTCTAAATTCCAAGCTGCTAGAACAATACTAATCCTATTTGCAGCATTAGTTACTGAAAACAGTCTGTGTACAAGTTGCACAGCTTAGATCAGTCTGAGAACTGAAAACAAAAAAAAACCCAAAAACTGAAAACAAGAGAATAAGAACCAGGTCTACTCCACAAAAATGTTCTCTAACATCTCCCAAGCAAACTTCAAAGTTTCACCAGCTTAGCCAAGTTCCTAAAAAGCTTTGCATCACTATAAAACAGCACAGAATTCAGCCTATCAATTTTGACTAAGAGGCCTTGACTTGTTTCCTAAATATCCCAGAAGTGCATTTCTTAATGCACTAATTACAGATAAAATTAAGGTAAAACATTTTATGTCCCCAGTGACGAGTACTTTTATTTCAAATTAATACAAATTTCTCCATGGAGGATGTCAATATATTCAACATTAATGAACATTAGATTAATAATGTTTTCTTCCCTTAAACTCTACCACATTTTAGTTAAAGTACCTAAGAGCTGCCTGCAGGAAGGTGGCAAGTACAGCAGGAGAGGAATCACTTAATATTTGCTTGGTAGAAGACAAACATCTGCAAGGCAGGCATTTGCTGCCCTTCTCCCTGCTGACAGAAGGACCTTTGGTCTGACAGTCCCTGAGTTGGTCCAACCTTGACAGGGTCTGACAAGGGACAAGGAGCACAACATGTCAGGGTTTCACAGAAACACACTGAGATTAGTGACTCCTCCTGTTACAGACCTGCACAGCAAGAGAACACCAAACCCCACACTTCTTTGTCTCACAACATGGACTTCTCCCTCATGTTATTTCCACAGCTATAGGAGGATGCAAGGGTTGAAGAAGGGGCATTCAGAGGGTCAGGCAGGTTCTCCAAGTACATGCAGGTTCTGCAGTACCTAAGGATGTGGATCTTCATCAAGGGCTGAAGTTGTGTAAAAATATTAATGGCAATAAATGCCCACTGTCAAGGCTGAATTCAAACATTATTTCATAAGTCAGTACCTGCATGATCTTTACAAATTACATTGAGATTCCATGAATGCTGATATTTGAACTAACACAGAGAAATGACACTCCTACACAAGTAAGTATTTGAAAACCATCTTTTTACAAAAAATAAAATGCAAGTACATGAAAAACTGTTTGAATTAATTCAAAAGTCAAATAGAGTAAACCTTAAATGCTTCATTAAGCCCTGGCACTTGATACAGGAAGAGTTAGCATAAGCAGTGCAACTACAAAATTATATTCTTTTTAAAATTGGAAATACACAATGCAAATACATGGAATATTGTTTGAGCTCATTCACAGATTGCATTAGTTATAGTAAATCCTAAATTAAATTTAAAAATATTTCCTGACATTCCCACTGCCAACTTTCTGATGAAAAGAGGTATTTGAAACAGACAAGGGCAACCTACCTACAAAAACCAACCAACTCTCCCAACTACAACGTTATGACTTTTTATTTTCTTCAGATATGAAGGTACCTAAAAGGAATAAGCCTTGTGTTTGTATTTTGCTGAATTAATCATTAAATCATAAATCTAGTGTTTACCAGAATAGTTTCACATTAATTATGATAGGAAGCTACTGACATACTTGATCATCTTCTTCTCTTCTACAAAACAAACTTTGATCACAGCAATGACTGCTGGATTCAGATGATCCTCCTCTCCATTCTGCACGTTTACCTGTTGACATTCAACCATTTCCAAACTGCCCAGACTTTTTTTTTCCACTATTCATTCTGCCAACTCCAACACAAATGTCTTGCAGTTGCTCAGTACTCTTCAGATATGCACTGATTGGTATTTCTCCTGAGCAAAGCTCTGTCTTACAACAGGGAAGAGACAGCAGTTCTTGTTTTGAAACAAACTTTTCTGTGAAACCTGACATTTACACTCAGGTTTTCTAAGACAGTCTCCCACGTCACCTTCTGACACAAGGATCTGAGCAAGACCCTCTAAGGAAGTAGGATTTGTGAGCCATATCTCTATGGATCATTTGTGATCCATATCTCTATCATATCTCTTGTACTGTCAGCCATTTCTCCAGAGCATTGTGTGTTCCTCTATTCAAAGGAATGCCAAAGCCCATTTTTTTGGGGTGTCAGGCTTTTCTCATGGTGTGTACACACATTACCCAAGCCACAGCTCCAAGCAAGCACACAGCCAGTGACTTGTTTCCCAGAATGCTTCAGACTCCACCATTCTAGGTTAACACCACAAGTCACTATCCAAAATTCAGCTAGCTAGATATCAGATTACATCACCAAGAATCTCAATTCCACTGCCACCAAGTTGAAATTAAATGTACAGTGAATAAAGTGTTGTAAAACTGCACTATATTGAAGAAAGCCCCCACCCACAATGTAGCTAAGAAGGTCCTTCCCAGTGAAGGCCCAGCAGTATTTACAAGGGTTACCATTAACTTAGTACACTGCTCTAATTTTTCAGGGCCATAATTCACACTATGACTAAACAAATATTTAGATTTTAAATCTACAGGACTGGTTCTCAAAAAACATGTCCAGTAGGATTTGAACAATATTGATAGTTATCCTAAATGCCTACCTCATCATATAAGGCAGCACCTGAAGAATTCACATGCTGAACAGAGGACTATAACAGCCTGAAAAGTTATCTGAAAGAAAATCAGAGTTTCAAAACTCAAACCCTGTAAAAATAACTTCTGAAAATACTCAGTGTCCCTTTTTCTAGAGGAGAGGGGAGTGGTCTCTTTATGTTGTCTGAGAAAGAGCAAGCACAAACCCAAGCTACTGCATTTCCTAACTTTGGTGTTACATGATGGTGGTAGGAGTTGCACAGCTACATATAGGGAGAGCTCAAATTTTCTGGATCTAACACCAATCTTTATTTTGTGTGTCAAATCATCTGAAGTCTTCCTCACCCTTCTGCAATATCTTCCATCTCAAAAATAACAAATCCTTTCAGCTGTTTATTTGAAGCTGGAATGACCAAATGAGTATTCTGCTAGCTCACCTGAGATCAGTCAACATCTTTTGAAGTCCCTCAGGCTACCCACTAGGGCACACTACAGATGACAAATGAAGTCTGTCTTTGATAGGTACCTTTTACTTTCATAATACACCATAAATTCTCCCCAGTTCAACTACTGCTCTTGTGACACTTGCAAGAAATCATAAGCCCTGGTGGAATACTCAGAAGCAGAATTAGAAAGGAACTTGGGAAAGCATATAAACTAAGCATCCTACTCCAATGATTGTGATACTGGAGACTGGTATGATGGACCAAAACAGGTAGGAGGAAAGCAATCAATATTCTGTATCAAACTCAGGTAACAGCAAATTTAAACCACCTTCTGCTGCAAAGGAGCATTCACAACAGTCATGCCTGCTCTAAGCAGGGCCTCATCAGTAGGCATCCCATAATCTTCTTTGACAGACTAACAAAATCACTCTCCTAAGGAGTGCCATCAACAACCTCTCCAAATCACTTACACTTTTTATTTTACCCAAAGATAACTCTCTCAGACTGATTTTTTTTTTCCCAAGCAAAGTGACAAGAATGCAATGAAATCCTCATGCTTGTTTAGAGGTTCATTTAGAGTTCCTTTAAGAACTTCCAAATTTGTTATCATTGAATTCTTTTGCTTACCAAAGGCACAGTAGCAACACAATCTCATCTCTGCAGCCTAGCATTAGCAACATGAGCACACATTGCAGGAACAGCCAGTCACAGAGAGCAGCAGCTCACACAATTTAGGGAAAATACCACTCCCAGACACATCTGGAGTGGAAGAACAGTTCCCTAAACAGTCTGTCCAGCAGTTAACATCTCCTTACATCCCCTCAGTGAGAAACTGATTTATGTTTGGAGGCACAAAGATCTATTCAAACTAGCTACTGTTTTTTATTTAACTCAGAAACCAAAAGAAAACATGGCGCAGTAGAACCAACCCCCCAATATATACACTTCAATTGACAAGAATTTTGTACCACAGCTCCTAATGCTGAATTTAGAGAAACTGTCCAAAATATAAACTCTCCCCCAGAGAAACATGAATTCTAGATTGCAATATCCACTCAGAGAGAACAGAAACATAGGAAATCTATTGTACCAAGTGAGTTTTCAACACTGCTGCTTAACATAAATTATTAAAAACACCCTGAAACACAAGCAAGAAAAAAAATCACCCAAAAAACCCCAAAGCATGAAGCAAAACCTTCCTAATAACATCTATGCAGTAAGATCTTCTGTAATTTTATATGGAAGATCACTTTTACCAGGTATTACTTGGATGAGAGGTGTCTAGTATTTAAGATAGCTGAATTAGTAAACTGAACATACCAAAACCATCAAAGATTTTAACAAGACACAATGTAGCAGAACTCAGACATTTTTAAGTTATAAAAGGATGTGGTCTTGGAAAAGCAAAGAGTACCTGCTTTAACTACCTGCTCCAGATTTACCTTTAGTCTACGTTGCACACCAGCTTAAACACAGCCTGGTGACTTTGCCTACATATTTCAGGTATAATTATCTTCTACAATATTACCAACTAGTGTAAAATATAACACATACAGAGACTTAATATAGTGTTAATATGTATATTTTGTATTTTATCACATTAGGGACTGTCACTTTCCAGAAAAAACATCTTTATATTGGCTATAAGAGCAGACAGAATGATGGTTTTGTCATTAGGCATCAAACATTTGGCAGTTCATCAATAATTCTCTTTAATTTGCTTTACCCTCAGAAGCTGGTGTGAGCTGTTGGGCCCTGCAGTGTGCTTCAATAATAGTGCATTAAATAGAAAGTATCTATGCCTGAGTAACCATTCTGAAAGCTGGTTTTGAGTGGCCAGAAATCAGCTATTTGGATTCCCTACAGAGTCTTGGCCTCAAAAAGAAGCAAATCATTTGTAATGCAAATAATCCACCATCTCTAGAACAACATTCTAACAGCAAATTACTAGTGGTATGAAATCTACAGACATAACAAACCACCAAAATATTGACATAAAACCTCTAGTGTTGTTAAAATATGTAAACACATACAAAAATATAAAGCTAGAGTAAAAAAATCCCAAACCACTAGCAATCTCGACACCAGCATTCAGCAAAATATTACAGCAGGCTCAACCTTGATAATACAGTAATATCTGCTTTATTACTAAAAAGCTGCTATTGCACACATTAAAATCCAAGTTAAAACACCTAAAACTTTAGGACATGCCAAATAATTGTGTGCCATAAAATGTACCATTGTTTAAAACCCAGCAAATAAATACTAGAAACTAGGAATGAATGACATGCACAACTCTGTTATTTCAATTCAAAAAGGCAATGTAAATTGCCTGTCATTAAAGGATTTTATTTTTAATTCTCACATTTTACATCTTCTGCAACAGCAGTCATGCTCATCTACTTAAATTAAGGACAAAAAAAAATGAATACAGAGAATTAATGGTATTCCAGAAATATAAAGAAAACCCAAAACTCCTGGCTGCCTCCTACTACTTAGCCCCACTACAAGCACTCCCAGGAGGGATGACAATCTCTCCTGTAGCAACTCCTCCTCTCAGCTCTCTGTAACAAGCAGCAGTTACCTTAATTCAAAGAGCATATGAGAGGATTAAGCAGCAAACATTTAAAGCATTTCAAACACTTGGTGGGGGACAAAATAAAGTTTTCTTGACTACAGCTGCTAAGACAAGAACATCTCATAGCTAAACACTGGGCATTCAGCTGCACAGATTCTCTGAGTTACTCAAGCAACTGAAGCTACAGCAAGGACTTCAGCAGTTAATTTAAACCTCGACTAAAAAACACAACACAGGCTGATTTTACCATGGTCTTTAGAGAGAACTTTATAGAAAGTTTTGTTGTCATTATCTTGACATGAAAATATGAGGCAATTTCCAGTGATGTTTGTCCTTACAAATTAACAGTTTTGTAAAGCCCAAATAGTATAATCAGTATTGATTAAACTGAATTTCTCTGTTAATACTCTTTGGGAATCATAAGCCACTGTTAAGAAATTATTCCTAGAAATGCTGGTCTCCAAGAAGCATAAAATAACAAGCTGATCCAACAGTGTAATAAAATTCTTGGTACTATCCATTTGCCTTTCAATGTGCAGCAGAAGTTCCTCACATTTTACTTATTAAGGGATTTAAAAAGAACTTTAGGAATTAGTACCAGCATAAAGTAAGATATTGCATATAATTTTCATGTCTGGGCATGGGGAAAACCCACCCCAAACAGGGAACTGTTTGCTGGCATGTGCAACAACAGCAGAGCAAAGCTCTGATCCCTGCCTGGCTGTGTGAAAGGAAACTTACAGCCCCCACCATGACTCCAAAGTGGAAGGAAGATCTGATCAGAACATATTCTTCATGCTAACAGTGGAAGGTTACCCTTTCCTTTTCTTGGTTGTGAAGACCTGCATCATTTGTTGCACTAGTGCTTCTCTGACATGTGAATGAGCCAATTCAATTTATAATCACAGCCCTATTTTCCTCATTAAGTGAGATAGGCTGAACTGATAAAATAAAAAAGGATGTTGATGGATGCAATGAGAATGAAACATTGGAAATTGCCCTGACAAATTTGGAAGGAGAGGTTTGTTGATATATTAAAAGCAACCCTGGGCTAAAGGACGGGCCATCTACAGCTACACTTTGCACAGCTATTTAGCATATTTCTCAATACAGTTACTAACTTGGTAGCAGGACGGCACAGAAAAACCTAAATCAAGATTTACTTACAATGCTGATCACAGTCTACTCTAGCAAACACCACTTGATTCTTATCTGGATATTCTTCTTTGATTACATTAGAAGCTTCCTCAAAAATAGGATGCAGCATTTGGCTGAAGCGGCACCTGTAAATAGAACACAAAATCATGACTTCAAAATATCACTTTGAAATATTTCAGTTGATGACTACTGGAACATTTCAATCTTTGAAGGAAAAAGAAAAAAAGAAAACAAAGAAAAGCCATTGAAAAAAATCACATCTACATGTAATCATCCCAGTAACTGAGTGGATAAAAATCAGTTCAAAAGTAACTTGAATGAATCAGGTGCAGAAAAAAAAGTAATTCTGAAAGAATACATAGTTCAAGATACACTCCCCTGCTTTATCTCCCTAGGAAACACCATTAATCAATTAGAAGCCTTTAGGAAATATATTCTATTCAGACAGTATGTTGTTAATTTTTCTACCTGAATTACCCCATGGAAAGTGAATTTAAAAATGTAGTAAAAGTTGTTCCTTAGATTGTTGAGATTTAAATATTCACCAACACCACCTTCAAGAAATATCACGGGTAATTTTCTGTGGGTCAACAATACAAGTTATAAGTATCATGTATTATATTATTGCTCAGGTTTGGCAGAATTTGAGCAGACTACCTTTACAGCAGCAAGAACAAAGAGAACCCTAAGGGTCCCTTCTTCCAGTAATGTCAGATTTTGATGCAAATTTTCTCTTCTTGCCCACAGAAAAGGTGGTAGGATTGTAAAGATGCTTCAGTGGCTTTAGGGAGTTTAGGGTAACAGTAGTGCACAAGCAAGCCCATTACAAATATGTCAACAAAATTATTTTATATTGTGTCCTTCCAAACATATGGCAGATTTTTAAACTGGAGATGGATAATGGCACTGTAGAAATTGTAAGAATGAGACTTCAAGGAGTAGACTTGCAATAAACCAGCCTGCACTGAAAACCACCTTAAACATAACAGTGACAGCCTGGGGATGCAGTTATGTCTGCAACAGCAAACATGTAAGTGAAGAGCAAGTCTTGCTCTCAAAATGCCAAGAGACCTGAAGTCCACCTTCTGAAAAAACCTGACTGAGCAGCTCAGCTGCATGCTACACATTTATGCAGCATGTACATGTTACCATGTATATGCTACAATGGCTTCTTGACCCCCATTCTTCTCCACACTTAAAACAGAGAACCTCCATGACTAAAACTGATCTGTTCTCACTCATAAATCAGGTTACATCACAGACTGGCAGTGTGCTATGTTGAGGGATTATTGCTGCATGCCTAAAAGTAATGATCGTAATTAAGGCTGCAATGTTTTAAAACTGTAGCCCATAATAATGTGAACCAAGCAAGCATAGACAGGAGAAGCAATCAGGACCTAAACCCAGGAAAGAACTGGTTTGAAAGCAAGAGACTACTGTATTTTCAATTAGAAAACTATAGCCAAACATGATAGTTTTCAAAAGACAGAAGCTTAAATATAAAAAAAAACCAAAAAAACAACTTGAATAACTTACCAATCAGCATAAAAATTAACTAAAGCAACATCTGCATTGTCTGAGAAGAAAGAAAAAGAAAAAGCCCAATGTCATATTGTGAGGCAAACTTCTCAGTTCTTTTATTTGAGATTATAAAAGTATGCAAAAAAACTACAAAAGCAAATATTTCTAGATAATTCAGCATAAAGCTTAGTCTGGTTGCTAGAAAACTGCTGGGGTAAATCTCATCTGAAATATAATCTATAACAAATGGGAAAAAGATGGAAGAGGCCTTCAGTCAAGTGTTCTATTGACTTTATTGATATATAAGATAAAAAAAAATGTAAATACTTAAGGCATTAAGACACACAAAATAATTAAGTGACACATGCAGCAAAAATTATTTCTGGATTCAAAATTAAGGCACTCACATCCAGAAACTGAACTCTAGTAGCTCTTAAGCACTAGCTCTAGTATTCATAAGTGTTAAAAATTAGTTAAAAGCTGAAATCCCAACTATTTGGGGTAGAAGACTGAGAAACAGGCAACCCGTCTGTGCAACTTGCTCTGGTTTCTCCTTACTTGTCTTATTTAACCTGGATACTATGGCAAAAGCTAACAAAGAAATTTTCAGTCCCCAAAACCAGAAAAATAATAAGGAACACTAAAAAAATGCAGTACTACATAAATACATATAATGAAGTAATGAAGTAAAGTCCTTATGCATTCCTTTTCACATATTAAGCAAAAATTTAAAAAAGGATAAATTTCTGGCCCAAAAAAGAAGTATTATCTTTATAGAATATAATAACTAACCATGCTTTAAATTAATTTTTAGTAGTAGTACTGACCTAGACACTGAAAAAAATTGAAATACATACTCAAACTACAGAATATCAGCCACAGTTTTATAAAGCAGAAATGCTGACAAAGCAGAAAACTGACAAAGCTACAGAGAGTTACATGTGAAGATAAGGATGCTTAAAGCCTGGAAAAGACAACATGCTCATAAAGACAACTCTTGAGTAGGCTGGAGAACACCACAGTTTGATTACAATTATGATGTTAAGATTTTCATTATCAGCAAGGGATGCCAGTGGTGAATAGGTAAATAACAAGCACTCAGAAGTTTAGGGTCACCTCCAACATATAAAGTATTTCTTGAAAGTACTGGGATGAATTTCAGAAGCATTCACACTTAGCATATATTCCCTTTTGTGAATTACAATGTATAAAATAATTTTATATTTTCCACTGTAGAAAAAGTATTTACAAACAGCTCTCATATCACAAAGCAATCTCATATCATAAGGCAGGTTCTAGTCCAGACCTTAATAAAGATTTTTCACCCTGGATATATTTGAAACAATGTAATAACTTTTTCCTGCAAAGACAACCAGATACAGGCAAGTTGTATACTTCTCAGAGGGAAAGGTTTCTGACAAGAAACACATATCTGTTTAAATTAAAGATTTCCATTTTATGAGACACCAGAATCAGGACAGTGCTTAACCTGAGAAAAGGCAGAGCTGAACAAACAAGATACTTAAGGCCCATAACCATGGGTTTCACTTGCTGCTATTTTTGGGGGGGGGGGAAACTTTTAAAATGCCCTCTAGACTAGTTTTGGTTATGCAATCAAGCATTCCCTTCTGCAAACAAGATAACAGTTATTTTCTTAAGACACTTCAAATTCTCATTGCAATACATTAGTTCAGACAGCTAATTTCAACCACAGGCATTTAATATTTCTAAGCCGATTGCAATTCATATATTCAAAGCTAGGCTATGAATATTCATTTAATACCACTGCAATATTCACACAGATAAGTAACTGCAGACATACAAGGAAAAAAAATTATTCGAAGTACTCACTTAAAATGTCATCTATATTTCCACTATCTAGACTTGTTATTTCACTTCTTGCTGGATTAAAAAGCCAAGACACCTAAAAAGAGAAAGCAAACCAGTAAGGTATGTTTCAGCAGTAAAGTAGTAACTGATGTGTGATTTTTAAGTGTTGGAGTTCAAAAGCTGGAGAAGAACAGTAAAAGAACTGTAATTCAGTCAATGCATTTCAGATGATTGCAGTACTACAAATATACAAATGAACTACCAATATAACATACTTTCACATTGAAAGAAAAATTAGTTTTTTAAATACCATTCTCTATTATGTAGCTAGAAATGTTACAGGTAAATCTGCACCTTTAAGAGTAACTTATATTCATAACTTCAGTCTGAAGTAAGAAATGAAACCCCATTTCAGCAACCTCACACAGGTGGGCACGTAGGTTTTACCCAGACACAAGTAATTCCTTCTGTCACTTAGAGGACTTGCCTGACAAAAAAGGTTCGCATTAAGTAAAGCCTCAGCCACCTGCATTTTTATTGTTGTTTTAGGAAACTATTTCAATACATCTAACTCAACTAGCTACAGTCTTTTATCTCTTCACACTTCTTCAGTCCCAGCATGCGATAGACTCATCAGACTGTAAAAACCAAGACACCACATCAGCTAAATCATTCAATTACAAAGCAACCTTTATATTACTCTTAATGCAACTCTCATAGCAATACACAGTTTTATGGATGGACACTCATTTTCAGTGCAACTGGCCCAGATCTTTATTTTTCTAAAGTGCAGTGGAAGAAATAGGAGGTAGAGTTCTATTCCAGGTGAGAGAGTCATCAGTGAATTACAATTTATTTTTGCTTTGAGAGAGACAAGCATGCAAATGTTTGAGTAGGATAATATAGATTCTTGTCTGGGACATGAGTGTTTCCATCCTGAGTAAGCCAGTCAGAAAGTCATCACTTCTGTAAGCCCAGTCAGAGCTTGGACCAGACTCTCTGCTGTGATGGCTTCATGGTTTCAAGTAATGTATGGTTCCTCAGCTGACAGACGTAATAGCAAAGGAAAAGGAAGGGTTTTGGAAGAGAAATGAGAAGCACAGGTCAAGGAGTTGGGCAGAGATCAGAGATTCACACAGATATCCCACCCACACTGAGATGCAGCAGCACACACATGCTATTGATGTTCCCTTTTTTACTCCTTGAGGTGGAAACAAAATCTGCCTATGGCTCAAGAGGCACCAAGGAAAAACATAGCTAAAAGCATAAAGACCATCCAAATAAAACCACACAGAGCAGCTGTATAGCAGGAACCAGTGATATAAGGTTCTTTGCATTTATGGAAGACCTTGAGACCTATCCTGAACTTATAGTAGGACCATGACTACAAAGAACAAGCCTCCAGCATATACCTGCCTTTGACACTGTTTACAATTTATCAAAAAACTCATTTAATGTCACACACCAAATTTTGTTACATTTATTACAAGTGTATATGAAATATTGCCAAATTGGATCCCTGCTTTCCTTAAGATCAGCTTCAAAGATGGTAGGAAACTTCTGCAGTGAGACACTGTTAAGAGCTCTAAAACTATCACAGTAAATCACACACAGGTGAGATTTGCAGCAATCAATCATTTTCAATTCTTTCTGATTTGTGGATCACTAATCAGAAAGATTACTAATGTGGATCACTAATCACTTCCCAGTGAAGACAGTGATCCTTTCACATTTCCCATATGGAGGCCCTTGGGTAGCAGATAACTCTATCTTGCACACCAGCTGTTGGAACACAAAATATGTACCAGTGCTCCTCTCTTGGTAGTTGAATAAGATGCCATTCTTAAATGAAAATCTAAGAATTGTGGTGGAGTTTGCACAGTCTTCCTGTGGCATCTCAACTGCTTGAGACAAGTATCTGAACTATGGCTCTAAGACGACTGTAGAGAAACAGAGCTGTGAGGTCCAGAGATTAAACAGGCAGTGTAACAATACAATCTGCCAAAAAATTATCTGATTAAGCAACCTATGCAATGCACAAGTTCAAGCAGGCCAGTGTTCAGGGAGGTCCTCTGAAGATGCTGGCATTGCTGACTAGTGAGCAGCAAGAAGGTAGAATCTGCCTTTGGAATGAGAAGCTACCTGTATGGACCCAGATCCACACCGGCCAAATTACACCCAGAGAAGTAACAGCTGATGGCAACCCTTAGTGCAGACACCTCCCCATCACCCCTTGGGTGGTGCATGGGATGACAGCTTCCATGATGTTGCTGGGGGGAGGTTCTGGTAGTAGAAGTTATGTTTGTAACATAAGGGGTCAGGTCAGCATGTGCTGGCACAGGTTTTACTTGTACACACAGCACGTGTTGCTTTGTTGCAAATGTCAGGTTTGACCTAACTTGAGTACAATTGAAGCAGTAGCTACAATTAACAATAACAGCTGAAATATTGCTCTAGACAATAATGGATAGGGTATTTCAACAATAATTTTCTTGGCCATCATCTGATCCTACTGAAGGTGACTTTGCAAATTCAATGTTCTAAGGCTTTAGCTGCCTTGCAAGGCCTCAAGAACCTCTGATCACCCTGAAAACCACAGAGTTACTTAAGCTGCTTGCAATCTTGGACAAGGTTTGTTTACAGAGAAAATCCACACAAGCCTCTAGAAAGCAGGAACTTTTCAGTAGCTGCACACAAGCTCTGCATCACCATTCATACTTGAAGAGAATTTCCATTGTAGGTCTTGGTGTAACTATTTTCACAGGAGCTCAGCAGTAGCACTTCATATTGTCTAAACAAACCAAATGGGTAAGATAACAATTTCTTAAACACTCCTGGCTTTTTCTAGTATAACTTTCCAGCACCAAGACAAATCTTATCTAATAGGATAAGTTACACATAAATTAAACATAACATAGATAAGGGTATTATTTGCAGTCAAGAAATAGGCTCTGTTACTTAGCAGATATACTTCATGGATCAGGAACTGCAGTCATATTTGTAGATTGTCACAACACACTTAAAACACATTTAACTTGCAATGCAAATATTTAAGGGCACCATGAAAGCACAGGACTTACTAACCAATGAGATCCTCTTCTAGACTGTGCTATGTGCAAAAAAGAGGAATTAAAACTAATACTTCTTTATAGCACAAATAAATTTTGTGATTGCTTTCTTGACTCTTACTGTGGAAATGTGCATGGAAACGTGCAAGCTGCGTGTACTAACACATTAACACCAAAACCAAGCATCTTCATGTATTGAAGGTGAAAAACAAATTAACCATATACCCTATTGTCCATTTGTATTGCAGTAGTGGAAAAATACTAAGACCACCTTCCCCCAAAAGTTGCACAAAATCTGAGATAATTGAAATACTTTTCCCACTAGTAGTATGAAAATTTCTGTTTCATCAAATATATTCATAATCACGTTCTCAAACATTTTATACTGACTAAATAATTGTGGGTGCCAAACTTTTAATAATAAGTAGACAGACTCATGGAAAAAAAAGCATTCCTTGAAGAAATGTCAATAAATATGCAAGACACACTCCAGGCTGAAGCTTTCATTAAGGTATAATGCCTGTAAGGACGAAAACACCTCCTTTTGACCCAGTAATCTTGCTGTCCTATGGGATGCAAGAAGATTTATGATATTACTAGTATTAATATTTATCATAAAGGAATACAAATTTGTATTTAATTTCTAAGAAGCTACACTGTTTTGAGAATATTTTCTGACCTTTTTGAGGCATGTGCTTGATACCCATGAGCAGAAAACAAGACATTTTTGAGGAGATAATTTCTGAATATCAGCTACACACTTTATAAAAGGTATTGAACATAAGTCCTGAAAAACATACTGGCTAAGGAAAGTATTCAGAATTTTTCACTTTTAAATGCAAACTTTAGGTTCCACTGCTCATAGCAGGACATATGGATGATGGTTCATATTCGTAACTGAAGTAAAAAAAATAAATTTCAAACTGGCATTACAAGATAGCTACAAACTCATTGAAGAAAGCATCTTGAAAAAATAATTCAAAAGGAGAATTGGTTACTGAAGCGCACCTGAAAACAACTCAACTTTCTGCAGTTACATTGGATAAAATTAAGTATTTTTTATATTTCTATTTTTTAAACATACAAACTGAATATCTGATGGTAAAAGTAAGTAGCTATGAAATAAAAATATTCTAAAAATAGAGTAGGATATAATACTTTAAATACTTGAGTGAAGCTGCTCAAGTTAGATTAGGATATTTATAATCTACTCACAACATTTAACACTACAGAAAAATGACAAAACAAATGTAGACTGAAACAAGCGAATGCAGAAAGCTTTATGCACTTACAGAATACATTGCTTGAGGGAAAAATCAGGAACTGAACAATGTGTTCACAAAGATAAAATTTAGCTCATATGGGGGAGGGAAGAAGAGGCAATGACATACACTTTTACTCTTCTGGTCCTCAGAAATACTGTCAAATAAAGCAGGAACATCATGGCTCAGGTTCCTGGGAGTTTCTGAAGATAACAGTGGTCATGCTTTTTCTGGGAAGTTTAATTAGTACAGATATCTTAGTGTTTCTGATCAAGATTTGGTCCTCACTTGAAGTCAGCCAATGGCTTAGAGAGCCAGTAGCAGTCACTTCTGAGGAGTAATTAGATGAGATTTATTCTGATTGTTTCCAATGAAAGACCTCAAAGCACTGCTGGAAAGTCACTATGGTCCTCCCAAACACACCATGCAATGTCACACAAGTATCCTCACACAAAACAAAATGCCTGGACAGAACCTATTCAACCTATACCCAACACTGAACCTCTGCCAGGTGTCACACCACTTTCCCAAAGAGGAAATAAAAGCACACATCCAGTTTCAGCTCACCTTCTGCTAACAGTATTCCTGTTCAATTGCCATTCCACACATACAATTAATAAAGCCTGCTGGTTACTCAAGAGATTTAAATCAACCTTTTATCAACATTTTACCAGCACTATTTAGTGTTGTTATTTCTTTAACTGCTAACTGGAAAGGAGAGACAGACCTATAGTTTAATGGTATTTCAAGTGTATTATACTTTACATGCCACTTTATTGCAGAAGATTTTAACAGTTTAAATGTGCATAACCTTAAAATTGAAAGAAAAGGAAAAAAGAACCTGGTCTGTTGCATTCTAGTTCTTTGTGCCTTTATTTTTTAATGCACATAATGAAGCAGAGGTCCTCATTTCTAAAGCAAACTATCTGTAGAATATAGAAAATGTATTCATGAAGCATTATGATTTCTAATTAGTACTACACCTGCAAAGCAATCAACAAGAACAGCCTTCATTTTCACTTGCTAAACTTTTCATTTACCTTTTCCTCCTTCTGGGAAATCCTAAAGGCAGACAACTAAACCATCTTTCTCCCCTAACACAAAATCATTTTACATTTGGCAACCAGGTCTAGCCCACACCTAATCCAGATTGGCATGTTGAAGTTACTACCTGAAGTCCAAGTCTCTCAGGACCCTGCTGCTGACTTTCAGTACCTGAGTACCTCCTTTTTTATGCATGCTGCTGATCTGCTGCTGCTCTGAGGTCTGCATTAAACTCCTGGACAACAGGAAGCAGACGGGTTTACAGCCTGCTGTAGGATGATTCAAATTGAAAGCAATCCCAGGAGACAGCAATGCCAAAGCTGGCTAGACATTGTAAGAGCCTCTGAATTTTGGCTTCAGAACCATCAATCAGGAACATCTTGCTGGCAGCATTCCCAGAAGCCCCATAATGAACCACAAAGTTCAGAGCAAAGAGAGGTAACAGTAAATAGAGAATGCTGAAGGAAAATAAAAAAAGAACATTATTCACCCTCTCAGTGAGAGCAGTTCAACTCTTAGTTGTCACCACTTAATTTCAGACTGTGCCCAAATATTTTCATAACTTTGACTGACTGTTGCCATCCCTGGTGAATATGCAGGAGTTTTTTTACTGGTAAGGTAATCTGCTTTCATTCTAAGACTATGAAACAAAGATCTATTAGTTCAAAACATTAACTAACGATCCCTTCTCAATTACATTCAAGTTTTCAGAGCAATTTTTAAATGGGTAACAAGAAATAATTTCTTATAATTTTTCACTTAGGAACTGTACCTTAAATTTAGTCAGGAAAATTTAAAATGCTCAAAAGAAGCTACTTAAAACAGATTTAAAGATTGCAGTTACAAATGTTCAGGAGAACAGAGAAAAAACTTCTAACTAAACAGAAATATGGATAATAAATAATTAGAAAAGTAAATCTGCTTCTTCAGCCTTGATAGACAGTTCACTTTTATGCTGTTTTAGCCAAACAGTGCTGTAACTGCATAGAGCTAAGTAGAGACCATCATATGAAAAAGAAGTCATGCCATTTTTTGTCTTCCACATATCTTGTTGTCTGCTCCCATTTTAAGTGTGTGGAAGGAATATTTGGAGTAGGTGCATATCTTATTAATACTGAAAAACTTACTTTCAAATGAAACTACTGGAACAGAAAAATTCACAATTTATAATGCTATCTTTGAAAATCCAACTCATATTGATTTTACAGGCCAAATTAGGAAAAAGAACTCGCAGCTAATGGTTCCTAATACTGAACTTAGCACACAAGCAAAGGAGTTGAAGGATTGTCCCATTTGACTGGGAATGGTTCAGAGCTGCAGAGATCTCTCAATGGCATGATACCACAGCACCAAGGATTTCCAGAAAAATGGCTAAGTTAATCTCTTAACAGTTTGTGAACTATCATTAGAAGACACAAGATGTTCATTCAAAAAGTCCATTGCGGAGATGAGAATTAAACATATTTATCACAACATGCAGTCCAATGCGTAGCATTTTTTTCCACAAAGCTATTAGTAGCAGAACCATGCACCCAAACACAATTCTAAAACTTAAGTCTCTGAGCACAAACCTATGGATCATGGTCTTTTACAGAAGTGTTTAAGCAAGGGTTCAAAAAAAATGACATGAGGTGTGTCTAAAAAAATGTCACTGTGATAAGACCTGTAATTTATTTCCAGTTAAATTATTTGTAACATTCAGTTATTTCTCTTGGCCTTTAGGGAAAAGAGTAATCTCCATTCAGGGTTATAATCCACTGGTTTCCTTGCCTTATACATCTACACAGAGAGAGCACAGTCCATACACCTTAAAAAGATGTAAACAGATGTCTGAACATCTAGATTAATTTGTGAATGATGTTCAGAGTGCTCCAAATCTTCACAACTAGGAATCTACCTTAAAGCCTGTTTCACAGATTTAAAACTACAAATTCAGCTCCCCAGGAAACAGCTGAAAACTCTGAATCTTTATTTTTGAAATTATTTTATTTGCCAAGCTGCTTCTCTTAAACAAGCAGCTAGAATTCCCCTGAAAAAGAAAGGTCACATTTGTGCAGCCTTTTAGGAAAAAACACCTCATGTTCTGATAACTCTTTCTTTTCCATTTTGCCAACTGCTCTGATTATTTGGCAACAATACAAGGATACACTTTCAAGCAGGAGTAACACACATAAAATACAAATGCAATCTCCAAAATGATTAGCACAAATTAAGCAGCTGTTGCTGTGTATGAAAGCCAGCACTCTTAAGATCCTCAACTTGTTAAAGCATGATCCAGCAATATGAAATAAAGAGCAGTTTGGTCTTGTCAAGACTTTGGTAAGGCTGGCAGAGGAGAATAGTTTGCTGCCCCTTTTCACTAAATCAAGGAAAAAGGTCTTGTTCTCTATTTTGGCCACTGCGATTAAATGTAAAACCCTCTATAAAAAAAAATTTGTTGTAGACAGTTTAAATATTGGAGACTGTGTACTTTTAACTCCATTCCTCATTACAAAAAGCAACACATTACCCTGCTATTCATTATAATCTATGGGCTTTCCTGTGCTCTTTATTATAGTTTTTACACAGGGCCATTGAAGAACAAGAAATTAGCTTTTTTTAAATAATACAAATGTATTTATGCTTTGTTCATTTTTGGACTGGTGATGAAAATGCATATTAAAATAAAACAAAAACTTCTACATCCTTCTGTGGGATGAGTGGCTGTGGAATTCAGAATCTCCCCTTTAAAGTATAGATGAAGAAACCAAAAGTAGATGTGGTGTTTCCATCAGAATCTGTATTTCTAATGTCACATGAACGTTTGCTACCTTGGAATAATTTGAAGTATTGAACATATTAGTGGATAACAGAATTTTCTATCCTTGCTGCCTGCACACATTCTACTGGCTTTAAAAATAAACACAATTTCTATTTTGAGAAATTTTACTACATATTGAGCTTATTCTTCAATAAGACAAAACCAACTTTTTTTAAAGTGAAATGATCAGCTTCAACACCTATGCGCTTCTAGCTGCTTAGGTTTTTATTAATGACACAATCTAGTTACAATACTGAACACATTTTTACCCTTCTTCTCCAAAACATCAAGTTCTCCATATCTTTGCCTTATCAAGAAAGGTGGGAACTTTAAGTAAAGACAAACCTGTTCAGTTTTACCTTTCAGCTGGAACTTGTTTTAAGAGTGTGTATGAATTACCCACTGCTCAAATGCCAATATAATATGACTACCATAAACATACAGCAACTAGCCCTCCACGAGAAAAATATCCACACTGGACATGACTCTAAACCATGCAGCTGAGACACTAAGTTAAGAGAAAAAAAAAAGTAGAAAAAGCAACAAATAGACAAACAAAATACTTAAATGAAAAATACAGCTGCGTCATCTAGTCCACCCAAAGGGATGCAAAACATCATACTGGTTAAACTTGCACTCTAAAGGGAATATAAGGGAAGACAAGTGGACAAAGCCAGTTTCCAATAACTTTAAACTGGAGTTTAAACAATGGTACAATTTAAACTGTAGTTTAGTGCAGCTGCTTGTTTGTACCTCTGAATAACAAAATCCCTGTGAAAGCACAGAATCACAGCCATTGTGATTCAGCTCATCCTTGTTTGATGCTGAAGGTGATGATGGTTAGAACTAAACAATGGAGCAGTGCAGCAAACTATGGATGATTCTGTGGCAATTAGCAGTTCAACTTGAATTCTGACCCTCTTCCACTTTCACTATTACACAGTCACGTCATGCTCTGCAATCTCCACCACAACGAACCCACCTGTAATCACCCATTTACTAACCTCAGATCCAGAGCTTTCAGCACCAATACTACCAATATCACTATGTCTCTCCTTGTGCTACAGATTTTACTTTTCCTTCCACATGACTGAGATGCCACTTTTCCTCAAATTACCTGCTAATACTGCAGCAAGAGGCTAAGGTATTGTTTGCACAACTATCAAAAGACAGGTATAATAATTTGTGATGCAGCCACTTGTAGTGTATGAAGTGTTTGCCCACACATTAAAACCACTGAGATTCAGTCCAGTGTTGCTCCTCCCTCTTTTTCTGAGAAATCAAAATGAGGAACACCTCAGAATGTCAAAATTACAAGCTTTCTAAAACACAGTGGCATTTTGATGATATCTGTTTATCATTCCCTTAACATCAGAACTCTGAACTTTAGAATAAATCCACTTAAAACATAATCTGAACTTACATTACTTTGGTTATTTTATTTCTTCATTCCAGGCATAATTGTGATGCACACTCCACAAACTTCCACTCTATACAAGGAAACTGCCAATCATAGCGTATTAAAGCTCTTGGGACATCCATTAGCTTGTCTCTAGCAAACAATTTTTAGGCTAGCATTTGCTACCTTAAAATGACATATGAGTAGATAATGGAAAAGATCTTTCCAAATAGGTGGTGATTCTGTGTAATAGAAATACTACTCCACAGCTGCATTCTAATTGACAAGCTGGCATGGGAAAAATCTCCCAATTCAAATGAGGAGGTTAAAAAAAAAAAAAAGGAGATATCTTTTTACAAATAAATCCATTGGCTTATCTTCTAGGGAAAAGCACTGATTAAAGTAATGCTACCTGAACCTGAAGAGAAAAATTCACCTTTGGGACCAGAGCTGCATGCACCTTGAAGAATGAGAGGCTAATTTCAGACTGTATAAGACCTATTTTCTTTCTGTCCTAAACAGCTGCTAAGGTCCTGCACATATGCAGTCAATTTATCCTGGATAACTCTGGACAGCAGAAGAATAAATAATGCAGATGGCCGGACACATACCACAGATATTTTGAAATGCACAAAAGGGAATCATACAGAGATTGCTCTACTTCTCTTCAAGGAATATTAGACCTGCCAGCTTCAAGCTGACTCCCACAAAAACATCCAAGCAAGTATTCCAGACTGGTCCTAAAAATAGTATGAACACACTAACATGGTGCAGTGCTTGAACTGGGAGCAAGTTTCAGACACCCTGGCTCTGCACTCAACCAGCTTCATGTAGCAATCTTACTGCTCTCAACAGGGAAGCCTACTGCAACCAAAACTGCCACCAAAACTCTCAGCGAGGTATCACAGCTATTTAATGGCTTATTTAAAAATATTTATTATCTACATAACACCAATTATATGTAGACATTTGCATTGGTTTAGCAAATTCTGCTGGCCTCTAAAAAGGCCTCTCCCCCTTCAATTATACCTTTTTAACCAAAGCAGATTTAAATGCCATGCGAAGGTAATTCCTGAGAGGCCAGAACACTCGGAACACTCAAACACTCGCTGAGCTCCCTTCACTAATTAACGGATCATTAGAAGGAAAGAACCCCTAACTGTTCAGCCCCTGCACCACATATTGTCTTAATTACCTTTGTGAAGCAACCAATTTGTCTTTTAGTTATTGTGTCCAAAATCCCAATTGAATTGACTCAACAGGGAGAAGGAAAAAAATAAGGAAAAAAGTTGTTTCATACACACGTTTATGAAAATTCATACTTTGTATGACTGGCAAAGAATCTAGGAACTAAGTGTTTCTAGCAAGAGTTAAGAAAGGAGATTTCAGTAAATTACGAGAGTCAGAAGTGATAGACTGACTAAAGGAACAAAAAGCTTTTCTTGGGATTACAAATATGGATACATCACTGAAAAGCTTTCCCTTTGTGCAGCTTTTGAGAAAGTTAATTATATCATCACTTCATAATCACGACAGCTATGGGAAACAGCAAAACACTATCACAGCTGTTGTTTGCTTTTTCCAGACCATTGGAACAGGCACCTATTCCTTGCCTTTCAAAATACTTCCTTGCAGAGTTCCTAATGAACAAGTTCTCTCTGTGTTTATGCCCAATTGCCACACGAATCCAGTTGGAGACAAAATATAAGCTTTACTGCCAGTTATTTTACAACAGAGATTAGACTGCTCTTCTTCTCTCATTTTCACAAATTTATGAAAATAAAACCCAAAAAACCCTTGCAGACATTCATACTTTTTTTGGATGCACCTCAATGAAATACACAAGAAACAGGCAAGAATCACTGATGCCAAACAAGACAGAAGACAGGCTGGCTGCAAAAAAACATGCCAAGGAACCAGGTCATTTACTATCCTCCATTTCTAGAGTTCTATGTTCTGCTCAGGTTCCTGTTTCCTGAACATCATTTAGGATACAAAGTTTCAGTCATTAAAGAAATCTAAGCCACAGAGCAATGTAGCAAACCACATACCTGAAATGTCTCTTCATAACCTTCATTTTGGTCCCAAAGTGAAGCAGCTGGGAGACTCCAACACATAAAATGTGAAAAATTACATCTTTCAGGAAACAAGATTTTGGACCTCCTGTGTTTCACTTCATTGCCACTGCTAATGCAACTTTTACATATATGACTGAGGCTCACACTAAATCCCATCTATAATCTACTACGATATTTATTTTTTACCTAAAAATATGTACCTCACAGGACAATTGAATAAAGTGACAAGACTTGAAGGGACTCGAGTCTTAATTCAGTTCACTCATAAACCGCGGCTCGGAAAGCCAAAAGGACCCACAAGAGCCTGCTGACCTTCAAGGAGAACCTCTTCAGAGCTCAAAACCAATCCACTCCACTGGGCAGAAAGCTGGCATGGCAGAAGACTTGCACGGATTAACAAAGAATTTCTGGATGAGTTAAAAAAAAAAAAAAAAAAGAGGGAGCAGACAGAAGGTAGAGGTAAGAAAAATACTTGGTAGGAAAAGAGAAACACTGCTTGAGCTGGCAGCAGCCCAAGCTCAGCTGGAGTTGAGAGAGGGATGTCAAGGTAAGCTGGCAACAAAAGGAAGAGAGGAAGAGAGGAAGAAAATTGTAGGCTGCTGCTCAGCTAGCAGGAGACATAGAGAGAAAATACACAGAAAAGGCTTAGACACTCAATGTTGTCTTTGGCTGATTTTATACTGATGAGGTCTGAGCCCATAACAGAGTTCCAGGGAAAGAAGCATTACTCACATGAGTAGAAGACCAAGTTAGAAAGCTCTTCTGCAACTGGGACGTATACAGAGACACAGACCCAGAACAAATGTTTTTTTCTCTGGGTCACCAGGAGAATCATGGAAACAAACTTTCTTTCCAGAAGCCACATCCATCCAGCATGTATTTGGAATAAGTAAATCAATCTGTTTTCTGTGGCAAGACATTTAGCTCTGTAAACAAGGAAAGAGTACTGGATGTTGTTTGCCTTGACTTTAGGAAGCTTCTAACATAGCACCTCAAAGGATCCTTAGACCTAAATTGTTGATGCATGCACTGAATAAGTGAACTATGAAGTGAGTGACACAGCAGCTGAACTGCTGAACTCAAAAGGCTGTAACTCGGATACCATGTCCGAGTGGCCTCTAAGGAAGTTTCTCCAGAGCAACACTGGGTTTGAGATTTGTGTGTAGGAATGACCAGAAAGATGAAACAGAGTGCCTCCTCAGCAATTCCCCAAGGACACAGGAACTAGGTGAAGTGCTTTATAAGCTCAAGGGAATATTTGCTATTCAGAGATACCTCAAATGGTTGGAGAAGTGGCCTGACAGAAACCTTGCAAAGTTCCACAAAGGCAAAGTCCTCTGTCTCTGTTGGAGACACATAGTTCACTGTTGGAATAACAGGCTGGGAGCCAACCAGATGGAAAACAGCTTTGCAGAAAAGGTCTTGGGGAGCAAGTTGAACAAGAGTCAGAAGCATGACCTTGCAGCAGAGACAACCACACACTGGTCTGTGCTAGCAAAAGTGTAGCCAGAAGACCACAGGAAGTGATTCTTTCCTTTCATCTGGCACTTGTGTGAGCACATCTGGAGGACTCTGTCCAGCTTTGGGACCACCTGTACAAGACATTAACATATGGAAATGAAGCCCAGCAGATGGCTGTGAAGGTGAGTAGTGACAGGAGACCAGGGTATACAAGGAGAGCTGAGACAGCTGCATTTGTTCACCCTTAAGGAAAAGTTATTACTCTTGGTACCAGTGACCTAATCAGAGGTTATAGAGAAGGCAGAGCCAGACTCTTCCCAAAGATGCAGTGATAGGACAACAGACAATATATACAATCCACACCTTCAGACAGACTTTTCAAAGAAAACTTGCAACAAAGTTTTGATTCAACACCAAATCAGGTGACCAGAGAAGCTGCAGAACCTCCATCCTTGGAGTTCTATAAGACAATTGGAAAAAAACCTGAGCAATCCCATCCAAGTTAGACTTGCACTGAGCAGGGAGTAATACCAGATGACTTTAGGAAGTCCTTTAAAATTTAAATGATCAAACTTCTAGTGGCAATCAAAAAAAATCAGAACTCTACAACTTGATCCTATCAGGTAAACACAGTGAGACTCTTAATACTCCTCTCCATCAAAGCTTTCTTGCTAAAGCCAGGCATAGATCAAGAAACAAGGGAGGGAAGAAACCTAGAACATTTACCATAACAACAACAGATGAAAAGGAGATTTACTGTGTTCAGATGAAAAGGAGATTTACTGTTCAGCAGAAGCCTTGTGCTGCATATATGATTAGCAGTTATTTGCTGAAAGTATGCCCAGAGCACCTGCCTTTAGGTAACCATGTGCATCCTCAATGCTTTCGCCATTCCAACCACTATATGGTTTAAGGCACAGAGCACTGCACTTTGCATTTTGCTTAGTGCCACTGTAGAGAACATTTTATGTCCTATCAGCACCCATGGAGCAGATCTTGTGGATCACTTCCACTAAAGGTCTATGTGCATGCATGTGAAGGAGCTTCCAGGTTTTGGTTCACTCACTTCCTTCACTAGAGGAAGCTCCAAGTCACATGTGCTTTTCTGGAAGACACAGTACTGAACTTTGCACGTGTTTTAATGGCATGAATGGCTCTTAGCTATAAAGGGTGTACTACCAGGGTACTCAGTTTCTCAGTAGTAGCATATATAAAAATAGGAAAAATTATAGAATTCTCTCCCAATATGCCTTGTTGCTTTTTGCATGGCACTTTTACCAAAGTGTGGAAACAGTGCTACAGCTGGTTTGGAAAAACAGAGTATCCTCAAGTAGTGGTGAAAAAAACATTCTGAGATAGTGTTATAGTATAGCAATAACTTTGCAGGATAACTCTTAACAATGTAAAAAGAAATACCAGAGAGAGTGAATTCGAAAATAAAATTAAAGCTATTCAAACTTCTAAAATCTTATGTATGAACTTTTTTTAACTAGACAATATGAGCACTTGACATTACTAAAAGTGTTGGAAAAGAAAATTGCATGTATTTCTACCTATGGTTAGGATGCTCCTGATGAAGGAAGACATGTCAAGGAGAAAAGAAGGGTAAAGGCAGAACACTCAAAAGGAAATTTGATCTCACTTCTTTTCCTTATTCTCTATAACACACTTCTCCTCCTCTACTTCTCCAGGAGCTTTCTCCAGTTTGGAGTTTTGGAAGAATATTCTTTAGGCTCTGATCTCTGCACCCTGTATTGCTTCTGCTTACCTCCCCAAATGTTGCTTTGTTTCCTCCTCTAAACCACTAGAGAACTCACTCTCAAATGGGGTGGGGGGGAATAATGAACAAGTTGCTACTAATGCATCCAAATCCACTTAAAGCATTATTAAAGCACTTGTTTTTGAATTATCTCTAGACTCTCCTGAAGAGGTTTTGAAGAAGGTCTGGTATAAAATTTACAGCATATTTGTACACTTGCCCTATGCATTAGACAATTCCCTCCCCTTAAGCAAACAAAATATCTGGAAGCTATACAAGTAAGCTTATAAAAGAGTCTGCAAGGTGAAAAATTGGTTCTCCTGAAAGCAGCATAGAATCCTAAAGTCTTTCAAATGAAGTAGGCTTGATTAAACCATATAGAATGTGGTAATTCTGCTTTCTTGAGAAAGCAATGTAAGGGCCAGTCTCTTGCTTAGGAAAGCTGTCCCACCAAGAAAACACAAAAAAACCCAACCAAACAAAAAACACAGCACATTATGGAAGTAAAGATATCACAGAAAAAAGCAAGGAGGGTGTCATCACAGCCACCAGCAACAGAATCTCTGAGATCTTAGTGTCAATAACCCATTTAGACATTTTCCAGCATTGTTAGAGTCTTCTGTTCCAAGAAACAGTTCAGTTTCTTCTCTCTTCCCTCCTGAGCACTCCAAACAGTAAACTTGCCTAGCATAGCACTAAGAATACAAGCTGTCTTCACAGGAATTCAAGACTCCCCTGCTTCCTCTCTCCAAAGAGGAATGTTCCTCAGTTACCTGCTATTTCATTTAGAAATCATGGCAGATAACGGACAACTCAGAAGTCCAGTGCTACCCTTGGAAGGAACCTATTTCATTGTATAAGGCTCAGCGGCCTAAATTTTGC
Organism: Molothrus ater; assembly: GCF_012460135.2. Taxonomy (NCBI): domain Eukaryota; kingdom Metazoa; phylum Chordata; class Aves; order Passeriformes; family Icteridae; genus Molothrus; species Molothrus ater. The sequence continues at coordinate 92,426,349 of NC_050478.2, read as the reverse complement.
CTGTAATTACAATTTCTGACTCATGCTCCTATTCAGAATATGGTATTTTGAGCAGCAGTCTCAATTACAAATTTAGTTTTCTAATACAAATGCAGGGAGAGGCAAATACACAGATATATGGTCTAGGCATAAAATGTACAGAGTTCAACTTCTCCTTGGGCAACTTACTACATATTTAACACTAAGTTAAAAGACAATTTTTATTTCATTTTACTTTCATTATTTGGGTACCTGGTGTCATGTTATCACGACATGAAAGGCAGTGGCAGTAAAACAAGAAACAAAAATATTACCCCACAGTATTTTTTCCAGTTAGGAACTTCCCTCTTCATTTCCCTCACTATCCGTTGGTGGTTTCCTCCAGTCACAGCTTTTGCTCAGGGGCACTGTGCCTGAGCCTCCCAGGGAAGCACTGAGCAATACAAGCCTCTCAAACACATGCAGAAGAAGCATGTGCAATAGTGTCTTGTTCTAGAATTTTCTTTAAAGGCAAAGTATATCTGACTGCGACTACAGGCAAACATACAGAATGATGGAGCAAAGCCAAAGAGCCACACCTTGCCTTAGAGGAGAATGTCATGAGCCACTCTCCCATCAGCATTTATTCCACTGTCTTGGATTCATCTGAAAGATGTGTCCTGCCCAGTATTAAGAAACATACCAACAAGGCAGAAACATCTCACTCTCCAAGGGCCCCATGACATTTCTGTGCATCTCTTATTCTGGTCTTACAAACAAGCAGCTGTACAAGACCCTCTGTAGTCTGTGCTGTGCACTGCTCACCCCTCCTCTCAGCTCTTGAGGCAGGGGTCGTGCCAGCCTGCACCTCTCCTGTCCTTGCTCCAGTTTCCTTTCAACTCCCAGCAGCCCAGTACAATGCTGAGAAGTTGGAAGGGCAGAGTTGTGCTGGGACTGCAGGTATCCCTTTGCACTGCAATCTCCCTCGTGTCAACCCAAACTTCAGTGACACCAGGGAAGAAGAATATTAGCACAGAAGAAGAATATGAGACACAAAGCCCTCTACAACTGTAGTGATCTGTCAAACTTTAGACAAGAGAATTTATTTTGATTTGACATTGTATCTTTTCTTCTTTTTTGCAGCATATTAAATTCCCATCTGGAAAAGAAATTTGCTTATCATAAAGTCCAGAAAAGAATTCCCGATAACTTCATTGCTACTACTAAGCAAGACCAGCTTAGCAAGCTGTTTTCACAGCTACATATCAGTGTGTATTCTGTCTTACGAACCCCTGATGTAACACTAACAAATTCACTTATCCACAAAATATGCCACGCTCCAAGAGCCTCTGTCAGGCGGCACACCCCTTAGATATGGAGCAGAAGGCCAAGTTGCACTGCTGGTCTTAAGTATTCCAGGCAGTTGGTAACAAGAAAAACAAAGTTACCGGAACTTTAAAGCTTATCTGATACATGTCAGGAACATCAGGGACACTGAGTATCCCAAGAAAACAAACAACACGCAAAGTTTTTTCAAAGGAGGCTGCAGCCAGGTGGGGGGCGGCCTCTTTGAACAACGCAAAGTTTTTTCAGCCCTTTTAAAAGAGCATCCCTTCACTCTCCCAGACTGCTTGGAACAACCTTTCCAAAACCTTTAACAAACCTACTAAAAGGAATGATTCACTGGCTTGATTCATGTAACTAGGCATCTTACAACACAGGACCATGGCTGATAAAATGACACTGAATCATTACACAGATAACATTGCATTTAATTGTATTTTTTTAAAAAAACAAACCTATGAACTGTATTCTTCCTAAAGTTTTATGTATTCTATTATTTTAAACCACATTAGAAATGGGTTTAAATGACCCATACACAAAGAAACAGCAAACAAAATACAGAGAAGTTGCAGATCAATAGTTGCAGCTATTTCCTGCTAGTTTTCTTTTTTGTTGGCAAACATAATTCTTATTGATGCATATTTAACTTGTATTGATCAACTGTGCCATGAAGAAAGAAAAACTCACTGACTTCCCCCCACTTTTTCAAATTTGTGGTTGCCTATTTAATGGACACATTCCATGGTGTCTTTAAACAGTACATGGTCCTTGGTTTTGCTCATTAGTCTGTATGTAAAACAATAGTGAAAACCAATCTAGCACATAAGCAATATTGTTTTAATACACAGATGACCGTAAAGTATGAGGTTCCTAACTTCAGTCTCTCATATAGTGTTTTAGCATGCTATTGCTGTCTATATATAAACATCTCAAGTGTGTTTTTTCAAACCCTACCAATCATATGCGTTTTCTAACCCTGAAATGACAGCAAGTTCATACTATTTTACCCAGAGCTTACTCAGCTAGAAGTGCACATTTCAAGGGGATAATGAATACTTGTACTGCTCATTACAGAAGTGTCCTCCCATTCCTAACCAGTTCATCCATTCATTAGCAGCTATATTACTCTGTACTCCTCCTTGGACCTCTAGACTTCTATCTACTATTACCTCCAATTATTCTTTAATTTTCTGGCCCATTTTATTCTTCCAAATGCTTAAAATAGATCGACTAAAATCCTTAGTATCTTAAGAGAAAAATCCTACTAAAATTTATTCACACAAGTCCCCCTTAGTTCTGCAAATCACTTATGAAAGATCCAGAATCTGACCCAATATATCTGTGGAAAAGTAAGAATGAATCACCACACCAGGCTGGTTCCTCTTTCTTTAAAAAAAAAATGAACTATAGGGCAAGCAAGTTATCTCCACAAAACACACACATCAATGATTGCATTTGTGTACTGGCAAAGCTGGAAGGTGGCTTAGGTCATGCGTGTAATGCCAGCCTAAAAAAAGCCTAAGAAAAAAAAATGCTGTAGTCTGTCAGCTAAAGATCACAGAATCAATGAGGTTGGAAAGGGCCTCTGAGATAATCGAGCTCAACCTATGACCCAACACCACCGTGTCCACTAGACCACGGCACCAAGTGCCACATCCAGTCATTCCTGAACATCTCCAGGGACGGTGACTCCACCACCTCCGCGGGCACTAGCCCACTCTGGTGTCTAATGGCCCTTGCTGTGGAGAGATTCCTCCTCACGTCCCACCTACACCTCCCCTGGCGCAGCTTAGGACCACGTCCTCCCGCCCTGGCAGAGGAGGCCCCCCCCCACCTGGCCCAGTCTCTTTCAGGGGGCTGTAGAGGCGCCCCCGTTACGGCCATTCCCGCCGGCTCCGGCACCCGCGGAGCCGGGGCCAGGCCGCACCGCCCGCCCGAAGACTGCCCCGGGCCCGGGCCCGGCCGCGGCCCCACCCCGTGCGCGCAGCCTATCGGCCTCGGCCACACCGCCGGGCCCCGCCGCCGGGGCCGCTCCCTCCCGGCCTCCCTCCTTCCCGGCCGCCGGCACCTGCTGGGCGGGGGAGGGGAGCGAGAGAGGAGCCCTGAGCGGGGCCCGCCGGCCACCCCAGCGCCGCCCTGCCCGAGCCGGCGCGGGGAAGGGAAGGGCAGCGGGGGACCGGCGGCTTTTACCAGAAGGAGCAGGAGGCAGCCGGGGTCAGGCAGGAGCGGGAAGATGGCGGGTCTCATGGTAGATCGGGCGGCCGGGAGCGGGGAGGGGAGAAGCGCGGCTCCCACTCTCCGCGGCGGCGGCTCCTGCACTTCCCCCCGTCGCCAGGAAACACCCGGGCAAGTTCCACCGCGGGGCCCGCGCTCCGCCGCGCGCTCCCGGGGCACGCCGGGAAGCGTAGTTCCGGGAAGGGGAGGGCACGGAGGAGGAGGAGGAAGGAAAGGAGGGGACGAGAGAGAGAGAGAGGGAGCGGGAGAGGAGGCGTGGAACCCAGAGCGCACCGGGGCTGCCCGCGGGGCGGTGCCGCGATGAGGAGAAGGGCGGGGTGGAGGTGAGTTACGGGGCGCAACTGCAGCGCCGGGCTGGGGAGAAGGGAGGGGAGGAAGGAAGGCGAGAGGGAGGCGGTCTGGGCGAGGCAGGGTTAACCCTTCCCGCCGTGGTGGCGCGGCTGTCCCGTGGCGCCGCACCCTCTTCCGCTCTGGATCGCTCCCTGCCAGCCCCCAGCGGCTGCCCGCGTTTCCTTTGGATCCTGCCTTGTGCCTTCAGCCGGGGCTGGGCACGCGGGTTTGGCGTGGGGAACAGAAGGGGTGCTTAGGAACTGTGCTCCTTGTGGTATTCGAGTCCTCGGAGTTTGGGAGGAAACTTTCTGCTTGGAAGCCTGTGTGTGACGGGGCTGGGCGGGTTGGGAAACTTCAGCTCGGGTGGAGCGTCATCGTTGGTGTTTATCCCTTGGCGCTTCCACAGATTTGCGCTTTCTGTCGCTTCCTCAGTTGTAAATGCTGAAAATGAAGAACACCTGAAATTCAGGGCTCGGCCCTCTTCCACTAAAACTTTGGACCTTGCAGAATGCGTACACGCTCTGAGACCTTGCAGGGCTGTCTCAAAAAGATGATAGAAGGCTGCGCTTTGCGTTTGTCACATTTCCAGTATGCACACGTGTGTAAGGAGGGGGACAGGGTGTAACACCATTTAGAAGAAAATCCTTCACATCAGCCTTTTTCAAGTTAGGGCTCGCTTGGTTTCAAAGAACGCCTGACAGGCTCAGACTTTGTGTGGCCCTGCAAAGATCTTGTGGCCTGTCAGTTTCATGAGCTGCAAACACTCTTGCACACATAAGATATACTTACAAGTCATGTATTTTTTATTGTCTGAAATTGAAACTTGGCTTTTATCAGTTCCGCCATGACTACCTTAAGAACTTGAGCTCTTTGATCTGTAGAATGAACATCTTGTGCACTAACTCACATTTGAAAAATCTTTGATATTTTTTCAAAGCTCAGTCTTCACTTGGAAAGTATCAATAAAATTTGATAGCATGATTGTGCTATCATGTTTAAATTTTAACAACTCATGTTTTGCTGAGTAGAAATGTGGTGTAACTCTTGCTATCTGTGTTATGCAAAGTAGACAAAATATTGTAGTTTGGTATGAAATTTCACACACACCTTGAAGAGGCCTTGGTGTCCATGTGAGTGTCCCTTCATTTTAAGTGACTTGAGAAGGCTAATATTTTTCTACATGTTAGCTTAAAGAAGAAAAGTGAATTATTTACTTGATTCCAGTAATATGATGCATATGACAGATATTGCCAATTATGTAGCATTTTATAAGCAGAACTCTTACTTATTTCTTGGTTTTTTATTGACTACATGTCTCATTTTTTTGTTAATGAGAATCTTTATCAAGCAAGTCTTCCAGACAGCAGTTCATCTGTTTGTCATATACATGAGAAAAATACCTGAGGAATGTTACAAATTTTCCTTTTCTAGTCCCTCTTAATATTTCAGAACTTCTCTGATGCAGAATTAGCCTGTTCAATGGAATCATAAGACTTTACTAAGAATTGCTGTAGAGGTAATGGGTTGCTTCTCTCACCTGTATAATTACTAACACTTTATGCAGAACTGTTGCTTTCATCTGGAAACTATTAACATTTTTTCATTATTAATTCTCTTCTGTATGCAGTTAGTTTTATGGCAAAAATATTGTTGATGTTTCTGGTGCTTCACTGGGTTCTTTGCTATTTGCTGAAATTTGTGCTGCTGCCCCTAGATTTCTTATATTTTAGTTTATTTGTTGAGAGGTAAAATGTGAAGAAAATGGAGGAACTAGATAGTAAGATCCCCTGAGAAAATGCTTGTGAAGATGCTGAGGTCCATCAGTGCTGATCACTTCTTAAGCACCACCTCCTAAGGGCACAGGAGCTAGCAATTCCAAAATGTCAGAGGTCAAGCACACGAGGTAGAAGGCTGGCTTGAGTGACCAGGGATCTTCTTTTGGAGCTAATGGAAAAAAAGGAGGTGTATGCCCAATGGAAGTAAGGTCAGGTCAATTCCATCCGTTGATGGAATCTCTTTGGATTTCAGTAAAGCTTTCAATACTGTCTCTCAGAGTATCCTCCTGGACAAAATGTCCAATACACAACTGGATAAACACGTCATGTAATGGGTGAGAAACTGGCTCATGGGTTGTGCACAAAGGGTTACAGTGAATGGGGTGACATCAGACTGGGGACCTGTCATAGTGGAGCTCTGCAAGGCTCCATCCTCAGCCCTGTGATTTTCAATTTCTTCATTATTGACTTGGTTGTGCAACTGGAAGGGATACTAAACAAGTTTGCAAATGATACATGCAAATGATACAAAATTGGGAGGTCTGTTCAGCCTGGAGAAGAGGAGACTGAGGGGAGACCTCATTGCAGTCACAACTTCCTTGTGAGGAGAGGACAAGGGCAGACACTCATGTCTTCTCTGTGGTCACCAGTGACAGGACCCAGGGGAATGGCTTGGAGTTGTGTCAATGGAGGTTTAGGTTGGGTATTAGGAAAAGGTTCTTCACCCAGAGCATGCTTGGGCACTGGAACAGGCTCCTCATAGAAGTAGTCACAGCACCAGCCTGACAGAGTTCAAAAAGTGTTTAGACAGTGCTCTGGGGCTCATGGGATGACTCTTGGGCATGTTCAGTGCAGGGCCAGGAGCTGGACTTCAGTGGTCCCAGTGTGTCCATTCCAGCTCAGGATTCTGTGATTCTATATGCAGGACTATAATAAGTTGATACTTGGTAACAAACTTTATTGGCTAAAGTTTGAATTAAAGCCTGCATGGCAATACTCTGAAGAACAGTCTCTTTGATTTGCACAGACTTTTACAGACTTTGGCAAAGCTTATGGACTGAAATTTGTGTTTAAGGCAATGAAACTACAATAAATAGGTATATATTTCTTAATGAAGGCTTTTTTTCTGGCGAATTTTGGCTAGAGGTAGATTTAATTCACTGATAAAACCTGTGTTTTTTCTTTTCTGTTTTTAACAGAAATTTATTCTCTTTAGCATTGTTTGAATAATGTTAATGACTCATCGTGAAAATAATTCTGTGTTATTAATGTGGTTTTGGGTTTTTTTCTAGAACTGAATATATACAAAAAATGTTGGTGGCACAGATCTGACCTACAGTAATACCTTGAAAGAGTATGAATATTTCAGCAAACTGCCTCTTCAGTGGTTCCTCGTTAGCATCTGAAGTGCATGCTGCTGCTGTTAATGGAGATAAGAGTACCCTCCAAAAGCTAATAGCAGGTAAATGTTTTCACTGTAGATGCATTTGGATTACTTCAGAACTGAAGCTTTTTGGTTTCAACTTACAGCTCTGATCTTTAAGATACTTTTGATGTCTTGGTTATATGTGCTTCTAGAATAAATGTTGCCCTGAAAATATGACTGATTTTTCTTACTTTTTATTACCTATTGCCTTTGATTGGTACTTCTTTGTGAAGTAAAATAGAAAATTGGTAAGTGATAGAACTCCTTTCAGGGAATTTGAAGTTCTGGAGAAGTGCTTCGTGCCTAAATACTTTAGCTGCAAATTCTTAATTTTTTTAGTTGCTTTTTGGGAAATTGTGTTTTTACAGATAATTCATCATTGTTTCTAAAGTTTTGTTACTATGTAGTATGTGAAAATGAGCCAGCCTCATTTATTACTTTGATTCTGATAGACTGGCAATGTTTCTCAAGAGAAATTAAAGGTAGTGAGAGAGTCTAGTCTGATTGAATCTGAAGTTAAAAAAAAAATCCCATCCATTAAAAAGCTCAGGATTTTGCCTTCCCTTGCCCTCTAGGAATGTATGGCATTCTGGGTTAATAGTTCTTAAAAGCAGTATATATTCTATGTTCCAAAACCAGTCTTGCATATACTTGGAAGGCTGCCATATGATAGGTGAAGACTTGGATTTTTCAGAGCTTCTGATTAAATGCAATTCCAGGTGATACTAAAGAAGCTCTATTTGCTCAGTGTTTTTTGGAAAATCCTATTCCCAGAGCTTAGCAAGGGTTTGAAGGACTGTGAAATAGTAAGAAGCACAGGCTGTATTTATGACACTTACTGTCATTTTTAATGTGTGTGAAGGATTTCATGTTAACAGCATGAAACCAACGATCAAGTTTCTTTATGTATCTTCTGCTGACCTCTGTTGAAGGCAAGGTGAAGACTTGTGTGGATGTATTGTCCAAGCTGCACAGAAAGCAGTAAGGGGCTCTTCTTTACAAGGAGTATGTAATTTTCTCAAAACATAACTAGAACTGATTTGACTCCAACAGGAACATGTTTGAGGGAACTGCCTTTATAGAAGCTGCGCTTGTTGAAACAGTTATTTTTTGTTGGGCCTTCAACTTTATTTTGTCATATGATGGTTCAAACATATACTGTTTGCATTTAATGCTATCTGTTTGCTCTTTTAAAAAACATTTTATAAACAGCAGATGATATGGAGATACTTCTAGAAAACTGTGAGATTCAACTACAAAGTAGCTTTAAATATCCAAGTTTGTAAAAAACCCTTCTGCCTGCATGTGGAGGTGAAAAAAGTGTGGGCTTTCAAATTCTGAAGAAGCAACAAAGAGTCTTTGCTAACTTCAGTATGTTTTTGTTAATCTTAGTGCCAAAAGACATATTTTTGGAAACATGAAGGAAGTATTGTTTCTTTTTGCTGGTACATCTTGTCAAATATACCACAAAACAGCCATTAGAACCAGATAAGGAAAATGCTCTTCTTTCAAATGATGATCATGCAGTAAGAAGATAAAAATGCTGTTTTACTTTTATATGGGAGAGAAAACTGCACAATCCTTGTAGCATTTGCTGTACTAGCAGTTTGGCTTTTCTGCTTTCCCATGTTTTGACAGGATATGACATAGACCTTACTTTTTCCAGAACTGGACCAAAAAGAAAAAAATAAAAAACCAACCCGAAGCTTCACGTATTGCCTAGCAGAAGAAGAATGCATTAAAGTAATATTTTTAGCTGTTTACCAGTCACTGTTTAAAATATAACTTTGATGCCAGAAGCAAATTGAGCAATTGGTGCTTTTCACTGAATTTCATGACTGCACTCAGCAGCAGCAGCTAATTCAGGACAGTACTCCGGTGTTATGTCTGCTGGATTGCTTAAAAACACTTCTCTAATACAGCCAAGCTCTGCGTCTTGGATACGTAGCTAGAGGTGGATGCAGCAATGGACAGTCCTGACTCTCTCCTCCTTTCAGTCCTGGCTCCCTTCCTCCTTTATTCCCTAAATTCATTATTACTTTCCTCTTCATGCTTTCCCTGTTCAGTTATTAACATAGGAGGGGCATAGAGGCTGGCCAAACGGTATCTTGGAGCAGCCCCTCATACCTCTTTGGTGATTTTTCCTTCTGGCATCTGTAGCTTGGTGGAGTGTGCGTGGCTGTATACAAACATAGAAGCTTATTTGCATATAATTAGAGTATGGATGAATTTTAAAGGAACAGATGTTTGAAAAAATAATACAGTGTGTTCTGTATAATGTGTTCCTTTTGACACCCTGTGCCAGAAAGAGGCACAGACAGAATCAAAGGTAGGTAAAAAATTTATTTAGAGAAAGGGGGCTTTGGAACAAAGTATCTCTCTATGTTAACCACTGCTAATGCTTAATCACGGGACTTTCTAAAAAGCTTGTGGGTTAAATGCCATAGAGTACATGCCTGGTGTTAATTGTATAACCAGTGTTCTAACAGAAATGTGCTAATTGTTTGCATTGCATGAGTTGTCATGTGCTGTATCATGTTGTTTTAGAATTGTATGTTCTTGGGCTTTGGGGAATGCTCACAGTATTTTCTTTCCTGTGTTTTACACAACACTGAACTTGTCTTTAATTAACAATTCTTCAGTGTTAAAAACCCATCTGTATGATTTTGATCCTAAAGAAAAAGCAAGCAAAAGTTAATTTTGTATTTGGAGGATCATTTTCCATTTTATGCTTTGGGAAGAGAGAATTGTTTTAATTGTTTAAAAGAACAAAATAATGATAGTCATTATACTGAAGTGTCTGTTTAGTCCAGCTCCTCATTCTAAAACCCTTATCATGCATTGCTTGCATCCGAATGCTTCTAAATCTCTGATGTGATGTTTCATTGTAAATTTTAACTGAACTATGGGCTACAAATATGCGGTTGTGTGCTATTGTTTTATCCTACTCTCTACTTCTCTCTTGCCTGTTCTACATTGTGGGAAGTAGGATAAATCTGAGGTACTGCAGCAGGCAAGATTCTTGAAAATGACAAGAAATGGTCTGCCTTTTAATAATTAGGGAGAAATCACACCCTCCTGCTGCCCCTTCTCCTTTTCTGGTTTGAAAAATGCATAGAAATGTTAAGAGTCTGATATGGCTGTTTGCATAGAGCGTGAGGAAGTTATGAAGTACAGCTATGAGAGTTAAATTTTGGACTTGGGCCCTGGATTCTGTTGTGATCATGACCTCTGTTGTCAATAAGCTTATGGAATGCATATTCTGGTGGGCTGAGGACTTTTATTCTAAAAGGGAATGGATCTAAAATTTCTTTATTAGGCAGGTATGTGAAGAGAAATTATTTTTGCCAAAGCACATTTTAGGTACGCTATGCACCTAAATATAATGTTTTGAAGGCTACCTGTGCTTTCTTGATTGCAGAAATGGTAATTTGCTGCAGCTGTGAAGTTCACAAGGTGTTGTGGCTAGTGACTTTCATCAGCTTAATCTCCCCTTAGCACCTGATGGTGATATAGTAGCTCCTAGACCTTGTCCTGTCTCTTAGCCTGAGCACAAAGACACCCTTTTAGGGAAATGCTCATAGGATTTTAACCATTCTAAGGGCCTTACAGAGCCCTGGTAAACAACAGTAGAAAACCTGCTGCTAGCTGAAGATTATTTTTTTACCTTCAAAAATAGTGCAGGAGCTTCAGGCAAATTACTGGCATCATGTTTTGAGGCTCTTGCTCATTTTTCCCTCAGACTGTATGCAGTCATGGAAACTCCTTGTCATCAGCTACATCACTTTTTGGGAACTGAAAATGAACATAGATATCTGTTGTTCTATTTAGTTATGGTGCATTTGAGCTTTAGGCCATTTTTGCTCGTTGTTAGTCTCTAAATCTTTTATATATGTATGTATATATATATATCCTCTAACATTCTGTAACAGAAAAGGAACTGGAATTTGAGAGAAAGGTGCTGATTTTGAACACTGCTGATGTAAGAACCAACGTTATCTGAGCATAAGCCCATGTGCTTGTGTCTTATTGGAAGAAATGAATATTTATGTATTTCTCTTAATATATTTGTTCAAGTCCCATCAGCCTCAAGCAATTTAAGACACTGTTGAGGTTATGTTAACACTTAGCAGTGAAATGTGGTTTAGTGATGTCTAAGTGACCATGTTGAACTGATACTGGAAGAGCACCTGAATGTACATAGTTAATTAGAGAATCTGGCTTGTTGGTTGGGAACAGTGACATGTTAAATCATGCTTGGGACCACAGTGTATGCAGAGGAGCAGGCTAAACAGCAGTGTGAAGGTGAGTATTATAATGCAAAAAGGTGTTCAGAAACCAACCTGTTCTTGACAAAGCTAGATATAGCTATATGTGGTATTTTCTGGGTTCCCTGTGGCAGGAAGGAAAGATGAATCTGACTCCATGTTCTTAGAAGGCTAATTTATTATTTTATGATATTATATTATATTAAAGAATGCTATACTAAACTATACTAAAGAATAGAGAAAGGATGCAGACAGAAGGCTAAAAGATAATAATGAAAACCTGGTGACTCCTTCCACTCCCAACAGTCTGACCGTGATTGGTCATTAAGTTAAAACAATTGACATTAAACTAATGGAACAACCACCTGTTGGATAAACAATCTCCAAACCACATTCCAAAGCAGCAAAACACAGGAGGAGTAAATGAGATAATATTGTTTTCCTTTTTCTCTGAGGCTTCTTAGCTTCCCAGGAGAAAAATCCTGGGCAAGGGGATTTTTCAGAAAATATAGTGGTGACACCAGTAAAAGACTTCTTGTGGGATTTTTTGGGGGTTGTTTGTTTGTTGTTTTGGTTTCTAGTAAACTGCTAGTGGCATCAAGATTAGTTGTAAAACCAGTGGCTTGTCAAGGTGAAGTGGCAGTCAGAGAAGATGAGGCCACAGGTGAAGAATAAAAAGAATTTTTCTATATCTGCATCACAGAGAAGTTTGGAAATGTTCTTAAACTTTTTTTGCAGAGCAGAAAGACTTTTCTTAATGCAAATCACGCTTTCCAGGCAAAAAAAAGTGTTACATAGTGAATCATGTGATTGACATGGTAATCACTCTATAGTTTTAAAGGAACTAAAAAATGTACTGAGTGAGTAAATGATTTCTCTAACTGGCAATATCCTACTTGACAGTGTTTTTTGTAAGTGGCTTGATTGGTAGGGAATGAATTTTAATTCTTTATATTGCCCTTGATTCATATTTAATCTCCTTGATTCTTCTTCTGGGTGAATCAATAGAAATTATAATTAAGAGTAAAATTACTGTGTATGTAGATAGGTATAATATGCTGGGGGAGAGCAAAGACTGTGTAAAGAAGCAGCATGCCTCTGCTGGAGCGCTTTTGAGGCATCAACAGTCATGCAGACAAAGGAATCGTTAAAAAGCAAAACTAACTTGCCTGTAAAATTCAGTGTTCCTTGGGTAACTGTAGATAATGGTTCTCCAGTGGAGATCTGGAGAGTCTGGATGTGTGGGGTAGTTGATAGCCATGAAGTTAAAGGTGCTTGCCTTTATAAAGGTGACATCATGGAAATATGAAACTTTATAGTGAAATTGCTTTGTTTGGAGGGTTTTTTGGACTGTGAATAGGAATAGTGTTTTGACTCTTTTTTAACAGGATCTGAGATTACTGCCTTTATTAACCTTATCAATTCAATAAACCTTGAGAAGTATTTTAGTAGTTTCCATATTGTAAGGCACCCTGAAGTAAATGATGTTGTTGATGTAATATTGATGTTTATGCTTTTAAAATAAACATTGCTGTGAGTAGGCTTCAAAGTTTGTTTTAGCTACAGTGTTTACAGGTTTCAGGAGGCCTATTTGGCTTCTATGCTGTTGATATTTTTTAAACTAGTCTGTGCAGCTGGGATTTATGTAACTATTTGAAAGTTATTTATCATTATGCCACTGCAGAATCTTACTGGTGGTAGGTGTATTCATGGAACTAATATTTTCTGAATGTACTTTTTTTCTGCAAATATATTTTGAAATCTTCTGTAACTGTCAGTAAAAGGACAAAATGTAATGACTTCGAGTTTTTCACATACTCCATTTTTTGTTCAGCCCAGTCACATTCTAATGAGATACCTGCTGTTCATATTATAATAAGATGATTTTTTAATTAAAAAGTACTGCTTTTAGCTAGATACTGATACACTTTCCTGGTTTAAATGGGTGCTTTGTTTTGGTTTTTTCAGGAAACTCTGAGCTGAAAGATAAAGAGGACCAGTTTGGAAGAACTCCCCTTATGTACTGCGTGCTGGCTGACAGACTGGACTGTGCAGAGGCGTTGCTGAAGGCTGGAGCTGATGTTAACAGAGCGGATCGCAGCCGGAGGACTGCTCTCCATCTTGCTGCACAGAAGGTAATTTCTGTCAAGTGCTTATGAAGTCAGGGCTCTCACCACAGCTGGGAGGTGGGCTGACCCTGGCTGGACACCAGGCACCTACCAAAGCTGCTCTATCACTCCTCTCCTTAGCTGGACAGCAAAGAGAAAATAGAACAAAAGGCTCATGGGCTGAGATAAGGTCAGGGAGAGATCCCTCACCAGCTCCTGTCATGGGCAAAACAGACTCGACTTGGGGAAATTAGTTTAATTTATTACCAGTCAAATCAGAGTAGCATAATGAGAAATAAACCCAAACCTTGAAATCATCTTTCCCACACCCTTCTTCCTGGGCATAACTTAGCTTCTGAATTCTCTACCTTAGCCAGCAGCCAGTGGTGCAGGAGGATGCTGTCAGTTCATTACTATCTGTTCTTCCCTCTACAATCTGTCCAGTTACATTGTCCCCCTGAAGAAGTGCTAAAGGAAGTATTCAACAATAAAATAAAAGGCAATTGAAAGTATAACTTGAACCTGCAAGAAATTTTGAGTGTGGTTAGGCCTGGAGGAAGTATCTACAGTCTCTCTACAGGAGACTAAGCAGGATGCTGATTGGGGGGGAAAAGGGGAGTGGCTTTGGCGGCTAACCAAGACATTTGAGTTCATAAACTCTGAAAAAGACTCCACAGAGAAGATTAGAAATTCACACTGAAACAAAGAGCCTTTTATTTACTATTTAAGTTTTTATACTATGTTTAAAACCATAACTGCTCAAAAATTAGCATTTTTTTGTCTGTGTTACTGTCTTTTGCTACCACTTAGAGTGCCTGCCATGATTTCCATAGCAAACTATTTCCATATATATCTTGTCACCTGTTTGTAACCGGTCAAATTTTTCAGATGTTGTAATACAATCTGCATTTTTTTATAATTTTATTTTAATTAGGTTTATGTAAAGGCAGCTATAGGTTAGTCATGGTATCCAGTAAGGAGCAGTTAAATAGAAAACCATCTTTGGAAGACTATAATAAGGTGATATTCTCCAGATACATTTGCTTAGAAGTCCATAGGGGCTGTGTGGTCTGTGTTACTGCATCCCTTACAGGGAAATAGTGTTGTAGGTTGTAGTTGACTTGAAATAGGCTAATTCATCTGCTTGGTTATGTACCCTTACACTCTGATGAAAACAATTCAGTCATCATAACCTTGTTTCCAGGATTAATTTTGTATTTCTAAGGGACCAACCAGCTTACTTGAATGTTGTTGTTCCAAAGCTAGGTATTTCATAAAAGCAGCAATGTCAGAGACTTAAAAAATGGCTGTAACATACTTTACTTGCCTGGTATTCATAGAGGCATTCAGATTTTATGATCTGATAGACACATGAACATTTTAACCATATTAAAAACTTCATTTTACAAATTATGTTTTCCTCAGATTTTTAAAATAAATTTTAGCATATAAAAACAATAGAAATTCTTGTCTAAATCTTTGTCTGAATGTTCACATTGTGGATATTCGTATTGTAGCAATTCAAGGCAAGAGAGATTTTGCCTTGGCTAATATCCTCTAACTGCATTTGCCCTCCATTTCCTTATGCCTTGCTTCAATCCTGAAAATGCAGATTTTACATGGGGTACTTAGACCATCTTAGATGGTTTTTCAGTTGACAGTGCAAATGAAAAGGAAGGTAAAACAGCATGAGATAAAGATTTTAGCAGTAGATTTTATGTAGTCACACACTTACTGTGTAAGGTGCTACATAGATGTGATGCACTCCATAGCAAAAAGGGTCAGGAAACAGCCCTTGCTACTGCTTTTTATTTGCCTCACTTAGCTGTCCTCTAAAATTCTCTTCTGTGTCTTCTGAGCAGTTACTTGCTATTGATGTTACCTTATGAAATTAGCATTTCATGTGTGTGAAATTTTTCTGTAGTCTTTCCATATTAACATTTTTAGATCTACATTTCTGTCAGGAGTGTCTTCTGAAAAATACGTAAAATTAAAATTCAAAACAACCTAATGTTTCATGCAGTTTTGGCTGTTTAAATAATGTTATGCATTCTCCTTATATCTTGCTGATACTTTTGGTTTATATTCCAATTTTTTTTCTCCAAAAGTAAAATTTCTCAGTACAGCTGACTTTCAGATAGAAAAATAAACATGCTGTGAGATCACCCATTACCAAAATTGTTTTGTCCTTGTTGGTTAATCATGAATATATATATTTACCAGGGCCACTGTATGGTTTTTGTTGTGTTCAAGCTTGTGAATCAGTAGCTGTCCTGTGCTTCATCAAAACCAGATTGACATGACTTTATAAATTCCCATTAATGGGTAGTCACAGGTACAAGCTATTTAGAAGGGCAGCACTTGGAAATTCAGATTCCTAAATTGTACTTGTGTTGCATCCTAATTTTCCTTTTCTTTGGAGAGAGAAGCTAAGTTACAGACCTTTACATGCAACCAGTGAAGAGGTAGGAAAGAAAAGACACTTCTTTCTACACTGCTGCTAACTAAAGTAGATGGAGGTAAAATTAAGTGAGGTTTCCTGAGTCAGAACCTTCCTTTCTAAGTACCAGGATTACCTTTGTTCTTCTTTGCAGTCTCTTTGAAGAGCTTTTGAGACACCTTGCTCATCAGATCACAGCAGACAGACATTCTGAGGGCTAGAGTTTGTTGCCAGAATATTTGAGACTCCTTAGGTCATCATTCTACAGGCTGCCTTTATGTGTCCCTTTGAACTTGTTCCTCTGAAACAGTCTTGCAGCTGATTTCACAAAAAGTGGTCTCTGCTGCCTTTCTTTGGGAACCTCAGAACTGTCTCAGAGGCAAAGAGTTAGTGAGAAAATGCTCTTCTAATGCCAAATAGAAGCAATGATTTAGCTGTCATAGACTGAAGAGAGCTGAATGTCTTAATTCGTGTGTTTGGATTCAAGATGGTGTCTCTCCTATTAGTAATCCTGGTTATCATAAAAACAATTGGTTTTAGTCTCTGCAGGATGAGGTGAAACTGTTCCCATTTTTCTGTCTGGAGATTTCACTGTAAGAGAACTGCCAGTTCATGTCTTTCAGTCTTAGTAAAATTGCTTGTGGGTTTTTTAATCCCTATAATAGAACAAGTATGCAGAAATGTGGCATTGACCTGAATTCAGTCATAAATCATCAGAATTAAGTAAAATAGATAAGGACTTCACTTGCTTTTCTTCTCTAGGCTGGATTTCTGGTTGGTAGGACTTAAATGAACAATTGTAACACATCACGCCATTAACACTTGCAAAATTAGCTTCTCACTCAACCTGTGTTAGTTGCAAACCTGGCTGTACTGGGTGAGTGTGTGTATGCATAGACATATGTACATATCAGCTCTACATTATATTTTATTCTTAACATCCACCTCTCTGCAAGTTTTATGCTTCCAGCTATTGTCTGCAGAACAGGAGACAGCCTGTGCTTCCATCATGGTTGTCATTACTCTTACAGAAGGACTTCATTCTGTAAAAACATTTCTTCCAGTCCTTCAAAATGCCAACAATCACATCCAGTGTTCAAAATGCAGATTGTTATTTGTTGTTAGTACAGAGTTCTTCTGAAATTATAGGTAAAAATTTCAGCACTATCCATATGGTCATAGAAAACATTATCTGATGGATAGTTTAATAATAGTCCTTTAATCCTTTTCCTGTTCCTAATGGTGCCTGTAAGTCCTTCTGAAGTAGTTACTTTGTTACTTGCAGTTGTGTAGTTGATCTCCTCCCAATATTCTGGTGTGCTCCAAGTGCCTTTGCTTTGTTTCACAAATGTCCTAGAAGACATCTTTCAGAGCCATGATTTGTCAAAATAGCTCTATTTTGATTTGGGTGTCAATAAGCAGTACCAAAATTTTTGCACTTAATATAAAAGCAGTTCACAGTCTCTACAAAAACTATTTCTGGTAGTATACCTAGGCAGACTGGCCAGTGCTTTTACATGTTCTTTCTGTTCCAAGGGTTTCAACACAGGTAAGAAGTGTTCTGATGATCTTGGTACCTCTGTCTAGTGCTGTTTTAATAACCAGGCCGTATTTACCAGTCAATGAGGAAACTCATGTCTCAGAACTCAGAGTTGCTGTGTCATCCTGGTCTTGCCATGCTTCATTCAAATGGTTTTTGTCACCGGACCATGTCTACAAAGCAATAGTTAGGTGAAAAGCTGTCAGGTTCTCATCTCAACATCTGTTTTCATCTCAACAAAAGATTCTTATAATCTCTCTGTCTCAGATTTCACTAGAGACATTCTGGACTATTTGCAAGAAGTAAAGGTTTGGATATTCACTTACTACCTTTGTCACCTTTCTAAGACAAAGCATTCTGACACCTTTCTTTCCAGAAAGTTCCTGAAATTAATAAGGTAAGGTCAGATATTTTGGCTCTACTATTAGAAACATGAATGCTTTTTGAAAAACACCTGTGGTTATATATTGCAATGATAACCTTTGGTCAGTGGGTGTTTCATGCTAATAATTATGTTCTTAATGATTAGTCCTCTGTTTAGTGATGGGCATCCTTTGTATTACAGCTTTTAAGTTTTATACATCTTTTGATCTGAGAAACATTTTTAGCTTGAATGAAGAGATAGTTTAACTTTCTGTGTGCTTAAATGTAACAAGTATATCTTCTTTCAATGGAAAATAATATAGTACAATGCAATGTGAGATGATGGGCTGAGAATAATATCATGTAACTAAAAATTTACATTGCAGACATCTACATATGAGCTGGTTACGTAGATAACTTAAAAGTAATGCACTGGATGGTGCAGTCATTCACCCTAAAGTGAGATGAGTACTCTAGGGCACACTGACTAGCTGATTCTTTCTTTTAGGCATCTGTCTGATGGAGGTTTTTGTATTGTCAGTATTGTAATTGTGACAAATAATCTCATCCAAGGCGTACATTTTTTAGCAACTCGTTTTCCAATTGTCTTTGATGTGATCTTTCATGGTATCTGTCTTTCTTTTATCAGCCTTATGATGGAGGTGATTCAGTCTTTGTAGCAGAAGGCCGTGTAAATTAAGTTATTTGGTGTTTTTCCTTTTGGATTTTACTCTGTTCCACTCCTTTGGTCTCTCTTTTCAAATGCAATCTCACAAGCAATTTTGAAAGGGTACACACCCCTTAAAAATAAGAAAAAGGGGCAGATCAAGTCATTAACTTCATAAAATTTAAATTAAAAGCAGTCAAACAAAAAAGCCCTTAAAAATACAAACCCACCAGAGAATGATACAAATTATTGCAGGAGTGCACCTGCAAAGATTGCCATGGGAGTTTCAGAGGGTGGTTGTAACTTCCTGAACACGGATGTAATTTAGTGGGAACTGAAACTGTGACTGATTGCAACAGAAGTAGAATCATTAGCATAATTTGTCAGTGATTTTGCACTGAGGAATTGTAGTACTATATCGGTACAGATTATTTAAGCTTCTAGAATTTAGATTATTGTGAAATAAACATGCTGTGGGGATTTGAGTACTGGGATTACAGTTTACCAACAGGCATTCATTTCCAGTTGCAGGCATTTTGCATTTGTAGCAATTTGCTTCAAGTGTTAAATTGCAACTTTTTGAAACACCTACATGTGATACCTATGAATGGAAATGTTTCTGCATACCCAAAATGCATGTGTATGTTTTGTCATTTATCTTTCATTAAGTAATTCCAGTTTAATTTAAGGTATGTGGGGGGGGAAAGCAGGCCTGCCTCTTTCAAAATTTCTCACAGGGGATACTCACTTATTAGCAATCTGCTTCTTTTGGGGAGTAATCTACCTGAATCTTTCTGAATACTTTGGGCACAGCCTTTTGTGCTCATAGGGATAGAAGAAAAAATGCAATTTTTTTGGTGGGTTTCTAATAATATGCACTTCAAATAATCTATCAGGATGCTTAAATGTCAGGAGGATATTAATTTTGGCTTCAGGAAGATTACTACAACCCCAGAGGGAAAATGTGACTTTAGTAGCGTTAAATATTGTATAGCTTTTATTATTTATTTGCTAACATGGTTGTTGAGAAATAACAGTACATTCAGGATGCAGTTAGGAGTTCTGTGTAAAGTAGGAGGATATATTTTAAGGATCTTTGATTTTTTTTTTAAACTAGAAAAAATGTACTGCTGAGTATACATTGTTCCTGTATACTCAGCAGTAACAGTAAAAGTAAAGTAAAAAAAGACAGCCTGTGGCAAGCATTAGACATGGTAGAAAATTGGAAACACAAGGTAGTTTTAGTTCACTTATTTTATGAAAGTTTATTCCCAAGTCTTATCTAATGAGTACAGTCAGGTTAGTCCAAGAGCTGCAAAAAGAAATTTTTTTTTCCATTTCTTGAGCAAATAAAAGGTGTTTGTATTAAAAACTCTTGAATTAACTTGCCTGGGAGCCAGTTTATACATTTTTCTCTCATTACCTTTTCCAAGATGTATTTCCTGGAGCTGTAGTCTTTCAGATCTTTCATAAGGCTTTATTTGATCTGCATAAAAGAGCACATGTGCTTCTAACTTTCTTTCCCAATCTATGTAATGAAAATAAATTATCATGTCAGAGACAGTGGTGGCCAGTTCATGTTCTTGTTTTCCTCAGGCCAATAACCTTTTATGATGTTCCCCCTTAACTGAGAGCTCATAATGAGTAATATTAATTCTATGCATGTAGGTTCTTGACATGTAAATGAGCTTTACTTTCATTTTGTGGTATTTTCATGTGAACATACAATTTGATTAAATGTGAGAAATCTGAACACACCAGGATGTGAAACAGGACTGTTTGCCTACCTGCCAGAAGAGGTGAATTTTTTTTAGCATATGGGACTGTGGTTTCCTTTGTGATTAATTAAGCCACAGACAATAAGCATGATACAACTGTTTTCTTTAGTTTCCTCAACAATAAGTTCTCTCTAGTGAATGTGGCCTGAAGTTGCTCAAGGGTGGAAGGCAGAGTAGTTCCTTGTGTGTGATTGGTGTGTGTGTTATACTATAGAGAAGCTGTCCTAGCTACCAAGGGGTTGGTACCATCCACAGCCTTCCCCTGAGCCCTTTTCACAGCTGTAGAACTGCTCACTGGCCAGTGAGTTGACAGAAAATGAACTCTACAAAAAAACAATTAATTTTCTGCCCATTTAACACAAGGCCCCATGTCCCCAAATTATTTTTGCTACTGGTTGATACTACATTGATCTGTGCTGCAAGCCTTATTGAATTGGTTAAAAATAGCTACAGGAAAAATTTAAGAAGAGAAAATTCACATTGTTACAGAGATCTGATTCACAGTACACTCCCCAAGAAAGTTGTGCTGTCACTGCTGAGAATGAACAATAAAACAGAGACTTTGCAAGACTGGAATTTCCTAAATCACAGTGACATAATGAAAAATATTCTCAAAACCATAGGTAAGAATTTTAGCATCCAATTTGAGTTCAGGAAGGATGGGAGCCCTTTTAAAATTGGTGTTTTTCTGTGTGTGATAAATTGCTGCTGTGACTCTCTTTCAGGATCTTGTATGTCTCTCCTAATTCTTTTGACTGTTCTTTAGATTTCATTAATACTTCCATTTGCCTCTGCTGTGTCTTGATTCAGATTAAAATTTGGGCAGTACTTTGCAAGACTGATATGCTATTCTCATATATTCAAGGCAGTGCATTTTCAGCTTGCACACTTTGTCATGTCTTGTAACAAGTCAAGAACGTGCACATTGTTTCCTCATTAAGTGTTAAACTGCTATAATCATATGGTATCCAACAATTGTCTGTCTCTACTGTCAAAATGTGGGTTAGAATCCACATTTTAATTCTTTTCTTTGCAGAAGTTAAAACTGTAGAAATACTGTTCTACATGTTAGTTTTCAGTTGCACAGCAGATACTAAGACATCTGAATCTGATTTCTCACTGGTTTTATGTTAGTATGAAACCATATTTTAAGACAAGGTTATGCAAAAATTTTCATGTGCCAAAGTATTCTTTTGACTTGAAGTTCAAGATCAGAATTTCAGACTAACTGTAAGATCAAACTTGGTTTGTATACAAATTTCACTGATAAATATGGTATGAATGTCTATAGTCAATGGCACTTGTAGAGTTGATTTTTAAATTATTTTAGTAGCAGTTGGTTACTAAACTAACTTACTCTGGTAAAACATGTTTGAAAGTATTGCTTGCAATTTGTTGCTACCTCCCTGACTATAGCTACTTTCCAGCAGACATTTTACACATCAAAGGAATTACTGCATGGCTAACCAGAAAACATAGCGTCTGTTACTGTCTGTGTTTAGGATTGGCTGGTGAAAGAAAACAAATAAAGCTGTCTGAGATGCTAAAATGAATTATTCTATAAATATGACAGAGTTGCTCTATAGCCTGCTGTAGTCAAAATGGTTCTATCTACTTCCAGTTGGAATAGCAAAATGGTATTTTCCCTCATTTAGAGTAGTAGAAGTAAAAACTGAAGGAGGATGGAAGATGTTTAAGGAGAGGATTTGCAATAGGAGCATGGGTGGAGTATTTACCCCAATAGTCTACTCAGTAGTAGAGTATATTTGCATGGAAAGGGATGGACTGAGTATGGTGTGTTCCCTTTGACATGCATTTGAAGTGTTGGTCTCCAGTTGCCTGGGACAGTTGTTGACTGGCAGCCATCATTGTAGTACCCAGTTTTTATTTTTGTAGTATTCAAGGATTTTATTTTAATTGTGAGGTTGTAAACATAATCTATACACAGAAGAAAGAATAAATGCATCGAAGGTATTTGGGAAGATGTGTGGATTAGTTCTTGCTTTGTGTAAGGGATGTTCAGTATGATTCTCAAGGAGGCACATCTGGAACACAGCTTGAAAAATACAATGGTGTACCATTTCTGATTTTGTCTTGTAATAGTGGAAAAGATTCTCACTTATCAATAATTGTGATCATAAACCAAGTATAAATAAGGCTTGCAGCAGAAAAGTCCCAAGTGATAACAGGTACACAGCTCACTAGGCTAGTAAGTCTAAATTTCTCTTTTCTCTCCACTTCTTGCAGACAGACAGGGATACAGAAGATTGTTATTCCCCATTTCTCACTGTTTGAATCTGGAGAATAGCATTGAGAATATCCTTCTGTAGTTTTATACAGGATATGCGTCAATGTTCATTAGTTCATTAGTGTAAATGTCTTAAGACATTTACAGATTTTGCTAAGATTAGGTGTTGAGAACAGTAATTTTTCTTCACTATTTGCCACCACCTAGTCCTCTAGCACAACATTGTTGTGTTTTGTTTTTTTTTAATAAAGCAAATTGGGAGATTGATATGTGCTCCATTTCTCTTTAATCAAGGTATGTGTTAAAAGGAATGAGAGTCTGCTAAATAAGAACAAACCATAGCAGTGACTACAACCTGGGATAAGTAGAAGTTTGTAATATAAACAATAAAGGAGTTTTTGATCCTGGAAAATCTGAGCAGCTTCTGAGATCACTGTGTGCTCACTGTCACCAGCATAGGCATAAGTGCCTGTACATGAATGGCAGTTTGGGAACAGTTTGCTCCATCTTCCCTGGGGTGGAGGGTTGGGTCAGGCCAGTTGCACCTCTGTAGGTCTCCTTTACACAGGGGCTTCTGTGGGGCTCAGCATTAGCTTTAGGAATTCTGAACCGGTCTCCTTTTTGAAAGGACAAGCGGCTATTTGAAATGTGTAAAATATAAATAAAACTGTATCTACTAAATGTTTCTCTATGGTATTTGAAAATTACAGTATTTGTCTCGTCTTTGCAGTGATTTATTATGTTTGGAGTACCTTTTAGACTGGAATAATAATAATTAATATTTATTCATAGAAATGTCATATACTGTTTCAAATTTTATTTGTAGGTTTGCTTGAGTTTTGTGAGAGCCAACTTACCAAAATGTCAAGTTCAAGTTTTCTTCAGGCTATAGTCATAAAGGATCTGTTTGCCAAACTACTTACTTAAATATCTATATTTTGTGTTGTACTGCCCATAAGCGAAGTGTTAAATCATCTGTGTCTGGTTGAAACTATTAATAAATATGTATTCACCCCCAGAAATATTTTGTAAGCCTAAAAAGTTAAAACAATAAAATACGGCATATTTTGATTTTTTTTTTTTTACTGAATAGGTCTTTTCAGAGTGTTTAGATTTCTTAAATTAATACTGTCTTGCACTTGCATAGTAGTTTCCTATATCTTTGCAACCTGTATTTTGAGCAAGAGCACATTCTCAGTTAAAGGAGAACAGCAGATATTCATGTTTTATGTCTTTAACTAAAACTTTAAATTAAATTTGCATGTAAATTGATTTAATGATATTTTTCTGTTATTAAGTACTTCCAGAAGCATAGGAATCCCTTGCTGAAAAACATACTCCTTTTAGCATAGTTGAAGAACCAGTAAATTAATTTTGGCAGTATCAATTGCTTTTTAACTGTTTAAATAACTTGTGTATTTTTCCTGCATTATTCTTTTGGCTGCCTGATTTTAATAATATTCCTGTGGTTGTTGTGTTTTATTTTGGGGTTTTTTAATGTTCTCTTCTATCGCTTGCTATAGCAAACAGCCTCAGTTTAGGGACTGTGCCTCCAGTCTCACTGGTTTTGGATAGTACCACCCTGAGAATAATAAATGGTTTCAATTTGCCTCAGAGTGATGTGACTTGTGAGGTCCTGTGTCACTAGATAACTGCATATTGCCCTAGAAAAAACAATTGAAGCAAATTTATAATGATAAATTCAAATTATGTAGCCCTGGTTTCTATCACTCTGCTACAAAGAAAAAAAAAAAAGAGTAGATATTAAATGGAATAACGACTGTAACATCTCTCTGTCACCTAGCATGGTATTGGGATCCCTTTTCCAGTGGTGCAGATCCTTGCCTCAGTGTTTCCCAGCTCAAGCTTGGTTTTCTGGGGTTAATTTTCCCGGAGTGTCTGCCTGGGTTTTCGAGGAGCCCTGTACAAAGGGAGTCAGTACAGCCTAGTGGAGAGCAGAGTCATGAGCATTTGCATCTCTGGAATGTTTTTATTGACAAACGGTAGTCTGCTATTGACATTCGTGTCCCTTGATGATACTTCTATCCTAGCTTATCTTTGCTGGTCAAATGCCTTAATTGTTCTGGCCTTTAATTCAGTCAAAGTTGGTGCAGGAGTCGAAGAGAAAAGAGAAGGAACAGGTCTAACAGAGCATCAAGCTTGAGCTGTGAAGCTGCTGGCAACGATCAACCTGTCATAATGTTATGATTTGTTCATTTTTATACCATTTATTAGCCTTTACTTGTTGTGCCATTTGGCCTCCAGGGCAGATAAAGTGCTGTCTAATTTGGTAGGTTTGCTTCTGTCAGAGTGGCCTCGACAGAGAAGGTGTTAGCTGTAGTGACAAATAATCAATAGCTGTCGTTGTCATGAGGAACGTGAGTAGTTGGGCCTTTCATCTGGAGGATTAGAGGTCTAATTGGATTGAGAATAGGGAGGGTGAGCTGTTGGGTAACCCTGTCAGCTATGTTAAGCTGTCAAATGTCAGCTTGCCTGAAAGGAAGAAGGAATGGTTAGCTTTCAGAAACAAGGAAGAAGACATATGAAAGCTTTTTAAAAAGTAACAGATAGAAAAGTAGAATAGGCTAACATAGGCTTTAACCCTTTCTTGTTTAATTACATATCTTTCTAGTTAATGAGGATGCGTGGTGTGCACTCTCTCGCTCTCTCTGAGACAGGCAGAATTTGTGTGAAACAGATTTGGCAGTGTTATACCAGATCAGACTGGTTTTATGTCTCGAGAAAAAGCCAGTTAACTACTCAGATAGGGAATATAAATGCAAAAGATTATGACATGGGGGAAGAAAATATCCATCAAAGGAAGGAATCACTTAATAGAAGCTGTAAGGAAATAAAATATTTTATTTTAATATTTCCTTGTAAAGATATATCAGTCTGATAATACTGACAATACAGTCTGATAATAGTATATTTTTTGAGAAATAAGTAGTTGTTTCAAAGTAAGTAGAGTAATTATTACAACCCAGTCCTGCACTGGACTTCAAAATCATCAGTTGAATTTTGTCTGCATTTTCTTATTGTTGTTTTTGATCTTTGCTTTCTGCCTGTTTCTTGGAGAAAGATTTCTATTGTTCTAAATAAGATAAATCTAATGAAAGACCCATTATGCTGGTAGAACATGTAATTTTATGTCTCAGATGTGCTAATATTTACCTTACCAGAATAAATAATAGGACTACATTTTAATGAAGGATTTGCTTATAAAATTACTGAAATAGTTGTTTCTTTACTTGTCATCTTATTCTGCCACTTACTTGTAAGCAAGTCTCAACTGTAACCATGCCAGTATTCCCCTTCTCTAAGTAACACATTTGCCTTGAGATCTGCAGTACTTGGCCATAGTTATCTGTATAACAGATCTGGAAATAGCAAGGTTTTTAGAAAGTTTTTATTTTGCATCAGTTAATTTAACAAAAGAAAATGATATATTTTTCTTCTTTTCTTTTTTTTAATGGACTTCTAGGTATCTCAAAACTCTCAGATTTTTTTCTTATGTGTTTGGTCATTTATTCTGAAGTAGTGGTTTTACTATTGGTGTTTTAATTTGGATTGATTCCCCTGCTGCTCCCCTCTCTCCCCTGCAGCACTTATTGATGGTCATCTAGACTTGCTACGTGGTTTTTACTGGTGGTCTGCTGTAAATACTGGCAAACCTATCCTTCATCTCAGGTTTATCTTCATAGATTAGTACAATAGTGTAAGTATTCCAGTGGCAAAAATCTTGAACGGATTGTCTGTTATCACATTTCAGTGGCATTATGTTATCAGGAATCACGGGGGTTTTATCCCTTTGAGATTAACTGCCATGCTCAAACACCCATCTTTGTGTGAGAGCCTGAATTCATGTGTGTTGAATAATTTTTGGGTTTGCAATTACTTATCTGACAGGTACTGTACCTCTGTAATTTAATTTCTGATAATCCAGTTCTCATGACTTACCTTTCTCTGCTTTGTTTCATTGCTTCCCCAGCTTGGACTTTATGATCTTGATATTTATTTTTGAGTCTGACTAACCTGATTTAAGCACATTTAACCTTCTGGTGTGAGCTACAGGATGGACAGATGAAGAAGTGGCATCATAGCCTACTCTCACAGCTTGAAGTGTGCTGAAGGTTGCTGAGCTAGAGGAGAAGTATTGTGCTGCTGTGGCCTGGTTGGCTTCAGTATCCATAATATCCATGAAGCTGACCCAGCATTTCTGCACTGTGTGGTTGTCTGCAGTGTAGATACACTGTGGTAAAATGAGCAAGCCCAGGCCTATTTATTTACTTTTTTTTTAATTATATATTTACCTTATATTTACCTTATATTTACCTTATATTTACCTTATATTTACCTTATATTTACCTTATATTTACCTTATAGAAAATCTATCCATTTCCCTGATTTTTTTTTGAAAGTTCCGTCTTTTGTTTTATCCATTGTGATAAAAAGAGTGTCATAATTCAGTATCTTAATTTCTAGAGTATTATCAAACACTTGGTATAAAAATCCTTACCCAGTATTTTTTCCCAGACAGCTTCCTTGCCATGACAGTGATCTGTGGTTTCCCCAGTTTTTCCCTTTTTTTTTCCGGCTCAAACATCATTATTGATGATGCTTTCTTTCTCTTTTGCTCCAGCAATATCACAGCTATTTTCATTAACAAAATCGATTTATTTTCATTATTTTATTTTCAAACCACTCTCTCCCATTTTCAAACTGGATGTAATTTTACTTCTTTGCATCTCTATTTCACTTCTTGCTCTGGTAACTCTCCTCCTTTCCTCCACTTGGGTTTATGTATTTTGCTACCATGCTTTCTGTGCTTGAAATAATCCAAGGAGGATATTGTCAGGCCCAGAATATATATTGTATTATCATCCTTGTCCCTCTCTTGAGCAGTCTTGCTCTTGAGCACTTGAAATTTGAATATGAAATTTCACTAAAATAATAAGAAAAGGAATGCCTCCAACTGCAGTGATTTTCTAAAAGATTTTGCAAATATCGTTTAAGTGCAAACCATGGTGGCAGAACATTGAGGAGCTCTGCTTGTGTTGTGTTTCCCAGGGAAAAGGAACTAATTCTGCATAGCATATGGAATGATATCTTAAATATCTGTGCAGCCAGCTGGTAGAATTACTTTATTTTCATCTATTGAGTTCAGTGCATACTTTCGTAAGTAAAATTTGGAAAAGATTCTGGACTCACCTATTGTTACTTTTTCTGATCTTTGCTAAAGCCTCTTCCATAGCAATATTTTTTCAGGTTACTAAGAACAAATAAAATAATTTGTAATAATTTTTGAATATTCTTAGTTACCAAGAGTGAGTAGATAAAGTGATCCTGTTTTAAAAAAAAAACACCCTAAATGAGTACTTAAGTCTGAAAAAGTATTGGTGCATAACTTCAACTCAGAGATTTTATTGCAAAGACCAACCAGAACTGAACATGATATAAATATGCCCAGCAAAGACAAGTAATTTGTTCAGGCATGAGCAGTGCTTTTTCTGTAAGAACATTGTTCCATATTGCTTGATATTTGGCTCTTTTAAATTGACTTAATTATCCTGGTTTCAGCTGCTGGTTGTCTCCTACATACTGTTGTCAAACAGCTGCCTCCTCTCTCCCATTTTGCTTTGTTCAAAGGACAGGTGAAAATTTCTCTATCATTTGATCTTAAAGACAATGGTTGCATCTTAAAAATGGTATTTTCTTTTTAAATGTGGTGCTTGCAGTACTTGGAGAGTTACACTTGAGATCTGAATAGAATTAATTTTGTTTCACTTATTGTTGTTCCTTGAGTGTGTTTAGCATTGTGGCATCCCTCGGTGCCCAAGAGACTTGTCCAGCTTTTCTCCCAGGACATTGATGTCTGCTGCCAAGTCTGTACCTTAAAAAGTACCTTTGCAGACAAAGACATTTCCCTGTCTGAGTGTCCTTTCTAAAACATCATTCTTGCATTAATTGCCCCTCTGCAGCTGACCCCACAAGTGATCTTTAATGGTTATGAGAATAAATATTGTTGTTGGGACTGAGGAACCACTTGCTTCTTTGTATCCAGATTTGGCACTGACAAATTAAAACAGAACTTCCACTATTATTAGCTCATCAGTTTGGTTTAGTCCCATTTTGTGGACTGTAGGGTGATTTCTGTTGGAATAAGGTGTCTTTTCCCAGCTATTTTGCAGTAAAAAGGGAAGATGTTTGTTTTCACTGATTATAAATGTTATTCTAACTTCAGGCAAATTAGTTTTGTGTTAAATGTACCCACATACGCTTCAATACATGAAGTACCAGCAATAGATCATTTTGAAACAGGGCACCTTTCTGCTGAAATCTCCAGGAATCTTCTATCAGGTGTCTGACACATCCTTAATCTGATGCTCAGGCTTGTCATTTGAATCAATAGGATACTAGATAGGATGTCTTCAGCATGCAAGCCTACTGCTATAGGAGGTATTTGAAAAATAAATTCAGATCTTATGGCCAGCCACAAACTCCAGGAGCACTAATCTTTCATTTGTCTCTCTCTTTGTCTGTAAACAGTTGGTTAAATTGTTGATTAAAGAGAATTAAGTGAATCACACTTAAGTCACAATTGATATGTATGAACTGCATAAGCAAATTCTGTTGCTGCCTGAAAAGCAACAGCTAATGTCAGCATTTCATAAAATACAAAATTAATTTAACTTGTCTGTTAAGATTCTAAATTTTCTTGTTTCTTTGTGGAGCCATTTGGAGCTGTCTTTTGTTACACTTTTTTTTTATTAATGAAGGATTAAGGAAGTATGCTACCAGTTTTTATTAATGAGGAATAGTTTTTGCTGAAATATTAACTGATTTTTGTTATTAACATAATCTCTGTGTGTTCAGCCTTATGATGGGAACATTTAAACATAGATGGAGTTATACACAAAGGATGTGTTTTTCAACATGGTTAATATGGTGTGGATTTGGGAAGGCTTTGCAACACCAACCTTGAGCTGTTATTTTATCTGCCTCTAGTCCAAACAAAAATAAATAAATCTAGCACTTTTATTACTGCTAGGATGCAGTTTGAGTAGATTATGAAGGCTTTGATTTATCTACCAGTATTTAAATAGATTATGACTTCATTTTGAAGAGCAAAAATCACTGCAGTATCTATAGAAACTATTAAATTTTGCCATATGTAAAAGTAGCCTGAAGTGTCTGAATAATTATTTAAATTAAGAGTAAACCTACCTTTATTGCTGGTTGTTTTCAATATGGATTGTCTGTCTACTTCTGTAACAGTTCTGGAGATTTCACTGTGGCTGGAGACCTTTTCTTGTCCAATGGAAATTGATAGGTAGATTTGCAATTATTTCATACAGCGGTTTGTTATAGGGCTTAATATGTTTGAAATATATTTAAATCACATAAAAGGCATGCTTTTATTTGCAGATAAAACAGCAGTTCAAATAATAACAAAAAATTCTGTGAAGCTGTGCTCAAAATTGAGCATATATGCAACGTTTTCACTTTGCAAGCGTTGTTGCTTCCAGCAGTCTGTAAGGACACGACATGCACATAGAGGGGTGCAATTAAGAAGTACAAGGCAGTAGTGACACAGTACTAGTCAGAGTGATGCTTAGTAGTAATGGCAATTAGTTTGCTTCCAGAATGAAATAGCACTGCACAAAGGTAGGATAAAAAGACTTGGACTGGACTGATGGCTGTTATTTAGACTTGTTTTCAGGTAGAATGCTGTCATGGATTATACTGTGATTTGTAACATTTTTATTAGATTTTTTTAAAGGCATACATCTGTTTCAGGGATATGTTTTCTTACAGTGCTCTTACTTCAAGACAATGCAACTCAAAGCCATTAAGATGAAGAAAATGAATGTAGTAACTATTTTCTAGTATTTTTGGGGAGGAGGGAGTCAGTACTTTCTGACAAATCTTTCAAATCACTGTTTTTTGAAATAAAGTATTTTTTGAAAGCTTAGTGTTTGTTTCTTTATGAAGAGGTGGGCAGTGATCCTGTAAATATGGATGATGCATCTCAGGCTTTGTTGTAAATCCCCAGAGATTGTGTGTTGTGGGTACTTCTGCCTGAGTGACTTCAAAAGAACACTACAGGAAAACAAGTTCAGCAACAGTGGAAGAGATCAACTGGAAATGAGAATGCTAATTGCATTTTCATCCTTGAAGTGTTTTTTACATGAAAGCCACTAATTTCAATAGGTTGACCATAACATTTATTGCTGAAGAGCTGAGAACACTACAAAGGAGCAACATGTACACAGGCCATGGATAAAGGAGGTCAAAGGCTAGAAGATACAAACACCTATTTTCTTTCAGCCTATGCTGGGAAACAGTTTTACCTTGGCTTTTACAGCACTGGTCCGCTGTCTTCTCTCTTGTGTTCTTTAACTGTGTGCCACTTGATAGTTCTGTCTATTCCTATGGAAACCAAGAGAGTAAAGCCAATCTTGCAAGAGGCTTTAGGGAGAATTGCTTGTAGTTGAGACACTGCCTTGCTTTCAGTCAAAATGTCTGATAGTCAGAGCTGGCCTCAAGTCGTGCTGATGTTCTTCGCTGATGTATTGCCTAAGATGCTTTGCCAGACAGATGAACACTTTCAGCTTGAAAAGTGGTAAATAAGGTTTCTGTTCAGCTGTCTGGGAGATTTTCTTCAGTTGAGTGTTTTACTTTTGAGTCTAGAATGCTGCTAACAAAGTTGCTAAAAAGGTACTTCGCGAGATTAAACCCAATGTCAAAAATCAGTGATGTTTTTGTCATGGTTGACTTGAAGGGGTTAGCAGAGCATTACGTATTTAAATCCACCAGTGGTTTGTTAGATAGAAGGCATGGCATCATCCTTACCATCCAGAGGTAATAAAGAGTTTGCAGATCTTTTTTTTCAAAGCTATAGTCCAATGGATGACTGCTAAGGGTTATGCCTAAAACAATAATCCTAAAGATTTTCTCTTACTTTTATTTTTCAGTTACTTTGTTAATCAAGGAGTTAACCTTTAGTTAGTGATAACCAGAGAGGCAGCCTGATATTTTGATGGCAACTTTACTAATTTTAACTAGAAACTGGGGTTCTAAGTAGCTATGTTGACTTGGTTTTTTTTCAGGAGCTTGGTTTTTTTTCAGTAAACAAATTTACTGATACTCAAGGAGTGTAAGAATGGTGCAGTCATATACAGTAAAGGGTAGCTTTTACAGAGCTTATAGCTGTTGTAACCAGCTATAAGCTATATGAATTCAGTTTCAGTATATTAGAAAACAAGAAGCTCTAGTATTTCATGCATAGGTAAGATTTCAAAACACAAGTGCTAATTTATAAATCCAAATAATTCTTTTTTGCAATTAAATTCATATATCTACTTGCTAGCCTCTCTTAGTAGTTTTTCTTCTGAAAAATTCTTGTGAGATTTCTGGCAAGTAGCTGATAATATAAGCATATCAAAATACTCCTTTTGATGTATGGATTTCAGTTACTTTTGGAACAGTAGTCTGTTCCAGATATCAAATTACAAGTATGATATAACAGATTCTGTTTTTCTAAGTGTTTAGTTTGTTTCCTGAAAAGCTACTGAAACTGGTAGGTGTTGGTGACAGAAGTCCACATCATTCCAAGTGGTTTCTGACATTCTTAGAATGTGCCTCTTCTCAAAGAGATGCTAAAGGATGAAACAACCTCTAAAGAAACCATGTGAACAGCCCCTTTCCTTTCCAAGGTAATTAAAATATTTGGGGTTTGAAAATTTGTTATTTTGTGCAAAGTTTATTTGTAAGGTAAAGCATCCTCTCTTCAGCACCTCCTCACTGGAGAGAGAGCGAGCATGTTTGTGTCTACAGTAAGATTATCTTCTGTAAGATGGAGTAGATCAAAGAGCACTTTCTACTCTGTGAAGGTAGCAGGTTAAATTCAGTTACCATTTTGGTTTTAAAGAGAAACCTCATGGATGTATTTGTCTTTCAGAGGCTTAGCTAGCAATTAAGGAGTTCAAGTTTTTTGACTTTCACTGCTTCTTGAAAGCATCTGACAGCAAGGAACGGTTCTCAACTTTGGCTTTAGCATCTGTGCTAATCTGTTGGTGAAACGTGTTAATGCAGGGCCAAGCGGCTGATCTGTTCTGCCTGGGTTTTTAAGGCAAAATCTGAAATACTTTCACATTGTGCATGTTTTACCTCCATGAGTGTCTGTGTTACAATATTATTTAGTATTTGTAAAGGTATAGAATTCTACTGGCTTTAGAAACTGACATGCCACTGTTAAAAAAGTGTAGACATTTTTGTGTTTCAGGCACAAGCAATGATTAACTCTTGACTCCAGCTCCTAAGGAGTCCTGGGTTTAAAAGGCTTAACTAATCTAATCTGACTATTAAAAGATCATAGCAATCTATTTTGAGTTTTATTATTTATTATTTACATACTTGGGACAGAATGTGCTTCTCTGGAAAAAGGAGATGACTGGCCTGGTGTGCTAAATTTTAATGTACATTAGCAGTTCTTAATCTGGGTCTAAAGCAAATGTAAAAGCTACATGAGTGAATATGTACACTATAACCCTTGATATAATTAGTTTTTCTGTTCTCAAGATGCTGTTATATATATATATTCAAGCTCTACTTTCTTAAATACTATTTGGGAGTTTAAAGAAAGCTTAAAACATAATTAATATTGTACTTAAATATTAATAATCTAATAGCTGTATAATCACTGCCTGTGTTGTGATTGGTGTGGTATTAGATGTTTTATCTTTACAATTAATTTAACTGTAATAATTTTGTGCTGTTCTGTTTGTGAAAGAGTAAAAGTAACAGAATTATATATTACATTTCTCTGAAGATGATCTATTGATTGCTAAATGCACAAAAGATTGCTAAGAAAATTTTGCTAAAATATCTTACATAAGTGCTTCTTAATTAATAATGAATATATTTCAACAATCAAAATTTAATGAGCTAATAAAATATTAACCTATAGCAGAGATGTATAATTATCAGATCTCTGAAATCCTTTCTGCCGTGGTTGGTGGACTTGCTGCGCTGCAGTCTTCAAACACACCTCTTTCAATAGGCTGACCTTTGTGCTTCTGATTTTGTGGAGCCTCTGTTTTACCACTTCCCTGCACACTTGCTGACCAGGCTTAGTTACTGCAGGAGCTGTGGTCAGTGGTTAATGCCTGATTTTTGGTAAATTTCATCTCGTGAGTACAGAAACAGCAAGGGATAAGGTGCAAATGAATTTTAATTAATGAATCATTCTTTAGGAATTGTGACATTACAGAATTTATGGTATTCAATAACACTTTAAAATAGTGGTAAGAAATGTTTTAAGAAGGAAGTAGCTGAGAGAGGCAGCCTATTTGACCTCAGAAGCATATAAGAATTTGAAATTATATGGGGATAAATATGTATGCAGAAATAGAAAATTGGGTAAAATGAGCACCTTCTGTCAGCAGTAGGTTCTTTAAGAGTAACTGGATATTTAGTTAAGTCATTTCATAGAAATAAATTCAATAGTTTGCCTTTTTAGCCTGTACAAAAATATTAACTGTGATGCTAGATGGAAAATTGCAAGCTTAATTAGAAATTAGGACACAAAATGTAAGAGAATGGTGAATTATTATTTGATAATGAACTGAAAACAGATAGACCTGAAATATGAGCTATAAGATCAGAAGGCATGTGTTGGAATTCCTTGATAGTTGCACTTGAATCTGATATTAGTCAGTATTTTTCATGAGCAAACTTATGAGTAGTACTTTTTTGAAGTATACTTAAGAGTTGGCACAGTGTTAGGCATGATTGTAAGTCAAAGAGAGGATGGCAGTGGTTAGGATATCAAAAGAATAGGGATACTGAAAGTAATTGAAATTATTAGAAACATTATAGTCCAAAATGCAAGTCCCAGGGGGTGGGTAGGGGGCAACAACAGACAATGCACCTAATGATTTATTCTGTGGATTATAAATTTATTATTTGAAACATGACTGAGAAGGATGTAATGTGCTGTTTGGAAAATGTACTTAATTTTTGGGAGAAATGCAGTTTTGGGTATATCTGACAAGATATATGCACTAGCAGTAGACAAGTGTCATTGGGACTCAGTAGGGTACTTTGTGGGACCCCCTCGGGTAGCCCTGTAATCTGTGCTTACTTGTGTTCAAAATAGAAGAGTTCCAACTAGAATGAGTGCAGAGAGCTGATGATTTTTTGAGGGCAGTGTAGGGTTTATCCTTTGTTACTGAGATAAAAACCCCAATGCTTGTTTAGATTTTAAAAGCCACACTGTATTTTCATAGGTAGAAGAATGAAATGCGTCCTTGTGTGTTGGCTTAAAAAAAAAAAAGAAAATCCAAACAAGAAACAAAACCTAAAAGCCTGAGTCTGAAACAGAGAACTGGGAGGAGAAAATCCTGAACACTGTAATTCCACTTAAAAGAAATCGCTAGGAATTTTTGAAAAGGATTAGATGTTCTTGCTCCCTATGGTGCTAGAGGATGGATTTACTAATCCAGAGGGTCAATTTCAACCTTCAGTTGTAATTTGTGGTTCATCTGTAAATATTTCTAAGGCTTTCTGTTCTGCTGCAAGAGTATGCCCTGGCTGCATCTTCAGTGCTTATGACTGTCAGCAGTGAAAAGCCCTTGAAAGCCACCTCCTTTGTAAGGGTTTGTGCTCTTTTGGTCTGTCTGTTCCCAGTGCTGGGAAAGCAGGTATGTAATTTTGGAGTGGAGCCAAAGTAGCATCTTCACGGTTTAACAGCTTGGCATTCTTTTTTATGACCCCTGCTGTTTTTACCAGGAGGTTGTATAGAGATGCTGGGCTGCTTTTTCCCCAGTTCCTCTAGCAACCCTTACAGTGCCCTAAATCTTCACAGACCCACTGTGGGTATTCCAAAATTCAAGCCTAGCTGTACTGTAACCATTGTCAGCTCATGTGCTCTACATTGTAAATCATTACAGATCAGTCCTTCAAGTCGTGTTAAGTACTTCATGTGGATTAGAATTGTTACAGCTTTTGAAAATGTGGTCTCAGCAATTAATAGGGAAATAAGCAATTTTTCTGTGTGCATTGTCCCCTTTTATCCCACTGATGATGAGGGGATGATAGCCTAACTGTGGGTGTGCTTTTGATGTGCTTGGAGAGATGCAGTATTCCTCTGACTTAGCCTTACCTTGTACATCTCAGTTTCTCCCCTCGTAAAAGATGTGTTTATTTATGTTGTGCTGTATTTATCTATGCAGTGTGTTTTTAAAACCTGAATATGAAAAGTTTTGTGTCAGAGATGTACCCACACTACAGGGTAGGAAAAGTGGTTAGTCAGTGTATAAGCACACAGCTTAATCTAATGACCAAGTTAACTCACCAAGAAATAGTGGGATGAGAATGGAAATAAATTTTCACAGATCTCTGTTGCACATCAGCAGAACGTTTCTAGCTAGAACCCAGGTGTACTCTTTAAAGCAAGTTTTATGCTTGTGAAACACTGAAAATTTGCTGTGAAAAGTACTTCTGAGGAAGTGTTTGAAAGAGGGGCATGTGGCACTGTGTGACTCGGAGCAGGACTCTGTGGGCTGTACAGAGTGGAAAGAAGTGAAGTGTGGGGCCAATGTTTTTAGTGCAGTGGCAATACAACCAGTAATTTCAGCATCAACCTGTGATTAGAATCACAGCCCCACTGAACAGAGCTCATTTTTTCTTCAGCCTTTCACTTAGGTGACCATATGGGACAGCCTGACTGTGGCTGTTTGACAGATGCCCACCCAGCTGCTCTCTCACTACACTTCCTCAACAAGCCAGGGAGAGGAAATAGGTTGAAAAAGCTGCTTTAGATTAATAAAGAAATAAGCACATTTTCTTCTAGACCCAGAAAACTGGGTAGAAAAATTTACCAGTGATTTTCCACTGAAACCTTTCCCTGGCAGCAGAATCATATTGAATGTACTAGACAGCTT
Organism: Molothrus ater; assembly: GCF_012460135.2. NCBI lineage: Eukaryota > Metazoa > Chordata > Aves > Passeriformes > Icteridae > Molothrus > Molothrus ater. The sequence continues at coordinate 92,389,920 of NC_050478.2, read as the reverse complement.
TTTTTAATGACCCAGCTTGCAATTTTGGGGATAATTTTTTCAATTTCAGAGATAATCTAAAATCTGGCAAACTCATTGGTTCTGACTGAAATATTTCTTCCATAACTCTCTTCTCCATTAAAACGTTCAGAAAGTTTTTCTGACTGCTTAGCTTGGAGTCCAGAACTTTCTTTGAAGTCATTACTTGATGGCAGAGCCATGGTTACTTATTGAGCTGTCTACCAAAAAATGTGTTCTGCTAGTACCTGTGGCTGAATTTTTGAAATAGCAGAAGTATTTCTTCTGATTATGTTGAAATCAGCTGTTCTCTAGTAGTTTTCAGAGTCAAGTATTTTGATTTTCAAAAAATTTTAATAGAATCTAAAGGAATATTAAGAATTAGCATTGGAATGGTAAATTTTGGCTGCCAGATACCAAGTTTTCTGTACAAGAATTTAATCCTGTTTGCTCATGATGTTTTCTGTTTATAGTAGAATAAATTTTGAGTCACTATCAATGGTAAGAGATCATGGACTGACTCAGAGAGCTTCATGCTGCCCAGCAATGTTTAGGCCAGTCAAGTGCATTATTTATGAGTAAAATCTAGCCAACTTAAAGACTTTTTATACACAAAAACTTTATAAAAATGGAGGAATTGGCTTTTCAAATTAAGGATTCCCTCCCTCCACCTAATAAGACCTCAATTACATCTGCCTTCAAGGCATGTTGATACATTCCATACTTACAAACCTAAGTAGTAATCAATTGAAGGTGGGGAAATTTTCCATTGTCATTAAAAAGGGCAATATTGTTTTCTAACAAGTGAAAGGAAGACAGTAAAATTCATTGTGTTACTAAAGAAAAGAACAGTAGTCAGAAGCAAAACCATGAATAAGATAATTCAGATAAGTAATGTAAGTACAGGTGTTTTCTGTGGTAATGTTAAAAAAATCTTAAATCACTTGGAAGAAACAGAATCTTTTGTGTTTCAGAATGAAGGGATTTATTATAAATTCATTTGCTAAGGAGAGGGATTTGTTGGCTAAGCATGCAAGAGAATAATGTAGTAGTAACTGATGGAAAAATGTGTAATAGCAAATATAAAATAGAGTATAGGGAGAGAAATTCTAATAATAAAAGGGCATGTTTCCTTAGTTTTATGCATTATTTTAACTTTCAGTCTTCTTTGCCGTGGAATTCATTCAAAAAGCAGAATATACTTGTAAATCTTACAATAAGTACCCATCAACAAGACAAAAACATTTTTTTTTTCTCTCGTGGGTATGCATGCACTGTGTACAGGAAATATCGAAGGCAACAAATGTATTATCCTCTGTGATGGAGAAAGGCAGCTATATTTCTTCCAAGACTAATATTCTCTTAAGGTATTTAATATTTTCCTCCCCTAGTTTAATTGCCAACCACATCATGATACACTTAGATTTTTTTGCTAGTTTTAATTTTTCTTTTTTAATGACTTTTGTAAATTTTTCTCATATTTGCCTGTACAGTGTAATGGTAATAATGAGGAGTATTATTACCCTCCCTAGCTCCACCCCAAATTTATCATGAGTTAATTCTGAGTGTGTTCTCTGTGGTTTAGGAGCCCTGCAGACATCACGCTGTTCTGCCCCTGTACTTCGGAGTATGCTTGGCACACAGAGTCTGTGTTCTGCAGGGACAAAATCCTGAGGTTGTGCTTTCCCTGACACCCAGCAGAAGAAAGAGATGTATTTGGTCACTTCTCACTGGGAATGCTGTAGTAGCCATGCTGTCTCTGGCAAGGGAAGTTTGCATGTTCAGGCAGGTCTGTGGTAGGTTCTGTGGCAGACTTTTCTTGTGAGCTGTCACTGACCAGCAAGGACTAGTAACAATAAAAGGTAGAAGCAGGATGAAGTAATTTTGTCTGACCTCATTCATGATTTGCTTTCCTTGATTTGTATTTTAAAATGAAATAGTGTAGCAGGAAAAAAAAGTCACATTCATTTATTTTGGCCGTACCTGGTGAAATCCATTCTGCATCTGTAAAGCTCATGTCTTCCATTGCTATTAGACAAAAAACAGAACAGTAATTTTTGTAAAGTATGCCCTTCCAATGTTTATGGCTGCTTTGAAAAATGAAATCTGTATATTTTTTATGCTCTTGCACTGGATACTGTGGAAGCCTCTGGAATCCTTTGGCCTGTCTCCATCCTACCATTCTGCTGACAAAAACACTTTGGAATTCTGAGCCTTATGAGATACCAAAGTGCCCCCGTTCATTAGCACTGCTTGCCCTTGTCTACTTGGTTGCCTTTTTTCATTGTTTTTCCAAAGACAGCCTAAGGGAACTAAGCTAACATGCAGAATTTGTAAAAGAATTGTAGCAGACTGAAGTATGTTAATTTGCAGGTAGTTTCATAAGCAGAAGAATCCAAAGACTTGACTTCTATTGATTTGAGTGTCACCTTTCCTGTGTACATTGTCTGCTAAAGCTTCATCAAATGCTCCAGCTTTTCCCTGAGTGGAGGAGAATTAGTAGAATTTATCTTCTCTTTTGAGCTTTCTGTTTTCATTATAGTTACAGTTAATGATCTATATGGGAAATTGGCAAAAACTAGTATCTTGGGAAAAAATTGGGAGACAGTGAGCAAAATTAAGAGACAACACACTTCTTTCACTTTAAGAAATGTTAAAATAAAGTTACAGTGTGAAAAGAGCTGGGGTGTTTAAATCATGATGGCTGAAGGCAGGTGCAGATGTTTTGTTTAATGAGTTATTGCTCCAGTTGCTGGTCCTCGATTGCAACCTAACTGCTGAAGGTGATTTGATAAACCCATAGACTTTGGGAAGTGGAAGCATGAAAATGTTGTATGTAGCATCTCTCCTATATGGAAAATAACTTTCAAGCAAAGGGTAGTAGCAAGTCAAGGCTGCCTGTGCTACTAAATAAGTACAGCTTCTTCATGATTGCATGTTCATGTCTAATTTTTCACTGGCTTCTTCAGTGATTTGAGAAATAAATCCAGATTGGGTTTTTTGGGATCCACCCTCATTTATTATATCATTATATTTGTATTAAAGAAGCATTGCTATGTTATTTCTTTCCAAGACATAGTGAAAACCTTGTGCAAGTCCTACTGTGAAGTATTTTCAATGTGTTGTAGAGCTAGCTGTCCCATCCATTTATTATATATACTGTAGACCAAAACTCATACAGTTCTCAATTTTAAAAATGTAAGAAACAATCACTTCTGCGTATATTTACTGTGTATTCAGATAAGTACATGTTATCTTTCTGAATAATTCCCGGTTATTTTTCTTACTTTCATTTTGAAAATTATATTCTTTCTTCATGTTTGGTTTTATTCTTCATCTGATAACTGTTTACCTTGCTGAAGCCAGCATGTAATGATCTTATTTCAGTTTTTACATGATTTTTACTGAGGCTAAACAGTTAAGAAACTGATAATATTACAGATTTTTTGGTATTAATGAACCCTGTCTTATTCTGCTAATGGTGTATATATATATATATATATATATCTAAAACCGAGTAGCATGAGAGACCTAAAAATGAAGAGTTAACAAAATGTTACAAAAAAAATTGTTCATGTTGACAAAAAGAATCTTCATTAGATGTTTCCAAAGCTTTGAGCTGTTTTTTTTGCTTCAAGCTTTTTCAGGCAGTGTAGTATAGTAAAAAAAAAAATCTATATATATATAAAGATATATCTAAGCATCATAATTTGCTTTGATAAACTGACATAAATTTCTGGTATTTTTCTTTACCCAGGGAAATTACCGCTTCATGAAACTTTTGCTGGCTCGCAGAGGGAACTGGATGCAGAAGGACTTGGAGGATATGACACCATTGCATTTAACTACACGTCACAAAAGTCCAAAATGTTTAGCTTTGTTGTTAAAACATATGGCACCTGGAGAAGTGGATACCCAGGACAGAAACAAGGTAAAAGTACTGCTTATTGCAAGAGAACTGCTTATTTTAAGACAACTGCTTATTTTAAGATTTGTAGCAACTTTAGGAATTGGTTTTACATCAAGCAGTTGTGTGCAAAAAATTATTTGTCATAAACTTTTTCTAGGTCTTCAAAGTAGAAATATTAATATATTCCTGATGTTAATGGTGTCCAAGTTCATTGCACTGGCTCCACTGACATTCTTCTTGAGAGTAGTTACAACAATAGAGGATTCAAAAACCATCCAAGTCTTTCTGTAACATTCTGTGATCCTTGTTGGAGTCTGGATAGCATGTGCTTATGTTGCTTTTCTGCCTTTGAAAAACCTCACATTCAGAATCTTGTAATGATAAGAGTCACTAGAAAACTGCCTATAATTACAGGAGTCATTCTGGAGAGGTCATGCTGACTTCATGACCATGCTAATTAATTAACAAAGGTATGCATAAACCAGCCAAAACCATTTAGCAACCTTGCCTGTTCAGCAGATTTCCAAACCAGTATTTAAAGCATTGCCAGATTCCCCACAAAACAGGGAGCACTTTTCTCCCAGTTCATGTCATGAGTAGTCACAGTAGCAAAAATGGAATTCAGGTTGGTGAAAAGATGATCTCAGGCACAGAGTCTGACCTGTTTGACCCTGTTGGGCACATGGCTTTTTCAGTTTCCTTGCTGTAACTGTGCACATCAAAATTGTCAAATATAATTCCTGAAGATGAGGGAGAACAAGTGTCCTTTACTGTCTGCTTCCATGTTGGTAACTGACTGAAAGTGGTTGTAGGTGAGAGAAGTCAGTGAACCAAGGCTACGTTGGCCTTCTGGTAACCAAAGCTTTCTGCTGTCATTGCAACTGTCAGTTTCCAGGAATACTGGTCAGTTCCATTTAATAAATAACACTCATTTATTTAGTGCAGATTTTTACTGGTACAAGGCTGTGGTGGCACTTCGTGGAGCCCTTCTTCAGTGAGTGACAAGTAGAAAAAAAGGCTGTGCTATCTTATTGTTGTTACCATGGCACTAAGCTAACAGCTGGCAGCAATGAACACAAATAGACTCCTTTTTGCCTTCTTCCTTCACAGAGAAGTTAAGGATATGATAGTGAACTTAAAAATTCCACATCACTGTTTCAGGATGCTAATGCAGGGTATTGTACTTCTATACACAAATATAACAAAAGGAGATATTTCTCTGTTTCCAATCCAAGTGCCAGGTAATGTTTAGTAGGGGTGAGGGAGTAAGAGGTGGGGAAAAAAATTCATTCTTTATCTTCTAACTCTCTGTTACTTGGCAGTTGGGAGAGGTGTGTCTGGTAAATGAAATACTTGTTAATATGCCAATGTTTTGCTGGTTAAGAAACCCCCACACGTTGGTTTGCTTATGTAATTATGAATGTTGATAAGGCCTGTGCAAAAGCTGTTGGCAGTCAGGAATTGGCAGTAGGAGCATGGATTGCCTTTTGAAGTTTTATTGGACTGCCACTGGGCATTAGATTCACTAATATTCAACCTCAGAATTCTGAGTTATCACAGACAGTAAAGTCAAAACCTTAGTTCAAGATGGATCTGAGTCCAGTGTCAGCATAAAGTGTCACCTTCCCCTAGTGGAGAGTAGTCTCCATCAATTTGTGTCATCCCAACAGAGTTTGAAATTTTAGAGGGACCACACTAATGACTGCATTTGTTCTGTAGTGCAGCTCTGGGGCTAAGGCCTGGTTCAGGTCATCAGTCTAGCTTGGATGTCATTGCTTAATACCAAGCACAGATACTTTCTCTGAGTGTGAAAGTATTTGCTGCACCAAATAGCCATCTGGGCAGTGCTAAGTGGCTTGCACATTTTTCTCTTGCCATATTCCAACAAATCTTTATAAAAATCAGTCTCCTAGCAGAGATACTTACGTTCCAAACATAAGGGCTTCTCAGTTTGGATCCCATGTAAGGTGGTGCAGCTTAGACTTGACTCAGACCTCAGTAGGTGTGTGATGATCTGCCCTTACTGAAGTAAATGGGCCTTTATTCAGCTTTGTTTAAAGCCTATTTTCATAGATTTTCAGTTGTCAGCCACCCCAGGTACATGTGCTCAGTTATTTGTCAGGCCTCTTTCTTGAAGTGTAGCAAATGCTTGCTTATTTACCTGTTGTTTAAGGCTGGTTTTAGCCAACTTTAATTTTCATGTTTAAACAATTTTTCAACATGTTGAAAAAGCTTGTGAAAATTGTATTGCAGCAAACTGCATTGCATTGGAGTGCCTACTACAATAACCCAGAGCACGTGAAACTTCTCATCAAACATGATTCAAATATTGGAATTCCTGATATTGAAGGAAAAATCCCACTTCACTGGGCAGCTAACAACAAGGACCCTAGTGCAATCCACACAGTGAAATGTATTCTGGTAAGAAAATCTGCAATGTATGTATATAACACTTTCTTTCCTTACTACTTTCCTCTGATATAAATATTTTTTTATTCTCATAAGATTTCTCATTTTGGTCCACTGACTCTTTGAGAATGAAATAATTTGCTTTTCCTAACATCCGGAACTTTGTAAGAAATAATTCTAAATATTTTTGCTGTCTCAAAAAGAGTTTTTTTGATTTCTATGGGTGAATATCTTTGCTTGAAGTCTTGTAAGGGGGGAGGAAAGACTTAAAAGTTTTCATGGATAAAATGGCCAGTCATATTGCTCATTTCAGCTGCATTTTGCACACTGATTTCTTTGTTATGTGTCTTTCCTTCATTATTTAAAAGTTTATATCTAGTTATCTGTCTACTGAAATTTTAGTTTAATTTGGTTTCTCAGGTTAGAATTCTGGTAAATATTTGATCAATTGTCAGTTAGCCCACAGTCAGTTTGCTGAAAGACTTTCTATGTGATTTTGTGTATCAATTCAGTATGGTTTCCTTGACAGCATATTTTCTCTTTCTGCAATGTTTGAGTTTATCTTCTGCAATGACAGTTATAATGGGTACAATGAAATCATATGATCAGCTTGATTTTTACCTTGATTTTTATTTTGTGGTAATTTCTGAGCTTCGCTAACATGGAAAGATACAGAAGTCTCAATTTAAATTTTCTGTCACATTGGAAGAATCTTCCTGAATCTTTGTCTTTCAAAGGTCTTTCAGAAGTAGACACATGATGATTGTACTTTAACTACAAGGACTTGTATGTCTGTCTGCCTGATTAGCTGGCAAGCTGAGAACTTAAATATGAAAATGAAAACTTTCTTTGCTTTTTTTTCAAATGACACTGACAATCTTACAGTTACTGATACTTCTTTTACTATAATAAATAGTTTTAGAGAAGATTCCAGCATCAAAGAGATTGCATTTCTGTAATACTGCTCTTTATTCAGTATATTTGTAATTTGTATCCAGCTGTAAAACAATTTGTTACAAACAAAGTTTTGTCACAAACTTTGAATTTGTATATCTGCTTTTCTGCCACACTGGAGAAGTAAACTTGCTGCAAAAAATATATGGATCTTTGTATTTAACTGCAGACTTTTTCAAACATTAGGTAGTCAAAAGACAAATACTTTTTAAAGTTGTGGTGTGTTTGGCTCAGACAAGAGCCTCACACACACCAAAAGCCACTCACTTACTTACCTACCCTCTTTCAAGGCAGAGAAAGTAGAAGGAGGGCAAGAAGTCTTGTGGATGAAGATAATGCCAGACCGGTACAGAAAGCAAGAGCTGCATGCAGAAAAGGAAATTTATTCACTCTTCTCATCAGCAGGCAGATGTCAGCCACTTCTGGCAAAATGAAAAAAAGCTTCAGCATGCTTAATCATGCTTGGGAAAACAAATGGTTAGCCATGAACATCCTTCCTGTCCCTGAGGTTTTTTGCTTAGCATGATATTATGTGGTATGATGTATTGTTTGGGTCAGTTTGTGTCAAATGTCCCAGCTGTGCCCTGTCTCTTGTCCACACTCAGCCCATTCACTGGGGTAAGCAGGGGAGCAGGATGTGAAAAAGAGGAATCCATGCTATTCCACAATAGCCAAAACATGGGAGTGTTATCAACAATTTTAATCACAAAGTCCAGTTGCTGCAAGGAAAATTAACTTCATCTCAGACAGACGTACTACAAAATAGCAAAAATACTTGTGTCTTTACTGAAAGTGTTCTCAAAGATTCTCTTTAGGTAATCCAGAATCATGATCATGTCCAGGATTTTTGGTGGACTTTTTTGGTTTGTTTGTGTTTGTAGGTTTTTGATTTGGTTTTTTTTTTTTTAATCTGACAATTAAAAGAATCAGAGAATAGTTTGATTTGGTAGGAAACTTTTTAAGGTCATCTAGTTTAACCACCCTGACATGGGCAGGGTCATCTTCAACTATATCAGGTTGCTCAGGGCCCTGTCCAGCCCTTTGAACTCTCCCAGGAGTGGGGAATCCACAGCTTCTCTGGGCAACCTGTTCCAGTACCTCACCACCCTCACAGTAGAATTTCTTCCTAATATCAAGTCTAAACCTACTCTCATTTCAAAATCATTCCCCCTTGTCCTGTCACTATGTGCCTTTGTAAATAGTCCTTCTCCAGGTTTCTTGTAGGACCCCTTTAAATGCTGGAAGGCTGCTGTAAGGTCTTCCTGGAGCTTTCTCTTCAGCATGTGAGAACTCTCCCATCCTTTCTGCATAGGAGAGGTGCTCCATCCTCTAATGATCTTGGTGGCTCCTCTGGAGTCACTCCAACAGGGGGATATCTTCCCTGTGCTGGGGACCCCAGAGCAGGATGAAGTACTCCAAGCGGAGTCTCAGGAGAGCAGAACAGAGGAGCAGAATCCTCACCCTCAACCTGCTGATCACACTGCTTTTGGTGCAGCCCAGGGCATGTTTGGCCTTCTGGGCCACAGGCACACATTACAGGCTCATGTCCAGCCTCTCATCCTTTACCCAGCACCCCCAAGCCCTTCCTGGCAGGACTGTTCTTGGTCTCTTCATCCCCCAGCCTGTGTTAGTACGGGGGTTGCTCTGACCCTGGTGCAATTCCTTGCACTCGGCTTCATTGAACTTCATGAGTTTCCCATGGGCCAACTTCTACTTCTTGAGCTTGGCCAGGTCTCTCTGGATGGTATCCTATCCCTCAGGCTTGTCAGCTGCACCACCCAGCTTGGTGTCATCTGCAGACTTGCCTGAGGGTGCACTCAATCCCTTCACTTGTGTCCTTAATGAATACATTAAATCTCACTGGTCACAGCACAGCCTCCTGAGGGACATCATCGTTTTCCATTGGGACATTGAGACAGTGACTACTGCTCTGGATGCAAGTGTCCAACCAATTCCTTATCCATCAAACAGCCCACCCATCAAATCTCTCCAATTTGTGGACAAGGATATTGTGGGAGACTGCATCAAAGGCTTTGCAGCAGTCCAGAAAAATAACATCCGTAGCCATTCCACTGATGTAGTCACTCCATCATAGAAGGTCACTGGGTTGGTCAGGCAGGGCTTGGTGACCACCAGGTCCAGTGACACATTCCCTCTGTTAGGGCTGTCTGTCACCTGTCTTGGGAAGTTATCCTGCATTCATGCCAGGCATCTCCTGGATTCCCTATAGCTCACTGCGCTGCTTCTCTGCAAATGACAAGGTGGTTGAAGTTCCCCAGCAGGACAAGAGCCTCCAGCACAATGCCTTCTGCAGCTGGAGCAGGAAGGCTTTATCAGGAGGCTCCCCTTGGTCAGGCAGCCTGTAGTAGACACTGACCACAGGGTTCCCTTTATTGCCTTGGTTTCTGATTCCTGCCTACAGGCTTTCTACCTGCTCATGGCTGTTCTCCAGGGACAGCACGTTGCCTCTATCCATCTATTGTAAAGAGCAACCCCTTTGACCCTTCTTCCTGTCCTGTAGCAGCCTGTAGCCACACACCAGTCATGGATTCATCCCACCAAGTTTCAGTAGTGGCAACTAGGTCATGGCTTTCTTCTGGAGGCTTCCAGCTCCTCCTGTTTGTTGCTCATGCTGGGTGCAGAGGTATAGAGGCACTTTGGCTGGGCTGAAAAGAGTGTATTCTTGATTTCATCTAGGCTTTTTTATGCATCAGCTTAATTGTTTATATTGCAATATAGTTACATATATATGTGCTTAATAACAGAGTAAGTTAGTAACAAGTTTAAATGAAAAAGTAATTTAGCTATGATGTAAAGTTGGCGATAGAGGACTATTGTTATTAGGTAATCAATCTGTTGACTGAATTTTTTGTTCAGTATAAATACCTTTTTGTGCCGGTGGTAGTGCCCTGAGTTTAATTCTGTAGTAAAATCTTCTCTCCAAATTGAAATGTTTTTCTTACTTGTCTTGAAGTGACAGAGCTTCACAGCACAGACACAGCAGCGCTCACAGTCTTCCCCTCCTTTCTTAGCTGCTTTTTCCCATATTACCCAGTTCCAGGGTAATATGGGAAAAGCATATTGTCTAAGCATCGTGTTTGATTCTCAGTCCTCTCTAGGCCTTCTAACTTTAGTTTTTCACATTCCATATTGTATTTCCAATGGATGTACCCATAGAGTGAAAGATTCTGTAATCTTGTGTTTTAAGGTATAATTGCATTTTTAAGTTTGCAAAAACACTGTCTTGTGGTGATAGCAGGATAAAAGGCAAGTGTCTGTGTCACTGTTGCTTCCCCATTTTTAATCACATCCATCCAAACCATTTCTCTTCGCTTTCTCTAAGCATCGTGCCATTGCCCAGACAGCAATGAGGTATCAGTGTCTGCTTCCAGACCACCTTTAGTGTCTGCTGGCCAAGTTATGAAAAACAACACTGCTGTTGTTTCTCTCTTGTTATCTTTAACACTGTGGAAGAATTCCCCAGAAAATTATTTTTTCTCCACTTTGAATTCTCCAGTGCTGCTTTACAAAAACTTGACAAGAGTTTAGCTGCTGGTTTTATCGAGACCACAGTCTATGGTACTGAAAAATACTGTCTTGTTTTTCTGTACTCTGCCCTCTGGGTGTGGCCAAATATTGTCTTCTGTTTATAAATTCTTAAAATTAAGGATCATCTTTCTGTTTGGTATTTGTGTAGTACATAGTCCATTGGTATTGTCAAAATAAACAATAATGAAAAGAGCTGTGCTGAATGCTGAGAAAGTAGGTTGGGTGTGCAGGGGTGACAGCTGGGCACAAATTGGTTTTATCTGATACTGAAATCCATGAAATACTGCCAAAACTGAACTCAACATATGTAGAAAGTAAACATGTGAAGTAGAGAGAAACTCTAATCTGGAGATCCTCTCATGGTTCACTTCCTTTTCCACCTTTCCAGATTATGCTTGGTTACGTGAAAAACGTTGGGAAGATATAAGGAGAAAAGAACAGCATAAGGTTCCATTATTATGATGGAAGCAACTGCTTAGTACTCTGTCTATTTTGTATCTCTTCTCTTTATTTATTCTTCATGGTAAGAGGCATGACATTTGTTTGTACCACACTTTCCATTATTGCTTACAATTCCATTGTTCTAATTGCCACAGAAAAATGCTTAGCTTCTGTTTCTTCTCTGTATTGTGCTTATAATATTAATACAGTATGACAGTTTAATTATAGCTAACCAAACCCACTTGAAATCTAAAGAAATTATACTTGTGAATGTAGGCAGAAACAGACTTAGAAAATTGTAATTTAGGTGGCCAAAAATTCAAAACACATGAATACTTTTAGATTAGAATACAAATAGTGGCTTTGTCACTGGAGAATCTGTACCATTTTGCAAAAATAACACTTTTGAGTATGGGGATATTTCTTGGCAACATCAATGACTTTAAGCCAGGAGTTTAGGATTCATTTACTTAGGATGTTGTTGTGCCTCTGTAAGGCTTGAAAATTAGCTGTCAGGATTACATCAGCAAATTAGGAGTGATTTGTTTTCTTGTTTGTCCTTTTGTTCAAACACATTTTCTTCTGGTGGACTTAGAATTTCAGTAATAACTTCTGTGCCTATCATAATTCATGTTTAGCCACTCTTAAAAGTGATTCTCATAAAATGAATTTTTGCAGTAGGCTCTATGCTCCCCCTGCTGAGCTTTATGAATAGACAAAAAGTAAGAATATTATCAGTTAGCTTTCTCTTCAGAATTATTTAAGTTAGGGAGCAACATACAAGCTTTCACTGTAGTGGTTCAGGTAAATGCTTTTGAATGCTTGTCAAAAGAACTGTTATGCAGGCTTTGATTATTGTGTTTTGTGCATGTAATAATGTTAACTTTGATTGCATTTTTAGTTGAGAGTCATATTTATCAATTTTTATGTTTTTAATAGTTTATGGTTATTGTACTGATGACTACATATATTAGTGAGCTCCAGTGTGTTTTATGTTAATTTTTGACTCTAACAAAGTATGGTTGACGGTACTGATATCTAATCTAAAACTGATGAAGTTTTTTGTCTGAGATGGGCAGCTTAATTAGCATTTAATTAGCATTGGCAGATGTTATTACTCAGATACTGTACATCATCTTTGAAAAGGCATGGAGAACAGGAGGGGGTGCCTGACGACTGGAGGAAAGCCACTGTCAGTCCAGTGTCTTGAGAAAGGGCCAGGAGGACAATACAGGAAACCACAGATATCACCTCAGTCCCTGGAAAGGTGATGGAACATCATCCTCCTGGATGTCATCTCTAAGCATGTGAAGGAAAATAAGGTTGTTAATAGTCAACATGGATTCACCAAGTGGAAATAGTGCTTGGCCAGTAAGAGAGCTTTCTGTGATGGCAGGACTAGCAGGGTAGATGAGGGAGGATCAGTGGGTGTTGTCTAACTTGACTTCAGCAAGGCTTGTGACACTGCTTCCCATGACATTGTCATAGGTGAGCTCAAGGAGGGTGGGTTCCCTGAGTGGGCAGCAGGTGGGTTGAGGACTGGCTGAATGTCAGAGCTCAGAGGGTTGTGATCAGTGGCACAGAGCCTGGTTACAGATCTGTATCTAGAAGTGTTTTCCAGAGGTCAGTAGTGGGCCCCTCTTTTTCCATTTATTTGTTAATAATCTGGATGAAGGGAAAGACTGTACCCTCAGCAGGTTTGCTGATGATAAAAAATTGGGAGGAGTGGCTGATACACCACCGTGGTGTGCTGCCAGTCAGTGGGACCTGGGTTGGGCAGAGAGTTGAGCAGAGAGGAGTCTCATCTAAGCTCAACGGGGGCAAATAGAGAGTCCTGCACAGGGGGAGAAACCACTCTGTGCACCAGTAGAAGGACCTGGGGCTCCTGAGGCACAACAGGCTGTCCATGAGGCAGCAGTGTGACCTGCAGGCCAAGAAGGCCATTGGTACCCTGGAGTGCATTAGGAAGAGCATTCCCAGCAGGTTGAGGAAGGTGATCTATCAACCTAGTGAGGATCAGCCTAGGGATCAACCCTAGTTAGGCAGCATTTGAAAATCTGTGTCCAGTTCTAGGCTCCCCAGTTCAAGAAAGGCCAGGAGTTAGTGAGGAGGATCCAGCTAAGTGCTATGAAGATGAGGAAGGGTCTGGAACATCTCTTTTATGAGGAAAGGCTGGGAGAGCTGGGACCAGTCAGCCTGGAGAAGACTGAGAGGGGATCTAATCAATGAGAAATACTTCAAGTGTGGATGTCAAGAGGATGGAGCCAGACACTTTTCAGTGGTGCTCAGCAACAGGATAAGGGGCAATGGGTACAAACTGAAACATGGAATTCCCATTTGGATATAAAGGAAGCATCTTTACTGAGATAAAAAGTGAGCATTGGAACAAGCTGCCTAGAGAGGTTGTGGAGTCTTCTTCTCAGGAGATATTTGAAACCCACCTGGACTCAATTCTGTGCAAACTGCTGTGGTTGAACCTGCTGTTGTAGGGGGTTGGATAGGATGATCTCCAGAGATCCTTTCCAACACCAGCCATTCTGTGATTTACATACAGTGTGCAAAGTATGTAGCTCCTTAGATCTAGAAAACTTACATTAACCAAATATTAGGAGGTTTAACTTGGCACCGTAAGAAAGCAAACAATAAGAAACAAAGAATCAGGGCATTGCAGAGTTGAAGTTACTACTGCTGTATTAACTTAGCCAGATTGCACTTAGAAAGTATAGTGAAACATGACTCTAAATGTTTGGAGGGTTTTGAGGGTTTATTTATCCATTACATAGAAAATATAGATTGTACAACTTTGGTCAATTAGTATTTGCATAGAAACCATAATTCTGGAATTTTCTTTCTTCTTCTTGATTTATTGTTCTCGGTGTTAGAAATTTGTTTTCTCTGTTATAGTTACTACACATCAAGTAATGCAAATGCAAGTGATTCTGCAGCCAATTTGTGTACCTAGTGGAGCCAAAAGAAAATATTGCAGTTAGTTTCATGAGAAAGGGGTCAGGAACTTGCTTTAACAGTTAACAAGCTGCACTTACCACAATTCCTTGCTCCTCTTTCATAAATGTATTGTGATATATAGTGTGACTCTATATTTTCAGGAGGATTGCTTTTCTCACTTATTATGAGTTAAAATCCCCTCTAGTGTTGGAAGTTAAAAATCTCAGGACTACATTCCCTTTTAGTTCTGCACAGATGTCCCATAACTTCACTGATTTGTTCTGAATTCTTGGAGATAGAAAAGCAGACTCACTCCCTCTGATTTACTTAAACTCTTGTTTTGACAATCTGCTTCTACTCTAGATGATAAGTGTCCAGCATCCTGGGTTTCTACTGTATCATTGTTTACCACTTTTTAGTAATACCTCTTTTTTTCAGAAAAGTGATGTTTAAAGTTTGTGTTTCATGGGCCTTTATGATATTTGCCATTTGAAGATCTCTCAGATGCTAAGATGATGTTCATTTGTATCTGTTCTGGTCTTCTGCCTGAAAAAGAGTCAGGAAGAGAAATCTGTATAGAAAAACATTTGAGCGAGGAAATTATCACAATACAAAACTATATAGCTACGGACCTTATGTGAAAGTAATTTAGCATATTTTTAAAGAAAAAGTGATGAAAAGTCAAGTTATATTTATTAATGCCTGTGTTACATGATCAAGTGGCTAATCATGAAACTTTAAAAGACTTTCTAAATTCAAAATTAAGTAGAAATAGATGCATTATTAGAAGTACTCTCTCACTTCTATCCTGTCAGCTGGATATGTCTACATATTTTCCTTTGAAAATACTTTAGGATATAAAACACTACAAGAATATTGTAGCAAAGCCATAAAATTAACTTGTGCAAAAAGGGAAGTGTTGTTGGAGAAAATCTGAAGATATATGTATATGTAATTTTCAACTTGTAAATCATGTAAGAATTTCTAGTTATTTTCATAAGAGCCAGAGTTAATCTTTTAAAGATCGGTTTAAGGAACCACATGCACAGCAGACTGGTAAAACTATGAGGTATGTACCAGAAATCTGGTCTTGTACAATAATTAAGTATAAAAAAGCATTCCATAAGAAATACTTGAAAGTAGCCTATACTGTAACAAAAGCATTTGGTTGTGGAGCTACATTCTGCTGGACAAGCACAGTGTATCTCTCTGAGAAAACACCTGTAAGGATTGTATAGGTTTTCTTTTCAATTTAAATATTCTTAAAATTTTTGTCGTTTCTTTTATTTTTAAAGGAAGCTGCACCTACAGAATCTCTGCTGAACTGGCAAGACTATGAAGGACGAACTCCTCTTCATTTTGCTGTTGCAGATGGGAATGTGGCAGTCGTGGATGTCCTGACCTCCTATGAAGGCTGCAATGTGACATCTTATGACAACTTGTTTCGAACTCCCCTCCACTGGGCAGCCTTACTTGGTAAACTGGACAGTGCTGAAGTCATTTAGTCATTAATTAACTGTACTGTTTAATCTTTGTCTCTGATTTTTATTTAATTCCAGCCTGGCAGTATGATAATTAATCTCTTAGAGCAATAAGAGTTTCTGCTCAACCAGGATTAGAAGTTTGTGTGTAGATTGCTTATTTTAGCTTCAGATTCTCCAAAGCATTGTACAATGCATCGCTTCAACAGGTTATATATGCTGATGATTTAAGAACAATTAGGGTATATTGAGATTGTTCTTGCATATTCAGCTTTGATCATAGGTTAAAAAAACCAGATGCTCTGGAGCAGTGGTGTCTGATGTGGGGTATGCACAACCCAGCGTGAAAGCAACACAATCTATGGGAGTGCATGAAGAAAATGCCAGAGTTCATTTTTTATCTGAAAAGATAACTTGACTAATATTTCACATAGAGATTTAAGCTAGTACCCTTGTTTGGTCCATATGTAAGATGGTCACATGGGGTTTGCAGGGTGCCTGGGGGAGCTGAGCTGCTCCACAATGCAGAGTGGTTGATGGTGGCATCATGAGTCACATGCTCACTTTCAGCCTACTGTGATGTTCTGCAGTTCGTGTCTGCCTGGTTAAGTGGATTTACGATTATTTTATCTAGTTTTTATTAAACTACCCTTCACAAACTAAATAAGGGGCTTAAGAAGATTCCCACAAAGAAAATGCAGATAGTCTGATAATGCCAGCACAAGTAAACAACAAAAAATGGCAGAGTTGACACTTCTAGTATAAGCTCCTCATCAGACACGCCATGATAATCTAATCAGATCTGACAAGGAGTTTTATTTATATCGAGTTCTTCTCTGTTTAGATTTTTACCCTGCAACTCAGACACTCTGTAAATTGTAACCTTGCATATGTAAATTTTGATTTGTATTTACAAAAACTAGATCCTTGCAAAACAAGTTAAAACGGGATTAAATGTAAATAGTCTAAATGCAAAGAAACACAACCGGTAAAATGATAGACACAAAAATAATATGATTTAGAAAATTTACCTCCTATTTCCATTCAGGAGGAAAAAATAACCACTGGATAAAAGAATCTTCCAACAGTCTCTCTCCCCTTTTAACTGGCTTCATCCCAATGATCCTTTGGGACACTGCAGACAAAGAATGCCAATATAAGAATCAGAATCAGATGTTCACTGGAGCGAGTTACTGCAACTCCAGTGGCAGTATACATGTAATTTGATTATGTTTATTAAAACAAAAAAGAGGGAAGGGTGTTCTCGAATTTGTATATATGTAGGGATATTGAATTTTAACAGAGAAATTGTGAAGCATTTTAAGTGTCATAGGATCCATAGGATCAGCTTTCCAAAGAAATAGTCATTATCACTTGGTTCTGTCCAAGAAGCAAAATTTATTGTATTTTGAAATTGATTGTATTTGAGAGAAGTTTTGTCTGCTGGAAAAATGGATTGTCTAATCAATGTAGAATAAAGGAGGAAGATGTGCCAAGACCTCCAGACTATTTTGTGAACCTGATGAGGTCTCTAGTTGGCATATGCTCTTTGGGAATTTCTGGTTAGTAAATCATTATTAATTTTCAGGGTTATAGTTTTAAGTTGAAGGTAATGTTCTCTGTAGGTCTTAAAGAGAGTGAGATGTTACTATATAGGTTAACAATAGGAGATTTAAAGCAGTGCCGGGATGCTGCCACAACTTTTCTTAGATGTGATGGATTGCATGTGACTACAACTTAAGGACATTGCTGCTCCTCTTACCTTTTCTTTTTGCATAGATGAAAGTCTTACCACTTACATCTCTGCTAAAAGAAAGTACAACAGTAATGACAGTTCTTAACCTCAAGAAATGAGTTTTAACCTTTACATTAATGGCCAAGTGAGATGCACCTTTGCACCTATTTCTTTACTGTTGCACCCAATACAATTTTTTTTAACTCCCTCAAGCCTTAGTCTCATAGATAATTTAGCTAGACCATGTCCTCATTATGGAGTTAGGTTCCCTTTTTCTGGTTGTCTGTCCTGAAAGTTCAGGAATCTTTTTTTTTCAGACTCGGTACTCCTAAGGTTTTTCTGCTAGGATTTCACTCCAAAGCAACTTCTTCCAGTGAACCTCAATTTACTTCTTAGACTCTTCAGATGGGACTAGCATGGCAACATTATATCTCTCTTTTTTGTTTTGTTTTTTTTGGTTGTTGTTGTTGGAAGGGACAGAATAATGTGATGTTCTCTATCCAGCATTCTCTCTTAATGGCTAACAAGAAAGAGGAACCTTCCTGTACACCCCAAGGCCCCTAGAAAGAAAAAAGGTTAAATAACTCTACATCCTTTTTGACCCAAGTTACCATTTTCTCCCATTTCTGATACTTCTGTACATATAAAGTCTCAAAGTGCCATTTCACAAAAGTGGGCTTGCCTAGTCCTCCATGTCTTAGGTTTTAAAGAGCTACAGAGCACAACTGTATCACAGCTTCATTCTGTAACTGTTGGTGTTTTCATTAAAAATAATCTACTGCTAGCAGGAAGGTTTAACTACCTTTTCATTTATTCTAAAGTCATTCATGACAACTGCGCAAAAGTAACAAGATGCAAAATTGATTGCTTTTCTGACATATGAGGTACTGGAGGTTTTCACCTGTAAAATCAGAGTGGTTTTATAGTATTGCTTGAAATACCAAATCATTAAGATACTCTGAGCTGCATATGCTGACAGGAACAAGTATATGAACGGACTGGTTCACTTTAGTGGCAATATACTGTATTTGTCTTCGTTTTCTTGTCTGTGAAGTGAATATAAAGTTTACTCATCCTCCAAAAGTGTTGTGATTTTAATCTCAAAATATTTTGATCTGTTTTTATGAAGGAGTTGTGTGTGAGCTTGTTTATAGCAGCTGGTAGTAGATTAGCCTCTGATTCTGCTATACATTCTCAGATGTAAGTTTTGGTTAAATAAAAACTAAGTGAAGAATTTACACTTGATTTCTGTAAAGCAATGTGATGTGTGATGAAATTGTCAACATTGATTTAGCTTGTCTTTTAATGCAGATGGACAAATGCTCATCATCATCAGCCTATGCTCACTTTACTGTTTCTGACTGACCTGTCACTCAAGTGCAGCATCTCAATTGAGTTATTATTATAGGTTTTTTCTGAAAATATTCAACCACTTCATTATGAAGTTAATATCTTAGCTATCAGACCAGTTACTGCTGGTTTCTTTATTTAGGGAAAAGCTCCAGTGATTTCTTTTAAAAGAAATTTTGTATTTGTAAGTCATTCTGATTTATAGATGCCCCCCAAAAATGACAATACAGGGTAGGGCACTGGACCACTATTGGGAATAAAGTACATGCCAGACTTAATAGTTCAAATATCAAGTCTTATGTTTCTCTCTTACATTTAAACTATAATGGCTACAACACAAATATGTGACTATTTGTGAAATAGTTTAGGTTTTTCATTTGTCAGTGATGGGGTTTTTTTACTTTTTTCTTAACTAAGCTTTTTAGTGACTTTAAGATTTGATACCAATTTGTTTTTATTACATTATTTTTCTCAGGTCATGCACAGATTGTCCATCTCTTACTAGAAAGAAATAAGTTTGGAACTATCCCATCTGATAGTCAAGGTGCAACACCCCTACATTATGCAGCGCAGAGCAACTTTGCTGTAAGTAGAACATACCCTAAATGTGAAGTAAAGATATTTTGCTGAAATCTTTATAGTTTAGCAGAGTGTTTGAGTTGTTTTTGAAATCATATAAACACAGTGTTGTTGGCATGAGTTAATTCAGAGTTCTCCTATGTAATCTGATACAAATGTGGTTAATTTCAAACTATTGGAAGATAGATGTACAAAAACTAACTTTCTGTACCAAAAAAAGGCCCTTTGAGCTGTATGTTTGCATCACAAAACACAATAGTCATTCAGTTACTTCAACAGAAAGCAGAATGGCACCTACTATTTCACAGTGCTTTCAGGTTTTAGGGCTCATTATAATGAAGTCTAAGCAGTTATGAGGTATCTAGAGTAAGATGACCTGTAGGAGTATTTGTACAGCTGCTGCAGGACCAGTCAAACCAGTCTTTGCATTCAAGAAGGTAATTAATTTATAAATATTTGGCATTATGAATGAACTGTTGTCTCGTGAAGCACAGCTAAAGAGTTGAGTGCCTTTTGTCATAATTCTTCAGGAACACTATATTTTTAAAATTTTTAGAAATATTTTTTAAACTCAGACAACAAAGAACATTGGTTTCTCAGACCGTTTAATTCTTATACTTTGGTATAATAGGTAATGTTTTTTTCCAGAGCAAGTTCAGATACAGTAGAGCCAAGTATAAAACTCAGCACTTCACTGATTGCCAGTCACAGATGTTGCAGAAGTAGTTCTCAAGCACTGGAAATTAAGAAAGCTTTTCTTAAGCTCCTTTATCTCTCATAGTTTTCATACCCTCCCTTTCTAGAAAGAGTTATTTAGTGTCTAATTAATGTAATAATTATGTAGTCCACATTGCAACATTTTCTTAGCAGGGATAATAATTTGGGTCTTTCTTGCATACCTACATGTTAACAAGGAAAAAAAGAAGGAGAATTTAAATGCCCCTGAGAACAATTCAAGTTAACAAATCTAGAAATAGTATTGAAAGAGGGAACAGACCAATCAATATTTTTGCTCCCAAGTGAGTTTTGGGATGTTGGTGGCATTTTCTGGAGATGGTCTTACTAAGACCATCCAGATGTCTTTTAAATTCAGACTTTTATTGAAACATATTTCTCTGTGCAATCTTCACTTTAGAGAATTTTTTGTTGATGCTGATTTTTGTCGATTTAGGGCTGTGTACAATTTGGGCTTAACACATTTAAAATATTTGTGTTGTAAAAGCCTTTCTTTCATGTTTGAGTTAAACTCATAGAAAAAAAATATTTACCATCTGGTGATTATCTCCACAATCTTTTATCTTGTTTTTTTTTTTTTTTTTTCTTTTCTAGATTGATGTATTGCTAAAAAGATTTTACATACTGGTTTTCTTTGCCTGGGCTTGATTCAGTTAAATGAAATATCTTCATTATGTTGCTGCCTTTTGATCCCATCAGCCAGCCAAACTGTGATATCATCTGTGTTTTAAGGGGAAGTGAAGTACATGGTGGAATCAGGCATTCTTTTGTAATCTTGTGTACTTATAATGAATGTACTGTTTCCCATTTTACATGAAAAATCACACAGGAGAGTTTCATTCAGATCTGCAGGCCTCTTATAGCTGGTGATGTACTCAACAGCCCCTTCCTAAATTATGTCTGGAGTCTGGTTTCACCAGTCCAGTTGTTTCTGAGCACCACTATTTGCCTTTTTGTCTCCTTTACATGCATATCATTGAGTAATTCTCACCACTGCACTCCATATACATGGTGAAACAACTGAGTGGAGATACATTCATGTTTGTTCTGGCAGTAGCATCTCTGTACTCATGGTTTGAGACCCACATTGTTGTTCTATTCAGTCTGCCCAATTTTGGTTAGGTTTTTCTCAGGTAAAATGTGATGTTTCTTAGTCCCTAACAAGAAGAAAGTTTGTTCTTTTGTGTTTACAGTAAATGTTTGCATGGCTTTTAGTTTTATTTGCTTTGATATTTTGTTCTTTGCTCTGTTTCTCTATGGGTTACTTACTGTAATATGACATTTTTAGGTTTTTTTAAAGACTGAAAAGGATTAGCCAGCACTTGATTTATGTGAAGCATTTGTTCCCTAAGACTAACTTATCCCTACTTACTATAGACAGGAAAAGTTCTGAAAGAAAAGACATTACCCAGTATAACCACCCAAATTTAGATGTCTTGGGTATCCCAAGGAGGCCCCAAGAAACACTGCTATTTAAAATTTTGAACTTCATGTGTGAAGGAAGATCAGAAAATCTTTATTTCCCCATCACAGAATATTCTGAGCGGGAAGGGACCCAAAAGGATCATCAAGTCCAGCCCTTAAGTGAATGGCCCAGGTGTTATTAAGACCATGCTCTAACCACCTGAGCTAAGATGCTCCCTTCATATGGATTTTAGTGTGCAGGACTAAATTTTTTTTCCTGAATTTTCCCAGAGGTGTTCAAAACAATGTACTTTCCTTTCATGTATTTATATAGATTAACCTAGTAAATGAAATGTGGATACCCCGTCTTATTTTTAAATATTCAAAAATAATATGTAGTATTTTTCAGTTTCCTGATAGCACAGCATTAAATGTTTCATGTTTAGCTCTCTCCTTTACTGTTATTTTTCAGATTTATTGTTTTTTATGTTGTTTCCTCCACTTTTTTTAGTAATGTTAAAATACCTGTGATCTTTCATAACAAAATACATGTAGAATTAAATTGATTGATACTTCTATTTCCTGATTTGTTAGTTATCCTGGTGTAATTAAATTTTGTTTTGTTTTCAAGTTGTGGTAACTTCATTTTGGAAAATAATGCTTATAGTACTGTGGGATTTTCTTCTACTTTTTCCAATTAAAAAGCTAGAGGAAAGAAAGAGTCATTGAAAGAAGCGTTGCTTTGCCAAAACATAGCAGAAAAATAAAATAGTTGTATTTTTTAGAATGTTTGCCTCAGTACTGAAGAAGCGCAGCCTTTGCAGTGCTTTTCACTCAGCAGGATTTCCAGCAGGGCAGAGCCCTGGGAGGGTGCTGAGTTTCTGGCCTAATGAGAGGCTGTTTGTGTCTGAGGTGTGCTGGTGGTCAGTGTGAGAACACAGACATAGAAACTCATGCTGGGTTTGTGTGGAAAGCTTTGTGCTTCCATCTCTCCTTGCTTCTGGCTGGACCTTTTCACAATAAACTGGTAGTTCAGACCTAAATTCACAAAGCTGTGAGGATCCTCGATCAGTAGCATAAGATAAATGAGACATTTCCTATTTCTTTAGAGGGATGAAATAGTAAGTAGTAGTGAAGAAACAAATCCAAATTGATCAATGGTACTTAAGCATTCAAACACCTTCATGATTAAGATAATTTAGTTCATTCTAGCCAGGAAATTCTTGTCATGCCAAGAGTAGGGGGGTAGCTATTGTGAGATAGTATTGATAATAGAATATAAATATAAAGTAAAATAATGAAACCTGGGTTTTTTCAGGTTTTTATTGGCTAGCCTACCAGTGACTCATATCAGACGTTTCCCAGCTGTTACATACATGGCCTTTTAAGGCATTAGATAGAAAAGGGAAAATCTTCCTTTTTAGTTGTTTTCTAATAGTTGTGATTTTCTCTCCCTTCCTTTCCTGGGTGACTCATTAAGAATCTAGCAGCAGGTTAAACAGTGCACTTGTTTGCTGACAGCTTAACACAAACACAGCATTTAAAGAAATAATTATTTTTTTTCCTTGATTTGAAATTTTAGTTTAACAGTTACAGTGGAAAGACTGGACTCAGGTGTAAAGATTTCCTTAATATTTTCTGAAATATAGTATTTCAGTAATTAGTAACCTGATGATGTTATTAAACATGAGGAAATATGTCTATGTTGACCCCTCCTTTTTTTTTAACAGTCAAAATATTAGAGAAAGGCAAAGTAAAATATTTGCATGTGCAATTGTATTTATAATTGGAGAGAAAAAAATATATTGGGAAAATATTTTGAAAGAACATTATTGTCAGGTTTAGGTTGGACATCAGGAGTCCCATCACAGACAGGCTGATGGAATGTTGGAATGGGCTGCCCAGGGAGATGGTGGAGTCACTGTCCCTGTAGGTATTTAAGGAAAGATTGGATGTGGCACTCAGTGCCATGGTCTAGTTGACACGGTGGTGTTGGGTCCCTTGGTGATCTCAGAGGTCTTTTCCAGCTTAAAGGATTCTGTAATTTTTTCATCACAGTATTACAGTCATGTTTGGATAAACCCATGGTACTTTTTCCCATCGCTTTCTTCACAGAGACTGCAGTGTCTTCTGCTTCCTTGTGATGAACTCGTTGTATTTGACGCTGAAAAGAAAAAAGTGTTAAATGACAGTGTTAAATTCATAGTTAAGGATGCACTATGATCATTGGTGAGGGAAAAGGCATAGCAGAAGATGCAGTGTTCCTGTTAAGCAGTTACTCTTTATAAACATAAAAGGAAAAATGAATTTATTTGCTTCATAAACAGCTACATGAGACAATGGTTGTTGCAGATTCCTTTTAATGTTAATTTCAACAATATATCTTTTCAGGAAACAGTTGAAGTATTTTTGAAACATCCTTCTGTAAAAGATGACTCAGATCTTGAGGGAAGAACATCCTTCATGTGGGCAGCTGGCAAAGGCAGTGATGATGTCATTAGGACTATGCTGACCTTAAAATTGGATATTGATATCAATATGACAGACAAATACGCCGGCACAGGTAAGATGCTTTACAGTAAAGAGCCACTGCATGTTTCCAATCTGTGTGATTTCCACCAAGTGGAAATATTGATAGAATCTGTATTAATGTTTTTCTGAATGTGTACTTCAATCCTGAAAACATTTCTGCATTTTTGTAATTATATGTGTCAGTCAAGTCTTTGCCTTATTGTGGGAAAGAAACAAATCTTTTCTGCACAGATTGGAACAGTTCATTTGAAATGTAGAAAGAAGAAATGTACTGCAATGCTATTTAGTTAGCTCTGTAATCCTGTGAAAGGAAGAGCTGTTCTGTAATTTGAAGAATAACATGAAACATAGTTGCATAAAAAGCTCTTCCTGAAAATGCCTGTTCAAAAATGTGTTTGACAGTACATAAATACTTTGAAACAATATGGACCAAACTAACCACTGAAGTAGCTAAATTATCATGAAAATCATTCCATAGTTATTTTTAAAGATAGTGAAATAAAGATTAGATCTATTGCACTTCTGTTGTCCCAACAAGAGATCAAACTTGATACCCCCCAAATGTATCATCTTGTTATCTGCCTGAAACAAAAGTAGGCAACACAGTGCTTCAGAATTCAAGTGTGCAAGTAATGAAATACAGAATTTCCTGTAGTAACTATGAATTTATCTCCTTTAAGGAAAAAAAAAATTTTGGTGGAAATATTGTACCTATGCAGTGCTTTCAACAAAAACAGAGTAACAGTTTTGACAGGTGAGAGAGACAGGTGTTGAAGTGTTTATGTATTCAGCAGCGTTGGAAATTTAGGTAGAGTTGTATAGTATGCTGATGGCATCTGAATGAAAAATCAGGAGAATGTGGGTATATTTGGTATAAATTTTGGGGGGTTGATAGCAGGGCTTCAGGGTAAACTGTGTGTAGAGAGACTGGGAACTACGCAATGCCAGATACAGTCACAGAGGTAGAAGTGCAAAATATAAATGTCAGGGTTGTGTGGTTCAGGATTTGAAACTTAGTATGCATCAATCTTAACAAAAAGCAATTTGCAGGTAACATAAAATTCTGTTTAAACATCTAAATTCTTGTTTTTCTTACAATGTAACACACACTAAATACATCAGTCTTTCCAAGTTGTGATGGTTTGAAATTTTTGAGTATAGGAAATAGTGCAACAAATAAAATTGCAGTCTTCATGTTTGATGACAGTACAAACTAAATATTCTACAATTTTGGTCTTATTTCATCTTTTATCAGTCTCAACTATGCTTGCTACTTCATGACAGTTCCCTTTCAAATAACTCTCAGTATTTTTTTCAGACCTTAAGGTGCAGCAGTGTTGTTGTTACTGTGCAAACCTCCTTACAAAGGGCTTTTTTCTTTGCAGGCAGTAATCAGTAATCACATACTGTGTTTCTGAAATTACTCAGGTGTGGATTTCATGCTTGAATAATTCAGGTGGTTGGGTTTATTATCTTCCAGTCTTAAACCTTTCCTAGCGGTGATATGTAATCACCTTTTAATCTCGGTTTCCTTGTAGGGCTTTTAATCCAAGGAAATGAATGGATTTTCCATTTGCTTGGGAGTGCCACTGTGTAGAGCACAGGAACAGCCTGGAAGTGGGGAGCTGTGCTGCCGAGCAGCCCGAGCTGCTCCATTGTGCCAGCGAGCGCATAGCATGGGCTTTATTGGAGCCAGCTCTAAACATAAAAGGAAGCCCACCACTAAATCACTCTCTGATTTTTTTTTTTTTTTTTCTTCCCAAAGGGCTTTAATCATTCCCAAGTATTCGTGAGGGAGAAGCAGTGTTGCGTTAGGACAGGAAACTATGCACTGATAGAAAATAGCGCACATGCCTCCGTGCCTGGGATACAGTTGCTGAGCAGAGTTCAAGGCTGTGTTTTTCTTGACTTTTGTGTGCAGACTCGGTTCAGCTCGGTTGTAATGTTGCGTTAACGCAGCCTTTTGCATTTACTCAAAAAGAGCAAGCTCTCCATTGAGCTCTGCTAGAACATCCAGACTCTGGGCATTGTGTAGGAGAATGACACCAAGGGAAAGGAATTTCCCTCCTCTCAGAGATCAGCGCTGCAGGAGCATTACAGGGGCAGCTTTATAGCTCTGCCGTCACTGCGCACAATGGAGAGGGCTCTGTCTGTCGGCTGAACAAAGGGCCCATTGTCACCAGCTGGCTGAAGAATCTCTTCAGTCACCGTGACTCCATCACAGAAAATTTGGCTTACAAGAAAATATTGAGCACAAAGTGCGAAACAAGATGCCTGCGTCAGAATGAGTGATAGGGGGGAAGAACTGGCCAAGCTGACACAGCAGCTCTTTTTCTATTGTATTGTTACACACACCCCATGTGTCATCTGATGGAGTGGTTTACTGCCTTTGGTTTCATAAGGGATTCAGGACAAAAACCAGAGCCTAGAGTTTATTGTGAGGTCAGACCACGAAAAGCAGGCCCATCCAAATGTAGGACGCGGCAGGGATCTCATTCCTGTCCAATTCCTACTGATAGCCACCCACTCGCAGTGGCTGCTGCACAGGCACTCCCTGCTCACCAGCGCAAGGAGCTCTGCTGAGCTTTCAGGCTGCTGCACTCAAACTTAAATCAGCGTCCTCTCAAAGGCATGATTTCAATTTTCACTCCTCACAGTGTCTCAGGCTCTGACCCAGAGTGCTTAGTCCGTGTCACAATGTTGCTGTCACTTATTTTGTGACTCTGTTTTAAGGCAGTGCACACCAGGTGGATTCGGGTCAATGACAGCACGAACAACCTGAGCATTTCAGTAGGGCCTGTGTAACAGGTTGTGCTGGGTTACTGTCTCATAAGCTGGTACTGGTTGTAATCAGTAGCTGGCAAATACAAAAATGCTGGTTTTATATTCTGCCTATGGCTCAAGAAGCTGCTTCTTCTAATGCTGGTCTTTGTGGTGTGCATTTCTGTATAATGCCTCTGCTGGATCCTGACCCTGTCTTAACATTGAACAAATGTGGACATGTAGGTAGTGTTTACAGCCCCACATTTTGCTTGCATGAGCAGATTCAGTTCTCACTAAGCATGACTATTTCTGAAATTTCATGGGGAAATATGAATTCACTTTATTAGATGCACACTTATAAACCACACTGTTTTGTGGTTTTATTCCACATTATTTTGATTTAATTGTCTGTAATATATTCTACATTTAAGGCAACGTCAGAATGTAGATTGTCTGATTTGACTGCTAACTGTTGGAGATAACTCAAAGCATTTTGAAGTCAAGCTGTAAGTGAAGCCACCAATACATGTGCTCTCCATTGGTTTGAAATCTCATTGGTGTGCAGTTCTTTGCTTCAAAAAGAGCCTTGAAGTGGGCATCCACAGCTCTGGCTGACAGTGCCTGCAGGATGCTGTGTTAGGCAATAGCAAGTTAGGACAGTTACAGGACACCACGTCTTTACCTGAGTTCTGAAGTAGCAGCGTCTGGATTTTCTGTAATCTTTTTCTTTTTCTTGAAGAAAACAAGGAGACAGATACTGTGCAAGATATGATGGTCTTGCCACATAATTTAGTATACAATTTTCTCCAAGTAATTCTGAAACAAAAGAGGGGGGCAAGGAGGAGTAGGAACAGCTGGGTGGTTTTCTGAAGTTAGTTTTAATTGAGACAACTTTGCTTACTTGAAAGAAAAAAGTCATTTCCAGGAAAGCGTTGAAGAAATAATGAAAGCTTTCTTTCACTGATGATGAGCAATCTCAGAAATGCCACAAAGCAGAGGCAGAAGTAAATCATGTTATGTTCTCTTAATCAGAAGCTGCTATTCTTCCACAAATCCTCACTATAAGCCAATCTTGGTGGTGTTAAATGTAAAATTTCTATTTGTGCAAGTTAGAAACATGTTTCAGGGCTAATAGTTTTTCTGTTTTTTCTTGAGGCTGAAAAGTACTTTTTCCACCAAAATTGTTGTAATTAATTTTATTTTGACTGTTCTTATTGTGGACCTCTAAAGCTCGTGGTATTGTGGTTTCTTTTTCCCTACTCCTTTATTCCTCCAGCATTACACGCTGCTGCCCTTTCTGGCCACGTCAGCACAGTGAAGCTGCTGCTGGAGCACAAAGCACAGGTAGATGCCCTGGATGTGATGAAACACACCCCACTCTTCAGAGCCTGTGAGATGGGTCACAAGGAAGTGATTCAAACACTCATCAAAGGTCAGCTCTCAGGGCTTTCCAAACCTGTTCAGGAGTTCTGCTGCTGCTTCCTGTGGGGATGGGAAATAAACAGCTGAGCAAGAGGTGGGGTAGGAAATTGCTTCTCTAAAGCAGGTTTTGTTTGTAAGTTCCCCTTGTGAATCTGAAAGATTATGAGTGTTGTGCAAAATGGCTAAAGTGTTAAATACAAAACTTTCAGAATTGGGATTGTTCTTTTCAAAGCTCATTTCTGCTTAAGCCTTTGCAAGTACATTCTAGTCTCTCAAACTAACTCTTCCCCCAGGAAGTTCTTTCTTTCTTTTGGTCTTTTTCGTTTGGTTTTTTCCCCAGTAAACAAGACCAAATTAAGTTTTCTTCACTTTTGTGAAAAACTGGTTTTGAAGACTTTTTTACCGAGTCTTTATTTTTTTAATGTAGATAGATATCAAAAGTCCTACATTATTAATATTTTCATATGGTTGGTTTTTAAAAGCAGTATTTTTTTTTTTTTGTATACATAAATAGGATTTAATGTAGTACACAGTTTTAGATAACTAAAATAAAATAAATATCTCCTGAAGGGTAAGAAATACAGTGAAAGAACAGCGGCATCTTAGATGCAAAATTCTGTCATTTTGGCTTCCTGGAAACATCTTCTTCCTGCTTCATTGGATAGATGAAGTATCCAGGCTAAAGTTTGCAAGTTTTCTATCAACCAGCCTTTCTTACTGAAAAGTGTTCTTCCTTCCTTGATAGGCTGGACATGTTTTAACCTCCTGTTAAGCTCTTCCCCCCACTCCCTATGCCATTTAGCTTTTGTAGATGCAAGAGGTTTGTCTATCAGAATCTCAATTGTATTTAATTAAATATTTTATGATATAGAGAGTCATTGTTTTTGGTTGGTTCAAGTTCTTGTATTTGTGGAGTTTTACTTTTGTACAGAATTTTTACATCTTTCAAGAACATATAGAGATATTGATTATCTGCATAAAAGAGTCTTAGTGTGCTTGATTTTAAAAAATAAGCTTATTTTAAAAATTACTATTACATTGTGAATATTTTATCTTGTCTGCTTTAGAGATTTAAAAAGGCATTTAATCTGAAATCTAATTTTTAGAAGTTATTTTGTTGTTAAGAAAGAAAGGTTCTACTGAAAATTCATAGACCTGAAGCAAATAAAATAGGTTTTCCATAGGCAATTGGTAAGTCTGGATATTCTAAAGCATATTAGAGGATAGTCAGAAGATTTTTAAAAAGTTAGATGCCTGACCTTCTATGAAACTATTTCGTTCCCAATTAATTTTGATTTAAGTTTTAGGATTTGAGTAACAAAATCGAAGTTGCTTTCTGAAATACTTCTCTCAACTGTCAGTTTATGAAAGATGTTCTAGTTGAACACAAACTCGCTCTTTTCTTAGCATTCAACAGTATTTTCTTTTTGTGCTCAAAAATGTATGTTTTTACAGGAGGAGCAAGAGTAGATTTGGTTGACCAGGATGGGCACTCACCCCTTCATTGGGCAGCCCTGGGAGGAAATGCTGACGTGTGCCAAATCCTGATAGAAAATAAAATCAACCCTAATGTGCAGGATTATGCAGGTAGAACACCTCTGCAGTGTGCTGCTTATGGAGGTTACATTAACTGCATGGTAGTGTTGCTGGAAAACAATGCAGATCCAAATATTCAGGATAAAGAGGTATGTTGTTCTTCTTCACTGAGGTATACCATTAACTTTAGAATAACCACAAATCAAAACATTTTCCTTTTCTTCAAAGTCATTCTCTTTTCCA
Organism: Molothrus ater; assembly: GCF_012460135.2. Taxonomy (NCBI): domain Eukaryota; kingdom Metazoa; phylum Chordata; class Aves; order Passeriformes; family Icteridae; genus Molothrus; species Molothrus ater. The sequence goes on along the minus strand of NC_050478.2, from coordinate 92,359,934 downwards.
GGACATAGAAATGTCTGTGCTGCTGTTTGTCACAGAAGGAAATGCATCCTGATGTCATTTTCCCTAAGCCTTCACTTCTAAAATTTCGAAAGAAAAGTAGTATTTGAATTTTGGTTTTTCCTCATTGAAGTGTGATCATATGAGGAGTCATATTAATGATCTGATTTCTTCTAAAATTCCTTATTAACAGCTGATATGGGAATGTGATTTTAGTCTGTTCTCCAGAATAGAGAGAGTGAGCAAGTAGAAAGTAAGGTACTGCAAGTGAGATTGCACAATAACTGCTTCAATTGCTTGTCCACATTAAGTACCCACATATGTATCACTCTTCCAGGTGAAAAAAAAAAGAACCTGATTGGTTTGTTTGTTCTTTTGTGCCATTGTTCAGGCAGTAATTGAAATTAGGAGCCAGAATAATTGTGCTACCTATAACAGATTTCTTTGTTATATGACATAATTTCTCAGAAGTCAGTAGAACCTCGTCAGTCAAAAGAGCTTCACCCAATTTATTGAAATTTTCTGTAGCTATTTGTTGTAGGGCATAGATAATTCCAGGTAATGGAAATGTGCTTTTCATTATGAGTTCTACAGAGCATGCTGTACATCTTTTGCAAAGAAAGCAACTATAAGGCTTTCAGCTGCTTTTCAGCTGTTTTAGGTGAAAAAGCACTGGTGTTGAAATCTTGTTTAAAAAAAAAATCCATTTTTTAAGTGTTGTGTTCTTTTTATTTTAACAAGGAAGTTATTTAGAAGAACTGTTTGTTCTTCATGTCCAGAAAAGCATTGAATTACACTATGATTTATGACTTTAATTGTGGCATGGCAGAGTTTGGGGGTAATATTTATTTTTGTTCTGTTCTATTGTTTTACAGGGCAGAACTGCCCTGCACTGGCTCTGTAACAACGGCTACCTTGATGCTATAAAGTTGCTGCTGGGCTTTGATGCTTTCCCCAATCACATGGAGAACAGTGAGGAGAGGTACTGCTTATCTCAAGGTGTTATTTTGTAATTGTGTCAAAGCGCTGCCTTCCCTTTAAATGTTAAATGTTCTGATCCTGCAAGAGAATCCTCATCTTGTATTTCACAGGAGTGCTGTAACCCAGGGCTTCAGTGTAAGCAGCTTTTCTGATGTGAAAGTTCCCTTCTTTAACTAAGACATTGCAACTTTTATACTTCTGAACCATCTTCTGGAAGTATTTATTCATTGTAGTCTTGTTGGAAATATTAAATATCTTTCCTATTGGCAGATACATATGGCCAAAGGATGAAAAGGCAGTTCTGCTGCTGTTGGAATAGACTGGAATTTTATATTTGATACAAATACAGCAAGAAGAAAGAAAATGGGAGAAATTAAATATGTTGTAAAATGGTGATTACAAAATACCTGGTGGTTACCTGTATTCTAAAGGCCTGGTTTAAAAAAAAAAAAGTCTCCTATAATCATGAAGAGACAGCACATTTGCATCTCTTTTCTTTGTCTTTCATTGACATATAAATAATAGATTTTTAAAAGTGATTTGAGTTGTGGAGTTTGAATTAGTCACCTGCCCATGAAGATAATTACTATTAGCAGAAATTTCTAATGCCTTTTTTTAGAGTAGATGACCTCCTCATAATTATGAGATTATGAACAGCATGCTATATAAATTTGAATATTTCAGCATTTTAAATAACTTAAGGCTTTTGCAACCTCCTATTTCAATTTGAGACTTCTGTACTTAACCCCACGTTTTAATTGCTTTCTTCCCCTATCATTTTTCTTTCATTCTCCACTCTAAAGCATTTAGATCTATCTTCCTTTTCTGTTCTTATTTTTTCTTGAGAAACACAAATGAAAGTATAACTAGCTTCTAATTAAGTAGTGTCAAGGCTCTCTTTAGTAATTTTTGATAGAAAATTGAATAAACAGTTTTAATTAAATTACCTTTAATAAGTAAGATTAAAAGCCACAATTTTGCCAGATTGGAGACTGCTGTTATCCTTACTTTGTAGAAATGTACTCATGATGTTCAAATGTCAAGAAAATACCTTAGCGGTGGTTTATCACAGTCATTCAGATGGTATATATTTTTGTTTCCTTTCTGGAATTAATATGTATTTAATGTGTAAATCTAGATTACTCAAAATACAACTAGCAGTATTCCAAATGTCTGCTGATAAGCACTAGTGCATTTGTAGAACAAAAGACATCCCCAATATTTTTAGATGGATTAATCTTTAAATATTATTCTCCTAAAATACATATAAAAATTGCATACTTGCATCTTAATAAATATCTACAAACTTTGTGTTATCGTTAAGAGAGTGGAAGTTTGGAAGTGGAAAATTAATTTGAATGTTGTAAGAGAGAGGAAAAATAACTTCATGGATATGGTTCACCTGTAATTGGATGAAATTTGTTTTTAACCAGTAACAATTTCACTACATAGTGGCTTTTTTTCCCCCAAATATTCCTATATGGAAAAAAGCTTCCCTTCTTTACTTTCTTAGAGTGTAGTATGAGATACCAGTTAAAATTCAAACAAAGTGTTTATAACTAAAAGATTAGAGAAGACATAGAGCTGAGATTGCATCGAGAATTTTAAAGTCTCTGCTTGCTTGCCAGATATGTGATCAAGTGCTAATCTGCAGGGTATTGGGTTTGTTGTTCTTTGCAAATTTATTTTGTAATCCAGTTTAATGTCCTGGGTGCATCAAGCTGCTGCTTGACCACCTTCATGTTAAATTGCCTATAACAGCTGATGGCTGATGTCTTCATGTGCTTCCTTGTGAAGCCAGCCTGATTTAAAAGCTATCTGCTTTAGAGAGAACCAAAGGAAAAGGAAATTCACATCAGGCTTTGAACTGACACAGGAGATGTCAGTATGTGCAGACACAACAGTGTGTTGTGTACAAACACAACAGTATGTAAGTGCCCAGTCATAAAAACCCCTCTTCAGATTTGATTAAAGTGATTTTTTTACTTTCAAAGGTAGCTCAGATGGAGTTAGAGAATCCACATTTAAAAATATGAATCTTCATGACTGCTAAAGTAAACTTCATAAAGTTTACTTTAGTATCTTTTGTGTCTTTAAAGTATTCAAAATTAGGAATACTTTAGAAATGTGGTTTTCTGAAATAACGTTCCTTCTGAGGTTCCTGTTTCTGGGTTATCAAAAATCTGTATCTCTTTAAATGCTATCAGCAGCACACCTTGACATCCAAATTTTCATGTTATGTCACTGTCTTTATTCCTGCAGACACTTCAGTTCAGATGTTGTTTATCCTTCCATCAAGCCATTGCTGGGTGGCAGGTCCAATTGTGCTTTCTGTCTGTTTTTCTTTGCTTACCAGCACTGTGTCCCAGCAAGTTATCATCAGCAAGAGCCCTAATTTTCACAATCACATGCATTGACACTTGCTATTGGCTAGTCTTATGTTACATGGTATTGATTATGGTTTGTGACTGATAATTTTCAGTTGCTAAATGTCTTTCCCTGAAGTTTCAGTGTTGGTGAGGGAGATAGATTTTGCTCCCATGTAGACAGTGGGAAATTTGGGAATTATTTTGAAAAAGGCTTAGGCGTCTTTGCTACCATTAAAACCCAAAGCAATTTAATATTTTGCACACCTGTTTCCATTTGAAAACAGACTTAAGTTTTCCTAGTGCCTTAATAAAGATATTGTCCTTTGACATGAATCTAATCCTGCTGCTGTGTCAGTCATAGTGTCTTCAGTCAATGTTACAGAAACTAAGCCAGATTTGACAGTAGATTTCTAGAACTTAAATGCACATGGAAATAATACAAACATATTTTAACTTACTTTTTCTTTATATTTCTATATGAAAACTTCAATAACACATTTTAAAGACTGCTTTCCTAAAGCAGTTAATGCTGTGGATGGGGCTTTGGGAGTTTTAGTCCAAACACTTCAGGTTCCTCTCTCCTCCTTTCCATGTTAGAAGACCAAAATAATCTTTAAACATAACCACAGTCTGTAGAATGAATAAGGTAGCAAAATAATGCCTAAAAAGATGAGAAAAACAGCCTACTGAAAGAGTGCTTAATCTGTCTTCATGCTAGAAGTTGCTTTTTATGAAATGAGGGTGAAGAAACATTATAGCTAGAATTCTTGATCAATAGTAACTGTTGTGGTTTTATTTTTTTAGATATACTCCACTTGATTATGCCTTGCTTGGTGAACACCACGAAGTGATTCAGTTCATGTTAGAACACGGGGCTCTGTCCATAGCTGCCATTCAGGATATTGCTGCTTTCAAAATTCAGGCTGTCTACAAAGGATACAAAGTTAGAAAGGCTTTTCAAGAGAGGAAGAATCTTTTAATGAAACATGAACAGCTGAGAAAAGATGCTGCTGCCAAGTAAGTCTGAGACTTGAAACCTACTACAGCACATAGACATTTGTTGTAAGTTTGTATTTTTCTGTTGCTCATCAGTTCTTGTTCCTCTTGGTAAAATTAATGAAACTAAAGGAAGCATATAACTTCCATATAACCATAGACAGATGGAAGTTATTTTCCATATAATCCCAGTTTAAATAACAAACTTTGTACAATATACCATAGCAAGGCAAAGTACCAAGGCTGAGGAAATAGCATGTTACTGTCCATGAATCTTTGCCTGATATTCTGTATGATAAAATGGCTTAGAAAACATTTATGACTTTAAGGTAGTGAAAATCATTATTTGCTTATCAAGTCTTGATATCAATTTTGAACAGACGTTAATCAGTAGCTGAGGAAAAAAACCCAAAAACAAACCAGGGAAAGCCTGGTTTAGTAAGGCTTAACTTAATGTTTCTCTAGCAACTTGAATTCCTGGTTTCTATTTGGAGCTTCATTTTGGGCCTTATTATTCTCTGCACTTACATTTTCTGGTCTTGAATTAGAGAGATCCTATGAATTGGTTATATTGGATTACAGCTAACTAACATATGCAATTCAAATTGTTGTCAGCAAGATGTGTATGTTCTGGCTGAGTTTCAGCCCAATTTAAATGTGGTGATGGTAGCACGGTGGTGAAATTCTAAAATCAGAAGGTACATAAATGATTATCACAATACATTGCTTCCTTGGAGTTTATCCTTAAGATTCTTAGTATGAAGTTGGCACCTGGTTTCTCTTGAAGAAATCTGATTCTGAAATGAAAAAATGTAACAGTCTGAAAAGATTTCTGCATGATTTGGGAGTATTATTTTGATAAAAAGAGATCATATAAAAAAACCCCACGATAGAATTATTGTACCTGGAGGTATTTTTGCTGCATCTGTGTATCACAGACAAATTCAGCTGCACTCCACTCTGTATCAAATTTGGAAGTTTGATGTTCTGCACAATTGGCCAGTCAGACCTTCATTGGATTTGATTACTGCTACTATAAAACAATTATTATTCCCCAGGAAGAACCAAAGCTAAAGAAACACCAGATAACTCATCTCTAGTCACATCTCTACATTCTGAAGTTGTAACCTGTAGCTCTCCTACTGTTTGCCTTTTCTGCTGAAATCAGTACAAGTCAAAACTATGCATGGAGAAGCTGCCTTGAAAAATATTTCTTTTTAATGCGGAGAGCTCTGCTTATTGCTGTGTGGTCACAACTGACTTTACCAAATGAGGTAGTTTTATCCTTTTTGATGACAGTCATTTTTAGAAGAATCTCTGATCCACCATGTAGAAGAGTAAATGGAAAAGAATTGCCTTATGGAAATTTGGGGGTATTTTTATAATAGTTTTCCTTTGTGAGTTTTTGATGTAGTCTCTGAAACTTACTTAGCTGTTGCTGATTTGTTTGAAAACAATAGAAACATAGTCTGTGTACCAAATACCATAAAAAGAGAATTACAGTACAATTGGAGTGTACAAGCAAATCAGGTTGTCACATAACAAATTTTATTTAATTGCAGTTTTATGGTCTGTAATAAACTGAAGGGGACATTATGTTGTCATCATTCTGCATCCCCATCTGGGCATTGCACAGCTGAAATTGGCCAGGGTGTTCCTGCATGCAGAAAACTATTATCCCTACTGGTGTTTAAAAATCTGCTCTCCAGATAAAAGGAGACATTATGAATGATGGTGAACTCCTAGATTGAAGACACATCCCCTCTCCCCAACTATGTCAGTGTAGATATTTAAACTTGCTTTGTAATATGTTACTTTAGAGAGTCTCTCTAAGATAAATCACTCCTAAATCTACTTGGGTTTAGATAGTCTGTTCTGGTTTTCTTTTTTTCCTTTTTACAGTAACAAAAAAGTCACCCAGCATCTCATACCTGTATTATTTTCTAGTAAAATTATATTCACTGTAGTTAAAGCCTATGAAATATTTCTATACAAACATCATCTCCCATGTTTTCTCCTATCTCAAAGAAATTGTATTTTATAAAATGCAGTTTGATGAAGGCCAAAACAACATGCACACTGTTATGTCACTGAGCAAAAAGACACAACAGGGGACCAATGGGGATAAGCCGGGAATCCTTGACAGAGCTCAGATGTAAAAATGCAGTTCACAGAAGGCAGAGGCTGGGACAGACTGCAAAAACAGAGTGTAGATGAATTGCTTGGGCATGTAGATGGTGTCAGAAACACCAAAACTCAAATGGAGTTGAGACTTTAATGACATGTTACAGGTTACAAAGTGAGTTTGTGCATCTACATTAATAAAAGTAGTAATACATCAGTAAAAGGCTGAGCAAGGAATGTGTGGGCCTGTTGCTGAATGGTGCATTTAGTGACAGCAGACTCAGGTGTGGCAGCAGCACTCGATGCCTTCTGCTCCTCAGGCTGCCAGAAGATCTCCCAGGCCTCTGTGCTGAGAGAATTGGTTCTAGGAGGAGCAGAACTGCCAGCTGTGAATAAAGATTAAGTCAGACTTGAGAGAACCCAGCCCAGACAAGTCCATGGGACCAGGCTGGCAGCATCCAAGGGTACGGAAGGAACTAACTGATGCTCTTAAAAGGTCACTTTCCAATGTCCTTGAAGGATCACAGAGATCAGGGAGAGTCCCCATGATGGGAGGAAAGAAAATGTTGCACCCAGCTCCAAAAAGGGCCAAAAAAAAATCTGGGGAACTGTAGTCTGGTCATGTTTCTGGTCTCTGGGAAACTTTTAACAGGAAAAAGCTGGGACAAGAGATTTTGTCTGGAAATAAAGAGTAATTCTTTCACCCTTGGGACAGTCAACCAGTAGAACAACCCAAAGAGGTTGTATGGTCTCTGTCCATAAAGGATTTCAAGACATAATTGGATAAAAACCTGAGCCACCTGATCTGACCCTGTTTTGAGCAGTCTGTTAGCCTTGCTGATTTCCTGAGATCCCTTCCAGACTTTAAAAAGAGGATTTTGGTTTACTTATTGCAAAACCAGGTATTAAAAAAAATAATATTTATGTGTTTAAAACATATTCAGAGAAAACTAATTTCCAGTATATTGAATTTTGAAAGGGCTGCAGAACTCATTCCTCATTTGTTCACCTCCCCTTTCAATTTCTCAGGATGAGTTCCTGAATCCATACTTCTGTTTTTCATTCTGGCCAGTTGAAGGAAACTGATTGGGAATGTGGATGTGAAAGGGAAGTGGATGAAAGTGAGTAAGTAGCTCATGATATTTAGGAGGAGAAGAACAGGAAGAAAATAAGCAGTTCAATTAAACAGCCTTCAGAAGATTTAGAAAAATGTTCTCATGCCAAGAGAGTACAAGTAGATTATGAGGCTTTTCAGAGACTGGTGGTTAGCCCTGCATGCTGAGAAAAGATAGGGGAGTGTGGCAACAGAGAAAATAATGAGCTCTTCAGCAACCTGAAAAGGGAAAGCACATATTGGAAATTTGATGTAATTACTAAAACTGACAGTAATAAGAACATACAATGATAAAGCTAAACAAGCTGAGGTGCTAAATAAGAACTGACAAAGGATGTGAGGTAGGTATCACAAAAGGATGTGAGGTAGGTATCACAAAAAACCATTGTAAACATACTCATTGGAAAAGGAAGAGTAAAGAAACAGTTGGTCCATGAGAGATGCTAAGTAGACTGAACTGTTCTGTGGGATTTTTTTTACACTTTAGAAGAAATTACATCAAACCAACTCAATTTTCTTTTGTGTCTGAATAACAAGTTTTGTGGCCATGAAGAAACAGTAGCTGTCATTCAGACTTGCCTGAATCCTTCATACTTCCTCATGGGAAATTTCTCATTTGTCTCCTTTAAACTAAAAGTGTATATTGATGAGAATTTAATATAAATCCATCATGAATTTGTATTTTCATCTAAGAAGTAAATTTGAATTTGAAAATAGCACCAAGATGCAGAAGATTTTAAGCACATTGAAAACTAAATTAGAAATCAGAATGGTGGTAAAATACATATAAAATACAAAAAAGAAATGACTGAGGAAAAAATAGGTACTTAGGTAAGAACTAACAGACTGCTCTACACATTTGGGAAGACCCATCAATGTAGGAATACTGGACAGAAAATCACTGTTGTCTTAACATTTTTATTAAGGACTATCATTTTAAAACATAGTTATATATCAGAATCTGAACACATCATGAGTTAGTGGCATCATTCTTTTGAAAATAACCTCATGCTAGGTTGTGTAGCAGGAGATGCTGTTTATACAACATGAAATATAATTGATCTTAGTCCAGAGAAAGCTCTACCAGTAATAGGATCATACCTGGAGATCTATTTTCAGTTGAGATTTTTTTAAGTAAGTTTTTGCGGGTTTTTTGCAAGGATAACTTTAAAAGCACTCTCCTTTAAAATATCCTTCAGCGTGTAGATAAAAAAGTTACGTTTCTATTCTTAACAGAATAGAAAAGGTTGAATTCATTTTAGCAGAATCAAAAATTCAAAATATCTCTGTATCTTCACAAATGTGCATATAAGGCTGAAACTGTTCCTTTCCATCTGCTAAAGGCTCAGCTTTCATTCTCTCACTTTTGAACAAAATACAAGCTTATGACCACTCAGGACAGAATTGTGTTGCATTTACAGTGGAAAATGTTGGCCTGACAGCTCTGTTCCACTGTTGAGCTGTAGCTGTCTAACTTGTGAGCACAGATTTGGATCCTGTTGGATTTGCCAGAACCTCAAGAATGACTGGGAGCCCTGAAGTTAGAATCCTATTTCCTTCACTTGTTCATGAAACCTAGCCTCCCAAATTGGACAACAGTAAAACTTGAAAATTTTCATTTCAAAGAGATCCTTCACTGCAATATGAATTGAATTTCTGATTAAATAAAGCAAAACACAAGGGGAGGGTCATATGTATTCAGGAATCTATTATTCAACTAAGCTGTACTGTGACAATTGTGATGATGCTTTATGAATAGGGAGCTTTGAAATCCCTTCCCTTTATTCTTTCTTCAGTTTAATCTGAAAAATTAGCACACAGATAAAACCTTTAAAGAAAAAAACAAACCCTTTTTACTTCTTGGTTTCTGGTCCTGCATCATTTCATTTCAATAACTTTACAACTGGTACTGGTTGCTGAAGTTGCTGTTTCGAGTTGATCTGCCCATCAGAGGAGTGCGGGTCGCTCCAGCTTGATTGTGTATCACACAGCCCATCTCACACTTCCTTTTCTAATACCCTGAATGGAGGACATGGGTAACAGGCTGCCCATTCTGGTGAAGAATAGAAAATTACTATTCTGTGAATAGCAAGATCTGATTTATCAGCTCAAATGGCACAGTAATGGCAGTGAGATCCATACTGTACACAGTCCCAACATCCCCGCATAGTCCGGTTGTGGAATGCCAATATTAATGGAAAGCAGCCACTTTTTTTTCATGCCAGAGGGAATACTGAATCCCAGGCTGCTAGGAGTGTATTTTTTTAGATCAATTAGCAGCTTTTCAGGTGCAAAGTTCAATCAGCTTCTCCTGCAGAGCATAGCTGATAAGATAGCACTGACAGATAAAGTTAGGGCTCCTGGCTGGCAGCTCGCGCTGCAGTGACACGCGCTGGCAGTGACACCGCTCACAGGATCCGGGGCTGGCGTGCTGCATAACTCACCTGTCACACGCCGTGCTGGGAGGTGATGTGGCAACAGTCTGCACACTGTGTTGGAGCACTGGAAGCAAGTTAAAATACCAGGCAGCTACATGATACGGCATTTACTGCCTGTCCGTTCCAACAGGAAAAGTGTCACTTCATCCAGCAGCCAGGGCTTCATTTATAAAAACGAGTTCAGTGGGAGTAGGGATGTAACATTTGCCGGGTGCAGTTGGGTTTATTCTGCTTGGTAGGAGCACGAATTTAAAAGATGAAGTGCAATGACAGCCCGCTATATTTCAAAATGGGCTGCAAAATTTTATTCAATGGATGCACCTTTCGTAAGATTGTTCAAAATTCTCTTTTATGGCTACTCCATTAAGAGATGCATGACTTATTTAATACTGGGAATCCAAATGTTACCATGTAATTGGCATACTAGGTGCACACGAGTTTTTAATTCACATCTCATATTATCAGTATTTGTAATTTAAATGACATGTAATGTTTCAGTAAAATTAATTATCCATTTATCCAATGAAAAATACATAGCAGCAAGTTAGTACCGGTAGCTAGTTCAAAGTTGGTTTATAATTGTCTGTGCTAACTGACACATTTAGGTACAAAAAAATAATTTTCAAAGATATTGTGTCTTTTATTAAATGTTTTTGCTTTTCAAATACAGTGCATTGCATTACTACTCACATGAAAATATTGCTCATTAGTAATTACAAACGCAGTTATTAGTATTGTGATTCTTTTTAAAATCCTGCTTTTAATTTTTGTATATTTATAAAACCTCCTAAATTTAGTTGTTTTCAATACGTGAGTGCTTTAAGATCAGTCAAAACAACTGCAAACTGAATGGGCAGCTGCCTGACAGGGACTTAACCTTCATCAGGCTGTAGCTGCAAGTCAGTTGTTGTTTTGGATCAAGTTAAGACATTTCAGTGCAATATGTGTCCTTTTCTCACCAAAAAATGTCAAATCAAGGATTTGTTGTGGCAGCGTCAGATTTTTAGAGAGGAGTGTGTTCAAGTTAGATACGTGCTCCCAAGATTTAATCTTCAAAATTCTTATGGCATGGGCTGTAATTGCAGGAAACGTGAAGAGGAAAGCAAGAGGAAAGAAGCCAAACTGCAGAAAGGGATGCAGAACGTGGAACAAAGCAAGTTTCAGGTACAACAGAATCCCACAAATCGGGAGAAGGCCACCAGTGTCCCAAGGTTACCCAGCAAAGCAGCTGACACACAGAGCAAGAGGCTTCTGTCCCTCAATGCTTCACAGATCCAGCCAGGGAGAAACAGCAGAGGTTCACCTAAAGCTGGTCATGACAAAGGGACCCCAAAGGAGAGCTGCCTGTCGGCAGAGCCTCAGAGTGGAGGTCATAAGATCAGGCAAGGTTTGTGATCTTTTTAAATTGTGCTGTTTATCTGCTTTGTCCACTTCTTGGGGATATTTTGTATATAGCACCCATTTTGTCCTTCTGTGATTTCATATTCTTTCATCACTTGAGCAATTTGTGCAGCAGGGTAGAGTTAGATACAGATTCTTTTACTCTGGGTGAAGTAGTGTAAAGCACCAGTACAGTGTCTTATGATGTCCATAAAAATACCTAGAATATGTGAAAATAGGCTGCGGGCAATTGTTCTATTAGTTGCACCATTCAGAGAAAATAAGATTAGAGATATTTGACATATCTGTGGTGCACATGAAAAATGTAAATGGAGAAATGGTAGCTCTGGTTTTTACGCTGGATTTATCCTCTCACTCCATCCAACTGGTGTTTGAAAGAATGCCATGCCTTTTTTAGGTATGCATTCTCTTTTTGCTACTGAAGTGATGCCAGGAAAGTTGATGGAACAAGGATCAAACCATGAAGTTGTGCAGTGAGTTCTCATTAGGTGTTTTAATCAATCCTCTTGTGACCAAAACCTTAATGGACTTCTTTGGTCATTTTATTGGAATTAAATATAAACTTAGACCCCTTGGGCTGTGAAAACCATGATTCAGTTGTTGGGTATTTTCTGATCTGGTTATCCAGTCGAAAGGGTAGCTTGTAAAGGCATTACAAATACAGCATAATTTCGTCAGATTATGGATGATCCAGATGATTTTCTGGAATGACAGTGTATCAAAGATCTCTCTCTTTTCATTTTCCCTCCTACCTACCCTGTAAAATCCTGTCTGTTATGTTTCATCCTGTCTTGTCTATTTTTTCATTCTCCTGTTAATTTCCAAGCAGAATGGAAGGTGGATGGAAGATGGGGAATTTTCAGTTTTGCACTCCACTCTGGCTTCCAAGTCACCCTCACCAGAGTATTTAGAAGCAGTGATCACACAGCAGCAAGGGAGAAATAGGAAGGACTTGATAATTTCATGCAGGATGTCAAGGGAAGTGCTGAGAAGCCAAGTGCTTTGGGCTTCCTGGGTGAGTGGGTTATCCTGTGCCAGGATACATCGTGGATAGAGCAGGAGTTTTTCAGGCATCTAACTCAAATATAATGTTAGAAAGAAAACCATTTGTACAACATTAAGCAAATGAAGGCATTTATGACTCTACAGTGACAGGCAATCATGTCCTCTTCTGATTCTTCCTGCTTGCATTTTTTTGTTCATATAAGTGAATCCTAGTGTGCCCCAAAGGTCACTGAGCAAAAAAATCAGAGACATAAATTATGTTTTGCTGGGTCAGAGACTGAATTTGTTTTCAATTTCTCTGTCTAAAGATTCACTGAGGAAACATCTCAAAAGCAAGTCAAGCTGTGTCCATTTCCACTGTGGCAAAGCAAATGAGGGAACGAAAGTTGAAGTGAAACCTCAGGTTGCAGCTGCTGTGGAGCCGGATGGAGAGAAGCACAAGGAACACGCTGTCGACACAACGGATGCCTGTGCTAGGAGGAGCAGGAGGCTTTCTGCTCCTGCCTGTAGGGCTGCCAGTGCTGGGGAGAAGCTGAAGGATCCAAGTCAGCCTCCCTCTGGCAGGAGGGACCACGGTGAAGGAAGGGCTGCGCTCTTCTGCGATGTCGGTTGTACCGGTGGAACGGCGCAAAACTCAAAGCCGGGTGAAGCTTCTTCCAAAGGCAAAAGGCACCAGCAGAAACCCAGAAATAAAGAGGTGAATGATAAGAGATGTTCACCAGCTGGTTCTAGTAGACCAGGAAGTGCCAAAACAGTGTTTGTAAGCAGCAGAAATGACAGCCTGCATGCTGTAGAACAAACTGTCAAAGTGGAAAACAATGAAATGGCAAAAAAGGCCTCTTCATTATTGTCTGCTGAGGCAGAAACTACCAGGACTGTGCCAAGAAACCCAATAGCATGTTCTGCTTCTGATGACGGTTTGAACTTGGAGAAAACGGGCATAATTGGATCCAGGAATGCAGATGATCAATTATGTTCTGTTCCATGGCAAAGTACAAATATTGAACTAATCCCTTTAGAGATTCGAATGCAGATCATAGAAAAAGAAAGAAAAAGGAAAGAGCTTTTTCGGAAGAAGAACTACGCTGCCACAGTCATACAGAGGACGTGGAGAAGGTAAGATGACTGCTTCAGGGGCTAAAGAGTGAGATACAAGTAGATGTAAATGAAACTAGGCTTGTTGGCAATGTGCTTTATTTTGCTTACAATGTTGCCAGTGCTAAACGAGGCAGTTAATAATCTTTCTCCACAATAATCTTTCTCCACACAAGGGGAAGTGGGTTCCAGTGGTGTAGAATTACATTAGTAAGTTCATAAAAAGTGCAAGGTAAGTGATGACTTTTAATAGTCAGAGAAATCATTAAACTTCTATTTCAAGCTCTGATATTTCTTTAGAGAGTGCACATCAGGATTTCCCTAACCCTGGAGTTCGGTGACGTACTTGAAATTGTGCTCTGACCTAACATTTAACCAGATAATCAAACCACAGAATGTTTGGGAGCTTTGAGTGTTTATTGACAAAAATTGAAGGTAGCTTGAATACCTTGATTAAGCAGGAACAACAGCTCTACAGAAAAATGCTTTCCACAGCATTATCCTGCTTTCATGAATGTGTGAGTTTCAGCCTCAGAAATGCAGTCATTCTACAAGTACATGCTCCTGAATATTTAGTTTCTTATCAAAACAGGCAGGAAGAGTATGTAAGGGAAGTACATAATATGCAAATTATTCTTATTTCTTGGCTTTTTTTAAACTTTCTTTGATTTTACTGGATGCTGAAAACTATAAATTGCATATGTTTACTAATATTTTTTCCTGGTCTCTCACTGAGTTTAACAGTTTCTCTGAGGGACTCTGAGTTGAACATGTCCCTGGTTATGGCAGGGAGGGTGGAGGAGATGGTCTTTAAAAATCCCTTCCAACCCAAACCACTCTGTGGTTCTGTGACTTCACACCATATTCCTCTGAACTGTGAGGCAAAGCAGCCACTTTTTTTTCCAGGGTTCCACCACTTCTGCTCTCTCTGCTGCTTGCTCCTTGGCCTTCTTTTCTGACGTAGATCCCAAGTTCCTGTCTTATGGGTTCAGATCACTCAGATATCAAAAGCTAAAGGAAGCCAGGAGTAGGTTAGGAGAGTGTATCTGCAAGTGATGCTGCTGCTGGCTCTGCTGCTTTCTCTCAACACTAGTTTAAAATCCTCTATTACAGAGGGGCAGGCACTTGCTGTGGCTCTAAGACAAAGCAGAACCATGTGTAGTGAGTGCTCGTGCAAATTTCCCCACAAGAACTGGGATCCAAAGCCATGCATTAAGCTGCCTTACCTGCACAGAAATCTGCATTCCATTCACTACTACTTCACAGATTTTGGATAGGCCTTTCCAAACTGTGCACCTGCTGAAGCAGGGATGGTGTGTGTTCTCTCCAAGAAGTGCATGCACTTACTAACCCTTTGCATTTTGGATATTGTGGGGATTAAAGATTGTTTAAGTTACATTTGTTATTTAAATACTTAATAGTGAAAAGTAAATATCTTTCTTCTGTTTGCAAGAACTCATAGAGCACTAACAAAGATCTTAAATTCTGCAAAGCTGCAGGAGACATTAGTTTGGCAGTTCTTCCACAGTCCTGTGTTTGCTTTTCCTCCAAACTTGCACATGGTAAATAGCATGTACTAGTAGACAGCAGTAAAATTATACAATGTTATTGTGTAATTCTGTGTTAGAAACATGTAGAAGTACATGCTTGAGTTCTGGAATTTCTCTAAATTAGAACTAAATGCATTTGTCTCACTCTGAAAATTTTATAGTCTTGATTTACTTATTGAAGGCAAACACAACAGGAGAGTGGTACTGGTCTACTTAAGTGTCTTATACTTGCCAGTCTCAGGAGAATGTTTCAATTCCCAAATCTGCAAACTTTATAAATGTACTTCTCAAAAGTGTATATTCTAAGGTGTGTGGCTTGCCAAAGGTTAATTGCTTATCCTGCTCAGTGAGGCTTACAGATTCTGTGTCTGTGCTCTCTCCTGGGGGGCACCAGGGCCTGTACCATGCTCCAGGGCCCACAGGACGCCGACAGAAGCTGGAATAAGTTGGTTGCTGTCACTGTTGTTCTCCCGCTGGAGTCAAGCTGTATTTTTAAAATATATTATTGCTGTGTGCATACTTTGGCCAGCAGTGGTTTTTAAGATTAGAGCTTCTGTAACAAGGAGTGAGAATACCACTTGCCAGCTTTGTTGTTCTCCACGTGGATATTCCACTTTTCTTTTATGTGCAGTACTTTTGTTGACTAAGCATCAGGTATATTTTAAGGCGCCATGTCAGATTCATGTTGTATCAAACTTGGTCCCATTCTCCTTTTTTCTCACTAGGATCAGAATGATCTGTTAGGAGAGAGCTGAATTAAAACAATATAGAGCACTTGCTGTACAGATAACTGCCTACGTCTTTCACTGTCAGAGTCTCACAGTCATTTTCTTGTTGCTAAAAACTACCAGAAGTTCTCTGCAAACTTGAAATCTCAGCTGGGTGCAAAGGTGCAGTGACTGTGAATGGGTCATTTCACGTATCAGCAAAGGCATCTGGCAGTAATTACTGAATTCCAAGAGAGTAGCTTAGTATTCTTTTCTGCTCCAGTATAAAACAGTTCCCCAATTGTTTTTTCTGCAGTTAAGTATTCACTTAACCCATCCTTAGCTCAAGTTATGTTAGCAAGTCACTGCAACTGTGCTCTCTCTTCACTTTCTTTTCCTCTCTTACCGTGTTGAAAAGTTAAAAGTGGCATATTATTTAAGACTGGATCATTTTTTCCCTCTGTCTCAATAATACTCCTGTTCTGAATTCATACCATGCTTCACAACTTGCAGGCCCTGACAAGATGCAGTTGCTGCCTGCATTTATGTACTTCAATGAGCTGCATAACAGTACATGCCTGAATTCTGAAGCTTCACTAAATTAAGATTAAATACATTTGTCTCACCCAGCAAATTTCACAGAGGTAATTTACTAAGTTTATTGGAAGTTTAAAATTATTTGGGCTGTAATGGAGCATATCATCCCCATTTGGCATTCTAGTGTGCTTTTATGTACTCATTTTTTGCGTATGGCTGCTGCTTTGTTTGAATTATGTAGCTCATTGGCTTAGAACATATATTTAAACAATTTGTATTTGGCTTGTTGTCTTTTGTTTTAATTTAGAACTTGTTGCAGAGGGAGCAACAGAAAAAATCACCTCTTTCTCTCTCCTTTCTCCTTTGCTTTACCGGGCATCCAGCAGAAGCCTTTTCGAATGCCAGAGGGGATGATGATCAATGTGTTTTGGCCTGTTACCAAACACTTATAATTAATATTTTACAAGTGTTACTCAATGCTCATTTGTGACAGGTTTGTACTGGGAGGATTCAGAGTTAATTGCTAAGCCAGTTAATTGACTTGTGAGCGTGAAACGCCGATATCCGATTGAACGCTTACGTCCGATTCCAGCGGAAAAATCCCCAAACAGCTCCTTGCTGCCGGTGCCATTTGCCACCAGAGTGTGAGGGACACATAAACTGCTGCTGCCACTCACAGAGGAATGTGACTGTGTGCAAGATCAAAGCAGCTGGGGCAAGCTTGGGTCAGAAGACAGGGAGCCTTTCAAGGGAAGGGAAAGAACACAGATTGCTGAAAACAAGGCGAGGGGAGCATCTTCAGAGGAGGGGTGGAGAGCAGCTCAGTTTTCTGTAGAGGAAATGTGCAGTGGAACCCACAGGAGGCAGATTTGGTTTGTCTCTTGCACTGATTGACTGAGGACATGAGGTGCTAAGGCACACGAGAAAGTTTGGTGTTACTAAGCTTTGAATATGGTGAAAAAGTGGAAGCGGTGCTGATTATACTGTTACCATAAATATTTATAGTTTTGTCTTCTGATGATTTTCTATTTATAAAGCAGCTGATCAGCTGATGTTGAAGCACTGTAACTTTTGATACCTGTTATGCCAGATCTTTACTAACTGTGTGAAATAATGGATGCATCCAAAATTGAACCCAACTCCTACTTTTTCTTCTGAACAAACATTTCTCATCCAAGTGACTTAGCACATCAGTGGGAGTTCTGTTTTCCCAGTTACTCATGTAATCCACCATGTGAACTGATGCATGGAAAGCACGGAAGTTAAAACAGGTCACCTAAAACAAGTGCTCTTCTCTTTTCTGCTCTCTAGTTACCAGCTAAGACAGGAGTTGTTTCAGCTCCTGAGTGCTAAGCGGCACTGCAAGGAAGACGAAGACAAATGGAGACAAGAGGCAGCTGCCTTCTTCATTCAGGTTGCTTGGAAGAAGCAGCTGAACCATAGCCCTCTGAAATCAGTTCCTTCATGTAAAAATCTGAAATCTGTAAACAAAACCAGCTCAGCCATAAAAACCAGCAAGCAGTCCATCCTAAAGCAGATATATGGTAATTTTCTTTTCACTATAATTTATTTGTATAACTATGCTTTTGTTTTTATAACAGAATGTATTCATCTATGCACTTCTTATCTAATTGTTAAGAATTTCAGCTATTTATAAAAATTAGTCTCAGGTGTTCTGGGCAATTGTATTTCTATTTCAGGTTAAATAAACCAAACAACTCAGTGATTTAAAATGGCTGCAGCTAAAGCTGTTTGAATCCCCACACAGCATTATTTCAGCACAGGTCTTGAGCAATCAAATAATTCCGTTGCCAGAGCTGCTCACATATATCAATGAGGAAAGAGACCAGAGCAGTTAAGCTGGGGATAGCTGGCTGTCTGGATCATGGTTTGGTTTGTTAAAGCATTGTTTTAAACTTGATTGTTTGTTTGTTTGTTTTGTACTGTTTTAAAAATATTTTCATACGAAGAATATGTTCCATGTTGATAACTTTCCTGTATGAAGATGTGGTCTTTATGGCAAGAGCAAGATTGTCTTTTATAATTTTGCACTGCTTTGCACTGTGCCTGAACGTGCACATGCAAAGGAATGCATCTGCAAGAAAAGGTAGAGGAAAAGTGTTGCTTCTAGACGTTGAGTTCCTTTACAGAGTGGATCACTGATGGAGTAAGGATATGCTAACCATATGTACTTTAACAGGTGGTAAGTCACTTCTAGCATGGCTCTGTAGCTTTGAGAACCAAAAAGGATAAAATAAATAAAGCTAATAAATTTATTTTCCTTTTTTTTTTTTTAAGGCAACTTTTTTTTTTTTATAGCAAGATGTATTTTAACATTTGTTAAGTTTCAGTTGTGGTTGTCAACAATTTTCTGTCATATGGAATGTCTCATGAGTTTCCCCATAAAAAATGAGAGTAATTTTTAGGATAAAATAATGCTGTAGCTTACTGAAATAGTTTGTAGCTATGCACAACCACATGTCTATGTGATAAACACAGAGCTGTTCACATTGTTTGTTAAAGGGCATTCTCAGGAAGGCAAAGTGTGTCAGTCAACAAGATCTCCTCCTAAGCTGAAGCTTTCTGACGTGCAGCTGGTCTCAGGTAGGACACATCCATTTTAAGAATACTTTGATGTTTACATACCTGAGATTGGTTTCTCCTTAGATAAGAAATCAATCTGCTTAAGAACTGGGCTGTCTTATCAAAATGCATAACTACTGGCAAACTGTTTGTGATTGCACACTCCTTCTTTCACCACTTTTGGGCTTAACTAAGCACTGCACTTCTATCCTTGAGTGATCTGGATGAAAAACTTCTTTACTAAATGCCATTTGTCAGACTTTTTAAAGTGTATGATGGACTTACTTGGGGCTGGGAGCTGTGGTAATGTTGGTGCTTCACCACGTGAAGGTTTAGTGCCCTGCTGGGCATTTGGTGTTCCTGGCTGTGCCACACCTCAGTCACACAGGCCACAGCTAGATGGGAACACAGCAACTGCTTCAAGGAGGCAGAAGTTCAGGTAATTTGTAAAGGAAAGTAAAATATATTTTCCAAGTAGTTTAACACCACTCTGAAGTCAGAAGGAAATCTGACAGTGGACCTATCCTTGAGTTTGTTAAAACTGTAGGTGAATTTCTGCTTCACTAAGAAGAGACAGAGGCCTTTTTCTTTCAGTGTCTGGGAACTGTTTTAATTAAGAGGCACGACCAGACAGGTGTTTGATTGCCACTCTTCATGCAGATACAAATCTAAATTTTAAAAGAGCTTTTAGCTCTTTTTGTTTAACTTTTCATGACAACAGATTTCCCTGTCTTCTGAAATAAAAAGGCTTTCTCTTGAGGCTGGAGTGGCCTTTGCTTTCATAACTTGGTGACGAATAGGTTAGTGATAGGAACTCTGCCCAGTTCCTTTAGAACACTACCTACTTTTATTCACCTAATAGGAGCTCAGGGAACTTTAGCCCTTACTTAAAAGACAATAACATGTTTTTCATCTGCCTGCCTTTGTGCATGACAACATTACGTTTGTTGGAAAAGTTCAGAGCTGTCAGTGGCTAATGCCAGATGCTCCGTTTCTGACGTAGGTGCCTGGAGTAGGTCAGAATGGACTGCTCAGTTTCACTCTTCCCTTGCAGCAGGTACATCTGGGAAGGTGAAGGCTGACTGTCAGCCTGAGTTTTAATGTTCAGAGAGCTCATGGAAGAGGCATGCAGTGACAAATCTGTGATGGAGATTGACACCCAACTCAGTCAAACACTTTGGAAAGGGGGGTACACAGAGGATGTGCAAAGGAAATGTTCAGTAAAGGGTGACAGGTAGAAAAGGGATGGGTTATAAAGGCATGGGGTAAGTGCTTTGGAATATTCTGGCAAATAGGCCCTTTAAGACTGTTACCATTAAAACATTTCAGAACTTGAAATTTGTTCTTTTTCTAGTTTGTTTGGCTTTTTAAAATAAAATAGATTCCTTTTGGCAGTTCAGCAAGTTGCACTTAAAAGAGGTGCTCTGCAGCAGAACCAGACAGCCTGGTTCTTTGCTTCACTGTGGACATCAAAGTGTGTTCAGAGTCGCAAAGGAGCAGGTTTTGCAACTCTTGGCATTAGAAAGATGTCCTTAAGATGTGCTGAGTTCACACCCTCAATGAAACATTTGGATTTGCACTTGGGATGACCCTTTATCCCATTCCAGCTTGGAATAAAGCACTGAAATGTTTGCAGCTAATCTTTACAAACCTGGGGAAGGAAAACACGTGTATTATTTGTAGCACATTACAGGACATAAAAAAACATTGCATGAGCAATTCTGAGTACTCACTTTAGCCCCTGGACTAGTTTCCCTGACTTTCTAGAAAGAGCCTCATGTTGCTAAAGATTGCTCAACACTATCTCTTTCTGGTCTTCAGCAAATTCAGCCAAGAGTATATAGTGTTAGTCTGGAGCCCTAGATTCATTTATGGGGGTGAACCTCACTGCGCCCATGAGAGGCTGCTGAAGTCCCACAGGCAGCAGCAGCATCATCAGTGTTCCACACAAGCTGTACCCAGTGCTGCAGAGACCAAACTCCACTGGGAGACAATCAGCAGTGAGATGCCAGGAAAAAGGCATTTTCTGCTCCCAGCAGATTTGCTGCTTATGAAATCTAGAACATAGTGTAGATGAAGCTGCTTTTTACCCACTAGGGTTACTCATCAAAACTATTTTGTTTTTTTACAGTGAGCAACTTACAGTGTGTTAATTTGTTGGAGAATATGGGAAAATCAAGGCAATTTTCATACAACATGAGACCAACCACTGCTGCAAAACCAAAAAATACAAGACTGAAGCATTAAGCAAAACAATGTTTGGAATTTAAAATCTATTCTGGTACAGCTGTTATCTTTCATAATGTATAAGCCATCTATGATGTATTAAACTTGAACATTTTCAGTTTTGTATTATCACAGCATTACATGCCAGGCAGACTGCTAAAGAGCTGGACTCATTTTGTGTACAAACTGTTTTTTAAATGCAACTGTTAATTTCTTTATCAACACAGGATGAAATCTGAATTGCATTTGAAGACAGAAAATGAAGCACTATGCCCAGTATTGCAATAACACTGCAGAGGCAATCAAAGCTTTCCATTGCAAAAAGTAGGAATTTTTAATGTGTTTATCAAACAGCGTTTCAAAAAAGAGGGAAACTGTACTAAAGATACTACAGTTCTGAGAGACCAATGTTCAATTTTACCTCAAGTTCATTAAATTAATTCCAAAATCCAAGCAGGAATGGAAGAACAGCCTTCATGCTCCACTTCTCCACTAAAGAAAAAATTGTTCCTTAGCTAACTATGGATTTGGAAGGAAATGTAGACATGTTGACATAAAACACTAAAGAAATTGCTTTCACAACCTATGGAAACTATTAGGGCTGTGTTTTCTACCCTTTGAAATTATCACCATTTTTTTAAATAACTCATTTTCTATGTGCATTAAATAGAGAAGCAAGAAAAGATGGGCCCTACTGTAGAGAAAAAAAAAGTTCTTGTAAAGCTTTAGAGCTGCCACAGTGTACAGTATTTACCTTGCACAAAGTATTTAAAAATATGAACTCAGCAAAAATAAAATATGTTACTCTAAAGCATATTGTTTTCTAATGTTTTTCTACTTAATATTTTTCTATTGTTTTTTTAATAATGTAATGTTTCAAAATAATAGATGAGCAGAGTCAGTTGAAGTCTGTTTCTCTGCAAGCTCTTCAGCATCAAGGACTGGATTGGCTTCAACACCCCTCACATTTTACTAAAATGCTTTCCACTAAGATCTACCTTGCTTGGAAAAAAAAAAAGGCAATAGAGGTATTGTAGTTCTCTGTAAAATTTTTATTGTTTCACTTACAAAAAAATTGACAAGCTTTGTTCCAACATCTTCCATTCAAAACTAAATAGAAGTAAATGCTTTACAATAAATGCAGTTTGACCTCTTCAATATACTGTGTTTATAGGGCCAGGTGTCTGGGGATGAGAGGCAAGGTAGATGTTGAAACAGTAATGGAGGTCTGTGAGCCACTGCTCCTGAACTTCACCACTCTTCAGTGTCTAAAAAGGAGAAAAAAGGTAAAACTCAAGTACTTGCAAAACTTGCCTTTGTTTTTACAGATAATCAGGTGCACTGTTAAAGGTACAAGATAGCCCTGTTCCCCTGCACACAGTGACATTGTTCTTCTCTTTTACACATTTCAACATGATGTGTCTGTTAAAGCCCAAATAATAAAGTGTTACAACTGGGTACACTAAGTCATTGCATTACCAAGTGTGTGAGTTAGCACCAGATGTGCTTTCCTTACTCTTAATTAGAATGGCTCACTTACTTTGCAATTCTGCAATTTATAGGCAATCAAAATGCAAATGAGCATGGTGCTACCAGTGCAGGAGAGTGCCCCTGCCCAGTCTAAGGAAAACTGCTACCAACAGACCAGACCAGCCCAGCCCAGGAATTCCCTCTTCTCAGGATTATGTCGGTGGCTTAAAAAACCCAACAAATACAAATGCAATCCAGCTACAGCAGAACAGCACAACAACTGGTTGTGGCATTTTCAACACTAAAGAGAAACAATCCCCTCCTAACCTGCAGGTTAGAGAACACATTCACCATAATGCCTTACATCTGCTTTCACCACCACTGTTTGCAAACAGCTCTTCTTGACCGTTTGCAATGATTTTTAAAAATGAACACAACATACATGTGGTGTCTGGGAAACAAGAAGGAGTTTCATACCATGATGTCCTTGATGATCTGCTGCACCAGAAACTCGTTAGTGATCATATGGCTCCTGAGCTGCCCGTGCTGCATGAGCAGGCGCAGCAGCTGAGCAACAACGGGCAGCTCTTCCCGGCAGATCCTGCTGACTTGCAGGCTTTGCAGCATCAGCCTCAGCAGCCGTGGCAGGAGTGCTAATGCAGAGATGCATGATCTCCACAGCATGTCCCTGGGAGGGAAAGATAATCAAAACTGAAATGACTGAGGACACACAGTTCAAGGACGATTCTGTGAACTGGCCGCACGGCTGTACAAGGAAAGCTGCTTCTGTGGATCCAATCACACCAGCTGCGTTCACCAGAATTAGTGGCAAAGCAGAAAATCTGTACCAGAAAATGCCAAACTTGAAAATATTCCAGAATTTTGTACAGCACTGGAAAAACATTAAAGCCCTGTCCTGGAAGCTTAATCCTGGAACCTTAACCCTGTCCTGTTGCTTAATCTGTCATGCAGTGCAATTTCTGCTTCATGCAGCTGTGAAGAGGTTTTTGTTTCAGTCACTTTTCAGGTACACCTGAATCTTTGTTTAAGATTCATAAAGAAGTTAAATAATGGACTCAGCTCTTTGTGATATGCAAATCATTAAATACAGTAAGAGAAGAAGGACTTGGGCTTTGAATTTTCAGGAAGCTTTTAACAACTTTTCTGTATATGGAAAAGTTTGACCTGTTTAAAGACACTCCTGCATTTCAGGTGAATTTATTTGAACTCGTTATCTGTAGCTTTTGGGTTTTTTAAATCAAATGGCTTTGCAGTCTATGTAATGATGCCTAAGAAGTTTTAAAACTAAAACATCTGATCAGTTAAGAGGACGTATTCATAAAGCCAAATCCTTTACATCGTGCTTTTCAATGTATCTGATGAAGCTAAGGTCAAAGATTAAGGTATAAATATCCAACTTTACAAAATCAGGATGGTTTTGACATCCAAGTAGAACAATTGGAGATGAAACCTTCTTCAGTTACTGTTTTAAGTAATTCCTGGTAACTTTGCGGGTATTTTTCTTAAATCTAAGTACTGATTTGAAGTAAGCAAAAGAGAGACAGGAAAAAAAAAACTCTGGGGGGAGGGGGATGGTATCCTTTCATTTCACATCTCTAAATACTTGTGGCTGCAAAGATAGAGACAAGGTGGTAAGAAGAGCAGCTTTACCTTTTCTGTAAATGTTCTGCATCCTCTCTGTCTATAGTTAGCAGAAAGTACAGAAGACTGTAACAACAAGAGGCCAAGAACCTGTGCAGGTTTTCACTTATGATGCAGGCTTGATCCAAGAGCTTATTTATGGCACATAGAACAGATCCAGCTGTGCTATCAGGTATTACAACCAATCCAACCTGTATTAAAACAAGACCAAAAAAAAAAGAAAAATCAACAACCCAAATTCATCACTTTATACAGAAGATTTTTTGCTGGGATACAAACAAACTTAGAGCTTTCCTAATAGGTGGCGACACCTATTACTTTGTTTCTGTTCAAACTCTACAGACCACTGCCTTTTTTCAAATCCCTGCTTTCCCAATAAATTGACACCCATACCAACAGAAGGTTAAATTGACATCTTCATTCCATGCCTTCTAAACAAACATTCATCTCAAACATATTTGCAAAATACAGCACTGCTTTGAGCCTTGCTCTGAATGACAGTGCGGGCACAAACAATCTTCTGGGCAGAACAGGTCTTTCCTTTTAAGCATATATCATGGGACTGGGAAGGCTTTCTGAGTCTTGAAATGGCAGTGAGCAGTCACTGAGGTAGAAGGAAACTCTGATTTATGCTTCAGAAAGGAAAGCCTCTACTGGATTTTCACCAGGGTGAGTCTCCTCTGAAGCCCAACAGGAGCTTTATGAACCAAGGTTAATCAAAGCTAATGAAATATATGGTGAGCCCAAAGTGGGGTGATGCTCTGCTGTTGTTAAAGAGAGAACATCATGTTCAGTAAGGATTTTATAGGCATGATAAATAATTTAGAAAAAAAATCTTGGTTTTTGTAGAGGCAGTGAATTAGAAAGCAGTTTAAATTTTGAAGTACTATGGAGTAAGTACCCTAGATTTTTGTCTTGTAAAGCCATAAAAAAATCATGCACTGCTAGTGTGGCACCATTTACCTTTAAAGAACTATTTAAGGAATTTGAGAGTAGTCTAATTTGCTCACCTGCAAGTACACTGTTTTAAGCTGTCTGAGTGAATTGGTTCACTTAACAAGGTCAGCTGTTTCTTTCAGAAATGTTTAGAAAAAAGATCAATAAAGTACAAGCTACAGAAATGTGAAATGTGTTTCATTCATACCATTACTTGTGAGAGGTAAGAGATACAGAACAACTATGAGTTGAAATTTTAAACCCTTCCAGCCTAAGACACTGGGTGTATTTCAAGGCCACGAGCACAGATTGCTGTCCCAGGCTGACCTGTGCCAGTCAGGTGGAGAGGCAGGAGGAGGATGATGATGGTCTTTTGCCTGACAAAAGGTGGGACTGCAGCTGTCAGCACGACCCTGCTGAATACTACAGGACACTGAGGCACCAAACAATTAAAATGAGTAACATTCTTCCTGATCAACTGTAAGTAAGAAATAATGGCAGCGATCTAGATGGATAAAGAGAACCATCCTGAAGACAGCTGAGCCAACACTACTGATGGAATGTGCTGGTCAGCCAGTCTGAAAGATGACAGGAACAGAGACATTTCAATTTATGCAAGTCCAGTGGATGAGGCTGCTCAGATAAGTTCTCATATAGGATGTTGCCTCTGTGGTGCCTTTGCTCCCTGAGAGGTGTCAGCAGCCAATTGGAGACCTTGGGCAGCAGCCTTGCCAACCATAAAACCCCATTTAATGGTTTGCTCTCAAAGGGACAGGGCAGTAGAACATATACCCTTTTTAAAAGCTGATTTAAGTCAGCATCCACCCCTAAAAATCCAGACTATGGTTATAGGTAAGCTACTCCCTACAGAAGCTTTGGTCTAGTAACTTCTCAGTATGGCTCCAAGCAGAGAATGGCAGACACTGGGTAGATCACAGAACCACCCTGACAGCAGGGCAGGAGCAGACCTTGTGATCCCCCCTCTCATCAGGCAGCATCACAGGGAACTGCAGATTCTGTCCCTGACCATTCTGTTACCCAGCTCTGGCTTTGCCATCCTCATCTTCAGCTCAGGCATGTTCAGGATTAGAAGACAGGCTGTAAAACCCACAGATTGGGTCAGTTGGGACCAGAGTGGTCATCTGGCCCAATCTCCCTGCTCTGCTCAAGCAGGGTCATCCCAAAGCACACAGCACAGGATTGTGTCCATACAGTTCCTGAGTATCTCCAGTGAGGGAGACTCCACATCACCTGTGGGCCATCTGTTCAGGGCACAGTCAACCACACAGTAAAGAAGTTCTTCCTCATGTTCAAGAGGAGCTTCCTGAGCATCAGTTTCTGCCTGTTGCCTCTTGTCCTATTGCTCAGCACCACAAAGAACATGGCATCCATCACCTTGGCATTTTTTAGATACTTACATACATAGATGAAGTAAAAAACCTCATCTAAAGCTGCTGGTTGCTCTTTTGAAAAGCAAACCAAACCCAGAAGTGTTTTATTTATGGACAAACTGCCTTGAAGACAAACTCAAGTATTCACAAAATGACCCATATAAGTTTAGATACCAACAGTTATTACGTATTTTTTAAACGCCCCCAAATCTTGTTTAAAGCTTTTTCAAGTACTGAAATTATACATGAAATACATAGGATAAGTGGATTTGAGGATTAATGAGACTGCTAGCAAATTTCACAAGAAAGTTTTAACATAGAAGACAAAATGGTTCTTACCAGATATTTACAGATGCCAGTCTGGAGAATGTCAAAACACTGACTTTGTGAAGGTATAGTGGACAAGCTGTGACAGATCACCTGTTTTAATAAAACAAAGTTATATTTAAGCACTCCAAATGCAACCAGCAATCACTGTGCAGTCATACTTTGCTGACAGACCTAAATCCAAAGAACCTACAGGGACACGCAGCAGCTTTGTCTCAAAGTACTGATTCTTTCCAGTGGAGAAGAGTAGCATTGTCAACATAAATTGTTCTGTGCTTAAAGAGATGATGGTCTTTCCCAAAAAACCATTAGGTTTTTTGGGAAAGGCTCTCTGCATTCTATCTGTGCGATAGAAGGCCAAAAATGTTCTATCAAGCTAGACTGCCACACCAAGCCTCCAAATGCCTTTCCTCGGAGCTGAAGAATTTCAGAAAACAACCTCCCAAATAACTGTATCAAGCATGAAACTGAGGGGTCACAGTGAAACAGTAAAGTAATACAAGAAAGAAAACTGTAGCAAAGATCCATTTTCAACATATTTTCCTTTTCAGTGCCAAAAATGTCACCGTCAAAAATGATACAAAATGGAAAATTTTGTTTTATAAACTGCATAAAACTTTCTGGTGCTTGTATAAGCAGGCACTAGCAAACTACCATGAAATGTTCTGTCTCCTGAATAGGGTAAAGAAACCAGAGCTCCAGTAGAACTGCTGGTAAGCTGTACTGCAGTCCTCAGAAGATGGCTTTCTCTGTTCCTCTTTTCCTTCCCCTCTATTCCAATGATTCACAAACAAGTTGGAGAGCTTGGATGCCCTCTCTGTGTTCACATTCACTGCTTATCTCACCAGAGTGGCAACTAAAGCCTCTGGAGAAGCCACCATGCACTGCAGAAGTGCATTATCAGACCATGAGCAATGTCATGTCCCGCTAAGGACGAGGAAGATGGAAGAACCAATAGGTGAGGAATGGAATCTTCCCTTTGTGCTTAAGGGAATCAGAGAACAGCAAGATCAGATGTTTGGAGGATGAGAGAATTCAAGTCCGTGAGGTTTTACAAATATTTTCACTAAGCAAAACGCATTTCTCTAAGATGCCTCATGACTCAAAATCTAAAGAGAACTTGCACAGGAGGATCTGACCTGAAGGATTAAATTCTGTGATAGTGTTTTGGTTTTGAGACTTTACTTGAATCTGGCAGGTCAAGACACCCAAACGAGATAATGACAAAATAGAACATATCAACTGTGTTGTGTCAAAAATAATAGTCCACAACATTTGCAGCTGGAGGATGGGAAAGGTTAGGGAAAGAACCATGAGCCCAAGGTCCTGTGGTATGAAAACTCAGCCTTAACTAATGTGGATGCCAGTGGCAGTTTAATCAGAAATGGCAAAGAGGCACCATTTGTGGTGATACAGAAGTGCACTCAGCTTTTTCCAAAATTACATGCCACACCTGTTTTTAGCCCTGCTTATGCCAGCCAAATTCAGGAGATCCTTAACACATCTGCCTAGTGGCACATAACATTGTTGGGCTGTCAGGACATTGCTCATGTTAATCAGTATCACAGGTGTAGTACAAGTGTTTCATTTGAGTAGCAGGACTATTTAAAAAACAATTTCATAGATACTCTTGCACTGAATACATTTACTGTACATTTATTTTATAATGAAACAATATTATTAAAACTGAGTACACTATCCTAAATATAGTAGGGCTTTTGTCCACTGCGATTTGAAATGATAAAATATTAAGTACTCTGGAATATTCCCAAGAAATCCCCTCAAAACATCTGTGTTATTAGTAGT
This sequence comes from Molothrus ater, assembly GCF_012460135.2. Lineage (NCBI taxonomy): Eukaryota > Metazoa > Chordata > Aves > Passeriformes > Icteridae > Molothrus > Molothrus ater. The sequence continues at coordinate 92,331,219 of NC_050478.2, read as the reverse complement.
GTCAAGGAATAAAGTGAAGCTGCAACAAAGGTTATTACTGGGGACTGTCATGTCAAGGACAAATTGTGACACCAATCTGACCTGGTATTTTAATGAGCAGCACTTACACAAAAGGTAAAGCTGCACTGATGAAATCTGTTGGGTGACAGCTCCAAGCTGAGAAACCCTGCCAAGGCAGGAGGACTGGACTAACCTATGGAAAAGATCACCCAGGTTTGATGAGTAACAGCTACAGAAAAAATTCAGTGAAAAAAGTGGTGGGTCACATGCCTGGAGACTGATAAAAACTTCTGTATGCAGCTATGAATTTTACCAGTTGGAAATGAGGAGGAAATTCTGTAACAGCTGACCACAAGTGGTTTTGATACAACCACAAAATGGTCAGATGTTACTTCAGGATGTAAAAATAAAGATAATCCAAACAGAAGTGCTCAGATAGAATAAGGATCATCTCTCCAATACTACTCTGTAAGATCTTACTTAGAATTAGACCATTTCTGACATACTGTGCAAAGTAGGAGCCACACATTTTCAGGAAAGGCAAATTCAAACCAAAACAGACAGAAAAACTGCACCAAGAGAGATCCTGTCTTACCATTGTCAAGGCAAAGAACTGAACCTGCCTGGGCTGGCAAAGTGACACCCAAGAAGGGATCTTACTGTCACTTACAGAGTGGTGAAAAACGCTGCACCAAAACAAATGTAACCAAACAACAACCAAACATAATAATGATCATGGCTGGCTGAGAACACAGATGAAATGGAAATTGGGAAGGATGATTATGAAAGAAGAAAATGCAGGAGACATTTGTTGTTCATAGGGCAGAGCTTGGGCACTTCACAAAGGGGTTTGCCATGTGCTTGTGAGCACATCACACCAGACACCATCTGCCAGAGAGATCCCTTTTGATTCAGTACAGACCCACAAATTAAAGACCTTGAGGGCAAATCCACCAGGCCCACCCAACAAAATACAGTTTCATTATTAATATTTCACCCTTAGGACTATGTCCCTGGAAAAAGCCCACCATTCACTGAGGCTCTCCCTGAGAGGACAAGTTGTAGGAGCATTTCATTACAGGTACAATATGCCCTCATGGCATAGACTCTTCCCCAATTGACAAGGAAAACAGGCACTACTGGACAGCAGCATAATTCCTTAGAAAGGCTGTGGTAAAGTGCAGGTTGGTTTTTTCAATCTATTAGATCTTTTGGACCCTCAAAACAGCACCACCATTCCCTACATCACTTCTGTTTTCCTACAATTAAGTGGGAGAGGCAATTCTTTTCAATTCCATAAATTAAATCCTGCTTGAAATGGCTTTCATACCAAATGCCTGTTATAAAAAGTGTAACTGAAACATTTTTAGACATGGAAATGAAAGGAAAAGAAAACTTAATTATCACATGAAAATTAGTATTTTCCCTGACAATTTATTTTCCTTAGGCAAGGTTTTGCATGATTTTTAATTTCATAATAAAATGTCACAGCTGATTCATTACATTACATTTGATTAACATTTATCACATTTTTGGCACATTCATAGATTGATTTTGGACCAAAGCCAGAGTAGTTTCGTTTCAGAGCAATCCTGAAGTGAATGGACTGAGAACAGGCATTTTTCATCAGGGAGGGGTGGGTTTTTTCTTTTTGAGGCAAGTATTTTATAACAGGTTTGGCTTAGGCTTAGACATTTTATTGGGGTGTTTTTTTTCTTTTCTTTTTGATTTTGTTTGAATATTCACTTGAATAAATTAATCTAAAGGAAAGAATTCTCTTAAACACAGGGATTATCTGTTATCATTATGCAGCAAATGCTACAGGCCCTGTAATCCACTGGCAGATTTTCAAACCAAACCCTATTGATCAGACAAGCCCAAGTATCATGAGCCACACAGCTGCAGCAGCAGGTTCCCTACTGGTGCTTGGGGAAGTCATTGCTACAGGGGCCTCCTTGCCTGCCACACTGAAGACAAACTGCAACAGCAGCCAACCACAAAAACAACAACAGAAAACCACCACAAAACAAAACAAACAGCCCCAAACAAATAAAACAAACAAAAAAGGCTGAAAAGGCCCCTCAGAAGCACAGCCTGACCCAGGTTTTTTGGAGATCCTGACACCATAGAGTATTTTATTTCAACTGGATGAGTTAAAAGCATTTTTGCCACTGACAGCCCCCCTGACTGACAATGCAATCCCACACAGGCTTTTCACAGCTCTAATGCAGAATCAGAGGAATTCATCAGTTTCATGTTGTTCATCTCTAAGATGCTCTTGCCTTCAGAAGACAGAGTTGGGATGAGCCAAGGAAGCCCAGGCTCAGTGTGAGCCCTCATGGAACAGGAACAAGCACACCTGATGAACCGACACTAATGTTTTGTTCATTATTGAACTGCTCCAACTCCCTCAATGCTTCCTGTGACACAACAGAATACTGATTCAAAGTCTCAAGGAAACAACTAATAATCAGTAACTGTCCAGAGAAATTTTTTGTATTATTTCAAGTTTAGTCATGCTGCAAAGTACTCTTTTTTCAAAGAAAAATACTCGCCTTCCTCTGAAGACACACACAAGCAGGAGCACAGACAGGAACCCAAGCAAGAAGGAATGATAATGGATGGAGTATTTTAGCATGCCACTGTGTGGAGTCAAACCAAAGGCAGTTCAGACTCCCTGAGAAATGATTTTTTTAGAAAAAGAAAGTTGGCACACAGCAGATACTATAACCTAAGGTGAACTTTAAAATATATCTTTCAACTCCCATTGACATGGACCTCAGACATGGATAACTAAAATGTAACAGACTGTTCTGCAGTGAATTCCCCAGCCCTTGTGAAATGCCTGTTTGGAGCAGGACTGTATCCAGTGTAACATGTTAGTGCAGAGCGTAGAAAACGAGAAGTTTTCAGGTGATGGGGCAGGCAATGAAGCTTGGCTTCTGAAGCTTGGCCAGCTCCCCCGAAGCACTCTCACTTATCAGACACTGTACTCCCCTGACAGGTGCTGCTTCTCTTTCTGAAATAAATTGATTTGACAGGGCAATATTAACAGTGCCCTGAGTTGTTGAGAAAGCTGCGTACAACAAGAGATCTTTGTTATCTGCCTTGGGTAAGCTCACAGGAGTGGATATGAAAAATATTCCTGATTCACTGACTCCAGAAAAAAAAAAAAAACCTAACAAAATCCCATAAAAACCTCCACATGAAAACCCTACACACTCACAATAAAAGAAAACAAAACCTAAGTTAAAAAAAGAAACAGCCAAAAAGAGGAACAGAGTCTGCAGGAGAACATTACACAGGTGAGCAACAAGGGAAAAAACCACACTATCTGGATAATTTTACATTCAGGGTAGCAAAATGGGAATGCAAAAACTTATTTAAGAATTATAGATGTTTAAGAACATATATGATGTCCCACATATTGATAGAGACTTGGTATTTCCAAAGACTTAGAAGAATTACGACACACAGTTCATGTCCTGGTCACAGTGTAACTGCAGCACACAAACTCATAGCATCTGCTAACTGTGATGCTTGCCTGGCTGCAGGCTCCTTGGCTGTGACACAGGGTCTGATACAAAATCTATATTTGAGAATCAATTAAACTAAGTGAAGTTATCTTTATTTGCCACTGGACACAAATACCTGAATGGCAAGCACCACAGCTCACCTCCTGTGCAACAACTTGATCATGTGTTCAAGTCTGGGTACCAGCAAGATTTGGTGCTACAAGGCAGGGAGGGCTAGAGACAAATCACCCTGGTTCTCTAAGTGAGGGGCATTTCTGAAAACAATGCTATTAGCAAAACCATGGTTTTACTCAACAGCCACTGTGCCATCCAAGGGTACACAAAGCCATACCTGAAGAACAACACAGGTCAGGTTCTCTTCTCAGAGCCATCTTATTAACAAAATTCAAAGAAAGGAAACCACAAAACAGCTTTTGTTTCATCCTCTTGCAGCCATAAATATGCCCTTCTTTCAAGGCTCTGCAGCTTCCTCACAGCTATGAAATGTCACCACAGCCAATTGCTCCTTCTCTGGATGCCTCCTCATCTGACTACATGCAGGACAGTCAAAGGAATGTGTTGAAGTCTCCAAATTCACCTGCCTGTCTCTTCTACAGAAAAAAGGACTTGAAAACACAGAAAACCCACCACTTAGCTCTTGTCCCACAAAGCCTGTCTTTCTAAGCAAACTTGGGTTAGGTATCACAAGCCAGGATTTGAATATAAAGCACAGTACACAGTACCTGTGGAGTTGTAAATTCATGCTAGTTATGTGCAGTAACACTGCAGTGAGCTCCCAGCTCCCAGGTGTTACAAGATACGCTGGAAGTATATGATGCAGGTATACAATGGAGCACTGGCCTGAAGATCAGCTTAGGTTTTCTTGAAGTTTGTGTTTTACTCTTTGTGTTTTACTGGTGGGGACTGGTTTGGGTGCTTTTTGTTTGATTTAAATTTTATATCTTATGAAAGAGACCTTTGTAAAAGAGCTTTATTAGGTCATTCCTTTTACTTCAATTCTTTCCCTTCTATTTCTCTGGACTTTGCATTACTTTCCAAGAAAATAATTATTTTCACCTCCAAATATTAAAGCTGGGATAAGATGTAGCTTTACTAAATACTAATGGGCTTATATAGAATTTTTTGTCTTCCTTAAAGATTAAAATTGTACTATATTCCTAGTTTAGAAGGAATTTTATTTAGAAGGAAGTTTATTTACCCTCAGCTGCCTTTTCTCCCTCACATAACTTTGACATGTAAATCTCAATAAAGACAATAAGCTGAAATCTTTTAGGAAGTTCAATTCAAAAATCTAACTTGTAAAAAAATGTTAAGAGTTTTTTTAAAGCATTGATCTCTGCTTCAAATTAAGCTACAGCACTGCAATACCACCATTTACTTCTCAAGACAAACATCCTTGCAGGGCTTTTAATTAATATCCACTGACTTGCTATCTTTATTGATTTGCAGTAATTTTGTCATAGCACATCTGTGCTGATCCAGCCTTCCCAACTGTATTTCACTTATAAGACAGAACAGGTTTGGACACAGATTAGTGTATTACACTACATGCATCTCCAAGTTTTTGAATTCAAGTCTGCTTTTAAAAGCAGCTGACCTTCCCTAGTGTTTGCTCTTAAACATTTTAAACAATTGGTTGAATATTTTATTTCTTTGAATTAGCTGTGGGCCCGATACAGCTCTGGAATCTCGACTTCAAGCAAAGCCTCAAATTATCATTTGCTTTCCCCCTCTGAAATGTTCGACCGTCACAAACATCAAATATTACAACAGAAATTACCATGTATACACTGCTACCTTGTTAAACTCTTCATTTCTCTGGGCACTTTTTCATTCCATCCTGGCAGAGCAATTCAATTACAGGGGAGTGAACAATATCACTGACAAACACTATGGGCACAGTTAAAATGAGCCAAGGCTGAAGCTCTTCCCTTGGGCTGCAACCATTTATTCTGGAGTCCCATTTATTTCAGCTACAGGGGGGTGATTTTAAATAATTGGCTTCAACAAGACAGAAGTAATTTTAAGCAGAAGTTCCTCCAGAAAAAGAACCAAAGTTCCCACATTTAACATCTCTTTTAGACAAATCATGAAGACTAACCTTTAAATGCTGCTTTGCATAGCTCTAAAGAGACACTTTTCTGAAGAATTGCTTCTTAACTGAAAATCACCACTATTTAAAAGCTTCAAAAAAAATAACATGGTTTCAGATTGCTACGATTCCAATTCCAAACCACTCTCTAGTCAAAAGAAAAGCAAATTACAAACAATATCCATCTGAAAACAGGTTTTGTTAAAAACTACCTAAAAGCATTACTTCCTATCACAAGTGCGTTTGTTATTGTTATCCACAAGTGCATTTGTTATTATCCTACCAAGTGCCCTGGCTATAACAACACCCCAGAAGTCCAAACTGCTGTTTGAAAATGCCTCAAGTTATTACTTTCCTTTCCAGAAGTTGCCCTTTCTCCAGAGGCACACTGCTTTTTCTCCCAAATCTCTGACAGGCATACGTTATACATGAAATTCCCTCTTCCAGCTCTTTACCCATAGAAACACACATCACCCATTGCACAGCTATGGACAGGAAGGTGGGACTGCCTTTCCCTGCACTGGGAAACAAAGTGGAGCAGTGAGCAGTAAGGCCAACAAGCTGTGGCCTCCAGATTCCCACCTGGGACCCTTCCTCAGTCCCACCACCCCTCCTGCTGCTGCCTCACAATCCCAACACTCCACTGGCCAAGAGACAGCCCCTGCAGGCTGGGTGCTGCCAAGCAGGATGCTAGAACAGTTATTACCCACCCTGATCTAATCTAGAGCTTTTTCTCTTCCACCTGCTTATTTTCATAGAACTTATGGGGAATTAGTATTTGCAACTTTATTCTTTTCAGCACAGAGCTAAAAACTAAGAATAGTTTAGACAAAACTAGAGTTGGAAGAAATGAAAGAAGACGGTGGAAGGACTAATAGGAATCTGATCAGTAGTCTCATTTTTTGATAGGAAACCAGGCCATCAAATTCTGATTCCGTCAGAGTTCCTTATTTATTTTCACCCACATTAAAATACTTTTCCATTGAGAGGAAATCCTGAATTACAACTACATAATGACAACTCTTAACAACAATTCTCAACACAGAGTAGAGGCCTGATCTACAGCCAACGAGCACTGTTCTCATTTAGCAGGTATTTAAAATTACTACAAACATTCTGCTTAACATTACAGCATCACCATTGTCCTTCCTTATCCAGCAAGGGAACAGATGAAAGGTTAGCATTCAGAAGCTCTGCACTGTACCAAATTCCACCAAAGGCATGACTAATTCAAGCCAGGGTTTATTATTTCCTGTAGCATTTCTCTATCTAAATAAAGCAATTTTCTGCTACAGCTAAAAATATTTTGACTCCAAAATTCTATCACACCTTGGAAGAAGGCAGCCTCCAAACCTACCTCCCTCACACTCAATGTACACGGTACCCTCATATCACACGTGCTTCCAGACACCCTAGGAGAGCCTCATGATTTCCGGGCAGTTTGCTTCTCCCCAGAGCCTACAACTCTGGGCTTTGCTCTTCTGGCTGGGATTTTTTTGTTGTTGCTGTTTAGGGGTTTTTTTTACACACTTTTGAGAGCAGATTAGCTTGTTCAGTACCTAGTGAAAACTACTTGATCTACAAAAAGCATTCCTGGGCAGCTTGTGGCAAATCCTGAATGCAAAGGTTTTTAACAAGCTTGCCGTTGTCCCTTTTTTCTTCTTTACCTTCTTGGTTTTAAAATTTGTCCATACTCCAATTCCCAATGGTTTAATGGACTACAGTCCCCAGAAAATTTTTTTTCAGAAACTGAGCATTATATACCATATTAGTCAACATGTTTGAGGTTGGAGAATGGTATCCATACGAGGAAAAGATAAAACCCCCAAAACCTAAGGAAAACAGTGCTGTATTAGATATTTAAACTGAGAAAAAAGTAATCTAAAAGCTGAAGAGCTTCAACATGGTTTTGTTTATGTATCATTTACCATATCTATGGCTGCATCTGAAATCAGAACCAGATGAGTGAAAAATGAATGTAATTCTGCAATTCATAAAAGGAAGAGGTTGCCTCAGTACCAATGATCACTTCTCATTGTAACACAACCAGATATGCCACCATTATTACCACATCAGAAGCAAGATTATCTTATATTTTCTCCACTATGAAAGCGAACTACTGAAGAGGTGCCCCTACTTTTTTGTTCCCAAAATTTCATGGGGGAAAAAAACTAGCAAACCTGGGGGGAACACCCCAAACAGCACTGCAGTACCTGGCAGGCCTTTAGTGGGAGCAGCTTGACTTTTAGATCAAATATAAGTGTAACAAACCTACCAAATAAAACAACAAACCCTTATCCATACTGTGAATTCCATTTTGTCTAAAAAGCAAAAAAAACAAAGATTTGTTGATGGTGAAACAAAAAGACCTGTTTTGTTTCAGAAGGAGCTTTCAAATAATCACAGAATCCCTAGAGGTGGAAGGAATACCCTCAAGTTCCTCTAATCCAAGGCTCCTGCTCAAGTGGAGCCACCTGGGGCAAGTCACCCTGCACTATGTCCAGCCTGGTTTTGAATATATCCATAGATGGGAACCAGAATGTCTCTAGGCTACTCATTCCAGTATTTGACCACCCTCACTGGGAAAATGCAACAGTTCAGAACTCTCTTTGGTTAAGAGCCCACAAAATCAGGTGAGTCTAGAAGGTCTCATCCTTCTTCACACAGATTTTTGATGTATGAATTTTTGCTCCTATTCTTTTACAAAACAGTCTCCAGAAAAGACATCAGGCTGACACATAAGTGCAGAAGTAGTGCAGTGCTCCACAGGATGTCCAAATCTTTCTTTACTAACCAAGGATATCCAGCTCTTTGCTTACTGACCACCATCCCCTTCTAACAACCTGGGAGAGCACCTTGTCTCTTTCCTGACTAAAGGTACTTCTAGAAAAGTGAGTCTCAAGTTTCTGAAAATACTGACTCTCCTTGACAGCACCAAAAAACTGAACATTGTGGTAGAAAAGATTTAAACTTGCTATCAGGAACCAAAGGCACAAAAAAGAAATCAAACTGCTTCACTGTTTCCTTTGTGAGAACAGTCCTATTTCACTGCCAACTTTGAAAGATTTATGAATAGAAGCAAAAAGAGGAAGGAAGAACACTAAAGGTGACATTTTTAGAAACAGGTAAGGTGTACATAAATCCTTCAGATGCTGTATGGATTATGTTAACTCTGAGAAACAAATAGCCGCTCTCTGCATTCAGAGAGCAACAGGAAAGAGAGTATTCTGATCCCTCCATACTGGAGAAAGTATTTCGTTGAGAAAACACTTCGTTACTGTCCAGAAGAGACAAAGCAAAACAAATTAGAAAGTTCAACTGCTCCACAGGCTGAATGACTGAAGGTAGGACACCTAAAAATGTGTGTGAGTCATGGTACCAAACAACAGCCATGCTTAAAATACTTTTGAATATATAGCAGCACACATTCAATCTGTATCTCAGACTAGCATCAATTTCAGAACATTATCACTTAAACACTATGAAGTAGAAAACATCTACAATACTGCTTTCTTGAATGAAAAAACACACAACTAAAACCTGTTTCGCTCTTCTTTCTGAATTCAGGACTACAACTTCATAAATACTGTCAAATTGGCATGTCACTACAACATGATTTCACACCTCAAAGTAGTTTCTGGTGAGCTAAACAATAAAAAGAGCTGATGCAGAAAGACAGCTAATCCACCTGTTTCAAATAAAATCTGGTGGCTCAAATCCCTTTTAGAACTGACAAACAAATTAAGTTTTCAGCTCTTATGATGTTAGGTACTGAATTCAGAGTGAAGTTTCTAAGCCCAGCATATTTTGGTTAACTAATCAGGAATTATTCAAAATAATGACTAATGCCAATTTAATATTGCTTGAAAGTTCAAATCTTATTTAATGCAAGTGCTTCTAAATTAATAGTGGCACTTATTCTCCTGGAAAACTCTTTATAATTAGTATTTTTACAATTAATTTATTTTTGAAAGCCAAAATATATTGCTGGTCCTAATATTAGTGCTTAAGAATTCCCACCAATGTTTTCCTTGAGTATTACTTTGCATACTACCTGTCTAAACATTTAACTTTTAAAGCAGCTTCATTCAAAATATTATCTGATAGCTGTAGAAAAATGTTGGTTGTTTGACAGCTTTTATATTTTTCATTCTTTTGTCAACTCAAATCACGACAGGATTTAGCCATCTGTGGAAAAGGGATGGAGAGCACTCAGAGTTTGTATGCTGTCATTTAGAATTAGGGTTGATGTATTACCTCTGTCACAGCCCAGTGGTGTAAAAACTGGTCCAGATCAGTTAGGTAAAGACGGATAGGTGAAAGCTGTGTCTGGCTAATGTGTGGTTTTCCTCTAATGCCCTGGAGACTAGTCAGCTCCTCTCTTGAAAACCCTGGGGAAGAAGAAGCAGTACAACAGTATCACAAAACAAGCCAAACAGTGTTCTACTTCAACAGCATCATTGACAAACACTGTCTTTTACACTATGTCAACATAACAATTTTTTCTTAAAAGCTCTTGCTTGGTTTAATAATTAAGTATATTAAAGTACAAATTTTGACAGAAAATAAAAATATTTTAAAAATTCCATAGTACTATAATGTGATATAAAAAACACCTTAAGAGGCCTGTGTTATGCTATTTTCAATATATGTATCTCCAAAAAAATAAGCAAAATGGATATAATGCCAACTACTTCATGTATTCCAAATAACTTAGTAATAAATACTATAACTTCAGGAATTAAAAAAATACCATTTGGCTTATTATTTCTAGATAGGTATTAGATATCTTAGTAAAACAGGATGACCACTCCACAAGAGTTACTTGGGCTTTGCTTTCATTTTCTCTGCTATCAGTTCAGCACTCTTTTTACCATTTTAGCAACAAAAAGGTAATTTTTGAAAACAAAGTATTTGAACATTATAAAAAAAACGAGGTGATAAAGAAAACACACTATTTTTTACCACACCACAAGTTAGTGGGAGTTACTTCTCAGCAGTATTACGCCTTTTTAAGCATTGTAACTTCCCAAAGTTGCATCACCACAGAATGCAACTATTTTTATAGCTGAGTAAGAATAGAGTAGCAGAAGTAGCTCTGCTCACACGCTGACCTTGGCCAGCTCACTTGAACGTACTTTGATTACTTTATTCTGATGGAATGTTTTTAAGAGCGTAAGCATGTTCACAGGAAATCCCAGAGGCACTCATTTATATTGTTATGAGCCAATAAAAGGCATTTACTTCAAGCTAGGGAAAAAATCCTGTTTATATGTCATATGCTAAATTTAGGTTTTCTTCATACTTTCCTGAAAAAGTTGCTAGAACAAAGGAAAAGTATGCAAATATTCAGCCCAAATGGAAAAGTGTAAAAGCAGAGTGTCAAAAATCAGATCAAGAAAATAAAATCTCATATCAAAAATATATAACAAGATTAGAATTACCTTCAGGAAGTACTTACTAAACCATTTACTCTAAATTAAATTCAGTAATTGACTATCAAAACAAATTTCATTTTGTTAATTCTGAATTATTACATTCATATGGATTACCTATAAGGGTTGAAAACAAGAAGCTGAAATAGTCCACATCATTCACTGAATTATCCTGCACTTGGCACTTCCAGCCTGCAAAGGATGATCTACACAAAACCAATAGCAGACAGTTTATTAAAATAATATAATTAAGAATTCATAACTTACCTGCACAACACAATCAATTAGCATGCCTAAATTGTTACAGTTTTAGCATTCCTGTTACTAATTGTTGCTAGAATAGCACTTTAAATAGCTTCAAAACCAGAACTGGCTCTTTTAAAGACAAGACATACTGAACTTTGTACCCCTGAATGGCTTTAGGGTTGCTAAAATGATTCAATTAACTAAGATAGCAGCTTTTCATTAATACTGGTATAATCTTCAGTACAGTGATGACACCATAAATTAAATTAAATTTATTTCCCTAACTTGGTAAAAGTCTTTATATTACAAATGCTGGGCTATATTTTTCATCATATCCACTACTTTTTATACACAAACAATAAACCCCACTGCAAGCAGTCTCAGCACCTCTTTCAGAACTGCTGAAGCTATTAAACACAGCTAAAAGTTAAAAAGTTGGTTGGAGATTTAGAACACAAAAAGGAGCAATATGCAAAACCCTTTATCAAAGCTGTCTGACACTTTCCATCTCAAGGGCAACCTGGAACAAGTGGAGCACCAGCTTTAGCCCAAATCAGAAGGCAGTGCTTGTGGAAGCTTGGAGCAAACAGACACCAGTGACCACCTAATGGCAGAGTCTGGCCCATGTGTCAGTGCTGAACCAGGAGGAAGCCAGGAGATGGGAACAAGGACATCTCACACATGTTTTCCTCACAAGGCTGCAGCTCAAACCCGCATCACATTATGCAAAAATGCATATTATTCAAATTGCCTTGTATGCTGCTTTTGGCACTGGCACTGCAGACTATGGATCTTTGCTGTAAGAGATTGCTGCTTTCCACTCTTACAATCTTGTGAAATTTCAAAGCTTCTGAATGCAATTTTGCAAGCCAACTATCTGCCTAAGATCACTTTTTTCCCCTAATTTCTCTGTGCCAACAGCCAAAATGGCTTAGCTCATGAGTAACAAAATTCTGGAAAGCTTGTTACGCAGGAATTTTTTACAGCTCCGTGCTTTGGGAGCAAAAATATCAAATTTGGAATACTTTTGTGCCAGGCATATACATTTTGCCACCCACAAAAATCCATCCATAATACTTCAGCATCCACAAAAATGACAGCTAGAATATGCACGTGTCTAGAGTTGCTAAAAAAGAAAGGAGAAAAACCCCGGAGTTTCAGAATTTCTTTAAATTAAAGAAAAAAATTCAGGATTCCTCCAGACTACCATATAGAATACAGTTAATTTTAGGGAGACAAAAACCATAGGTGAGAGAGCACCAAGTAAGGCTTTATTAAATAAAGCTCCCCCTTCACACTGAATTCTCACTGCCTGGCAGTAGGGATCTGCCAAATTCCAGGTGAGGCAGTGACTCTGCAGTGCAGGCAGCTCTGCACCCCCTCTGTCTCCTAGCACGTCTTTGGTCCTGCCCTGAGGCCTGGCTCACTGCTTCCTTTTCTTAACCTGCAGTCTCTCTCCAACTCTCCCCAGACTCAAGGCTGCTACTTGGCTCCGAAGTTCTCCCAGGACAAATCCCTTGGCCATGACCAATGGTCTCCAAGGAGAACGGTGAAATTCTTCCATCCTTCCAAGGAGGTCCCAGTCCCATTAGTTACAGCATGGAAGAGACTTCACACATACTCAACTAAATCAGCAAGAGCTCTTCCCATTACTTCTCTACATAAGGTGGATATTCACACAGGAATCAAATGGGATATTCACACAGATCCATACACCAGAAAAGAGAGTGAAATCCATGTCCTGTTCAGCACAGCAGAAGAATGTCCCTAAATCTGATGCAGAAAAACCATGATTCTGACTTGAGGTCACTCTTTTTTACCAAAATAAGCATTGAGGAGCATGGAGAGAGATTCAAGGGAGTTTAGGACTTGCTAGACTAGACAAAGAAATTCAAACTGTGATGTAACCACTGAGCAAAAAGGTGGGAATGCAAGAGGGTGAGAGAGATAACAGATAAGAAGCTGCAAAGGCAACCAGACAAATGTGAAAAGAAATAAATCTTGGGTAGGAAAAGAGAAAGAAAGAACATGTAATAAGCCCAATTCAGGAAGTAGGGACTTGCATGATAAATCTTGTTAGAACCTGGTTTAAAAGAATCAAATAAAAAAATATTTTTCCATATTGGAAAAATTCCATTTCCATATGCAACAGTTAGCAGATGCTTTGAATTCCTTAAAATAGGACTAGTACACGCAAGAATTTTACATAACCTCCAGAAGAGACTGGACAAAAACTCAAGATTCACTGCAGGTTAGCAAGCAGAAACTGCAATTGGTTCAGGAGATGCCTGGACAGGAAAAGTAATTCCAAAGCTTATTGCTAAACATCTGGAAATCAAACACTTCATCAGTTTTGTTTTCCCACGCATCTACAAACTCACAAACAGGACAAGCATGTTAATCATTGTGTGAGAAAGGCTAAGGGCCACTGATACAGACATAAGAGGAAGCAGAGAGAATCCCTGCAGTTCTGCCCTGGGAACATGGAGGCAGCTTAAGGAACAAACCCCTGACAGAGCTATTAAATGGTTTAATTTAAGATTCATCTCTACAAGCAGAGCTACACTGAGTCACACACACACAAAATCAAGATTCCCCAAATTCAGCTGCAGTTTGCTTTTTTAGAAAGTGAAAGCTATTACATGCACAGAAGCAGCCTCAGTGTTAAAAGAGCAATAAGGTTAAAAATAATCTAGCATTAAATTTAGAAAGTGACAGAGAAGGTTGCCTCTGATCTTCAACTTGGCCTGTCTGTGCATACACCTTAGAGTATGATAATATTATGTGTCATATTTTCTCTGAAAAAAATTGAAGATCTATGTCTCATTCAAATCATGGATGAATGGATCAATCAGGATTACACCATGAAGGATAACATAGTCTGACCTGTCCCTGTCCTATTTATTGCATCATCTATAATGAGCACAGCATATGAGGCATAATTGAAAAAGTAGAAGAAAGTATTAGCTCACAAATTCAGGTAGGTTATACAAGATGCAAGATAAATACTACTTGAAATTGTAGAAAAAAAGTCAGTGGTAACACATTTCTTCAAGCATCATCAGATAAATGTTTTTTAACTTTCAGGACAGAATAAGCTCACATAATTCATACTGGAAGCTTCTCTCATCCCTTTTTTCAGCTAGTTGTCCACAGTCCTGCAACAGCTCAACAGTGATTAAAAGATTAAAATGTCACTAACAGCTGTGGAGACACAGTTTCAAGCATTTCTAAGAGTAGGACCCATCTGATCTCTACTTCTCTACTTGTATTTACAGTGAATTTGAGGTCAGTTTTTTGTTTTCAAGACAGAAGATGCTCTGAAAAAATCAGAACCCAAATGTTTCATACTGAATTCCTAAAGTTATCAGATACTTCTACGTACTTCTGCCTACACCTTTTCCTTCCCTCAGTTCCTCATCTTTAAACTGGGAAAAACATCACCTTCCCATCTCCTGCAGCTGTGAAAATTACTTGAGCACAACAAAAAACTTCCCTGGGTGGGGACAGGGGGAGGGAATCCCTTTGTTTTCCAAGTGGAACCTAATACAATAGAGAAAACATGGAGCCTCCTATTGAAACAGGGCCAAACTGTAACAGGAAGAAAATGCTCCTTCAGTCCTCATGTACTCCATACAGAAAGCAGGATGGAAAAAAATAGGAAATCATGTAATTGAAACACCACATGAGAATCTCACAATAAATAAGACCAAACCCAATGTCTTTCTAATAATACAAACACAAACAGAGCAGCATTACAGCATAGGAGTTTGTTTAAATACAAGTCTAACCAGCTGTCAGCACCTCAATTACCTTAGAACTTAAGTGCCTATAATGTAGATGCTCGTTAAAGCTGCCCAATTTTGAAGTTCACATTAAAGGAAATAAAAAATAAGGTAAAGAACACAGAACAAGAGAGATTCGATTCTAGAGCAGATGTTGATGTACTACAAGTACATTAAAATTATGTTTTAAATCTCAGTTTAATATATTAAGACTACCATGAATAACTGGGGACTGTATGCACTTTTAAAATGTGTTTTTAAGACAGCTTGTAAATTACATGTCAGACATCTGACTAAAAATTACCTGCTTTATATGTGGAAGAGAGGTAATAAGCATATTATAACTTCTCTTTTTTGTATAAATTATTACTGACAAAGGGAACCTGTTATCAAACTACATATGAGTGAGACCTCTCCAGTCATGTAGTCCAAACCCACATTAACTATGATGAATTACATCTTGTAATTTCCATAAGGTCACCCGCTCTCAGTGGGAACCTCTCTTTTGAGGTTTAGAATTGCACCTTTAGGTAACCTGCTCTGTACACCAAATGGTATTAAAAGAAAAGCTGAATCTAATTAACTTAAAAATTACTGCTTCTCCTGCCATTAGCAGAGCAAATATTTCTCAGTCAAAGCAAATGTGCAGTGCATTTTTTTTATCACTTGCTGCAAACTTTTAACTCCAGATGGACTTCACTACTTTAGTTTATGCTACTGTTATTTTCGGGTTGGCTGTATCACACAGCTGCAAAATAACAACTGCAGTTTGTGCACCAGTGGTTATTCCTCAACTGCAGACTACTATCTCTCTGTGCCTCCTGACCTGAACTAGCTAATTGATTTATGGTCCAGGTTTAAGGTGTTGATTTTGGCTTATACAGGCACAAGGAGTCTTTGGGTCATTTAGAGGTCTCTAGTAGAAGAACTCTGATGAACCTTGCTGCACTGATTTTAGAAATTATCCTTCCACTTGTTCTCTTATAAAACACACTGCACAAACTCCAGCACAGACAGCAATTCACCTGCCTAGCACTTGCTAAGCAAGTTTTCCTTAGAATTTGGATTGGGGTTGGGTTTTGATTTTATGGTTTTTAGCAATAAAATTGGGAATAAAGTGTGACTAATTTCAATCCTGAGTTCAGTCTCCAAGTATTTTTAAAGTAAAATATAAAAAAGCAAATGCAAGATTCACAGTTCTTCTGAGGCATTAATACTATCACCCTTTTGTTCATAAATCTGAGGGTTGTAACACTCGAGAAATGCAAGGTCAAGGGTTTGTGTTTTCTGTTCAAGGAAAATAAAATCCAATTCCTTCACTTTCCAGGAAAATCCTCTCAGCACCATCAATGGGAATACCTAGTGCAGAGCATTCCCAAAGCTTTACAGAATTATTTGAACATCGGCAAGACAACAGCCTGAGATACACAACTTGTACTGTACTAAGTGATCCTATTTTAAATTGATTTCATCAACCACTGATCAAAGATTTAAACCAAGCCCTCCCACAACTGTTTTTTTTTAAATTCTAGGTTATAAAATCATTGTAAAAGGAGTTTCCCCTCTATTTCTTTCACTGATACTTCTGTTCCACACAGAACATTTAAACAATCACAGGCACAGTCAGTAGCTGATTCACTCATTTCCTGAAAAAAACTAACTCCATTCTAGGCCTCAACTCTTTGAAAATTTATTAAATTTTAATAAAATTATTAAGTACAAATCCTCCAAATAGGTCAATGACTAAGTCACTCCATAAGGAAATAGGAAATCCATCTCCCCTCCAGATGAAGACAGTGAACACAAACTTTCTGCAACCTCAGCAACTGCTTTAATGACCAAGATACTATTATTAATTTATTATTTAATTGTCCTTCAAACACATCAGGAGCAGAAAACTTCTGGAGATTCTGTACACCCAGCAGACAAGCACTGCATGAGGATGGCAATCAAGCATGAAAAGGCTCTAGGACACCAGCTACAGGAACTCTGCCCATCTCTGATCCCCAGAGAAGAAACTGTTCTGGTTCCCATCCCAGAACAACTCCTCAAGATAACCTGTTGTAACTTCAAGCAGCTGCACAAAATATTATGGAACCCCAAGAACCAGAAAGGAATTACCAGGATGAGATGGCATTCACCATGGAAAAGAACTCCAGGGGAAGGCAAGAATGAATTGAACTAGCAGCCGTGAGCAATCTGATACCTGAGAACTTCCCTGACACCTGCAAGAGTATGGAGTGACAAATGCCAAGGTGTTTTTGGGGTTTTTTCAGTTGTTTTTTTGGTGGGGGTATTTTGGTCAACACCAGTGTCACACTTGGGAACAGACCAAAAAGGTTTCTGAAAAAAAATTTTCCATGATGCATCTCCTAGAAATCTTGTTAATGGAAGCTGCACATGAATATGAAAGACCCTGTAACACTTAGGAAAAACAACTTCCAGAAATCCATGCAGCCTCAGAGTAGGAACAAAGGTCCTTATATCAAGAGACAATCGGTTTAAAGGCAGGAGGTGGTAGGTAGAAGTGATCAACTCATACAGCAGAAGACATCACTGGACACCACTGGTGACTACTAAGGTACAACCCAGAAAGAGAGATGACAAAAGTCCACAAGCCTTCACATTATTTGTATGCAAAAGTACTTGGAAATGTAAGTTAATCAAGGCTACCCTGCCTTTTTTTTTCTCTTGACAAAGCAATTTGGCCACTTCGTCTACCCAACAGTGGAAATGACACAGCAGCACCTCCCACGTTTTGTTGTTTTGCAGCTCATCAGGATACAGCAGAGCAGCTCTTTTGGCATATCTAGGAGTTCAGTTAAGGCCTTGGAAATATGAGAAGCTTCTTCCCCAGTAGCCAAAATAATCACACTGCAACCAAGGATCATAAAGAATTGTTTCCACTGCATAAAACAGGCCTGAGTTTTCCTTCACAACCCAGGGCCACAGATACGTAGAACAGCACTCCTTTAGCACTTGTGAATCTTTCATTGTGATCAATCAGAAATTGCATTGGGAAAAAAGTCTTTGCTGATACACAGAGAAGTGTAGAGAAAAGGCTTCCTTGTTTCTTTTGGCTTCCAATTTTTAAGACCTGTGCTACCTATGACCTCTCAACACAGCAAGTTTAACATCAGCCCAGAGTTTATCTATCAACACAGAACTGTTCAGCTACTGATCAGCACGCATCAGAAGTGGGAGACTTCCACACAGATACTGCAGCATCCTTCCCTTAGCTCTAGGGGACCCACTGAAATCCTTCAGCACAGTGCCCAGGGGTCACTGTCTGAGCCCAGAAACAGTGCTCTGCTGATAAACCACATTGGGACAACACTGTACATGTGTGTCTCCTAGCCAGCCTTCTCACAGGACTGTTATGGACTCTGCATGTCTTGCAGCCAGCCAGCTGTGTAATGACAGGCATTGTCTGACTGCCATTTAAAATAGTGCTTACATGTTAAAACACCCATCAAGTATGAGGTAATGGATCACTTACGGAATTACCTATGAGCATGGAAAGTATGTTACGATACATCCCAAACACTTCCATATTATCATTGTCAGGAGCTGTGTGTATAAACAACAAAACACACTGAAAAGGGCAAAATTACATGCAAGTACCACACCAGGACTGTTGCACCTTTATGGAAGAAAAATATACAACATTTTCTCCCAGTGTAGGCATGTAGTTGCACTTCTGTAAAACATGTTCTTTTAAAACATTAAAAAGCTCTGTGCCAATATTTATCTCAGCTTTGGCACAGTTTATTCCTGTTCAGCTTTAATGAAAAATAATTTCTGTCAGATTGAAATGCAACTGCAATAAAGTATAAACTCATGTCCCTGCATCAACTTAATCAAATCAGTTTTGAGTTCTACTGCTAATGAAGATCAGCAGTCTCAGTTTTTATATCAGTTCTGAAAAAGACAGGAAACCATGCCTGTAAAAATTATGTTGAAATTGCTAAAAAAAAGGAGAAAAAACCAAAAAATTGAATATTTGAATACTTCCCCAACTGTATACCAATCTCATCATTCAGACCAACTTAACTCCAGGTAGTACAGGGCCTGAATGTAAGCTCCAAGAACAAGTGAGGGGTTTTTATCTTCCTTTTCCTCCAACAGGTTACCATGTGTAGCCACTGGTTTGTTAGTGTGAGTTTTTTGTTTTAACTTTCATTATCTCTTTTGAAGGATCAAGTCTTTCCATTTGAAAATGCAGCAAAATACAAAAAACATCTGAAAGGAATTACCAGGGATTTGAGGAAAAATATGAAGCCTATTTTAAGAAAACAACAATTTAAGCTATGCATTGTTAAAAGTAAGCCTGTCAGCTGCTCATTTGCTCCAGAGCTGCAGAGGTTGTCTGAAGCAAAGCACTGCTTTCAGATTATAAATGAGAGCACAAATCAGAAGAAACATTCACTAATGAGCAAACGGCATTTACTGACGGCGGCAATTGTAGTGCAGCAACATAATTCTTTTCCCTTTGATTAGGAACCTCACACTACAACCAACCTGGGGAAAAATTTAGGGCCTATATCCTTAAATGCAAGCTTGGACTTCTCCCTCTTTCTAGTCCTAGACAGTTACAAAACAGCAAGCAAGAAAAAGGAAATTTGGTGACCAGATGTGGATGAAGGAATGCAGTGTAACCCACCCCAGGGTCTGATTCTCAAGAACTACAGATCTTTTCTCATCTTTCAGCAAGGAAAACAGATCATTTCTTCACCCTTCATCCTCAGTGGTACCCCAACAGGGAGAAGCCAGCATTTTGAAAGCATAAAGGTTTAGTTTATTCAATACTGCCTTAAGCCCTCTTGTTACTATTTTAATACTTTCCTCCTTTACTTTTGTTTCTAAATTGAGGGGTGTAAACATACAGCCAGAAAAGGCACTTCAGTGAGCACAGACCTTACTATTGTTGCATTTTTCCCAGCAACCCATTCATAACTACTATACCTCTCTATAAATGTACAATTTTTGACTTATTCTCCAAGATGTACTGAGCTGACTTTCCATTATATACCATTTGTATATAAAAATTGAGAGTTTCCTCTTTGTTTTGTGTTATTTATTTAATATGAACTTAGCTTATGTTGGCAAAACTTTCATTTTATTGATGTCTTCTTAAAATAAATATACAGTTCTGGAGTATTTTCTACACTTTACTTACATGAGAATTACTGAATTCAGTTGTTCTATCAGTATTGCTAATCACAACAATGGGTTACAATATCCTCTCCAAGTTCTCTCCTGGTTGCAAACACTTTGGGGGAATGTGCTATTTTTCTTTTTCTTGACTACACTTACTCATTCAATAATTCTTTAATCAAGTAGTGTAGAAGGTCTTCATTAGCTACATTTTGTATTCTCACTGTGCCTCCTCATGCTGTATTGGCAAAGGCTGAAGATAAAATAACTAGGAAGGCTAAATAAAGAAAAAAATAGCATTTAATTACAGTGGAAATATCCATAAAGAACTCCGTTATAACCCTAAAACATCTTTGAGTCATGTATCTGAAGACACAGAATTTTACACCTCACAGCAAACAAATGTTAAAATGTCCATCTCAGTTCTAAGCACCAGATTCCAGAGGATAGCAGGAACCAACAGGCATGCCTGGGTGCTTGATGAGACACCAGCTGAGCTCCCTCATTATTGTCTGCAAAGCAGCAGAATATTTTAAAGGCACTACCTCTTAAGAGAAGAGTTAATTTACAGTTACATCAAGCAGAATGCAAGTTACCCCCAGGGTTATCTCAAACCTATGAAAACTTGGAACTCCCACACAATTTATGCCAGAGAGCACTCAGCTTTCATTTATATGGTATTCACCCTGCTCCTTTGCTACAGCAACAGAAACAACACTTGGCGAGACCCCAGCAGGGAAAGAGTCCCAAAAGAATAAGAAATGGCTGTTTGAAGCCATTGGAGACCTCATTTATGGACACTCTACTTCAAGAGAGAAATGCCATAAATTAACTCCCATTGTTTTTTATCTAGACAGTGAAATATTATCTGTCCAACTCTCTATTACAGTGAAATAATTTCCAGACACACTGTTCCAATGGATAAAAAGTTGTAAAACAACCATAACTATTATGCATAAATAAGGCACATAAATAAATCGCATTTCAGCTTCCTTATTTGTACTTCAAGGAATGAGAGGAGGCAGCAAAATTTTCCCATAAAGTCAGCAATCTAACTTCCTGATTTATATATTTGATCACAATACCATAATCTGCATTTTTTAATCCACAGTTCACAGAATAGAACACATAACAGTAAGTATGTAGATTATATATTAATCATCTTAAACACAGCACCATATACAAAAGGGAAGGAAAAAAGATAATTCTGTTTGCAAGAGTATCTGACACTCAATCACCACAACATCACAGAGTGGCAACAAAAAACAATGAGCCTCACAAAGGGGTTTCTCTGCAACTGCACCAGTATGGAGTTTGGTACAGCAGACCACTTTTTCAGGCAAACAAAGTAATCTACCTTATACAAGAACGTACATTACAATATTTAATACATTTCCACATTTGACAAAAATACTTGCCTCAAAGTCAGTCTTCCAAAAAGTGCTCAAAACATAAGCTCATGCTTTACTGCCTCCTTAAAACCATTTTGAAGCAGCCCTTCTGCCCTATTAATACAGGAAAGCAGGCATAGGGAGATTACACCAAAATTTTTTCCAGCTCTACCTCTGATACTGCTAAAGTTTATTACCTTAGCCCATATCAGGCCATCAATGATTCACATATTTCTTCACTTCCTGGAGAGAACTGTCTACCTGTCCATATCCATGGCCTCAAGGAATTACCAGAACTCCACTGTCAAGGCGAAGCTATGACTGGAATTTCAAGCCAAAGATCCACTCGTGCCATGTTTTGTATATTCCAAACCAACACTCAAACCATTTACCTTGAACTAGCAGTGAACTACTATTTGCTTAATTAATAGTTATTCCAATAAATCATAAATGAAAAATAAATACTGAAGATAACTCTTCTAGAAATGTGGCACACTGCATCAAGATGAATTGCTTATCTCAATATATCAAAATAGTTCCACTAAAAGATCCAAAAGAAATCTATCAGTAGATTTGATGCAAAACACTTTCTAAAATACTATCTGACCCTTCAATTTTTCTCCATAAATGTAAGCTTATCAGAGGCCAAATCAGAGAACTCATCTCCTGTCAAGAAGCTGCTGTCTCCCATTTCTCAGGCAGAAGTGCCAGACTGTTCACTCATGTCGCTCCGCACCCTCCCTCACCTGTATGACTTATACCCAAAACCCTGGCACACTTCCATCTCTCAGAACTCCACCTGCTTGGATTTATTGAAGCTACTTCCATCTCAGATCCCATACAGTAGGCACAAGGCAGGCATTTGAGGAGAACAGCAGGGAAATTAAGCCACTACAAGACCTTCTGATGTTCAGTTTCACCTGAAACTCACCAGCTGTAGCCACCCCAGTGACCTCAACACCAGCAATGTCTGTTCACTGGCACAGAGATCATGACCAATTAGTGCAAACCTGGCCATGTTCATAGCAGCATCCAAAATAGGGTGGCTGCATTTCAGCTCTCTTTTCAGAACAGTCCTTGGTCTGTGTCAGCTTCAGTGAATGTAGACCAAAAGTGCTACAGAAACCATTCTAATAATTTAACAGTATAGGTAACCAACCTCCCAGGGGCCCAGAAACCTTCCCAATCTATATGGAAATACTGCCAACATCATTTTGATTCTCAGCACACACAGCTCACTTAATGGGCTCCTACACACCATTTGGGTATTCACTTCACCATTGCAAAAATAAAAAGTGAAACTATTACATATTTTCAAAATTCACTTCTAATAAACAAAAAAAAAGCTCTGAAATGTAACACACAATAATTATAACTAATGTTACCACCTGATATCACACAGGCTTTGAACCATCTGGACACACTTACTGTTAGTTTTATAGTTTACACACAAAAAAACCTACGAGTTCCTTCAGTTTCTAATGATTGTTCAGGGAATAACTGCAAGTTTTATGATGATCCATAGGTACTCTCAGTGAATCCACCTTACAGTAGCTGGTCCCTGACAAGTACACACCGCTCCATAGGAGCAGTCTTGGATACATGTAAAAACAGCCATCCTCTGCCAATCAAAATAGCACGGGAATAAAGGCTGTTGAAGAAATTAAAACAAACCTTCTGATGCTCCTGAATCCATTCTATTTAAAGCCTGACTGATAAGTAGATTCCATAGAAGAAGAGAAATTCAGGGAGAGTCCCCGCTCAGCCCAGGGAACAGGAATGTACCGGAAGAGAAACAGCGCCATCTACTGACGGCAGCGGGGTACTCCGACAGGACGGCTCCCCGTGGATTTGGGACAGCTTCTCCGTCCAAGTCATAATCTAAAAGTACAGAAAATGTCCCACGAACCAGGCTGTGGCACAGAAATATGGAATTAAAAAAGTTTTTTATAGTACCATTCATTTGACAAACTTTCAAGTTTGACTCTGAGTATCGTAAGAGCTGTAAAAAATGACCAGGAGTTACCCAGTCTCTACTTCCTTCGAGGCTTTACCCTCCACCATCCATGCCCAAGCCGGCTGCCTGATATTAAGTATTTCCAATGAAGTATATTTGTATCCCCTTGCTACACAACCCATTCCTGTATGTATCTCTGCTTCCATAAAATTCTGCTACCACTCAAACCAAACACTCTGGTGACATTTAAAGGTCTGTATTTTTAATCCTGCTAAATCTGCACTCCCATTCCTTTTCAACAGTCTTGTACACAGCTGACTCCGACTTCTTCCCAGCCTTATCTACCTAAAATGACCATTTGTCAGTCATTCCCCATTATCACAACTGACAGACTATCATTATTTTCTCTTCTTGAAAATCCAGTCTGTCCATGTCATTATCTAAAAAAGAGCCACAAAAATGGATACAATAGTTTGGCTTGGTCTTTCTGATAAAAGATAGAAAACTGGTTCATTTATCCTGTGTGCAATAACTGGTTATGAAGCTCATAAAGCCCAGCTAAGGTTCATATCCAGAAAACCTACTATTGTTTCCTAGACTGTACAACTTATTTTCCAATGAAAAAGAAGTATCAGACTCTTCTGTTCTTGAAAAGTTAGTATTTACTTATCTCCCTATCTTTGCACCTTTAAATAGACAAAGCAACTTTTTTTGGACAACTGCCTCAGCCAAAAACATTTCTATAATCTTGGTTCCCTAAAGGCACCCTAGATGAATCTTTTAGGATAAAATGTTTGCCGCCATGATCATTGGAAAAATAAAAACAAAGAAAACTAGAAAAAAAAAAAAAAAGAGCAAAAGGAGCCTTATCTAATAAAACCAATGCTCAGTCAAGAGCAATCTAGCAATCTCTCTTTTTCAAGTGTCATCAAAACTTGCAGGCTTCCAGAAAGATGGACTGTCAGGGATTATCAATATAAAAGAAACACGCTATTGTAAGTACATCAGTACATTTTTCTTTCAATTAGTGATTTCAGATGGACTTCTTGATCTTGGTTGATTATCTACAGTCTTTGAATCCAAAGTAAGTTTAAAATGTGTTTCAAAATGAAAATCAAAATACTTCCTTTGCACAGGAAAACAAAGAATTTACTCCTAAATTCTGAAAACAAAGAATTTACTCCTCCTCTGCTCTCAGAATGTAACCTACTTCTGGTAAGAACACTGCCTTCTGTCTGCCATTTGCATTTTCTGCCAGAAGGATCAAATGCCCACAACTGACCTGCACCACTACGGTAATTTTTAGAAAACAGGCACCCCATTACTACAAAAAACTCCCACAATGAAAATCCACTAGGATCTAACAACAAATTAAGCACCTGAGTGCTTATTTCTGGCTTCAGTTCTTACAATGACTGTCTTTGAACTGGTTACTCGACTTTGCCACTGAGCTTCCAGTATATGGCAGAAAATTTTTCATTTTTAAAAACAAAATCTGATGCCCAGCTTCCCAAAACTAGACAGAATTTCACTTTTACAGCAATAATGCATTACAAATATAGGATATAAATGTCACCACTACTGCTTCCTATGTTAGTCACCTTATCCACATGTTACATAGCTAATACAAACAGGTCTGCATTTGACAGTACATTGTGTTGTGTCATATTTTAATTAAAAATGTTTCAGATCCAAAAAACATCAAGAATCACTTTAAGCGTAATTCATATAAGCTTAATTCCTGTTTGCTTATCCAAGGTTCCACAATGTTGAAAAAATGTATTTTTCCCAGAAGCAGCAAAGCAAAACACCCTTGTGAAATCTCAGCAAGCCCTGCACTCACTTCAGTGGAACAGCAGCTTTGCTCCCTGACTTCAAAGGCAAACCTACCCTCTTTCAAGCCAGGACAAAAAAAAAACAACAGCATTAATAATTTCAAACAAGGCACTTGCCTAGCAACTATAAATTGGCTATTTAGGTGTGGTAACTGGAGAAAAAGTGAGCTGAAAGAAAGCAGAACACGAGAAAAACTGATTGGTTGTTTTTCACTATCAGCTGTGTCAAGTTGAAGTATTCACAAGGGAAAGCTGCAATTAGTGGCAGAACAAAGACCACTGGTGATGATGTTCTGGGTAGAAGATGCTCAATACCATGCAGCCTTACAGATTTTGTAAGAGAGAGGCTAAAGCTGCTTTGCATCCTTACTGAAAGGACCTAGGTATTAAAAGCACTAATTTTTGTATTTCAAGATGAAAATTTTTGGCAGACTTCATGAATATATAAAAAGACAGTAAAATAATATGGATAGATGAAAACTTAAAAACATGGTTTAGTGGTGTAACTGGCAGTGCTGGATTAACAGTAGGACTTGGTCTTAATGGTCTTTTCCAACCTAAACAGCAGAAGGATTTTCTCAACAAGTATCGTAGAAAATCGGGCAGTGTAAAGACAGAGTCAGAGCAACAGGCCAACCACACCATCAGTCCCTGCACATTGAACTGAATTCCTGTGTGCAAACTGATCACCAAGTTCAAGCTCATGACTAACTCTTCCCACCCGGGGCCGGTTTTGGCTAGAGCCGAGCACGGCGCGCGGTACCTCATGTGCAGGATGCCGATGAGGGTGGCGGCGAGGTCGGAGGACATCCTGCCCATGATGCAGCAGCGGCTGAGGCAGGCGAGCAGGCTGGCGGGCAGGCAGGGCAGGAAGTACACCAGCTGCACCAGGCGCCGCTGCGCCTCGGCCGGCAGCAGCACCAGCGTGCCCTCGAGCGGATCTGCGGCACACAGCGCACGGTCAGCACCGGCTGCACCCACCAGCCACCCCAGCTACCCACTGATGTGAGGATGTTATAACCATATAACCATTATAACCAGGGGAAAAAATGGGAAGAAAAATAAGGCAATACTAGCCTAGAAAATAGGAGGCTTGGAGAAGAATATATTGCTCTCTACAACTAACTTAAAAGAGGTTGCTGCCAGGTGAGGGTAAGTCAGCCTCTTCTTCCAGGTAACAAGTGACAGGATGAGAGGAAATTGCCTTAAGTTGTACCAGGGGAGGTTTGGATTGGATAGTAGGAAAAATTTCTTCACTGAAAGGGTAGTCAGGCATTGGATCAAGCTCTCCAGTGAAGTGTCCAAAAAACATGTGGCATCTGGGGACATGCTTTAGTGGTGGACTTGGCAGTGCTGGGTTACCACTTGGATCTTAAAGGTATTTTTCAACCCAAATGATTCCATGATTCTCACTCTAAAATTTCCAGTCTATCATAACTACTGACTTGAAGAAAAGATCTTAATCTTTTTACTCTCTAGTAAATGGCACACATAGTTCATTTTAACCTTTAGGGAACTGAACCAATCTGCAACCCTACTCCCCACCCAGTCTTCAGGCTCATCTAGGAAACAACAGGATTTTCCACCTACTGCAAGCTGCCTACCAAGTGAGGGACAAACTTCCTCATGCTATAGTGTCAAAGTCTTACCGTATATTCGAGCAGCAGTGGCTTGTAAACTTTGCAACAATTCCTTGTTTGAACGAGAAGCAGCGGAATGAATGATATCAATGAGTTGATTGGAAAGCTCAGGATTCCTCAAGCCAAGCAGAGCCAGTTGCTGAGGTAAGCCAGCCAACCAACGAGATAAAACTTTACTTCGACTCCTAAAGGAAGAGGGAAGAATCAGTTGCAGAAAAAAAGATAAAACAACAGAAACCCACACAAACTTCTCTTCCCATTCTTGACTAAATTGCTTTTCTTTCTCCTTTCTAGGTCAAACTGAAACAACAGTATGGACTAATCTATCTTTCATAGGCTACAATTTCTATGTCACCCTGGCTTATCAAATCAAGTATCATTTAGAAACCAAAAGCATTTCATCAGCTTTTAACTAAAGTGATGATCACAAGAAAAAAAGCTGCCAAGTGCAAATTAAGAAGTTCAAAGTAGGTCTTTGAAGATGTCAACAAGAGTAGCATGATGATGATACAGATTATTTCACTCTCAAAGACCCGTCAATGAAAAAATTTTCAAGGAAATTAAGTATCCATGACACAAGAGAGAAGGGTCTTGCATAGAGATGAACTGCTCAACAGCAGAAAAAGCCTGGAGAACAGACCATTGAAGTGGGTGAGTTGGAGGTGAGGTCAGAGGTCTCAAATCACTTGACATGGAAATAGTGGATGGAAATAAAACATTTGCTTCATCTTTCACAGAAAGAAGCAGATGCTAGTATCAAACGAAGCTAGAAGGAGCCAGGATTAAACAAGCAAAAATAAGTTGGGTCTTGACAGAGCTGAGCTTTGTCACTCCTTGCCAGAGGATGCTGCAGTTGCTCTTGATTTAGACTGGTCCAAGGAATGATGAGAAAAGCTCACGATACAGACATGCACTGACTCTTATCAGTATATAAATGCATATGTGCACACACACACAGACACACACTACATATGCATATATACACACAGTGCACGGTATGTGTGCAGTGATTAGGGGTGAAGATAAACTAAAACATCAAGAAAAAACGTAATTCTGAACCATGTAATAAATCTGTCAATTTGGTTTTTTTCCACAAGGCAGCAACAGGCCAAACGCTCCTACTTTATCCTTTGAATCAGACACACCTAAAAAATAAACACATTCACAAAAAATTCTGAAAAATGCTCCAATGTGAATTCTGTTCCTCGTAGACTGTTCTTGACTAGCTTCTGAGAAAAAAAAATAAAAGAATGAGGAGAACAGTCAGAGGAGGGAACTACAGAGGAGGGAAGGAGCTACGACATCAAACTGAATGGAACAATATGAATGTCCAGGAGCTACTAAACAGCCCTCATTTTGAAGAAATTAAAAAAACTCACTTGTTCCTAAAGGAAAGAAATGGAATAGTGTAGTACACAAATATTATGTTGTCTTCAAATGTCTTGTCAGACCTAAGTGCAGTCATACTTTTTTGCAAAGAAGTTTTGAGATTTCGTTCATCTGTTACTAAAAACTGTCACAAATCCATGTAGAAGACTAAGAGGAACAGCAGCAAAACTACTGCTATTTGTGATGTCTAAAGATAGAAAGGTAAAGCCTTTCAGATGGTCATATAATCACATGAAACTGAAAGAGATGCTCAAGACTTTCAGGTAAGTACAGAGAACAGTGGTTATGTAACCTCAGGGAAATTAATTAGTATGAAGATCTCTTTTTCACTCTGTGTGAAAAGGGGAGAAAAATGGGCTACTCCCAAGTGCTTTTCCCTGTCTTTCATATTCCCTACACTTTTTATAATGTTCAGAGCATAGCACTAGATTATTTCTGGCTGTAGATCTAATTACATGTACTCAGGCATTACTACAACAGATGATGTAACAAAGCAAAGTAGTTGTAGAAAGGAACAATTTTCCCAAAACTTTACTCTGTTACCAGATGCCACAACTTCTGAGAGACCTGAGGGTTGATTTTTTCAGTGGCAGAAACAGATCACGTGCCCCAGAAAGTCAACTGTGTCCTGGGCTGTATCAAAAGCAGTGTGGGCAGAAGGTCGAGGGAGGGGATTCTGTTCCTCTAGTCTGCTCTGGTGAGATGCCACCTGGAGTCCTGCATCCAACTCTGGGTCCCCAGAAATAAGAAGGACATGGAACTATTGGAGCAAGTTCAAGGAGGCCATGAAGATCATGAGAGGTCTACAGCACCTGTCTTATGAAGACAGGCTGAGAGAGCTGTTGTTGCTCAACTTGGAGAAGAGAAGGTCTTCCCAGAGCCTTAGAGATGCTTTACAGTACCTGAAGGGGAGCTGCAATTCCCAAATGAGCCAGGAATGACACATACACATCAACACATGTTTAAGGTTTTTATGTCCTGGAACTTTTTATGTCCAAGATGACTTGGCTGAAAAATACATTCTAGAAAAGATTTGAAGACAATCTGGACACACTGATTAATGAAAAACTGTTGCAACAGCATTACATAGAGAGAATAATCTCCTCTTACTGACTACATCTGAAGCAAGTCAGGTATCTAAAAGCTGCCCATAATCTAATAGATCCCACGATGAATCAGGAGCCCAGAAGAACAAGAACACTTTCTTAAACCCAGTCTCTCTGGAACCACACCCCCAAAACAAGAGAGTATTTTTCTTAAGAAACTAAGTCAGAAAGGCTACACAGCCACTATCAGAACATCAACAGAGGCACTAAGTGACAAGCTCATGACCTCAGGATGAAGTGATGGAAATGCTCCATGTCTACAAGCTGCATGATCTTGACATGTCCACTGACTGCCACACAGTCAGTAACAATAAGTTTGTAGCAGTGTACTTCAAGCTAAAATTTAAGTCATTAACATCTATCTAGTACTTATGCTAAGATAGACAACTAAGCTGTTAAATCTCCATTTCACAGAGCACACAAACTTTCAAATTCCAGTGACACAGCATCAAAACAGATTCAGAATGAAGTTTTATGATATCTACACATAAATTCAGCATTCTCACTCCCCAAATAAATACACTATTTTGAAATGAAAAACAATATGCCTTTTTTTTTTTCTTACCTGATTCGTTGTGTCCTCAAATCTTCTTTTTGGTAAACTCTGCTAAAAAATTTCAAAAGCAATGTACGAACCGGAAAGAGCAGATTCCTTTGCTGGTACAGTGTATATACTGCTTTTATCAAGGGTTCCGTTGCTACTGGGAAAAAAAAAATCAGAAGTAATACTTTTTAATCTTCTGATTTTATACATGCACACACACAGAGCTGTGATCTTTATTACAACTGTTTACACTGTAGTCCAGAGGGAAGTACCAAAATGTTTTGAAGTAACTTCTGGACTGACTTCTAAACCATTCAAACAACACTTCTTGTGCAGCTTATGAAAGAAACAAAAAGAAACACAAAAGAATAGAGACAACATGCAAGTGAAAACTTCTGAACCTCCTGAAGACAGCTTGCAAGGTAGCTGAAAAGCAATTAATTCCTGCTTTTCACAGCTATCTTCCAATCCTTTTCCTCTAGTGCAGTAACTTCAGACTTATGTTCTCTTCTACTTCTGCTCCCCAAAACCTCACTGTCACAGTGCCTTCAGTTCTCTCTGCACTATCCCTTTCTCCCTGCCACACACGCACCAGCTCTCCCTGTCTCTGAACCAGCTGGCTCCAAGTTACACGTGCTAATTAACCAGAAAATAAATACCTCAAGAGGCTGCTGGCAAGACTCTGCAAGAACTGCTAACTACCCTGCAACCTTTCCTGCCCTGAAGCTCTCATCAACCATGTGCTATCACCAGACTTAACACAACATTTGAAAGCTTTACCACTGTAACCTAATTGGATAAAATTAGCCAGCAAACACAGAACTTACTGTAATAGACTGAAAAAGAGATCAAACATTTTCTGTGGAAACTAGGCTAATCACTGGATGAAAAAATTAACAAAGCATGGAAAAATACCTGAATTCAGAGAAGACAAGCCTGGAAAGAATAGGAAAGCACCTGAAAACTTAAGCAATACATGAAAGGTATGAGACCTGAACTCAGCTTGTCACAGAAGAGCTTGTGGTCCCAAGGAATTCAATCCAATTAAGGCATACTTAAGTAGCAGCAATCACTTCATTATCTTCCTAAACCAAAGCTGAGAAACATCTGTCTTTTCATCCAGGTACACAGATCAGTCTTAGTAAGTTATGTGTGCAAAACCAGATAAAATATTGTGTTCCACACCGAACAGAGCAACTTCTGCCCACAGAGATAGACAAGAATGCTCCTTTCTAAAAATGATTCTGGATCCAGTCAGGGGCCAGTCTTGGTCTGTAAAACTCATACTCAACTTCAAGTTACCATATAAGGATTCTACTACAAAAATCACCCAAAATGGCATGGTCACATGCCAGCATGAAGCAGGAGCCATCCATTTAGAAGTTAAAATCTAACATATTTTTCAACAGAAAAATAAAATCCATTTTAATGTTTCATGTAACTAAGATATATATTATTAAATTATTTTCAATGCTCAGGAGTATCAGCTTACTCAATTCACATATTCTTCAGGTGAAGATTCACCTCGAACAGCATTTTTTTAACAGAATGCTGGCTTATTCTTAAATGACTAACAATTACAACTTTATGTAGTTTATAGCTAATTGATAAACTGTTAACAGAAAAAATATAAAAATAAATAAGTATTCTAAGTGAGTAGAATTTTCACTTCCCTAAAACTTTGTGGCATTTTAAGTAAAACAGGTTCTACTTATTTGAATTGCTCCATGTGAACTGGAGAAGTTTAAAAATAGAAGCTAAAAGGAACTCTTAAAAAAAAATAGAAGTTAAAAGGAACTCTTAAAAAGTAATACTTTAAAGGCCCACATCATACAGATGTCCAAAATACAGCTGAAGAACTCATGAGGTTTTAAAATACTTCTGTTTTAACTGGCACATGTCAAGCTTCCTTCTGAAGTGACTGAGTGTGCTCCCTTTCGTTGCATGAGGAAAATTTATCAAAAACACAACTAGCAGGCAAGCTGCTGTTGAAGTCATACCTGAGAAATGCAAAAAAGGAGCAGACCTCCTAACTATAGAGAGGTCCCAAGTTTGATCTTAAGCGATGGAGATAAATCTTCAGACAACACAGCTACAAGCTCTTCTACACATTCACAGAAAAAAAGGGGATATTTGCATTTCTCCCTAGCATAAACCTCTACTCAAAACAGGCAATCCAGAAAAATGGAACCATGCTTGTGCAGGATAATGCACAGGACGTTCCCTATGGTTTTATTTAATCTCTTTTTCATTAGCTCTTTGATTTTTCTATGTAAACTTCCCCTCTTTTGATTTCCATTGTGCTCTTAACTTTTTTTTTTTACTGTAATGGCTCATTTTTCACTTTGTATTGTCTTCTAAATAACACGTACCCTTTCCAGGCTTTAATCTCCATGTCAAATTGTTTGCAACATATCAAGAGTTAATTTTTTTTCTATGTACCAACTTTTGCAGTCCTATCTGACACAACACAGTTCAAAATTTCTAGAGCATTATCAAAAAACCAATCAAGGACAGAATGTTTTTCTTCCACAGAATCACATAAGGATAAGAGTGGGAATGTATGACTGAGCTAATTTGACACAGGGTCAGCTAGATCTGGCTGCTCACAACTATGTCCAGATGGCTTCTGAGTATATCCAAGAATGGAGATTCCACTATCACTATGGGCAACCTGTGCCTTGGTCATCTTTACAGTGAAAAGGGTCCTCCCCATGCTCAGAGAGCATCTCCTGTGCTTTAGTTTGTGCCTGCTGCTTGTCCTGTCACTGGACACCACTGAAAAGAGCCTGGCTCCCTCTTCTTTGCTCCCCTCCTTCAACTATTTGCATACACTGATGAGATGCTCCCCAAATCTTCTCATCTCCAGCTGACTCAGCCTTTCCTCACAGGTGAGGTGCTCCAGTGTCTTCACCACCTTCACAGCCTTTGCTGGACTCTCACCTGTATGTCCATGCCACTCTTTTACTGGGGAGCCCCAAACTGGACACATTGCTCCAGGAGTGGCCACACCAGTGCAGAGAAGAGGGGCAGGATTACCTCCCTCAACCTCCTGTCAACACTCCTAATGCAGCCCAGGACCCCACTGGGCTTCTTTGTCACAAGGGCCGATTGCTGGCTCCACATGGACCCCTGGTCCTTTACTGCCAAGCTGCTTCCACCTGGCTGTCCCCCAGCATGTACAGGTGCATGGGATTGTTCCTCTCCAGGCGCAGGGCTTTGCACTTCTCCTTGTTGAACCATCTTCCTGTTGCTCCAGTATGTCAAGGCTGTATCTCCTCTACAGCTGGTAGATTGGTAGATTAATTACTATCTGACACCTAGTCAGGTTTTTAGTACTGCACAAGGATTATCTTGAAGGAGTGAGATAAACCATCCACATGAACAGACACAGCTTTGTGAGGTAACTAATTTCACGCTAAACTTCTACAGGATCAGCAGAAAATTATTAAATTATCCACTGTTTGGTGGAACTTTGGCAAAGTTAAAAAAAAAATCAGTATTTCATTACAAAGAAAGGCCTGAAATATCTAACAGTCTAACAACTTCTTGGAAGTTACTTTCCTGAGTAGCAACTCCTCTGCTTTAGCTCAGGTGGTGCAACAGGCTCTAACTTTGGATTGTTATTTTCCTTTAACATAAAGCTAAATTTGAAGTGCAGATAGGAATGAGTAGTTATTACCTTTGTCAGTAGGGTACACGGGAATAGACAGATTCCCAATTAAAATAGATTTGGTAGGAAATATAACTAACTGCCAAAATGTATTTAAGGGACATTTGACATATTTTCATTTTACAATTCTAACAATTGTATCTGTTGCTAAGGGCTTTTCTTTAAACTACTTGGATGTGGAATTCATTCCTATCACACTGGTAAAACATAAAAGACTGCTGTCACTTTTCTGGTTACTGATAAAGTCCTTTCTTGAAGTTCTATATATCCAAGGTCTCATTTGGAATACAACCAAGTAGTACTTGAAATGAAAGAAAAAAAGGAAGCAAAAATATTAGACTGGTCCTGCAAGACATAACTGGAAATGTTTTCTCTTGGAAAAGAATTCAAATCAAACACCTTGGAAAATACTCAACAGCAGCTTCCATCAAAAGTATCTTGACATTTCACATCACCACAGAACTAAAACAGTCATCTGATAGTACTTGAGAAAGTCTATCAGCTATGTTAATGACCTTAAATAAGGACTGGTATATTAAAATATCATGCCGCTCTACAGCCTAGTAGTTACTTTTTCAATATAAAGCTAATCTTCCATTTATAAGAGTATCTTAAGAAGAAAAACCAGAAAACAGATACAAATATATTTGTACCTTGGATATCAACAGAATGAATCTAAAAGCATTCCAAAATTCCAAAAATAAAGTCTCCAATGCTACATGCAAGGGTATTACCATAAAATTCATTTTACTTCTATGACAAAATGCATTTTGGTGTAACAACTGAGAATGTAAAGTGCAGCATTAAAATGCTAAAACAACTCAAAGCTTTGTCAGTGCATAATTTTGCTTTCCAGAAACTACTCATCTTACCCTTGTTTTGCTGTATTTGCATTAGTCTCCAAGTCACCCCAAGCAATCTGTTCACTTGCTTGCTATTCAGCTTGCTGCCATCCTGAAGAGTATCTGTCACAAATTTCCTTATCATGTCCAGCCAGCCAGAGTCCGTCTGAAGCGTTGAAGCGCTTGCTAATGAAACCATTATGTCACACAAGGTTAAATTCAGTAAAAGATGGTCGATGTTGTTTGAGGATTTCATACAGTTCCTGTTGCTAAGGGGAGGAGGGGGAGACAACAGAAAGATTTCAAAAAATTATTTTTGAAATAAAAATGGACACCAGCTGATACCCCTTGTAAATACACCAGTGTTCTACATAGAGTGCAAAGGTGCAGAATGATTTCAGAACAACTTTAGCATGAATTTAGTCTCACATCTGGGAGCTGCGAATGGAGACTTACTACTAAAATATTGTGTTCCACACTGAACAGAGCAACTTCTGCCCACAGAGACAAACAAGAATGCTCCTTTCTAAAAATGATTCTGGATCCAGTTGCTACTGGCCTGTAGCAAAACAGAATCGGTGCATCTGTTCTGACACATCAAAAGTGAAGAAATGTGTGTTTGGCTTCTGCTCCAGTACTGCTTTGCCCTACAGGACAGCCACAGTGTGCCCATCTCCCCTCCAAGTTGTCCTTACCCAGCCCCATAATACAACTAGAGAAGACTATATGGAGGTGAAAAGAATGTTTGAACTATGTTTAATGTAACTCAGCAGTCAGCTGAAGAAAACATGCCGAAATATGAAACCAGTCAGCCTAAAACAATCACCATTTAGCAATATGCAAATTCCAGATCAAGAGTTGAATAAAATGCTTTTATTTCCCTAAGGCAGCACTTAATTTTCTACTGGATGCTATTCAGACAACTTCCTATACAATACTTTTACAAAGAACAACTAAAATGTCTCAATTTGAAGCAGTGCACCCTTCCTATAACTGCATCTCCACAGATCTTCAAGAAATACACAATAAAAGTTTTATTTTCCACCATTAAAAACTAAATATTTGATAAAGCACGTGAGTCACATTGTCCCACTTCTCTTATGAAATTAAAGCTGGTACATGACATTGATTTTACTCTTACCTTTTGCATGGATCTTTCTTTTTGTGTTTTACTGTATCTTGTAAAGAATAAGGAAAATGACGCATGAAGTGATGCTTGAAATCTACAAGGTAATTCATTCGGAGCCACAGTTCCTGTTAAGGAAAGCAGACGACAGACAGAAAACATAGTAGCAAATTAAATAAATCCAGACAATCATGTCCCAAAATTCATTGTTGGAATCAATGAAACTAGGAACTTTAGCTTCTGATTCCAAGTTGTTTATACATCTTTACTTTCAAGTGCTGTGCATGAAGGTCCACAAAACAAGGGAGTATAACAAGATGCTGTAAGTTAAGGTTGAGCAACAACATGTTGCTAACTGAACCACTTTATTTTTTTAGCACATATTTACGTGAATATATGCAATACTAATCTGAGTTATAGATCTGAATGAAGTACTTCTACACCAATTTATCAGGGTTCTTAAAATCAGAGTGGACTTAAAACATATTCCGATACCTCTCTGCAGGTTAGCAGACAGTCACCATTCCACAAAGTGTCCAGTAGAACTCATCACTAAAAAAGCCTGCATTGCTATCAAATTGATCAGGCAGAATAATCTTTTCGATATTTGACTATTAAGAGCAGAGAACAGCCATTAAACTATTTCAAAGATCAATAGCTTTCCACCAAGCATATACAGAGTGGTTATCCACAGTGACTGTAATAGCCACTTTGGCCTGTAAGCCCAAGGGCTATTAAATAAGCAAAGCTTTTATTTTCAAACTGAGCCATTTGAATGCATTTTGTATATAATGGTAACTATAAAGACAAAACAAACCATTAATCTAAAATGAAATTTGCTCCACAAAAAAACAAATTGTATGAACCTCAGATTTTTTTCTCCCCACAAACAACTTAAGGTCATAATCCAACTCTGTGTACCCAAACCACTTTATATCTTGACAGAGAAGTGTGCCATTCACATAACCAAAATACAGGCACCCTATGGCTAAGGGCAGCAGTTCTCCAGGATCCTTCAGAAAAAGGCTAGGGACAGGAGGCTGCCACAGGAATTTACCAGGTCAAGTGCCTGCTTTTTGCCCACTTCCAAGAGGGCCTCTAGAAAAGATGAAGAAGAAAAAAGAGGAACAGTGTGCTTTGCTCAGACACACTGAATCCATCTCTCAAAGCTGGGTATGTTTGGTAACTTTGATCTAATGTAACAATTCCACAAATGTCTTCCAGTAATTACCCTATGTGTAGCTTTTTTTCCCTTTAGCAAAGGGACCTACAGTCCTATACACAGGTTAAACCAAGAGCTGTCAAGACATTTCCTCCACCTACTCAATAGCCAAATTTTCCAGTTTGTAAATTTTTTGTAAAAGCAGCAAAAGTTACAAAAAAAAGCAATTCAGTTATCTAAGTAAAATACAGAGAGAATAAAAAAAACTTCAGAGGATACTTCCTAAAAACCTTTTTGATCCAATGTCTTATGATTCTACCAATCATGACAC
The DNA here is from genome assembly GCF_012460135.2 of Molothrus ater. Lineage (NCBI taxonomy): Eukaryota > Metazoa > Chordata > Aves > Passeriformes > Icteridae > Molothrus > Molothrus ater. Next base: position 92,293,972 of record NC_050478.2, on the reverse strand, counting down.
AGCAACAGATTGCACCAAGCAATTACAGGATCTCAGACCACCATTATCTTCTACCTTTCCAAATATTTAGGGTTTGTTCACTCCCACCCCCAAGAAATTTTTCAACACACAAAAACAAGAAACAAACAACCCCATTCTACACTTTGTTCCAATTTATATTCTAGAGGTTATCTGGGAGACAAAATGCTCCTCTTCTCCAGTTTCAAAACCTTTGTACTGCAGTCAGGGAGGATTCCTGGAGACTATTTACTGAACTCCTGGTTCAGTTCAACAGATTCTTTTCTACAGTAGAAGGCAATAAAACCCAGATTAAAAATCTACTCAACACCTAGGCTTTTTCTCTCTTAATGAAGTGTCTTCAGTACTTCAAATCACCAAACCACTAGCTTCTAATCAAAAGAAAATGAACTTTCATCATTATGCCATGGATCATTTCTCCCTTACCATTTTGTATGTTTCATCGTGTCGCTTCGTGAGTTTCCACAATAAATGTATTATGCTAAGAACTTGCTGCATGAGCTGCTGAGATTCTGATTCCAAAAGGTTTCCAAGAATGGGAGCTGATTGTGCAGGAGATGCTTCAATCCAGCACTCAATCAATAATGGAATTATTATCTCAATAAAACCTTTTAAGTTTTCAGCCGAGGACAGGCCTTTTTCTGCACTGTCCATTACACTTGTCAGAGACCTAGACAACAAAAGCAAAAGAGCACAAAAAGATAAAGATCACACCTTTCAAGACAAGATTACAGTAATACCACTTTCCTGATTTCTAAATAATGGGAAAAGTTACTTTTTTAACACATTAAATATTTGCTGGCTTTCTTGCTAGGTATTTCAGCATGGAAAAAAAGGGGGTTCAAACCATCTACAACAAACCTGCTCCCAAGTCTCCCTGCAAGTTTGTGTGCTTCTTTAACAACTTCTTAGATTTCAGTATTTCTTTCCCCATTGTTACACGTAAAGTCTATGAAATGGAGAAATACAATACGCATTATCCTATCACCTTCAACCAATGGTAAGGAATTAATTATATTCAGCACAACAAAATAATAAAAAACCCCTTTTAAGCTCATTAAAGCAAAATAATGAAGCTGACTACAAGGTGTTGTCAAATGCATAAGGTTTATTACAGTTAATAACCATCTCCAACTATAATAAACACAATGTTTTTCATATCAAATGTGGAAAAAAGTGTTCCTGTAAAAATATACCTTTGGTTCCCACCTGATGTTTAGCTACTATGCTCTGAAAAGCAACTAAACAGAAAATTATCTGATAATGAAGTTAAAAAATTTAAAAACTAAGATACAGTTTAAATTAATATAATATCTCCCAGAAATCAAGAAAAGCAACTCTTTTTCTCCCCCTATTCAAAAAACACCTTGTGTCTCTGAAAGGATAATCAGCAGTTATGACCTAACACTGCTACTACACACTACTACAAATTGAAGCAATTTGTATACAATTTGAAAAGAAGATTCTTTAAATGAACTAAAACCCTGGATAAATCCTGTTAATTTTAACAAGTACAGACTCCTTAAAAAAGGCAACAACAGTTTCAATCGATCATTTGTAAATTGTTTTCCATTGTGATTTTGTTTCCTAATTCATCTTCCTCCTCATCCGAACTCACCCCCTATTCAATAATAGCCAAACTGCCCTAACTCTGTGCCTCTGCCTAGGAGCTCTATCCACACTATTTGCAGCCACGTGCGCCCTTACCCAAAACGACATTAAAAAAATCATTGCCTTCTCTACTTCAAGCCAGCTAGGACTAATAATAGTTACAATCAGACTAAACCTACCCAAACTAGCTTTCCTTCACATCTCAACTCACGCATTCTTCAAAGCCATGCTCTTCCTGTGCTCAGGCTCCATCATTCACAGCTTAAATGGTGAACAGGACATCCAAAAAATAGGAGGACTCCAAAAAATACTCCCCACAACCACTGCATGCCTCACCATCGGCAACCTCGCCCTAATAGGAACGCTATTCCTAGCAGGGAATTCCTATCGTAATTCTAATCTCCTAACATACATAAGATTAGCACACTGAAACTCCTGCTAAACTCCCTTTTATTTCAGTGATCATCTCCAAGTCGTCTTTCTTTACATATACACTCAAAATAGGAACTGGAAAACTTTCAACAGACCTGCAGAAGTTTTGTTGACAAGTATTTTAATTTCGTATTGAAGATGTAAAGCAGTTTTCCTAGTCACTTCTAAATTATCAAATTAGTTATATCTTCTATTAATTCTATCCTTCTAGTTGTTGCCATCATCTATAATACAAATCATAATTATTTTATTCTGCCATTTCCCTCTAGTTGATATCACTGTATCAAGAAAATTACCAAACCAAAACCCAGGTATTAATGACGTGGATAAGGAACAGGGAAAAGCAATTAAAACAAAGTGTGAGACAAATACAAGCCATTTTTCAATGAAGGCAAGATGGGGGAGAGAAATTAGATCTCCACCACAAAATAAAAGGGATAAGCGGTAACATAACTCATCATAAGAAAAAAAATTGCTTTACTTTTACTTACTACAATTATCAAACATGTTAAAATTTATAAAGCTTAGCTTTAACTGCAGCAACCAACATATCCAATAAATATAATGTGGTTTATTTGTTTGGTTTTTTGCCTTATTTCCCTTCTGTAGTGCAGGCACTAAAGTAGACACCTGCTTCTTTCAGACTACAAAGAGTTTAAGGTGAGTGGTTCTATCTCAGACTTTTTAACTCTCAGTCATCTCAAATACAGCAGACAAATCCCATCTTTCAGTTACAATCACAATGAATTCTAAAGCCTTTTGATACCAAGACTATAATCTGATTGAAGAAGTGAGGTTGTCCTGTAAATGCTATGCTGTGACAGGATTATGCTCTCAGATGAGAGTCTGAAATTTCAGTAATTAGCTGGAATAGTTCTGAAGTAGTAGTCTTTAGTAATTTCTTTTCTAAAAACTACTTGATATTACAGCAGAACTCTGGAATTCCAGCAACTTATTTAAGGAACACAAAAATCTCCCAATTAAAAAGTGAATAGTGCATGAAACCTGAGGAGCTGGTAATCCACACTGGAAGATTTTTACAGAAGTGTAACACACAACTATTTCAGTACTTTTCTGAAACAAGGAATGGAAAAAGGAAGAATTAGTGCCAAAAGGGGTACTCCTCCCAGCTGCTGAAAGCACTGGGTAAGAATACTTAGCATAGCTTTCATGCATCCCTGCAGAAGAAGCCTTTATCTCTCAAGGTAAGACTCCTCCACACATTCAGAGTTAACAATAAAAGTGTAAAATACATTTTAGGTGCCAGTAAGAGATGATGACAAAGTATAATAGCAATCTGTCCAGCATTTATTTGATTAGTACAGTATCCTTAACAATACAGGTTCACTTGACCTGGGCAGGTTTGATGGCAATTGTGCTGTCACACATCTGCTATCACTACCCTTGAGTGGTAGGGTGACTTTTAGAAACACTGCAAAGCATATTACCTTTATATCAGAATGAAATACTATTGAAAGGAGCTACAAGGTATTTGTGTACCCCCTAAGTTGCCATTTGTCTTTAAAATGCCAGTATTTTTATACAGCAGGACCAAACAAACAAAAATTGTGTAAATATTTGCCATTTGACAATAAGAAGACAACAGAAATTCAGCAAAGGGAAGTCAAAGAAAGTATAAAAGAAATAGAAAATAAGGAAATAACTTGCTGGTCTTTAAAGCAGGAAAAGTCTTTGGAAGTTAAGTTTTTATGGCTTGCAGTTTAAGCCAGGTTACTTGTTCTCCTTTTCTGTGTGCACTGCCAAATACAGCAAACACACAGCACACCAAGTGAACTGCATTCTCCATTTCTCTTTGATGCACATGTACATATTTATTGGCTATGCTTCATCTTCCATTTCAGTTTCTCAAGTCATTTTTGCTTTTCTCTGCAGCTTCATATTGAACTCTCAGCAGAACCTGAAGCTCAACTGTTTCTCTTCCAGTCAAAATAAAAATAAAAATCACACGCCTTGGTACCACCACATTTGAGTTGTGAAGCCTTTCTGTATTCCACACCTGAAATGAGTTTGATGCAAAAAGCAGCACAGTCAGCACATAATGCAGAGAATACATTCTAACAATTTTCTAATACACTGCAATTTTTAATTTATACACAGTAGGAAGATCTACCACACAACAGAAGATAACAAAGTCTTAAGATTTGCATCATTGAATCATCCAGCATTCCAAGCTCAGAATCTATCCTTTTTATTACACAGTAATACTGCAAACTGATTCAGAAAATCTCATTCCATTATCACTAGTTTATTATTGATATGTCAGCCCTGTCCAATGAGCTTGCAAGACTAAATAGATAAAGGAACTTTAAAAATTTAGTATGCTATTATGCAGTTTGGAAAAACAAAGCTGAAACTTTCTTGGAGTATTAGTGACAAGACCACCAATACACACACACACTCTGCAAATAATTACTTATGGTTTGGTCAACTCATTATCCTTAGCTAGTCATAGACTTGACTATTTGACTTTAAACACACACAAACACACACAGAGTATTGCACCTCTTATTACAACTAATTTCTGTCCTTGCAGTAGTGGCCATAGCAGAGGCCTGGGAATGGCCATAAAAGGCAACAACTGGGATTGGAAGTGACAGAATTAAACACCTTGAGATTATTAGAAATTATTTCAGCGGCCAATACAAAAAATCACCACAACTCTTCACTATTGGAACTTCACACATAGTCACTAAAACAAGCTGTATACCCTTGTGAAAAACAAATACATCAAAAATATGCACAAATGCAATAAAATGAGAACATTTTAGTACCTTCAGCAGATGATCCTTCCCTCTCTATTCTTCTGTTCTGCTGCCATCAGCTTGCTTTGCCAATCTCGCCTTGGATTCTAGCCACGTTTCCTTCTATTCTTCTGGCTCCTCCTCATGCTTGCAAACATCTTTTTGTGAGTATTTATAACCAGAAGCACATCACGATGTTCCACCAAAATCTAGCTCCTCAGAAAAGCGGAATCCAATTCAGGTGACACCAGATGTAAAGTTTATTTCCCTAGACCTTGGATACAATGCATCTTCAGCTATTACACGGCCTGGTACATCACACACTGCATATCACCCAGGGCACAATACAAGCATCCTCTGACACACAGTGGTCCACAACTGTGTGCTTCTGACTGCAAAGAGGAACTCAACAGGACTGCTCTGTGCTCAGCACTGAACCCTTCCCCTGCCTCAAGGGGGCATCATCAGCCTAGTTGGTGACGTTTAGTTGTGATTTTAGCTGCCATCTAAAACCTCACCTGCAGCAGATACTGCTGGCCATGACTGAACACTTATGCTGACATCCACTTTTAGGAGAATAAGCTGATCTTCTTACTTAGCTTAATATGTTTCCTATACCTACCATAATTAATATCTACCTCCAAAGAGGAAGCCTAGGAGAGTGGGAATGGATGTCTCTCCCTGACAGAGATGGAAAACACCTGCCAATTCAGGTCAACCTGTGTATTCAGAGAGAACACCTCTTCTTCTGTCCTTCATTCCTTCAAAGATATAAGATGGACATAGTAATGGAGTAGGCTGTGGGTTTAATCCCCCTTTTTGCCACTGACTTCCTAGATGAATTTGGTATAACTGCTTTATACCTCTTATTTTGTCTACTCCAGCAGTAAAACAAGGATTGTGGTTTTTCTTCAAACCACCTTGGTATCCATAGGGAACAGAGCTATGTAACAGCTAAACTGCTTCCATTTTTTACATCACCATTCCAGGTCTCCTGCCAGCAGATATGTAACATCCATAGTAATGCATATGAGGATGCCAATGTTCAAAAAGCACCAAAAAGTGAGGTGGGAGGTTCACCTCTAGTGGGTGAATCAGAGAGGAATCCAAACAGCTGTTTATTTCTCCCTTAACTTCAGCACACATCTGTTTACAGTACTACTGAAACCCACACAAACCTTTCTGTGACTAAGCACACTATGCTTCCTTTCATATTCATCAGCATGTCTCAGCCGAGACATCTTTCATCCACAGTGAATATATAAACTGGTGAAGTGATTAAAATATCTAGAATTGGAAACTCAGCAGAACTTCATACCACCAGACACATCCTATCCTGCTGTCCTTTTTAAAAGGAGCTACAGTCAAAGATAACACACTCCTAAGCTTATGATAGACTCCTGAAGGTAAAAGCACAAAATTTCAGTGAAATTCATTATCACAAACAAGCTTACATTTCACACAAAGAAATTTGCCTACTTGTCCCTAGGTCTGTTAGACATCCCGCAAGAAGTTGTCAGTTTGCATTCCAAAAGTATTCCAACAGAGCTGGTAATCCAAAATTATGATTAATAGCATAAAATAAAGTCTTTATAATGGAAAGGTTCTTGATATACACAATACAGTTATCTGCTGAGTATTCCTGTATTTTCAAGCCTCTGCAGTACATTACATATTACACTAAGTGTCCTAAAATATGGCTAAGGGACAATCCCACAAAAAAAAAATCAAATTGTGACCACACAATTTAATTGGCTTAAATTCCCAAACTAGTTAACATTTTCTCACCTCAGTCTAAATGATGAGTTGATCTTTGGTCGTAAGCCACCATTTTCAAACAGTTGTATAGGTTGCTGATTATTTGCATGGAGCTTCCAACTAATACATACTGGGTTCCTCACAGAATGAGAGCTGTCCTGCTCTTGAAGCCCTTCATCCTCTGTATCACTGGATCCATCTACCACTGCTTGGAGAAACTTCTTGAGCCTGGTAAGTACATTCAACCTCCACTGCTGAGAAGTTACTCTGCGATTTGGGTTAACAGAGAGCATCCACGAAAGTTTGTCCCTGCTTTTCAGTCTTTTTGAGAGTTGCTGGTGAGAAATAAGCTCTACAAAATTCTTCAACAATATAATGCTGCGGTCTGTAAGAAGAGCTGGGTATGCTTCCAATAAAACGTCCAAGACTTTCAAAGAATCTTCCTGAATTCCCTCACTGATATGAGTCATGGCACTAGAGAGATGGGCACTTACCAAAGGAAAAAATGGAGCAATCTGTTCCGCTCTTATTTTTGAAGCCAAGAACTGCAGCAGGTGAACAGCTGCTCCTCTGACACTGGAATCTTTGTCTGTAAACACAGCTGCCACCTCACTTATTATACTGGAAAGGTGTGCATCAATTACAAAGGGATACTGAGACAGGAGTTCTTTGAGTCCGAGAAGTGCATTATGCTTAACCCCAGGGCTATAGTGATGCATCTGTGAGAGCAGATCCTATAAGGAAACAAATACATACACTTGCCATCATTATTATCTTAACTTTCAAATTTCCCCCATGTATTTTCTGCACATTTTTCCTAAACACTTAAAAATACAGAATATTCGTATGATGTACTGCTGTTCATAATAGCAAAATGGGTTTAGAACAAACATGGTATGCATTTTATAGCACAACAATTAACAAATTGTTAATCAGAATTCAGTGATAGGACAAACAAGATATAATGACTTGTCCTTAGGTCTCATTCTTAAGTTTATGCACAACCCCACTGACTCAACAGAGTGATGACCAAAGGAAAGTCCTCTCACTCTTGTTCTCAAAAGCAGAACTACAAAACCTCAGCCTGAATAGCTTTCCTCCATTTAAGCACAGAGCTGTAAGAGACAGAAGAGGACACAAAGAAAGTAAAACAAATCCAACCCCCAGAGAAATACAAGATTGTTTAAAAACGAGGGTGCATTCAGATAGCCCGCTGCATTTATTTACTTTTTTTATAAATGTTTTTTTTTCCCAAATTGCAGTAAACATAGTCAACCTAGACAAAAGGCAAGCAATTTTCTGTCATTTCAGAATGCAATATCACAGCATACCTTTATGTTAAGTTTTCTATTTTGTGTAGGAAGCACTCCATCTTCTTTAAGCTGCTCAGGAATTTGTATGGCCTTTGTTTTGAAGGTAGTATCAGTTGCATTCTCTAGCTTAGGCTTTTTTTTCCCAACTTTGAATTTCACTTTCTGGAAATCCTCCTGACGTTTCCTTTTTTTAGTCATCCTGATTCTCTGCAAAAAGAGAATTTAATCGATTAAATACAAAAGTAGTTTTTCCACCAAAGAGCAGCAACCTCCTAACAACAGCTACTGTTTTCATTCTTTTGTCTATGCATAAACGAGTGTCCACTCCTGAGACAAGATGCTAGACTAAACAGACATGCAGACTGATTCCATGCAGCTGCTCTTCCAGTGTCCAGAAAACATTCTGCTGCTCCTTTGGCCGTCTTTGCGTTGAGAACTACTTTATCATAAAGCATCCAGATATCTGCGTCTGCCCCTGCTTCACCAAGAGTTAAGTTGCTGATTTGGTTTTGTTTTCAAAAGTTCCTGCCAACAAAGCAACTTTTTACATACTCAGTTCTTGTCAAGCCAAGGAGCTCAGTGAACCGTTCCCTTTCAATTGCACATTGCTCACCAAGTCCATCACTAGCAGCACGCAGCCTGCACATGGACAATCACAGGTTTAAACAGGCCTTCACCAATAAAAGGACACAAAACACCTAAGGAAACTTACACTGAAAATACCAGTCTGTGCATTTAAATATAACTAGAAGTGGGGGGAAAGAAGAAGTCAAATGGGCAACTACAGACTAAAAAAAAAAGGAAAACAGACATTTTTAATAAGGCATAAGAAATGAGATATCTGAGCCACTGTACTTGTAAGCTGTACAAACATACTAGAATAGAGGCAAAATAACCAAAACAAATTAAAACTCCCATAAGTTTCTAAATAGCTTTTTAGGTTTGTTTTATCTGTTTTGATACTGAAGTACATATCTACCAAGTTAAAAAAAAAATGAACGCACTGAAAAGGCCCAAACAAACACTACACCACAGATTTATTTAATCCTCTCAAAAAAACCCCAAACAAACCACCATCCACTTTCCCCACAAAAAAAAAACCTGAACCAAGAAAAACCCAAGCCAAAAACTCCAACAATACAACTGACTAAACCCAGAAATTTCTAAATAACATATCCAAACAATGATTCTCTTCTGGTGGATGTGATAATCATTCCTACAGCTGATTTTCCCAATGGACTTAAAGCTGAAATTTGTGCTGTAGTAGAGTATTTCATAGATACATCAACAGGAAAATCATTAAAGAATGTTTTAAAACAGACTGTAATTTTCTATTATTTAAAAACAATTTAAACAACTGATTACACCAACATTTGACGGCAATTTAATTTTGCTTTTTACACACTAGGTTAAAAAATCATATGCAAGACCACTTTAACTGAAGTACAAATTTGGCACAAGTAACCTATGAACTCAAAAGGTTTTAAAAAACTTGGAGCCTGGTGCCAAAAGAAAAAGGTCCTTTAGTGTCCAACTATAACAACCATGGCTTAATAAACGTTTGATTTTTACCATATGCATCTTTTTAGGAAAGAATTACAAGAATTTCACCACTTGATATATAGAAATAGCTAGAAAATTTTGGCATAGAAGTTATTTCCACTTACAAGGTTTGCTTTTACAAGAGTAGATGTCTGGCTCCCAATCAGCATAAAAACTTCACAACACAGGTGTGCACACAACTGAACAGAGCAATTAAGTTCTTTTAAAGGCGCAGGCTTGTAAAATATCCTTTCTCCTGCTAAAAGCAGCACAGCTTACATCACAATAAATATTCTGGGAATAATTGGTAATCTAAGCCTATCTATTTCCAATTCATATGTACCATGCTATACCAAAGGAAAAATCCTTACAAAATATAAGGATGTAAGCACCACAGTGGCTACATAATAAGACATCAGGCAAAACTGTCTACAGCTGATGAAATTATGTAACCATTTCAATGAAACTTCCTGCTGAAACAACTGCCTTGGACACAAACTGCATTTTACAAGGAGAGACTGTGGGAGCTGGGCTTGTTTAGTCTGGAGAAGACCGAGAGGGAATCTAATTATTGCATTTAAATTTCTCCAAGATGGGTGCCAAGAATATGGTGCCAGAGTGTTTTCAGTGGTGCCCAGCAACAGGATGAGGAGCAACAGCCATACACAAAACCACAAGAAATTCCACCTCAACATGAAGAAGAAATTCTTTACTTTAAGGGTATAAGAGCACTGGAACAGGCTGCCCAGGAAGGTCTCTGGAGACAATCCAACCCACCTGGATGCATTCCTATGTCACCTGCTCTAGGTTATACTGCCTTGGCAGGCAGACTGGACTGAATGATCTCCAGAAGTCCCTTCCAACCCTAACTAATCTGTGATTCTGTATATTTTCACCTGGCCCTCCTCCTGCAAAACTGAGCACCTAACAGTTAAGCACTAACACGTCTTTACAATCCAAAGCATTAAAACAACGTCTAATCGATGCAGGCTTCCATAGACATAAAGTAGCATGCATCGCTTTTCAGACACCACGTCCGATGTCACTCAGGCACCCTCACCTCAGGCTCAGAAAAATACTCGGTTACAGGTAGGACCCGATGATCTTGGAGCTCTTTTCCAACCAAATTATTCTGGTTTCACTCCCTCGCAGCTCTCAAGCAGCATCCTTCGGGAACCTCACAACCTTGCTCAGTCAGGAAAATCCTGAGAAACCCGAAGGCAAGGCACACGCCCTAACCGACTCCTCCGATCTGATAAGGATTTCCCCGCGGGCGAGCTCTCTCCCGGCACAGCACAGCGATACTTACAGGCGATCACCTCTGCGCGGCTCCCGCGCCGGCAGCGCATCCCCCGCCGCCGCCGCCGCCACCGGGACCGGACCGCACCGCACCGCCCGACCCCGCGCCCGCCGTACCCGAGCACCGGAGCGGCCGCTCCTCCCGCGGGTTTAGGCTGTCACGCTGCCTTCCTCGCCGTCCCGGGACATCCTTCGGCTCGCTCCCCGAACGCCGCTTCCCTCCGCCCCGCTCCAGTCGCTCTGCGAGGCGTTCAAATAAAGGCGCGTCAGTGCCGGCCCGGCGCCGGGGAGGCCGCGAGTTCGGCTCCGGGGATCGCCGGGCAAGGCGGCGAGGAGAAGCCCCCGGGGGAGGGGGGGCAGGGGCGGCGGCGCGCGGCGGAGCCGATGCCGCCGGTTTGCCCGGGAGCAGCAGCCGGCCCGCGCCGCCGCGGCTCCCGCTTTTCCCGCCGCCTCCCTGGCGCAGGAACGTGAGGGGAGGGCGGGTCGCACAAAAGGCGGGCGGCCCTTGGCGCAGGGGCCCGGCGAGCGCGGCGGCCCCGGCGAGCAGGGCCGGACCGAGAGGGACCGCGCCGGGCTCGGGATCCCGATCCCGCTCTCCGTCCGCCTCCTCCCGCCCGGCCCGCGCGCGGCCGCTCGCTCCCTCACTCACCAACCACGCGCGCGGCAGCGCCAGCCCCGCTTCCGCCCCCGCCGAGCGCCTGCCCGGAAGCGGCCGCCCACGTGAGCGGCGCCGCCAGCGCCCGCCCCGCGCGCCAGCGGGACGCGCGCTTCCGCCGCGGCTGCGCGCGCTGGCGCCCCCTGCAGGCGGGGCGGCCCCGGGAGTGCCCCGGCCCGGCGGGAACGCGGCTTTCAGGGGAAGGGGAGGGGCAGGCACTGATCGCTTCTCTTTGGTGACCGGCGGGCAGGACCCGAGGGAATGGCCCCAGGTTGTGTCAGGGCAGGTCTGGGTTTGTGAAAAATGTGTACTTTATGATTGGCTTTTTGTGACCGTGTTCACAGGGGTCCGAGGATGAGGGAAGAGACGAGGATCTGACTTCATGTTTCAGAAGGCTTGATTTATTATTTTATCATATATATTACATTAAAACTATACTAAAAGAATAGAAGAAAGGATTTCATCAGAAGGCTAGCTAAGAATAGAAAAAGAAGGAATGATAACAAAGGCTTGTGGCTCAGAGAGTCTGAGCCAGCTGACTGTGATTGGCCATTAATTAGAAACAACCACATGAGACCAATCCAGATCCACCTGTTGCATTCCACAGCAGCAGATAACCATTGTTTGCATTTTGTTCCTGAGGCCTCTCAGCTTCTCAGGAGGAAAAATCCTAAGGAAAGGATTTTTCATAAAATATGTCTGTTACAACTTTTTGCAAATATTAAAATGAGGATTATATGTGTTGTGTTAGAAAGTAATGCTGTGTTAATTCTCTTAAGTAGTGTGTTAAATATAGTTTTACATTATAGAAAATGTTAAAATAGAAACTATGCTTTGTAGGATACTTTTTTTAAAGAAAGGACTCACAGCAAGATAGCAGCCACAGGACACCTAAATCTTTCAGAGAAAAAGAATTTATTGCTCTCTTATCAGAAGAAACGAACTTCTTCCCGCCTCGAAGGCACTGTTAGGATTCAGAGGAAGAAATTGACAATGACCAGACAGAATCCTGTGTTTGAATGGAATTTATGCATCATGTATGAAATGTATGAATATGCAACAGGCTGTTGTTTTTAAGGGTTAATCCTTTGTTAACGAGTGTCCTTTTTCAGGCTTGTGCCTGCCCAGAAAAAGTACCTGGACGTCCGTAACTCTTTGTTTCTATTGTCTCGTATTATCCTAATTCAAATTGTCCAAAATATTATTACTCTAATTGTATTACTATTTTTATAACCTTTTTATTGCTATTAAATAATAGTAGTGATTGGCATTTTTCACAGGTTGGATATTAGGAAAAGGTTCTTCACGCCGAGGGTGGCTGGGCACTGGAACAGGTTCCCCAGGGCACTGACCACAGTGCCAAGCCTGAGTTCAAGGTGTGTTTGTACAAGGCTCTCAAGCACATGGTGTAAGTCTTGAGGCATCCTGTGCAGGACATATCCCCGGCCAGGAGCTGAACTCAGTGATATCTGTGGGTCCCTTCCACCTTGGTTTAGTCTGTGGTTCTGTGAAGATGAACTCCCTTTCCCTGAAGCATGGCTGCTCGGGCACCACAGCAGAAAGAAGAATGCATTAATAATAACCAGCACCCACACAGGCACAAGTCCTGTGAGGAGCAGCTGAGGGAGCTGGGTTTATTTAACCTGGAGAAAAGGAGGCTCAGGGGGGACCCTATCCCTCTCTACAAGCACCTGAAACGAGAGCGTAGCCAGATGTGGGTCAGCCTCTTCTCCCAGGCAATCAGCAACAAGATGAGAGGACACGGTCTTAAGATGTGTCAGGGGTAGTTTAGGTTGGACATCAGGAGGAATTTCTCTACTGAAAAGGGTTGAACATTGGAATGGACTGCCCAGGAAGGTGATGGAATCACCATCCCTGCAGGTATTTAAGAAAGACAGGAGTGCCACAGTTCAGTAGACAGTTCAGTGTTGGGTCACGGGTTAGGCTTGATCTGAGGTCTTTTCCAACCTAATTGATTATGGGATTCTTCCAGTGAAGGCACTGCAGAGTCAGCATTGGCATATGAGGTTATTGTTATTATTTCACATATAAACCACGAGGCATGCTGCACACTTTTGTACATTCATACCCAGATAAAGCTTGTTGCTCCAAAGGGGTAATGAATTCCCACATCAGAAAGAGTGCAAAACCCTGGGAGATCCAGGAAGCAACAAACAAGGAGGATGTTCCACACCTGTCTACAACGTCTCAATTTACACGAGACAGTAACTCTGTAGTTGCACGCTCTAAACTTCTCATTTCTTGTCAATTAACCTGTGAACACCCTTCTCCCTCCCCCTTTCTGCCTTCTGTGAGGAGTTCTGCAGCTTTTTGTTAAAAATCATTTCCTCTGGTCTCAGTAAAATACATAAAACCTAGATGAAGCTTTACAGAAAATTATTTTCTCTTGGTTTAATTTTTGTTATTGTTTAACTTTTAATTTTATTAATTCTTTAGCTACCTCAGAAGTCTGCCTTGCTGTTATTGTGAGAAACCAAAAATGTATAATATTAAATACAGCCAACAGCATTGTTTAAATATTATCAGTAAAGATAATACTTTTTTTTCTTCCTCACTTTGCAATACTGGCACAAGTAAAACATTAAAATGTATTTTGGAACAAATATACAGTTTTCCATTATTATAAGAATACACCAAAGCAGAGGCAGATACAAGAATAAAACAATACAATGCTTCTTCCTCTATTTGCACCAGGTAAGCAAGGAAAAAATAAAAATAATTGTACAGCTGAATGGACTATGTTGGACTGTGTTTTTTGAAAACATTTCCAGAAGCATACACTTGCTGACTTTTACCCAGTTTAGACTTCTCTTTGAGAAGCACAGCAGCACTCTGAAGCACACCATTCAACCATTTTATGTCAATGTACTACAGATTTAGGGGTCTCTCCTTTTTCAGCGTGCTCCTCCTGCACCCAAGCAAAAAAATCCACCTCAAATCCAAGTTATTTCAGCTTATTGTAACTTTATGTTCACTTGGAATGATTCCACAGTAAGAGGAAAAGAAGCTGTCTCAGAGATGGCCATTTACAACAGCTGAATATTCTGATTTTGTTATTTTAATACAAAGATTGTTCTGCATTTTGAAAACAAACAGGAAAAAGATGTTTCTATTTTTATTTTCAGAATTCAGAATTTTTGCTGATTAAGTTCACCTCCATCAAGCAGGCATTAAAATTGTTCCTATACAGAATAAATGAACTGTAAGAACTATGGTTCCATCTCTGCCTCTGATAAGAACAGATTTAGATGCATTCCAGAAATTCCTCAGAGTTTCTTTAAAACATGGTGTTGTAATTTTTCTGTGAACTGTTTTCCTTCCTGTGTCTGTTCACATAATAAACTCATAAATTTTGTTGCTGCTTTCTTTGTTACCTTAGTTTTACTGCATCTTGCATTCTATGGTATGAAGATGTGAAACCATCAGGATGAGAATTCTCAAATTCTATCCGGATCTCAAAAAAAATGTAAGTTAACACTAAAATGTTCATTTGCCATCTGGCCCCAGCATGTCTAAGTTACATCAGTATTTGGCTGCAAAGCTGAAGAGCTTTTATTAGAACCACTGAATGCTACCCAGCATCACAAGCAGGAATTTAATTTTAATCACTTTAAAAAAATATTTTTTCCCAAGCAAACTAATCTATAACCATTCAAAACATTTTTTCACCCTCCTACAAAAGCAGAAGTCATTAATATAGAGACATGTACATTCAGTCAGAACCAGTACTACTTTAGTTGGAAAAAAGCTCATGTTAAAAGAGCCTGAAGGACAGTGTAAGCCAGCTTTCATTTCATTCTTATACTAGCAGGATAAAAGACAAAAGATACTTTTGCCACCACATCAGTGCCTGTTAGGCAGAGCCTGCTTAAATTTCCTGTTGGGAAATATCTCTAAATTTGCAAACTTCTACTAACTATGCTGAGCTTCTATGCTCCTTAAATCAGCTATAATCCAGGCACTTCTCATCTCAGCACGAGACTGACAGCACTGACTTTTTATTATTATTTTTAATCTTATTAAGAAAAAGATATGGAGACTTGTTCATAACCCTTATATGGGAAAGGGTTTTTATTACAAAGGCTTTTTAGTCAGTCCCAGCAGCCAGCCACAGGGAATAACTTCCAAGCATTTGTTGTAGGATGAGTTTGTACTGCTGAGTGCAGTAGTTCATTCTGCTGATAATTCTTTGTAAAAGAACCAACAAAAAGAAAAGTTCAGACTGTCAATGTACAGTATTTAATAATACTGAAGAAAGCAAGTTTACCTGTTTTAAAAAGCTGTCTTAACACAGAAAGAATGAGCATGAGCTTTACAACCTTTCCACAATATAGAACTTTCAGCTAAATGGAAAAATAAATAACAAGAACATCAAAAGCAAGTTATTAATTTAATATAAAAAACACTGTACAAAACTTAAATGTAAAACAAAATAACTCCACTGAGGTCAAACGAAGTAAAACAACAAACTTACAGAAAGGAAACATTGCTACATTATCTCTATTAAGTACCATGTCACTGTGTGCTGCCATTGCTTGGTCCCCTCAGAGTTCCGCTTTCAGTCAGGATCCTTATGACATTCGGTATATCAATTCCTTAGTTAAAGGCAAACAAACAAACAAAATCAAAAACCAAGCAATTTTATGATAAAATTTATTTAAAAATACATGTTATACTGAAACATTCAGATGCTGAGATGAGTTTTGGATCTTTCCTTATTAAAAGAAAAATACCTTAATGGAGAACAATCAGTATGTGCCTGGAAACTGTAAGCTTTCCTACAAATGTACTCATCTTTAGTGTTCTTTTTTTAACCTTTGTGAGGTTACACACTCTGAGAAGCTTAGAAACATACACAGGAAGCTTCTGAAGAGAGAGCAGTAGTTGACTGAAGACGTGGGAAGGTTTAATAGCTGACACTTATTAGAAAGTTGTAAGCAAAAGGGAGACTACTTGTCTCTGATTCATTATTATTTCTATATTTTCATATATATTTATATATTCATATATCTATATTTTCATACATATTCATTATTATTTCTATTATTTCTGTGCAAATACACTTCTTTCATGAACTGGTAAATAAAAAAATTCTTCACTGTTGGTATTCACAAAACTAGCATTTCTCCACTTACAGAGAAGATTCTAATTTTTTAATAACAATATATTTGGTCTTAGTTTACTGTCTCTTGCCATGCAAATGTTACTATACAAAAATGAGAAAAGAATTTAAAAAAATCAGCAATTACTAATGCCTGTATGGGAAAGCAGCTATTCTGAATTACCATTCCTAAACTGGATCCTGCAAAAGTTTAGAGGGTGGGAAAAAAGAATTCTCTTCAACCCTCCCTAATACCTCAAAGTTCTTTGACCCATATAAGCCCTTAATATTTCCCAGAACTAATAAATGATGTTATGTATATGTTTATATATGTGTAGGTGTGTGTGTACATGTGTATGCAAATTACCTCTGAAAGCTGGATTTGATGCTGCTATTTTGTGTAGGGTGTCAGTAACTTCCTCAGCATTCATGTTTCTTACACTCTTCAAAAATTCAGTCGTGATGTTGTTCTCATATGCTGTTTCCAAAGAGCCAGTTGAAAAGTTCTGGGCTTCACCTTCATTGGCTGGTAAGAACTGCTTAGCTGACCAGTTGCTTGTGTAGTCTAAAGAAGGGAAATACTGGTTTTCAGTAAAAGAGGATTCTGAAGAGCCTTCACCACTTATTTCCCTAAACAGGGCTTTTCAAAGCAAGCATGTCCAGTCTGGCACAGCAGCATTGCTGGTACTGATCACACCTGACTTTGCTGCATTTTCAAACCACCAAGAGTCAGGGATGCTGTCCAGTTACAGAAAATCCTGGAGAAACAAGGGTGGGGAGGTAGGTGAAAGCTATTTCCATTACACTAACAAAAACAGAATAAAAGTCTCAAATCTCATATATTCAAAGTCACTGCAATTTTTGGTATTACCATTGTAAAAATTAAGGTTTTCAAAATCTAAACTTTCTAGAAAAACTAGAAAATTGACACAGTACAGAAAAAAAATCACACAAAATAGCTTCACTAGTATTCCAGGTATCTTGGTTTTCCAAGCATAGGATTGTAATTTCTAAGTTTAAGAAAAACAGCCATTTGTTTCTGTCAGAATAAAATGACCTCCAAGAAATCCAGGATTCTTTGAAAAAATTAATCAGAAATACTGAGCCCAAGTAGCTGAAATATTCAGGTTTTAAGGAGAATTATCCATCCTCTGCCACATAACTTTCTACAAACATCTTGATTTGACGAAACATCTCCTCCATCAAGAAAGGAAAAAAATATTGGGGGGGGGGAAAAAAAGCCAAAGAGACTTTGAAAGTCTCCTTAGAAACAGGTGCCTTTGAACACAGGACAGTCAGAGTTGGTACTAACTCAATTTCTCCCCAAATCCTACAGTTAAGTAGGATCAATGTGTTTTAATAGTCATCTCTTTCTAATATTAGTAGAGGATGGGGGAAAAAAGCCAAACCTATTAATTTATGCTACTTGACTCTGGCTTTATTCTGCTCTTAACCACTGCTTTTAGAAAAGCAGGAAGAAAGCTTACTATCATTTATGCAAGGTTCAGTGTTAAGATTAACCCACGCTAAAGACTGCAAAGCCAACATTACCAGTGTCAGAATCATTAATATCTGCTGAAGTTGGGCCAGGCTGTTCTGTGGAATATTCTAGGGCTGCTTCTCCATTATATCCAGCACCTAGGTGGTCCTATGAGTTTAAAAAAAAACCAAAAACTTTGAAATCTCATGAGGACAACCTCTTAGAACAATGAATACTACATTTTTAACAATCACAAACCAAATAAAAGACCACGATTTCTGCTACCAAATCTGAAAAAATCACATATTTCTCTGCAAATCATAGGGCTAATAACTTCTCTGTACTGTCCATCATATCTCTCTGTCTGAAAAAGCTCTATATTAGGCAATGAAGTGATACTCATTAAGCCTAATCCTCAACTTGTCAGATCTAAAAAGGAAGCATTTCACACCCAAAATAGGAGATTTAGCTAAAAAAATTACCAGTTGAAAGATCACAGTTTAGAATACTAACAAGGCCTAATGTAACAATACATTTTGGTCTTCCACACCTTGTAGGTTAGAAGTTATTTCAGTTAGAACTTCATTGTTTTGTAACATGTCAGCAGCCTCCGAAAAGTATTCAAAACATCTCCATATGTACTGCTTATGTAAAGATAAGTCAGTCACAAGTAATAGCAGAGAGGGGAAAAACTGGGTTTCTAATAATGGAAGAAGAATGAGACCTCAAAAAGAACAGTCCAAAGAGTAGGACCAGAAGTTGTATAAGAAAAAAAAATCATGTCACTGATGCATGATAACATGGTGAATAAAGTGAAGCCTGGGAACAGAAACAGGATACAGAACAGGAGTGTTATGCAAGTCAGTAGAGATGAGAAAAGCTTAAGTTAAAAATGGGCAAAAGTAGCAGAAAAACTTAGATGGAAGGAAAAGCATGGGAAATAAGTGACAAGATGATTTTTACTTTCTATCTACAATAAAAAATAAGCAAGCACCATTGAACAGAAATTAAGACTTGTCAACAGAAAAGCTAAAGTTTTACCCTATCATCACTACCAGAATTTATGCATTTAATAAACAAAACTTACAATACAGTCTCCATAGAATTTTTTGGTTTATTGTATCATCTATAATAATAAAAATGCACAATCACAGGAATCTACAGGTTTGTAGAACAAAACCAAAACAAAATCCACATTACTTTGTTTGATGCAGCCTGCTGACGATATTCCACCAGTGCATTTGTGAGAGTCTGTGTAACTTTCAGGATAAATGAAGCATCATCTTCATTCAGTATCTCAAAACTTTGCTAGGGAAAAAAGAAACAAAACAACACACCATAAAACATTTTTCCTCAGAAAAACTGAAGTATCAAAATTTATAAACAAACCTGCAGGAACCTCATTTTCTCTATGTCTCTACCCTTCTGTCAGACTTGGATGGAATTACAAAGCAAATACAGTTTTTATTTTTAATCCCATAAACTGGGGGAAGGAAGGTAGAATGAAAGAGAATCTAAGAGAAGGAAGATGCAGCTATGCAACACAATCATTTGAAAAGGAATAAAAAAAAATATGCCTGGAAATACATAGAAGATAATGCTTGTCCTTAAGTATTTTGATCTCTTGCCAAGATGCCTGCATAAAAATGAATGTGTACACCTTCCCTGAGGCAATATAGTCATAACCCATTTCTCTAGAATGTAGCAAAAAGCCAGAATGTGACTGAATTTAAATGTACATGCTGCCTTGCCTTACATTAACCTTCTTTTTCCCTAAAAGTCTAAGGAAAAAGCAGTCTTGAAGCTGTGAAGCTCTACAAGGGAAGCAAGTTCTAGCACCAACAGCACTCACAGAGGGCTACATGTGTCATCCTCTTGTCTACACCAAGGAAGTTCTGCTGAAAACACTTTCTTGGGGACAAAGCAAAAAACTCCAGGTATGTCCTAACAGTTCAAAGTCTTCTGGATTAGAAAGAAACACCTTTAAACACACCAGACAATGGAAAATAAGTAATAGAAACTTAGCATTAAGTTCATATGAGACAGCGTAACAGGGACTGTATTACATTTTTAACACTAATAGTACTTCTGTCTCCTGGTTTGCACAAGTTATACTTAATAAAGATCTTCTCAAAAGCTAGCTGGATAATGAAGAGTAAATTGTGGCAAGGATATCTTTGCTATGAGGTGATAAAAGAAATATAGTATGGCCAATTATTGGACAGCTTTTCAGAATACAAACAGCAAGTGCAAAAAAGATACCTATAAAATAGCTTTTCACTACATAACAAACCTTTGAATCCAACAAGAGAAACACAATGCAGCTTTTGAAAAAATTACAGTAGATGCAAAAATAAATTATTTTCACACTTTCTAAACAGAACAGTGTTCCAATCACATTCCCCACAGTCATCTTTTCTTCTCAGAGGACAATCATACTAAGAAAGAAGATGCCTCAAAACAAGTTCAAGTTTTATTGACAAGCTGTAATCTCTATATCTAGTAATTTCCAACAAAACAAGAGGACAAAACCATTTTATGATAGTCAATAGTTCCTAAATTACCATGCAGTAGATCAGTCAAGCAACTATCAGTAAAGATTTCCATTGAGTTTTTCAGTGCTTTTAGGGAAATCACCATTTCTGTGTGCAAGATCACAACTGTTGTTGATACATCTAACAACTGGAAACTGGCAGTTTTCCACTGTCACTGATTGTATCACTACTGTGCATGTGTACCTAACACACATTTTCAACAACTGAACAGAACTCCAGTGTACTGGCACTTATTTTAGAGAGGCACATTTTGCAGTTAAGGCACTCTGGGCCAGGGTGCTGTGGGAGCCTGTTTTTAAATACACAACTTGCATTTTATTTCTTAAAAATCCCTTCTTTCCTTTCTACGCATCTCTGATATTTGTTTTCATTCTTTACATTGTTTTCATTCTGCTTCTTTCCATTACTGAACTGCATCTTTCCAAATACCTCATGTGAAAATTATAGACCAGTTATAAAAACAAAGGAGAAATAAAGTTTAAAAGGGTCATATTACCTAAACGTGTAGTTAAGGAGTGAAGCTAAGATATAGTTGAAAAAATGAATTTTCAATGCAAGTAATTCCTCTGACAGTAAACCAATATTTTGGCAAAAGCAATGGCTAGAAACTTGAAAATTAATATACACATTATAAATTCAGTGACATTCATTTTATTCTGAATCCTGCCTTATGGCAAAATGGTAATCTGTTAGATTACAAGACTGCCTACATTCTGCCTTTCATTACTTGCTACATTTTAGGCTTAGCAAACCAGTAATTTAATTTCTTAGTTTTTTTAATTTTTCTTCCAAAAATTATCTTGAAGGTAGGATTTAACACTCACCAAATAACCCAACAGTTCTTCTTGACTAGTGAATTCTTCAGGATCTGCTGTAAATTCTTGCTATTTAACATAAAAAGAAAGAGGTCCTTAGATCTATTATATGCAGTAAATATGAATAAATAAAAATAATTATGGTTGCTCTAAAAATTCAAATTGTTTGTGCTGTTGTGAAATGTGTACATAGGTTTTCATAACAAAGTAGAAAAAAACCTTGTTGTTAATAGTTTTGCTTTAGCAACTTTGTAACTAATTTATTGGGAATAATATTGAGTAAGCAAACACCATTGCCAATCATATATTAATTATTTCCCCAACTATTTGGAGACTGGAGTAACCTATTAACAGAAAAATATTCACCTGAGCTTCCTTGTTTTCTTCTTCCGATTGTTTATTGGTCTCACACCTTAAAATAGAATAAATAAAACATTCAGTTGGCTGATCCAGCAAAAATGTGTAGCCAGGCAATAACTGCTAATCAGCTTAAATTCCTGACACACTACTACTACAGTAGTTCTGATAAACTCTGAAAGAAAGGTCACATATTATTTCCTCAGAGAAAGCCCAGTCATCCCAGATCATCATAAAAATTATTCATGCAGTGTGGGTTTGTTTTAGTGTGATTATCTAGCACATAAGCTCTAAAACCCAGAGTTAATGAAAAAGCTTGACATTGGTGGTAATAGCTGTAAGATTTTTGTACACATTGCAGCAAGACAAGGCTCCTAATTACAGTTGGATTTTTATCAGCACTTCACAAACTAGCCCTTAAAAAATTCAGCTATTAAAAATCAGTGGTTTACAATGCAGTCACCAAATAAAGGGCATTAAAATATTCATATGGCAAAACATTCCTGTGCCATATTTGTGCTGTTCTGTCATTACTACTATAGATACATTCCATCCCTTTGCAAGCCCAGGAACCAGGGCTGAGAGTGGATGGATGTTTTCTAAATTAACCAAAACCATATGACTGCCAAGCCTAAGCCCTCTTCTGCCTTGAAATGTTTCTTAGGAATCAAAAGTTTAGTAAAAGCAGATGATGATAAAATAATATACATCTTCAGATGACTGTTCAGAAACTTAACTACAAAGAAATGTAGAGTCATAGAAATTCTCAGACAGGCATTGCAGAATCTTTAAGTGGAAACAAGCTGTCAATGAGGATCTGATCTTAGTTCTTTTAAGACACTATATATTTGAGTTCATATCTTCTCAGTAGTCTCACATAAATAAATAAATAAAAAGTAAAGGAAGAACTGAAGCCCTAATTTAGTAACTAACTTCCAAGTCAGTCTCTCATTGAAACACCTGGCTGCTAATAGTCACCCAGAATCCATCTGAGCCAGATTAAAAGAGAAACATTAAGTGATAATTCCAAAGGAAGCTGTTCTTAAAATTTAAAGGTACAAGACTGCACAATGAAGCTCAGTACCAGGCAGAAATAGACCTCACATTTCCAGATACGGATAGTTGAGCTTTTATCCATTTCCTGCTCTTCATGTTTTCATGAACTGGTTCTGATTCAGAACTGTTACTTATTTGAAAGCCAGTAAATAAACACAAAGATTGATAAACCTGGACTTGAATGTGGTTTCAACTGAACATTTTCCATAATGGTTGCTCCACAGAGAGGCAAGTCTGAAAAAATGTACTCCAGAAACATGAAAATTTCTCCTTTAACATAAACTAAAGCAGAAGCTGTTAGCCCTTCACGTCTGGGAGAGATACTACTGGTTTAAAGTTAGAACACATTCCAAGGGAATGCCTTTAAGAAAAAACCAAGTAACTAAATCATTGGAACAAAGTCCTGTGTCTGGGTTGATGCCTGTATATCCCTTTCCAAGTGCCCTCCTGTGGCTCCTGGTGCTGCACAAAGATGCCCAATGCTGGAGATGTCCTCCTCACACAAAGGCTGACAGTAACTCAACTCACAACTCTGTTACTAATAAGATGCTCACAAGCAGTAAGCACAGTTTCACCATTTTAGAACACAGCTGCTCCTTTGAAACACTTATTATTCCTCCTCAAAATCCTTTGTAAAGGAGAAACCCCAACAATCAACTATTGCTGATTGTCTTTCTCTTCTAAAATGAGTTCACATACCACTTTAACTATCTGACATGAACCTGTGACAGAGGCAGCTTTAAACCCTGAGGAGACATACTTTTGGAACATTTTGAGCAGCACATGACAACTATACCTTAAGGATAATAGTTAAATACAAGAGCCAGCTGCATCCAGAGGAAAGTCTTTACATACAGAGGTCACTTTATATACACCAGGTTTTCTGTCGATTA
Source organism: Molothrus ater (assembly GCF_012460135.2). NCBI lineage: Eukaryota > Metazoa > Chordata > Aves > Passeriformes > Icteridae > Molothrus > Molothrus ater. Next base: position 92,270,304 of record NC_050478.2, on the reverse strand, counting down.
CAGAAGTTTACAGCTGAGCACAATTTCAGAAGTCATGGATTTTACTATGCAAATCCAATACAGACAATTGTCATGCACATTTTCCTTTAAGTTAATTTAAATGGGTTTGAAGGTGGTGATTTTTTTTCTTTTACCATTCTGAGTCGTTGCCTTTGCTGCTTTCAATAGCATTATTAGGTTCAACTTTTTCATCTGGTTTTGCTTGTTCTTTCTGCCTTTCTTCATTCTCCTCCTGAACATTATTTTCATCTAAAACAATAAAAAGGTATATTAAGTGATGTTTTTCCAGTGTTTTAATTTTAAAAATATTCTAAACAAAGAATACGTCTAAAGACAACATCAATGAAATCTAAAGGTGGAAGTAAGGTATCTTATGAAGAAGTAAAATAAAAACTGAACCTAAAAAAATCAGTAGATGTAGAATGTTTTCTTCACAAACACTGGGATTATTCCTCCCTTTGCCACAGACCCCAAGGCCATCCACACAACTGTGCAAATTCACCTTTATAACTCTGTGGAAGCCATGAACAGGCACATGTAGTAGTACATAATTCATGCACTGGTGAAAGTTAAAATAAAAAAAAACAATAAAAGAAATAATTTTTCCTCTTACCTTGCATAGGCTCTGTCAGTTTCCCGTCTTTATTATCTGTTTTTTCTGCATCACTAAGGGGTGCATCCACATGCTGAACTTTAGCTTTTGAAGGGTTGTCCTCTGCACTGTGAGCTAAACAAACATGCTTGAGATGTAGCACAATGGACATTATCTTGATAGAGGGTGGTTCTACTACTGCACTTCAATTTCACCTAGCTCTGTTTCTAGGCAATAGTACTTACAAACACCAAGAATAATTTTATAAGCATTATTTATTATGTGACACCATATTAAATATGAACTACAAGTCAGCAACAAAGTTTAAAGTATTTTATAGCCTGGTTATAATTACATGCTTGCATCTCCTAAAAATGTAAATACTATAAATGTAGTAGAATGCTACAAAGTCACATTCAAAATAAGACACATTAACCAACAGATAGATTACAGTCAAGAAATCTAATTTGAATAGGACTCAGCTTATTTCAGACCTTTCAGATCTTTTCTAGATTCAAAATGGCTATTTTTTCTCTTCAGAGTACAACACTGCTAATTTAGATGATCTTATTACTTCTACTGAGTTATTTTAATGTACCACTTACATGCCAATATACATTAAAATTAAGTACATTAGTTTTAATTCAAATCTTTATTTTTCAGGTAATGCAAATCATAGCAAAGTTTAGCCATTTCCTCAAGTGGCATTCAGTGATACTGTCTGTCCACCTGGACAACACTGTACCTACAATGAGTTTTAAAACATTAACTGTGTGGGGAAATCTCAGAGACACCACATTCCTACACTTTTGTGAGTATCAATGGCTAGTAAAACAGAAACTTTTCTTTCAGAGATAAGAGCTATAGCTGTGCTTTAAGAATTCTGGATTCCCATACTGCAAATTAACTACTAGCACAGAGCCCCCAGCCTGCTCCTTTTGTCCAGTTCACCAAAATGCTGGTGAGTATCTGGCACTGCAGAGACTACCCTGGTCTGATTTATATCAAAGGAGGACCAAATTAGAAATTGATCATGAGCACACTTACATTCTTGCCATTTCCTTCTCATTTTTGGAACACCTATAACAACCTAAAAATAAAACCCATTTATGTTAGTTATTTTGTGGATAAAATTATTTCATAGATATTTAATCAACATTAATTTGTATTTTTCTAGGAATATATGACCAGTAGTGTAAAATATGCGTGTGTAAATCCCTCAATGGATATTCAAAAAGCCAATAGGTTAGTTGCCTGGACATTTATTTACGACAAATAAATTTCTTCTAGAGCTTAGGAAAAAAAAAGAAAATTAAACAGCTGGTTTCAGAAGATATAGCAGTAAAATTAAACCAGGTTACACACACTTTGTTTAAAAGTTCCTTACATCGAGAATGGATTGCTATGGAGATCATAAACTACCTAGAAAAAGAAAAAGGTCTAAAAAATATAGATGGAAGTAAATATTTCCATATCGATGAACATAAATCTCAAGTAAAATAAACAACCTCAAGTCAAGAAGAAATTCAAGTAAGTCAAATGAAAATGTTGCTATCAACAGTCAGTTGCTTTTCTTTTTAAGCAGAGGTTAAAAATGAAGGACAGACAGAATGGATTTGGTAATCTGAAATCTCTCCCTTCTACAGCATTCACTCTTGACTTGATCTTCCAATATACCCACACTTTTTTTTATCAGAAAAGGGTAGGATTAGAGCAGGCTCTAATCCTTGAACCTAAGTGTGATAGTATCACACAGAATGGGCAGGAAGCTGTCAGCTTTAACACAGGAACCTTGGGAGCTCCACTTTGGAAGGAGACATCCTTCCAAATGCACATTAGCTAGGGATCCTGTCAAGAAACACTGCTTAACAAGCAGGGTGCTGACAGAAATTGAAGCTGATGGACAAAACAAATTTAACATGTACCACAAAGAACTTTGAGCACCTCAATAAGCTTGTCATGAACTAGCTGGTGGTAAGGTGAACCTCAAGAAGAAACTTCACCAATATCCTGTCCACATAAAGGTATTCTAAATTATAAATAAATAAATTATAAATAAATTTATAAATAAATTATAAAATAAATACTACTGCAGGGTAAGTATCAACAGAGAGCAATATGAAGATATCACCACATGAATATGTTTCTAAGGGTGCAGCTCCCTAAGAATTTGAATTTATGGCACTTCTGTGATGCCACAGCACTGCTGATTATCTCATGTCAACCTGCAAATTCCCACACTTCCATCTGTACTATGAGAAATTTTACCTGGCTTCCCTGAGAATTGCCTCAAGCTGCTTACAAAGCAGAAACTACTCAGAAAAGTTATAAAGGCAGTTTCCTAGCAACAAAAAACCAACTTATTTTACACACACACACAGAGCTGAGAATTGCCTAAATATTAGAATATGTATTTTGCATTATTTGTGCACTCAGAGAAATTTTGTCCAGAATAATCCCAGAAGAATTACTAAAATGACAAAAAGCACCTGTAAAAAAGGTTTAAAAAGCAAGATTTTCCCACCTTCCAAAGCAAATCTGCCCACCATAATGGAAATTACATTTTTTTCTTTATTAAATATAAAGCTTCCAGAATTCTTAAGAGAAATGTACCTGTATTTGTTTTCTTCCTTCTTTCTTCTCAATTGTTAATCCAATTTGTCTAACTCTTTTGTTTAGTTCAGAGCCTTTACCCTTGACTTCATCAGATTGTGCTATCTCTGGATAATGTTGTCTCTAGAAAATAAATGCAAGTCCTTAAGTCACACAACTCCTTCCAGATCTAGCACAGTTAATAATCATGGGAGATAAATCAACTTCTACATATACATAGCAGAACTTATTAAAATAGTTATGCACAGAATAATTTAGGGAATTAAAGCCAAATCTTCAGCCCAAAACAGGGTTGACACTGAATGCTGAACTGGTCGCATCGGGCTTTGCCTGCTTAGATCTAAAAACCTCTAGAGAGAGAGATTTCCCCCTTTCTCTGGACAACCTGCTCCAATGCTCAAATGCCCTCACAGCAAAAAACTTCTTTATGTCATGTAGGAAAATGCCCTGCTTGAATTTATGTTCCTGCCAAGAAGCTCCAAAAAGGGTCTAGTTCTGCCTTCTTAATAACCTCCTCTGAAGTACGGGAGGGTTACTGTTAGATCCCTCAGACACTTTTTCCTCTCCAGCCAGAAAAAACCCAATTACCTCAACTTCTCTTCATAGTACAAGTGTGCTTCAGCCCCTGACCATCTTGGCAGTTCTCCACTGGACTAGCTCAATTTCATAAATAGCCTCCTTTCTGCAGTGGCACAAAACTGAACACAATACCCTGGATATGGCCTAGCAAGGATCAAGAACAGAGAAATAATCACTTCCTTTGATCCACTGGCTGTTCTCTTGTTAGTAGAGCTCAGCTTGCTGCTAGCCTTCACTGACACCAAGCTACACTACCTATCTTGAGCTTGTTATCCACCAGGACCCCCAGGCTCCTTTCTCAGCAGAGCAAATTCGAGTCTTTTAGTCTCCTGTCTTTTTTGCTACCTAGGGTAATCCAGCTCAGGTGCACAACTTAAAAGTTATCCTTCATGACTTATTATATTTTTATAGTATTTAAGAATTTAGCAGAGATGCAGTTAACAAATGTAAGATTCAGAATTGCAGGAAACAGTTCCAAGTAAGCAGGAAATGCAATAGCTGAGAATATCAAAACCCTGCATGTACATCTGAATGAATGACCAGAAACAGCATGGTGTTTATGAAAGACATCACTGCAGATTCATAGCAGCACACCCAACATTAGGCCTGAAGCTACCCCAAAATACTATGTGAACTCAGCTGTCTATGACTTTAAGATGTGTTCAATATAATACTAATTTTGAGAGACTTTTATGGGGAGTATCAAAATTCTTTTCAGAATATTGCTTTCTCAGTTTTGTTAAAGCCCCTCCTAAGCCGATACACTCAAGTAAACATTCAGAGACTGGAAAGCCTCATTTCTCTAAACATATTGAAAATGATAACATGTTTGAATGTTTGTGAGCTGACATGAACCTCAAGAGCTTTGTCATAAAACAAGCAACAGAACAGACATGTCTTGTCCAGCCTCAAAACAGAAGAGGAGTTGGGTTTTCCCCCCACTGATTCCAAGTCACTCTATCTAATAATCTAATATGTATCACATTGTCTAATATGCATTATGTTCATTTATAAATACATTCCTTTCAAAGCATCTGAAAGATTGAATAGTTTCTTCTTTGATACTGTTCTCTTACATAATACAAAAAACTCAGTCAAACATCTATTTCTAGTCCATTTTAGCTACAGATTTCATTACTGATTGACCAAAACAGAATAAACTATACTCAGTATCAAGCAATGGAGAGACATACACATTACTGATGAGAAGAATTTTAAGTCTGTTCATCACAGCTGCACAATTGCAATACCAAGATTTTCAAAGAAGCTTATGTAAAACCTTAAATTTTATTTTTTTAAAAATCAAAACTTGACTAACTAATTCTCCCCTTTAATCATTACATTAAATCAAACAAACAAAAGAACTTACCAAGTATGCCAGTCTGTGCTTGGAACCACAGACATGCATGAACATGTTACTCAGTCCCGTTTTACAGTAACATAGTTGACATTCATAGAGAAAAGGAACATTGTCCTTTGTTCGGTATTCTATTATGTAATTAAGTCCTGTATTGAAAAAAAAAACCAAACAACTTAGGAAATTTCATGTTTGCTGGAACAAATCATCAGTGCTTGTTGCAAAAGAAGTAATCTTAAAGCTCTGACATATAAGGAAAAGATTACTTTGATTACATTGAGATTACATTGACTGCATGTCAAATACATCAATGAAGATTTTCAGAACCATCAGATATTTTATCTTTTGGGTGTCTAGACTTTTTGAACACCAAAGTTATAAAACTGATGTTTTTAGGATATCTTATGCTTACCACATAGTACTCAACATTTTTTTTAATCCTAAAAAATAATAGCAACAATTATTTTTTAACTAATTAGAAGAGAATGTATTTTAATATATGTCCCTAGTTGTTTTTTCTGTCAACTCCTATCTCCCCTCCACTGGATGGGTAGTTAACTTGCAAAGAGCCACACTGATCTCTTAAGTTAAAGTTCATTTTTTTCATATCACTTTAGATTGTGTCTAGAGAATGTTGTCAACATGAGGTATCTAATCAAATATGTTCCAGGCCAAATCCAATGATTCTGTCACTGCAATTTGTCACTTCCATACCATACTATTGGGTACTCAGTACAACCATAAGAAGATTTTGTAACACATTACCTAATTTTACATTTAAAAAAACTGATCTGTACTCTTTAAGGTAAATACCACAAAACCAAATAATTACAGTATTAAAAGCCCTCACCAAGTGCAGGTTCTGATTCTTTACATGTATTAAGCTGGTCTTCCAGTGTCTGTCCATGAAACTTCTCTGGCTCAAGTGGCGCTGTAAGAAATTCACATACAAGTGAATCCCTGCTCCACATGGCTCCACATCACAAATTAAGTCAGTTATTATGAAACATTATTTCCCTCAATCTCATTTCTACTCTTTCTAAAGCATTTGAATTGCAAAAATTAAGTATTATTACAAAATATTACTGCAGATTGAAAGTACAATGATCAGAAATGAATTCCCAATGACCTGCTAAGATCTAGACATCGCTTGTAATGTTGTACCTCAAAATTTTTTATTTCTTCCACTTTTTTTTTTCAGGGAGGTGTGGGGAGAGGCATTAAACATTCTTACCAAAATCAGAAAGTTTCACAGGTGTTTTCACTTTCTTCCCTAAGCAACTTTCTGTTTTAACTAAAAAAAAAAAAAAAAAAAAAAAGAAGAAAACAAAAGTAAGAATCTGAAAGAAGTGGAAATAAAATTGTTAGTACAATTGAAAGGACAATTTGGTAAATAACTGACTACTTTAGAAAAAACTCTTTGAGCTTTTGCTGATAAGAGAAAACTAAACTATGTTTAGTTTTGAATGTGCTAAGAGATTTTTTTCACAGATTCACAGACGATTTTGAGTTGGAAGGGACCCACAAGGATCACTGAGTCATGTACAAGTCCCTGCTTGGGGAGTTGGTCCCCGTGTACATGGTCCCACATCACAAATTAAGTCAGTTATCATGAAACATTGTCCCCCCAGTCTTATTTCCGCTCTTTTTAAAGCATTTGTATTGCAAAAATTAAGTATTATTACAAAATATTACTGCAGACTGAAAGTACAATGAACAGAAATAAATTCCCAATGACCTCATAAGATCTGGACATCACCTGTAATATTGTACCTCAAAATTTTTTATTTCTTCCCCTTCTTTTTTTTTGGGGGGGGGGGGGGGGGAAGGGAGGTCTGGGGGAAGATGTTAAACATTCTTACCAAAATCAGGAAGTTTCACAGTTGTTTTCAATTTCTTTCCTAAGGAACCTTCTGTTTTAACTAAAAATAAAAACAAAACAAAAAAAAAAAAAAAACCACAAAGAAGAAAACAGAAGAATCCCACAGAAGTGGAAATAAAATTGTTAGTATAAAAAATAATTTGGTAAAATAACTGACTGACTACTTGAAAAAAACTCTGAGCTTCTGTTGGAAGGGATCCACAAGGATCACTGAGTCCTGTTCAAGGAATGAACCCTTGACCCTGGTGTCATTAGCACCATGCTCCAAAAGATGGACAAAAAACACTAAACAACAACAAAGTTATTTCATGTCAGGCAATTCAATGAAGCAGGCAGAGAGGAAGATCAATCAAGTTCAATGTCTCTAAACATTTGAGGGCATCCAGGAATTTCAGGATATTTATTTCAGCAAGCATACAGCTGCTAAATATTTAATCACTTAAATTTCCATTACAGTCCAAACAAAAATTCTCAGATCAGGTAGGTCCAATGACTACGTCTGACTTGAACAACAACTTTCAAACAGAATTCTAGGAGCAGTGAACTGTAGAAACCTGAAAAAAACATTTTGGTGCATCATGAAAACAAGTTAGGAGAGCAATTGCAAATGTAGTTAGAGCTTCACTCCTTCTGGAACTAGACCAGTTCATCAAGACCCAGAGGAGGTTTAACGATTTATTAAACTTATTAAAAGTATTAAAAATATCTTCATTAGCTGAAGCAAATTAAACCCTTTTAAAAACAAATGTAAAGTATAAACAGTATTTCTACATACTTTAAGAAGCATAGGCTTTTAAATTATATTTTGACTTTTGAAGGTCTCTAATGTCTTGAATTCTTTAGGGTTTCTCAAAAATTTAACATAGGTGATTTTTAGTCTTCTAGCTAGTGCTTGTTAATCAACTTTGCATACCTCTTGCTCACATTACTGATTGATTAGGTAGTTATATCATAAAAAAAACACAGGATAGGTCTTAAAGCACAAGTCTTGAGAAAGTCTTCTCATTTGTTTCATAAACAACTACATTGGGGTAGGGAGAAAGATGTGGGTACAGGACACAGCAGGAAGCAAAAAATCTTGCACTTACTCATGCCATGAGTTTTCAGTGCTTCTTCAACCTAAATTACCAAGTTATCAACCAAAAAAAAAAAAAGAAAGGCACTTAAGAAGTCAAAAAACAACAATGCAAAGTTTTCATTATATATATCAGCTCAATTAATACCAACAGCATAAACTATCTCAGGTGATCATGAAAATTAAAAAAGAAAAACATCCCTTTTCATTCTGGAGATTGTCTATGATTTAAGCAATTCCATTTTCCCTTTATTAACAGCCACATATTCTCATGTATTGTCTTTTCTAGACGTAAAGTTGTAACATCTTCTGACAGGGCTAACTTTATCATTGTAGACAAGACAGTAAGTTAGCAAAACTAGTTAAATATCTGAAATTGTATGTTTCACCACCACAATAAAAACTAGATTTCAAACCCCATAATCTATTGTTAAATAAATTGATAAAATCTGACAAAAAGTGCATTCAAAAGCTGATCTTACCGTCCTGTGTTTTGCTCCAAGGAAATGAGTCTGCAGGTTTAATGCAGAAGAACACCAGATTTTGCAAATCTAGATTAAAGAGAAGTATTGCTAGCATTGCACACAGACCAAGACAAATAAAATACCACTGATATCAAAACAGATGTACTATCAAATTGTTGGTATAGCTTAAGTTCTACAAAAGTACTACTACTTCAAAGACAAACTAGAGCAGCCTCCTGAAACTGAATTTTTTAAGGCTCCAAGACCACTAAAAGACAGTGAAACGAACCAGAGTCTCCACACCATGTAAGAATTTCAGATGCTCCAGAACTCTGCCGCTCTCTCATAACACTTTCTGGGTGGGCATGTGTGGATAAGTGAAGGCAGATCCAAGACCCTCCTCACACACTCTAGAAGAAGGGTGAGCCACAGGCAGGGCATAATTGTGACAAGCCATGGCACCTGCCTGATGTGAGCCTGTTCCCCTCAGTGCTGCATCCACACTTACTCTGATCAGCTCAGGGCCTGCCTCACTCCCTTTGGAAAACTTCCCTATCACAGCTGCTTATGCCTGGGCCAGTTCAGAATGGGAGCAGATTAAGTTTAAATTCACATGAATGAACAGCAGCAGCCCAAATATTTTCTTCTCCTCTAAAAATCCCAGTGTGCTTTAAAGAAATAGCAATAAAGCTGACAACTAGGGGAAATCAGGATTTTTTGTTCTGAACAGGATCTACACTTAATCACCCACTAAAAAGAATGCCTTTATTTAGAAAGATAATATTATTCACTTTAATAAGCAATTCTTAACACACAGCCAAGTCAAACATGACAAAGTCACCAAAAAAAGTTCAGGTCCAGTGCTATTTACCAAGCTTGCTCAAGAGGAAAAAAAAGCACATTCACACTTGGTTTAAGTACAACTTTTTAAGTGAATACTTACATTGCAGTAAAAGGGGTTTATTTGCTTCTTTATTTCACTTTCAGGGTCCATATTCAGTCTTTAGACGATAAAAAACTCTAGGAAAATTGCAGAAAGATTGCAAACTGTTGTTTGAGCTTCACAAAATCATTTACATTTTTGATCCGTCTATTATGAGGGTTGGGCACATTCCAGCTTTATTATGCATCTCGCTTTGAGTTGTATTCAACCTTTAAATTCCCAGGCTAATGATCCTATTTTCAACTCGAGAGCAAAACTGCAGCATGGAAAGAAACAATTGTTCTCCGCGAGCTTCCCTCGGGAAACATCAACGTCACCAGAAGATTACGCAGAACAAAAACTAATGAAACAAAAACTAATCCGGAGCATTTCAAGCTCCCCCCTTCTTTCCTGGGATAGGACTGCGCGCACGGGCTGGGACAGATGACAGACAGACACCGGGAACTGCCAGCTCGCAGTGCCGGGGGTGTGCCTGAGGAACAGGAGGCACAGGCGGGGTTCGGCAAGAAGGACACGCTTCCACCCGCACCGCGGCGGCCAAGGAAAGCGGGAGGAAGAAGAGAGGGAGGGAATGGAGCGAAGGAAGGGAAGCAGGAAGGCCCCGAAGCTCCAAACCCCACGCCAGGAGCGGCGCAGGCGGCAGAGCGCCCTTCCTGGCACTTCCAGCCCCGCCGGGGCGGACACAGGCGCTGCTCCCGCCGGAGCCGGCAGACCGCCGGGCCGCCGCTGCCCACAACTCACCGGCGGGCCGGGCAGCGTCCGGAGCCCGGAGGAGCTGAGGGCGCTCCCTGGTGCCGCACCGGCACCTGCCACCGACCCGCTCTCGGGCGGGAGCTGCGCCACGCCGGGCGCAGTGAGGCACGAAGGGGTGGCAGGAATCCCGCCGGGCCGGACACGGCACTGAGCGGTGCCGGCGGGCGGGCGGGGACGGGAACGGGATCGGACGGATCGGGAACGGGAGCAGGGCGGCCGCGGCAGCTCCCGGCCCTTCCCGCGGCCGCCGCTGGGGGCGCTGGCGCGCAGGCGCGTGGGCCGCCGGGCGCTGTCGGAGGTAAAGCCCGAGCTGGGTCCGCGGCTGCCGCACCGGGGCGGGGATTGGGGAATCCCCGCTTCGCTCCGGGGCCCCGGGATCGGGATGCGGATGGGCACGCCGCGCCAGGGACGTGCGTTCCGGGAACTCCGCCCGTGCCCGGTGCAGGCGGGACTGCCCACCCCCTTCCTGGCGGCCGCCCGGTGTTCGCACGCCGCTCCCCACAACACACACATAAACGCGCATTTCCCCGCGGCCGCCTCCCCACAGCTCCGCCGCACCTGCGGGCGCGGGATCGCCCGGGCCGGGTGTCCCCGCGGCACACGGCGGTGTCCCCGCGGCACAGCAGTGTCCCCCGCGGGAGAGGCCGGCGCCGCGGCGGGCGGGAATCCAGCGCGGGGTTTGCGGGGAGCTGGAGGGAGCGGTGTCGGCGGCCTGCGGGCGGGGAGCTGAGGGAGGCGGGGAAGCAAGAGGGAGGGAGGGAGGCAGGCAGGCGAGAGGCGCTTTGTTACGAGGAGCCGGCGGGGCCGCAGGGTGGGGTTGTCCCCGCCGCCGGCGCTGGTCCCCGCGGGCGCTGGGTGACAGCGGCCGAGCCCCCCCCGCCGCCGCGGCTGATGCGCCCGCACCGCGCCGCAGCCCCCGCGCCCGCCCGGCGGGGAGCGGCCGCCTTTGTGCAGCCGGGACCTGCTCTCCGTTCTCCTTCAGGCAGAAGAGGAGCTAGCGAGGAGATTAGAAAAAGCCCACCAAGCTCGAGTTAATGTTTGAGAAGTTCGGGTGCGGGAGAGTCTGGTAGGATTCCTCTATTATGCCTATTTTTGGTGAATTTCAGGCAGTCGTTCGCAATAACAACCTGCGTCCATTACCTTGCTTGCGGGAAGTGCTTTGGATGTCCTCCATAGGTAGCGGGATGACCCGCTTAAAATCTGTGTGTATCTATAGTGTAATATGGTCCAGGTACATATATATTTTAATACATTTCCGTGTATAACTATATAAAATCTGATAGGAGAAATTTGGGTAAAGTAGCGTGAATTTTACTAATAGATGATCTTGTTTGTTTGCTGGATGATCCATGATAACTATTCATTTGTATTAAAACGTAGGGGGCAAGCACCCAAGGAGGTGGGATTTTTAAAAATCTGATTAAAACACATTTTCTGTATAGATCTCATTCATATTTGCAATGTGCTCTTAATTACCTACTGATTTCAAGTCTCAAGGTAGGCAGGGTCAGGCCTGGAACACTGATGGAAGCTTGGTGAGGAAAACCAAGGAAACATTTGAGGAAGCAGAACACTGTTTACTGCTGCTTCTGTCATTCAAACGAAATATAAACCTGTTGTGACTAGTTTGGGTCATTGCATTTCCGTGCCTTTCTTTCGTCCTCAAGCACTGGATGAAAAGGACAGAATTATGTTTAATTTCCAGTGTTGTTAATTACTAGCTATGTTTAGAGCTTCACCTGCAATTTAAGTTAGAGACATAAATTTTATTTTTATCAACCTTTGAATATTTCTGGTAGTAATTCTGTTGGCACTGGTCAGTGTACTTCATTTTCACCCCATAAGTGATCACAGTTTGCTAACAAACACTTTTCTTTGGGTTTGGTTAGTGTAATCTTTTTAATATTTGGGATAAGTCTTCCACCATAACTTTCTCTCTGCATTTTCTTGTGCCTAAAAAAACATTTCATGGACTAAAAATGCTTACACATAGCAACTTAAACTGATTTTTTTTCCTTTTACTGTGCTGCTTTGCAACTGATTGGAGCTTGGCTGTCTGTTTACCTGTGTGCAAGCAAAATAACGCATGTGTGTGACATATTTATGAACAGATGTGCTTTTCCTAACTTCTGTAATTTTTTTTCAAGCTATTCTTTGAGCAGATCACATCACGTGCCTTATAGCCTTTAAAAGAAGAATGCTGCACAACATTTCACAGTAAAGCTGAGGAGCTGAGAGATACTTCTGTTATCTTAAAGCGATAGAGGTTTGTGTGAGAGGACAAATGCTTAGGACACTGCTTTAAGGCAAGTTGTGAATTGAGCCATGCCAGGAGAAGGTATTTAGGATAAAGGGCTTTCTTGCTGCATGTGTCTTGGAGCCTAGGCACCTGTAAGAGTGGGAGAAGCTTCCCAGTCTTTGTTTCTTAGAATTTACTCTGCAGCTGTCCTCATGTGCCCACACAAATCAATCCAGTTTACGAGATGAGCTATGCACAATAAACTACTTTGATTTCAGCACAGATTCCTGCTAAAATATATCCCAGGCATATGTCCTGGAGGGACTGTTTAGCCTCAAAATGGAAATTCTGTGGGCTTGTGAGTCCTTTCTCATATTCTGCAGAGGAGCCAGTGGGCTGCAAGAAGGTGAATAATATGCATAAAGAAAAAAGAGGTGAATATAAATACATGGTGGTGTTCTGACACAACTTCTTGCTATTCTAACTTGTCCTGACATCTCAGAGAGCTTTCTTGTTCACCTCATTGCAAATGGGCTTTAATACATTGAAGAAAGTAGGTTAAGCATGTAAGATCTTGAGATGAGTCTTCCAAAACTCTTTTCTTGTATGTATTAGACTGCCCACACCAGTTTTTGACTTCCTTTATACATCCTAGATCATAATCCTGGCTTCTTCACAGAAAGGACACAAGTGCTGTGTGTATGTTTAGGAAACAAATACTGGGAATGTGATTAGTGGAAGAAAAGACGGATGTATTCTTCTCAGAGTAGGACTTATCTTTCCATTAAAATGGATTAGATGGCCAGTCTGTGGAGCTAGATATTTAGCACCTGGAATCCTAGTAATGTTTAACTTTTTGAATGTACTCTCCAAAGTTCTGAAAATCCTGTTTTTCTAAATAATGGGATTTTCTAAACATAAACATGTAATGTTTTTTTTCATCTGAGGTTCTCTCACCTTTTCAAAACTAGAAGTAAGATTTCCATGTATCAGCAGAAGGTAGAATCAGTCCTTTCTGATCACATGGAGTGATCCTGGCTTTTCAGGGTCATAAGGTATTGGGCCTCAAAACGTGCTGGTGGGACTGCATTTCATCCCATTCCTTGGTGAAATTGAGGTTAAGATACAGAACCAATATTTAGTCCCAAGAATTTCATTTCAGCATCTGTCCAAAGCAACTGAATGGTTTGGAATGGTGCAATAAGTATGGAAGTAAAATGGATTAGTAGATACACTCTATTCCATTCTAGGTCTCTTTTATCTTACGTGTTTTCAGAGTGATTTCATGGAGTGAAATTGTCAGTTTTCAGTATCTTTGCTAGGATGTCAATTTCCTGACTACTTTTTTTTTTTTCTCCTAATTTGTGTTTTATTTAAGGAATTCCTGAAGCAGCTGTACACCTCTATTAGACCTAGACATTGTAATGACTGGATGCAATGAACTTTACTTACACCTAGTTTGTTCTTGGTATGACTGTTTAAGAATTCCTATCACCAGCATGGGGGGGTCACTTAAGTTTTCACAGACCATGAAAAATAACTTGACACAGCGTGACAGAGGAAATACTGGATCAAGAAACTGTCTTCCTTAAACTCAACCACCCAACTCTCTTCCTTCTTCCTCCTTTTGCTTTCATGTAAAGTAAACTAGCTCTTCTATGAGCAGTAGCACTACTGCATTTTGTTTTCCTATGGATCTTTCCCTTAGTCCCCTAGATGCTGTCTGTTGCAAAAACTTCAGCTCTCCCATGTCCTTGTGCAACCAGGATTTGGTAAGAGAGAGCAGAACTGTGACTATGCAGGACCCACATAAGTGCCCAGAAATAACCCAGACAAGCACTGACAGAAGGTGCAAACCAAGTGTTTGCTCCTTTTTCAGTAGGGATACAACTTAGCTACTGACTTGACCTAGACTGTTACTTACTTCTGTTCACTTTGCTTCAGTTTTGCTATTCCAGGCTTTTTTCCACTGTGTCCCCTGTTCTTTGACTCCTTTGTTTTGCTGGCATCATGGTTTAACCCCAGCCAGCAACCAAGTACTGTGCAGCTGCTTGCTCACCCCTTGCCCCCAGTGGGGTGGGGAAGAGAATCAGAAAAAAAAAAGTAAAACTTGTGGGTTGAGATAAGAACAGCTTAATAATTGAAACAACATAAAATATAGTAGCAATAATAATACTTGTAGAGAAGAGAGAGTGGGAGAGAGAGAAAGCGAGGAAGAAAACTCAAGAGAAACAAATGATGCACAATACAATTGCTCACCACCTGCAGGTCTCGGCCAACTCCCTCCTCATTTATACACTGAATGTGACATTTTATGGTATGGAATATCCCTTTAGCCAGTTTGGATCAGCTGTCTTGGCTGTGCTCCTTCATAGCTTCTTGTGCACCTGCTCTCTGGCAGAGCATGGGGAACTGAAAATTCTTAACTTGGAATAAGCACCACTGAGCATTAACTAAAACATCCATGTGTTATCAGCATTATTCTCTCTAAATCTGAAATACAGCACTGTACTAGCCTCCAGGAAGAAAGTGAGCTCTGTCCCTGCTGAAACCAGGACAGCTGGGCTTTGTCATATTCTATGGGCTACTCAAGAGCGCCACTGTTTTTATGCCAGGCTTGGGTTTTCATTTCGGTATGATCTTGTCTGTTAGCCTTCTTTATAAATATAAGTAGTTACCTTTACTGAAAGAGATGGGAATAACTGTAAGTACTAAGATGTTTGGAGGAAAGGAACTACAAGGATGGCACAAAGTCCTAGTGTGGTGGAGTTAAGGAAAAATATATTGAGAAGAGGAAACCTGATGGTGATATCTAGTGCACCATCAAGGAAGGTTGTAAGAGAAGTAGTAGAAACAATAGGCAAAAAACTAGAAAATTCATTTTGGGAGAGTCCTAGACTGTTAGGAATATGAACCAATTATCTTATAAATGTATCACTGGGTTTAATGATTAAAAACAAAAGAAATGAGAGCTAGGCAGCATTTCTGCCCAAAATCTAAAAGTAGTTTGGGCTACACAGTTACAGCAGAAAGGAAGGGGGAGAAAAGTGTGAAAAGATAGAAGAAGCAAAAATATATTTTGTTTCACAGTCGTATGTTGTTAAGTCAAGGCAACACTGCTTGTTTTGGGTTTTTTTTTTTTGTTCTGTTTTTTGGTTTGGAGCTTTTTGGGGGTTTTTTTTTGGTTTTTTTGGGTTTTTTTGTTTGTTTGTTTGTTTTTTGTTGTTGTTGTTTTGGTTGTTTGGTTGGTTTTGGGGGTTTTGTTGTTATTTTTTGTGGGTTTTGTTTGGTTGGTTGGTTTTGTTTGTTTTTGTTTTTTTTAATGGCCATTAATTCCCTATTATCACCTACCTTTTTCCTATTGACTACGTAAGTGCTGGGCTTGAGAAAAGAGGTGGTTGCTGACATGGTGTAAGTGTATAGCAGTGGCTGTGTTAAAGCCAAAACTCTTTTTAGCCTGTTCGTTGGCTCCTGAGTGACCAGCAGCACAAGTGCAAGGAAGTACCACACATGCAGGGCCATCAGTCAAGGTTGAAGGACCTGTGCCTTCTGCGTGGTTGGTTTCTGTTGTTACTTCTTGTCTTCTTGCAACTCTTGCTGCTTCTCAGTATTGTAATACAGGCCAGGATCCTGCTGCCTGTTTGGTATCAGCCAGGAGGGCATGGAGCATGGGGGAGAACAGAGCTGACAGGTCTTTAAAAGGACAACTTCTTACTATCATTGCTCATACACCTTTCAAATATTGGAGAGAGATGGGAGAAATTATTATACACAATCAGCAAGGAGAGAGGATGGTATTTTTTATACCAAAAAAATAAAAAACCCAAACATGCTGAAGGTGGCTTCAGACATAAACCTGAAACTAGCGAGGGCTGAGTTTTGAAATTTGTTCCTTACTTGAGGGCTTGAAAAACTTTCTGGGAGTGAGAAAGTGCAATGAACAGGAAAACAAGATATTAAAAGCAAGATACTAAGTAAATAGTGAGTATTTTGTATCCAGACAAATTGTAACAAAGACAACTATTCATTATAGTCTACTTCTGGCACTGTGTATCCACTAAAGTGGCAACACAAACCAGCATGTAATTTTATTTTATCTAACCTGATCATTCCATTATGTACTCTAGAACTATTCACAAGCTATTCTAGAAAACCAAATTGATCAGAATCCTGATACTGCAACCAGTTCTAACTTGTGTATCTTTTTTTTTTTCTTTTTTTCTTTCATTGTTGTTTCTGTAGGAATTTTGGCTTCTTGGAGAAACAGTAGAAAATGCAAAACGAAATAATAAAGCCTGCTAAATACTTCTCAGAAGTGGAGAAGAGTGTGCTGCTTGCATTAGTTGAAAAATACAAATACGTGCTTGAATGTAAAAAAAGCGACGCAAGAACTATTGCTCTGAAACAACGCACCTGGCAAGCACTGGCTCATGAATATAACTCACAGCCCAGTGTATCACTGCGAGACTTCAAACAGTTAAAGAAATGCTGGGAAAATATCAAGGCACGGACAAAAAAGATAATGGCACATGAGAGGCGGGAGAAGGTAAAAAGGAGTATTAGTCCACTTATAAATACTCACATCGTAGGGAAGGAGAAGATTGGAAGCATAATGCCTGAGCAAATGTACTTTTTGCAGAGCCCACCAGAAGAAGACTCTGAATATCAGCCTGATGCTTCTAGTCAAGGTATAAATGTTGCTGTAATGATGCAAGTAGTATTGTTTTGTATGTGATTTTGCCAGTGATACTTTTTCAAATCTCTCCACTTAGCTGTGACTGCTGGATATAGAAAAGTCATTTCAGAGCTATGATGTTACAAGGCTGTGTGTATTTCCCAAAGCCTACAGGAGTTAAACGGGTGTGAGATTTTTTGCAGATTTTTTTCATCCCTTTTTGACATATCTGCTGCTTTGTGGCAAGCATCACAGTTGCTATCATGCTGGCTTTCCAGAGAACAGTCCCAAGGATATCGTTATTATTTTTAAAGTATCATTTTTCTGGTTTAAAAAAAAAAACCCAAAACTACCAGCAGCAAATTGATACACAATTGCCTGCTGCAAGAGTTCCCAGTGGTCTTTCCTCCTTTGTTTTCAAGGACTAAAAAGAGTATGTGGAGCCATATTTCATGCTGCAGTCCACACTGGAGAATGGCCTTTCTGAAACAGTTCAGCACTACATTCTTCTTTGTTTGGCAAGCATCCCCAGAAGGAATAATTCAATACCAGGAGGGAGGGTGGCTGCCACAGTTTCTTGCAAATTTTATGATGTCAGGATCTCACACAGAAGACTGTCCTTGCTCAAAAGACAACAGCAGCTACATTGTTAGATAACATTCTTAGAATGCCTCTTTTATAATTGTATTTACCATAATTAGTCATTTGGATTTGGACAGGAATGTATTTTGAGACCCTCATTTGCAGTGGTAACTGTTCTGTTCCCTGCACAGTCTCTTTTATTTCAGAAGAATTGGTAGAGCCTTCTTAAAGTTAGAATAATGCGATATTTTTCCTAAAAATATACACTACTATATTTACAGAATCTGCAGCAGAAATAAGGAAAGAATAAAAAGTGTTCTTCCTACTGTTCCCTTGGTCTTTTGATATTCATGTTGACACAGCTTCACCTGACACTCAAATCTTTTATAAAATATTGCAAGTCACATATGGATTTAGCTTAAATGGATGCATTAAGGTTTAGCTCCAGGCTCAGCCATCTAAATTTAGGTGTCCACTTACAGGTGTCTGCATTCACTTTAGTCTTTTGAACTCCCACTATAGCCTTGGAGGTCTTTCAACAGAGCTCCAAGTTGTTCTGTTCAGCCCATTATGTCCTTAGTATTCTCTGCAGAACTGCCTTATGTAGTGGCTCCTGTGCTTTGCTACTGGAGCAGAAGCTTTATATGCACATGTCAGTAACTTATATTTTATCACATTTCTGTTTCTTGAAGGAAGGGAAGAGAATACTATAACACTTTTTCTTCTTTTGTTTGCAGAGTCATTTGTTGTGTCCAACAGAGAACTTTGTGATGAAGACAAAGAGCTGGTACATTTTCCAGTATGTGAAGGCACCTCCCAGCCTGAGCCTTCGTGTTCTGATGTCAGAATAGCAGCAGATAAGAACTACAGAAGTAAAGCATCTCAGGAAAGTGCTCTGAAAAAGATGCATGAGGAAGAACATCATCAGCAAATGTCAATTTTGCAACTCCAGTTAATCCAAATGAATGAAGTTCATGTGGCAAAGATACAGCAAATAGAAAGAGAGTGTGAGATGGCTGAAGAAGAGCACAGGATAAAAATGGAAGTGCTAAATAAAAAGAAAATGTATTGGGAGAGAAAACTGCAGACCATTACAAAAGAATGGCCTGTATCATCCTATAACAGACCCTTTCCTAATTCACCTTAGAACATAGAAGGGCAGAGAGTCAGTCTGATTTAGCACATTTATGAGTAACACGCACTGGAAAGAGGGTTTTCTACTGTGAATGTACAGTGACAGGATAGGTGCCTGGCTGAGAGTGAACACACAATGACTCTTAATGTTTAGGGAAACAGTGGTATAGTTCACCAAGAGGAAAACTATTGTTTAATAATTTGTAGGTAGTTCTGATTTGTTTAAATGACACAGATGCACAGTGTTCTAAAATGTGAACATATTTTTTCCTCTCAGAACACCCTTGATCCTTGTGCAGTTTAAGGTACTCTGGGTATTCTTACATTGGGAGTTCATAAGAAAACTTAACAGCTTCAAACATCAGGCTGTAGTGTTTGTTTGATTTCTATCTCTTCCTATCTGCCATTTCCCACATGAAGGCAAGGGTTGGAGTTGCTCTCTGCTATTGAGACAAAAGATGATGGACAGCTATTAGTTGGATCATTATGCTGAAGCTTAGGGAAAATAAGCTGGTTAATACAGTCCATAACTTATTTTTCATAGAAGATGTGAAAATGAAGGATGTAGCAAGAGGGCCACTGTAGTAACAGCCCTCTCCTTCTGAAGAACAGTAATGGCTGGCTGACTGAGAGGATGGTTGTGGAATGGCCCTCCAGTTGTTTGAGCCTTGACACTTGAGAAGTTAAAAAGAAGGTGACTTCTTCCTCAAAGGCCACTGTGCTTTTTCTTTCATTTCCAGGCCCATCTTGTATTGAAGTAGAATACCCAAATAGGAGGCTCAAATGCTGCTGCCAGCACTGTGTGCTGTTCTCCTGAAGTCATTCTGAGGGGAAGAGCTTTTTAAGAATTCACAAAGCTCTCAAAATGCAGTGAGCCAGCCAGTCCATTGGCAAAGTCTCCCTCTATTTTCCTATGCAATACTTGATGGTGTAGCAGCTAGCTTGATTATTTCTCCTTAGCTAGAAGAAAAGACTAAGACTCACCCTCTTTTCCTTCTCGTAGGGTGGAAAGCAGTTCAAGGGAATCATTCTTGTGTTGAAGCACTGCTGTTTTGTTTGTTCTGTCCTGTGTGTTATGGTGGTGTGTTTCTTGCCTTTGCTGTCAGTGAGGGGTGATGGACACGATTTGTATGAAGGCATTCACATGAAAGTCCCCACAGATTTTGGATGTCCAGAATGGTAGATAGTAGGAAAGCACAAACAAAAATAATCTTTACCCTGGCAATCATTTATTCTAGTGGGGCAAGAGTTAAGAAAATGTGAAAATGCAGAACCCTGCAAGGATTCATAAGAACTTCTGGTGTTTGAAAACCTGTTTTACAGGAAGGTGTACAACCATCATTTGAAGCAGTGAGAAAAATGAACAAAACCATAAATTTTCATTGAAAAATCTGAATATCACATTATTCAATAAAGTTTTTCAGATCATGACTGCTGAGGGCGAATCCATACTGTGAACAATGTGTTCAAAGCAGAGTATGTTACATGGCATACATTCCCAGCAACACTCCTATCTCTTTCCCTGGATATCTTTTCTGGTGGAGTGAGTTCCTTTTGGTTTTGTTTTGGATTGAGTAGGGTTCTGTGTGTGTGTGTATGTGTGTGGTTTTTTTGACCTGCTTTCACTGCTGGTGATTCATCTTTGTTAGCACTGCCATTATCAACCACAGGACTCGCTGTGGTTAACAGTGTGGTACCTGTGCTACTTCCTTAAATGTGCTAAAACCAGCAATCACAATGGGAGCTGTTTATTACAACTCATTTTATATGACAGAGAAAAAAAAATATGCTGGGCTGCTGCAAGATTAAAAAAATAGGGCCTGGGTGGAATCTGAAGACAGATCTTTTTGACCACAAACTCAATATTCTTATAAATTGGCTGTGTGAAGAAAGTCCAGGAATTCCAAAGAAGGATGTTGTTATGGGCACTTCTATTTTTCTGCTGAATGAAAACACTTTGGAAGGTATAATAACAGTAGAGGCAAAAGAAAAGTAAACAGAAGTAAGGACCTTGTTCTGAGATTGCATTCTGCAGTCTAGAGGATGAGTCAGTTTGACTGGCTGTGACAATTGTTCAGGCACCATCCAGAAAACAAGGATAGGGAAGACATTTGTCTTAACCAATTAAAACATTTGTCTTAACCTTCTGCACTCATTCTAAGTGAAAGTAAATGAAAACCAGGTGTTAGAAAGTAATGAATGGACACAATTTCATCCCTGTGAAGAGGGCAAGAATAAAGAGACAATCCAAGTCTAGATAGCCCTGGATAGTGAAAATGATGAAATAGTCAGAGAGGATCTCACACCATGTGAGATAAGGGTAGCTTGAACTCCTGAAATTATATGATTGCTCATGAAAGATTGTTTTATTTTTATATTTAAAAATCCTTTAAAATAAGCATGTTTTCAAGCGGTGCTAAGTGGATAATGCCTTGCTTCTTGGTATATTTTCTTATTCTAAGACCAAAAGTTATAGTTCTTAGGCCGAACAATAGACCCTTTTAATTCAGGTTCTATTTACAAGAAAGAAGATCATAAGAGAAATATTAGAGAGAGCCAAGATGAAGGTATGAAAGAAGGAATGATCATTACATGCATAGGGGAAGAATGGCAACATTACACCTAACATAAATTATACAAGAGGGTTTTGTGGTATGGACAATAGATCATTCACAGGTGACACAGGCTCTTGCTTTCCCATTTGTAGTTGACTGTTGGTTGATGTAAAATTGGGTGATAAACACAGAAAAATGTAAAAGCTCAACAGGAGGAAGTAATGTATCTCCTTGCCATACTTTGGCTTTATAAAGTGATCAATGTGATGGAATTGAAATTACTTGAGAAATTACTTTTGCCTTTATTGTTGTTGCAATTACTCCCTCTGGTAGTAGAGTTTATCTTTACTTGTGTTTGACTTTCTTATATGTAATATAGCCATCTCAGATAGTATGTCCATTTGTTTCTCTCTCCTTTTTTCTATCTTACAGCATTCAAATACTTTCACATAATTGTATTTTCCTGTTAACCATTTGGCCAAGGAATAGATGGATATTCTCCAGGTTTTTCCACAGATAGAATACAGCAGTATTTTAAGAAGAACATGCCTGTTCTTTTCTGGATTTGCTATAAAACTTTTTGTCAAGAATGAACTTAAAAGATACAGGGCCAAATGATCCCTTCTTAACTCCATACAAAAGCATGTACACCAGATACATAGTGGCCATTGTCTCAGCCTCTGTAATCTTAGGAAGGAAAACAAGGGCCTTCTAGAAAGGTGTGATGAATTCCTTTATGCTCCCCAAATTAACATGAACCTAGCTTCAGGTGCTGTCTTTCCTTGGAGGTAATCTAATTTCTTGCCTAGTATAAATTTTTCATGTATTGATTTTTTTTTCCTCATACATTTTTTCCTTATGTTTCTGTTCACCCTTAGTTTTTTAACCAGCAATATGAGCAGGGAGGGGGTTTCATTCAGATAGATGTGTTTTCCTTTTTCCTTCCTCTTGCCCAGACTGCTCATATCACAGCATTTGAACATGAAATGTTCACCATCTACCATCACCTTCCCTTTCCACAGAAAGCATGATTAGTTACCTTTTCCACACAGCTGCCAGTACATTCTGGATTCTGCACGCAGGCCAGGAAACATACTAGAAGATTTTGAGGAGAGGTTAGTACTGAGAAATGGAGAGGAGCACTTCCTCCATTCCAGCTCCATGTAATTTGGGAGGACACTCTGTGATCATGATGTCCTTCATCAAGACCAGAGCTAATGCAGGGTGCTGAAGCTGTGAAATTGATTTTGATTCTTCCTAAATCTTTGGGGTTCTGCAGAAGTTAGGTTTGAGGTTTCCTGGTAAAAAACTTCCTTCTTCCTTGGTAGTTGAGGAGTCTCAGTGGAATCCTTTCACAGCTTCCTCAAATGAAAGTTATTACCTTGACAAACAACATGTCTATTCTACTTCTTCTGATATCTATTCTACTTCTTTCAATGCCCAGGCTGCTTTATCACCAGATAAAGCAGGAGCTTGCTGCTTGCCACAAATCCTCTCTCTGAAGCTCCTTCCTACACTACAGAGATGTGTTTGGGCGGGGTTGAAAACACAGCCCTTCCCAGGCACTGCTCAGAGAAGTGATCCTTACAGAGCAGGTGTACCTGGTGTGGCTGAACTCAGCCCTTGGATTTTGTGCTCAGCACTCAGACTTTGAACTATTGCTGCTCAGGGTTGCAATTTTCCCATTGCAGCCCTGTGGCCAGAGAAAGAGGGATGGTTCAGGGCTGCCTTTTTCTGAGCATATAGTGCAGCTGAGGATGTTGTGTTGAATTTTGTTTAATGAGCATTCATCTCTGTACCAAATTTTAGCAGTCTCCCAAGTATTTGTATGATTGCATAGGTATTTTCAATGATCTTTTGCAGATTTTTTTTTCTGGTTTTAGTTACAGTAGCTTTTATGTGTCCTTTTCCTTCCTTTTTCTTTCCCACTTGCATTATAATGTTCCAGTTTTGTTCTGAATCTCTGTGGTTACAGTCTCTACAAGCACACTTTCATGTAGTATCATGTAGCATCATGTTTTCAGGTATTTTTCTCATTATGACATTGAAATAATAAACTGCTACATGTTTGTATTTTGTTACTCTGTGGGTAGAGGAATTACATGTAAATCTTAAAATAACATTTAATTGATTTTTTCCCAGACAAGTCCCACACAGGTAGTCCTTTGATTTCATATTTTGAGCTACTTTGCTATTTTTGAAAGTCTTATGTACCTTAGTTGCTTTCATAAGATAATTACTTGTCTTCCCACTTTATTTTTCTGTTTCTTCTCAAGACATTTGACTGTATATTCACTCATCGTCACTCTCCCTGAATTTTGTATAATTGTACATTTGATAAAAAGAAAGATGACCATTGGTTGCCACCTATAAGAATAGGATAATATGTTTTCCAGTGAAAGCAAGCAGTTGCCTCTGTTTCTGGTATCACAGACTGACTTCTGTGCTGATGATCAGCTTGATTCTCTGATATCTAACTAAGGTGCACGTAGAAATGTGGACAGATTGCTGGACCTAAAACTAGAGCTATAAAATAGAAATGTACTAGCTGAGGCTCTGAAAATTTTACTGTTCTGATGGTGAAGGGATTAGGCATCTGACAACACCATCAGTCATGTTAATAACAAATTAAAAACTTGCAAAGTTAAAAAGAAAAAAAAAAAAGGCTGGTTTTCAGAACGAGTCAAAGTGAAGACAGCTTTTAGCTGTCCCAAGAGATAACGTTGTCACACATGTCAAACAATTTCCCCTCATGGTCTTCACTTCTCTTTCCTTTGAGACTCTGGACACCTCTATCGTAGCATTCACAAGTGCCTGACAATAAGAAAAGTAGCTACTTTCAAGTAGGAATCCCAGCAGAGTTATTAGACCTCACTCTTTGTAAAACTGAAGTTGGACAGTTTTCTAAGACTACATTATCCAGACATGCATGCATGTGGAAAGCCACATGAAATCTGTCCAGCACATAGTCTGCAAATGGCATAGGATATACAGCAAGGAACAGGAAAAGGTTGTCCACTCCATGGCTGTGGGTTGTAAAACTATTGTATTCAGGACAGTGTGTGGATAAATCTCACCCGATGGTCAACCTCTCTAAGAATCAAGAAGTATTTTTGCCAAATCTTCTAATCTGTCAAAACAGCCACACAAAAAAAGTAAAAGGAACAAAAAAAAAAAAAAAAAAAAAAAAAAAAAAAAGAAGCAATGAAGCACTCAAATTGCTAGAAACAATCTGTTCCCTTCTTGATGAAGAGCCGGCAAGATACAAAGCCTGCACTAGACATATATGTATTTAGGGAAACAAGTCTCTGTTTTAACAGAAATAAGTCAAGATAGATTTGTAGATTGTCCTTAATTTATTTAGGTGAGTTTTTAAAATGTTGATTTAGATTGTTTGTTTCTCTTTTGTTGTTCAGTCCAGCTTCAGAATAGTTGTGTGCTTCAGTCTCTAACCAACTGTTAGAGCACCTCATTAATCAAATTTGTTTGTTAAGAGAGTTGAAGTGGGTTTGTATTCAGCACAACTTGAGATTAATTGTATTCCACAAATCTTCAGATATTCATTCTCAGCTATAAGAGGCTGTTCTTGAAGAGGCCAGAACCTGAAACTGGAATTATATGCTATTAAGTAGTAATTTATTTTTTATATGGCACTTACAAGTTGCCATATGAGCTGCTCAAGCTCTGCCCATTGTTTGGTCATGTACAGATCCCTTTTCTTTTCTTTGAGTTATGCCCTGAAATTATGTACTAAGCCACAAATGGACCAGCTGAATTACCCATTTAAATTCCTGCCACACATTCTGTGTCACACTATAATGTGGGGAGAGGGAGAAATCCTGCATCTGTTAAATTGTGGAGTTTTAAAATTTCACCTGTTACTCTCACTACAGCTTTGCCAAAAATTGTTTTGTTCTATTAAACACCTACATGGTCCCACTGATCACTCCTTCAGCCCAATGAATTGCTTGGCTTTAGAACTATTTGAATTCCAATCCCATGGACTGTAGGAAGTCTGAACTGACACACACAACACAAATTCCATTTATTTGAAAAAGGTTTTATAAATACTGAGATTCTGAAAAGTGCAAATTAGGGAGGTGACGTGATGAATTTGGTATTTAAACCAGGGCAGAAATTTTGGCAGGCTGGGAGGTATCACTGCTGACCTAATAGAGAGGTTCAACCTCTGCTTTGGGAACAATAATATACAATACAAATATTGCCTTTCCTCCAACTTTCTGTCTCAAATGAAGCATAATGAGAAGTCCTTGCCAAATAAAGCAACAGTGGTTTCCAAAATGCACTTAATTTGCTTTCAATTGCTGGCCTGCAGGAAGGCTCTGAGGCTGGAATGGACGTCTAGTTGCACTCTGTTAGTGGCTGAGAGCATAAGAAATCTTCCCCTGCTGATTTTATGCTGTTTACCTCAAATGCGATGCTCCTGCTGGGATATATTTAGCCACACGGTGGTGCCAGTTCAACCATGGCAAGGTGCTCACATTCTCAAGTTGCCTGGCGTCTTTTCCAGTTACCAAATCAGTGGTGGTGGATGTATTTGAATAAAAAAATAAGAGGTTTTAGCCAGCAAGGACAACCGTCATTGCCAACTGTATCACTGAGATGCCTTCTAAAACTGATAAGGCAGAAAATTTAGAGGTATAATAAATAAAATATCACAACGATGCTTTGTCTCAGCCAGTTAAAACACTGTCTTATGGGGTAATCTTTCTTTTACTCCTCTAGTAGACTGATAAATAAGTTGCATACTTCCAGTTTACATTTCCACAATCCCACTGAAGCCAGCAAATTTCTCTACACCATGCCATGCCCTCAGTAGATATGTGTTGATCTCTGCTCTCAATCTGGTTCAAATGCCACAAACTCTACTTCTGTAAATCCAGTGCAAGTGTGCTGTCAGGGAGCCAGGCTGAGAACATCAGGTGTGGGACAGGACTGGCTTAAACTTAGGCGCCTCTCTTACACCCAGCATAGCACAAGTGGCTGAAGCCCCACAGCACAGCAAACTTAATCCCACATCCTGCCACAGCTTCAGACACAAGTAAGGGCATAGTGACAGCCGTGGACAATTTTAGTGATGCATAAAACTGGCTTTGGGTGGTAAACAATTGGTTTTTTAAATTGTTGTACGTTAAAATGTTCCAAATCATGGGGCAACTTGAAATTATGTCAGTGTTCAATGCCAAGAGCAATAAATTAACACAGCTTCAGTCTGACAGGTGCAGTTTTCTGTCAGCATTCTTAAATAAAACAAAAAAATAAAGCCAACTGTTTTAATCCATGCCCACTTAAATACATACACAAATTCTACCAAATAAGCATATTACATATAAGCCAATTACATTTTTTGTAATATTTTGTATTCTCAGCTACATGTGGACTTTTGCATTTGTTTATACTTTCCACTTTTTCTTTTCCTCAAAAGTTTAAGGTTAAATAATGAGAGATCTGATCTTCATCTTCTTGAAATGCAGAGGCTATGACATTTTACAACAGTAGCTGAAGAAAAAGTTCTGGCAATCAGTAAATGCAAATACAGTGATATTCCAGTCTGTCCTGCTTCCCACAGACCTAAAGGCTTAGCCCTACTCGTGCCCTTCTTTTTGTGGGCAAAATGAACTTCCAGTTTCTGAACTTCCAGTCACAGGTTGCACAAGCTGTTCTACCCCCAGCTACCATCCAGCAGCACTCATGTGTACAGGGCTTGTTCTTCAGAGGTGCTGACCTGCTGGGTTTTTGACTGATTGGCATTGCTGAGGAAGAACCTCTTGCTTCCAAAAAATCACACAGTTGAACAGCATTATTTTTACAGTACCCAAGAAGTGGAAATGCTTTAAGAGATAATATGTTTTCAAAATGTCATACTGCCATCTCTGCTAGTACTACCATCTTGTGATGGTAATACAATACATTAATGGTGGCCTGTCCTGGATTGCCAAGCAAATTGTATTCTATTTGCCATCTGTATGGCAGTTGTCTTCTGTTAAGTGGGAAGTTTTCTTTATCTCTTCCACAACCACTCCTCCCTCCAAGGAGACATCTGCTGATAACAAGCTATTGAATGTCACTGCATGACTGAGAAGAACGACAGCATTGGATTGTGAGATGCTCCGCCCAGAGGGAGGAGCCAAGCATTTTACCCAGATATAATCTGGAGATTCTTGAACCCAGCATGGCTTTCTTCACTGGATTTCCCAGAGGAACAGCTGCCTCTTCCACTGGATCTTCAGAGGAAGACTACACCTTTCTACAGGATCCCTGCTCCAACAGAGCCACACCTGCCACTCCAGGAGGACTGCAGCTACAATTCCAATTGGACTGCTACCAACACCCTGACCCACAGGGTGTCAGGTTCTGTTCTGACTCTGTCAGTGTTGTTTAGTTCACTGCATTGTTTATTTTATCTTTTTTAATTTTCTTCCTTAGTAAAGAACTGTTGTTTCCTGCTCCCATATTTTTTGCCTGAGAGCCCCTTAATTTAAAATTTATAGCAATTCAGAGGGAGGGGGTTTACATTTTCCATTTCAGGAAGGTTCCTGCCTTCCTTAGCAGACAACTGTCTTTCCAAACCAAGACATGGCCATATTTTGAGAAGTTTTATCTCTCCAAGGTGAAAAAGAAACTTTCACTTGAATTTGGCAGTGGCTGAAGGTTTTATTTGAGGTGGTGCCTTGTGGTTATTTCTCCACCATCACTTTTTCTTATCCAGCAGAATCTTCCCCTGTTTTGCATATATATTCCACCAGTGCTGAATTTGCACCTGAATTTGTTTGATTAAGGAGACTGCAAGGATCCTCTGAAAACCTCTGAAAGTGATTATCTTTCCATGTGTGTTCAGGAGGTTCAGGATCACTGCAGTCCAAATGCAGAGGCATTAAAAATTGGATCTCTAAAATATTGCCATCACTGGAGCTTGAGAATCTCAAGGGGAAACCTGAATCTAGGCACTCCTCATTGTGTTTTTGTATAACTGGTCAAATAATTAGGAAACCACCGTTTCTTTACATGATGTTGTATGTGACATTAGATTCTGTTGTATTTTAACAATATGTAAAATTACATTTTGTCATGTCTGTGCTTATCATCAGCAAGCACCTGAAACAGAATGAGCATTTAAGTACTGGGCTGTTTGTCATAAGATACTTGAAAATGTATCACTCCTTCTGATACAAAGTATTTTAATGGAGTATTAGATGGTATCTCTTGTGGTCTTTGCCTTTTAATAGCAACAGGTTTTTCTGGGGTTTGCTTTTTAAATTGTGCTAAAAACTATACTATTAAGATCTCCTTTTTTAGCCAAGTGGTAACCACTAGGTTGATCTGATTTTCCTAGCATGGTGTCAGCCCAGTCATCTCACCTGTTGTAAAGTGTTGTTTTAGTATTTTAGTGCTACAGACACCAGCAGAGCTGGTTCTGGACTGCATGGAAGTAGCTTCTGGAATTGCACCTTTAAACAAAATTTTTTGTACGGCTGTTCGGGTTTTTTTATTAATAAAAAATACCCATATTATAGTTTGAATCTGTATGGATCTCATAGTATGTCTGAGTCCTTAGAAATGTGATGAATGTAGTTTTCATTATCTTTATCGTGCAGCTAATATTCATAGCAAATTCTTTGATTTTCCTAGGGAAACAGTGAGTAAAAGGAGAAAAAGTAGGACCCTAAAATATGTATATTCTCATGGCTTCAACAAGAAGTACCACTGGGGGAAGAAATTTAATAATTGTTTTAGCCAGGGGAATGTACTGTATGTTTGACACTCCCAGCATATGTAATAAGGATGACTAACTGTACATTTTAGTGCCTTGTTTCTTGTAAAATGTTTAATCATAAATTACTAAACATAAATAATTATGAATTTCTGAGAAAACATATCTAAATATTGCCAATAGAAACTGTATATTCACAGAGGAGTCAATAAATCAACATCTATTGTTACACATTAATTAGATGAGATTTTTAGTCTCCATTCTTTCAGAGTTGTTTTCAAATAATGTCATTTAATTTACACACAACTGTGCTATTTCTGTCTCTTAAACTAAACTCCACTCAACAGCATGGAACAGAGCAACTTTCTTAGTTGCACTGCCAGATTTTGTGGGAGAAAGTGCTGCTTGTGAGGCCTGTTGTACATATTCACCACAGAACTTTATATTTGGTTTGATTAAGTGCTGATACAGTCATAGGTTCCTCTCAAATGTTCTCTGTAGACCTATTGGCAGACCAGGTTTGAATTTGCGTTAAGCAGCAGCAGTTTGCTTCTGGACAGCCTGTGTCAGGCACAGCTGGGCAATAAAAAGAATTGGTTCCTACTAAGAGCACCTTCATAATCTCAGTTCAAAGACTATGTAGAAATCCAGGAAACTAAACCATACTGTGACACATCCAAGAAATCCAAAATCTGTGCCACCCATGAGCAGCAAGATGAACAGTGGGGTTTGAAAACCCACAAGTGCTTAGAAGGAAGGAGAAGAGAATGAGAGTAGTAAGTGGATAAGGATAACCTGACCTTTCTCCCTGCTTCTCTAGGTTTCCTGCACAGGCAATATGTGCTGAAAGCCATGCTGGCATGGGCAGTTTTCCAATGGTGTCTTGCCTATGCCACATGTGGAACCTGATAATGAGTATTTCAGCATCCATCTCAGATGAACTGGGATGCAGCTGTAGGGAGACCTGGATTCATGTACATAAGACCATGCAAAAGCAGTTCTGGGTTAGGCCACAGCTCCATCTAATCCAGTGTCCTACCTACAAAAGAGGTTTGTAGCATCTGCCCTGTATATAGTTAAAATAAATGTGAGTGTACAATATTTCACAGCATGCACTGCTCCATGAGGCAGAGTGTCTCTGAGACCTTAATGAAATCTTTGTATATAATGATCTTCACTGGATTTTTCTTGTAGAAATCTGTGGAAGATATTTCTGAACCTGTGTAAACTATAAATAACAATGTGTTCCAAATATAAGCAGGGTTAAGAAATACCTTTCATGATCAGCTCTAAAGCCAAATGCTGCCAATTTAGCTTGCTGCCCTCTCTCTCTCCATATATAACCTTGAATTAGGAACTCATAGATCTTAAATCTGGTTCAAATCAGATAAGGGCTAATAATATTAATAGCTCATTTAGTCTTTTTCTCTTACAGCAACACAAGATTGGTTTTTAATTGATACAGAAAAGAACAGCAATTCTCTTCCAGTGCATTTGATCAGAAGACCACAAATATTTTCATGAGATATGAAAGAAAAGAGCAAGAGTAGAATAATTACATCGAGAAGTAAGGACAGAACTTCACTTTGATAGTTTTCAAGCAGATACTCTTCACTTAAAACTGTTTGCAGTTTTTCTTTTCCAACTCTTCTTTGCTAACTCATTTTCAGTAAGAGAAGGAATAGTTCCACTGAGTTAAAAAAACCTTCATGCTAGATGATTGCTTTTGGCCAGCAGAGTTCTCCTCAAATCATTTCATCTTACTGAAGATTTCCAGAATGTGACCCCAGAACAGCAAAAGACAGATTTGAAAGTTTCTGTCTACAACCTTAATCTTACCACTTTGGATTCCTGAACAGAAGCAACCAGGTTTGTGGCTGGTGAAACCATCAAACTCAACAGTTTTTCCTTGTAATCAAATCTACAAGATTCAGCACAGTAGGCCATAATCAGGATTTTTTTTTTTCCAGATAATTTGAGTGTTCCATGACAAAGGTAAAACCATGAACCGAAGGACCTCATATGACAAATGGTTATAAACCTGGCTGGTTCCCTGACATGACTCACTACCACACTGCCACCAAACCCCTTTAATTTCTAAACCAGCTGGGTAGGGAGGTTTCACAGTTCATCTTCTTGGTGACAAAGCGAAGAAAACAACACAAGCAGAGTTCACTTCAAAGTGGAAATAAATGAACTTGTTGGCAAAGAGCACTGTTTATCAAACAGAAGGAAATGGAAATTGACAGTAATAAATATAGACAAGAAGCCAATGAGGTTCATCAGTAGTAAATAGTAGGAAAAGAAGTCTTGATGAGCAGACCTAAATACAAGAAGAGTTTCTGAGGTATACAAGACAGAGAACAAAACCACTTAAAATTTTAAACTATATGTTCCTATTAGTATATTCCAGTGGTAAATTGCTATTGATACAAAAAAGGAAAATATTAAAAGTATTAGTACCTTATGTATTTAGAAAGCAGTGAGATACTGTTTTATTAGTGATGGCCTACTTGTCATATGAGGATGGCTGAGAATCCCATAGTCCTTTCTACAAAAAGAGAACACTGGATTTCTTCTAGAGGGGAAGACCAAATTTGGACAGTTGGTGTTTTTTCATTAAAATGTGCAGGACACTTGTACCAAAAGTCCAAGGAATAATGGCTGACCATTAGTGCTCAACTGATACTTACCTTGGAAGACTGGGAAAATTCTGAAACCTTGAGGCCCATTGGTGGCTGCTAGTTGAGAAAAGGGTCATGAGGGAAAGCTGTGTGTAATTAGTGTCTTTTCTACAGAAAAAACCCCCACAACCTTATCAAATAAATCTGGTTTTGTTCTTAGGCAAAGTCAGAATTATTATTTAAAAAAGGTAACGGCATTGATAAAAATCACATGAGTATTGATAAACTCCTTGCTTCAGTCTAGCATGACTTATGGAAAAGAAACAGTCCATATTAAATGGCCTTTAAACTACTTAGCTGATAGGAATAAAAACACTTGAAAAGCAGTTCTTGATCAAAGATTTCTCTAGAGCTGTTCCACAAACATTAGTAGCAGGAATAATATTGAAGGAAATGTGCAAATCATCATTGTCATTTACAGCTGGCACCAACATTACCAAGAGAGAGGTGACAGGGCAGGGCATACTCGTGATACAGCCTGGCTTGTTCTGTGAGATGGGCTGGTTTACAAAGGCATATCAAAGCAAAGACAAAACTCTGAATTTGGAAGTGGCATGCAGAGGCCACAGAGAAAAGCCTACACTCAGTGTCAGTAGTGTTTCTGGATCACCGGGGCAGGCATCTAACAGGGGCTCCTGAGGGCTTGCACCAG
The DNA here is from genome assembly GCF_012460135.2 of Molothrus ater. Taxonomy (NCBI): domain Eukaryota; kingdom Metazoa; phylum Chordata; class Aves; order Passeriformes; family Icteridae; genus Molothrus; species Molothrus ater. The sequence goes on along the minus strand of NC_050478.2, from coordinate 92,237,793 downwards.
CACAAAGGATTAAAAGGAGACATAAGGGCTGGATGGTGGTAAGACATGGAAGTGCTGCCTTCCCACATAGCCCTGGGGAGTGCAACAACAAAATATTGCTGGACCTCACGCCTACATTTCACACCGATGTTGAAACAGAACAGGTGAGGGTGCTGATGGGAGCTCTCAAAGCTATGGGTGAGAGAGAGTGTTTTAAAACAGGCATCCTAATGGGAGACATCGTTTGGGGTTATAAATTGGAATTTGGTGAACTAGTATGAGCTGAATGCATAATAAATCCCCTCAGGAATAAAAAGATCGCTGACCGGCTTTTTAATTAGGGGGAAAAAAAAGGAGGGGCTCTAGCAGAGTAATCCTGAGAGTGAGAAGTGATGGGCAGCCAACCCGCCTCGCAGGTAACTGGGGCTGCTCCTTGTCCCGATGCCGTCCCGCTGAGATCAGGTGCCTTTCCAGGGGATGCGGTAACTCGATCCAGAGGCAGCGGGTGGCCGAAGAAGAAACGCCAGAGGCCCGGGGCCGTGCAGAGCCCGGTCCCCCGGCCCTGCCCGCTCCCTCCAGCGGGCGGCAGCCGCGGGCCGGGGCCGCGGGAGCTCCCTGCGGGAAGGCGGCTCCTCCCCGAGGAGCAGCAGCATTCCCGGACCGCCGCTCTCCCGGAACGCCTGCGAGCCCCGAGCGGGAAAGCTGCTCCGTGCGAGCGGCTCCAGGGGCGCCGCCGGGACTGGGGATCCCCCGGCACACACCAAGCTGTCCCCGGTGAGGCGCTCCAAGGATGCTGTGCAAGGGTCGGCGGTGCCGCTGCCACGGACTAGGCTGGTTTAAAATTTATTTCCTCCTCTGTGTTGGAAACCAAGGCAGCATCTCTATTTCGTTTCGGGCTAAGGCAGTGAGGGACTGGTTTACACTGAGGAAAGATCAATCACTTCCCTAGAGAAATCAGTATTGCACGCTGCCTATAAATAGCCTGCTGAACTTTGCTTGCAAACTAACTAAGAGCAAGCAAGGCTTTCCACATCCTTTGGCTACTTCCACTCCACTAAATTCTAGGCTTTTTGTGGGTTTAACACAAAACCAGAACAAGAGAAACACATTGCAGGTGAAATCCTCCAATTTTTCAGCCTGTGGAATTGTTCCCATTGATACTGGGCTCCAGGAAATCCTCCACAAGGGTCAGGCCAGGATCCTAACCCGCAGGAGATTTTGGCAGCCTAGTCCTTGCTTCCTACTCAGAAAGAGAAATTCCCTAATTTTCCATTAGTCTGGTGGGTTCTTTGCATGGCCCAGTCAGGGAAATTCTTGAAAGTCTTCGAAGTATCTGTTTTGCGCCAGGTTACGTCTGCTTTAAGAAAAACGGTTTTATTTCAGTGGTAGCTGCTGTCCTATAAAACAGGGCAAGCTGTGAGCATCTGCTATGCCAAAGTAGCATTTATTAAAAAACTCTGGTTCTTTCATACAGGTTTTTCCTCATCAGGCCAGCATATATGAGAAATACCAGGTACTAGCTATCATGTTTTAAAATCACACCATTTTGCCAATCCAGGCAAAGCCTCAGGGAAATTCTCCCAGATTTTGTTTATCCACATAGTGCATAAATCTTTTAACCACTCCATTTGCCTGAGGCCACATGGGGGTTACACACTGCACATAAGCATAGGGAACATGCCGTAGCCTTAGGCAATCCAAATTGTTGAAAAAATTGTATGTAAACAGTTATAAACAAGTTTTCAAGATCTCTTTTAAATAAGCAATAAACTAATCCTTGTCATAGACAGATAGGCTCCCATGTCTCAGCTGTATAAGAGCAAATTGCGTAAGACTGTGCCTGAAATACCTCAGTTTAAAAGCACCATCATTGTGTTCATGTGAAAATGAAAACAAAGACAACCAAATACTGAGGAGGCTGATCAGCACAGATAACACTAAAGTACACACAAAATTACCAAAGTCTCCAGTTCTTGGTAGCATCCTATTTGGGTTGGGTTTTCAAAGAAAACATACCTGTACCTGCCAACTCAATTCCTAGGTGCTCTTGCTACAAATGTCCTAAATAGAACCAGTTTCAATCTCTGTTCATAGACCCAGGAAATTAAATTATATGCAGAGAGCTCAGCCATGAGTAACTTTTTCCCATTCTCAAGCTGAGAGCTAAACAAAAGAGCTCTAGACTACACATTTTTTGACCCAAGGAAAGAGGCCCCGGAAAAATAAAAACTTCAACAACATATAAACTTGGAAAACCTGCTTGACTAATAGGAAAAAAAGACATCCCGACAGTCATCCTGACCCAGTCTAACTTTCAGCACTGCATGGTTGGTAAGACAGCCACTAGCAGCTGTCCCACCTGGTAGCTGCACCCTGCTCCCAGCTTATCATTTTGTCCTGGATGTGAGGTGGTGAGCTGGGGGTTAGTATTCAGGCACCAGCAGTGTTCCTTCTCCAGACAGCAGCCTCAGCACTGCCCACCAGAGCCACTGCTGCCTGCAAGTCATGGCTCTACTGCCCATGCCAGCCACTGAAGTCCTGGCAGCTGTCATGGTTTGACACTGGCCTAATGCCTGTCACCCATGAAAGTAATTTCCTCACCCCTCTTCCTCTCAGCTGGGCAGAGGAGAGAACAAAAAATTAATGAAGGTCTTGTGAGTTGAGGACTGGGAGAAAACACTCCGAGGGCAAAACAGGTTCAAATTTACACAAATAAAGTAAACTTATTATCAACAGAGTCAGAGGAGTAATAATGAGAGGATGAGAAGTAAAATAAGCCTTCGAAACAGCTTTTTCCCCCCAGCTCCTCCCTCCTTCCCACCAACAGTGCAGGGAGACAGGGCCTGTGGGTTTTGGTCGGTTTGTCACTGGAGATCTTCCTCTGTTCACTCAGGAAGAAGAGTCTTCTCTCTGCTGTGCCCTGGGGTCCCTTGCATGGGCAAAGAGTCTTCCCAAAATTGCTGTGGCGTGGGTCACTCGTCTGCAGGATGCAGTCCTCTTAGGATAGGCTGCTCTAGTTTGGAAGAAAGGGCCTCCAGAAAGAGCCTCTATCTCTGGAAGCAGGGGCCCTCTCTCTCGATTCAGGTCTGCCACTGGATCACAGCTTTCTCTGGCATCCACCTGCTCCAGTGTGAGCACTTTTCCCATGGGCTGTGAGTGGATCTCTGCATCCCCCATGGACTTCATGCATTACAAGGGGACAGTTTGCTGTACCATAGTCCTCACAATGGCTTGCAGAGGAATCTTGGCTCCAACACTCGGAGCACCTCCTCTCCCTCTTTTTTCCCACTGACCTTGGTGCCGCCATGTTGCTGTCCCTCACATGTTCTCGCTTCCTCCTCTTCTCTGACTAGAAGAAAAACTGCTGCTCATAGGTACCATTGCGAATGAGCTCCACTAATTCAAAGGTTCCTGCAGGATCCTACTGCACCAAGAAGTGGCTCTTGTCTAGGTTCCACATTGGGGAATCTCTCCTCCTGCTTCTGCTGGCAGCCAGGCCGCCCCACCACCACCGTGTGGGCAGTGGTGGCCATCATGGTGCTGGTGCTCTTTAAGGCCTCTCCTCATGTGGGGTGCTGGGAAGGAGAAGCCACTGCTGCTGCTGCCACCTCTGCCCTTCTGCCCATGGTGGGGCTGTCTGAGGGTGGCCAGGCAGGCAAGGCTCACTGTGGGCCGCACGGAGATGGCAGTGGCTGCTGTGGGCCGCACTGAGATGGCAGTGGCCACAGAGGGACAGTGCTGTGGGCTGTGCTGGGATGGCCCTGGCAGTGGCAGGTCACCACTCCTGGAGAAAAAACTCACATGCCCTGTTTTGATTTTCTTCTTAAATACGTCATCACAGAGGTGTTACCAACCTCTCTAATTGGGCCAGCAACATGTCCATCTTCAGAGCCATCAGAGATTGGCTCTGTTGGACATGGTGGAAGCTTCTAGCAGCTTCTCACAGAAGCTACTTCTGCAGCCCTCATCAGCTACCAAAAACCAGTCCATGCTAAATCAGTGCAGCAGCCCACTGCCCTTTCTGCCTCTCCAGTCTCTTCAGCTGTCTGGGGACATTACAGACCCGATGGTGCCACAAGTTTATTTTCTTAGGAGGTAAATTAATGGCAAACAGGATCCACATCTGATGCCTATAAGCAAAAGAAAGACATATTATTTTATTTTTTAAAAATTTATTTTATTTTATTTTATTTTATTTTATTTTATTTTATTTTATTTTATTTTATTTTATTTTATTTTATTTTATTTTATTTTATTTTATTTTATTTTATTTTATTTCATTTCATTTCATTTCATTTTATTATTTTATCTCCACTCTGTCTCCCATCTTGGTTGCCCAGGGCTCCTTTATCTCAGGCATCAAAGCCTCATAAGCTTCTTCTCACTCTTCTCTTGGCCCTCTATCACTGAATACAAATTTAGTCCCGCAGACCTTTATTTTGATGGGATAGCTGTAATCCAAAAGCTACAAAGAGGCATCAACTCAGATACACTCCACTCTAGTCAGCAGCTGGCACAGCTTTTCTGCTGGAGGGAAGAAGCCTGAGAGATGCTTGTACACCTCATGACTGAACCCTTTCTGTGGTCTCTGGCCACTGGGATCTCTTTGGAAATGGCACAGTCAAACCTGCAGATCTCATTAACACAGAAATATGTTTTGTGTTCCAATATATTTATAATATGCAAAAATATCAAGGAGTTTTCTATAAATGAGTGAGACTTCAAGGAGTAAATAGTAAGCTATGTAAGCAGAGTAAACTGAACGAATAACAAAATGTTCTCTGCTTCCAGTCACTTCAGGGAAAAAAGGAAGACTGCAATGGGTGGTAAAGATGAACCTGTGGACTTCTGCTGTCCAGGCACTTACACAAACTATGTGAAGTCAAATCTACAGATATTATCGGTTCCTTCTTTTCCGCAGAAGAACTATTTATGACAAGTTTTCTGGTTTCAACTCCCCCTCCTCCCCCAATTTTTGTTTTTAATGAAGAGTATTTGTGCCAAGACTGAAAAATGTGACAGATCTCTATCTCAAGTTCCAGAAGAGTGGAAACTTGATATTTATTGTATTACTGAAGAAAGAGAATGTAAACAAGTAACTAAAGACCACTGTCTGTCTGGATAAGTCTGGAGTGCTCCTGCTAGTCAGTTTACTGCTGTCCACAAATTTATACTATCCTTGTCAGCAGAATAGTCAAGCTGTTTCTGGGCTACATTGTCAGATGAGCATCTATTAGCTTGAGTCCATTGGGCTCGTTATCTTTGGCAAAAATCCCAATATTTCCTGAGCATCTTATGTCACTACCTAGTGCTTATCTAAATCCAGGAAGGCTTATTAGGTCACTGCTCAACCAGGTAGCAGCATGCAGCATCTCCTGGATGTGAACCTTCGGGGTTGGTGTCATGGCAGGATAAAGGAATTATGGGCAACACAGTGATCAGTAGAGGAGGCAAGGAAGGTAAGACACGGGGAGAGGACCTGTGTCAGCTTTTGTGTCACCATATTTAGTAGCTTCAGAAAGTGTTCTAGCACTCGGACATTCCTCAATGGAGTATATGGATGCAGATGCCCAGTGGTAGAGCTGGGTTACTTCAGCAGGGGCCCATTAGCTCTGGGTCTGTGCCAGTCCACCTGACCCATGCTGACACAAGGAGAACTCCTTAGGCTCTCCCTCCTGCTCTTAGGTCCCTCACTGTCCAGGAAGCTTACTTGTCAATGTGCAGGCCCTCGTAAGTCCTCAGAGGTGTTTTGGTTCTGACATTGTGCCCAAGCTGATGAGGCTTCCTGAGACCCACAGCTGTTGGAAACACAGTCAATGCAAACAGTCAGATCCTGCAGGATCTGTGAGTCTGAGCTCTGTGCTTTATTAAAGTGCTAATGCTAATAATAGATGAGCTCTTTCCTAAAAGTGTTACAGCCATGACCACTAGCAGAAGGTCCAAACCAGCTCTGCTCTTCTTTCCTTCTCTTGGCATGTATCAGTAGCCCTATCCAAGGATTGCACCACGTGTCTAAGCAGGAAGCATGAGGACACTTCCCATGCTGCCAAGAAAACTGGGTCAGGATTTTAATATTCCTCACAGGATTGTCCCAGTTCTCTCCCTTTCCACCTGATATCAATGTAGCTTCACTGCTCTGTTGGCATCACCAATGTATGGTTCTGAAATTATTGACTCCACACTTTCTTTTCAGACACCATTTTTATCTGTCCTGCAAGTCTGATAGCAATTTCTGCACCTGAGAGATCTGTCAGATGCACAGAGGTGTCAAAACTACAGACACAGTTAAAGGGTTCCTTCTCTGTCCTGGGGACTTGGGATGATTCCTGGGGGAAGGATTTTGAAGGACTCATGTCCAGAATAGCACCAAGCTTCACCCTCTTTTCTACACTGACACATCAGCAAAGCTATTGCAAACCAAGGCTATCTGACTCTTTGACCACTGTACACAGAATTACTGTTGTGCTGTTGATAATACCTATGTTTTCATGATAAATTCCTTGCCTTTAGGTTTACAGAGTGTGTCAACAGTGCTACTAATAAACAGGAGACAGAGATCAGGCACCAGATGAACTGAATGCACTCAAAAGTGAGAATGGTGTGTATCATATTGGATACCACAAAAACCACAGGAGAAATGTACTAAGGGAAAGACTGACGCACTTGTCACAGAAATACCCCACATATCTCTGTCTCTGAATTTCCATTCCTTCTGAGTAGTAAGAAAGCCAGGATTCATTGACTTTGAACTTGGACAGAAAAATAAGCAGCGTGACTCATCAAAGGATTGGTTTGTCCTTTCTTGTAGTAGAGTTCTGTGTGACCAAAGGAGATCCAGACAAAATGGGTAGAAAATAGGTAGAAATTCTGCATTCTGACATGATTACTATCTAATTCTTCCTTAGCCAAATATTCCTTAGAGAATATACAAGTTATAATTAACTGAAGTAAAAAGACACTTTTAAACTATGATTATGCCAATAATTTATTGTAGTGACAGAAAAAAATTGACTTTGAGTGAGTATTGTAAATTTTAAACAAGTTTTATTGTGTCTTTTTCACAGAATCGTAAATCACAGCAAATCACAGAGAGGCTGAGGAGAGAAAATGGCCTCTGGAGGTTGTCCAAGCCAAGCCCCCTGCTCAGCCAGGGTCACTCTGACACTCTTACCTAGGACTATTTTCAGATGCCTCCTGAATATCTCTAAGGAGGTACATGCCACAGCTTCTCTGAGCCACCTGTGACAGTGCTCAGTCACCTTTACCGTTAAAAAGTGTTTCTTGATGTTTAGAGGGAACCTTTTGTGTTTCAGATGGTGCCCATTTCCTCTGGTTCTAGAACTGGATACCAATGAAGAGAGCCTGGTTATTCTTTGCAGCCCCTCTTTAGGAAATTATATATATTGATAAGATTCTCCCTTTTCCATACATATCTTCATTTGTTTGCTCTGTAGTATACTCTTTATTATCTAAATATAAAAGAAACCAAATTGAAAAGCTGGCAAAGCTAACTTCAGCACTAAGTCCACAGAGCGTGTGTGAATGGTCATTAGCTATGATCAAAATGGTGTGATGATGACCCGTTTGTGCTTTTAAAAGACTTGATTCTCACCCAAATGGTAGACTGGAAGAGAGTAAAGAACAGATTCAGAAGATGAATCTTCAGTGCATGGAAGTTCTGTTGGCAAGTGGCTTGTAGCAATTGCCTTGTTCTTCGTGCATAGCAGAAATGCTCTGCTCCCCGTGGGACAAGTCTGAAGCCAGGGATGAAGGAGGCCCAGTAGAGATGAAAGCAGCACAGTCCGTGCCTCAAACCCTCTCTGCTGGCTATGAGGACAGTGGGGGATGACTTCTGGAATGACACCACTTACATTCTTTCCGCACTGTCGGTTAGGGCTGGACTAGAAGATAAGAGGGATGTGAAGAGAGCACTCAAAGCCTTAGCAGTGGGTGACTCAGAAAGGACAGCATTCCAGTTGGCATGCAAGAGGGACTGCTGGGGATGCTTCCTCTTTTCTTTGTCTCACTGCAGTGGGAGGGGACCTTCTTGGGACTAGCAGAGGAACAGTCCACTCATTTTCCTATGCAAAGATCTGAGCTATCTGTCCTTCCTCCACAGATGATCACAAGAAGCAAATCAGCTCCTGGAAGGGAAAAGAGCTCTTTTCTATCAATTATTTCAGTTTCTACATGGCACAGGCTTTTGTGAAGAGTTTAGGAAAGATGGCACATGTCATAGAGAAAAATAGCAGAACATAGAGTTTAGTTGAGGAGCAAGACACAGATAGAGATGCTGGTAGCAACCTGCAGGTTTGAACATGTGTCTCTGCAATCTGCTCAGGGACAGATCTCATGCTGTAGCTACATTTTGAAAACAGGCAGTAAGAATGTATTAGAAGTCTTACAGGTCTGCCTTTTACCATGCAGAGTGAATATCTCCCACTTCTGCTTCCCCCTCCCAACATCATTAGTGAAGGTAAGACTACCAGCAGTAGCACTGAGAAGTACCAGTTCCAGCCACAGTCTTTCTCCATACTGGGAAATGAAGCCTTGAAGGTGGAAAGCTTCCAAATTACTGCAGAACACCACCAGAAATCACCATTGCTTAATTGTTTCCTCCTGCTGAGACTTGTCATCCTTAAATCTGTGGGGAATACTATTGCACAAGGCTGGCACTACTAAGGCTAGAAAATGTCCTGACCATGACTGCCACCAGTGACACAATCTGCAAAGCTCTTCATTCAAATATGGTTCCAGTGCAGGTCCCCTACCCTAAACAGCTTTGCCAGGCTGTTTTAATTAATCTTGTCACTCTGCTGTATTAGCCCCTCATACAAGGAATAAGCAAGAATTAAGACAAAGCAATGAGCAGCTTGGGGCTGTCTAACTCTAAATAAGTTGTTGTATCTTACCTTGAAGAGCCTTTCTATGGAAAAAAAAAAAGGTTATTTTGAAAAGCTGTCTATAACCTTTGTAGAAAGAGAAATGACATACAGAGTTGAGTTCTGTTTTGGGACAAACATGTACTTTGCCTTCTCTCCAAATATTTGAATGTAGCAAAAAAAGACTTTTTGGAAGTCTGCAAAGTATCCACTGGGTAACTTTATAAGGTTTTATTAAAGACAGATAGAAGCACTCAATTTCTGTATTGATTAGGTTTTTTAGAAATCTTTGTGTTCCCCAGCCCACACATTCTCCAAGAAAATAGAAGTAAACTGCTTTGTTGCTCACACCTTACGTACCTTTCCACTGAAAAAATGAGCCACGCTGGATAAGCATCAACCTATCTTGGTCCAGCCATGTGGGAGTGCTCGTTTCAGGTAAGAGGCTACTGGTGAACTGAAGCAATGCCTAGTTTTAAATACAAGAGCACCCAAAAGTGAAGCCAAGTAGGACAGAAAGAATGATGAGAACTGTAGAAATAATGATATCTGGAAAAAGACAGGAGACTGGGTTTTTTTCTGGGGTTTTTTTTCCTCTTTTCTAGAAGAAACTTAAGTTCTACATTAGGACTTAGAATGGCATGGTGTTCACTTGTCTTTACTAAGAAAAGGACCAGAATAAAAGAACTTGGCTTTGCAGAAAACAATAATGGGAAAGCCTTTAATAGGTTATTGAACCACTTAAACAGGATGGAAAAAGGAATTTCTGAAACCTCGCAGTCAGTCTGTCATACAACTGGCAGTGTCTCGGTGCAGGGGTTTGCCCTAGGGAGGATAATCTCATTTAAACCGTGCACCTCACCTGTATCCAGGGGATGGGCCCTCCCACAGCAGAGGTAGTGGTTGAGGATGGCCTTACAGGAAATAGCTCTACTCACTTGTCCCCTAAACATCTTTGATTACTTTCTTCCCAAACCACTCTCTTTTGCTCTTCCCCACACTTTCACTGCTTTAATCCTTCTCTTCCCTGCCCACCCAGAGAAGAAGATGGATGATGAATTGTAAGAGCAGCAGGTACTCCCTGCAGGCAGAAGTAATGCATGCTAAGGAGCAGGACTTTAGGGGGTGGCTGCACACTTCCATCTGCAGTAGAGGAGGTTTGAGTGAAATGAAGCCGTCTCCTCGCCGACGTTCACAGCTGAGCAAAACAAGCACGACACATGAAACAACACAATCACGGATTGCTCTTTTCAGATCTGTAGAGTACTCCTACTTCTGTGTTTGAGGCTTTGGTAGTTATGTGCCAACTGCATCTGTCTCCCCACCACAGATTATGATTTCCTAGCAAAAGGAATGCACAGGAAAGAGGACACGGCTAGTTTCCTGTCCATGGTCCCTTAATACTGGAAGAAAAGGAGACAAGGAGTACCTCATTTTCCTAGCTGGAGTACCTGTAGAGGAACAACTAGTAGATGTGTAGAAGGTGGACCAGATTCTACTTTCAATATCAGGTAAAATGCTGCTTAGGAGACTGGAGTTCCCTCCAGTGGAGTTCCATTACTTTCCATTACAAACCCAACTATTAGATAAGCTCCTACCTGAAATTATTTCCCCAAATAAAAAAATGAAAGTTTAGTAACACAGCATAACCACCTTGTCATCCAATCAATTTTAAATGACAGACTGGTTGTCTGTGCTGAATAGAGGCCTCCTTGCCTTCTTCTCTACTCATTTTCCCCTTCTGACTCTACATGATGCCCATGGAACTTTGGTCACCATGATGACTCTTCTTAATGGAACATAACATGATATTTCTCTAAAAAAAGGTAACTTCAACAACTGTAACCAACACCTACCTTTTCCTCCCATTCAAGTTGAGTCCACATCAAATAGGACATTTGCAGTAGGCCAGGTAAACTAAGCTGAAGTTTACTGAGTTTCATTTTGCATGCTACTCTGGACAGCATCATGATGAACAGGGAGATTCACTTAAGAAACACCAGCCAAGGAGGAGAAAGAGGAAACCAACCTTTTGAAAAACAGCATCAGGAAGCAAACAGGATCCACAATTACGCTTATGGCATCTCTATAACCCCTCAAGCCATGCAAGAATGGTTTCCTCAAGAAATGTAGTGTTCCTGTTTCCAAGAACTTCCCAGTCAGTTAGTTGCCTGCAGGCAAGAGCCAGCCCAACTTTGGCCAAAGGCATGAGCTTCCTGTTCCTGCTAAGCCATCTGCTACCCCATCACACAGACAGCTTCAACCTTCCTCTCCTTTACAGTACTCAGTGTTCAGAAGCCATTACCAGACAATTCAGACTAACTCTAGATAACAAAAGCTAGAGTTACTCCATAAAAGACACACCTGTATTTTTTTGTCCAGAAAGATCTTCAATTTCTCCCCTCTACTCTGTCACCAGTGAGGTCCCACAGTGTATCCAGTTTATCTTGCAAAATCTGTGTGTCCTGTTTTTCAAAGGAAAGCTTTAAAAACAAGTGTGGAAAAAAGGCAAAACACCCCATGTCACTTGCAGCAAACTCAATAAAAAATTCAAAATTTTTCCTCTCATCTTTTTTTCACAGGATTGCAGAAACCTAAAAAACCCAAAAACCCCCAAAACAAACAAACAAACAAACAAAAAACCCTCAACCCCAAAACAAAACAAAAAAAATCACAAAAGCTAACATAATTGACTGTTTTTCCTTCTTCATATTCACCAGTAGCTGCTCATCTCAAAATAGGGCGTATACTCTGGGAATAGGAGACATTTTAGCATGCCTAACTTAGTCTGCCATTTGAACACATTTGACATCATTACCATGCTGTGGTACAGCACTGCCACCCATGGCACCAGAAATTTGCCTGCAGTACAACTTCAAGAGGGAGACTTGCCTAAACTACTAACCCAAACCACTTGTGCATTCTCTATTTTTCTTAGCCAAACCTAGAAGTATTCAACATCCATTTGGGGTCTTCTGCCACAAATCAAAGCAAGCTAAAAGGGAGATTAAAATTTTAAACCATGCTTAGCATTTTATCACATTTGAGGAGAGACAGGTTTCTCACCAGCATCCTATGTGATACCACCTTCAAGACTGGAATACAAATCTAAGTCCTACAAATATCCTGCTAGATTTCATTTCAGTTCTTTTCAAGAATACTAAAGCATTTCTATTGAGCACAGCACACTAAAAACCTCTGGTTGGACCTTGCTTGTAGACACCAGCTGGTTACAAGGCTACAGCTTCAACAGCATTTCAGAGAACACCCCATTTTAATGTACATTTCTGGTCACTTGAATTAGCACCAAAAGTAGACATAGGCTTCACAGCAGTCATCACAACTGAAGCTCTGGCAGAGCATAAAGAGCTGCACTTGACCATATAGAAACTTTGTGCTTTAATTACATTCAGTTGAAAACTTCAATCATCTAATGACTGAACAAACCCAACTATTAGATAAATTCCTACCTGAAATTATTTCCATGAATATGAGGGGAAGTAGTACTCTCAAATGGGGGGGGGGAGGGGGAGGGGGAGGGAGAAAACCACTGATTTTCTACCACCTTTCTCTCAAGAGATACTTTCAAAATGTAAAACTTTCAAGGTAAGTTATGAAATCCATACTGTACATAAGAACAAAGGTAAGATTAAGAAATGCACACTTGAGGAGGATTATTCCTTCTGAAACCTCCTTGCTTTTAAGTTAACTTGCATGTATCACAACACCCTTTTTTGTAAAATACCAGGCAGAAAAAGGTTTAAGCACTCCCAGATTCCACTGATCAAATTAAAACAGGAAAGAAAGCAACAAAGTGCAATTCAGACACAAAAGCATATGTAGTATTCCACTTTATTCAGCCATATCTGGGAATCACAATAAACCATCAGATGGCATATTTCCTGTTCAAATAACTGGTGACACGACACAACATAAATTAATTCTAAATAATTATCAGTTAAAAAATAGAAATCTCAAACAGAATTGCACAAATTACTGTACTGAAATTTCTAGGAGTGTATTTCCACCAAAGGTTCCACAGAATACCATTACAACTAGAACAAAGATTTAAGCCAACATTTTTCACTGTGCCTCACTAAATATCTCTGTCCTTAAAAGTTACAAGAATGCGAATAACATTAGTAGATCCTGTTGGAGCAGGAGAGGAAGAGGGAAATGGGATGCACCCTGTCATTTTACCTATTGGTTTCTCTTAGTTCAATTTCTTAGAACACTAGAAAAGCACAAGTTGCTGTGACAATACTATAACTACTCACCACGATTTTTTTCCTAGTATTAGCTTCTTTCACTAAGAACATAAAACAAAACCAGAGTTTGTATGTGACTTTCTGTCCTTAAATATACAGGATGAGCTTCTCAAGGGCAGAGGTGAAGAATAGCATAAGCAAAAGTTCTGAAAGTTCAAAACTGTCAACAAGTTTGCAAAAAGAGCATATTATGTGTTTCTCACCACCAGTATAAATCTGTGACCATAGTATTATGTTCTGCTTCACCAAACAAACTTATATATATATGCCTTTTTGCCAAGCAATAGTTAACTGTAAAAGGAAGTGGGTTCAATTTCCAGACGTACATACCAAAATGCTTAAGATGTCTTGAACCTCTTACTCCCAAACCAGGAAAACTAATCTGCACATCTGGACACTCAAAAGCAAGCAAAGGCTTTCCATTTGGAAAAAAAGTGGCATGTAGAGGAGATTTAAAGAGAGTTCTTGAGGAAAGACAGTGCAAGAAAGCTATCAGAATCCTGGTGAATGGTAGATGAGCTTCCCACACCACAGTGACTCTGGCAATAGTCTTGATGCAGGACTGTAGTCCAAGTCCTAAGGAAGACACAGGGAGCCAGATACAACCTCTTGTCCCATTATGCCCCTGTCTAAGAGTCTCACTGCTGCCCAAGGTGATCTCTTGTCTCAGAGGGATATGCAAACCTGCTCCATCCACAGGGGCAATCACAGGAGTGTAGTCAAGGACTGGCTAGCCATTTGTAAAGGCTTGCTGTTCTGCAGCTGCCTCTTGCTTCAAGGCATGGCAGCACCTGCTGCTTCACGGGAAGAATGGGAGGGGTGGAGGGAGAAATGTGAAGCATGTTACCACTCAGTGTTATGGTTCCACTGTAAAGTTGTGGTATGGCCAAGCTGCGCAATCTAGGAGTCAACAGGCACACACACTGGCAAATCCCTCTGGAGTTTATCAGCTGGTCCTGGTCATCCCACACAACAGATGCCTGCCCCTGTGATAAAGTGATGATGTAGACAATCCTGTATGGACAGATAAACTGGCACCCTTGGTGGTACTGACACCATAATGCTTATTTAAGGCTGCAGATATGATGTTACAGCATAAAATGATGATCAAGGATTTGAAAGTGGCCAACAACACCACTTGAGGCAAACAGCACTCTTGGCAAGACTCCTGTCATGTCTCCCAGCTCTGAAATTGGACAGGATTGTTGGCAGGGTACACACACTCATATCCACACTTTTAGGCCTGGCCAGCAGAGATGTTGATGACAGACAGCAAGTGCCAAGAAACAAGATTGACGATTTCTCCTGAAAGAGTGCACCAGATAGCTGACGCCTGACAAGACTTTGCAGAAATGGGAGATGTCACACTATCCTTCCTGCTCCAACATCAGCCAGCTTCCTTCCCCTGAGAACACTTGTCCTGTCGGCAACATTTCAGGAAGATAGTAAAAACTGCTCTCTGCCTGGGGTTGGTATGCTGATTTCAAAACCCACATGAGCCAGAAGGCTTTCCTTAGGATTCCCTAAGGAAAAGACTATATGTTCCTTATTTCATTCTGTTTTATTACTAGAATATCAGAATTAGCACCCTAGTGAAAATGACTGAATGTGAACACTTGCACATTCTTCTATGTGTGCCATTTCAGTCTGGTTTTATTGTGGTTTGTCTCTTTTATTTCTGGAGAGTAAAAGTCTGCCTCTTGCAATCTTAGAGAAAAGACAGCAATCCCCTGCCCCCAGCTCTAGTGGTGAGAATCTGGGAAAGCAAGGGACAAAGCCAAAATGGCCAGAGCTGGAGAAATAAGTGTAAAGGTCTAGTGCCATCCAGTTCAGCTGACCTGCCACACCAAAACTCTAACTTTTCGTTGCCTTTGAGATAATTTCATGCCACACAACATGAGAAGACCTGCTAGTACTACGCATCCTGTATTTACAAATGATGTCAAAATTTGTCCCAAATACCTAAAGTGTCCACCAAGGAGTTAAGGCAATTCCATAATTAATTGTATTAGTGTGTTTTATGATTAACCATAAAATCTAGAAGTGTTTAATATCTAAAGGGAAAACCTACCTTATTCCCCCTTCATTCCCTGGAATCAATCAAATCAGTCCCTGCATCTCCCCTTGCATTAGCTTTCTAACCTAGCCATTGCTTCTCCTGCAGGGCTACATACCTGGCTTTCATGGGCCATCCCAACAGACCATGAGCCCCATCACAGAAACTCTCAAAACCAGAGCACTGCACAGGGTAAGGATTTGTTTTCTACCAAATACCTTTTGAATCACAAAGGAATCATGTACCTCACAAAAAGTTTCTGAGTTGTCAGTATATATAATTTCAGAACATTTTTTGATAGTACAGTTATTTATCGCTGTCTCAAGTCTCCTATACATTAGTGAAGAAGATGGCAAAGGAACACAGAAACAGCACTTTGGTTGTATTTTTCCATGGAGGCTTGTACTGCCAAACACAAGCTTTTCACCTGGCATGTATGGCCTGCTGAGATAAAGAAAGACAAAACTTCTGGTTTGAATGAGAAAAGGCAGGCCTTTGGGACAACCTGTAGGACTTTTCAAAGGTGTCTCTGAAGTAAGGAAAAGGTAAAGGAGGAGATTGAGAATGAAAGGCCAAGGATGACAGCAGAGGAGGGTGAAAGTATAAAACTTGCCAGATGACCTGGCAGAGGAGGGACTGGAGATGGTTGAATGATATATGGCTGTTAAAAATGCCACTTGATACAGAGGTAACATGGCACATAGCAAAGCTGAACAGCCAAATCCAATGAGAACTGGTGTAAGGCCCCAACAACTCGCTTGGTGAGGTCCTTGACAGGGCTCACGGTTGCTCACATACTCTGAGTTAGACACACAGGAGAAATACTGACAAGATATCCTCCAGAGATCAAAGCAACCTAAAAGACTTTACTGGCAAATTTAGAAAATCAAGAAACTTTGGCAAAAGGTTTAGTGCAACATTCAATTAACATACAACACCTCTCAAAGAGTTAACTTGGTTCATGCAAATTAAAGAATTCTGAGCCCATTCAATTTTAAGTTACTCAAAAGTTCGAAGAAGAGGGAATTAGAAGAGTAAGAAAGAGAAAGAAAGACAAAAAAGATACAGAAAAGCACACATACAGCTACCAGCTCCTGGATTCCAGCAGTGTTCAGATAGAAATTCCAAGAAGAAGTAGGGTCAAGGCATCTGATTACCTCATGTTCAGCTGTAAATACCCATAGGCCTTCCTATTTGCTTCCTATCTTCAAAGCTACAGTATTTCCAAACCTAATTTCTGTCAGCATATGTGCTTAAACCACTACCAGGTTGTTGTGGTTTAACCCCAGTTGGCAGCTGAATCCCACACAGTTTCTCACTCATTCTCTGTCCCCAGAAGGATGGAGAAGACAATGGGAAAAAAGCATAAAACTTTTGAGTTAAGAATAGTTTGATAATGAAAACAAAAAACCAGAAAAAATAATAATACTGTTGATGATTATAGTAATAATATAAATAATGAGAGAGAGAGAGAGGAAAAAGAAAAACAAGAAAGACATGAATTACAAGAGTTGACAAGCATCTGTCTCAATTCTCCCCTTCCTGAGGGAGCAAAGTGCTTTTAGATCTAAAAATTGGGTTGCTGTCCTCTTACAATAACCCTGAGGAATGCAGTCTACTCCAGTAATTTCATTTTGTTTGCAATATTATCTCCACTTCTCCCTTTTCTCTAATTTGAACTTTTAGTGTTAGCAGAGTGCATAATATCTGCACTTTTGGTAACACTTATATTTTAGGAAAAAATCGTGCCCAATAATACCTAAACCAAACTATCATCTGGGGGAAAATGAGACTGTATGGTACTCCCCACCAAGATTTATGCTTTATGGTAGGATAGGCAAGAAGCTGTTGCTTATGCAGAGCTCTCATTCAGTTGTATAATCCCTCTATTTCTTGAAATCCTCCATGAGGAACCTGGTACAGGTGCTCAAACTGGGCATCTAATGACAGTTTACAGTAGTCAACATTTCAAATTCAATGAAAATACAAAAATGTCCCCACATCTACCTTCCCCTTCGTCACTCTATGCATATACACAAGCACACACAATTTGTAAGTTCTGCTCTGACAGTTTGAAATTCATAAGGACATCCAGAGCATGAGCAAACAATTGCTCTACATCTCTGTCTTCCTCAGCATAAGTCAGCATATCCTCAGTTTCTGGGCTGCTGCCCTTTGGGAGGGGGCAGTTTAAGGCTGCTCCAAGTATCTCAGGAAGCTCTCCACAGAAGAACTGAGAACTGAGCTAAGGACATCCCTTACCAGCACCACTTTTTTGCTCATCCTCATCACAGCCTGGCACTTGTTCCCATATAGCTCTGCTTCATATGACAGAGTCTCCTTTAGGAAACAGCTTCATTTGCCCTTCTCAGGTAGTCTCTTGTTGAGGGCTCTAGAGAGGGAGCAGGATAGGAGACACAGAGAATCAGTAGTGGAGCACTGTGGGATCTGTTCTTGCCAGCCACATCTCCTCCTTATGCCTGCACTGTCCAAGTGAGCTGTGTGCAGGGATGAGGTGCACTGGTGTAGCTTCATATCAGATCCATGAGCTTTTACCTCATAGAAGAAATACCCTGTATCTTATGCAGGACTCAGAAAAAGATCAGGATGATTCCCCTCTTCAATGCGGTTGGTTTTGTCCTCTTTGATTTGAGCTTAGTCTCTTTAGCAGTTCTAATCCTCTGCTGGAAAAGCTCCAGAAGAGTCTGATGAATGTGCAATTCCCACTTTATCAGTCAATGCACCAGACAGAGGAAGGCAGCAGGCAATTTTCTGAAGAGAATATGGTTACCATACTGTCATAACTCAGAGTCCAAGGTCAAAGGAAGAAGCATTTGGTGCTCCTCTGTTATTGCATCTCTCAGGATGAAACATTTTGGATGCTTACCAGAGGAAGTGCTACACACAGTCATGAAAGCTCATGGGCTGTGCAACACATCATATTCTTCATATATGTGTCAATAAAAATGTTCTCAACTCTGAGCCCTCTATAGCTATAAACAAAATCCACTGTACTAATACAGTGATACTTCCTCTGTACCTAAATCCAAAGTTTCATAACAACTTTTATGACAGCATGAATTCTAATTCAGTTACAGAGCTGTGTAGCAAGCATGTTTTCTATTCACTGGAATACATTATTACAAATACTTATTTATAATAATAGATATATTTTCTAAATGTGTTTTCCTTTGAGCTTTAAAGTCTAGGTTTCAGATTGCATGCACCCCAAATTTCTGTAACAGTGTGGAAAGAAAGCATATTAGTGCCTTTCAAGTTAGACATCTGTTTAGAATGTTTTGTGGCCAGGCTGAGTCTTAAATCAATTTGGTTATAAAAACAAATACTTTTTACAATATTAAAATAAAAGAACGGGGATGACTTATTGCTTGTTTTTAGCAATTGACTTGTCTAAGTGAAGATGGACCACGTGGAATGAACTGACTTAAAAATACACTGACACAATGCAGTCATTTATTGATTTTTTATAAGCAATAATGACTTCTAAGGGCTCTGCTCTGCCTGTTGGTTTAGCAGCTTCTTTTAATAATTAGGGAAATCAAGTTTGTTTAGCTGACTGTGTAATTTTTTACAATAAATGAGTAATATGACAAAGCATACTTGGTATCACATATTTTGTTGTTATAAATATTTTCTTAAAATTTCCTTTCTGCTTATTTCCATTAGGAAAATAGACTTTAGATTTCTAAACTTTTTTTTTCTTTTTCTCCAGTCTCTACACGACTAAATTAAATGTTTCTCCTTGCATTTTACTGCAATTCACAGCTTCATATGGACTCCTATGTAAGATAGGTCAGGGGAATTGGTGGAAACAGAACTGGATCAGACAAAAGCCAGAGAAGGATGCAAGAGGTATCTTGTTATAAGCACGCATTCATCTTTTGAGCTCTCTGCATTTAAGACACTTTGTTTTTCTTTTTCATCTCCTTTTTTGTTGTGGCTTGTAAAGGTGCTTTTATGCTCCAGGCACCCATTACACTTTCTCTGCTAGACACCAGGTCTTATCCCCACTAAAGTCAACTTTGCCCTTGGTGGAGAAGTGAAAACAAAAGTTTTAAGTCCAAGGTCACTGCCACTTCCAGAGTGATGCTATCTGAGACCTCAGCTGTACTGCTGCTCCAGGTACCAGAGAGCAGCAGTTCCAGCCTTTTTCCCCCCAAGGCTCCCAGACAGGCTTCTCGCCTAGCAAGCAAGCAAGGAGTGGTCCCTGCATTAAGGCAGCAGCTGCACAGCAAACAAAGTTCTCTTTTTCTCTCTGCACCATTCAGAAGCCTTCAAGGAAACATCAGCCTTACCAACCTGCAGCCTTCTAAGGAGTAGGAAATACAAGCAAAAGCAGCTCGGACAATGAAATTTTTGTTGCTATGTAACACACTCAGCTGAGGTTAATAAAGACAATCCTCAGAAGTATGTAAGTTTAAAGAGCTATACCAGCTAAGCACAACATGGAAAATTAAAAAAAAAAAAAAGGAAAAAAAGGAGAAAAAAAAAAAGCCAAACAAAACCTAAACAAAATATCTGGTCATGAGGATGCTTTCTTAGCTGTGATTTCACTTCTCCTGCATTTATTAGGATCAGTTGATTAAATTGGGAGTTAAATCCAGAGTGAGGACAGCTTGCAGTTTAACAAGAATGTTATCCAAACATCTCATATGCCTTTTTCCTCCCCTTGAAATAACATCATTCTGAAACACTATTCAAAGAAAATAAGTTAATTTTAAATTGTTTGAAATTGCTAGCTCTGGCAATCTGGAGAGCGAGTGTAGTTCAATCACTTTGTACTTTCAGAGTTTATAAAAGCAGTATGGAAGGCGCAAGAAGCAACCAGTACTGCTTCTTTTCATGAGGAAATGCTTGTGTTT
The DNA here is from genome assembly GCF_012460135.2 of Molothrus ater. NCBI lineage: Eukaryota > Metazoa > Chordata > Aves > Passeriformes > Icteridae > Molothrus > Molothrus ater. The sequence goes on along the minus strand of NC_050478.2, from coordinate 92,217,725 downwards.
ATGAGAATATTAAGAATGTCTGTCTCTTTTTTTAAATATGTGTGTTAGTTAAAGGATCAAAAAGAAAATTACCTTGGCTTCCAGCTCTCTGCTAGTTTCCTGTATACTATCACCTTCCTTCCCAATAGTCTAAAAATAATGGGGAATATGAAAAAATAAAAATAAGAAAAAGGATACAGATGAGAAACTTGCTAGAGTCAAAAAGCTGTAACACTAGAGATAAAATGGATGTTCTGAGTATGTAGGTGCTTGAAATAATGCTGACCATAAGAAGACAGATGAAGACTGAAGTCAATAATTATTTTCCAGAGATGAAATGGGATGATGTGAGAAATTGATGGCAGGGGGTCTTAAAAATGAAGGTGTGGATGAGTTTAAGTTCAGTGTTCAAATCAGCCTTTTGGATGAACACGCATTTTCAAGCAGGAGTTTGGCAGAAAGAAGACTGATGTTTCAAAGATGCCTGCTTTGAAACCGCATTCAGGAAAATTTTAGTGAGTGGGTGAAGCAGCTAAAGTCTCTGGTGTTATAGACTACCAGTGAGTCTCATGAATGATCAGATTGGGGAGTTTCCTTAATAACTCTTTCACATTCCCTGCAGGAAGGAGCAAAGGAGGAGTAAGGAGAGAACTGACCTGCTGCATCTATAGTAAGTGATGGAACTTACTGTTCCATTTACTGTTCCATTTTAAAAATAGATGCTGGGCAAGTAAGCAATTAAAATTCAAGAAGGAAAACAGAAGTATCTGGCGGTTGTTCAGTAAGCCTAACTTGTATAAAAATGATCTGCACATAGCTGGTGTAAGTATAAACAGTCAGCAGCATGAGATTATGAAAAACAATTCTTGCCTGGCAAGTGTAATTACTTTTAACAAAATGTAAAATCCAGGGAGTGAAGAGAACACAGCACAAATATTCTCTCTGTAGGCTTGGTCATTCAGCTCTTCGTGGGATAAGCTCCCATAAAGCATCTGAACCATCGTCTTTGGACATATCAATGCAGACAGGTGCAAAAGAGCCCAAATTCCAATCTGGACATATGCTAGCTTGGGGCCCCAGTCTCAGTCAAACAAGCTCAGGAAGAGATTTGTTAGGGTGACCTGAATACCATGTGGTGACACCATTTCTAATTCAAAGCTGGTTCATGTCTGGTCAATGATCTCTGATGTGTCTTCACACACCAAGACACCTCCCAGCTCCCCAGCTCTCCTCTGTGGCACAGAATTCACCAGGAGGAGCAATGAACAATAGCAATCCCATGACTGTCTCACCCTTATCCAGCACTTTCTGGGTTCCATCCCCCCACCCTCCCAATTGTCTTCTGGGTAAATCACTCCCTGTCAATGGCCTGGCAGCAGAAGCACCATTGTTCCATCTAGTGGAGAGCTATTCAGTGTTGATGGCCTTTGATTTCTCTTTCCAAACATAGGCCTTGACTCTGCCAGATAGGATTTTGCTGGTATGGTTATGCTGGCAAATCCTCCTAACATAAGCACAGTCTGCAGTCCCTGAAGATTTATTGTGGCCCGAGTAGACTAACTTGCATTCAATCCTGTGAAAATAATAAGTGCAGAAAATACCAAAGCCACTCAGAAAAGTCTGATATAAAATATATGCACTAATTTACAGTGAAGGTTGCAATTGTAAATTGCTTTCGGAGGAAAAGTAAATAACGACATTCATAGTTTGGCACAGACATGCTGCCAGTGTGTCACATCCTGATGGATTGGGGATATGTCTGTGTCAAACTATGAATTCCATTTTTGCTTTCTGAATGCCATTTACAATTGCAACTGTCCATGTGGATTATTGCATCTATTTTTATAGCCAAGGCTCTGTCTGGGAAGATGTAACAGAGCAATCAACAGCACTGACTGGTTCTATTTTGCTGGAACAATAGTGTTCCTGTGAGCGGGGCTCTTCCATCTTTATGCACAGGACAGGAGGGCTGGGGTCTGGGCTTCCCCTCATCTTGAACAACATGGGCAACAGAGAAATAGAAGTTTATTATGTGAGTCCATTTGTCAAAATGCACTTTCCCTGCTAAAACCAAGACATGAGCAGTCAAGCCAAAGACTTAATAGTGGTTATGAGGTCAGGTGGTAGGGCACTCCAGAGAAACAGCTCTGAAGAGCTGGGAAAGCTGAGAAGCCATAAGAGTTCAACCACGGAGACCAACCATTGAGTTGGGGCCATGCTCCTCCCCCACTGTCCAGGGTGAGAGAGGAGAAGGCTCAAGTACTCTCTGGTGCTCCTGCTCCTCTCCTCTTCTTCCCCAGTAAATTAGTGCTCAGGCACTGCATTTTTATTCAGTCTGTATCACAAGCAACCTGAGAGTAGAGCTTCATATGGATGAAACATCTATTAGGTCATTCAGACTGGATGAAAGAGAGTGTTTTACAGGTGAGGGTTGTGAAACCCTCATGTCATCCAGAGAGGTGGTAGATGCCCCATCCATGGATATGTTCAAGGTCTGTTTGGATGAGCAACCTGATCCAGCTGAAGATGCTTGCAGGTATATTGGATCAGATGCTCTTTAAAGACCCTTTCCAGCCTAAAGTATTCTATGATTAGCAAAAGCAGAATTCTTTGCTTTCCTGTATTACATATATAGGAAAGAATTCCCCTCCCCCCCGGGCATTGCTGCCACCTATACCTTGATAATTGACCTTTCCTAGGGGACAGCCTGTGGATATTGGTGACAGACAGCTGAGGCACTGTGTCTGGGGTGAGGACAGTGGGTGCAGGGCACTGCTGTCTGATGGCTGGTACCTGCCACTGCATCCTCATTTGAGGGGACACCTCGGCAGTCCAGGTCTGAGGAGCAGCAGACAGTTTGTCCCCACAGCAACCAGTTCCAGAAGTCTGCTGTGGCTTCAAAGTTTGGATCTCCTCGCTAAAGACTGGCACCTCACCAAGGAGAAGACTGATTTTCACTTTTTTACCTTGAATTTTCTGCATCAGCCTGCTCTGATTTCATCTGTCCTCTCTTTAAGCCTCCCATACAAGTGCCACTTTAGGTACTTACCGAACTCCAGCATCTAGCACCACTCTCAGAAGGCCTGGCCGCTTGACCGGGATCCCTTGCCTCTTCCAGTACAAACCAGAAATCCGTCGGCAAAACGTTCTGGGGAAATAAAACAAACACTGCTAGTTAAAGAAATTATCCCAGCTGCTACTCGGCTTCCAGGAGAAGCCGGTAAATGCAGTGCTGCACTGAAGGCACCGGTGATGCCGAGGGAGCCGTGCTGATGCTGCGGGAGCCGTGGAGCACGACAAGCGCAGCGACCCCGGGGCCGGGCGGAGCGGCAGCCGGGGGGCAGAGGCACCGCTGCAGGGGACATTGAGGCTGTTCCAGACATCCTCGAAGCGGGGAACGACCCGCACGGCGCTTTTCCCTTTAAACTTTCCGGGACAGCCGGGCTGCGGGCGGCGCGGGCAGGTGCACCGCCCCGCGGGCAGCCGGGTCCGGCTCCTCCGGGGTCCCCCGCGGATCCCGCGGCCGAGCGGCGGCAGCGGCGGCGGGGACGGCGCCGAACGCGGCGGTCCCTCCCGGCGGATCCCGGCGGATCCCGGCCCCGCTCCCGCTCCCCGGGCCGCGGAGCCGCCGCCGCAGCAGCGCCCTCTGTCGGCGGCGGGCGCGGCGGGCGCGGATCGCGTGCGAGCGGGCAGCGCCGGCTCGCCCCGTCCCTCGGCCGCCCGCCCGCCACCTGGATCACGAGGGACGCGGCGCCCGAGCATCCTCCCCACCCCCGGCGCCCTCCGGCCCGCTCCCGCCGCTCGCTCCCGCACCTCCGCCCCGCGCCGCGGCCGGGGGCTGCTGCTCGCTCGGAAAAACTTTGCACCCCCGGGTCGTGGCGGGGACCGTGGGGTAAGTGGCTGCATCCCGAGAGCTCGCGGCGGGCAGGACAGGCTTCAGCCTGGGCCGTGCGGGGGAACCGGGGGCTGTCGGCTCCGGCCGCCTCGCCCCTCACTGTCCCCGCGGTGCCGGCGGTCCCTCCGCCCGTGTCGGCGGCGCTGGGACCGCAGCCCCGCAGGACGCGCCGCGCTTCTCCCAGCCGGGCGCCGGTGACAGTCCGAGGCTCCCAGGCGAGAGCCCCGGGGGTGCCGGTGCCGGCCGACGCTCGGATGGGGGATGCCCAAGCGGCGCTTCTCTGTCCCCAGGGCTGAAACCGGGACGGCGGCGGTGCCCGCCGCGACACCTTGGCCACATCCTTTGCACTGTCGCTTCGAGAAACCTTTCGAGGGGAAAACAAGTGAACTAAAGTTTCACATTGCCTCTTCCGAGCCCCAGGTGCACTCGCTTGGAAGTGGACAGGGTGGGTTTGCCTTAGGGTCAGCCAGTACTTGACTTGGAAATAATTTTGAGCGTTTTATAACTTCTGCGCTACGGGTTCTTGTTGTGTTTCAGTTTGACATACCAAAGGGCGAAAAAGCAGTGGGGGGAAGGCTCTGGTGCTTTTTCTGACTTCGTGTTACTTTGTTTAGCAAACAAGAATTTTGTACGTCTTTGGGTGAAGCTGTAGTTTTTCGTCTTTTTTAAAGAATAATTTAAATAGCATAAAACCAAGTTATATCATGCAAAAACCTTTTTTTCCAGAAGACAGACAGGAACAATGTTTGTGCGTCATTTAGTGAGTTTCTAGGAGATGGACTATTTAACCAGGAAAGAAAAAGGGAAAAAAAATCTTCCAGAAAAATCCTAGAGTACGCTTGATGTTTGGTAGTTGGAGATTTTAAAAAGACAACAAGGGCTTAATTTAAATAAAACCGAATTATCTGGTTGTGTTCAGAAGTAGTCTGTTGAGAAGAATGTTGATGCACATACATGTTTGTGTACTAGATAAAATAAAACAGTTCTCTTTTATGAATACATAGAGAGTGTTATGATTCAGGGCTAAGACTAAGAAATTTCATTTAAGTGAGAGACTTAATGACTGACAAGATCAAATTCACTGGCAAGACACTCGGTTAATTTGCAACCAAGAGCAAGAATTTATTTCCGTGAAAAACAAAGTACCTCATACTGTAGATATTAAGATCCAGAAAGAGTTTCCAGTTAAGGTTTTGATGGTGACTTTAACACTGTTGCTCCTGCATCCCCTGCCGGAGCACAGGCTGAGACAGTCCTCACTTTTCACTGCCACATCTGCTGCGTCTCTGTGTCCGTATATATCTGTGACAAACTAATTTTTTTGCCATAGTTGACCATAAAAGTGTGTTCGGGTGTTCTTCAGTGTTGAGGAGAAGATTAAGATTTTAGGGGTTGTGTTGGGCTAGTGTGTAAAGACCTCCAGCCCCCAGGTCTGGAAGCACAAGGCTACACAGTCTGGAGGGTGAAGGTGTACGGAGGGGGACTATTTCGGGAAGAGTGGCGGGGAATGAACACTCGTATGTGGAAAAGCCAGGTTGTTGTGGTTTCAGGATTTTAATTTCAAGTGAGCCGTGGGAGGGGGGAGGTATATTATTACCTCAGCCTCCCATTGATTCAGATTTCTGCTCAGGAATTGTAAGGAGGAAATGCATTTCTAGGCCCTGCTTGCAATGCAAGCGTTACAAAAACCAGCCAGCCAGTCTAATATTGATTCATCAGTTTCAGCGTATAAACAGATTTAAATTCCAGCAAGGAGGATTTATTACTCAGAAATGGTTTTTTTCCGTTAGATTTTCCTTTCTGTAGGTATATCAAAAAATATAGTAAAGATGCTTTGCGTATCAGGAACTGCCTGCGTGTAGTTAAACGAGACTAGAGAACTCAATACAGCTTTTGCTGTCGTGTGTTTAAGGGGTTTGATCCAATCTCAGACCCCGCTGAACACGGGGGCTCTGCTATTGAATTATCAAAGTCCGGTGCCAAATCTTTCCTTAATATTCCTGGTAATTACTGCTGACTCATGCTGACATGTGAGTTCAATTAGCCCCAGCTGGAATGTAAAGGATGTGGGAGTGTCTCTTTGTGCCCAGAGACAGCTAGGACAAAGCAGATTTTGGAGGAAAATTCAAGGAATTGCCAAGTTTGGGTAGGAAGTGTCAGCCAGGGCTTTTTTTTTACAGTAATGTTGGAATAACCAATAAATTCGAAGCCCAGGAAGGGGATGTTGGATAACACTTGTCTTCACTATGGAATAACTTTAGTCCTAACTCAGACATTGCTTCTAATTTGAGTCATGTCCACACACACAAGCTCGTTGCTGAAGAGTGTTGATGTTTTCAATTTGAGTTGGCTTACCCATGAGGACTAAGCTATAGCTCAGATAACCACAACTCATCAGCTGCTAACCCAGTCTGCCTGAGTGGCACAAGTGGGATTCTGCTTAACCCTTCCTGCCCCCTCCTGAAGGGGGTTACCTGGAGAGCAGGAAGCTCCAGCCTGCTTCCCTGGTGCGTGCAGAGCACAGCATTGTTCTGGCTGTGAGGTAGGCAAAGGGATATTTGCCAGTATGAGCATTCCCACACAATTACTGCCTAAGTGACATGTTTGTGACAGGTCACTGGTGGTGGACACTGTCACCACACGGCCATGGCAAAGCGGGACAGGAGGACTCTGCAGCAGTCCAGCGCTTTCTGGAACAGGGCATTGCTGCAATAAGGTGTGAGAAGCAAACACAGAATCCACAGAATTCACAGAATTACTAGGTTGGAAGAGACCTTAAAGACCATCGAGTCCAACCTATGCCCCAACACCTCAAATAAACTATGGCAACTGGCAACTGATGTCTTTGTCCCAGAAATTAATTTCCTGTCAGTTACCAGCTGGTGCAAAAGGTGATTTATACGTCAGAGGTACATGCTAATATATATACATATATATATATATATATATATATAAATAAATTCAGCCATACTTGGCTAGCAGAAGTGGGAGCTGCTCCTGCTTTTGAGAGAAACAGTTTCATTGTTGGCCCTGTATGCAAATTGCCACTAGGAAACTGCAGATCACAGTTTCTACCAACATTTTGAGGTCAAAGCAAAGAAGGTGGACACAATGGCAAATATGCAGCCTAGTGTGTACCAATTTGGCCTTTTTTTTTTTTTTTTCAAGAGGAAGGTGACTCTTCTGGGTCTGCGTGAAGAATGAAAATTTCAAGATGATTTGCAAGGAATTTGACTGAGAGTCAGGAACCAGATGAACATCTTGAGCCAGAAATGCTTTAGGAGTATGTCTCTGTCTGTCCAGAGCTCCCACAGAGCTGTTCACAGTCATGCTGGATTTAATTCAACTTACCTTCTGAGTCTTGAACTTTGAGATTTCTGTAGCAAGTCCTGTCTGTGTGGTACTGCTGTCAACGTATCAAATATGTCATAGGTAGCTACAAAACTCAAATTGATGGACTTACAGGGTTGCACAGGTGGCGTGGAAAAAATTATGCCAGCATGATGCCAACTAAATGCACCCCAAATAGTTAGGAATCCCCAGGATTCTCTGTGCCAGTGTGTGATACAACCATTTCAGCACAGGCCAGGTAGAAGCTGTTCACTCAAGTGCAACCCTCAGGTTCACAGGTGTGCAGCTACAATCACAAGGGACTCAGTATATCTCTTTTACCTTGAAACCTTATTCTGAATCCTATCCTTTCCCTCTGAGAGGTTCTATCTGGTGTGCAGAGACAGGGCAAGTGCAGGATGGCTGTGCAAAATTGTGCAAGGTGGCAGTGCTTAGCTGTCTATGTCAGTGGAAGGTCTTCAGTATGAGCATTTGTGAACAAAGCATTTAGTCTGTACCCAAGTACTTGTGGCATGAGGGCTGGACCATACTGTCCATGCTTTTGAATTAAGGCTGCATCTGCAGGCAACACAAATAATTTGCATGATGTGATCCATATGAAGGTAGGGCTGCAAAACATAGTGTTTGCAACCGTGTTTGTTCTGTGACTGCAGGGCTGCCTGGTGCACCAGAGCTATTGCTCTGTACTCAACAGCAATATCTGTGCATTCACTAGTATGCTAGATATTTATTCCTTACTCTTTAACTGCAGTAGTATTGACGCACAATGGTGGTCATTTCAGTATGTTTACCTTGCTGAAAACATATGCTCACATAAAATCTAGTTTTGTTGTTAGGACCGTAGAAAACCACCATTAAGAGAGTTCCTCTGTCTTTTGTAACATTTCAGCTGAAACAGAGTGAAGTTGAAGGTGTGGCAGTTTTGGGGTCATTGTCTCTCTTTTCTCTCTGCTCTTTGCTACATTTGGTAGGGTACAGATCCCTGGGAGTCATGATGCTAAGTAATCTCTTGAACTTTTTTCTTCACTGAAACTTCAAATAATATGTTCTCACCTTACGCTCAGGGCAGCATTGTTAGGAAAGCAGCTCTTCTTGGCCTCGTTGTCTCTCACAGGGATTTGCTTCTCCAAAATGTGTTTTTCTGATATCTGAGAACTCCTTGTGCACTTGTCAGACTGAGTCTCCCTCTCCTTGTCCTAAAATGAGGAATCATTCTGCAAACATTGTGCTTTCTTCTTGTTTCAGGACATTTATAGAGAAGAAAAATTTGATGATGTTGTTCTGTGGGCAAGGAGTGTAGGCATTAGAGATTTTGGAGGGGTATACTGAGAGGACTACCATTCAGGTTGGTACCCCACAGGATCTGTCAGACTGTTCCCTATTTCATGAATGTCTCAAATGAGGGGCCAGAGCATGTGGGCATTCAGCCTGCAGAGGTCACCAAACAGGTTTCAGGCACTCTGGAAGATAAAAGTTAAATTCAGAGTGATTTTTGACAGTCACAACCTCCAGAAAACCAACCAGGACATAAGTCTATAAGGTTTAGTGCAAAGGTTTTATCTTTAGTCAGTAATAAATCATGCACTCAGATATAACATGGGGAATGGCTAAGGAGAAAAGGATGTGGAAATGTGGTTCACAAACAAAAGTTGAGTCAGTAGCATTGCACTATTTTAAAAATGGTATGTAATGATAGAAATGTTTTCTCTGAGGTAAATGAATCTTTTTGTCTGGCTCAGCTCAGGTGGGTCCTTAGCTAGAGTATTGCACTTATTTGGGAACAGGGTACTCGAGAAAAAAATTGCAGATAGAATTAAGAGTCCAGAGCAGAGCAAAAGGGATTATCAGATGTGTAAAAACATTGCTTACAAAAAAAGATTAGAATAATTGTTTAGTCTAGAGACAAGAAAAGCAAAGGGAAAGAAGTAAAAAATCATCAGAAATGTAGTATTAGCTGTGAACTTAGTTGAATTTAAACTGTAATTTAGGTTCATGTCAATTAGGGCAGGAAATTATGATAGAATCTTAATTTATGTTGTGTTGTAAGGAAAATTTAGTTTAAGATGCTTAGGGAAAAAAATTGTGGTAGTTAAGTGCTAGAATAAAATCTCTGGGGTACTCATAGAAACTGTACTTCTTCAGTATAAGCATCGCTGGGGAGTGGTTTAACAGCTGTGTTGTTACAGCTATGATGGCCTAAGCCTGTAAAAGACTAGAAAGATGTGGCACTTCTCTATTAAATCAATTGATTTAGCTAGAAAAAACAGACAAGTCTTTCATGCTCACAAGCCATTTCTCAGATATGCAACCTCTGAATGGTTTTGGTACAGCTGCTTCTGTATGAAGCAGGGAGTGATGTTCTGTACAGTCTCTTGAGGGTCTTTTCAGTCCCATTTGCAATGATTAACAAAATCTTTCTGTCTTGGGGTAGATGGGTGGTAAGGGGCTGGGGAGGGAAGGCAGGCTATAAAAGCAGATGAAAGAGCTCTCTCCTACCCTGTAATTGGGGAGATTCCCTGCGATTTTCACTCCATGAAAAATGCCTGTTTATTACTTTTCAGGAGTGGATGTGAATCAGTAAATCTTATACTAGCTTCTCTATAAGTGTCAGGTGGTTTTGGATAGTAACAAATGCTTTACAACAGGTGATATTGTGATAGGATGTGATGTAATAAAATGTTTGCTTTTTTATCTTAGAGACAAATAAAATTCTGGGAGTTTTGAAGGCAAGAGGTCAAATTTTCCCCCATCTATTGCCCTAAAAATATAAAGTGAAATACTTGTAGTCATGATCTGTTTATGAAAATTAATGTTTTAAAATATAAAAATGCATGATCAAAATTTAAATGAGCATATAGAAAATAACACTGCTAGGATTATTAATGAGAATTAATTTTTATATATTGGCTACTTTAGGGCAGATATACAGATATAAGTAGTATTAGAAGAAAGTAGTACTGTAGGTAACTTGAAAATGTATTTAAACATATTTTTGTCTCTGGACACATGTCTCTAAAACAGTAGAAGTATTTGCAATAAAAAATTCCAGAAGTTGTCAAATAACAAATGAAAAAGGGAGGTATATCACAGATCTCAAAACCATAATGGGAATACTTAGCTTACAAAGAGAAATTTGTGTTTCTGGAGAGGAAAGCACAGAATCATAAATCACAGAGTGGTTTGGGTTGGAAGGGACCTAAAAGATTCTAATTCTTACTCCACTGCCATAGGCAGGGACACCTTCAGCTAGTTGCTCAGGGCCCCATTTAACCTGAACCTGAACACTTCCAGGAATGAGGCACCTGACCTGCAACTTCTCCAGGCAACCTGTGCCAGTGTCTCAGCACCCTCACTGTAAAGAATTTATCCTTAACAATTCATCTAAATTTGCCTTCACTTTGAAGTCATTGCCCCTTGTCTTATCACTGCATGCCCTTGTGAAAATTCCCTCTCCAGGTTTCTTGCAGGCCCTCTTTAGGTACTGGAAAGCTTTTGTAAGGTCTCCCTGGAGCCAAGTGTTTCTCTCCAGGGCTGCCCTCAATCCATTCTCTACTCAGCCTGTGCCTGGGGCTGCCTCACCCGTGTGCAGGACCTTGCACTTGGCCTTGTTGGGCTTTGTGATGTTTGCATGGGCCTTACACATTGGAAATTAAGGACCTGCACTGTATTTTAGTACTTGTCCAAACCAAGGTGATGGAGTGGTGCCTTGTCAGCACAGCAGACAGAATTAGACAGCCTTTCAACCAGTATTACTTATTTAGCTGTATTTACATTAAAAATATTAGCTACATCAGCTTTTATTTTTACTTTTGTTTTCAGATTCAGTACTTGAAAAAAACAGGAACTTTTGAGTTTTCATTCTGATTTTCATGTACTTCATTAAACTGAAGACTTGCAAGACTTGAGCAAAAGCTTGACCACTCACACGGCAGCCTGGCTCTTGGTGTGTTTTTCCAGTCTGTGACCTGCTTCTTCCAAACTAAGTGGTTTTTACAATGGTGGCACAAGCATTTTAAAACACCGAACTGCAACAGTAATAATAATAACAATGCCAATTTAAGCATCAAGCTAACATAACTTTCAGAGTTCCAGGAGAAAATACTTCACGTTTAGTTGTAATTTTTCTCTGCATTCCCATTTTCTATCTCAAGCTTTGAGAAAAACACCTTTTTTCCTTCCCCGAAAGGTTGGGGTTTATTTTGTTGTTGTTGTTGCTGTTGATGTTTTGTTTTGTTTTACCTCTGGATCTTCAGATATCCAAGCTCTGCTGAACCTCTGTTGTGGGGCTCTTGTAAGTTCATCCTCAGTTACTCTTTTTCTTCCACTGAATAACTGAGTAGGAACAACACAGAAGAGCAAAGCCTGGAGAAGAATAGGAATGCACCTCCCCAAAAAGCTGATTTTACATCTAGGTATATTACTGGTTTTCCTGCCTGCTTTCCTAGTCTTACATACATATTATAACTTTTAGATCAGTTTCCATTTTGTTGGCCTTAGATCCAGGTCTCTTTTGCTTCTTTGCTTTGGAAGAATGATATGCTGTGTTATCCTGGTGTCACACAGACTCCTCTGAGGACAGGCTGTTTCTCTGACCCAAGGGTGGTCACTTTTGTCTCTTTCCACATTGTCTCTAGTTATGCAGAAAAAGTGCAAATATATGATACCAATGAATTATATAAGATCTATATATATATATGGAAAAATAGATATTCAAAATAGATGAGCTGTCACATATTTTACTCCTGTACTGCATTGGAATGCAACTAAAATCTTTTAAGAAGCCTTTTGTGGAAAAAATAGAGAAATCAGGACAATGAGAGTACAGTTATTGTGTAAGATAGACGTTTTCTAAAGACTTGGAACTGGATCTTGGCCCACTCACAGAAGAGCATCACCATCTTACTGGCTACTGTGGAGAGTCTTTCTGAATTTGATAAGCAATTCTTTCCTGATGAAACTCCCATTTAAGTTCCATTTTGGCTTTACAGCAGAAACTCTTGGAAATGGTTGCTGGTGATTCTGTCCAATCTCATCTATTCCATCCTCTAACCTCTCCATAGCCTCCATTTGTGTAACTCAGGCTTTCCCATCATGCTGTTTGCATTTACTCAAAAATTGCACCACTGTGGTGGGTTGACCCTGGTGGATGCCAGACTCACCAAAGCCACTCTATCACTCCCTTCCTCAACTGGCCAGGGGAGAGAAAGCATAACAAAGGCTCGTGAGCTGAGATAAGTGCAGCAAGAGATCACTCATTGATTATCATCATGGGTAAAACAGACTCAGCTTGGGGAAATTAATTTAAGTTTTTACAAATCAAAATCCGACCAGGCTATTGAGAAGTAAAACAAATCTTAAAAATACCTTCCTCTCACCCCTCCCTTCTTTCCAGCTGTACCTTCTGCCTCCCAGTGGTGCAGGGAGACAGGGAGCGGGGTTATGGTCAGTTCACCACATGTTTCTCTGCTGCTCAGAGAGAGGAATCTTCCTTTGCTGCAAGGTGGGGTTCTTCCCACAGGAGACAGTTCTTAATGAACTTCTCCAGCCTGAATCTTTCCCACAGGCTACAGTTCTTCACAAACTGCTCCAGTGTGGGTCTCTTCCCACAGAGTGCAGTTGTTCAGGGACAGGTTGCTGCAGCACGGATCCCCCACAAACCATGGGGGACACTCAATGGACACACTCTCTCCATGGGTCTGCAGATCCCTGCCATGAGCCAGCCCCAACACAGGGTCACAGCCTCTGTCAGGCATCCACTTGCTCTGGTGTATGTCTTCTCCATGGGCTGCAGGTGGATCTCTGCATCCCTGTGGATCTCCATGAGCACAACTGCCTGGTACAGGGGCTGTACCAAAGGCTACAGGAGAATCTCAGCTCTGGCCCCTGGAACACCTCCTCCCCCTTCTTCACTGACTTTGGTATCTGCAGACTTGCTCCTCTTGCATACTCTTACTCTCCTTTTCTCTGAGCACAATTTATTCTGCACAATACCTTTTTTCCCTTCTTAAATTTGTTATCACAGAGACACTATTGCCATTTCTGATTGGCTTTGCCTTGGCCTGTGCTGGGTCCACCTTGGAGTAGCCTGGCATTGGCTCTGTTGGACCTGGGGGAAGCTTCCAGCAGCCTCTCATGGAAGCCACTCCTGTAGCCCCTCTGCTACCAAAACCTGGCCACACAAACTCAATACAACCACACTTCTAGTCTAGCCTTGTGGATGGATGCAGGATGATAAGTAGTCTTATCAAAGATCCTTGTTCTAGTACTTCAAAGAGAACCGAAAGCTCAGACAGTTGAAGTGTGATGAAATGACAAGCAGTGTATTAAAACAGAGGTGGTTGGGAGAATAACACCAGGAATGCCAGTGAACTTACAAGAGGGTTTGCAGGACCAGTCCTTAATTATATTTGCAGCCTGTGGCTAGTTCTGTAACTCCAAGCAACATGTCTAATTTACCCCATCACAGCTGTGTGTGGGTTCTGGAGCATATACCACCTTACGGAGGAACAGGGAGTGAGGCGTGAGGATAAAACAATCCAATAGGCAGTCAGTGCACAGCCACATGTGTCTCGTGAAAAAACGTGACACAGGTAATTCAAAAGGATATTGTTATCGTCTTTTACCTAAGGATATTAATCCTTTCCTTAAAATTGAAGACAAGCTAATGAACTGCATAAACTTGAATAACTAATTAGCTCTAGAAGCCTTATCATGACAGCACAGAGCTAAATCTGGGCAGAATCTGTCTGAGAATTATATATACAGTTAACAAACATTCTCGAGTTGTTCTTTGTACTGAGCTCTGTGTTGCCAGCATAAAGCTGCTCCCAAAACCTGAACCCAGCTATAGGTGGAAGACAGCTGAGCTGAGGCCTTGCTACCATTCATGGTAGAAATATTTCATTGACCTATCTTACTGGTTTTAGTCAGATTTGCTATGGAAATGATGCTCACGCTTTCACAACATCTGCTTTTCTAGTTAGTTTGCTGGAACCTGACCTGTTAGGTTCCAGCAAACAGAACAGAGGGACGGAGATCTCAAAGATATTATGTTCCTGAGAGTTTAAAAGTGAAACATGCTACACTAATATCCCTACTGGGGGAAAGATTGCAATGCAAGATTGACTGTCTTGTTAGGCATCAAATAATCCATATGGTTCAGACAATATCCTAAAAGCCCCAGCGGTAGAAAAACTTTTCATTGCTGCTCATGCCTTCCTATGAAAAGTCCAGCTGCTGTGGCAACCTTAGATTTTCTTCAGAAGGTCTGTGATATAGACAATGGAGGACCAAAGTCAAGCCTCATAGAAAGAGATACCACTCTACTAACTATAAAGTATTGTACCAGACATATTTCCAATATTAAATTTTTTGGTGTATTCTTATATGTGCTACCATGTGTATCCTTCCTCAAGTGACAGTGTGCATGTTAGAAGTTCTAAAAACAGCTGTATTTTTCAAACATCACTTTAAAAAACCCATCAAAACTGCATCTAAGCTTTTTTAAGAAGTTATTTATTTACATCCTCAAAGCTCAAAAGAAGTGTCCTTGAACTTAATTTCAGGCTTTCTTATATAAACATAAAAAGAAAGAAAGGCTGATGAGACAATTCAGTCCTCTGATGAACTTGTTTGTGATGGAAGAATAATGATTGAAATGATTATTATGCTAAAGAAGAAGAGTGTAGCTATATATCCATCCCTTAGTAAAGGGCTGCTCTGTTTTAAAGTCAAGCACTTGCAAATTAGGAAACCTTGGAGTAAACATAAATTCATAAAACACTTAGATTGGAAAATACGTCTAAGAGCATCAAGTCCAGCTGTTAAATTCCTCACTTGTGTGGACAGGAGCTAAACTTAATCTCATGCTAAAGCAGAAGTTGTGTATTTTATTTCTATTATCCTCATTCACCTCACAGTCCCAGCTCTGTACTGTGCACTGTTCAAATCCTGTGCAAAAAAAGTGCTATTGATTTTGTTACAGACTCTTCAGTGGTAATTGTTAATTTAGTATTTAAGTACATCAAATCCACCACTGAGTTAATCTTTATTATACTGCTGAGGCATCTGGACTCTTTAGAAGTGATAAACCTGAAACACTCATTCTCATTTGCTTGATGCCAGGCACTCAGGAGTTGATTTTCCAGGAGATGCAGCCTTTGGTTCGCGCTCACTCAGAGCTCAGTGCTGGCTGCCTCCAGCTGCACTACTGAGTGCTCAACGCTTTTAGAACAGACCAAAGCTCCCAGAAAGTGAGGGCTGGTGCCTCTGATGTCCCAGGCTATAGCTGTGTGCCTTGCATCCTGCAGCCCTCATTCCTACAGCCCCTGCAGAGCCCTGATTCCCCGATTCCCACCCTCAGCTCTCCAAGGGGGGCAGGAGTCTGGCTCCTGGTGCTCAGAGTGCTTCCCCTAAGGCAGGCAGTGAAGGCAAAGGAGCCCACAAGAGACCTGGAAGGGAGACTGCAGTAGGGAGGTGCTGGCCACCTTATTTCTGGTAAACCCCCTAAATTTTCAATGATTACTTTGAATTCCTAATGATAATACAAAAGCACTACTCCTGAATGGTCCTTTTCCAGAGTGTTTCGGAGCTCAGCATCTCTCTGCAGGTCTTAGGGGTGCTGAGAGTCAGGACTAGAAGCCTTCTGCTATTCCTCCCTGCCTTGTCCCAGTCTGCTTCAGTCCTTCCCATGGCTGACTCCTTGTTCCCGTGCCTTATGTTTGGAGTCCTTTGTGGCACCAGGATGGGGAGGGACAGCAAGAGGGAAGGTGTGGTGCTGCCTTTGCTGCTCGGAGGGGAGGCCTGTGAAGCACACAGGGATGCATGTGCACAGTGCAGACGCCTGTGGGAGGAATGGAGGGGATGACGTGTGCTCAGCTCGGGCAGAAGCTCTAGATAACTGTCAGACTACAACAAGTCTCCCATGCACACGCAAGCTGGATTTTTTCCTAGAAGCTCCAAACCTAGCCAAATCTGTACACATTTTCTTCAAAGGAAATTAAAGAGAGATTTTATGTGTGTTTGTCAGACAACATATGATCCTTGGTACTGGTAGAACAACCTCTCTAAATCAAGCATTAAATTAGATCTTCTCATTTTTAGATCTTATCATTTTTAGATCTTCTGAAAACTCCTCATGTTTGAGATTTAACCCACTGCTTTCTCTAGGGAAATAATTGAGGTAGAAAAGGAAATTTTAGGGCCAGAAAGAGCCACTGTGATCTTGCTTCAATCTCATGTAAAACTGGACCATTGGACATCCTTCAACAAATTCTTACCACACAGGTCCATTAGTTTTGTTAAGAAAAAAGCTTTTGCTGAAAAAATGCTCAGTGTTGGAGAATCCTCTACAGGCTTTAGTAAATTATTTTGATAGTCATTTAACTGTTATTTGGATTTAATTAGCCTCAAGTTGAGTAAATTGAATCTTGCTAGAAATGTTTGTTTCTTGTCACGAAATGTTTGTTTCCTACGTAATGTAGTTACTCATTGTACGGAAGTTCTCTGTTGCTGTTCTTCATGATAACCCAAACAGTTTGCGCTCCTGCACTCTGACTGTGGGGCTCAGTTTCACAACCCTTATTCATTCTTTGCTCCAGTTATTTCTTAAATGGGGCAACTTCAGCTAGAAACGTGCTTGTAAATACAAGGATATATCCAAAACTGTTACCATACTTTCTCCTAAGACATGGCCACTCATAGAAGCAGAAAAATTGGCACAAATGTGCTAATCACAATTAATTTAGTAAGAGCAGGCAGGTGGATTTCTGTCCTGTTGATGAGCCATCGTGACTGGAAGCCTTTTTCCAGAGCTGACACTGCCAAGGTGGAAACACATAATCCTGAGAAAAGCCAAGCCACTCTCCAGCCCCATCTCCTTCTTGCTTTGCTGGTGGAACTGCATCACGGTGCCGTGGCATGGCAGGGATAAGCACACACACAACCTTCCCACTAGCAGGCTGCCTCTTCTATGGCTGTGCCTCTTTGAAGCTGTGGTCTGCACAGCCCTTTCTTGTAGTTCAGGCATTGAATGCATGGTATGTGATTACATTTGGGCAGGAAATGATTCATAAAATTTAGTGAAAGGAGAGATCATTGAATAATGTAATCTGACCTCCTATAGCTACCAAAGATTTTTATTTTTTTTTCTGAGTATGCCTGCGTTCAACTCAACTGTTTCTATTTAATTTAAGTATAGCTTCTCTTAGGATAAAGTGCATATTACAAAAAAGGCATCTAACACTGGTTTCAAGACAACAGGATCCATTAAATTCTTTGTACCTTGTTCCAGTGTTTAAATGCTCATGATGTTACAGATTAATGTTTTATTTCTTATTTGGATGTATCTGGCTTCAGCTTCACTTTCTAAGTGCTTGCTGTGTTTCAGAGTAAAATAATTCAGTACTCCTATCTTCCCCTGGAAGTACTTCACTTTGCTCAAATCACTTAAATAATTTTTCTATGCAAATAAATTTTTTCAGCCTGCAAGTATTTATTTTAGCTTCTTTCCTCACTCTTACCAGTTTCTAACATTACTTGAAAAACACTTACATGCAAACTGTACACACTGTTCTAGCATCAGCCTTAACATATCTTTAAGCAGATGTAAACCCACTTCACTTAGGTTAGCATCTGCATCAGCTCCCTTTGTAGCAGCTCCTCCCTGGCAGCTCAAACTATGGATTGTATTCATTTTTCCCTTTGATCCCTAATTCCTTTAAGAATCACTTACATTTCAGGATGCAGTCCCTATTCAGTATCAATGACGTGCATTCCCTATTCTGAGATGCAAGTGTTTGCATTTGACTGTATTAAAATACATTGTGAATAGAGAAAAACAGCCTACTGGACACTCCAGGTTGCTGTTTCACTGTGTCTTCAGCATTATTTATCAAACTTCTAAATTTTTTTTATCTTTGTAAATATTATTGCCAATGAGTTTGTATTGAACCTCAATGTCTGTAAGATCTTTGTAAAACTTCTTCTATTTAGTCATGCTTTCTCTATGACTACTTTTCTTTTTATTCCGTCACTTGGCAGATTATTTATGTGTGGAAACTGTGCACTGTAATGCTTCGTTGGGGCTTTTTAAAAGCAGAATGTTGTGCTGCTAACTTAAGTTACTAATACAAGTGAACTCCTCTGTCAGCTAGAGGTGAAAACTTCTCAGTGAGTTAGTTTCACTCCAAAGAGCATGATATTCCATAGAATTCTGCTAAGTGATGTAATTCATCTTTCTTATCAGCTTTTCTGGTATTTTGCTTGGGATGGATGTCAGTCTTGCCATCCAGTGGAGAGCTGGATCATTATGTTTCCCTTCTCTGAATATTATCATATAGCAGATCATAATATTTCATTCCTTCAGTGCTCCCCAGAGATTCATTGTGACTTTATGTCTATAGTGATTACAAGCATCTAAGAGAAGCAAATTATTATGGTCCACATCTACCCTTTTCTAGCAATTCTGATCCTTTCAGTCCCAGCTCTCCTCCTCCGGAAGCTCCTCAAGCTTATAAGCCTCCTTTCCTTCTGCTGGAGTGGTGGTTGAAGATTGCTTCTTTGGGTCCATTTTCTTCCTACCTCAAGCACGTAGAGACAATGTGAGGGCTCTCAAGAATTATAGGGAGAAAGCAAAGAGCACAACTGTTCTGAGCAGCTGAGTGCTGTCCACCCAAGTTCTTCCTGTTTTTCATCCACATGAGACCGGTGGGCTGGCAGGGGAAGGAGCCCCCAGCCTCATTCAGTGGTGGTGATAGGCTGCTCTGTCCTAGAGGTGGAGAGAAGAGCTCACAGGTGACCAGAAGAAAACACAGTCCAGGTAGAACTGTAAATACATGCTCTTCTCCAGTTTTTAAAACAGATGTTTTCAAGGTTTATGGATCTTTGCAACTCAACAAATTCAAGTGCTGTTTTCAGACATATTTTTAGGACCATGAACCTTCTGACTCTGTCTTTATTCCTGTCCCCATGCATTCTCAGACTCATTTTAACCACATGCCACTACTGGCATTAGTGGTAGTGGCAGAAGCGCCTCTTGGTTTTGTGTGTATCTGGGACATTGGTGCTCAGTTGCTGGGGCAGTGCTTCATACCGCGTTGCTGTGGTAACCCTTTGTTCTAATTCTGTAGAAAGTTCTTGTAGAAAGACTGAAGAGCGCATGGCTAAATAAAACTGTTGAGCAGTCTTACCTTTTATGCAGTTCTAACATAAAGGCATCTCCATCTAATTAGAATCACATACACTTTTTAGAATTATTTTCTTCATAATATTCTTGTAAATGGCACACTATCTTTTGTCTTTAGCACTGCAATTTGTGAATTTTCCTTTGGGCCTTTATCTTTCCTAACTAGTATTTTGCACTCCATAAATTCTAGCTCATATTGTTTGCTATTTATTTCCTGGTTTTCAGTTTGAATACTGAGGTCTTTTTAGTTATTTTTATTTGCTGTCACATATTAATCAACTGATCTAGAATGGATTTTAAAACAAATTTCCTTTTGGGAAATTGAATGAACTCTTAGCTTTCAGTTTTCAGTTGAATTATGCTGTTCAAGCCTTTCTCCTCCTTCTAACTTTGCTCATGAAGGCAAGAGAAGGGAAGTCTAGCATGTGACACTGTTTTGAAACATGAACTATGAGTCATAGATTCACATTATGGACAGGAAGTATTCAGAACACAAAAGTATTACAATATTGTATTAGGTTTGCATGGCAAGGATTTGGTAGTGGGGGTCTACAGGAGTGGCTTCTGTGAGAAACTTCTGGAAGCTCCCCCTGAAGCAGGTCCAGGACAGACCTGCTGCTGGCCGGGGCTGAGCCCATCAGTAATGATGGCAGCATTTTGGGATAAGGTGTTTACGAAGGGGGAAAAGAGCCTACACAACTGCAACTGCAGTCTGATAGAGGAGTGAGAGTATGTGAGAGCAGCAGCCTTGCAGACATCAGGGGCAGTGAAGGAGGAGTGGTGGGAAGAGGTGCTCCAGGCACCAGAGCAGACTCCCCTGCAGTCCACGGTGCATCCCACGGTGAGGCAGCTGTGTCCCTGCAGCCCATGGAGGACCCCACTCCAGAACAGGGGGATGCCTGAAGGAGGCTGTGACCCCATGGGAAGCCTGTGCTGGTGCAGAGTCCTGGCAGGACTTGTGGACCCATGGAGAGAGGAGCTCACACTGGAGCAGGTTTGCTGGCAGGACTTGTGAACCCAAGGAGAACCCATGCTCGGGCAGCCTGTTCCTGAAGGACTGGGACAGTTGGGGCAGTTTGTGAAGAACTGCAGCCCGTGGGAAGGACTCAGGTTGGAGAAGTTCGTGGGAGAGTGCGGGGAGCCCTGCCCCTGAGGGGGAAGGAGTGGCAGAGACAGAGTGTGATGAACTGACCACAGCCTCCATTCCCCATCCCCTTGTGTTGCTGCATGGGGAGGAGGTAGAAAAAACACAGGGAAGTTGAGGCTTGGAAGAAAGGAAGGGTTGTGGGGAAGATATTTTTGAGGTTTGGGCTTATTTCTCATTACCCTGTTCTTATTTGATTGGTAATAAATAAAACTAATTTCCCTGAGTTGAGTCTGTTTTGTCCGTGAGAGTAAGTGATGAGTGATCTCTCTCTTTCCTTATCTCAACCCATGAGCCTTTTGTTGTATTTTCTCTGCCTTGTCCTGCTGAGGAGAGGTAGAGTGAGTTTGGTGGGTACCTTGTATCCAGACAGTGTCAATCCACCACAAATACAAAAAAAATACATTTTAATGTAAAGTTTCAAAAGAAACCGCAGTTCTTTTGGTATGTCCACACCATTTTAGCTTCCAGCTGAAGGAGGAAACCTGTTAGGGTAGATGTAATCTTAAAGACTGGCACACTGTTAAAAAGAAAGAACTTGCAGATTAAACCTATTTAACAAGTCTTCAAAGGTGGCAAGAAGGCTTAATCTAAGCAAAGGCTGTGCATAATCTTAACCTGCAGCAGTATTTATTGCACAGTATCATATCCCTCATCAACTTTGGACAGGCAGTTTGCCCATCTGATGTCACAGGAAATTATTCCAGTAATAGTGGAAAATATGGCCCCGTTTCTGGAAGAACCTAATTCCTGACAATGCACCAATCTCCAAATGGAGAATGACTAGTGTTTCCACCATAACCTGCATTTAAGAGAAGACAATTAGTCTGATCTATATATTATGCATAATTTTAGAAATAATTCTCAGAAGGAAAGAACAAATAACAGCTGTAGTTAGTTGGAGTAAAAGGGGAACATAGATTTAAATAATTTTGACAAAGTAACCTGCTAGCTGTATATTGACACAATAACTGATTTTCCAGATGAGGGAAACACAGTAGACCTAAAGAACTTCAAGTTAGCAAAAGATGCTGTGCTTGCATGTATGAAATACATTTTAGATTTTGCTTAATAAGCTGGGCTCAATTCTGTTCTCCTAAAATGATAGGAATAAAAAAACAGTTTGTAACATGAGAGTGAAATAAAAGAGTTTGTGTTGTCCCAGAATAGAAAAATGAAGGCTGACTGAAGATATGACTGATATTTAAAAATATGCCAATGAGTAAACACAATGGAGGAGGAAGAGCTATTTAAACTAAAAGACAATGTTGGCAGAAGAACAAATGGGCATGAAGAACAAAATGACCATGAACAAATTTAAGCTGGAAGGCAAAAGGTTTCTAGTTATCAGAAAGCTGTCTTTCCATGAAAAAGAAAGCAATTCTAAAGATTTTTGTAATTAAGCTCAGCAATTTTATGGTTTGCTTTACATGACACACATGTTCATCAGCATGGGATTTGATTCAGTGACACAGAAGTTCCCTTTAATTTTGTATCTTACACAAAACAGCAATTTCTCTTGAGATACACTAACCTCTCTGGCAGCATGCACCCACTGTTGAACAGCACTCAGCATGACTAAAATATTCTTTCAGACAGAAAATCAAGAGACTTTGATATTCAGCTAATCTCCAAAAGATTTAAACAGACTGAATGCAAAGATTTTGCAACATCTCTAGGGCTAACATACTCAAATAAGTCAATAAGACCAAGTTTTGTGTGAAAATTGTCACCTCAGTCAGCACTACACTGGGTCCAAGTGCTAACCACAAAACTGTGTGTCACATCTTGAGCTGCCGACAGCTATATTTCCAGCCTTTAAAAATGAGGATGTGAGGATCTGGAGAAATGCTGATTTGAATAATTGCAACCTACTAGTCACAATGTCAGAAATGGAGATAATATTCCTGTGTATTTTAAAAGCTGTGAAATCCTCCCTGCAGATGACGGGTGGTATTATTCATTCTTATTTGTTTAGCTGAATTTAGAAATGAGCCGGGAAGGGAAAAAAAATCTGGATATCCAGTAAACAGGATGTATTTTATAACCATTTTATATCATGCATAGTATACTTAATTGGAAAAAATGAAAATTGAACATAAACATCAATATTCTAATAATATTAGGGTAGGAAATTGAATAAGCTGTAAGCTTCTATCTTCACTAATGCCCCCATGCTTTTTAGTGTTGCTGAATGTCACACTCAAGGAACGAACATTTTCCTCGGTGGAACTTTCCCAGCGCTGTCATTTTGTAGAGCAGTCTGAAACACAGAAACCTCCAAACTAAGAAACCTATTCCTTTTGTTTTTCAGTGTCAAAGCCATGATTCCTCCAGGGGAATGCCTGTACGCTGGGAGGAAAAGGAGGAAACCCATTCAAAAACAGTTAAGTATCATATTCATCAGGAGTCATCTCCCTCCAAATGTAGGGGCTAGAAATGAAGTAGAAGAAGGGTTCCTTTCCTCCTATGGTCCACTGACACAGGAGAGACCTAATCTTCTTCTCTGCAATGAGAAACCCTTGGCTGGGAGGCTGGCTCTTCATGGGTTAGATGTCTCCAGAAAGGATGCCAAACCTGGCTCAAACCATCCTTACCCAGCACTAGGTATCCCAGGAGGAGGCCACTGGTGGTTGTGGTCGGCACCACGGTGCTGCCATGGAGAGTGGAGAGGGACAGTGCCCTTTTGTAGGCAGAACACACCAGTGGACTAAATGTCAGCTTGGAGGGGTGGCTGCCACCTTGGTGCTTCTGTGCTCCCTGCCTCCTGTCCAAGGAGCTTTTTGAGAAGCCATGTGCTGAGTGGAACGAGAGCACTGGCACTGCACTCCCCCCTTCCCCTCTCCTGGGCTTAGCCTTGCTTGGGGCATTGCTAAGCCCAACACGAGCGAGCCGGGAAAGTGGGTCAGTTCAGCCAACTGAAAGAGCAGACTGGTGAGTCACTTTTTGCGTATCGAACACATAATTTTCAGACTTCTATTTACTATGGGATCACTTTCATTAGGAGAAAAATGGGAGAGAGGAATTGTATGTGCAAAGGCAAAGCAGGAAAAGAAGAAATGCAATGGAAATTTGTTACTACAAGATGCTTGAAAGGGAAGGGGGAAAAAAGAGGTTGCTATCACTCAAATGTAAATGACTGCCAGATGCCATAAGCCAATCTATGAAATAAAGCTTTTTAATGTATTCATCCCATATTTTCTGTGTTACACTTGATTATATGATTATGAAACATACATTTTTACTGTGTTAAAATGATGAACTGGCACTGGTGGCCTTCATACACAATTAAGGATGAGAAGGTAACTAAAATAGATTTCCCTATTTTCAGTTTTCAGAACTTCTAAAAATAACCCACTTGGCTTAAAATTGTACATATTGGTCTAAAGTCAAAGGGGAGTTTCTCTGAATGTTTTAATGACATCTGTTGATATTGTTTGGATTTTGGGCAGTATTTGCTCATGAACCACTTGTTCCCACTTAAAAAATTGTTTCTTTTAGTTTAAAATGTATCACATCTCAATAGACAAAGATAATGGCATAAGTAAATTATTCTTCCTGCAAAAATCCTGAGTGTTGAATTCAAAATGTATGTAAGATATCTGCACTGCTGTTTCAGTATGGATGTGGATATTTGATTTTAAAACAATTGCAAGAGGGATGGAACATTTCCAGTACATTAAATTACCTCTATGCAGAACTGTTTATGGATCATTACTTTTGTGAAGAAGGAAGGAGACTTGCAGTTGCTTTGAGAAACATTAAGCTTATGTTTGAAGTTTACATGCTATTTAGAACTCCTCTCAAAGATGACTCCTAGATAAATGAATGGCTAAGAAAACTACCTGCAAACAAATCACGGAAATGGCCTCATTAGCCTTTTTGGAAGTTCTGGCTTTAATACTCTCAGAAGAAAATTCTCACTTACTTTAGACAACTAAGTTTTCATCTTGGGAACCATTGCAGGTAATACTGCCTTGAAAATAGCTTTTCTATGATGTTGCAGTGCAGGTACCTGAGCCTAAACTTTTCAAGCCAGGATATGAAAAAATTTGATTAAGAAACATGGGTTAAAACAAGGGGAACTGTTGGGATTGTTAGAATACTGAAGTCCCACACTGGAGACAGCAGTCCATTTTTTGTGGTTAGTTACTTACCACTTGCTGAGGATGATTTCTCAGTTCCTAGCAACACTGGTCTCTTCCTCAAACCTTATCTGTTTGTGGGCTTGGTCTCTGGTAAGCCTTTCCTGTGCTTATTCCCTCACTCAGGGACTTTCCTCTAAAGAGGTTCTGAATGCCCCAGACCAACTGGCTGACAGAGCTCCTTTCCTAGTCAGTGTCTTTCAGTCCTGCTGGTCTTACTGACATTTCAGGACTCCGAGATTGCTGTCATGCTGCCTTGAATAGTTTATCTTGAATTTAGAAGGGTAGACAAAGCCTATTAAGCAGCATATTTAACCATTATTTTAATCCATGTTGTACAATCTTTGTTACAGCTTTTTTCTCTTGTTTGACAGCACAGCTCTTTCTCCTCCACAGCTTTGTTGTACTTTCCCCCCTACCATTCTGCCAATGAATCAAGGTAGATACTGGCACCTGTTCCGGGAGGAGTATTTGCTCAGCTGTAAAACCTGATCTTTCATAGAAAATAAAGTTGATGGGTGTTCTTTGGCCAGTCCTCTCTTTTTAATGTAAATAGTCTCTAGAATGTACCTTTTTTTTTAACAAAAAGATAAGTGAGCTCAGGTGCCTCAGTGTGAGCAGGATACTTGGATTCCAATAGGGATTCATGGATTTGTGCTTTTGAAGATCAGGATTTAAAGGACAGAGGTGCAGCTTTCTCCTCTGCAGAACAACTGGAACATTTATATCTCCCCAAACTCAGTGCATCCCAAGAAGCTAACTCTCTGACTCTACATAATCTTTTCATGGTCAGGCTATCAACCAGGTGGTGATCCTGCAGCTGGCTTTTAATCCAGGATATCCAGAATGATATTGTTCATTATGTTCACGAATGTTTTTCAGGCACAGAATTTTATTCTGAGATGGTTTTACAGAACAGTGATGAAAATGTATAAAAAAGCTCCATGGGAGACTACAGAGACCCACAAGACTGGGGAAGAAGATGTGGAAAATTTTACTGGGAGGAGCTAATATGTTTCAGTCTTGCTTTCTACACAGAACTAGCAGAGGTTATCTTCATTAGGTTGCCACTCTTCAGATAACATATAAGGTTCAGGTTCTCCTTTTATACACGCAAGAAAATTAAAAAAATGTAGCTGTTTTCCTTTTCTGCCCCAAAACATCCAAGCAAGTCCTATTAAACGTTTTCTACATTAAAGAATTCTGGTGTTTATGGACACAGGTCAAACACCTGGAGCTCAGACAGATTGAAAATTTTCCATCAGATATGCTTTTCAGCCAGGCAGCCGGCATTTTGACTAAAGGAAACATTTTCTACCAAGTGTTTATTTCCTGTGGAAATCTAACATTTTACTGGTAATTCAAGCATCTCGAAATTAAAGAGATCTTGTCTTTAACCTCAAGCTAAAATCACTGTGCTGAAATTAATACTTAAAAGTGCTAAGGCAATGCTTCAGGACAGTTATCATTTGAGAACTTCAGTCACTACTTCATCTCAAACCCTGGCATCTTGTAAAACCCTCTCCCTCTACAAAACATTTCTTGTAATGTTTTACAGCACTTTAAAGGGAAATATACCTGTCCTAGCTCTGAGTGTATCTGTAACTGCTCCAGAATGACCACTTCAGACAGAACTGTGCCAGTGCCAGGGTAAACAGAGACCTTGGGAGGTGCAGCTCTCTCCTGCTTCCTAGTTCTAATTTTAAGGCCCTTTGTGGCATAGCCCTTCCTCTTACTTGGTACCACGCTATCCCACCTCTCATCTGCTCTGCCGGTCTTCTTATGTCTTCTTGACCATTAGTTCTGCTTTCACCTTTCCTTGCTGTCAAGATGTGGAAGAGACATAGAAAGTGGCAAAGGGCTGCCTTTTCTTCAAGCAGTGTCTCTCGTTCTGTCCTTTTGGTCCATAGGAGATGGTGAACATCCACACACACGGCTGCCACTGGAGCTCAGCTCTGCCAAAATTCCAATACAATGTCCAAGCACAGCTCAGTGACTGAGGGTGGTGGTCAGTACGCTCATGATAATCCTCTGTTGTCACTTTGCTCTCAGCCTATCTGTCACATCTCATGGTCTCTCTTCCCTTCCCCTTCCTCCTGAAAGCTTGCTGTCACGGTAAATTATTAGACCTTTCTCAGCTCAGGCCTTCTGCAGGTTTAACGCTGCAGCATACTTATAAAACCTATTCAGGGCAAAGTTTTCATTAACAGGGTAGGGCTCTGCAGAGGGTAGGGAACAGCAGACAGAGCTGTAGTTGCAGGAAATTCCTCTGCCAGGTCACCAAACTGGTTTACACTAGCGGCGGTCTGTGTGTCATGGGCACACTGAATCACTAACGCCAAATGGCTCAACGCCTTGTGTACCACTGGAACACAGAATGTTCTCCCCACCAGCTGCACAGGTACAAGTGCTTGTTACTACTGGGCAGTTCAACAACGTGAAGAAAGAAAAGCCAGATATATTCCTTGAATTACATGTTCTCCTTTACCACAGCAGTGTTGTATGGAAAGCAGAGTAAATGGGGGATCATCAAGTGTCTCCTATGTCTCTGTTTACAGTTTGACAATCCAGACTGTAACATGAACACAACAAGCACCATCTCCTTTCAGCTCAAAATAAGGGCTAGAATTTTCATTTGCCTCAATTTTCATTTTCCCTGCCTGTGCCTTTCTGTTTATGGCTAGCTAACTGAGCCTTTCCATGAAACTCACATTTTTAAAATCACATCCACTTGGCACCTTACTACCATTTACATCCAACTCCTGTTTGTTTGGATTCACTCCCTTACTGAATCATTTCCTTGAGTTTTCAGGAAGACTCTGTCCTGAACTTTCTCCCGTAATCTTTTTACACCATTCCCTACCATCTTCTGAAAACTATTCCTTGCGCTCAGTACAAAGGCAGACCACCTAATTGCTTCAAACCGTTCTTCTCTGGCATAGAGCAGTCACTATTTTATGTGGTAAATAGGCTTGAACAACTTCTATTTCTATTTCATTTTACTCTTGGCAATTTTCACCTCTTGAACTCATCAACTTAATTTTCCTTATTGGAATTAATTTCTTCTGTCCTACATTGCTTCCTTGCTTCAGCTGGTTTGTCAGATGTAAAGACCGATTAGCAAAGCTTATGTTCTTTAGCTTCTGCTCAGCTGTAGGCTATGTTCCCACAAAATTACTGCCCTCCATAAATCAGACATCCTTTTGGTGTCATAGGATGGCTGAGTCTCAAGGTTTACTCCAAAAAATATTAAACTTAGAAAAAGTAAGAAACACTATTCCTTCTTTGTTGATTGCATTATTTGTTCTCATATTTCCTCTCCCTTATTTAGGAAAGTAGTTCATTTATCCCAATCAGCAAAATCTTCTCCATGTGTTTGGAAGCAACTTGTTGTTTTATTGAAGAACCAATATATAAGTATTGGCAATTTTGAACCAAATAGCAGAAATTATGTATTTTCAGTGAAATTAAAAAAATATTATTATTTCTAACTCAGTTTTTTTCTGTCCATTCTGTCCACTGATGCTGTTCTCTTGAAGTGAGGTTCTCAAAAATAGCAATGAATTTTTCAGATCTGATTTGCTTTAAGAGATTTTCAGTTAGCAGCAGTCACAAGTACAAAACTGCTCTTCAAAAAACGGATCTTGTTTTTTGTTAATTCCTAAGCACAATTATTTTAGAATTACAACTGCAATGACAAATTAATACTGATGAAATTTAACACCTTAACCACCTTATGATTGAAAAATGTGGTAAATGTGTGTAGCATGAAAATGCAGTAGTAAAGTGTGACAAATAATTCGTTTTTACTCTCATTGTCCAATGTCAGCTAGCTACTTAAGATTATGATCCTTGGATCCAGTGAGGTGAAAGTAGAAACTGCTAGCACAACTATCTATAGGCTTCTTACTTGCCATTCTTGAGTATCCATGTCGTTTATGGCTCCAGTGTCTCATAGCTCATGCCTGGATAATGCACTTGACTACTGCTGGGTCCAGCAATAGCTGGCTACTGAAAGGAACAATCTTCTCAGCCTCCCACTCAGGTCTTCTTGCTTAATGGACAAGTCTGTGCTTCAGCACTGAGCACGCCCCACTGTCATGCTGGAAATAAGGTCCCCATTTCTGTGTGCAAAAGCACCAGCTTTTTCCTTTACTCCCTCTTGAGAACGTCTTACACTTTCTCTGGGAATATCAGTGGACATTCCTAAATTGAGGTTCTTCACTAGTGATGTATATCATCATAAAGAATTTCCACAACAGCTATTCTAGGTTCTCTAGAAGTGTCCATTGCATAAGAGGAACAGAAAATGGGGATGGGCTTGCTTGGCCTAGAAAGCTGAGTAACTTTCATCTCTATGTTTTGTGAGGAATATCAATCTTC
Organism: Molothrus ater; assembly: GCF_012460135.2. NCBI lineage: Eukaryota > Metazoa > Chordata > Aves > Passeriformes > Icteridae > Molothrus > Molothrus ater. The sequence continues at coordinate 92,188,644 of NC_050478.2, read as the reverse complement.
TCAAGAAACCAAATTCTTATCTTTGTTATTACTGATATAGGAAGGAAGGTAAAAGTGAGAATGTACACAGGAGTTTTGAGCTTGAGGAAAGAATCTCTCTTCACCTCGCCTTCCATACTTTTTACTCATGTCTAAAGACAGACTCTTTCTTAATGATCTCCTGACCCACAGGTTAACTTTGAGCCATTAAATGGAGGGAACTAAGATGCTTTGAATGAATACAGTGGGTATTGAATGGGTTCATGCATTAGTCACAGTAACTTTCCCCTGCTGTTCTGCCCCTCATTTGTACAACAAAGATGAGAAATTGTTTTTCCTGGTATTGACTAGAACATGAACATAGTACCCATGTCCCTAAGGTGAGAGGTCCTGAGTAAAAGATACCAGTTCTTCACTTTTTGCCTGATACAAAAAGAGAAGACAAAGCCTGTGTCTTTGTACCATGGCAGATGCAGAATGGTAAATCTCTTCTTGTCAGAGGACAGAGACTTTAAAGATTTTCATAGAAACTAAGCAAAGTATTGCCGTTATCAATTAATTGCATTGAGCATCTCAGCCTCTGGAAGTAAAACAGGTAATTGAAAATGTGTTCTCCACCACAGAAGGCCTGCAGTTGGGAATGAAAAATCAAATCCTTCGAAGAGACACAGAGACCGTCTGAATGCAGAGCTGGACCACCTGGCCAGCCTCCTTCCTTTTCCCCCTGACATCGTATCGAAGCTGGACAAACTTTCTGTCCTGCGCCTCAGCGTCAGCTATCTCCGAGTCAAAAGTTTCTTTCAAGGTAGGTTTCCCTAGATCTCAGCATCCCGTTAAAAGTATCCCTCTGATTTATTGCTGCTTGGTACTGATCCTGAATAAAAGTAACAAATGATATTGTATTGATAAAACAAGGGGGAAAAATGTATTATTGAACTTATTTTGTGCATGGGATGTTGCATTGGAAATTTCATTCATTTCCTCTTATGTAGTTTGTGCGTTTTTGACCAAATAGTGGGATAATGTCCATCTTTCATCAGCAGGCTGATGAAAATGGGAAAACACAACTGGAAAATCACTAAACTGGGAAAGAAGTTTGGGACAAATGTAATACCTGTTACAGTTTGAATTCTCTATTTGGTGCTGTTATTATGAAAGTTCAAAACTCCTGTTTAAGTACGATGTGAAAGTGAAGCAACTACTGTATTACCTATGTTTGCTGTATGCCAGGAGGAAATGGGTTCACTTGAAAAGCCAAAATGGTCACTGTCTTTCAGGACAAGAGAGATTCAAAGTTTAAAGTGCTGAATAAAGCTGTACTAGGCTACACTTCATTTGTACAGTTGTCTGGCACACCACAAAGGAAAAGACAAATGTGCGTTTTGAGATGTGCATAAAAAGAATTCTTCCAAATTTTAAAATATTTTGAGTTTCTTCTGTGCTGAGGAGTTCACAAGACCAAAATCCAAGTGATTTAATACTAGAAATCCTCTCTAGAGTTGTTGTCAAAACAAAAAGGAAAAAAACCCCATGTATGAAGGAGAATAGTTGACTAAAACTTATAGGTGGACTGCAGAGACAAACAGAAGTATTTTTATGGATGTTATTTTTCCTTTATTACTCTTTATTATTTCTACTCCTTATGATGATCCTTTATATATATATATATTTTAAATTTTTAATTTTTTTTTCTGTTTTTGGATTTAATCAAAGAATAATATCTGTTGGTTGCCTTCTTGCTTTTATAATGCATTTTAGTATAAAAGAAATGCCAGCTTGAAGAGACTTTGCCAGGCTGCAGGGCATTTTATGAGGCTGACATGAGATTACAAAGGGTGATATCATTGATAGCAGGAGCCTCCCATGTCAGCTGTGGCAGGTGTTGCCCAGCCTCCAGCATCCTGCAGTCGACAGAGTGCCTCTCTTACTCTTTAAACACATACCTGAGTGCTATGGACTCTACCTCTAAGCCTGACTTTCATTTCTCTTGCATTCACAAGCAATAATATCTCTTCAGCTGTCTTTGCTACTCTTCTGCCAGTTTCTAAGATCCATTGTCTCCTTTTCTGAAAGGGATGAGATAAAAGGAAAACAAGTAAAGCCAGGCTGCATTATGCTGAAATGTTCCCTGTTCCATGTTTTGAGAGATAGATTTCATTTAATTTAATCCTCAAATTACCTAATTGAACACATAGTTTGTGTTCCCTTCATTCTTATTTTCAAATGTTTACATCACAAAATTAATGTTACAGAAAGCATTGTTTATAGTAAAGGAAGGAAGCTACGTGCCATTTTAGGACAAGAGAGCAGGCTAGAGCTTCAGAAGGGTGGAGTGGAGGAAAGGTGAGCTGTGGAAACTGAGCTGAGTGAGGAATGGTTGCAAATGTTTGGGCGAGGATAGAATCTGCTGCATCCCTCATGAACATCACAATCTACTTACTTGTAATTCTGGACAAAAAAGGGCAAAAAAGGCAGAATCTGTTTGTTTGACTTTTTTTTTTAAGCAAAAACTTTAGAAGCAAATCACCTAAAAGAGCTAACAAGCGTATTCATCCCAGTGTTTCAATTTTTGTTGTGATGAAAGAGGACAGAAGAGCACAACTGGATTGTTTGCGGCTTTTTAAATCAAAGGATGACACTAAACTGGGAGCTTATAAACATTCTGTGGACAGAGAACAGACCAGTGGCATACAGAGATGTTAGAAAATTGGATAAAAATGTATCTGGAAAAATGCCTTAGTAAATCTGTACTAATTCACTCAGGGAAAATTAATCCAAAGAAACTGATGTTCAATGGAAAAGACAAACCTGGAACAGACAACATAAAAACAATAACCAAAGAGGGACAGTGGTCAACAAGTTGTTCCATGCCTGTAATACGGTATGCTGACATAAACAAGAAAGCTAAGTGTGGATTTTGGTCTGTTTGCCCAGAGGCAGCATGTCACTACACAGGAAAGTTATAATCCCTCTCTGCATGAGACCAGCATGACTCCATCTGGAACAGAGCTTTCTGTTGTGGGCATCTCCTGGTCACAAGGGCATTAGTACATATTAAAGGGTTTGGAATAAACACAGGCAAGAAGTGACTATAAAGTTGCATGGGCAAAAAAAAAAAAAATCAACAAACAAATAACCCCCCAAAAACTAAAGTTAGCTCAATTTATATTCTCCAGCTGTTTCTTTTCATAGAGGAAACAGCTAAGGAAAAGACAAGAAGGGAAGGAATTACTCAGGATATTGTAGAGTGGCACAGTGGAGGAATCAAGGAATGATGATGCCCAAGATGAAATCTGACTTGAATATCAAGCAAAACATATCTGTGATGAGTTCTGTTCCTATCCAATATTCCTAAAGTGGATGCAGTGGAGATTCAGTACATTCAATTTTGTAGTCTGCAACAGACAGTACTGTGCATCATTTGTTTAAAAAAGCTATTCTCTGAGTTTTGAGGAAGTTCAGCTTAAATTTCAGGTTTTTAAAACATGCTTTTAAGAATATTGCTTGTCATTTAAAAAAAATAAATGAGTAGTGCTACTCAACACATTAAGTTCAAATGTGACATTGTGTATTCAACCCATAACAGGTCAGCAATTCCCATGCCAATTGCAGTGGCACACCTTCAGCAATGCCAGAGGTTCCTGGACACACTCATTTCCTTACCACTAGGTGTCCTTTTAGTAGCTACTCTGTCATAGTCAGTGCACAGCACAAACGTGGTTATGAAGATCAAGAGCCAGCTGGAGGGAGTAACCTCACCATATGGACCTCAAGTGTGAAAATGGTTGTGCGGAGAATTGGGTATTAGTGCATGGAGAACGTCCATCAGTCATTTATTCCCATTTTAGTGACCATTAGAGGTTAGTACCTTGAAGCATATGACCAGTTCATCTTACTTGACTGATTTAAGCAAAGGCCTGGTTCATTTAAAAAATTTAGACTTGGTTGTTGAGACAGATATTCCTAGGATTTAGTGTAAGTCATTGTGGTGAATTCCCTACCTCATTCTTAGAAACGTTTTCTTTTTGCTGTCTACTTATTTAAGATTCTCCATATCTCTGTTATCAGTTGGCAGAGGCTCTATTAATAGCCCTGCTCCCCCTAAGGTACAGGCATTCAGTCATTTTGCATTTTCCTGATAAGCTCTTCAAAATGGCCTGCAGCAAGAACCTTCCAACCTCACCGGATCTCGTGTATGAGGCAGCTGGGTCTGAACCAGGGTTAGCTGATGACTGAGACACATCTACTGCTGCAGGAAACTGTGACTGTCACTTGGCCCTGACAAAGCTTGCTTTGGGTGGGGCTCCTGTGAGCATGGAGCAGCACTCAGTGTCTGTGACCACTTGAGTTTGCTGGGCCTCTGTCTTGGATGTGTTCCATCTTGGTTAATTGTAGTCTGCCTTCCTTTACCACTCTTGACAACACATCCTTTAGTACTTCTCATTTCTCAGTTTTTCCACTGGTGGGGAAATGGTGGTCTTGCTCCAATTCCAAACCAGCCCCATTTTGTTGGTTGTTTAACTTGTTCCCTTCCAGTACAGGTAATGATTTAATAACTACATGTCAGAAGAATAGCCCCTTGTCCTTTTAACAGCTCAGGTCCTTTCTGAGAGAGAGATAATTTATGTTTCCCAGTCCTTGTAATGAAACCAGCTATGACAATTTACACCAACACGGTTACAACTAGGGCTATATAGTTCCTCATCTTTCACTTCTTAGTGTAACTAACCTTGTATCAATACTCAAATTCTACTCAAACTTTTCCTTCTACATCTCATTCAGTAATGTTAGACCTTTTAGCCATAAGCATTTTTGATAAATGATAGATAATGTTGAGTATAGTCTTAGATGGGAAATGTAGAGACCTCAATATGGATGAACATTTTAATTTCAAATCCTTTACTACATAATTTATATAAAGCATAATTTAATTCAATAGCTTGTTATTTTGCCCATCTGGACATTTTTTGCATACACACATATACATACTCAAAAACAGAGACATGCATGCAAGCAGAAAAGCAGTGCTTTCCTGACAATAATCTCCCTCCTGTATTATTTTGAATCTCTGTGTTTATTACAGACTTCAGTGCCTTCTCTGTATTTATTTACTTCCAGACTTCATTTGATTTTGAAAGCTAAAAATCTGATAGATTTATGGATGACTAAATATGGACTGTAGAGAGTCACAGATGAACTCTATGAATAAATATCTTTAAAGTTTCTGTAAGTTTCATATTTAAATTATTTAAATTATTTAAATATTTAAATAATCTAGATCTTTGCAAAATTAGTGACAGTCAAGCATGGAGACATGTTGTTTGACCTGCCTTAGACTACAGTTATATATGGATTGTAAACTGAATTACAGCAGAGTTTGAGAAATTTGTCTACAAATCTTAGTCGATGTGTTTAGTGTTCATCTGTTTCCATGCAGAATTAAAAATTTTAGGAAACCAGCCTGTAGTGAACCTTCCTGAGTAAAGAATAAGCTATGCCTTAACCTGAGGGTCATTGTCTAATATTTTTGCAAATCTGCAACATGTCTGATTTAATACCTTTCTTTGCAATCCCTAAAATCCAAGCTGGAAGTCTCCTGCTTCAGTTAAAGCCCCCCTTCTGTAGAAAAAAATATTGTTTCCATTTCTCGTGGCACCTCAGCTTTTACAGCCATGAAGGTGATCCTAGCAGATGGAAGCAAAAAGAGTCAATAAACACTGAACTTTTTTGCTTTCACTGTCTGTAGCTCCCCTTCTGCTGAGTAGCAGAAATCTATTTTCCCAACCTGTATGGTTAAAGGGCTTCCAGCAAGATTTTTATTACCTTCCCTTCCTTGCTACACCTGATACTATACATTGGCCTTACTCTTTCCCTTCTTATACATTTGTCCTTTATCTTATTCATTTTCAAAAGAAATTTTCTGTGAGCTTCCAGTCACTGAAGAACTCAAGATTTTGTTCAGGTGGTCTTTTCTTACCTTTCCCATTCTTCACTGCCACTGATGCAGTTTACACTTATGTCCTATATATTGATTTGATGAGGAAACATCCAGCTTCTGTTTCCCTTAGATATGTGCCCTCTGAGATTTTTCCAGGTGTACTGAAGTCCCCTTCCTGTCGGTCTTCTATCTTCCAATGCTGTGGCTTGGATTGCTGCTGCTGCTACAAGAACCATTAATTCCAGTATTTCCCAGTCACTTTCACCAAGGTGCTGCATCTCCTTCTAATCATTTTTCCCCTTCAATTAAACCTTGTATAGACATATATACACACACACACACACACACAGAGACACGCACACACACACACACACACACACATATATATATATATATATACACATATACATATATACATATACATATATACAGATTTTTTTTTTGGTCTTTTATTTTTTCCCCTTTTCTGACAGGGTAGCACACGCTGACTGTGTGGTTTCTGTCTTTCTTCTGATTTAGCATTTATGTTAGTGGGTCATTTCCTTTTACTCGTCTATGTGTTTGGTGTGATCCAGTTCCCATCAAAATTTATCTTTAATGGAAATTGAATTTATCCCTTTTAAGAAGAAAACAGCAAAGGATTCCTCCCAGCTGGCCTGATTTTCAGTATCCCCAATTACTTGCAGTGTGTTCCAGCTTTGTTCTTCTCCTACACTGTCCATGGCTGTTACTCTCCTAGGTCAGAAGCATATTACTGTGACTGAGATTGCTCAGGTTCATTCCTTAGAGCCTTTAGGCTATTATTTATTGTAATATTTAAATATTTAGTGCTGCAGCCCCCACTGCAGACTTGTTTCTGGTGTGACATGCATGACACTTCAGCGACTCAGAAATTTAAGGTTTTAAAACCTGAGATGGGTAAAGAAGCATGGTGTGATCTTGCTTTTAGTGCATAATCTGCAATGTAATGCTACTCAGCAGTGCTTTTGGAGTGCTGCTTACCCGAACCAAAGCTCCTGGTCTGAGGTTCCAAGGTTCCTCTGCGGTGCATGTACTGTGGTTCTCAGGCATCTCTTTCTACCCCACCATCTCTTCCTAAAAATTCTGTTTTCCCAGAGTTTTCTTTTCAAACTCTCAATAATTTTTTTTTTCCTGGGATGACAAATTTTGCTTCTTTGGTATAAATATGTTTTTTAGATTTTACTTTACATAAGCATGGCAAATTTTTCCACAAGAAGATTCAACTGATCCTTAAACTAAGTTCATATGGCTGAGCTTACTATTACAGTTATGGCCTATTTTGGATCCATTTCCATGGGAAAAATTAATCTTTCATTTGTAAGCCAGTTTCAGTAGCCTGAAGCTTTCCCTTAAATTTAAAATCATAGTCTTAGTGAATCACAGATTCACAGATGGGTTGAAGATGCAAGGAACCTCTGGAGGTCACCTGATCCAGGCCCCCTGCTCAAGCAAGGTCTCTGAGAACCAGTTTCCCAGGACCATGTCCAGATGGCTTTTGAATATCTTCAAGCATGGAGAGTCCACAGTGTCCTTGGGCAACCTCAGCCAATGCTTGGTCACCCTGACAGTGAAAATGTGTTTCCTGATGTTCAAAGAGAACCTCCTGTGCTTGACTTTGTACTCGTTTACTCTGATCTTGTCACTGGACACTTCTGAAAAGAACCTGGCTGTTCTTTCCACCCTTCCTTTAGGTATTTATACACTCTGATGAGATCCACACTGAGCTTTCCCTTCTCCAGGCTGAAAAGTTCCAGCTCTCTCACTCTCTCAGCCTTTCCTCATAGGAGAAGTGCTCTAGTCTCCATCATTTTTGTGTCCTTTCACTAGACTCTCTCCAGGTCCTTCATGATGGATATATTTAGAACAGATATAGGAAAAATAAAATAATAAAAAATTGGAAATAGCAATAAATATTATAAGAAAGATTCATAAGAACAGGATAAGATGCCTAAACCAACAACAACAACAAGAAGGAGGAAATGATGCCTCATTATTCCAACTCTTCATTTCCACCTATCTTTTCTTGGTATGACATATATATTGATTTCCATTATGTAAATAATTAGAGGCTTTCACAATTTCCTCAAACTTCTTTTTTTTTTAAATGAAACCTGTACTTTGAGACACAAATCAAGGATTCAATTTGTGTTCCTCTGATTAGCTAGGGTTGAAGCTTATACCTTGAGTCAAGAACTCCCCAATATATCTGAGTTTTTTAATAATTAGAAGTTTGGTTTTTAAAGACATTTTCTACTGAGTTAGAACATTCCCAGTCCTGTCCTCTTAAACGGAATGTCTGAATGATTTTTTTTTTTTTGAACACATAAAAAATGTCTCTAGCATATATATTGCTGTACTCCATGGTTGTAGCTTAATTAGATTGTAAGCATTTGGGTAGTTTAGGTTTCTTAGGACAGCATATTCAATAGCTTGTACTGAAAAGAAACATTCATTGTCAGAGTGGGTAACAGGTAAGGTTATTCCTGTGGCTGTGTTGAACTGCCATATTCAAATTGCACCAATATTTGGAGTGTTTTGGCCAAAAATGGACTGTTCATGAAAGAAATATTTTCCACTCTCTACTGCTCTCTAATTTTACCATCTTTTTAGCAATATAGCAACTGGAAAAACTGAGAAAACTGTTCTTCTGCATAAGTGGTATATTAGTAAATCATTGAAAGAAGACCTACTATCTGCAAATCATTGTCTAATCAAGTGCTAAAATACTACATCAGTGACATTTTAGTAGAAGTGCCAAGACTTTAGGCAGGATAGCTGCATTCATCCATCCCTGAGATCTGGGAGGATTTCTTTCTAGAGAAGCCACTGCAAATTGAATCTCCTTCACATTATCAATTTCCAAACATTATTTTGACTAGATTTTTTAATATATTTAATTGCCAGGGAGACCTTTTATTGGGACACATTGCTTATACTAATGGGTCAACATTTTCTCTTCCCTTTGTTTCCTGGGAACATCATTCATTCCATGTGACAAATAACTGAGGCTGTTTTGTACTACAGGTCCTCTTGCATAACCTGGAGATCTCTCTGTCCTTGGAAGGCCTTTGCTGACTCTTGGAGGAGAACTGTGTTTGCTCTTACTGTCCTGTTGTAAGAGGGTGTACCTCCTTCTCCTGGCTAGCTTTCTCTTTAGTTTCCTCCAAACAAGACGGGTTTTGTAGGATGAGTGTTGATTTACAAGCAGGATTTACTTCAGAATGAACCTATATTCAGGAAGAACAAGACAAATTTAAATTGCTTGAATTCCCATAACCTTTGAAGATCAAGGGAATCCATCTGTGCAACACTACCTTCAGCGTCATGTTCTGAGACTGGCTCTAAATTCAATACTTATGTTTTTGTGTAGTGGCAAATGAAGGATCTTAGTTTCAGTTATAAATAAGTTTCAGATATTTTCTGGTGTTTCTTGGTGCTTGTGTCATGTGCTGTGGGTTGTTTATGTTACCAGAGCTATTACAAACTCAGAGCTGTTAGACTGATTTAGTCACCTGCACAAGAAAGGCAGGACTACACGGATTTTATGCTGTCCTTGGGAAATACATCATCATTAGGATTCTTCTTGCAGAATTTGCTCTTGTAATTCTGGATCTGTATCTCCTATAACTTCTCTATTGCTGGATGCCATCCAAATGAACATCCCTGTAGGCTTCAATGTTTCTCTTGCTATTATCAAGACTGATTAGAAAAACCAGGGAGCTGGAAATGACAAGTGACATGAGGGGAATCTTTGTTAGATTTCTCTCGAGGGCATTTGGCTCTGGGAGAGTTCCACTGTTTCTACCAGCAATAGAAGTACACTCAGAAGCAGACACATGGTCAGCCACATACACGATGCCTGATTTTATAGATGCTCCCACAAACCACAGCTTCTACATTGTTCCATGCTAGGGGAAGTCCCCAAAATACTGTGAGCCATTGAGTGTGGGTCTTCACCTTTCTCCAACTTGCTCAGTCATTTTTAACCATTTTGATTTGGTAGGCTTTTATGCTCAGTGCATTTGCTTAACTCACCCGGTGCATCTCATGTTGCATAGATGTAAATGAATGTGGCAAGGATGTGTAAATAAATGTCTTAAATGCAAGTGGCAAGGAAAAATCTGGGTACATCTAATCCAGGAGACTGATATACACACTGTATTTTGCATTCAGTGATGTTCATCTTGCTTGTGCACTGTGCTTGCTTAATCCCTGCTCTGCAGCTAAGGCCCTTCTTGGCCCAGCCTGGTACCAGCTGTTGAAGTACTCTCACAGCCCTGCATGGCTCAAATTCCATTATCCTGAGCTACAAGTAATGGATTTCATTGATCTAATTCTCTTGAGTTAAATTCTGTTTAGATCTTGCTTGGAGACTGAGGAAAAACTTGGAGTTTAGTTCCACTGTAACCCATGTTTTCCTTGGATATGGAAACAAGACTGGTTTTCATCACAAGAAAAATGGCATTTTACTTCAGAACTTGCTAGCAATTTCAGTGATTGTAGAAGACACTAGCAATAGTTTTGTCCTTATCACTTATGCAATGGATGGGAAGGAAAGCATTCCCTCAGGCATGAACTTTGGCTTGGTTTACACTTGTTCTCAGCTTCATGAGTGATTACCATCTCTGAGAGGAAGCGTGTATCTTTACTGTCAAGAAAATGATCTATTTTGTTTCTCATTTTAAACACAGATATGTTATAAAGGAAAGACAATACCTCTTATCCAACAGAACAAGGAATTTAGTTTGGCATATTGTAATTGCATAGAACTTTGAAGACAAAGAAGACAAATAGTTTTCAGCTAGTGAATAGTGTGGGAGATTGTCCTCCTTGCTTCCCTTCTCACTTTCCTAATGCTGACTTTAGGGCTACAGCACATAGTAAAGCTCTGCAGAGAACTCTGATACAATGAGGATCACAAAATCACAGAATCATTTAGTTTGGAAAACACCTCCAAGGTCATCAGGTGTAGCAGACTCCATAGAGCTTGGGAAAGCTCCATGGAGGAGTGAGAATTAACAGTAGGAACTGCTGAGTCATGGTGAGACAGCAAAATAAGCTCCTGTCTCTGACTCCCCGCCCCTTAGCCTTATCTTTGTAACCTCATAGGCCATTCTCCCTAACCCTTACAATTGGACAAGTTTGGATCCCCCTATACCCTATAAAAAGGGGCTGGTTTAGCCCATTCGACAGAAGAAGAGCTGTCCCTGGACCCTTCACAGTCTCCCCAATAAACCATCACTGTGGAACCCCCAGGACTTCTCCTCTCTCGCGTCTGCTTCAGCCTCAGACAAGGGCACCCTAGCAAGCAAGCAAAGAGCTGAGACGCTAAGAGAGCTGATAATCACTAAAGAGCTGACAATCACCAAGCTTGCTAAAGGGTAGCCCGCAGCAATGGCCACGAGCTAACTGGGCATTCGGGCACTCTGTTTCCCAGAGGGACTGGGCTCCCGGACCATCCTTGCATCTCTCGATAATAAGGCCAAGATCGAGGCTTTATTATAATCTGGGCCAGCCTTTGACTGATGACCACTAAGTGCCACATCCAGTCTTTTCTTGAACACCTCTAGGGGCTGTGACTCCACCACCTCCCTGGGCAGCCCATTCCAATACTTAACGATCCTTTAGTGAAGAAGTTCTTCCTAATGTCCAACCTGAACCACCCTAAGTGCAGCTTAAGACTGTCCTCTCATTGTGTTGCTGATTGCCTGGGAGGAGAGGCTGACCCACACCTGGCTACACTCTCCTTTCAGGTGGTTCTAGAGAGATAAGGTCCCCCCTGAGCCCTATAAAATATGAGTAGGGGGCTGGTTACTGCAAAGCCTGCCTCACTTGGCTATGTGATAGTCCTACAGTTTGGCTCAATGGATCACTCTGAAGGACTTGTCTTAATTTAATTGTGTTTGGTTTAGTGTCTTTTTTATTTCATTACATAGAAAATCCCATATGACTAACACAGATGCTTCTCTTCTCTATCTAATGCAACTGCAACATATTAGTCAGTGCTCTGACAGTTCCCCACCAAAAAATAAAATGCAAGTTTTTTAGGTGAAGCACAGCAGATTTCCCTTTAAAAGTCCTGTTTTAATTTCATTACACTTTTTGGTGCAATACTGTAGATAATATAACTGACAAATTTTCTAAAATCTTGACATTGAGTAGAAGCAGAATGCATATCAGCAAACTTAGATGCTCAGTAAGAGAAATTACAAGCAGACTTTAGAACTTCTTTTAAAGAAGCTCATCATTACTTTTTTGAAAGTGTGATGCTATACAACAGTCTTGCCGAAGTATGTATCTTATGAACTTACCATGCCCCTAAAAGTCTCTTGAAATCCCCTCAATGCATTTCCTCTTTATATCTGCATGGAATATATAAAGTTGAAGGTACATAGGAAGTAAATATTTGTTATAATGAGAAAATGTCCACTATTCCCATTTACTCTGAACCTGCAATTTAAATTGGCTACTTACATATTGGAAACAGCTGAAAGAAGTTAAGAAGACTGAAAACAAGCAAAGATCAGATCTAAATCAAAACACAACACATTTTAAGGTTTTGGGCTTTTTTCTGGTCCATTGACAACTTCATAACCACTTTACTAATTGTATACAGGCAAAACATGCCACCTTATAGTAGTCTTATCTATTCCCCTGACTATTTCAATATCTGTGCAGAAAATGCTGTCTTCTGTATGTTGGTATTATGTTGTATATCAGTGTCAGTGAAAACCTGTCACAAACCCTCTATATTTTGTTCCAAATAATTTATTAAACCAGTGTTGTGCCATCAAATGACCCCTACAAACCTTGTATGGGAAAATGGCACAATAAATAATGCTTTATGAAAGCATTTCTTGAAAGGATAAATAATTCACCCTAAATAATGTATCTTGAGCTGATAAATGTAAGGATTTATGTGGAGAACATTCTAATATGTTATTATAAGGATCATAACAGTACATGGAGAAAAATGAAATTGTATTTCTTCCTTCCATGCTTTTTCTACACTGCATCTACACTGTGGCATACAGGAAAAGGCTGTACATCTCACAGCAAGTAATATTTGCAAGAGGAAATTAGCAATGTTTGAAATGAATAATTTTTAGAGGTGCAGTCATGCCAGGTGCAGAATGCTCTCAAATTACAATGGGTTATAGAGGTTTTGATTGTTTTCAGCACTTCTTCAGGACCACCAGAACTGTATTAAACCCTAGCAATGTAGGGTTTAATGTACGTCCCCTCTAAGGGAAGAGCTCTTTCTTCTGAGCCAAACATACTCAGTAACACGTCAGAGAGTCTGAAGATATTGCACATTGCAACATACATTCTTCATTTTTATTGATGCTAGCAAGCACTTTAGAAATTTTTAATAAGTCTGGCAGTAAGTTAGTGCCATATCATTTCAGGACAGTGATGCACCCTACATTTGTTGCTGCCAACTTATGGTTAGGAAAGCAGAGACAATGTCAGTTTGAAGGTTACTTTGCCATCATACCTTAAAAGTATCATGGTAGCAGCTGATAGTGTCTTTAAAACCAGTAGGGTGGCTAAGATTGTCACCCCTGTAAGCATGAGCTGGGAGAAGAGTTCAGTTTCTAGACAGAAGATGTGCCCCTTGCAGCAACACTTAGTGCAGGGACACCAAGTTCCAAGAGGTCATTTGGAAAAGAGGAATTTATTTATCTTGTCTTTATCTAGTCAAGTCAAGTCACAATCTCCACACAGGGGTCAGCTTGCTTACTTTAGATACCGTAGCCTCAGCAGATATTCTGTCTTCTGACTCTCTGAAGATTATGTTCAACTAGTGCAGTTTTTCCAGCCAGAGAAAAGTTGCAAACTACAGTGTTGTGACTCTTCATCACTCTTGCCAAGTGCCAATACAACAGCATGTGAAAAACATGTTGGGGAGGACTTTGAAGCTGTAGATTCCTGTGCCCTGAGCTGCCTGTATTGGAGACTGGGAAATGTAACAGAAAGTTTCCAAGAAAAGAGGACATTGAGAAACTTAATCTCCTTTCCACTGAGGCAATTTGCCAGGAAAGACCTACTGTAGGCAAAATTTGGGTAAAAAGCCTCTTCTCAGAAAACAACAAGTTTGGTTGGGGAGGAAACATAAAGACAACTGGTCATGTCCTTAATTCCTTATTATGTTTTGCTTAACCTTGGCATTAGTGGAGTAATACAAGCCAGGCTTTCAAAATCTGCCCCAGTGTTTAAAAAACACATTGCCTGAAGTTAAATGTATTTTTCAGAGTCATAACAAAAATACCATTGAAAAGGTTAAAGCCTGGGAGGTGGGAAGTCACACCATCACCACACCAATAATTTGGCTGGAGAATGTTTTCCGCTAGTTAAATTGGGGACCAACTGACCATATTACAGCCAGATTAGCAGTGGTGAAGGCTGCTGGAGGGAATGAACACTCAAAATTAACTTAGATTTATATGGAGATAATGTGATACATATGAACAATTTGGGGGACTTTATCAGTGTACTTTCATGTTAAGTTTTAATTAAATCTGCCAATTTTCTTTTTTCTTTTTATTTTTGCTGTTTAACTTGGTGACTTCCCTTCCACCTCTTTTTCTCTAGCAACCTTTTTAGTGATAATCCCCCCAACTTCTTTGTAAAATTTTCTCTTTTGCATCTTCCTCTTCTGTAGATTTTCTTGTTTTCTCCATATAGGTTTTTCCCCCTTGTCTTTTCCCATCTTCACTGCAACAGTCTCCCTTTTCTTCTGTATTCCTTGCTCAGCTCCTAAAAACATTTGGTTACATCTGCTGTCTGCCAGTTCAGAACTGGATCTCGATCTCTCCTCTCCAGTAACTGGCTTGGGTGGGAAAGCAATGATGTCCCTTTTTTTTGCAACAAGACATTGTTCTAGTCTCCTATTGGGTGAAAGCAGGACCAGGCAAACCTCTTTTCCATTCTCCTCGACGAGGGCCTTTTGCCCTAAGAGATCTGGGTGTGGTGAGCTCAGATAGCTTGCTGATGCTTTCATTGCATGGGCCACAGGGAGGGGATGTACCTTTCATTCCCTCCCCTACAAAGAGCCCTACCACAGCGTCAAGATGATGAGAATCACTGAAGCAGAGGGATAAGCCTTAGGGCATGAGGGGGGAATAAATAATAGCTTGTTGTCAACCCTCCCTTCTGCATTAGGCTGCCAGATGATTGCTTATTCCTTGCTCCCACCCACACGCTTCATGCCACCACCAGCATTTTTGGTCCTTTGTGGCTGAGGTTGTGGGCTAGTCAGCTGATGAGTCAGCTCCTGTAACCAGTGCTTTTCCAGCTCCACATGGCAGGGATAGCTTGGGTGGAAGAGTTTCAGCCAGCACTCTCTGCATGGAAGATGGGGGCTGCTTGGGCACGTCAATTGGCTTATTTATAATTTCACCATTCTGCAAATAAAGGGCAGGTTTCCAGGGGTGTGCAATTCATCTCCTCTTGTTGTCTTTGCATACGCTCTGATGCAGGAAGTTTTGAAGCTACACCCTGTATACCATCTGTTAGTACAGGAGCGTGGAGTGAATGGGAAATTCAGACTTTGAATAGGTCAGGAAATTCAAAGTTTAGTTCTCATAGCAATTAGCTGCATGTTGGCCTCAGATGGTACTGTAGCTCATTGGGTTAATGCACAAAATGAATCTTGCGCCACAGCTGAGCTCCTGCGCCGCAGCTGAACTTGGCACTGGGACCGAGTGGGAGAAGAGAGGATCAGAGCTCTGAAATACCTTTGTGCCTCCTCAATGCTGGGCAGGCCTGGGCCTCTTTAGTGCTTCCCAGGGGTCAGAACACCCTCTGGGAGTGGCGCATGCAGCCTCTCGCAGCTCTTGTCAACTGGGGAACATCTGGCCAATGGAAAATGCAGCAGGCAGAAGAATGTTCCAGCTGCCCCGTTCCCAGCCTGCCCCATCCTGCCTTGACTCCATCAACTCCCGGCCCTGTTGCCGTAGCTGGAGCGCAATCATTAGGTACTCCAGCTCCTTCCCTCATTCTCCACACCAGGCAAAGGCCATGCTGTGCTGGGACAGGCTGTATGAACCACCACATGTGCAAGGCTCAGCCACAGCTAGTGACTAAACCACTAAACAATTGGTTTTAAACTAATTTCTACAGCTGCACGATTTGCTGTCCTTCTCAGCCTGCCTAGTACAAGCATATTTCCAGGCATCCTTCAGTGGTTCTGACCAAGCTAGACCTTAATTTACATTGCAGTAGCAAAACACTCTTTTCCTATTCTTCCAGAAAAATCTGGCCATTTTCAAGTCTGTACAGTATGTTGGGGCAGAAGGAGGATGGTGAGGGTAGAAGTAATTTTGTGAGTAAGCTTGCTGTAATTTTTATAACCAAGTTACTCAGGAAGCCTTAGGTTTGAGTCTAATAACTGCAATTTGTCACAGTACTTAAACCTATTTCTAATGAAAGAATACCTCTTAGTAGCTATTTTAAGTCAATTTATTAATTGAAAATGATTTATGGTACACTAATCTGAAATGGTTTGACTTTGGATTATTAGTTGAGGTATCAGTGAACTCTATTATGTTTCTCTGGATAATTTTCAGATTAAATAAAATCCTCAACAAAGATAAATTTCTCTGGATATTTTTCAGATTAAATAAAGTCCTCCACAAAAGGACTAAAAAAATAACATATAGGCATATTTGCAGCTAATCCAAATTACTGGATGCATGTTCTCTTATATGTACAGATCGTTCAACTATCAGGTGCAAGATATTAGGAGCTGTGGAGGGAGTGAGGAAAGTTTGTGGTTATTATTTGGAAGTTGGCACATGACAAGTCATTGTTTATCCTGATTTCACTGTACTAAATTACTGACTAGTTCTTCCTTTAGAATTGCAGATCCAGTGGGACTTAGACACATGCATTAGCTGCCTGCTTGCATCTCCTTAGAAAATGGAGCAATTGACCACATTGTCTTTGAGTAGGAGATGTCATATTTTTGAAAAAAGATTAGAGATATTTTGCTTTCATATAATAGGTGTTATAAAAAGGACTTTCAGAAGGGCAAGATTTTTTACATACCCACTCTGTGGCCAGACTGGCATGCAGAACAGAGCTGAGCAGCAGTATTCTAGCAGCTGTTTACCCTCAAATGCCCATACATCAAGTCATTCCTGCAGTTAGCAAGCATTTCTTTGCCAGCTGTCTCCAGAACAGTGTAATTTGTTTGTATAGGTAAGGCAGCTCAACAGCATTCTCATGTATCTCTTTCCATAGATAGAAAGGAAAAATTTCCATGTTAATTAAATACTTGCATTAGTATCCAGTGCTGTTTTTCTAGATAAACTTCTTGTGCTTCAGTGAAAGTTCATAAACAGGGAAAAGTCTGTTTAGGCAAGAGTTGATCCTGTATATTTTTCATTTCCATGGGAAGTTGTTGCAGTGATAAATGAACGGGCACAAATCAATAACAGAAGACTAAAGGTAACATCTCCAGAAGTCTCAGAACTCTTTGAAACTGTGATTTATCTTCAAAAATGCCTGCAGCTTTGCCTGCAGTGGTGCTGTTAGAGATCACTCTAGAGGCTGTCAACCCCCTCCCTTTATAGGCTGGTGTCTCTGCCTCATCACCTACACCAAATTTTGACTGGGCTGAGAAGCTGCAGTGATGCTCAGCACCTGAGGTTAAGCCTGCCTCTATGATATGAGTGCACTGGGCTCTGACAGTGAGGCCCACCAGCAGTAAAGTCACAATTCTCTGTCCAGCTTCCTACCTAATTCCATTCCATAAATATAGGCCAGACCTGGAGCAGAGATAAGGCCAATTTTGGGGTGTCATTAATTTCTTATCAAAGCTGGGTTGGGACGTTATTTCTGTCAATGAGAAACTGCAATGCAGATGGGAGAGGGCCTGTCCCACTGCTGGGTGAAGATACACATCACAAGCCTACACTATAGGCTTGAAGATACAAGCCTAAAGTGTAAAAAGCCCTTGTTTTGGATGAAGCCAAGGGTACTTAGTCTGTGGCTGCATCTCCAGAATTCCTGAAACTGTCTGTAGCATGTATGGGCACACCTCAACAAGTTTTCACCTGTTTAGTGTGCCTAATAATAGCAATGAACTTGCAGGACAGTGCAAACTGCATCCCACACTGTGAGTCCTCAACAGGCTTAGTGCTGTGCCCTTATTCCTATTGTTACTTTATTTAAGCTGGATTATAAAACTGGTTAGGGCAAGCCTGTTTGTGCTGCCATTAAATGAAATGTGTCTGCGCACTAATCCTCACAAAATATCAATGAGCAATATAGCCACCATAATTTTTTTTTAATTGTAGGCTTCAAAGTAATTTAAAAGCTTTTGAAAACTTTATTTCAGGTAATTAGTGCAAATAATTAATGATGAAACAACAACGGTTGCTTTCATGGCATTAACTGCTTGTGAAAATAGGCCAAACCCCCCATTCATTGGGTAGAGTTGACTTACCATAAGAGGAAAAATATTTTTAACTTTTTTCTTTAAATTCCCCACTGCCTCTTATTACCCAAAGTCATTCTAGCCACCACCTGCAAGGCATGTCCATACAACAGATCACTATATTGGTAATTTGTGGGATACTTGGCTAAAATAAAGTAGACTTTTCTGACCTAGGAACAAGCTCTGACTGGAATTTATTGTAATTTCATCATATTCCTTCAGAGTCAATTCATAAGCCTGTTTCCTGGTTTACTATTTCCATATCATTGTGTTTCTCACAGGGCAATGTTTCATTCAGGGCAATCGTATTTGTTGTTTATTGAATCTAATGTTTGTTTGACTGTTTACCATGACTTTTAGATATCTTAATTAGCAAAATTCTCAGTAGCACCTGTTTGACAAAAATGGACCTTTAACAGAATAGAAAGGAAGAGGCTAACTAAGTATTTGCAAAAGGTGCAAGTATCATTTAAAAGAACTGTAGAGCCATTTAGCTTAAATTTTTATTTTAATTCTACTCAGGCAACAACATTCCATCCAGATAAAAGTTGAAGCTTCCCTGATCAAACTGAAATAAAACAGTCCCAAAACATATTTGGGGGGAATCCCATATGATAATACACGTGTGCCTTGTATCTGTGAGTGCTGAAAGGATGAGCTGCCTCTTTAAAGAGCTTCCGTGAACCTGTACTGTAGTAAGCTCTGGTAGGCGAGGGGTTGCGTGACTGCAGCAGACTCATTTGTGACCTCAGAAAAGTGGTTATGAAAGTGATCTCTTGATCAGAGGAATAGAGCTCTGCTGCCTGCCAGACCAGCAATGCAGAAATGAGCCTCCTCCCTGCAAATCTGCCCCGGCAGGAGAAAAAGCATTCCTTTTTTGGATGCAGCGTAATGATTCCTCTGAAAAATTCTTGGGCTTAAAACAAAGTGTGCTCTAGAGTATACGCTGCCTCCAGTTAAATTTCACATTTTTTAAAAACATGCAAGATCATCTTTGCTTTTTGCAATTTGTAGTTTTCACTTTCTTCCTCAAACCTATTCCTATTTTCCTTAGTGTAGAGCTAGTAAGTCTTGTTTCAGTGGTTATTGGACTGACTCTGGCAGTAAGCCACAGTGTATATCCAATGGAGATCATACTGTAACTGGGGAAAATGCAATAGAAATGAATGTTTATGTCACATGATGAGTATAAAGCAGATCTGATGAATCAGTAGGTAAGAAATCATTGGTTTTCATCCAGAGACCTGAGACAGAATAAGAAGCACTAGAAGTAATATATGTATCATAGTTCTCCTTATACACACTTTTCACCTGGCATTGATCACTCAGTGAAAGCTGCAATTGGCTATTACTGCCTAGAAAGTTGAAGGCATAATCCTATATGTTTCATGAATGAGATACAAGATTCCCTTCCTTATCCCATAAGGAATACTCATTATTTCTTTGGTAGCTTGCTATGAGTCAAGGCAGCAGGCACCTTTGTAGGAGTCAGACTTGCCTGTTCAAGTCAATGACACATACAGAAGAGTTGAAACTGGAGAAAAGGTTATATTTTATTAGCTAGGACTTTGTTTCTGAAATACAGAACATTGGTTTTCCTTATCTTTGAATGGGACAAGTCTGATAAGAACTCTGTGCCTGCCTTGTAATTTTATCACTATATCGAAGAATTCTCTGGTTTTAAAAATTGAAAAGCAAATCAAAGCAGAGAGAAAATTTACAATCTTAGAGTCTTTAAGAGTCTTTAAATGTCACCTTTCCTGCCTTTTATAAAGACAGATTTTTTATTATGCTCAGAAAATTGGAAGGTCCTAATTCTGGCTGTTTAGGGGCCATGGCACTTTTAAGAAACTTAATTTCTCTGGTGCTGAAAGGGAGAGAAAATGCAAGCCCAATCCTGGTCTGTTTAGGGTCTTTGGCATCTGCTTGGGATCTTTTCCTGAGTATGGAACTTGTCTGTCAGGAAAAGCAAAGCAAAACCTTTGTGAGGAAGTGAAAAATAAAGGTTATTGTAGTAGTTGAATATGTCGTGTGCATGCATTTTATACTTCTGCAGAAGATTCCTGTTCTGCAAAGGAATTTATTTTTGGACAAACCATAGTCTTCTCTGCAGGTCCCCTGTCTTACGAGGGATTCCAGTTGGGAACAACATCCATCTGTTTGGGTAGCTTCATTGAATGTATGCATTCAAAAACTAGCAGGACTAGTTAATTAAAATATTCATTAAAATATTAATGTGGATAAAAACACATTTAAGAGATCCAGGAGTTGTAACATTATGAGTTTAGGCTTCTGGCAGTTCTGTTGTCAGATAGTTCTTAATTTTGAGCTTTTAGGTAAGATTGTCATACTACTGGTTTTCTTCATCATTCCAAAAGGTTCTGGAATACAGCTGAATATTCTGAAACTACCCTGGAAATTGATTCTGAAATAATTTTTTAAAAAACTTTCAGATAATGTCCCTGATGTTTCACTTGCCCTTATCTTGTCTCAGCATGTGTTTTTTCTTCCTGAAGTAGAAAATCCAAATCCTTAAGGACCTCCTCTCAGGCATATTTTTCCGACGGCACATTGGGTGCATTTAACTTCTCCAGGCTTCATGCAGTCCATGTCATCGTGGCAACCTCCCCAGGCAGCAGAAGAGGCCAAGCAGAGCAGCTCTGCCTTAGAAAGAGAGCGCTGTGTTCCGTGGGGTCTGTGTGTCTGTCTGTTGTTGTGCAGCAGTGAGCTGTGATATCCAGCTGATTTAAAGGTGGAGATTCCCACATTTTCTCTGTCAAGCATGTGTGCTTCTTTAAAGTACACTCGAAAGTGAACGTGTCTTTGCCTTTAATATTGGACACAGCAAGGCTGCTGTATAAATCAGATATTAAAGAATTGTTCTTATGATATTCCTGACTCTAAAACTGTTGGATCCAGATTTGGTTTTCTGGGTAACACATGCACATCCCGTGCACTAAGGTCTCAATGTGAATATTTTAGATGCAGTGTTTATTTCATCTTAAAGGTTTCCTTTATCCTCTCCAGATCATGTGCACTGGCTATTTTTAGTCTCTTGGATGATATACTGATCTATTGACACATGCTCTTGCAACTCTCTTCTAAGAGATACTGATTTAAATTCCTCTTGGAACCTGCAGGTGTGAATTTAGTCTGTGTCTTTCCATGCAGAATGGTGCAATGAAAATTATAAAGGCACTAGAAATTGAGGAGTGGAAGATCAGAGACAGTCTGTTTGAATCATAGTCCTGGAAAAGAGGTTGTCAAATCCAAAAAGGCTAGCAAAGATAATGTAAATTTCACATAAGTAAGTCATTGTCAGGTTGCTTTAATCAAGAAGGGGGAAAGATGCTTTCTTATGTATTTTCCTTGTTGCATTTATTTTCATGCTTGATCTTTGTTTTGAGTTTGTCCTTCAGTGATTGATTACTAAATCTTCTAAACTACAGATTGAAATTGGAGGGGGTAAAATGATACACATCTTCTGTAGCTGATAGAGACTAAAAATCTTCTGATATTCTCAAAGTAAATCTGTTATCAAGACTTCATTGCATTTCTTCTGTAAAATGCAATGCTTACAACCACCTTTCCAAAAGCGGGAAAGATTCCTGTAGACTTCAATTGCTTGCTTATGAACACACATAACTTCCCTCTTAGCTGTCTTTTCAGTAAAAATGGATTTTGGTCCCATTACTTATGTTTCTGAAAAATATTTCAGACTCAAGTTTATTTCAATAGGCTGTTTATCACTAGAGAATGTTTTCTGTTGGTTTTGGATGCAATAATTAGTCACAAGCTGCTCTTTCATCATATGCTTAAATTTAGTTACATACAGGCTTTCTCATAAGGTTCTGATTTTTCTTATTGTCACTTCTGTGATATACTTTGTTTCACGTCACAGATGCTGCTGTTGTGCATCTGTTGTTTATTTTCTGCCTGCAACAAATTTTGTGGACAAGGCCATGGCATTGCAGTGAGAATAAAACAACATAAGAGATGCACTACTGTGTCACACCAGTGGTCCATCTAGTCTGGTATTCTCATCCTCAAAATTGCTGTCTTTTATCTACTTTAAAGCATTCTTGTGCTGGTGTTACAGGGCACTTCACAGTCCTCATATTGTGGGGTTGGGCAAACAGCAGTTCCACATTCAGTTTATCCACTGCCCTTATAATTTTGTAAAATTCTGTTGTGTCTCCCCCAGTCCTTCTCAGTAAAAGTCACAGCCATTTTAGCCTCTCCTCAAAGGGCAACTGCCTCTGCTGTGTCCACTGATGTATTATTTTCATCAGGAGAATCAATCCTGAAAAAATGGTCTAATGACAATGAAACAGTTGAGCCATATCAAACGAGGACAACATTCTTGGGGCACAGAGAGAAAACATCAGGAATTTAGAGGATATAGAGAACCCATTTTTTATAATATATCTGGACAAGAGAAAATATGAAAAGCTATTCAGACAAGAAATATCTTGAAGAATGGGGAAACTCTTCAAGTATTTTGATAGGTCACATGCTCCACAGATCCTAGAATCAATGTGTCCTGATGTGCTATTCCTCTGAATATGTATAAATATGATGATCAGTGGGATTTGCTGAGATCCCACTCAAGCAATCAGGAGGGAACAGGTCAGAACACACTGCTATACACTTAAGGCTAATTGTGGATCGGTTTGGTGAAGTCATGAATGAAAATATTAAACTACATTCATTGTACATTCTGAGGTCCTTAACTCCAGAACTAACCAATGTTAAGCAGACTTTCTAAATACAGAATAGTTCTCTGAAATTTTTTCCTACTCTAAACTTATGCTGGATATCAGGATTCTGATTAATGGACATGTAATTAAAAAACTTAGAGGTGCAAGGAAGAAGTGTTGGAATCATCTTAATTTTTTGTGGGCGATGTGGGTATTGATTTGAAACCGGAATAAATAGTCTGCAGATCTCTTACTCAAGGTTGTTGATAAATCAGGCTTGCAATCCATTTTGTGGTTTGAGAGAATAACCCATTTTTACTTATATTTTATGTGTTTATTCAGAAGGGTGTGCAAGCAAATATTCAGACAAGCTAACTTATTAAAGCTTAATTAAAGAATGGAATAGTACACAGATAAAATTAAGGCCCCAGGACTGAACCTATAAATCAATAAGTTTCCGTGATCAAATCATCATATTTAATGTAGTAGAAAGTAAAATGAAATTGTGAAGACAAACAGGAAGACTGTTACTTGGAGTAAGTCTTACATCCTGGTATAATTTCAGAGGACTGCATGTCTTCAGCAGTCTTGTAGCCAATATAGTCTACCAGACCAACTGATAGCTCAAATATTTACTCACAGTGATGCAAACAGATCTCTAAAATACCTCCTTTGCCAAGGCACAATGTGGGGCTGTCTGTTGGGGAGATCATCTGTTGAGTCATATGAAGAGAGAAAGGTTGCAACAGTAAGCTACAGAGAAGAAATGTGTTTTCTAGACAAGTTCTTTTGAGTCTGTTGTTTGTGTAGTTAGCACACAATTTGTCTCATGTGGAGCTTTTCTCTGGATCTGTGATCCCTCAGAAATTATGGGATAGGGGAGAAGTTATAGTCCCAGGCTACATTTAAACTTGACAAACAAATGTGATTTCTTATGAGATACAGGTAGAATAAACCAGCAACAAACAGAAGAATGGTTAATAACTTATTCTCCATATAGATACACTTTTTATAAAAGCCACTTTACCATTCTCAGCATTTCTTAAACTATTCTACACATTTGTAAATGAAGAATTGTGGGAACAGGATGTGTCCATCCAGAATCTACCCTAATGCTCATTCACCTAAAGCATTAAGGAACTCCTTATCTTACAAAATTAATCCTGTTTTTAATTAAATAATGAAAGTTTTCCTGGAGGGAATGAGAAAAGTCCATTATTGAGAGTACTCAAAAACTCTGAGGAACGTGCCTAGGTGAAGTTAGCTCTGTTCTGATCAGGGTGAGCTAGACCATATGACCTTCAAAGGTCCCTTCCAACCTACAACTTCCTAAGTTTTTGTGATCCCCTATCCTGACTCAGTTAACAGACCCGGGTTCCCCACAGGTGAACCACTTTCCTAAAGCTTCACGGAACTCCTTGCACTGCAGCACAACTGAACATTTGCAGGCAATTCTTTTCAGCTTCTCAGCTTGTTGCATGTAAACTCTATTTCCCAAAGGCACACAGACCTCTTTTTCACATGCAAGAAAAAAAATACCCTGACTCTGTAAGAAGTCCTCAGTTTGTGTTTTTTCTTTCACCTGCACCTGGATTCTGATGCTGTCTTTTTGCTGGACTACTCAGTACTGCCTGCCCTGGCGTAGCATCAGGTCCATCCCAAGGACTCCATTGATCATGAATTCCAACCCCAAACTGATTCTGTTCCTGACACAACCTTGCTCTTCAGTTAGATCAAGAGGGAAAAGATAAAACTGATGGGTTTTAGAGGGCAGAGTGAAGAAGATGGTGGATTTTTTCTGGGAATTCGAGGAAAGCACACCAGAACTTCCCCAGGGCAAGAGGCTTGTCCTTCTCCCTTGCTTGCCTGCTTGAAATCCTGTCTGAGATTTCATCCTTAATATATTGTCAGATCACCAGTAAATTTTCTAATGAGCCAGATCTCTCGGAGATGATGTTTGTAGAAAAACCATAGGAATGTGAGCTTTCCCCCTCTTTTCTCTGCATTTCTGTAGAAATAATTTCCACGTGTACTTTTACACACATGCAGACAGCACTGGCAGCTGGATCACTGTTTTAGAAAGCTTATCTGCTCTGCAATAATTTCTAAAAACACAAAACCCTCCAGTGGAATATAGTGAAACGGACTGTACTGCTGATCGTTCCAGCAGAGTGTTTTACTGTTTGTGAAGGGATTTGACTCCAGGGAAACACTCCTCACCCTTCGCACAGCGGGCTCTCTCCCGTCTCCCCGCTGCACGAGAGTTATTCTTCTGATCCTTTACTCTAAGCTCCTTTGCTTTTTTTAGGCAACTTCCAGATATCTGATACAGTATATAATGAGGAATTAGGTTCCATTACACCAAGGCTTAACCTTCTCGAAAAGCATTCAGCGCTTGCCAGGAGTCATCAATATTTAACAGCTGTTGTTATTATGAAATACTTCATAGGGTAATGCGGCTCGTCTGCTCGCACGCAAGGGTTTGAACGGCGGCCAGGGCCCTGTCAGAGCCGCCGGGAGATTGACAGGCGGCGAGCCTTGCGTGACAGCGGGGCCGGGGTTACTCAGCACTCTGCCTCCTCCGCAGCGGGGACTTCTCCTCCCCCTCGCCTGCCTTCAAAAGGGCTCTCCGGACGCGCTGGGACACGGGCCGGGGGCTCAGGGGGGCGAGCTCGCCCCGCCAGCCCCGGGGAGAGGAGGGCAGCCCGGCGGTGGCATCGCTTTGATGCCCCTCTCACACGGGGGAGAATGGATGAGGCTCGCTGGGAAAGGGGTAGAGTGGTTCTGCAGGAAAGAGCGGATGGGATCTGGAAAGCAAAAGGGTTCGGTTTGTACCTTAAATAAATGTCATGCTGTACTCGAGAAACTTCAAAGGGAAGTCAGATTTCAAAGCATCTCTTAAGAAGAAGCAGACTGAGAAAACCGCTAAGTTGGGAAGAAAAACTCTGCATTACTGCTAGCGTAATTTCATCTGGCGTTCTGGTAGCCTCCACAACAGGACCAAGCACCGTACAGCTTTTATTCAGCTTTTGATTCTGTTTTCTGATTTCTTTTCCAAAGCATCTGTACTACCTGTGTGTTGTGCAAACATCCTTTCCATCATATAACAACAGTTCCTTATGCTGTGTATTTTTTAATTTCAGTGCTCATCTAATGACCCCCATCCTAATTGTCACTCGGTGTTCTCTGTAACATGGCCAGAGGAAACAGATCATTTCAGTTCATGGCTTTAGGTTTGTTAAGCAGAATTGCTCATACTGAGTGTTTCCGAGTCAATTTGTTTTGTTTTCTTAGTATTCAGAGTAACACGCATAGCTGATTCTTCCTGCAGCCAGAAGATGCAGGAAGAGAGACCCTGCCCTCACTTCCTTTCGAGTAACAGCTACCAAACGTACGATTTGCATGCTCAAAGCAGTGTCTCGGAACCTGCACTCTGGATTCCGGTATTTTCATCCACCTCTTTTAAGAAATAATTTATCCCCTGATCATCATTGGAGAGAACTGGTAGTCCTTTGCAGGAGGGCTTGAAATGGATACACCAGCCTGAATCTGAGGAAGACTGTGTGGTGCCCTTCCTACACCCCAAATGAACCCAGGCAGGGTGTTCACTGCTCATTTCTTGCCTGTGCTGTTGCTTGATGAAGGCACCTGGGGCAGCTGGGGTACAGTTTGCCCCCATGTTAGTCTGTTACACAGCCCAACTTAGCAGCTATTTTTGCTAATTATTTTCTGAAGAATGAAGGTTGTGCTCAAGCAGGATGAGGTACCAAAACACTCCAGAGAACATAATCCCATGGGTTTAAAAAGTATGGTTTTGTGAGGCTCCTGAAATCTCCATCCCTTTGAACTAAAGAATACCCTGCAATGAATAAATGTTCTGTTATTTCTGGGGCAAAGGGAACAGCTGGTTTCATAATGCTTCTATAGACTGTGTTAGGCAGCTTTTCTTTACAATATTCCAGATTTGGCTTTCAAGCCAAGGTGTTTGCAAATGCAGATAGAAATGCTCATAGCAGAACTGGAGGTTTGAAAGAGGTCTCAGATTTTTACATTGTTCTGGGCAGAGACAGTGCAGCTGTGAAAGGCTCAACAGCACTGTCTGAGACCATCCCATACTCATTCAGGCAATCTTATAGTCTCCTCTGTGGACTTTTTTTCTCCATTAATTTACTGTCAATTCTAACTCTACATTATTTTTTTGGTTTCCACTTCTTTCACTGCTTTCAGAGTAGAAACTGGAAAAATATCTTCAAATCTTTGACCTGTCTTCCAGGAAATTGCATAGGCCATTTTGTTTCATTTTTTTTTCTCCCTCCTCTTCTTCCTGGGCTCCTTCCTAGTCCCCTTGCCCTGTATATTTCCACTGTGTTGTCCTTTGTAGGACCCAGCATTTCCAGACTTGCTGGCATTTAATGTTGTATGGGATTGCACCATGCACACCAGATCGCATGACCTTGCAAAACTGTCAGCCCTGGTACATGTATCTCTGGTGTTTATCATTATATGGTATCAATATGCTCATTCATCTTCTTTGGCAGAACAGCTCCATCTTCTGTTTTGTTTCATGTTCTGGAAGTGCAGGCTCGATACATTGTGCTCAGAAAACAGTCTCGGGTGTTACCGCTTCCCATCTCTTGAGTTTGCTGGTTTTGAACCTGGTAGATGAGAATTCTGTGCTGACCATCCAAAGGGTTGCCTCTCCCATAGAAAGTCTAAAGCTCCATAAAGCTAAAACTCTCAATTTATTATTTCTTTTTTACAGTCAGCAGCATTCATTAGACTGCCTGCAGTATCAGCTTTGCTCTTGCTCCACTCTTGATACATGGGAGCTCCAGCAGCGCGTTTACCCCTCAGGTCACTGAGTCATCCTTTGCTGGTTTTTATTTTTCAGCTTTATTTTCAGACAATTTGCTCCTCCCTGCCCACCAGAGACAGTACTCCTGCATTCTTCAAGCTCTCATTTGTTTTCATCATAGGCTTCACTGTTGCTCCAGAGGGACACCATTTTATGAGATGTCTAAGCTTGATCACAGCTGTCTTGGCATCAGGGTCTTTTCTATCAAGCCACCCATCATAACCAAAACTTGCTGTCCTGTTCTCTCTCACGATTCTTGGTGGTGACAGGGGTATTGTTAGACTCTTCTGTTTTCTTTTCCCTATTTTTCTGTCTAGTCAGATAACATCTTGCAAGTTTCCCTCATCTGCCTGTCACATCTTGCATTTCCTCCCCCTCCTCATTTCTTTCAGGATCTGTGATTTTCTGGCTGTCTTGCTCTGCTTTCTCCAGGTGACAGGCTATCACCAGCTCCTCTCTTTTGAGGTGTCAGTGCAGTATCAGCCCAGCCGTGGGTGGATTAATCAAGTATTCCCAGCGTGGGGAGGCAGAAGGAGAGTGAGCAGTGAGTGATGGCTCTGCTGCCTCGGGTGCAAGGAGCAAACGTTCCCATCTCTGAGGAGCATTCTCTTCTTGGAGCAATGGTGTTATTTGTCTTTCTTTGATGGTGCAGAGGGTCTCCTTGCACTCAGGCCAGTGAGAAGGGCAGGCTATGAAACGGATGTGTGTGGCCCAACATATGGGTAACTCTAACTGGCAAAATAACATTAAAATGCTTTCCATTTGGAGATGGAATTTATAGTAGCCAGACGAGTTGCAGAACAAACATCTTTTGTGCTTCTGCTGCTGTGTTTGTATGAGCCTGAAGGCTAACAAGCAGGCAGGGAGCTCTGGCCCGCTCAGTTGGGTAAAATAATAGTTTCCACTAACGATGAAGTTCGAACGGATGGAATTTTCACAACACCAAAAGAGCGCATCAAAGAAATAAACCTTCGTTTCCTCTCACCCCTCCCTGTCTGTCCTTTAACCTGAGCAAAGACCACAAACCACCATGTCAGTAATTACAAAAACATCTTTTCTGAGGAGGGAAACTCTGGAAGAGGCCATTGGAATAGGGGTTGGGCTTTTAAAAATTGTTGTGACAAGGTATTTAAAAGATGTGTGGATGTGGCACTTAGGGACATAGTTTAGTGGCAGACTTGGCAGTGCTTGGGTAGTGGTTGGACCTGATGATCTTAAGGGACTTTTTCAATCTAAATTAACCTATGATTCTATAGTCTGTATTTATAGACAGGCCTAGCAGAAGGCCTAGCTGATCAGGGGGGAAAAAGCAACCATTTCCTATTAGCTTAAATGGCACACCAAAATGAAAATGCAGATTTAAGAATCTCTGTATTCTACTCACAGCAGCCTGAGTTATAAGTCTGAATTCCCAAAATTATTTTGGCTGGAAAATATGGGTAAAGATCTGTTTAGAGCAGCTTGGGATTTTCCTGATGTGCTTTCCCATGCCCAAGGGAGGGATTTATTACATCTAATTATACATTTGAGATAATTGCTTTGGGCTAATAACCGGCATTATCACTTGCAGCAAATATTTACAATGTAAGCTAAAAACCATCACAAATATTCAGTTGGTGTGGTTCTGAGTTGCCATTGTTTATTGTAAAATGCTGATGTATCCTGCAGCACTCCCTTACCAGGCTGTTAAATTGATAAGGAACTCTTGCATGGGCTCAGGACCTTTAGAGGCTTGCTGTTTCTCTCCTTATTCTGGTTTGGTACAAATTATTCATGCCATCTAAACCCTCTTTTGGTGGGGAGGTTTTATTTTTGATTGGTTGGGTGGCTGTTGGGGTTTTTCAGTTTTTTTTGGTGTGGGTTTGGCTTTTTTTTCAGAGGGACTTTTTTTGTTTATTAATAATTTCTGACTGTGGCTGTTCCCACTCCCCTTTGGCTGGAAGGGAAAATGTGTCTCAAACGTCCCAGATAATATCACTGGGATGCTCTCCTCTCCCATTCTCTCCATGAAAAGGAGAAAAACCAGAAAACTGTATCTCTGTCTGCTACCAGGATCTTTGTATGACCCTTCTCTGGAAGTACGAGTGAAGCTGACTTAATTTTTACTGATCAAGTGATAAGGACAGGTTCCAGTTGTACTCCCTAGATGATGCTGAAGCCCAATAATCATGTAATGCCAGCCTTCTCAGAAATTCTTTCATTATGCCCAGAAATGGGATCATATTTCAGTGATTTTTCTGCAGGGTACATTGGTAGGAAGAATTTGAGCATTCAGTGATATTTGAGATCAAGCAATGTGAAGGAAGAGCACTCACCAGTTGAGTTTCCCATGAATGCGTAACCAGATAAAAACCTTTTCCCCTATTATTAGGAAAAATACATGAAATTTTATCTATAATGAAAAATATTCATTAATTCATGGAGTACGTGACATGCTAAAAGCAAACTTTAAAACTTTGTGTAAAAATGAAACAGTTTAAGAACATTCCCTTGAATCTTACAGTTAGGTTGAATCTTGTAGAAATGAACAGGGTAGAGTGAGACCAAAAGTAATCTGATGTCAAGGAGATCAGCACTGAAAATAAGAAACTTATTAACTCCCTTTTCTTCTGAGCTATCTAGACATTTCTCTGTATTGTCATAATACATATTTTTATAAACAAAACAACTTGCTAACTTTCTTTTGTTTCTTTCCTGTGGGTTTTGGTTGTTGCTTTATGTAGAGTAGACTAATGGAAAAAATATGTTCAATAAAAAATGTGATAGATATTTCATATAAAAAACATCTGGACTGCAAAATATATATCTATCTCCAGCACAAGGAGGGGAAAAAAAAAAGAACAGAAAGTTGTCAGTAACCGAGATCCAGACCACAAATACAGTAACCACCAATTAAATTCAATGCACGTTAAATGCCTAAACAATAATTTTAGTCATGACCCTAATCGTTATGATTTCTAAATTGATGATAACTCTTTCCAACAGCCATTCAAGAAAAGCACTTTAAGAAGCAAGTTGGCCAAACGATAAAAGAAGACAATATATCTAACAAGACTGCTGTACAGGAAGGTGGACTTCTGCTAGAAGTAAGTGAAAAAATGCTGGTTTTTTTCTGGATGTAATTTATTCAGTTTGATGATATATTTGGGCTGGTGATTTGTGGCAGCTTTGAACAAACAGTTTGTCTTGGTGGGAATCTTTCAAGGGCCACGCTCGTGAACATTTTTGCAAAAGCAAGACTGGCAGTCGTGACAGTCACAGTCAGTGTCCATTTCAGCAATTACATCTTGCACCCTTGCTTGCATCCTTGAAATTACCAGTGAACCCCAGCAGGACAGTTCACAGTTCTTTTTCACTTTTAGGTTTATTTTACTTGGCCCATATTTTGAGGATGTCAACATGAGCTTTCCTGGTTTCTCATCTGAACTGAGAATATTCTAGGATATTTTAGTTTATCCTACTTCCTCAGCTCTGTGTTCTGCATACACACCATGTCAGCAAAAGTTATCCCTTCTAGGTATTTTTATCCCCTTTAGGCTGACTTTATATATTGGCAGAGCAGCATAAAGGGGCCATGCTGTTACTGAGAATTGGATCCATTAATTTTAAGGAAGAATTAATGCTGCTGTGAACTACTGAACCAGCTAGAGCCCAGCAGTCCATCCCAGATACATCTGCATTTCAAACACATGATGTAATAATGCCTTTTATACACTGAAGTCCTTGGAAATTCCTATGTGATTAAGATTACATATGTTGTGATTAATATTACAGTTGTTCTGGATAGGATAATATTCATGGTATAAAAACTGTGTTTTAGTGACAGCCTTGAGATGCATATAAATGTAAATTAAATAGTAGCCTCCAGCAAATAATTGCTGAATACTATTAAATTAAAACACATTTTACTATGACATCCAATACCATAAGTTACTCAAGTCTATGGAATGGAAACTGGCACCCTGCTTTCCTTCTGCTAAGTATTTCAGAAAACTTTAATTTTAGATTTCAAAGCAAGTAACACAGAGGCATCTGATTAGTTACTGCTACTGCCAAAACAAGAAGTTTGGCTGTCAGGTACTTTGCAGCCATTTCCATTCTCAATAAATAGAGAATACGGGGTGTACAATAAATGATAAATATGGTGAGTATATAAATTTTAACGAGGGTCTCCTATATTTAGTCTATGTTTTGTTGTGTGTACATGACATGCCCATGAGTTAGAATCACTGAGCATCCTCAAACTGTAGACTGACTGCTGTGAGTACATGGAGAGAACACTGGCACACAATTTGGGGCAGGTTACGAGAGACTGCTATTGCTAAATATGCTCTGCTTATTTATGGTATGCAGAGTTACAATGCCTCTGAATGCAGGGGAGATATCCTGGATCATACTTAAAGTGGATCATTAACTGGATGATTAAGTGCATGTTAATTTGAATGTACTTGCCAGGCTTCATTTATGGGCATGTCTGACCTAGAATAAGAGGGTGAGTTTTCCTTAGGGCTTGTCGGGAACGTTCTCTGAGGACTGAGTTTGGCTTGGATCCTCATTCAGTGGTTATGGCACATGAAGAAAAGTGGGTTTTTATGTTGTTAAACCAAATTCACCATGTTGGTTATTAGGAACTGTGGGATTTTAACTAAATATCACATTTCTGATTCCTTCCAAGAAGACGCAAACCATGGTTGCTGTTCTTTGTATATGGACTTGTGAATCTCACCAGTTTATTTGCTCTCAAAAGATCTTTTTCAGCTGTTGAAAGCCACTTTCCATGTCATGACAACACCTTGCACTGTGTAACCTCTGCTTTATATAATACAAACCAGAATAATTGGAATCACCAAAATATGTGTGAATAATGCTGTTCCTGAGTGCAATGTTAATGGAAAATCAATAATAATTGCTTTTATTTTTTTCCTAGTGGGTGTAGTCACCCTGCATTATGTATGGAGAGAAATATGGGATAACAAGAACCTAATTGCTGGTAAACAGTGTATCTGGGACTCTTGAGTCTTGGAACAATGCAGCATTTCCCCTTTCAGCTTGAAAGAAAACAATGGAATTTTGCTGTCTTCAAAATATGTTTAAAATGTTTTTTATTTCTAAAGGCTTCTGCCACAACATGTGCTTTTTATTTAAGATTTTATGGAGATTTTTTACAGCTATAATCAAATAGCTTTCATCAGCAATAATGGAATAAACAATGATACTAGTTTATCAAAGACTTTTTAGTGGAGCACAGCAGGTATCTAAACAAATAATTTCTTTTGGTGCTTTAAGATAATTTCTTCTGGATTAGAGACTTTGCTTGCCACATTTGTTTCACTTTGAAGGGAAGACAGACAAGTCTCTAAGAACCAAAGTCTAATTTTATTAAGGGGGTTTTTTAATATGTCCCATTCTTGCAATCTTTACTGTCCTTTGAGCTTTCACATTCCAACAGTTTGACTACAGTAATGATTTTTAACTTTGTACTTTCAAAATATTTTCCAAGACAGGTGGTTTTGCAACCCCTGTGCCCCAAGCCTTCTGGCAGAAAAGGGGCACATTCAGTTTCTGAAGCCTGTTAGTGAATACTTAAGGACACTGGGCCAAACCAATAACCAGAAAAAGGGGAAAATAAATTGTATTGGCAGTCAACAAATCCAGATAGAGTTTATGGGGTGATGGGGTGGAGAAACACAATAAAATGGTGACTTGGAAAAATAATGAATCACTGGTGGGTATCTAGGCAATAGCCTTGATTGCAGGATTCATCTCATGGCTGCTAGCCACCTCCTGCTCTTCCCCCCAGCTATGCTGTGCTCGTAATCTTAAGTCCAGACTCAGAGTCTGCACTATGGTGAAGGTGATTGCCCATCCCAAATGGCTGTGTAACTGTCACGTGTTACACTATTCACTGCTCTCTGGAAGAATTAAATGCCTGCTGTTAAGGGGGAGGCTCTATATGGACTTGCTTTCTTAATGAGATGTAATCAGGCATCAACCCATCACCACCTCCAACACTGCTCCTTAGATAACCAGCACTTGTACACTAAGCAGCACCCTGCTAAAATTGTCACTTGGGCTTTATTGACCACTTCACAGCTGCTCCTGCAGTTTTTCTGCTTTTCTGGACAAATAATTGATGTTCAAATTTCTGTCTCAACCCTTGCTGCTAAGGGTGTGCTTTCATGGACTTTCTTCTCTTCTTGGTTATGTTTGTTGGTCTTCTATTATGCTCTTGTAGGCTGAAGCATAGGGTTCATGGCATCTCTGTTCCCAGATGTATTGGACAGAACTCTTTTCAGGTGTGAAAATAGTGTTTCATAACCAAAATGTCACAATAAACATAAAGAAATATGGACAATGCAGGCAGCTTCTGAACAGATGCTAGTGGAGTAAGGCTGCCTGGTTCTATCACGCTCCCTTCTCACTGATGAATATTGATAAAGGCCAGACATGGCTTTTTTTTTGTCATTTCCATGCTCACTGGCAGCTCAGACACTTTTAGAGAAGATCCATGCTGCTTTTCAGGATGCTCCAAGTCACACTTTTGTACAGTTCAGGGTCAGATTTCCACAAGTCTTCTACTCTTAAGGCTTCAGGGCACAAGAATCACATTCCTGTGGCTTTGTCTCATGTTTTTCTTTATGGCTGCATTGAAGATGCCAGTCATAAGACTGTCCTGATACTTCTTATTCAGTGACACTGTACCTTCCATTTAATACTTTTATCAAGGACCTGGATAAGGGGATCAAAGGCACCCTTAGTCAGTCTCACAAGACATAAGGTTTGATGGGAGTGTTGGCCTGTTTGAGGGCAGGAAGGGTCTGCAGAGGGATCTGGAGAAGCTTACTACTTATTTAAATTTTTTGACAGAGCCTTTGAGGTGCCTGGCATCTTACATATCTTAAAATTGCAACCATATGATCCTTTACTTAAAAAATAAATAAATTACTAACACCTTCAAAACCATGAAAGCTAGGTTTGGTGGTGCAACCACTATAATTCTCCATTGAGTTTAATAATCCTGGCTTCATTACATTAACTACTTAAGCATATAAAGTTGAGTTTTTCAACCTGAGCTTCCATGTTTTGTTCTACCAAAGCATGCAGACAAATTTTGTTGATTTGAGTTGTAAGTAGCAAAACTAGAGAGACACTTCAGATTATTTAGTTTCTGAACCAGCAGCATTTGTGCTTGGTATTAGCTGCTGGTGCAAAGCTACAGCACAATCAGGTGTAGATCCTGTAGCACACAGAACAGACCCTTTTTCACCCAGACAACTCATTTATAGATTATTTCTTAATTCCATATCACAGGTTTGGAAATTCTGGTTCTAACTTGGTAGCTCCCACCAGCTTTAATACCAAATAGACCCCAGGTCTTCTTAATCAAAACCAATGAAAGTCAAACTTTTAATGCAAGCAAATGAATTAAGATTTGACACAATGTAAGTTGAAAGCTTATTATTTAACATTATGTTTCTACCTTAGAAATGGATGCAAATAATAATCTTTCCGGAAGTTACTTCAGAGAGGTGAATGTGCAAATTTTGGCACTGAAACACATCTCCCAGTGGCCTCTACTAACAGCTTGAACTAGAGTTCAAGTTTCATTCCAAGGGAGTTGGAAAATGATACATTAGAAAACATCCTATTGGTGCTGTTCTTCACTCTGCATAAGGAAATAACATAGGAAACCCTTTTCCCACTTGGTTTCCTGTCATTTTTTTAAACTTGTTAGTGTAATTCCACTTCCTCCTTCCAAACTGATTTATGTAATCAGTTCTTGATAAAACTGTGCTCTTGAAAAGGTACTCCAGTTTGAATTTCAGTCTGAGAGCAAGAGATTTTTACTCTTCCTGTTATTTTTAAATTTTAACTAGAAAAGGCAAATTGCAAGTCCAACAAAGTGCATGGAGATTATATGGTTCTATGACCATGGCACAAATTTCAGGAATCAAAAACTGGTCTGGAATCCCTCTTCAGCTTCCCATAGTGCTGACACTCTCTTAGCACAGTCCTTCTAAACTAAATCCTGATGATACAGTGCTTCATTTTTTTAATCTAAGTTGTTTAAAACTGGACGATCAAAATAGGAATTTTTTTTTCCAGTTAATACAACTTTTTAAAGTTACCCAAACAACGCTTTTGCTTTCCTTTGTTTTCAAACATGAACCTTCTCCCAGTAATTTAGACGACATGATTTAAGCTGACGTTAGTCACTTGGGACGACTTACAGGGAATTTATCCATTAAAATAAACCATAAATGGGGTTAGGAGCGCCGTTTTATCACATGCGTACATTCACTTTCTTCTTGCCAGGCGTAGGCAAAACACAAAGGAACACTTCAGAGGCCCTGGTCTCTTTTATTTCTTTCTTTTCAAATAGGCATATTTCTAAAATCCAGACTTGAAATTTGGCATGGCCACAGCTCTGTGCAAAAAACATCCTTTCTCTTGCCCTTTAGACAAATAACTAATGTTCTCACTTATTCCTTTCTTCTTTTTTTTTTCTTCTTCTCTAACAAATCTGGATAGAAAAGCCATGACTGCTAAATTCCATTTGCTCTCTGCTCCAGTCCTTAGTGCTACTGTTACGAGTGCAACAATCATGATGCTGCCACAGTGCTGAGGTTTCTGAAATACAGGAGGTGGCACCATCCAACTTGACAGGGGGACAGAGAAAAACAAAATCGTGTTATCCCCTCCCTTCACATTTTCAGCCTAACTATGAGAAAAGTGATAGAAGATGGATTTTGATCGACAAAATTGTGTGGAAATAATGAACAAAATGGTAACCACAATTGCCAGCACACATAATGTCTGAGAAGCTTGACTTTTGCCAGGACTTTTGCTAGAGATTTATGGAGGGATTTGAACAGGAAAAATAGGTACATCTGTAGAGGCTTGTTGTGGAGCCTTTTTGCAAATGGGAAAATGCCAGTAAGTGCTTCTTTTCAGATTTCGTGACATGTTGGGCTGATGAGAGTTAGTATTTATCTTCTCCAACACAAATTTACAGATTACAATTGAGAGGGAGCAAGCTGGGAGTGGGTTGGAAAATCAGGACAGGCAGCCTATGTTCAGGCAGAGCAGGAGCGGGCAGTCAGCGCAGGTGTGTGGTGAGGAGAGACAGTTCTCATCCTCTGGCTGGTGCTGGCATCAGGAAAAGTGTCTTCCATTCGTCAGGAGACAGGCAAAGCTGCTGTCATATGAGGAGGGCTGGCTGAGAAACTGTACCAGAGAACAGAGCAGCTGTCCGTCCATAGCATTAAGGTGAAGAGTCAATAAGCTCTGGGCACAGCTGCAGCTCTGAATCTGAGGCCGCTGTTGCTGTCTCCAGACTGTTCATCACAGCCAGCTCCACCCGAGCTCACTTTTCACAGCCGCTTCCTCTGTTTCTGCTCAGGCTATTTCGGTGCCTCTTGGACACAATCCAGTGGCCACATAACTTCCTCCTCAACAAAACATATTCTCCCGTTTCAGCTCTCTTAGATTTTTTTTTCCTCTCACTGATTTCAGAGCCAGTCCTTGACAACTATTTCCACCAGTCAATAGGTTTGGTATCTGTGTCTGAGCCCTGCATCGTACAGATTCACCAGGACTTAATCTGCTACTAGAACTGACTTCTTGCATTCAGGCAACAAAGGCATTTATAACACACTGTTCATTTCTTACCAATTTCTCCATTTGCTTTTCAGGAAGCGTTTTCGAAGATGGCATAGTCATATATTGCAAAAAAAAAACCCCAAAACATAGAGGACACAGAAGACACACACACACACTTTAAGTAATTGCAATCCTGCATTGTTTAACTTGTCTTCAACTGGTTGAAGTGAAATTATAAATGAGCAGCCTAAACTGTATTCACAGATGACACTTGCTTTCAGTATATTCCTCATTCTCAATTCAGAAAAGCTCATGAGCTGCAGCCTTGCTATCTTCTCAATAAGATGAAGTGATGAGCAAGAAAGCAGATCTAGGCTAGACTCTGTCCAGTCTTGAGAGCTTTTGCAAATTTACAATGATTTTGTCATGAGGTTTTGGAAAAAACCCTATGTATTTTACTAGATATATTGAATACATCCCGCTTTCACTTTTTTTTCTGACTTAGTTAATAAAACTTAAATGCTCAAACCAAAGCAGGGGCTTGCAGAAGAGACTTGGGGAAGGATTCATTTAGTCTATAATGCAGCTTAAGATTTACAGTCATTCCTGCTGGTTAGAGGAATTGTCTCTAACTTTCTACCCTTATGTCTCTCCATAAGATCCACTGTCATCCACTTAATATCTCAATTAGAGAAAGTATTGCCTGCCTCTCTGGGTCAGCACAATGCCTTTATAGCAGGATTCATCCCTGCTGTCAGAATGGGATAGGGTGTGTTTGATACAGGATACTTACAGCATACAAAACATGCATAAGATGATAACCTGCAAAGTAAAACTGTTCCCAGAGTCAATTTCAGGGTTGCTATTCTCCCTGAAAATTCTACTGACCTGAAATAATGTTTTAAAAGGCTGTTCTAGCATATATTATCAAACAGAATGTGAAATACAGATTGTTTTGCTCTTCTCCTCACCCCCTGAAATAGTTTTACTTTAGAAAATATGATACATAGTGCTAAATACACAGAAAAAGAGTGCTGTGAAATTAGGACATAACATTCTGTTTTCAGTATATAGGCTGCAACATTGTTTCTTTTAGGTTTTGATTCCTTACAGAAAGATATGTCTGCCATTCATCCTCATTAACAGTTTGCAAGTACAAATAAAAGTCAGCTGTGGATGGAATATTATGACGGCTTCCTCTATTCAGGACTTGATGCACTTACATGTAAATAACACTGAAAAAAAATCCAGACATTTGGTACTTACATATGTCTAATTGTCCAACATGTTGGATAAATATTATTTGAGACTCTTTTCAGTAACTTGTTTCTGTGAAAGATAATGCCTAATCTTACTACATTTGTTATTTCAAAGTCTACCTAACTAAGTTTGTTATTACAAGTGCAGAGTAGTGAGCAATTAATGCTTCATTTTGAGCCTTCACAAATGGAATTAATCAGGCTTGCATTTTCTATATTGAAGTTGTTGAAGAGAAGACTGAAAAGCTTAGAGCAGCTGCAGAATTCAGAAAGGACGAAGAGCTGAACTTGCACTGAAGATATGATATTGCCCCAGCTTTGCTTCCATCTGTGAATACAACATCTGCTTTTGAGGAAGTGAAATGAGAAACTGCATGAATCAATATAAAGATGGTTTCTATTTCCAAGTGTAGTCCGGGGCATAGTATTTGTGAAAGAGCATTGACAGGAGGGTTCCATTACTTGTAGAGCACAATCTTAAATTCAACATCATGATTAATGAGGAAACTAAAGAAATAGATATAATGATTATGTTGTAATTTAGTATTCTTTCATGGTAATTGCTAAGGTAAATGACATGTTACTCATCCACATACTCACTAACTAGCTAGCAAACATTATACCTCTAGCTATGTATTAAT
Organism: Molothrus ater; assembly: GCF_012460135.2. Taxonomy (NCBI): domain Eukaryota; kingdom Metazoa; phylum Chordata; class Aves; order Passeriformes; family Icteridae; genus Molothrus; species Molothrus ater. Next base: position 92,149,203 of record NC_050478.2, on the reverse strand, counting down.
AAATAAAATGTGCTTTGCCCCAACAATTTTAGAATTAGTAATTCAAATATTCTTCTTTATATTATTTTGAGTAGTCTTCAGTACTTGTATACCATCCATTAACCTCAGGTAGCATTCCTATTCTTGCTTCCCACATGAAATCCTAAATGGTGAAGCATGCCAAATTTGTGCTGAGGTGCTCAGTGTCACCCATGAATTCACTTTTGCATCAACAAAACCTTCCCTGTCTTTTAGCTAGTAGTCATTAGTACTGCTCCTCTCTGGAAGTACAGTCTGTATTCTCTTTTCCAGTGCCTAGTACTTGTGGAAAAAACAAGATTTAATGGGGATGCATCTCTTTCTAATATGCACCACATCAGCTTTCTACACAAACAAAGTAAGCTGATGCTTCAGCCCTTGTTTCCTAGCCCCATCTTGGGCAGAGTAGTTGGTTTTGAGGCGCCAGGTTCATTGGGGACCAGAAATTCATGGATATGTTAACAAAGAGAGGCCCTATCCCAAGGACTCAACACAGACTAAGCAAGCTTTGTTACAAAAGCTTAGTTTGGAAGGAATGTACAGTGGAAGAAAAACTGCATTTACAGTTTTGCATCATGCATTCAAAACAACTTCAAAGGCAAAGTTGTTCTTGGTTGTGTCCAATCCTTATTACATATCAAGCATATAAAAAAACATCACCATGGTTTAAAATGTGTTTACATGTGTGCACACATTGCAATCTCACCCTCCAGGGAACTACTATGTTTTCTTGAAAGTTTATAGCTCACAATTACCGGAGCCCAGTGACTTACATTTTCCTAGCTGATTTCCAGGAGGCCGCTTTCAGCTGCTGCCTCCTGACGAGCCCCAGCGTTCCAGCTCCCTTGCTAGGCTGAGGACACGTATATAAACAAGCATCTCCAAGGTTTCCCTAGTTCCTTCGTGGAAGTGATGGGATATTGAAAAATGGAATAATGAGAAATTTCACCAGCTGAATGATTCACAATCATTTGTGCCTTTCAGATGGCCCAGCTGTTCCCTCTGACAGTAAATGGGAGGGCCAGGGCTCAAATCTGTCTGGCATTGTGAATGATTGTTGAAAATGTTGACCTTGGTGGTGCAGCACTAGATGCTGAATTTCCATACTGAAAGAAGCCTGAAGTGATATCCAGGGTCAAGGACACAGGCAGGAACATGAACTTTGTTTTATTTGGGGTGACAGGAGGAATGAAAGGGGCATAATGGTCAATATATGCATCTTTCTTTGCATTTGAAAATAAACATTTCTGCTGTCTATAAAAACCAGGGTATCAGATTGAGCACTTTCTCTCTGAAAGGCTTCCCATATAACTCCATGTCTGCAGACTTCAGCTACTACTTCCTTCGCTGGCTCAAATGATGGAAATTTGTCTTCTGTTTTGTTTCTTTTGCCTGAAATTTAATCTGTACATGCAAACCCTTGATCAAAACTGAATGCTAAAACAATTCTGCCACTCTCCTTTGCACGAAATAGTGCTTACTCACAGAAATACTCCTTTTGAAGTTGCTTTGTAGATAGATAATCCAGAGGGCTAAGAGATACTGTACTTGTTGAGCAAAGGCCATATTCTGATGTCACCAGATATAGTATTTCTGAATAGTCTTTTATGCTATTTTTTACTTCAGGGTTCTGTAAGAATTAAATTTTTTTTTTGGTATATAAAGAGAACCAGGGAACCCCAGGGTTCAGAGGAATTTTTGAGAAGGGCAACTATGAGTCCTAAAAACTCCAGCGGAAAGAAATACTGATTCACTAAACAATGCAGTTTAAGACAGAAGACACAATTAACTGTCTGCATTTCCTCCTAATATTCATAAGACATGAGCAAGTATATAGTTTCCAGAGTTTTTAAATAGCTGCTTATTTAGATCACCAGAAAATGGCCCCATCCCACATAGGATGCAAAAACCCAGTGATCCACTATTAAATGAAGCTGTTCCAGATAAACTGTGAGCCAACTGACCCTGGAAATTTAGTACCCAAGTTGCGTGACTCGAAAATCTGTTCAAAGCAAGGCATGGCTGCAGGCCTTGACTGTTGTACTTTAGTAGCCATAGTAACATGGTCTCTGGAGACCTAATGCTAGTGAATTTTCCTTTATTTCAAGGAAGAGTAATAAGAGAAATGTGCATTGGAACTCGTTCTCTCTCTTTTTTTTTTTTTCCTCCTCCTTATTTTTACTATGCCATGACCTTGACCAAAATATCTTTGAAGTATTTTCTGGCTGATTTTCTGCTACGAGATCAGGAAAAAAAATTCAGGATATATAAAGGATCTTGCCAAAGGAAGTCCTATCTTCCTCAAAATATTTGCCTTCATTCCCAAAGAGAATCTCTTGACTAATAAAGTTTCAAAAACTTCTTAATGGAAGGAACTGATAACTTTCATCTCACAGCTACTGCAGGCAACAGAATAATATCATACTTTCTTTGAACTGACAGATTAATTGTTTTTTTGTTTCAGTAGCAGGTGCAGCTTTTCGTGAGTACATAATTGGATGTACATGTTTTTTCAAAAGAACACAAGCCCCTATCTGGTGCCAAGCTCTCTTTTTTTTTTTCATTTGGGAAAAAAGTCCCACATGATTTCATTTTTTAAGTACAATGTAGAAAACTCATGTAAGTTTTTTTAAAAAGCCAAATACAAACAAACAAATGTTCACAATACGTACTTAAGTCTGTCTCACATGTTTCAGCTATTATCCTGGATTAGAAATTCCATCTGTCATTGAATCCATATGGTTTACCAAATGGCAGTTTAAAACCATGTATTTCTGCAGATTTGAAGTTAGTTGTTTTTTGTTGTAGAAGTTTTAAGGTCCATACTAATAGTTTTGCATGTTTGTTTCTGTGTGTGCATGTGTAAGAACATGCAATATTGCAAAAAAGTTTTAGTTTGCAAGTGGACTGTACTGATTGAAACACTCTTGTTGTACACAAAACAAATACCACCAACATTGAGTGGTGGAGTTTGGTTATTTTCCCCTCTAAATACCAGAGCTCCATTTAGGCTGTCCATAATTTCTGCTGAGAGGATTAAAGTGAAATGAGAAGAGCTGTCTTTACTTCTCCGTGCTGTCCCCTCAGTGTTCAGGGCAAACGTGTGCTGTCATTAAAGAGTGCAAACTGCACAGGTTCAGGCTAGCCCACGTCCTCTTTCCTGTTTCATCTCTGCAGGTTATCCATTTCCCAGGCACATGGCTGCTGTGGTTCTGACACAGCACACCTCCTCTTCACTGGGAATGAGAGAAAGCCATTGCTGAGAATTTTATTTCAATAACAGAGAATATTTAAAAATCATAAGTGGAGCCATATACTTTGCTGTGATGTTTAATGTGAGATGTGGTAACTTAGAACAAAAATGCTGGGAATAGTTTTCACTCATTCTTGTGGACTGAAGCTGTCTCTCCTACTCAGTCTAACAAGTCACTAGGCTTCCAGCCAGAAAAATAGAAAACCCTCTATGCAGTGTTACTGTAAAGGATTTCACTATGGAGTTGTATTTGATACCTGAGAGATTTATCTGAGAGGTGGGAAAAGGTATTTCCCTACTGATTTGCCATCACCATTACCCACTTGGGTAGCAAACACCCTCCTCCTTATCCCCACCTCTGGTAAGTAGATAAGAAAAGTATAAATCCCAGCCCAGCTCTGACTCTATTGAGTCTTCTGTGTTACAGATGTCTGTTTTCCCACTGAACTACAGTTGAGGGTAATAGTGAGGAAGCAGAAGAGTTTAAAGGCGTGGATGAGACTCACTGGTGTAAAGTTTTACTTGATATGCAGCTTGTCTTTTTTTAATGTGTCTGAAGCAGCAGGTTTCCCAGCTAAAATTAATTTAGAGACATGGAATTTGTGTTAATCCTCAACTTAGTCATGTGGCTCCATAAAAGTTGTTTTTGCACCAAAGTGGATTTTGATTTCCCTGCTTGCAGGGCAAAGAATCTGATGTCTGCAGTTGGGGTAGTGAAAACCAGGGGGTGCTTATTTAAGAGATATAACCTCAGGAGAGGACACCAGCATTTTGAGAACAAACCAAAAACAAAGCAGGGGAAGTTTGGAAAACTCTTCATTTACATACATGCTTCAAATCCACACTTGTTTCTGGCTTAAGCTAAACACATGGCTCCTTGAACTTTTCCTCCACTTCTTCCCTCTTTTTCCCTCCCACCTCTCTCTTAATGCCTACTCCAACCTCACAGATGTAGTTGCCAGTACACTAATCTGAACCCCTGGAAATACACATGGTCCCATTTCCCTTTCCAATTTTTAGCAACTCATGCACCTAGTTCAGCCTGACTCTAGCTCTATGGAAAAAAGATGTGTAAAGAAAAACCTTCCTGCTTTCCACTGTGGGGCATCAAGTCTTACATTTTAAGGGTAGAGACTGATCTCTTATATATGTGTCTAGGCCTAAAGAGTGTGTAAGACTAATTTTTGAACAGATGAATTTATCTCTTGATTCATACAAGCAATCCTTGACAAAGGCAGATATTCCTCCAGGGGCTGAAAAACTCCAGCTTGCCTGCAGGACAATTGGAGGGTACATTTTTAAAATGTTCAGCATGCTAATATGTAGGATTCTTTGATAAAATTCAGATCTTGTGGTCTTTGAAGCTTAAACAATAGAGGTAGGGCTTGGTGTGTCACTTTGCATAGCTTAAGAACTTTTATTTAATTAAGCACATTTCCTTCATTTTTTAAATGTTCTTAACTTCTGCCTGGTCCTGTTTCATGGGCATGACTCAAGGTCTTTCAGAATATGCCTGGTAAGGGGCACAGACAAAAGGGAGCTCCTTTAAGTGTCCCACAGTTATCTTTATGGAAAATTTTAGTCTATCCAAATTAAAAGGCCTGCCAGATGTTCAAAATGTAATAAAATTCCTAACATCACATCACTGATGGTTTCATTGTTATGAAGACAAGTCCAAAGAGACAAGATGCCAAAAATGCTTTCTTGTCTCCGTTTGATGTTGGAAATGTATATGACAGATACCATCCATGGAGGTTCCTCTCAGTGCAGTGAGAGGTGCAGATGTGAAGATGCAGAAATCTTGACACACCATCTTCTGGTTGGTTAGGTGCTGGGACAAATTTGAGCATTATTTAGAGCAGGAAATAGCACCAGTTGAGCAAGTCCTCGTGCTTGAAGAGTTGACAAGGATAATTAGTGTTGAACACAAGCACAATTAGGCAGAGATCACTCTTATTCTGCAAGAGATCTGCACTTATGGAGCTGACCTGGAGCAAAACAAGATTTGCCATTGACTGTTCTTAGCATTGACTTATGGCTAGTATTGACCTGATTGAATCACTTGCTGCTATGGCCATTGAAGGCTCCTCACTACTCTTCTCAAGTCATTGATTCACAGGTTCTTCAAGGCACAGAGCCTCTGGCCAAGTGTGGTCCCATGGGGCCACGTTTCCAAAGGTGCTCCACATTTATGATGGGAGCCAAACCTTCTGAGGAGGTCAGTCTATTGTGCACTGAACTCTTGAAATTCTGCCCACCATTGTCACAGTGGGAACAGCTTTCAAGCAGATTTGGAAATCTGGTCCTTATTTAGGAACCAAAAAGAGAACCAAGCTCACAAGAATATGTCAGTGTATCTGGTTACTGAGCAATTGAAAATCTGTCCTCACTGTGTTTCAGGATTAACTCAGGATTAATAGGCACATTGAGAGTAAGGGGAAGCAAGGATGATAATAATAATATAGCAGTATTTCAGCAACAGCTATTTGAACTGTAATCTCAAAGACCTCCAAACCACCACACTAAAGGATCTAGACTGCCTTGGAGTGCAAGCCTGCTGGAGTAAAGATATGTTACCAAACCTTTATCAAGGGAAGAGAGGCAGAATTGGTCAGTCCTTGTGCAGCTGGGGACTGACTTTTTATATTCATGGGGACTGACTTTTTATATTCATTGCATTCATGCAATTATGTTATGTATGTATTTTTATAGCAGCTTAAGAAAAAAGCTATACAAAAAAACCATACAGATCCAGTTTTAAAGTCATGGTTAAAACAGCACATGTATTTAATTTTCCCTTTGGATGTTATTATATTAAATGTATTAATGCATATATATTTAAAGCAATTATTATGGAATGTGCAGTTTTAAATTAAAAGGAAAAACAAAGTAGTTGACACTTGCTATTAAACTTTTAATTCTATGAATTAATGAGCAAATATAATTATGCAGACCACTAAGCAGACAATAAACTAGTAATGTAATATGGTCATTATACTGTAATTAAATATTTTAACTTTTTTAGAAAAAAAAGAAAGCATGTTCCATGTTGTTACTCATTTTTCATGGTAGGAAAGAATTTAGTGTCCAAGTTTTTGCAGAATGAGTTTTTTCTTTCCTAGGATATTCTTAAATTGATTACATTGATACTATTTTTATTCTTTATCTTCTGATTATCTTTCAACATATTTTATTTTCCTTTTTCAGTCACTGAATGGTTTTGCCTTGGTGGTGAGTGCAGATGGAATGATATTCTATGCATCATCGACAATTGTGGACTATCTAGGGTTTCATCAGGTAAATGTATTCAGAATTACTTAGAATACCCAGTCACTGACATTGTATTGACTTTCTTGTCAATACACATATTGTCAATATTAAAACTTCTGCTATTATTTGTAAATGCAGCACTGTACGTTGCATACCTTTGACTGCTGATTAGACATACATTTACTGAAAAAAAGTTATTTTACTATACCATCTCAGACTAATTTTTTTTTTGTCGATCTGACAGGTGAAGATTTATTTCTTGCAATTTCCTTTTATAAAGCTTTTGTTAGCAGAAACATGATCCATTATAAAACTAAGATTTAGCTAGAAGTTTTTTTTCGATTTCAATATAAGATGCTGCTTTTCTAGGCTGGCTGGCTGTGTGTAATAAGTATATTCTAAAGTCACAGAATAACAGAATCACACAGTTGTAAAGGACCTCTGCAGGTCATCTAGTCCAACCTCCTGCTAAAACACATCGAGCTAGAGCAGGTTGATGCAGGACTAATCAAGATTTGAGTTTCTGTGACCCCTCTGGAAGACGTGTTCCAGTGTTTAGCCACCAAGACTGTAATTTTTTTCACTTATTAATTCCCAGCTTCCTATGTTGCCACTTGTGTCTGCTGCTTCTTGCCCTCTCACTACCGAGAAGAGTCAGCCTTTGTCTTCCCTTCCCCTGCTCATTTGGTTGATGTATACAGCAGTACATTCTTTCTGTGGTTTTCCCTTCTGAAGGCTGAATAAACCCTGTTCATCTCTCCTGGATGTGCTCCAGTTCTCTTAAGTGTCTTGGTAGCACTCTCCTGAGCTAATTTTGACATTCTAATCTCTTTCTTTTCATGAGGTACCCAAAATTAAGAGAGAAATTTGCCTTTGCTGAACTTCCTGAGGTTCCTCTCAGCCTATTTTTTACAGCCCACCAAGGAGCTGCCTTGCCCTCCCCAGCTAAGGGAGGTACCCTCTGCAAACCCCCTGAGCACGCATTCTATCCCATGATTCCTTAGTAAAGAAATTAAAGAGGATTTGTCCCAGCATAAATCCCTGGGGGATGCCACTAGTGATCACTTGCCAATTGGATGTTTATTAGTCACATTTGCATATGTACAAAAGAGTTAAGAATAGAAAGAATCATCTTAGGATGTGAAGGGAAAAAAGCAGATGTTGAGAAGGAGGGGTCTTTGAAACAACTTTCCTCATTAAAGCTGCTCTGAAGGTGTCCTACACCTGCCATTATTTTAAGCAAACTATCAATCTAAAGATAAGGGGCTGCCCCTCTACAGTTACTAATTAACCATTCTTTGTTGTAATTGTTTCAGACTGATGTAATGCACCAAAACATATATGATTACATCCATGTGGATGACCGCCAGGATTTCTGCAGACAACTGCACTGGGCCATGAATCCTCCCCAGATGTTGTCGGGACAGCAACTACAGTCAGAAACAGGTGGGATTGTGCATGTTGGTTGGAAACATAGGCACCACTCTACAGAGGGAGAATTGCACTCCACCTACGCCCGTATCAGCACCATCTCCAGTCAGATTCTTCACTGGAAAGATGCACAGTGGCCATCTATTTACATTATTGACTCAGAGATTACATTTCTTCCTGATCCTGGGCATTTATAAGGCAGAGTGCTTAAGCCACTGGTGCTACAAAGTTGTTTCCTTTGCTTTTCTCTTATGTGCCTACACATATTCTTACACGCTCAGAATGAGCAGCATCAGTTCTTCATACTGCCAAAATTTTGTTGGCAACAGATCAGGACATCAATAGTCCTCTCATTGATGCAAAAGGTTTCTGTACAGAATAACCATGGAAGCATCACTTTCTGCCATTTGTTTTCCCATGCAAAATGATGTAGACAGGAGCCTTCTGAAGAACAAATAGGTTTAGCAATGCACCTTTTCTTCTGAGGCTACACTTCCTTAGGATGGGAATTGGATGCCTGCCCTCAAAGTTTCTCCTACATGAGATATTAAGCTGAAATCATAACTACAGAACTTACAATCAGGTTGAGATTGTTAACATTATAAAGAAATATTGATCCTAGCAAAATGTATGCATTTCACCCGAAGTTGAGGTAGTAATTGAGGAAATAAATTGGGAAGTATAGTCACCAGGTGAGTGGGGAGAAACTTGCAAGAAATCCTTCAGCAACCTCTAAGAAGTCCTCAGGAACACAGTCATGTAACTTTGGTGGAATTTCTTGCATTTCCTGAAAAACAGTTTCTGTGTTTTACAGAAGAGCCTTATAAATATCTGAGGAGCTTTGCAAGATTTTGTAGGAAGTATGCAGGAAACAAGCAAAACAACATGCGCTGCTATTTCAAAGTATAAAATTTACAAATATTTGGAATTTTCATCCTAATGTATATTGTGGAGAATTTCAGGTCTCAAGTTCATAGTTTTGTATAAATACTTGTGTCTTTTGGGAAATATTTCAAAACACTGCACTTGTACAAAAAAATCAAGGAGGTGCAACACCTGAACATCAGCTAAAAATCTACTCTCCATTTTTTTGTTCTGTTTTTTTCCTAGGATTATAATTTTTCCTTATTTTGCTCTCCTGTCTAATGCATTTTCTGTGATCTCTGATCCCAAAACCAGCAACATCTGTTACCCTGTTTTGCATCATTAAAAATCACAAAAACTCAGGAAATAAAGTCCAAATTTCTGAAGATACTCCCCCGAATCCCATTGCAGAGCTTTTATTTTTCTTTTGTTAGAGCATGTGCAGATGTATCCATACATGACACCATTGAATATTCGCCCATCCATAAAGCAATTTTTAGCAATTTCCGTAACAGCTTCCTCAATTGGCTACAGAACATTTTCATTATTTCTTAGTGTGATCTGATATATGTTGCCTCCACTGTTGTTCCTAGGGGAAGAATATATTCTCAGTAAATTGTTCAAAGCACAAGAGAATGACAGCATGACAACAGATTATTCTTCCTTTTTAACTCGCTGTTTCATCTGTCGAGTTCGCTGCTTGTTGGACAGTACTTCTGGATTCCTTGTAAGTACAACTTCACTTAGATCACTGTAGGCATGACATAACATACTTTAATTACTTCATATGGAAAATTCTTCAACATAAATATTGTGGAAATCCATGGACAGGATACATTTTTCTTTTGCTGTGCACTAACAAGAAAGACCTAGGATAATTATTAATATATGTTAAGAATGATGGGAGAAAAGAAGGTTGTAATATTTGAAATTGAAAGACTTAAAAAATGTTTATGTTTTAAGCTCTCTTTGACAATATCTGTCCTCAATTTGTACTGGGCATAACCCAAGGGTGGCAAGTCTGAATTTGAACAATTAACATTTAAGCCCAAAGTTTTTTGCTTTAAGGAGAAGGAAAAATAATGATCTGGTTTTTCCTTTTGAAAAGAATCCTTTAATAATAAAACCCAGAATTAGAAAGTGTCTCGCATGCTCCATACTAGGAGCAGTTCATTTCTAGAAATCACTTCTTCTCCATTTCCTTAGTAAAGACCAATGCTGTTTTTACTTAGGGGAAACTCCAGCACGTGCAAAGAAAATGAAACCTACCAGCATGAGACTGAGAAATGCAAGTTCTGTCTCAGATGCTCATTTGCTGGGAGGCTGTGGGTCTCAACAGCCATCATGTCTGCATCCCCGCTTTAATCTCGTAGCTCTGGAAAATGCCTAACTCAAATGGGCTGGTTTTTCACTGGGCATTTTTTGGTAGTTAATTTTTTCACTGAGAGGCAGCAGCTTGCTATCAACTTGAACCCTGCCTTCTGACTACACAGACATTTGAGGCAGGGATGGACAGTTCCTTCCAAGCTGTGCACTCTCTATGTGGCTACCTTGAGCCTATTTTTTTCCTTGGTACCTGTCTGCACCGCCCTTGGGTTGTGCCAGTCTGTATACTTCCCAGAGAAAGTGCAGAATAAGAAGAAAGAACTAAGAAATCTTGCTGGAGAGAACAGAGCATGGAAAAATAATGGTTCCAGCTTCAGTGGGGTACAGAGGAAACAACTCAGTGTTTGCACCACTGTACATGGCAAACAGAACGTAACACAGAACTTCTAGTGCTGAGTACACAAGAGAGAAAAAACTCTCAACCAGCTTCAAAAGTCTCATCTTACTGTTGATAGTACCTCCACCCACCCTGTCTCTGAAATGGCATGGTTTAAATTATATGAAGAAAATGAAATTCGTAGTTTGAATCGCTGATTCAAAACTGGGTTTGGTTAAATGACACAGTCTATAGGTTGTATTAGTATTTTAAATGTTTATACACTAAGTGCTTAAGTTGTTGGGTTTTTTCTTTTTTTTCTTTTTTTTTTTTATGGGGGATTTTTGTTTTGTGGGGTTTTTTTGTTTTTGTTTTTTTGGTTTTTGGTTTTTTGTTTTCTTTTGGTTTATTTTTTATACCAGACAATGCAGTTCCAAGGCAAACTAAAGTTCCTCTTTGGACAAAGGAAGAAGTCGTCATCAGGAACAGTATTGCCACCTCAGCTGTCCTTATTCTGCATAGTGGTACCACTTCTGCTCCCTTCTGTGACAGAGATGAAGATGAAAAGCCTGCTTGTGAGAGCAAAACACAAAGCTGACGATTCAGCAGCAGCAAACACAAAGTATTTACAAATCAATCTTTTGGCATTTAGTGAAGATTATGGGCTATTAAGCATGTAAAAACCACAAATTATGTTAAATATCTCTCCATTTTAAAACTCTTTCTTAGAAAAGTGAATAATTAATCTGGATTTACTATTGAATAAAAAATAAATATAATGCAATTACTATAATAGAGCATAATAGAATGCAAGATGATGCAATATATTGTACTTTATTTATAATACCTGTTAAGTAATTTATTTCAATATACAAAATTTTATATTATAAATGGAACATATCTTTCTAACCTTCAAAAGTTACCAACGCAGTAAGCCAGCTGTAAAAGTGAAAAGAAAAAATATTTTTACTGCGAGCTTTCTAATTTCAGTATCTTCTGCTAACACAATTATTTTGACTTGGGCATTTTGGTAACAAACAAAGGAAAAGGAAGACTTCAGAAAGCTGAATGTGTGTGGGGGGGGGGGTGTGTTCACAAAGAGTCTAATGAGTTGTATTTGGTGTATGCATTTATCTTTCAACAGAAGTTTTATGAACATGTAAATTTACAATGCACTAAATGGCTTGGGGGTGATCATTTGGTAGCAATCACAAAAGGACAGATTGTGTTCAGACTCATCTCCTTCCTAACACTTATTTTTGTTACTCTTCTATGGCAGAATTTGTTGACATTTGGGGCTAGGATTGTATTTTCTCTTTTTTGCTTAAATATAACCTTACAGTAATGAGTTCTATTGCTGTGAAGCAAAATGCTCATCAGTATCACTGACAGTACCATAATTTGGCTTTCAATTAGATTATGCTTGTGTATGTGTGGATTCACTATCCAGATGTATAATGTGGTTCTAGTACATACATCCTCCTGACTAAATTGCTGGAAGTCTAATGTAATGGCTATGCAGGCTTTTGGAATTGAGTTGGAAAGTCATTTCTACTTGCTAGTTTTTCCAGTGGCCCAGGAGAAATTAACTGATGATCAAAATTGAGCTCTTAATAGAGAAGCACTTTGCTACCTGACTGGACAGTGGCCAAGGATCTGACAAGAATGAAGCAACCATTTATCTTCAGTGTTTCCTTTGGTTCAGGCCTGAAGCATGGTAGCCAAGGATGGTGGGCAGATTTACACAGTTTTGTTTTTTTCAAGGGTCTTAATGCAAGGAAGCATTTGTAATTCTGGATTACAGACAATGCACCCTTTTAAAGCCCTGATCGAAGCATTTTCAACTAAAGATTGGAAGAAATACATTCAAATCATATGGTGCTTATTGCTAATTGAAGTAATGCCAGCTCTTAAATGCATTGCTGGTCTCTGTGATGTACGTACCTCCAACGTAACTTGAATAGGAAGAGCAGAATATACACAGCATTTGTCTCAATTCCAGATGAAATTTATTTTTCCACATATAGTAAGTCATGAACAGAATATTCCTAAACATAACTATTCCTCTTAATTGAATACAGAACTCCATGCACACACTGGTTGCAGAAACCAAATGATGCAGGAAAAAGATAATTATTTAGTGCTAGTTACTATATATATAAACCAAACGCCTTTGCTAACGGCCACCAGCTTGAAAATCATATCTTTTGGAGTCTGTGATTCTAGAGTCTGTGCTTTCAATCACTGACAAGGAATTTGCTACATTTTCTCCCCTCTACAGCTCCAGTTCAAAAGGTAGTTCAGGACTTTGTGAAGCAACAGAATTATATGGAAGAAACAATCACCACGAAGGTGCTGCCTTCACTAATGCATTGCAGATTGCTGAAAACCAAATCAAAGGTACTGCTAAGTACTTCTAGATTATATAGAGTTTATGGAAAAAGAATCTCATCCTTTATTTTCTCCTGAGAAGTTCTTCAGGTTTTGGTCCCAGTGCTCTCCTTCTTCTCCCTAATAACCTCTTCTTTTAAAAAATACAAAAAAATTGTCCACCTCAAAAGATAATGCAGAGTAAGTCTGTGGTTTCAGAGGGGGTAGAAAATTTACAGAGAAATAAACAATCATGGTAAAGAGTAAATAGTAAATAAATAGTAGTAAAAGAATACTCAATGTATGCTTACTTAAAAGTGGCAGCACTGAATTTAATAAGTTTATGTGAAAATCATGATAATTAATAACAATATCTATTCCTCTTTGATGAAAACTGGAAGATATGTTACAAATGTTAGTTTTCCCCAAAGATTAGAAGACAGAGGAAAATTAGAATGCATTGTCTTTAAAACTCATGATGTGCCCACAGCTTTGACTCATGCTTTTTCAATGTTTGGCTGTGGAAAAATTATGAGTCTAGGCTCTATTACAGATTTTACAATGGATAAAGTTTTGATGGTAAGTCTACCCCACTGGGCAACTTCTTCTTGAGCAGACTTGTACTCATCTTTCTGTCATATCTGCTGGAAATCATTAATGTCTTTAAAATTATTCTCTCCTATAGCTCCATTTTTCATGAACATTTTTTGTGGGTACTACTACTACTGACATGAAAATATTAGAAGGAATGACTGTTACTGTAAAATCCTTGGTTACAGTTTAAGTGCCTTACTAGACTTTTCAAATTTAGTTTTAAGATGTAATTTGCTTCATTTTGTGACATTTTAGATTGTACTTTCCTATGCTGATGCTTCTAGGGCAACAAAGAAATCTTTGAATGTTTGAAATTTAGCTAACAAAAAATACTCAATACTGCTTGTATTAAAATCTATTTTCTTTTAAATTATATAGCAAAGAATAATGGAGAAAATGGCATTTCTCTAGTCAAAGTACAAACAAATGAAGATCACTGGGTCTGGGTTCAAGCTAACACTCAGCTTCTGTATCGAAGTGGTTGTTCAGAATATGTCCTTGCCCAACAGCAAATGTTAAAGTAAGTATATTTTCCAGTACCAAAAAGAAAAAAAAAATAGGAAAATTAATGCATTCTTTTTGTAGGAAATCTTTCAAAGTGCTGTAGTGACCTAAGAGAAGAGCTGAATGAGAAGAATTTAGTTTACTTATGATATGGAAATCTCTTTCTGTCTTGGAACATATGAAATGGCAGCTACAATCCTAAACAATATTTATTTTCTGTCTTCAGCCTTTTCTTCTTCTGAAGTTGAGTATACATATACATTAACACATAAAGAAATTACTTGATTATTAATATTTGTCTTTCTTGCACCAAAATATGTATTCTGGTTTTGTTTTATGTTGTAGCTGAAAATCTAGTGTCCTAGTTTTTCTGCTTATCAGCATTTGATTATGTTAAGCTTTTTTTTTCCTTCATGTAAGACAGTTGAGCTCATGTTTTCAGTTGTGTATGTGCAACATAAGCTAAAGAAGGGTACTCATGTTCATTGTATGCTTGTAGACAGATATATCTACTTGCCTGTAGGCTCAGTCACAGAGTAACTAATCTCACAGTAAACTAATCTCACAGATTTGCATTGAGAGAGGAGTTTTTGGACGAGTTTTACCCTTTCCTCTCAAGTGGGCTTTGCATCCTTCCCCCATGGGACTGTCTGTTCCAGTTCCTGTGGGCCTTGTTGAAGTATCTCTTCAAGCTGGTCGGAGGGAAGAGATAAGAGAGTGGACTCAGAGAGCAGGGCCACGAGTTTTATGTAGCCACCATCTGGCCCAGTGTTAAAAATGTGGCTGTTATCCCAGATTTTTTCCTTCAAAATGCCTTGCAGGTGGAAGAAATGAAAAAAGTCTTTGCACTTCCAGAGTAGATATTCCTTGCAGGGGGTGTATCTCCCAAGATTCACATGAATAGCAGGGGAGCTCTCACCTGAGGATCCTGGAACTTTTTACTTTTACTGGCATGGCACAAACATCATCTTGCTGTGTCAGGGAATGAATTCCTATTAAGAAGCAGATTAAAAGGGGCTGTTTCTTTTATTAGTTTCTCTGCTTCCAATTTGGTTTTGTGTAATTAAGCATGTTTATTTAGTTACATTTTTGCTTTCAGAGAGATTAAAATCCTTCCTTTATGCTTGATAGTTCCCACAGACTGAAGTATAACAAGAGTTGGCCTTAGTGATTATATTCAGTTCTGTCTTAGTCTGCAATAGACTTTGTATTTGCTGCAACTTTTTTTTTTATTGTTGTTAAAATGTATGCTGTCTTCCAGGAAACATAGATTCTCTTGGAGAATTTTCACTGGATACTATTTCACTGTAAACTTATTAATTTTGGGGTTTAACTTTTTTTTATTATTGCATTTTGTTCAGTCCTCTGCTTCCCAATCTGACCATTTTCTGAGAATCATGATCTGCAGCAAACTTTTGTCAGACCATTTGCATCTCAATACGGTCAATAATAAAAATAAGAATATTTAGCAGAGGACTGAAAATATTTAATGCCTCCAAAAAAAAAAAAAAAAGAGTGAGACAAAATATTCTGCTTTCATGGTGTACATCATTACAGTGGGACGTTCTCTCTTTGTAACAACACGGACTCCCTCTACTGGAAAATCCTTTTCTTGCACACTGATTCAAGGAAACTCAAGGAAATCTTGAGTTCAACACTCAAGGAAAAAGTTCTATTGTGAACTAAGAAAAAGCCTTCCAAACCCCTCAGCAGCTCTTCAGGTTTTCATACGCAGTTTCCTACTGAGATGTCTGCTTCTTGCTTGGAGATGCATGAGGTGGTTTCATGGCACTTGATCCCACAAAGTTGGGAATCAGCACATTAGTGAATTCAAGACCTAAATCTTAGGATTTGGACCCCAGTTCTGAAAACAGCTGCTTTGGGCATGGAAATGCTCAGGCAACACTCTCTGTCAGTGTTCTTTTCTAACTGAAGTTGAGTACTTCAGCTGGAGGTCATGGAAAATTAATTCACTGGCCATCTTAGAAAACAAAAGGCAGCATAAATTAAGTTAGACATATAAAACAAACATACACCCAATATGAACATCTGTGACTATTTGGTTATTTAATTTGGGCATTTTATTTCCTCTCAGCTGTGTTCTCAAATTGTAAGACCCCCAGAGTTGTCCCTCAAATCACTCTGATCAGAAAGCTCTTATGTGTCCAAATAACTCTTTGTTAACAAAAGACATCTCATTTAAGATACTACTTGTATTTTATCTCTAGAATTTTCTACACACAAATATTATTTAGATATATTTTAAGGGAGGAACAAAAGTGTAACGAAATTACTGTATTGTACTACAATTTTTAGGTTCTTTATTGAAGTGTGTGCCTGAAATGGAAGAACAATGCATGAATTCAAATGAAGCAATGCCTCAAATAGTTAGCTGTGCACACACATTGACACCCAGATGCAGGGACACTCTTTTGTTCTCTTAAGCAAATGCAAAGATTATGTGCACAAGAGTGTGAGAGTCCTGTATTGAGGACAATATAGGGCTTGTAATGCATGTTGAGCCACTTTGTATCCCAGAAAACAACCATTTAGAAAACTCTGATTGACCTGACTTCTTTTTTCTACTGTTATTGAAAGGGAAGAAGATGAACAACTGAAGATACTAAGTGGTTTTGCCAGTTTGAAAGGAAACCTGGAGGGGCTTTCCTATAACAGTGCCATTGAAACTCTGGGCCAGTGGAAGCATCTTAACTGGGCAGCAGTGAAGAATGAACAAGATAATGTAAAAGTGAAGTTTGAGCCTCATACTAACGGTGAGTGTTTTATGCAAGAGGAACCTCTCAGCTCTAACACATCAGTTTTAGGCATTCAAAACAACTGCACCACAAACAGTAGCTGGACTTTAAGAAACTCCAGTTCTTGTTCTATGAGCCAGAGAATGAACACGTGTCCAAACAGGAGAGCTGGATCATTCTATAACAGAGACCAAAACTTCTTAAATTTGGCATCAACTTGTCCTTCCCACTGGGGGAGCGCAGAAAACGGCCAGTCCTACTCGGGGCTCCCACAGCGCTGTGCAGAGAACTATGCCACAGACCACGGGAAGCTGCAGAGACCATTCACATCCTCAGAGTCTCTCTATGACACAGCCACTCCCTTGGAGATGCCTATCAAAACAGAATACGACTCTGACTCTGAAAACACTGCTGATAACTACCTGCAGAGCCGAGCATGGCTGGATGAGAGCGGCTCGCTGAGGAAGCAGGGGCCCGGCTATCCCAGCAGAGTGCACCTCAAAACGGAGCCAGACCTCTGCCAGCCAGCCTTGCCTTGCCAGAAGCCAAGGCACTGCCTTTACACGCCCCATAACTGGCAATGCATTGTAGCAAATCATCCCAACAACGTGAACTTCAACAGAGCTGGCAAGGGCTCACGGAACAGGGAGGTGCCCCCCTTTTTGCCCTCAGAACTCCTCCGTGTGTTTGGAAAGCATGCCTGACCTGCCACACACAGCTTGCTACGGCCACTTCTACAGCCCCAGCCCAGGGGAGGAGAAAGAGCAGATTGATGAGGTGTTCAAAATGCCAGGTGAATTTAAAAGCCCCTGCTTGGTTCAAGCGATCAAGCGTGAGCCCCTGGATTCTCCACCGTTGTCCAGCAGTGGACAGAACAGAGTACACGCAAGCTTCCCTGAAAATACATTAGCAGGTCCTGTGCCTCATAAAACCACTGAATGTACATTTTTGCAATAGATTTTATAACATTTGAAATATTTATAATGTTAAAAGCAAGAAGTTGTAGCTTCTCTTCCAGCTGAGTTAAATGATTTACTAAAATCAAAAGCCAGTGGAAAGATTTTGAGAGTGCGTGTGTGTGCACACCTGTGTGTGAAAAGAAACAGACACAGGTACACACAGCCTACCCCCTGCTACTGCCCTTCTTTTAGTGATCTTTGGAAAGAGGAAAGAAAGATAAAACCTCAGGCACAGAAAAATAATCATTACTTGCTGCACAGGTATACCTGATCATTTTTCCTTATCACCTTTCCTCTCTTGTCTACAGTTCATTAGCAAAGTCTAGCAATTTCTGTTTGCTTCGTTCTCTTTGTTTTTCTCAAGCTGATGTGATGCCTCTGTGCAAATCAAAAATATTTATGGTTTTCAGTGTGGTCAGTCTACCATAAGAGGTTTTGGTTTATAATTATTTTTCTACTCTTATAAGAAGGATCAGCTATTCCTTCATCCCAGCATTAAATTAATGGCAATAGGAAAGGGCTTCCCAACACAACTTCTTAATTTAAAAGGACCACGTAAGTAAAAATAACGACTTGCATATGTGAATTAGAAATTATTTTACTTCAAACTAAAGTTACTCCTAAATTTCTTGACTAGTATTATTCTTTTAGAATTCATATTTTTCCATATGTTTCCATTTCATTGCCATCAGCCTTTCATGTTGCTGCTGAAAGACTGAACAATGGGATGTAATCTACTTGTATAAGTGAGTTACAAAACGCTGTTAAGTATATGTGAGAACGAAGTATTTCTCTGATTATTTTCCTTGCTGTTACTTGTAACATCAACAAAGGAAATGCACTTTTTTACTTGATAGTATTTTTTGACTAATAGCAGCTTGTTAGATATCGTCGCCCTACATCAAAACCAAATCCCATACTAAGATTATTTTCAAAAACATCCTAATTTCAATCCCAAAAAGAAACCCTTAATCTCACTGAGAGGTAGATGTATACCTTTCAAAAGCACTTCAGTGCACTTTAGTGCTTTTGAAAACAGACTGCATACTTTTCTTTGAACCCAGACAGTAATGCATTTCCACAACAACAATAAAAAAGTTGTATTTTGGGTTTTGTTATTGTTGTAGTTTGACTCCTGCACTAATTTTTGTTTTAAAATTGCACTATTTCAACTTTATATCAACTTCCCCTATATAACAACCACATCATTTTAAAAAAAAGCTTAGATGTATGTATATGTGCTTTTTGAAAGAAGCCCTGTAATGAATGTCTTCTTTTTCAAAATGTTATAAATAATTATAATGTCTTCCTTTATCTGTCAGTCACAAAGGGCATGGCTTTACATGCCAGATGAGTGGCGTAAAATTCTCCCAAATGCTTTAAATATGTGGGATAAATGAAGTTTTCAGGTAGTGTAATGGTTCTGCACCTGGGAGGCTGCTCTTCTCCAAGAAGATTGACCATTTCTTCTCGTAGAATTTACTGCCTGTACATTAGAGTTGGCAGGTGTAAACATATTCATTCTCTGCATGTTAGTGCTTATGAACTGTGGTATGAAATGCTTCACACTGGACAGTAAAGAGGGGCAACAACATCTTACTGTATTTTGGATTAAATCTGTCATAGTCCAGCTGACCATATCCAAGCCATGAGAATATTTCCTTTTTTGTGTTCAAGGTTCATCAGCTCCCTGTTGGCCATGTGCTGCCTATTGTTTGAGACAGTCTTGATATCCTTGCTCTAATCCTCCTGCCAGTGGTTGCAATGCAATATCAGACCCCATTTTGAAGTGAGATCACAGTGGTGGAATTTACACTGCTCTCCAGTACACCACTGTCCACATCACATAAACTCAAGCCAAATTGCAAAAGTACTTGTGGGCCAGCAAACTTGTTCCTCATGCAGAGGAAGATAAATCAGTGTTGCTGCACAACCTCTGCCTCACTGATTAACTATCTACGTGATTACAAGCAGCAGTTCTTTAGAGTCTGTCATGGTTTGACACTGGCACAATGCCAGTGCCCCCATGAAGATACCTTCTCCCTGGTAGCTGCTGTGAGATGTGACCAGGAATAAGCAAAGCAGGCTCCTACTTAGGAAAGAAAAGAAAACAGAACTTTATTAACTACTCTACAACTACAGATAAAAAGGAACACACACACAGGGAAAATGAAAACCTCACAAATGCATTTCCTCCTCCCCCCACCAAATTTCCAACACAATACATTTGTTCCTCAAATCACCAACTCTCGGTCCAGCACCACCTTTTAGACAATCAATCCTCAGTTCATCAAGAGGAGAGGAGTCCTTCTTGTACCATGGGCTTCCCCTGGAAACACAGTCGAAACCCCGTGTGTTTCTGTGTCACTCGTGGCACTGCCCAGAGAACATCTGCCATTGTGACTTCCTTTCATGTCCAGTGCTCTCACCACTGAACACGGACCAGAACTGCTTCTAGGGTTGTCTTTTTAAGGATGCTCTGTCCAGATCCAAAAAAGGCACAGTCTCTCCTTTGGGACACCTGTCCCCACAATCTGTCCTTTGGGACACCTGTCCCCCCCATATTTTTTCACCCCCTGGGGCCGAGGGGCACCAACACTGAACCCTCTTGGTTCTGTGGCCATAATGATCCTTCCACAGTAGTTAATAAAGTTCTGTTTTCTTTTCTTTCCTAAGTAGGAGCCTGCTTTGCTTATTCCTGGTCACATCTCACAGCAGCTACCAGGGAGAAGGTATCTTCATGGGGGCACTGGCATTGTGCCAGTGTCAAACTATGACAGAGTCTCACTGAGTTGCTGTCATGGTCCTTTGCTTGGCATGCAGCAGTGGCACTGGAGACTACTGTGTGCCTCAGAGCTGCCTGTAGGGTTGTGCTATGAGCCCTTCAATATTCTCTAGTCCAGCTCCTTGTGCAGCAGCCTGGCAGAAGCCAGGTGATGGGGAGACAGGGTAGTGTCGGAACCGATGGCTGGGGGCAGGTGGAGAGCACACCTGCATGACTTCTGACAAGCTGATTGTTCACACTTGGAATCACTGTCACACCCCTCTGAATGAGAGCACCTGGGTTCAGTTTCAGACTGCCTTGCACTTTCTCACATCATTTGCATTGATGAAGTGTGACTCTAAAACCCATTATCTTCATCTGGACATGCGGATGCCATTTTGCACAATGGGAGTGGTTACACCAGGTGCAGCTCTGTAGAGGACCAAAAGCCTTGTCTGTGCTTAGAAATACTACCTGCTGTGATTACAGTGGGAGAGCTGTACTAGCCAGGTCTCTGAGTGCAGAAGTAATTTATACGAACAACCGAAATTCCCTAAAGTTTTCCCTGTTACAAAATTTATTCTTTTTTTGTTGACATAACTCTATTTGTTCTCAGGCTTTCCTGGCACATATCAGTAAGAATTATTTTTCTCATGTTTCCAACAAGCCCAGACACATTTTACACATCTTGACCAATATTACAGAGGTAGGTGAAGCTTCTACATGTAAGGGAATGCAAACTGACACATGAGATGTAATGGGCTTCTAGGTGGATGGATGAACGTGTGACTCAAAAGTGAGATGTCACCTTCTGACTCCCTGCTATGTAAACGCAGTCAAAAGTTTGTTTCCTTATTATTCCATAAAATCTAGAGACAAGAAAAACAAACTTATCCTGCACATCACATTTGATTTTGGCCCACTTAATTTGTGGCTGAGTTCTTACTTCAGGTCTCACATGAAAAAGTGTGGTATCAGTAGAATTCCTTCTAGTCTAAATTATCACACATGCAGTACAGCAATCTCCCAAGAGCTGGGTTTATGAAGAGATCAGCAGTTTATCCTCTTTTTTGGACAATTGCTAACCATTGTTGGTAGTAAAGAAAGACCAGTTCCTTCTAAGTACCTGGAAAGAACAGAGGAAATAAATGCTTAAAATAATCTCTTGCCATTTGTGTTTAAGGTACAGATCTGCCTTCAACCTCTCCTCACGATAAGTGTGACTAATAGGTGCGACAATCTGACCTGGACTGAGTCGGCACTGAAACCTAGCATTGTACCCTGTTAAATTACCACTGATTTAATCTCATAAACCCTTTTTGTATGCAGACATTAATGACCCCTTGGCATTGACCAGTAATTAGGATGAAAGACAGAGCAGTTCTTTAAAATGGTTAGATTTTCTTAGTGGTTGTTGCTGTTTTGGTATTATTCTAAAAAGCAGCACTGAAAAGGAGGGTTTAAGATCTTTTCAGTCGCTGGTGTTTAGCTTTTAGCCTTAATGAACTGGTATTTGTATCCCTTCAGCACAGCCCTAAAGT
Organism: Molothrus ater; assembly: GCF_012460135.2. NCBI lineage: Eukaryota > Metazoa > Chordata > Aves > Passeriformes > Icteridae > Molothrus > Molothrus ater. The sequence goes on along the minus strand of NC_050478.2, from coordinate 92,127,177 downwards.
CTATTTTAGGAGCCTTCCAATGCATTTATTGTAGCAACAATAAAAAATTATTCTTGTAGAAGAAATGCCTAGTCAAATGGTTGCCTAATAGGAGCTTGGAGCATTCAGGCTGAAAGAAATGCCTGACGGATAATAGCATTCAAACTTCCTCAGCCATAAACCCTCCAGAGGTTGAGACAGAATGGATTCATGAATTCCCTGATCTTTGGGGAGGGTATATTTTGGTATGGAAGGTGAGCAGTTCTAAAAGCTGTGAGAAGGTGTCTCCCCCTGGGATGTTACCTGGTCCACATAGAGCAGAGACTATTATCAGTGCTAAAGCTGCTGATTGAGGTCTTGACTTTACTGAGAATGTGACCTGATTTCAGCTGCCAGTGCACAGCTGTTGAGCACCATACAAATGCTAGTCCAACACCATTGAAAGCTACTACTTCTACTGAGAAACAACATGATTTGAGCTAGGGGTAAGCTTGAACAGCAAAAAGAGTGGATTTTCCTGCACTTCCATAGTGACTGAAACTGGGGCACACCTCCACTGAAGGTAACACTCTAAATAATTTACATTGATGTTAAAGTTTTTGAAAATCAAAGTAAAGCTTAGTTTCAAAAGTTCTGAGTGAGGGCAGCACTGTGTGAGTGGTAAGCTTGTTTCAGTTATCCTGGGTTCGGAGATTTAACAAGGGAAGTGAAAGATTAAGGGACTGTACCTAAATTCACCGTAGGAAAGACTAACTTCCTACTCTTTGATTGTAACATATTAATGCAAAGTTTAAGTCTGTGGTTTTCCCACCTTTTATTGGAACAGTCATGTATTCTGAAAGTTCTTACATCTGAGTCTGCTCTGGATGGTATAGGGTAATCTGACATTTGAGCATCAGTCAGTTCAGTAAGACTTTGGGTGCTGATCCTTTGATATGATATTGAGATAGGCATGTGCAATTCTTCTGGAAATCCCTAGGGCTTAACAATACTTAAGAGGCAACAAGCCTGAGGGATAAGATCAGCTTCTGCTGCCTATAAGCTCTCTTAACTCTTTCTGTTGAAGCCATTCTGGAACTTAAATAGGACAGCCTCACCCACCATAGTCATTTCAGGAAACCCATTATTTTGTCATAACAAGGTGTTAGGTTTTAATTAAAATAGTTAAAGCCATCATTTCCCCTGCCTTAGGTAGGGGTAAAAAATTAAAATACTTATTTTCTTTCATTTCAGTGCCACCTAACCAAGAAAACCAGCCTCAGAATGACAGGGATGTAGACAGATTCTATTTTTTCTTGTCTTCTCTGCTCTTTTTCTCTCTTTCTCTCTACTCTCTTAGGGTGTAAGCATTCAAAATGGAAATACTTTTCTTATCATACTGAAACAAAAATCCTAAACCTAAACTAGACTGTAGAAATTTCTCACTAGAACAGGAGTTTCTTTCCTTTGAGTTTCTTCTTTTAAATCCAGCCAAGCCCTATGAGAAATTGTGCATCACAACTGAAACAGGTGCTGTAACATGTAGAGAGCAAGAGATTGTGCAGGTGGCCACGCTCAGGATGTAGTCACAAGGCTTTTATCCACCTGAAGGGGATTCATACATGAGGGCTGCACCCAGTAGCTTATGTTCATAGGCACTACCACCCTGACAAACAGATCTTTGTCATGTTTCAGGGACATCTGGCGTGTTCTTGTCATTACATTTCCCTATCGTGCTATCAGAAATGCCTCTGAACAAAGTCATCAGTGACAGGCTGAAATATATTCTAAACACACAAAGTCCTTTAAAAAAAAACAACCCAAAAGTCTGGAGATCCAAGCACTTGCTTGTGCTTAGGCAAAGATATTCTTTGAGTGGTAGTCTGGAAGGAAAGTAAAAAAGACAAATTTTGGGAAGAGAAAAGATATATTGCCATCAAGGTGTAATTATTGTGTGACTACAGCATTAATTCTTTGCCCACACAAAAGTTCTGTGGTCTGACATCACATCCTCTTTTTTCTTCTGTAGAACTGATTCTGTAACTTTGTAGGCTAAAAATAATTTCTTAGAAAACAAGGATTGAGTAATTTCAATGCTAAGATGCATTTCTCAATCAGGCTGAAAACATCATTCTAGGAGGCATGAAGTGCTCCTGTTCCTTTCCTGGGGCTAGTTTTCCAAGCTGTGGCAAATTCAGTGTGTGCATTAACTCTCTTGCTGCTGGTAATTGTGCAGCTGATGCTCTTACTATGCAGTCCTAAGTTTCTAAAGATTTCTTGATGCAACAGAGCCCAAGGGACAGCTCCAGGTTCATATTTGTACTGATAGAATTATGGTAAACAAAGATGTGGTAGAAGGCACTAGAAAGAACATCAGCTTGGCTAATCTTATTAATTGTATTTCAGCAATTAAAAGGCATTAAAAACAAAATCTGGTGAAGTTCTGGTCTAGAGCTCCTCATTTTGCACCACAGGAGGGTGTGAGCTCTCCCTTCTGAACCTCTTTTTTGTCTTTCCTTTTTTTTTCAGGATTTTGCGCCATATGTATCCTCCCTGTGTTGATTTAAAATGTGAAATAAGGAGAGGCAAGCATAAACTGTTGTAGGTTTTTTTCAAATTTTAATTTTGTCTTTCTTGAAAGAACTTCAAAAAGGCAAAAGTTATCTCAGTTCTCAATGACAGTATTCAGTTTTGTTTCTACTCTCACTATAGCTAAGAAGATTCCTCCTCTGCACGGTCAACAAACTTCCCTCTTCTGAAAGGGTTCTTCTTCACACCCTCTCCCCCCTGAACTCCTTCTTAACAAAACCAAAGAACACTTTCTTCCTTAAAGGCAATTGCCTTTTCTTCCTCTACCTTTTCCACCTTTTTGATTGCATAGGATGGTACATTTTGGTCTCCGTCCTTTCTGTTTTCTGTAGCTTATTTCCACTTTAGGCATACTTCAAAACTTTTGCCAAAAGAACAGTGTTAGGCAGAAGTGCAAACCCTCATTTCTCACCCCTCTTTAATAAGATGGAGGTACTCACTAAATAACAGTTGTATAACCAAAACCAGAAAAAAGGTCACTCTGCTGGTGAAGCATCCTCTCTTGAGGAGTCTGTATTGCCAAGCAACCCCCAGCCACCACCAACAGTTTAGTGCTGCAAAGTATGTACGTAATGCCAAATCCTTTTTTCTTTAGATATGGTCTCTCTTTCAAAAAATCAAGGAACTAATTTTCTCCTTTTTAGCTTCTTTCATTTTTTTCTACATGGGTTTATTCTTTCACTGTGCAACTGCACTTTTAATTAGCAATTTTAATTTTTTTTAATTAGAAGGGTATGGAAGCATTACATAACATGTACAGTGCGGTGTTTTCAATTAGTCCATTTTAGACTTTGAGATTAGAACCATAAATAATGATCAAGTATTTTAATGTGACTCCATGTAAAAGACTGTAAGAGAAATGTCTGGTGCCAATAACATCATCACCAAAGGGGTATAATCTGCCATTACACTCCACTTACAGTCCAGTATTAAAAGTGCCATTCCTGCTTCTCCTGAAGAAACACAGTGGAGAACAAGACTAGCTCTTAGCAATCTGGTCTAGTGGAAGGTGTCCCTGCCCATGGCAGGGGGATTGGAACTGGATAATCTTTAAGATCCCTTCCAACCCAAACCATTCTACAGTTCTATGATTAACAAACAGTTGCATGGAGTTCCAAGAACAGTTTTGGGCTATCTGGCACTCCATGACTTTTTTGGGGAGGGTGTATTTCTGGAGAGAACACTGCAACCACCCCAGCACTATTTGAAAATGTACTACATGATTCAGGTAATGCCTGCACTGGGGCATGTGGCTGAGGCAGGAACGCTGCCCATCTGGGGAAGATAAAGCAGCAGACAGCTGCAGCCCTGGGGAAGCCAACCCAGGGAATTCTGTGGGATCACCTCCAGTAATGTGTGATCCAAGCAGCACCACTGGCTGTGCTGCTCCTTCCACAGGAGTATCATAGGTGGCATGGTGTATTGCTAATATACCTGTAAAAGTCATTGTGGCTGATCCAAACCAGGCAGTGACCTGTGGGTTTGACCTTCTGGCATGTTGTTTGAACCCGGTGCACTTTTCTGTTGTGTTTTGTACTGTCTCCTCAGCCTGCTTTTAGGAGGAACTTCTAAGCGTACTTCTTAAATTATATTTTACATTTATTACCAGGCAGAAGTGTACAGCTGAGACATTTTAAAATAAAATGTTTGCATTTAAATTAAAGCTGCTGCTGCTGTGTGTTTCTTGCCCCTTCCCTGTACTGGGCCCAGTAACCCCCAGCACTCCCTGGCCTCAACTCCTTCCAGCACCCCCTCTGAACTTGTCCCAGCATCTGTGCACCCCTCCCAGTGTTTGCTCTGTGTGAAAAATGTCAATCACTTGTTTTTAAAATTTTAAAAGTTTAATAGTAATAAAATGCTTATAAAAATAGCAATATAATTAGAGTAATAATAATTTGGACAATTTGGATTAGGACAATATGAGACAGCAGAAGCAAAGAGTTCTGGATGTCTGGGTACCTTTTTCTGGGCAACATAAGCCCAAAAAAGGACACACTTTACAGAGGATTAACCCTTAGAAACAACAGCCTGTTGCATATTCATACACCTCATATATGATGCATAAATTCCATTCAAACAAAGGACTCTGGTCAATGTCAGCTTCTTCATCTTAATCCTGACGGCGTCTTCATGACTGAGCGAGGCAGGAAGAAGTTCTTTTCTTCTGATAAGAGCGCAATAAATTCTTTTTCTCTGAAAGATTTAGGTGTCCTGTGGCTGCTATCTGACTGCGAGTCCTTCCTTTAAAAAAAGTATCTTACGTAGCATAGTTTCTATTCTAACATTTTGTTATAACCTAAAACTATACTTAACACACTACTTAAGAAAATTAATACAGCATACCTTTCTAATATAACACATATAATATTCATTTTAATACTTGCGAAAAGCCAATCATAAAATACGCATTTTTCACACTCTGAATAGGTCCCAGTATGCACCCCGAACTTGAAGTGGTCCCAGTATCCATCCTAAACAAGTCCAGGCACCCACCCCGGTCTGAACTGGTTACAGTATCTTCTCTTGGTCTCAGTTGGGCCCAGTATTCCCCTGAACTGGTCCCAGCATCGTCTCCTGGAGCTGCTCCCGGGGTTCCTTCTGGCCTCGCCCGGCGCACTGTCCATCCCGGCCCACTGTCCATCCCGGCCCACTGTCCATCCCGGCCCGCCCCCACCCGTCCCATCCCTGCCCGGCCGCTCCCGGCTCCTCCCTCACGCCAGGGGGAGCCAGGCCGGGCACGGGGGGCGTGGCCTGATCCCGCGGCGCGACTCCGGCTCCCCATTGGCCGAGGCGAGCGGCTGCCCGCCGATGGCCGCGGGCCTGGGGGCGTGGCTGCGGCGCTGACGGAAGTGACGAGCGCCGTGGGGGGCGAGGTGGGCGCGAGCTCCCGGATGCTGTGGGGCAGCGCCGGCAGTGGGAGATGTGCACTGACCCACAGAATAAAACAATAGCGCTCAAATAGCGAAATAATAACCCAGGTCATCCGAACCGAGCGGTCCTCGTCCCCACCTGGTCGCTGTAAAGCACCGCGTGAACAAGAATTGGTTTTTTTTTTTTTTTTTTTTTTTTTTTTTTTTTCCCGGCCGCGTAGGATGAGCGCCGTGCCTGAGGAAGTGAAGGCAGAAGATGGCAAAGCGGAGCCCGAGAAAAAACTCTTTTACTGCGATGTGAGTGGGTGTCTCTGGGGGGTTTTCAGCCCGGGCAGGCTCTGGGAGCCGTGCGGGGGCTGGGGAGCCGGGCCTGGCAGCGAGAGGGGCTCTAACGTGGGGGGTAACGTGGCCGGTGCCTGGGAGAGCTGGGCTCGGTGAATTCCGGCTGTTCTTGAGCTGTCACGGGTGCAGTGAATGGTTCTCAATTGCAGCCTTTCCAATCTCGGCCGGGTGCCTCTGATGGGCGGCCGCAAAGGCTCCTTTATCTCTAAAAGCTGCGGCTCCGGCTCAGAACGCGTTAAATTTGTCAGTCCTGCAGTGTTTTTGTAGCGCTGGATGTTGTTTCTGGCTCGTTCAAGTTCTGCGACAGTACGTAAAGGAAAGACAATACTAGCATGCATTGCTTTCATAAAAGCTAAAGATAATAATACATATTTGTACATCTGTATCGTCTTCTCTTAATTATTGCAATGGTATATGCGTGTCTGTGGATCTTAATGAAATGCATGTGTCTTCCTCCATTGTTTTTCTGCTCCCTTTAACGTAGCTGTGAATGAACAATGAACGGAGCTGCAGTTATCCCAGGGCGTAATTTTGCCTCTGTTCCCTTCTAGTCACTGCACGACCATCCCTTTTTGCTGGCTTTCCAGCTTGGAGAACTTTCGAAAACTAAGAATGCAGAAATTGCTGGTAGCAGAGAAGGGCTCGTAAAGCCTTCTCACCACCAGTAATTTATTTAAACACTTGTTTAAGTATTGTTTGAACAGGTCTGCATACTATTTCTGGACGTTTTAGTGCTAAGCTGCTTTCCTAAAAGTCATGCAAACTGTTTGAGCCAGAGAAGACCTTGAGAATTACACGATTGCTCTGTAGGAACGGATGTATTTCATATTTATAATTCATCAACGGCAGAATATTCGTAGCATAACTGACGATGTGCTTTCAATTTTTCTCTTTCAGGTTTGTAAAATTTACTGTATGTGCGCTATAAGTCTTCAGTCACACTACCGTGGTGCGAAGCATAGGAGGGTAAACTTTTTCCATTTTTAATGTATATGCAAATTTAATCTTAAATCAAGACTTCTGTAAATTCAGTACTTGATTTCACACGGCTTCAAGTGCTTATCTAACTTATTGGTAGATTTGTAACAGTAACTTGCTTGAAATATTCCAAGAAAAAGATGAGGTGGGAATCTCTCAACTCTGCTTTGTGCAGCATGTAACTTGAAGCATCAGCCGTACCTGAAGGTAGATGTGTGCTAATTGTGAAATTAACATTTGAATGACGCGAGAGCCGCAAGTGGTGAAAGAATTCAACTTTGTGTTTTAGGATGCACTTGGTAAAAGTACTGTTCTGTCTTCCAAGTCTAGATAACTCACCTGTACTTTGAAAAAAATGAGCTTCCTCTTTAATTTGATAGTAACACTGATTTCCTGAAGGAGTTATATTAGACTTAACTATCAAGTCTGACACTTGTGTTGCTTTGAAGCATCATAATAGCAGCTCCCTGGTTTAAGCACAAAACAGACAAAGGCATTAAATAATTAGGCACCGTTCCGTGAGGGTGTGTTTAGAGATGAGGCTTTTACAAATGCTGAGTGACCGAACCATTGGCTGTTGATTGGCTGATGATTGTTTAAAATTCCACCACGTTCTCAGTCTGTAAAGATGAGACATAACTCAGTAGTCTGTACTACTTTGCTGCCATCAGATTGTTATTGTGGCACTGAAGAGCCTGCTCTGATGTTTTCTTAATGTAATGGCACTTTATTCTTCCTGGAGCAATAGTGACTAACAGCAAAACTGCCTTTCTCAAGTGATGGCGTGCCCTTTTTTTTATTTTTTGGGAATGAGGGCATCTCCCCATCTCTTTGCTATTGAGACAGATTAATAGTATTCTGTTACCTATTTGCTGATCAATTTAATAGCATTGATTCTTACTTGAATCAGTGGCTCTACTTTCTCCAACCCCTTTTCTATCTCCACAGGATTGAGTCTTCTTGTTCCTCGTTTATCAAGTAGAAGTGTACAGTTGTATTTTGCATGTCCTACCAAATGTTCCTGCTGATGTAAAGAATTCCTTTGATTTTGTGGTTGTTTCTTTTTTTTTTTTTTTCCTTAGCTAACCCTCTTAGCAATCTAATTATTGCTGGTTTTCCCTTCAAAAGTAGGAAACCCAGCATTTATTTTCTTAGAAAATCTGCGTATGGTTTTCCTTCTGTTTCACACTTGGATGTATACTGGGCTAAATCTCCCAGTTTCTTGTGTCAGTGAAGTCTTTGAGCTGAGAGCAAACAGGAGTAGGACAGGTTGAAAACTGGATTTTTATTGGGTGTGGAGTCATGGTCAGTCACACAGCTGCATTGCTGTAGGAGTAACTCTCCAAGCTCATATCATCATTCTTTTCAGTTATCTCCAATTTCTTTCTTTAAATGATGAAATCTGTTGTGTGCTTTGGTGGAAAAAGATGAGAACTCATAAGTTGATTTCAGGGTTTTGTACCACTAGGTTTGGAATAGCTATAAAAGTCCTGAGCCTATATTTCCACTGAAGACAGGGTAGGTGTAGATAGTGAATAGCTCTTTGACTGGAGGAGTTCCTGTTCAAAATAATAGCAAAGGATGTCCTGACAACACAACAAAGTGAAGAGAAGGTAGTAGTTCTTTTCCTAAACCACAGTACTAGCCTGACCAATCCATTAGCCACTTTTTATTATTTCAGTCAGATTGCCTTTTTTATATCAGTTTCCCATTTGCTTTTACAATGGCATTGTTAAAGATACTCTGCTTGTCTGCTGCTGGAAGGTGTTCCAAAATGCAAGAAAAAGCCCTTGGCGGAAGGACAGTCATTAAGAAACAAATGTAAACGTGTGATGCATGTATGAAATTGGCCTGCATTCCCTATAGCTCTTCAGCGTAAAATGTGTTATTTTGAATAGCTGCAGTAGTAAAGCTTGGCTGTCTGACAGGCTTGTGAGAATACTTCAGTTGACCTTCAGTGTACATGGCTATTTTATCTCTTTTTTTTTTCTTTTTTTCCACCTGGATAGTCTGGTTAATCTGGATTTTGAATAGGTACATAAGATACGTATTTAGGTTGTTTCTGCATACCTTTGTTTTATCTCCAATTTTTTCTAGAGCTGTTAGTTCATAAGGCCAGACCCTTGTCAAAAGGGTGCTGATGGCCCAAGGATTGTGTGGCTGGGATGATCACACAAGGCTGTGTGTACCTTGTACATTGAGTGCTGTGTGACCTCTGCACAGTAGCATAATGGTGGGGTCTTGTGGCTTCATTGCACAACAGGTACTAATGGGATGGGAAGTTGTAGAAAGTGCATTAGCCAAAATATTCATAGATGTGTGTATAATTCATGGCTCTGAAAATTGGAGTTGGTTGGTATTGGATTCTTTGAAAAACAAGTTCAATTTAGCTTTAGCCATTATAGTAAAATGTTTTGGAAACAACATTTATATTAGTTTACTAATGCTTTTAATTTAGCTAAGCCTGGGAGAGCAGTGGGGGATATCATGCATGAAGATGGGTTTGTTTGGCCTTTTTGGTTTCTTTCCACAGCTGAGGAAAAATCTAGGTTTTTTGGGACAACAGTCCCCAGATAAAATACACCTGCAGTGTACATACCTGGAATATGGTGGTATGTGATATAATCTATTCTGATTTTGTAAGTATGCTGTAGTTCTATAGCTCAGTTTGCTAGGGAGATCCTAGAGTGGAACATCTTTTTTCCATGTGTTTTGATCAGCCCTTCGCAGGTATGGCATCAGCAGAAGAGCACTGCTTATTTTGTGAACTGTGTTTGGAACACAGATGAAGATTGTTCTGGTTCTATCAAAGATTCAAGTTTCCTGGCCCCCTTCAAGTCTGGAGTTAGATAGGTAGAAATGCCTGCCATGTCCTAGAAAGAGAAAAATCTGTATTCGTGACTCTACAGGCTCTTCAGAAACAAGTAATGTTCAAATCTGTGAAGAGAGCTGTTAGCCTTTGTCTTCATCATTTCAGCGTTCTCATTTCTTCTGTCTCTCACCCCGGATTGTTGCGCATCAGAACCTGTGGTTGAAATGCCTGATGTGCAGGCAACCTTTCTCTCCTTTTTGTGGCAGTAAAATCAACCATTGCTGTTTAAACATTTCAGTCGTACATATTTGTGTTGATACTTGGAATGCTAATGTAGCTAGTTACAGGAAGATTACCTTGCTGATGGATTGTTTATATTTGGTCCCAGAAAGCATGCCATTGGTGTTCTGCAGCATATCTTCTGTTAGTTCTGTTTCTCCACAGAGAAACTTTATTTGTGGAGATTTCTTTTGAGGGGAAAAACCAAACAGAAGACAAACAAACCCCCAGAACTTGATTTGCTTATTATGAGCTTGAAGAATTAAAATAAGTAGAATTTCCATGCCTATCCTTGTATATCTAATTGATATATTTAAAGATGGTATATGTTTAAGAAAAACTAAATTATGTTCATATAATACTTAACTATGCAATTGAAACTGTTCAGTTAAATAACCTGTGAACTTGAATTGTGTAAGCAACTACTTTATGCAGTAGCTCGTACAGACTGCCATATGCCCAGAAGGTTTGAACCCTTAAAACCAGTAGTTTTTGAGTTTTGGCTTCTCAAAGTTAGACACTTTGCCAAAAGTTACTCTAACTTTTCACAGTCTTAGCTCAAAAACAGCTGTTACAATCCCTGAACCAGAAGAGAGAATAAGTTTCTCACCTAATGTGTGAGAATCTTAATTCCTGATCTAGTAGCAGGGATCACAAATAAAATGGACCCTTTAGCTTCAGTTGTAAAACTGCATTTCTGATATTAACAAAAGTAGTAAACCAGGTGCAGTCAAAGTTGATTGTCTGAAAATAGTCAGGAGGAAATTCTCTTTAATCAGCAGCTTACAGTTGCTAATGTTTTCTGTGCTTGTCTGAAAATTTGGTATTAGCAGCTGTTTGTTGTAAAACTGGAGAATGAGTAACAAAAGCACTTGGAACAGCATAACTGTGAGGAACACTGTGTCTGTATTACTAAGCTTATGAAATCCTGTTGAATTTATACAAAACCATCCAGTGCCTGTAGCAATACCAGGACTTAGGTAACTTCCTTATTTTATAGCTGCCACGAAAGTACAGCTACTTGGCTTCTCAGACAATTAACTGTTTTATCAGTCTTGCTTCCTGTTGAATTGCCACACCCCTGTCCAGCATCTCTTCCATGCCACTGAATCTTGAAAATACAGCACTTAACTCCATGGACTGCTCTGGACAGACAGCTGCTGTAGTGGTAGAATGATCACACTATTGTTTCATTCTTGTAAATGACAAGTTTGTGTTTACTTGCCAGAAAATTGTCAAAATGAGTCAGGATTGCTTTAGCTATTAAATGGAAATTTAAATTCTTTTCTTTAGATTCTGCCAAAAAGCAATCATCTGTTCTGGATTCAGCCAGTGAAAGACACTTTTCCTGTTCTTCATGATATAAATGATCTTTCCTGAGATTTGGCTAGCCTTAAGGTTTAACCAAATCCACTCAAAAAATGGTGGGGGAGCTGCTTTCAGTTAGTTTTTCCTTTTGGCGTAAGATTTTTTTTTGTTGTTGTTGGAACTACACCTTCTGAAAACTTAGGAGCTGTAATCATACTTTAGGTTTTCCTGGCATTGTTCAGATGTTTTTCAAGCCATAATCATCCCTTAAAACTTCACTAAATAACAGGGTTTTCTTGAAAGTAACCTTGTGTTAACTGTAAGTACAACTCTGTCGGTACTTCCAGCTTTTGCAGACAATCATAAAGGCTCTAATTTTTCCTGTTTGACAATGGAAATTTTGGCCTGTAATGAAATTCGTCTGCAAAGGCTTCTCTGGAAGTGCTGGATTTTTCTTTCAAATGATGCAGCACATTAATTTATTTTTCTTATTCTATTTTGGGATGACTTGCATCTTCATAATTAAAGCAAGAGAAAGCCATGAGACGCAGGAATCTCTATTGTAAGTATAATACTTTTTTCTTCCAGCCTCCTAGGATAGATATTGCTTGGGCATTTACTGTTTTGTTGCTTTTCTAATAGTTTGGGTATTTGCATTTGCCAATTTACATGTCTCTAACTGTGTTTCTCTTTATATGCTGAACATTCTTCTGAGATTTGTCTAGTGAACTGCTGACAAAGAATTGTTTTAGAGTATGAAACCTTACTTATGCCTTTTCACATACAATTATTTATGTATCTGTCTAGTGGAGGGATGTATAGTCAGTGTTTTAGTTTCTCACCTTCTCAGGCTAAACTGTCTCCTACTTCTCTATCAGCTTGACGCACTCACTGCTGAGTTTCAGTCAGAATGCTGAGAAGCTAAATCAGCAGGCTGACACAACACTGTTGCAGATGCAGCTCTAGCAGTGCTGAAGCTGCTTGGCTGCATCACAGGAATATTCTGCCTCTCTTTATTGTAGTGGACTTTGAGGAGCAAAGATGTATTCAAGGTGAATTCAGTTGTTGGGGTGTCTTCTCCCCAGAAACTGAGAATGTGAATCCAGACTGTCATATGTCAATGAAATTAGAAGTTGTGGTGAAAGGTTGGAAATGTGGTATATACTTTGCTCACAGTGGAAATGAAAATCTTGTTGTAAAGCTACTTATGATGACATACAGGAAGCAGAGGTATAAGCAGATGTGGGAATACTGATAAAAATCAATGAGATTATTAAAAACCAAATGGTTATAGTCAGTCACACAAGAAACAAGCGTTTCACTTCTACTTTATCTTCTTAGCCTGTTCTCCGAAGAAACAAGGCTTACGTTCCACCTTTATCGTCTATTCCCCAGTGTCTTTTGAACCTCTCAGCCTTTTTGAACCAAGGTGATCAGAGGTGCCTGAAGACACACATCTGCACAGGGAAGAGTGACAGTGCCAGTCCTGTACTGAGGGAAGTGCTGCAGGCTGAGCTCACCACTTGCTGCACCCTGAAGAATCAACACACAAGAAACATCTGGGAAAATGCTGGTCAGAGCCCTTTCCTAAGAGACTGAGCTTCATTACCTGCTCTCATGGTTTTGTGTTGATGAGGGAATTAGTGCAAGACATGTAATTCAATTGTGAGAACAGTCATGAGATTTTGCCTCAGTCACCTGTGACTGCTGTATGGTAACGGAGCTCTCTGACAGAATTTGAGGAGTTGTGGAAACTTTAAAGTCTTCTCAAAGTCCAGTGGATTCAAGTGCTACAAAATTGTATTTACACCTCAGCAACAAGAACAGATTTGTGTGGCTCTCATCAGGGGCTTTTAGTGGAAGACACTTTCTACAGATTTCTTTGAATTTTGTGTCAGAAATGACCATTAAAAGTAATACTCATTAAGTGAAGAGGTTCTTTCTTGACGATCATAAAATCTGGTTTTGGAGGAATAATGTATGGGATGCATTTGGCAGAAAGTGACTTAAATAAGAGGACAGAAGTTGTGGCAGCAAGGCTGTGAGAAGAGTGGTGCAGTGCAGGAACCTGTTGCAAACATCTGTGGCTTTAGAAAACAGTGCTGTATGTACTACAGTCTCTGTGTTCCATGGAGAATTAAGAATTAATCCATAGTATGTGCATGCTACAAGTACTGTATCTTTGGAAATGTCATGACTTGGAATCTTTCAACTGGGATGTGTCCTGCAGAACAAGAAGTCAAAATATCTAATTAATGAAGTGAAGAATTTAGAAGCTTTGGTAAGCAAGTTAGCTGTGACCTCTGGAGGAGTCTCAACTTCACAGGGTATCACATGTCAGAAGCATTGCAAGATATGTTTTTATCCAGAAAGTTCTCTGCCTCAGGAATAATTTTGAAGTGATCAGAAACTTACTTCTAATAAAAAACTATTATTAATACTATTGATGTCTCCTTTATTCTACTGTCTATTGCATTCTGCTTCACTGAAGAGAAAGATGTGGAAGGTCAATTTGCAAGCCACTGGTAGGGTTTATTTGTCCAAAGAGGCTGAAATTTGGTCTGATGAAATTTATTTGTATGTTTCAGTTGTGCTGCTTTAGGTTTTTTTGCAAGTAGAAAAGCTTTTTTCTTAAGTAACTTTTCAGAGGTGTTGGGAACTACAATGCTGAATTATGTAGTCAGTATGTGTGTAGAACTTCTTGAACTCTCCCATGGACATATTACCAATTATATAAATAATTCTCCTTCAAGGTCCAGCAGATCCAGTAAATTCATTGTACTCTGTCACTGATACAAAAGTATAATGATGAATTTATCTAGCCTTTATTTTTTTCATTGTAAATAGCTGGGTTTTTTTAAACTGTTTGTACACCTCTGAGGTAAGCATGATCAAAAATTATTAAATTTAGTAGTAAAGTTTTGTGAATGTGCATGGAAAGTATGGATTTTTTAAAATTAGGTGCGCTATTTAAAATTTGAATCTAATTTAATTTCAGTATATAAATTATTGAGATGCTTTTGTTATTGTTGCTGGATCTGCAATCTTGTTCTAATGTTGATGCTATCAAATATTCCACTGAGATTGAAATGTGACAGCATGTTCAATGAGCCAGGAAAAAATGATGTGAAAGTGAAGGATGAGTTTTCTTGGAAATAATTCAGGATGATACCTGACAAGTATCTGAAATGTACACTGTCTAAAAAGGAAAAGGTACTTCAGAGGATGAGGCTTGACATATTTAGAATTTTTTACACCAATATCTGCATTTTCTTCCTTGCTGCAGAATTAAAAAAAGTTCTTTTGTTAGTAGGGAGAACACCTCCCTTGTAAAACAAACACCTGCCATTTGTAAACCAAAATTTAAAATGACAAAGTATTTGGATTCTGAGTATTTCCAAATGGGATATGCCATGTATCCTTTTTGAACCCACCAAAAGTTACTTGATAATCCAGAAGTGGTGAGAGCATGTAACCTGTGTGACTGTACAACCATGTTGACTTCAAAGTCAATTAAGTGAGGAAATGCATCTGATTCCAGGTGTTTGTTTTTGGAGGAGTTCCACTTCCTGTAAGAAAGGTGACTTTCTTCATCACATTACTGTGTGAGTTTCCATATGGCAAAACTATCCACAAGCTATTTTTGTGGTAATGACAAAATTGGATATATTGGGTTGGTTTGGCTTGGGCTTTTTTTTTTTTTTCCCTTCAGCAGTTCAGAGGAAAGCAACATAATGGAAGATGTGGAAATAGAAGATGCTGAAGTTCTGAGACTTCACTAAGAGTGTTAAGTCAAAGCACAGCTGAGTACATGAATTTCAGTCATGTGATTCCTTTGTACAGTCATGTAATTGGACAGATGGAATACTTCTTTCAGCCCTTTTTTAAGGCAGTTGCCCATGTGTTCAGGGATAAGGAGTGGAGGGGAATGAACATTGCTTTTTTTTTTTCCCTTGAGGTCTATTGGCCAAAATAGAAAAGTTTCGAAAGCTTTTTGCTTTGAGCAAGAGGCACTAAACGATGGGGCAATGCCAATATACACATAGGCAAACATTTACTGGGCAGTAGCAAAATGCAGTGGTTTACTACTACTAGGTCAGGCAAGAGGCATAATACAGAGTATGAGCCCTGTTAAAGCCCTTTATGGAGAAGGGGCTTAATGGTGAAATGAATATGGCACAGAGGAGTGAATTAATGAATTTATTTGTACAGCCTGTAGAGTTTTTTCTTGCATTACAGTATGATGCAGAGGTAGCTTGTCCTGCTCTTTGTAGCAATAAACATGGAAAGTGTAATGAGGGATATTGTATGTTTTAGCTGCTGGATCTACTAATTTGTATCTATACCTTTCAACTTAAAACCTGTGAATTCTACCATGAGTAAAGAAAGCTTCATTATGGTTGTTCTGTAAAACATGGAGTCGAGGAGAGGATTCCAGTCTGAAGATAAGCTGCAGTTGCTAAACAGGACTGAAGACAAGTTCTTCCTCCAGTGAAGGCGCAGATGTGGTGGATTCTGCATTGTGTTCACCAATGATAATCTTAGCAGTATCCTGATCAGCATTTCAGCTTAATGTGTTAAGAAATTGATATGTTTTAACATGTCCCTTCATGCTCAGTGTCTGTTAAACATGGATAAGGATGTGTTTTTTGCGTGTATATCTACTGCTGAGTCTTCAAAGGAAAAGCCTGGAAGTTCTATTCTGACTTACAGACTAGAAGAGAAAATGTTTCAGAAGCCGTAACAATAAAAGTATAAGGTGGAACACTATTTCAACACCCTTACTACTTTTGTCTTGGGGAGTTCCTTGACATGGTGGAATCTGGCGTCTTCATTTCCCCTTCACTTCCCCTTTATACTCAAAAGGGAATCTGGTGCAGAGCTTGGGACACCCTTCTTGCTGCTGAGTAGCTGAATTGACAGTGTCTGAAACTGCCCTTTTGTTTTGAAACATGGCTGTTTCATTTCTGGCAGTCATTAGGAATGTGTATGCATTACAAAGACATAAACAGATGTTTCTTTGTTCTCCACCTTTTATATGTTCAGCGCTCTGTAATTGAATCTTGAAAGGAAAAGGTCTTTTGGGGAGTTGCTTTTGTTGGGTTTTTTTGTTTGTTCATGTGCATAGCTAGTATTGGAGCATAGTTGTTAGTAAATAAAATAATCAGGTGGAAGAGATTTCCTGAGACTGATTAGGTGATTTCCTAACTTCCTGATTGAAGCAAGACTACAACCAGTGCTGGATCATCACTTTATTGCTGAATCCTTGAACATGTTGACAGGCAGAGAGTCTTCTACCTGTGTTTAATACCAGTCTGCAGTTGCTCCTCTGTTCAAAGAAGAATTTTATCCTAATATCTAATCTTTGCACCTGAAGCAACTATTCCTGGCTGCTACTTTTTAATGCTTCTGTCAGGTTCCCACAGGGCTGGACATTTTGTAGCTGCTGTTCAGGTATCCATGCTATTATGTCTCCTTTTCATCTCCAGCAGTCTAAACATGTCCAGCTCCCAAGCCTGTTCTCATAAATTATTTGCCATTTTGCTGGGCCCCCCTCTACATCCCCCTTGAACTGAGGAGGAGTGATAGTAGTCATCCTTACAGGTCCCAGATAATGGGGGATAAGATATTCTGCAGTGACTGCCTGTGCAGTATCTCAGTGCTCCCAAGGTCCCACTCAGCTGAAGCTGTGGCATCAGTTGTATTCCCTAAATTACTGTTGCCTATGAATTTTCTGAGGGTGTTTTATGAATGTCGACATCAGTAACCTGGCTGGAGATGCATCCCTGGGCATTGTGGGCCCTGGAATTTGCTCTTTGGGAGATTCTGCTGCCTAGTGGACACCAGGAGGCTGCTTTGTTGTTTGTTTCCCTTTGAGCCTGGCAAAGCAGCTGATTTTCAGCTCATTGATCAGTCTGGTATGCTTTAGAGAACATACTGTTTTGGTTTGGTTTTGAGATGCTTAAGAAATATATTATTGATAGCATTACAAAGCCATGTGGCTAGTAAGTGTGAATTAAATGTTAGCCTGGAAACATGCTGCTGCTGAATGGGAGAGTCTCCAAGATCAAAACTGCTTTGTTAAACATTTGTGGGCAGCAATGATCTTTACTTAATGCTTTTTCTTTTTTGTAATTAAAAAATTCAATCCCCCAATCAGCTACCTTTGGTGATAGCAGCAGCTATCACAACTTGATTTTTAGCTTGACCATATTTGTAAACTCTAAGCACGTTAAGGCAGAATGTGCTGAGAGCTGCTTCTGGTGCAATTCTCTGTAAATTCACTTTGTTCATAGAAGTAAACTAAATAAAGCACTTTTTCACATAAGTCTCTTTATATCAAGTAACATTTGGCCATGTCTGCACATACTGGACCTGGAATCTACTTGAGCTTCAGACTAATTGAACAATTCTGACATTAAGTAATTGTTCTAATTGGAAAATGCCTGGGGATCTTCTTGCTACCAGATACTTTAAAGCTTTTAACTGAAAAATATGCATAATTTATTTTAAGGAATTAGGAGATAAGCTTTCCCATACCCCTTCCATTATGTTAATATTGGAGAGTTGTTTGCAAAATGTTTGTAACCTTGATTTTATTTGATTTGCAGCTTTGATACCTATCTCTTAATTCCCTGTCTTATGCAGAAAGAGGAAAAAAAATATGTATGCAACATGTTGTGTTTGCCATGACTGTAGAAAAGTTTATTACTTCAAAATTAGGAATTATGTGTGCAAATAATTAATGATTTAATTTTCATTTTTTCCATCAAATGAGTATTAATGTATCACCTTGTTTTAATCTTGATTGTTGTGACTTACAAAACATTGACAATGTCATTAAAGCACTGTGGTTTGTGTGTGTCTGTGGATTTGAGGGAGAGAAGGGCAAGGGAGAAATTCCAACAGGAGTGTAAGTGCACACCTTAACATTCTCTTTAAAGCCCTGAGTGGTTAGGAATAGATAGAGACCCCTGTGTAAAAGAAGATGTAGTTTAATGACTATATTAATTGTGTGTGGGACTGTGTTTAGGCTCTGAATGTTTAGACCAGAAGCTTTTGTTGGATATCTGGAACATAGATTGATTGTTGAGCATGATACTGAATAGTTAAAATAATTAAAATAAGCATCCAATATGAAAAGCACTTAAAAATCAAATAAGCATTGAATATTCTGGTTTCTGTGACATTTGTGTATTTGGTATTTTGTGCTGTTGGAGAAGGGGAGTGGAATGGGAGACTTAGAGCAATGAAGTTAAAAAAGAAAACTATCAAGATGGAATACTGAGCCTATATTAAACTGCAAAATAAGGATAATTGTTCAATTCTGTAATATGTGTCAATGATCTACTAAGTACTTAATAAAAGCAAATGAGTAGAGGTAATCTGACTGTCAAACTCTTATCCTAGGTTCTTCAGCTCTAATCCAAGTTCCGATGAAGTACCGAGTGCTCAGACGAGGTACCTGAATATAAATGATGCCTTTTCCTGATGCAACTTTGAAATCAGTGGTTTTATTTCAGTGGTGACTAAAGCAGGTGTTCTGATTATGGTCTGTGAAGAAGCAATGCAAGCTGCCAGACATTGGGACCATTGCTTTTCTTCTGTGCACTGGTTAATTTATGTAAAAAAAAGATCTTAGGAGAATAAGAAGTTCCAAGTATTTTTATGGAAAAACTTTCAAACTTGAGACATAGTTTCTGTCTTCATGATTACCTGACAATATTGTAATGAATCTAGCTAGTATTTTTTTAGTTGGTGAAGTTTTCAATAAAAAAATTTGCAGCATGCTCAGAGTACAGTGAAAATATGACAAACCAAAAGCATATAAACTAAGAAACAGCATGGGTTGCTTGCTATTAAGGTGATACTAAGACAAAGGTGTTTAGTTGTGTGTTAGGAAACAAGAAGAAAATGGCTGTTACCTTGACCAGACCTGTAATTTTTTTCTGTATGCATCTTTCAGTATTAAGTCCAAAAGATCACGTGCTGTTCTCTGTCAGCTTGGAAATAACCAGCTCACACTGAGCTGCTGCACAGGCACACAAATTCATGCATTTAAGTGTTGATGAAAGTCTGTCTGTGGAGATGAATTACTGGGCACCAGCTTGTGACATGTTGAGTCTGTCACATGCTACTGCTGCATGTCACCTCAGGTGAAAAAAACCCCCACAAAACATAGATTTTAAGAAGACTGAACTTTTGGTGAAAGTGGGCCATATTGGTGCTGTGGTAGGAGGTGTCCCAGTAGGTATTTTGTAGCACTGTTGTATTGCAAGAGTTTTTTCATCTAAATGGTGCAACTTAGTGAAGTTTTTCTTTGTGTTCAATTCTGGAGTTTGACTTGATAGTAGCACAGGCGTATTTCTAATGACATGAATATTTAAGGATGAATATGAAATTACCTCTTCTTGTGAAGTTTTTTGGTTTTTTTTTTAGCCATAACCTGACATCCTGGTGGGAAAGAATACAGTAACAGTTCCATGCTTGTGATATTTCTACTTGTTTGCTCTGATTTGAAGAAACTAGCAGTGTTAATTACTCTTACATGATTCATTGGTCAGTTATATGTAATTAGGTAGATGAATTCTAGTTCTGCACTTTTTTTTTGCAGATTAAAAATATGTTTTTTAACACTTCATCATGGTCTTTTATAATGCCCAACATTTGAATACACTTAATGTCTCCTTGAGATTGTTTTGCAGGTTGTTTTAGCTGAACTCTCCTGGTGTTCTAAGCTGAGCAGGAATGCTTTAGAAGTGTTTTAGGCAGAGCAAAAAGCAGGCTATTAAAACTCTGTGAGGAGCAAGATAGAGCCCTGATTGAAACGCTGCTAGTTCAGGCTCAGGAATATACTGAGTGTGTCTGTGCAGCCTTTGGGCTGCCCAGAGATCAAAAGGTATTTGATGTATTAGTGAAAATTGTGGGTTTTGTTAGCCTTAAGGCGGTATAACTCTTGAACTTCAGACTCCAAACAAGCAGTCCCAGAACACTTTATGAGTGTTAGGCTTTTGATGGAAGGAGGAGGTTGATGGCTTTTATTTTTTTCATGAGAGCTGACACAGTCTGGGACATGCTATGCATGTGAACTTCACGCCTTTCCTCAGTAAACCGAATTGTGTTAGAAATCTTGTTTAGCTTATTTGCTTCTTTTCTTAGAGACATTAAATCCTTGTGTATAAAATTGTTATGGAAGAGAAAGTGTTGGACTTTTTCTGTGGGGGACTGAGGTCTTGCCTGTTTTCCTTATGCATTTCAGAGTGCAAATGAATTTTGTCACCATTAATCTCCCATTAGAAACTCCTTTAATATCATAGACATTATGTGTGAACTACATAATGTGTAATGTCTCTTTATGTGTATTTTTTACTTCAGTGAAGAGATCATTCACAGGGTACATAACCTGTCTGAAGGATTTTATGAATGATCCCAGAAGAGAAGAGCCTCTAATTGGTATGGTTTTTTGTTCTATAAATTGTATGCCTTTGAATTTGTTACCAAATGGCTTTCTTTTGAAATAAAAGGTGGGATTTTAGTTACTGTTTCATTTTCTGTAAATGTATTTAATAACTTACCTATCTCATACCATTTTAAATTTAGTTTAATGCACTGGGTATTTTAAAGGCCTCCTTAACTGTTAACTTGTTCCTGAAGGAGCCATTTAAGTAAAGAGGCTTTTTCCGGATCTCAGAATGGTTGAGATTGGGAGGGGCCTATGCTGATCTTAACCCCTGCTCAAGTCCTGGAGGAGGTTGTCTGGGACCATGTCAAATGGCTTTTGAAAATCTCCTGGGCTAAAAACTACAATCTCTCAGGGAAATCTGTTCCAGTGCTCAGTCACCTGCACAGTCAGAGTGTGTTTCCTGATCTTCAGACAGTATCTCCTGCTTCAGTTGTGCTGTTGCCCCTTGTCCTGGCACTGGGCACCACTGAAAACAGCTCCCTCTTTGCACCTTCATCTCAAGTATTTATACACAGTGATGAGATTTCCTCTTGAGGCTGAACAGTTCCAGCTTTCCCAATCTTTTCTCATAGGAGAGATGCTCTAGTACCATTGTAATTTTCATGGCTCTTCATATGCCCATGTCTCATGTACTGTGCAATCCAGAACTTGACACAGCATTCCAGGAATGGCTCTACTGGTGCTGAGAGGAGTCTGCTGTGAGCACTCCTCCTTGTACAGCCCAGGATACTGTCAGCCTTTGCTGGCTCATCTTCAGCTTGCTGTCCACTAGGCCCTTTCCTGCCAGTGTTCTTCCTGGCTAGCCAGCCCCCAGCATGCGCTGGTGCTTGTTCTTCTCTGGATGCAGGACTTGGCACTTGCCCTTGTTGATCTGCCTGAGCTTCCTGTCAGCCCAGCTCCAGCTGCTCAGGGTCCCTCTGGATGGCAGCACAACCCTCTGGTGTATCTGCATCCCTCCCAGTTATGTGTCATCATCAGCCTTGCTGAGGTTGTGCTCTGCATCATTATCCAGATCATTAATGAGGGTTTTGAGCAGGACTGGACCCAGTACTGACCCCTGGGGTGCACTGCTACCTTCTGGCCTCCAACTGGACTTCATGCTGCTGGTGACCTGTCATCAGTCATGGTTCTTTGTGGCTTTCCATTTGGTGGGATATACAGATATTTCTACTTTGTGAGATATTTTTCCTCACTGTCCTTCGCTGTACTGGAAGTAGTGAGATTAATTTTAATGCTTTCTTTCTAACTGCTAAGTTAGAAACCCTTAGGAGAGTAGCAAGGCTGACTGTCAGTGGCCTTAGTGTTCCAAGTGTGTCATGGTGGCCTAGAGAAATAGGTTCTCTGATGAAGGCCTAAGTAGCAAATTTCCTAGTATTAGCAAAAAATTTCTCTGTTTAGTGCATTGTCTCCACCTAATAAATTACTAGGCTTTTTAACATTAATACTTTACTATAAGCATTCATAATAGAAAACACTTCGGTTGCAAGAACAGTTTCAGTTCATTTGGTGATAATTTATTTTCAGAGTTAAGATTTAGCAGTATGATAATATAGCAGGTTTGAGATGGAGTTGAATTTCTTCATAGCAGCCTGTATGTTTTGGATTTGTGCCTGAAGCAGTTTTGATGACACCCCAGTGGTTTTTCCTGTTGCTGAGCAGTGCACCTGCATCAAGACTGTTTTGTTATTCTGGGCTCTCACCCTTGAATAAGGTTGGGGTGGGCAAGAGACTGGGAGGTGGCACATCCAGGGCAGTTGACCCAAACTGGCACAAAGGATATTCTGTACCATGAAATGTTATGCTCAGTAATCACAGTTGAGGTAAAGAAAGAAGAAAGGGGAGAAGCAGGGTTTAACTTCCAAGGTGGCTGTTCAGAGGCTGTGGGTGGGTATTGGTCTGCCTGTGGAGCAGTGAGCGATGGGTTTTTGCATGTTAGTTGGTTTTCGGGGTTTTTTACCCCTCTTTCCTTAACTTATTAAACCGTCTTTAAGTCCATGATTTTGTTGCTTTTGTTCTTCCCGTGTTCTCCCCACCCTGCTCAGGGGTGTGGATGTGTGAGTGAGTGGAGTGAGCAAGTGGCTATGTGGTTCTTGGCTGCTGGCTGGGATCAACCCATCAAAATACAGAGTACTGGAAAGTATGACATAAGGGAACAGCTGCAGGATTTTCCTATTTGTTTTAAACTGCTTTTAAATTTATTATGTTCAAGCTTTTCAGAATAAAACTTTTCATGCTAGGTAAGAAGCCTCAAACTTGAAGGTTTCTGAATACTTTAAAGGAATTGTCTCAGTAATTTCTTGGAAAAATGAAGAATATTCCCATTTTCATTCTTGTGATCCTTAAAAGTTTATGGAACATTTTCAGATTGTGAAAGATTCAGTTTTGTGAAGTGATTAATGTCTTTCCTACATCTGCTTTTACTCAGATACTGTCCAAATTATCTTTGAATAAGTATTTTAAATGCAGTTTTTAAATCTAGACATTTGTAGGGCATTTCCTATTCTCATTCTCTTTCTTAGTTTCTTGAAAAAATATCCCAGACAGGAGTAAAGATGCATTAAATATTTTTGGTGGGCTTTGAAATCTGCCATAGATGGGGTATTTCCTTTCAGAATAAGATATTGGAAAGAGATAAATTTAGCTGATTGGGTAATAAGTCCACAGAAGTGTTGAAGTGATCCTGAAGGAGTGTCAAATTCTGAAAATGGAATAATTTCACATATTAATTTTGAATTTGATGAGCAGCATTGTAAAGAATACATTTGTTTCAGTAGTCTATAGTAAAACAGAAATATTTGTAACTCTTGCTTTTACAGGTTTAGAACATGTGGTTGAAGTCAGATTTGAAGGAAGAAGAGAGCCACGTTACGAGTGCAGGCTGTGTGGGTGTAATTCAGAAGTGGCACCTATGATAGAACATCTTAGTGGGTATAAACACAGGAGAGAATACATTGTGAGTAATTTTGATGCATTTTGATCAAAATTTCTTTACGATACTCCCCTTATTTTTTTTTCTAAATAATTAGATTATTTGAAGTTTAAACCCCCATATAATAAACTGCCAGTATAGTTGACTCTCTCTGGGTCAGGCCAACATGAAGAGCTCTGATGATATGGGCTGTTGAGGCAGTGCAGTCCAGGGCTGCCTGTCTGTTTCAGCTCCAAAGTCTGTTCCTAAGTGTTTAGATTGTTTTCAGGATCAGGTTCCAAAAACAATGGGATTCTTTTTTATTCCCCAGCATGTCCATAGCATTGCTGGATTTGGTACAGAGGGTGTTTCCTTCTGGTAGCAAGCTTTAAATGGTATCCATTTTTTGTTTTGAAGACTACTTTAGTAACTTTAAAATTTGAGTAGATATGTTGCAGAGAAGATATTAGTTCATAATATTCAAATCAATGTTTACCAGTCTTTTCGAAGCCTGTCCAGAAGGTGAAATGTGTAAAATTTTTTATACTGTGATATATTTTGATATTAACCTTTTCAAGCTGGTTTTGTTTACAGTCTAAAGAATTTCCAGATAAAATAAGGAAAAAACCAAAAGATACAAAAGAATGCAAAGTCTCGTTTTTCAGGCGAATAGCAGGAGAGCTGGAGAAGAGTGAAGGATTAAAAATGTATAAGGTAATTGGAAGTAAATGTAAAATTTCTCTTCATGTGTCTTTTATCAGTGCATTTATGTTTAATGGAGTAAATTTTAAAAGTACTGCAGGCAAAGCCTCTTAAATTTTCTGTGTTTTTCTAGGAAGTGTAATAGTGAGTTGAACTAAGGCTTACGTTTAGGTTGCCCTGAAAGATCCAGGGAAAAGAACAGTAGTATTGAAATGAATCTGAAAAAAGCCAAAGCTTTATATTTTTAAGGTTTTAGATGTTTTAAATTGAAAATTGTTCAGTCTGAATTCAGTGATTCAGAAATTTTATTACTTTAACTTCAATAATTTTTAAATTTTTTTTTAAATTTTGCAACTTAAATTTTTTCAAATGTAAGCAATTTTTTTCTCAAATTTCATTTATATTTACAGAAGTCTATATCTGTGTGTGAGGAATTTAATTCAATTTAATTATGTTGGCATAAAGAAAAGTACTTGTTCCTTTCCTAAAGGCAGTTGCAATAGATACTGTTGTTATGAAATTTTAGTCAGAAAGTCTAATATGAACCTTTTTATATTTTTAGACGGAAGGTTACACAAGACCAGCTACCTCATGTAAGTGTGTGAATTTCTTGAATATAGTAGATTTGATGTAATTGATATTTGGCCTAATTTGACTTACTAGTTGAACTCGAAGGGTTTGACTGATGTAAAACATTCAACTTGTAACACCACAAAATGTTTTCAGAGATTTTTCTGGTTTTTGTGATTTTGAAGTGATGAAAGAAGGAAATTGCCAGACTTCCAGTCTTCCTTAGATTTTTTTAACTTCTTGGTTCCGGAAGTATTTATGGTAACTGCAGTAATTTGCTCATCAAGGAAAGTAAAAAAGTATGGAAAAGTGGTACTTGATGGCTTTCTCTGAATAAGCTGCTAAAGTCTCCTCCACCTCATTTACATCATCAGAAGACTTATGCTAAATCACTGGTGAAAGTGGAAATTACCATTCTTTAGCAAATCCATTGGAACAAGTGATGGAAACCAAACCCACAAACATAAACCCAGCATCTTCCCTCATACAGTATGGCTGAGTTACATCTTTTGTTACTGTAGGTGTGCTATAGATCCTTAATGATGCCAGTCTGGAGGAATACCTCCTTGCTACCTTTTGACCCTAGTGTTAATGTCAGAAGGAAGGTGGGTTTGATTGAAGTGGGTGAAGGTTTCAAAGATCTACAGAATTGGTCAGCATGAGTCCCGCTGTAGGAGCCTACCACAGCAGCACTTTTTTTTTTTCTTCTTTTTATTGATCATTGGTGGCTTCTGTGGCTTGTACTTTTGAATGTTGGTCTGCAAAACAAGGTGGCAGAAATATTTTCGATTTCTGTGTCTCTTGCGAAGAAGATGGAATGTCAGCCAGTAATTAGCTGAGTAATTCTCAGTTCAGAGTCAACTGACATCAGTCAAGTCAGGAGACTTCTGTAGAAGTGGAAGACATGGTCAAATATCAATCTGGAACATCAAAAAGAGTGATTCCACACAGATCATACCCTGCCCAACAGGATATGAAACTCTGAAAAAATGAACAAGAGGGAAGTTACCTGTAAAAGCATTGTGCCTTTCAATAGAAAGGTTTGTTCTGGTCAGGTGATAAGGTCAATATCAAGTGAAGTCCAAAAAAAAAAACCCTCTGGTTCTTTAGAAGGAAATCGTGGTTACTAGGTTAGCAGCAGTAAGTAACTTTAGACTAGATCATGTTGGCAAATGTCAAAACTCTTTTCTGACAGTAAGGATGACTTTGGGCATATAATTAAGAAAGGCTGCTAGTACACTGGTATGAGTGATGAAATGGACATTAACAGCTCCATCAGCATGTGTTAACTGTGTTAATGGGAACTGGTTAGCATGGCAACATGAGGCTTTTGGCTTTGTCTTGTAGGGCCAAAGGTGTCACTTGTGCAGAGAATTATTACATGTCCTGTTGCTTATCCTGGAACACAATGCTTAAGAAGTGAGAAGTTATGTACCCTGCAGTAGGTGGTTCTCTGAAGCATAGTTACTGTTTTAGACTGCCTTGTTTTGCTGAGCTTTCCCTCCCTCCCTCCCTCCTTCCTCATGCTTATACACTGATAGAGATTAGATGATCACACATTCCAACCCCTATAACTTCTTGTTAGAAACTTAGCTATTGTATGTACAGCTTTTAGGTTCACTGGTATTTACTTGGAAAAAACCCACATGCAGACCTTGTAACTATTTTTCATGGAGGAGACAGGCCCACCTCAGTTTATTCCATACAGCCTTCTTGTGTGGGGTTCAGCTGCCTGAGCACAGGTGCTGTAGGGTACCCTGCAGAGCCTTTAGGGCACAGGTCTCCCACAGACTTTTCAGCAAGGATGCCTGCTGGTTTCTAAGATGGGTGTGTGTGCCATTTGCTGCTGAATCCTGCCCTTTACAGAAACCACAGCCACTTCACAGCCAGTAACTGTTCTATTTGTGTAATGCTTCTGTTGCAGAAATACAGTGCAAGCCTTGTGATGTTGCTAATAATTCTTTTTTATTTTCTAGCCCCATTGAAGAAGAAATCAAGGTGAGAGTACTACCTGCACAGGAGAATCAAAA
The DNA here is from genome assembly GCF_012460135.2 of Molothrus ater. Taxonomy (NCBI): domain Eukaryota; kingdom Metazoa; phylum Chordata; class Aves; order Passeriformes; family Icteridae; genus Molothrus; species Molothrus ater. Next base: position 92,100,368 of record NC_050478.2, on the reverse strand, counting down.
CAGAATTTTTTAATCTGTTTTTCTGTAGCAAACATCATGACATATGGGAAAATATTTTATATTGTCTTTCCACTGTACTTACTCCTCTTCTGTAAATTGTTCCTTTTTGTCTGTGACGAAATAGCAGCTATGGCTTTTGAAATACTGCACTCAAAAAGTAATTGCAATTAAAATTTCAAGCTGCTTCCATTCTATGTGGGATATCATTGGCTGAGTAAGTTTTATAAACAGCTGTTTATATAGGAAGAAAAAGTCCAACTCACCATTATTTTAGTCATGTCCTTTAGCTGATTTGTGAAGAAGGTCATCTGCACTACTGGTCTCTTTGAGAGTCAGTCAGAATAAGGACCTTTACAGCATATATAAAACACTGTTATTCCTTAGAGAAAGATATCCAGTATTGCTAAGTGATAAAAATTTGGAAACTGAAATATTTTGAGTAAACTTAGTGTTTTAGTAATTTTTAGAATGCATCTTAATACTGTAATTTTTTTTCTTTTAAGGTGGGAAGATGATTATAAGCAAGAGGTATGTAGAGGCAGTAACTCCACACAGGGGTTCACATATCCAAAAGTTCTCATTTTGTAGCAGTTTCTTTATGCTTGTTTTTTTTTTTTTTCTGGAAAATGCTTATTCTTTGGCTTCATTTTGTATTTTATTAATATTCTTGCAGAAGCAATTGACCTAATAAGTCAGAGTTTTGTGTTCATCACAGCAGAGGGGAAGAGAATACAGTACATTCACCTTAGCTCTCATAAATCTTGTCCAGAGCCACTGTCTCCAGGCCAGGTCTCCCAGCCTGTGCTGCAATCTCCCCTTCCCTGTTTTGTCCCTCTTCAGGTCAAGAGTATTCTATACTGAAAGTTTGGTTTAAATCTTAAGATACATCTAAAGATTTACAATCCCTTTTTCTAACTCAAAGGTGAAATTCAAAATGATCACTGAAGTGTCTGTCCTGACTAGCTCTGGAGACAAACACTGAGAAGTGCCTTGTTTTTATCTTAGTGGCAGAGTTGGTTGTGTAGGGCCTCAGGCTGGTCAGGTACTATGCTAAATGCAGTGAGCACTTGACTTTTTTAACATGATTTTGCTCCTGAGTGAGGAAAGGCTGGGAAAGATAGCTCTTGTAGATGTGTGGCTTAGATGTGAAATGTGTTCTTCCTGGTATTGGAAGGAAAGCAGTCGTGTTTGTGTAGCTGCTACCAAACTGATACTGAAGATCTAAGGTTACATGTTTATGGCTCTGACCTAAAATTATCTTTTCTTTGTGTTGACCTTTGTTGTTGGATAAAAGATTAAAATATCTTGTTCTGTACAAGATGATGTAACAACTGCTGTAAAATTCAGTCTTCTAAATTTTTTCCCCCTGTTTTTCAATCCTACAGAACGATCCTGTTCGGAAACAGAAAGCTCTGGAGTTCTTGGTATGCATGTAAAATAATTGTGATGAGCCTTGGGATGTTTCAGCAGTACCATGCAGTGATTATTGTTTGAAGGGGCCTCTGATTACTGATCAAACTCACTTGACTGCAACATTAATTTCTATTTTAGTGGACTCTGCCCTCAAAAGTTAGTGCAGCTGTAGCTTAGCTCAGAGCAATTGGCTGGATTAAATGTGAGCTCTCAGCCTGTTCTGTGGATGACTCTCCCCTTTGCTGAGGAGCCTCCCTGACAAGCAGTGTTAATTAGCAGCACTGATGGTGCTCAGGTGCTGCTGGCTGGCCAGATCTAATGGGATTGTTGATAATGCTGAGCAAGAGGAGCCAGTCTGGTCTGGCTGCCAGAGAGAGCACAGCTGCTGGTCTTGGAGTGATTCGGGAAGTTTTATCAGTTCTGTTGCTGTTGACAGTGACATAGTAAGCCTCATTTTGTCTTTTGGGTTTATGAAAATATCTGACTTTTACTCCAGGAAAGTAATGTTCTGTGCCTAAGGCAATTGGAAGGTTTCGTTTGAATTGTGTTTTACACACCAGAATCAGAAGTAGAATGTTTTGAAATGAGTGCTTCATGTCTTCCACACTGTGGTTACTTGGTTACTTCAGAAAGAGAGAGAAAAAGCAAGTCTTAAGGGATAATCAGTAAACTACAAAAAAACTTGGTAGTTAATTGACTTTTATGTACAGGAATCACAGTTATTCCTTACAAAAGACTGCCTATATTCTTTTAACTTACTGTAATCACTTATAAATTCATTTACTTAGTAATCAGCCTGAAGCTTATTTTTTATTCAATTTTCTACACAGATAATATAAATTTAGGACTTGTGCCATTCTCTGTCTGCAACAAATTTTTTATGAACTTGACAGTACAGGAGTGGCACAGAAATCCAAGTTTATGTTTTACCTTTTATCAGGCCATAATTATGCTCCCAATTTTATTTTTGGATATTTTTCTATACATTTATCATATATGCCATATGTTAACCAATAGTATAAATTTGGTTATACAAAAATCAAAGTATAACTTTGATCTGTTTGTGTATTTGACCCTTTGGCATCCTAATGACCAATTCTAACCATGTTTTTCGACAGGAGACTTTTCACATCACCTCAGACTCAGAAGCAACACTTGTTGTTCGCATTACACAGGAACTCATGGAGGCTTTGAAGGCCTTTTGTGAAAAGAAAGCAGCAGTAAGTAACTTAATCTTGTCCAGAATTGTTTTACTATTGGGAGGAAAGGAGTGGTTAAACTCACTGTATTAGCACCCTGCATGGTCAAAACCTCCAGTTAAATGTACTTCAATTTTCTTCTTTTACAATTTTTAAGTAACAAAGATATTAATTACATAGCACATTTCTCTTAGTATTCCATCATCATGTATCTGTTTTGGCTTTTTTTGTGTGTGTGTTCTATTCTGGGCACCATTTTGTTTCTCAATGACAGGTTGTCATCCTTTTTGTGGTGGTCCCTTGCTTGTTAGCTTTTGTTCTAAGATCATTGAGGCTTTAAGTGCCACCCAAATGTGCCACTTTTTTCTTTTGTGGTCCTGTGGGTTGGCCTGTCTTTCTCATAACTTGTAGCTTTGCTCTCAGTTGGGAGTTTTAATCTGTTAAGATTAAGGAAGGCAAGATGTTCTTGACTATCTGTTGGTCCTTACAAGCCTCCATAGCTTCTTTGCAAAGAGGTTAACTACCCATGGAAAAAGGAATCTGAAGAAGGACCAGAATCTATGAAGAAATGATTAATCACTCTGGCAGCTACTGGTTCACAAAATTCAGAATTTATTTTTTTCTGAAAGCTGTTTCAGACTGTTTTCTCAATTGTATATTCCATGTCAGGTGAACTGCAGTAACTATCTCTGTGCAAATGCTGCCCCCAGCACCAGTTAAATGTTGTTTCTGTTGCTTAATCTCTCAGCTGGGCCTTCCATTCTGCATTCCCCAGATGGAGGCAGGATTTGCATATGCAGCAGTTTTATATTTTAGCCAGGTGATGATAAGAGAGATGAGGCAATAAATTTGAAACAAGAGACATTGTCTTCACCAGAGACCTCCTTTTGTTCTCCAGGAAAGTATCTCTTCAAATAACACTGGAAAATAGTGGTGCAATGTGGTAACAACACACACCTCACATGGACTTTGCTATCACTTAAAATTGTACTTTGCTAACTTTCTATGGGAAATTTGTTGCATTTTAGAATTTGTAAAGTTCTTAAATTCTTGCATTTGCAAACAGATGTTCTGACCTTTTGCTTTACCTAGGATAATTACACCAACAGTTTAGGCCCACTGGTGCCAGTACCTCAAGATGAATTTCCAGAAAGGCAAAGCATCCCAGAACACTATGGGCCAGATGTAGAATACAAAGGTAATTTTTTTTCTACTAGTTTGTTTACTCTGGAGCCTGCACAGATTGTGAAAATTTACTTTTATGGCCAGCCAGTGTACTTCTTAGCTGGTGTACTGCATGTCTGTGCCCTCTGAGTCAGTTCAGGATCTAATTTTCTGGAGCTTTAATGACTTAACTGTCTGAAAACATCCCTGTCTCACTGAACAGTGTTATTGCAGTTAAGGTTATGGAAATTCAAGCAGTAACCCTTCCTGATCTATTTACTATTAGAATTTTTGGGTAAAAAAATGCAAAACTCAGTTAAGACATAAAGGCAGGAAATGGGAGAAGAACAGAAGTACACATCATAAAATCTCATAGTAGTTGTGTTTGCAGCTGGTATTTTAATATTTTGCTAACTTCAAGTACCCTTTATTTATTCAGGAAGTTCTGACTGGAATCAAGGTTTTTTGTCTCAGTATGAAGAGTGTTCTGAAGATGCTTCTTTTGCTCCTGCTCACCCCAACAGTTACCAAGCAGATGATGGATCATCCTCCTGTCATCTGACACCTGACAACTTTGCAAGTGTGTCTCTGCTCGGGGACTCTCCTGCTGTTGAGCCTGATATTCCTGCCAGTGGTGTCAGCCAATGGCTGAGACAGCTCAGAAACTCTGCGCCCTCCATGAATTTGGTGCCTGGGGCCTCTTCATACCAGAGCAGCCCAGTGAAGGAGTACTCAGCAGAATACATATCCAGTGATGTGCAAGGAAATGAGCTCTGTGATAACAGACTCTCATTTGGCAGGGAAAATACAAAATGGAGCAATCAACAAGTGTGTACCAAAGCAAGGCATATAAGTGACCAAGAATTATCCTATCCCAATTATTCTGCCTCATATCCTTCATCTGGAAGATACTTTACAAATTATGCTTCACAAAACTATTCCTCTTACAAGAACTATGAATCTGTGAATACTTGTACATCTTCTGCAATTTCTACTGTTTCAGGAAGAGGTGGATCCAGGTGGCATCAGGACACTAGGTGGAATGAGTGGAATGAGGACTATAGGTGGAACAAGGATTCTAGCTGGAAGCAGGAATCTAGGTGTCAAGAATTCAGGTATCAGAAATCAGGCTACCAGAGAGACTGGAGTTCACATCAGGACTTATTTTCTGGCAGTGGTTTGTACCAAGATCACCAGCAGTTCAGAAGCTCAGAAGAGATGTTTGATGGAGCTGATGTTGGTCTTGCTCCCAGCACTGTGAACAAACTCCTAGGGAAGGATGTACCTACAATGACCAGGATGCTCAAACAGTTGGCTCCATATCACCCAGCACTTCAAAGTAAGATGGTGATTAGTTTCCATCATGTGAAATAAGTTACTGTAACATAAGCAGGAGATTGCAGGTTGCAGAGATAGGGTGAGCTGTTCAGGGGAGTTGAGCTCATTTTGCTCACATCTGTATCAGCTGAAGAAAGGCATTGTTGCTTCTCTGAGGGCACTGTGCCTCTTGGCAACTAGATGGAGCAATGAGTGGGAGGAGGTTTTGATAGTGCAAAAATTTCCTGAATTGAAAGGTTTGTCCTAGGTCATCTTTCTAACTAGCAGTTTGTATCGTGAGTTGTACTGGTAGAGTTGCAATGATGGGAGGGGACTGTATTGGCATAAAGAAAAAAATACTGGAATGCATGCAGAACCAAGCCTGGATGGCATTATAACAGATAATCCAAATGAGTCAAAACTCATTGGATAACAAGAGAAATGTTATCAAAGAGCTGTTTCATTAAGTGTCAATTTCTTTTTTCCAGTTACTGTAGAAATAGTCATTAATGTTGAGAATAGTGATCTACTATTCCAAATGAGAGTTTCTCCTTTGGAAGTAGATTATGAGAGGGACTTAAAGAGAAGTGGGCATATGCTACTGCATAGCTGTCATTGGGCATGAGTTTGGACAAATGCAAACTATGCTTCTGGTACTAGAATTAGTTAATTAATTAGGTAGCTACTTAATGGTAAAACTTTCATATTCACATTTCTGTGCTGTATTATGGAAATATTATGAGATAAAAGTAACTCTAAATGTCTTTATTGCCCTTTTCCAGAAGTAAATATTCAGACATTCGTCAATGTGCTAATAGAAGCTAGAGAGAAAGATTAAGGAGCAACAGCTGAACTGGAAACAGATGAAGAGACTTGAGAATCTCCATCACTTGGCTTTCAGGAAAGAGACTACATTTAACTGTGTTTGACTGGCTTGGGAGAGGTAAAGGGAGGTAGGGTTTAAGTTTTTAACATGTGAAATATAGCTGGAACATGAACTTGCACATAATGGGTGAACATACTATTTTGTTTAGGCTTTTTGTAATGTATTTGTTATATCTTAGTATATTTCAGAAAAAAAAGATCTTTTGTTATTTTTTGAAAATATGTTAAAATTACTCTGTCAGCAAAAAGCTAATAATCCTTTTAATACCCTTCTCAATTCAGAAGAGAAAGAAAGGTTTTATGCTACCTACTTAGAAGAATATTAATTGAAAATCCAGGTTTACTTTTCTTCACACAAATGTAAGGCCATTTCCATTAATTTGAGGCTTTATAATTAGCATATTTTTAGAAAATGATACACTACATTTCTGTTTAGACAAAGAAAGGAGAATGTCACAGCATAGGTATTCTCTCTATGTTAATGTGATGCTATATGAGGAAAATGTAACCTCTACTAGAGGACTGGTATGTAACAGTTTGCAGACTAAGAAATGGTGTGAAATATATGCAAATTTTTAAATCGTGTTGTTCAAAATGAAATAATTATGAATTATCCTAAAAACTCATTTGGTGGATGGACCCATGCTAAAATAAAAATTCTTGATTCTTTCTACTGGCAAAAGCATATTAAGAAATAGTAGAACCCATAAGCCAATCAGATAAAATAACATGAAAAAATAAACAAACTGTGGTACTAACTGAGTAGTACTTACCAGTTCATGAGGTGTATCAGAGCCACATGCTCATGAATGCCTGGCTTTAGATATCTGCTCTATGTAATTAAAACCAGCTTACATGGAGCTGAAGACAAGAAGTAAAGTGAGACAGTTTACTCCTGAGTGTCTGTTTTCCTTTTCACTGCTGCATTGTGGACTATCATTTTTCTTCTCACTCATGCTGGAACTGTGTCTCTGTGCATTAAATACTTGTGCTGAAGCAGGGTTAGTTGGTCTTCATGAGCTGTCATAAAACATTTTGGATCTTGTTATGTAAATTTTAATAAAAACTCAACTCCAAATAATTTATTATTGAGCATGTAAGCTCAATTCTCTAGTTTTCCTTCTGTCATTACTGCGTTTCTGCATCTGAAAATATCCACTTTCCTTTTTCTTCCTATTCACTGTGTTTCATTCCTGTTCACTGCTCATACTTACTGAAGTGTTGGAGTGGTTTTCCTTTTCACTGCTCCTACTTACTGAAGTGTTGGAGTGGTTTATAACATCACACACCTCATAGTTGTGCCATACACTTCCATGGACTGAATTACATACTGAACCTTCTTGCTTAAAAGGGAAAATTGTTTTTTCTACCACAGATGTCTGCCAGAGTTTTGGTTTACAAGTCTATAGGATTGATTAGTTATTATATCTACATTCAAAAATTACCAGAAGTTATTTACACAGATGTTACTAGCATAGTTTTTTTTCCTCACAGAAGGTGTAGTGCAAGTAAAATTCTGAAACTGTAGAAAAAAATGTTGCTAGGAAATATTACTGCTGCAACTCTGTCAATTCAAGTTGTGACCTTTTCATTGAGGTTGTTGCAGAGAACTCTTTTCCCCATTTCTCACTCCCTTTTGGATTTTACTGCCATCACTGTATATCCCAGTGGCTCATCCCAGTGGCTCGATGAACTCCACCCAAATTAGATGCTCTTTCCACCTACAGGTTCTGTAGTTTTTCCTTCTGGGCAGCAGTTATTGTCCTTCCTTTGTTGTTGTGCAGAGTCCTGCATTGGGGAAACAGTTCTTGCACTTGGAAATGGAGTTGGAGCAGTAAGACAGCATTGATTTACTGAAGCTTTCCTGAACTGTAGAGTGCTGAGTACTTCTTACTTCCAAGAAAACCCATTACCATATCTTGCTCCTATGTAGTATAGAATGGGAGCAGAACTCTGTCTAGACTCCAGTCCTTCTTTAAGAAACCACCTCACAATGTAGGTCCTGCCAGCCTGCAGAGCAGCACCAGAAGCCTGGCACCCATCAGCACCACTGCAGCTACATCACAGGCCTTGGCATGGAGGCAGTAGTTCTCAGAATGCACCCGAGCCCTTGGAGCAAATTTCCACTTTCCCTAAAATGCCAGTGACAAAAGCCCAGACTGGAACATGTCTTGGACTGGGGATAAATGGTCTACTTTTAGTCAGTTTCTTGGTCTGTGGTGTACCTGCTTTCATACCTTTAGAAGTGTGTTTCCCAGTGGGACAAGAGTTGTTCCCATCCAGAGCCACCTTGATGATTCTCTGCATCAGTGATGCTCCTTTAGGACGTGCTGGAGTCAGCTGTTCTGCACCAAGGGCAGTGAAATACAACAAGGCCAGCTGGACATGGAGACACCTTTCAGGGCAGACAACTTGGGAAGTTTCTCAGATTGCAGTTTTTTAGTTTGTACCATGGACTTACTCCTCAAAACACTTCCCAGAATTACTGGATTTTATGTGGATGTATGATCCAGAGGGGCAGCTTCCTTAGTGGAAAGAAACAGGGGAGCTCTTTTGAGCCCAGAAATTCTCAAAAGAATTCTCTTCTGTTTTGTTTCTGGAGAGAGCATATATAGTTATTATCTCAGCATTCCAGGGAGGGAAGGTTCAAAGAGTAACTGGTGGAAGCCTTTTTCCCTGATTTTCTTCAACATAAGTAACTTTCACAGCTGGTGGATGAGGTGGTTTCTGACACTGGTTGTTACTCCTGATCTCCCCCCTGACCCAAAACCAATTCCTTACCTTTTGGGTGAGGACACCCAGAGTGCTTTGGGGGATCTCCTTGTTTCAGTGTGCTGATGCTTTGGGGGCCATGGGTTTTCCCCCACATACCAGAACAGTGTTCAGTGTTGCTGAGCTGTCACTAAGGCTCTGCGTGTCACTTGACAAATAGTAGCAGCTTCTTTACATGAGAAATGTTTTGTAACAGTTGCACAGTGGCCACTTTGCTGCCTTCACCCTGACATCAGACACTAGTCTGGGTGAGACACAGACTCAGAATCATCTGAGTTGGAAAGAGTCCACAAGGATCACTAAGTCCAGCTGTTCAGTGAATGGACCATTGGACCATACAGAGACTGACCATGTGACCTTGGTGTCATTTGTACCATTCTGTGACCATCTGAGCCAATCTCAGGGTCACCTGGAAGTAACACTGTAACTCTCGTTGTCTTTGTTTCCTCCAAGAGTTACTGTAAGAGATGGTGTGTGACAGTCATTACTTGTCTTGCTCGTCTTGCTTGAGTTTTTCCACTCTCTCTCATTAGATGTAAATGGTGAGATGTAGGGTAAAGTTACAAGAATGTCTGACTGTCAGTTCAAAGCCACTTCAAATAAGTGCTTCAGCACAAAAAGGAAGACTTCTGATGTCAAATGGAACAACTAAGCAAAAGGAGCATATTCAGAGTCACAGTTCATTTTTGTGGGGAACTTTTCAAGGGAGATGCAGTGTGACCTTTTTCACAGGGGAGAAGAAGTTGTATTTGAAGCCATCCCAAGGATACCTTGAAAGAAGGAGGCAGCTAGAAAATAAAATAAAAAAGGCCATCCAAGTGGAGAGATCCCTGAATCATAGAAAATGAGAATACAGAAATAAAATCACCATCCCCTTAAAGCTGTACAAAAGTGAAACAGACTAAAAGTTGACCTGGTATTTTTACTTAATTTTAAATTCTGTATTTAAAAATTAATACATTAAACTCTTATAAAAGTAAGGCACATGCAAAACATGTTGTGCAACTTCTGGCTTTCAACTGATATAAACTAACAAGCATGATTTTAATTTGGCATTTCTAAAGAGTCATTTTTCCCATGCAGGATATGTGTAAGAGGTAAGGATATGTGTAAGAGCTCAACATTGTACTGGTTAAATCTAGATTCTGTGCTTTCTGTACTACAGTAAGCAGAGATGGTCATATCATACAATAATACAAAATAAAACCAACTTAAGTACAGATTCTGACGATGATTACCAACATACAAAATTTAAGAATGTGATGTTACATCCATTATAATACATAAATAATCTTATTCAGTAGAGGATGATTTGGCAACTCCAGTCTATGTAATGCCAGTGTGCAATTCCTGGTTATCCATGTCATACGATGCTGAAGACCATGGAAAGGTACTGCTCATAGGACACCTGAATCCAGCCATCCTGGTCAGTGTCGTATCGGCGAAACACATCAGTCAGCCTCTGAGGAGGAGAGAAAAAATAATAGACATTTTTGTTCTAGGGAAGCTTCAGACTGCTACACACTCCCCTTGCCACCTGGGCTTTATGAACCCTTTCTGTTCATCCCCCCTGTAGCCATTTTACAATCTTACATATAAAGACAGCTCACTGCAATAATAATGCAATACCTAAGGCTACCTTCTATATAGACCAGACAGCTTTTTATAACTGACTTTAAAGCAGGGGGGAAAACAATGCAATGTTTGAGTCATCTGGAAACAGAATCCAATGCATACCTTGCACATATCTCTCCTTCTAGGCAAATATGCTTCATGTGCCATTGCCATCTGAGGTGTCTCTGTGTAGCCCCAGAGATACCAGGCAGTACAGAAAAGGACCAGAACAACTGCCAGCATGGTTTCATTAACAACAGCTGAGTGATTATTCCATTTAAAGCCCTTTTTAGCAGAGTTCAAGTCTACAACTAACCATAATTGCCTTGTATTGCAAATGAATGCAAAGGTGACTGATGTGTCTAACTAACAGAGATGCGACTTTTACAGGGAACTGCTTTCCTCACATGTTCTTTCTCTTTCTCTCACTCTCTGTGTCACTGAAAGATTGGAAGGGTTTTTGTGCATTTTGAGCATTACCCTTGCAAGACCAGCTCTGAAGTCTGTATTAAACTAACAGACAGTGTCAAACATTGATACTATTTTACACTTTTTTGTACCTCACATATTGTATCAAATTTACTTGAGACATAAAGGAATTACTGAAGAAGACCAATACACAAAGATGTTTCTAGCACTTAGCATATACTTAGTTCAAACGGCTTACTATAAATAAAATAGCAAGTTCTGATCCACTGTTAAAATGAGAACCAGAAAAGCTTAAGGTATTTTTTTTTTAATTGACATCAAAGTACATCTCCTTTCTTACCTGTAGAACAACACAGCACTGAATAAAATCATCAAAAGCAACTTGTCCTTTTCCTTGTCTGTCAAATTTCCGAATAAGGATATCATAGAACTGATCAGACAGTCGGTAACCTTGGAAAAAGAGAAATACTTTAGAAGGTTTCAATTACTGCAGTCCTTCTATAAAAAGAACAAGGTTGTTTAGCAGGCATGTGTAACAAAACCAGAAAACAGTAAGGAGTTACAATGACTATTTTTTGGTAAATATCTCTGTAAACTAAGATGCATGCAATAAAACCCATGCTCAATAATAGTTATATACAGAGTCACAGTAACTATAATTACAGATTAAGGTGACTGTTTGATTGAGGGAATGGTTTAGGGCTGCAGTTCAAGTCTTTACAGATGAAGTGACTGGAATGCAAGTTCCTTAGCCATCAGAATGCTCTCACAGCACGGACAGCTGGCCTTGTTTTAAAAAGTGGCAAGTTCTATCAAGTACCCTGTTAGTTCAGACTTAGCCTGATACACTGGTAACCCTCTCAGAGCTTGTCACAGAGGAGACTGGAACTGGATGTGTCAGGACATGTGTGGAATGTCTTCCTTTTTCTCTATTTAAGAAAAGATCTTTAAAAAACATGTGCCTCTGGCATGGACATCGTTAAAAGGGACCTTATACCTAAAAGGAAAGCTGCCCTTCACCTGCCTCATTTTTAGTCACGTTTGTCAGAGCAGTACAGCTCTATGACATAACCCAGTCATAAAAACTGTAATCACTAATGAATTACCAAAACCTGTTAGTGCTTGCTTTAGTTCATTTTTGTCAATCATTCCAGAATTGTCTCTGTCATACGTTCGAAAGACATTCTGCCAGTCTGTGATGTATTTCCAGACTCCTGTGAATTCATTGAAGTTCACACCCCCTTTGTTTTCTCTGTCAAACATGCCTGAAATAAAAAGTAAGAAACACATATAAAACTTTAGTCATACAACTCCTCAGCAAGATCTGAGTAGATATCAAGAGTGTAGATATCAAGAGTGCTCTGTGGAAGGTACTGAAGAGAGAAAAGAAACTGCTAAAATGCAAGTGGTAATTTGGAAAGTCCTGCCAAGAAAAAACAAGCAGTCACCCATTGAAGGGAAAAACAATAAAGTGAGAAAAAATACCAGAATAAATCACAGAATGTTTATTTTTCCTAGGTTTTAATTTTCAGTTCAAAAATACTGAGGGCTTGACTGATCATCCAGTAATAAATCAAAATGGGCAGAGGGGTGGACTGTTCTTTTCTAAGGACACAATAAAAAGTCTTACATAATTTCCAAGAGTGCTGGGATATTCATCTGCATTTGATTTACTCATACTGTTATCTTTACATGTCACCCAGCAATGGAACTCAGACTGCTGCTGAACACTTATTGAGAACAAAGCAAAAAATGTAGTCCTTGGATTTATGAACTGTGTGATAGAAAATATTTGATTTATTGTGCTTGAATCTTCATCCTTCTGTTCTACCACCATCACCTTCCACATTATTGGCAATTAGTTTAGACACTAACAGAATTCAAACATTGTAAAGCTTCTGTTTGGTATTTTTGGAGTAAAACATAGGCTTAAATTCAAGATAGGAAAAACTACTTCCCAAGACAACTTACATAATGTCTTTTTAGAAAATTTAAGATAACAATCTCCTCATGCATAAATTACATTTATTATCTAATCAATTATGCAGTAACATTTTCTCAGGCTACTTTGACAAGTGCACATGTGTGTATGCAAAGGGCATTCTCTATTAATCAAAAGGGAAAATAATTTAACTTACTATTGCTGGGCATTCTGAGAGAAAAAAAAAACAGTGTAGCAATTGAGAGCATTCTCAATCAATCAGCTGAACAGATCACAAAACATTATCTTAGGACTATGTCACATCACACAACTACACTCACCAAGAATTGACCTGACTGTTGCTGGATTAAATGGAGTCCACGTGCCTGAAATAGAAAGAATTACTTAGTTAAAAATTAAGAATTCATCAATGTTTAAAAAAAAATGCAAAAACCAATCATACAAATCAGTTAAGAACAGTGAATTCAGAGCTATGTGACATGGAGCTGGCATAATAAAAATAAGGCTGCTTGGAAATAAGAAAGTTTCACCATTCAGAGATGACTTCAGACCAGTGCTTCCCAAACACCACACAGAAACCAGCATTTTAAGGCTGTAACAAAAAAAAATCGAACAAACCTTGGAAGATCTAAGGACTTTTTCATTCAGGCTGTCAGGAGGTATTGGATAAAAATCAAGATCTGAACTGAAGTACCTCTTTTCTATGACAGGAGCAGAAGTGTTCTAAATGTAGCTCAATCAAGGCCTCATATCTGTTCCTCAGTAAAAACCCATCTGCTCATTTCCTTTCTACAGGACTACTCCAGGGCATTTCATTTCTGACAGAAAGAGTTCCCAACATGGCATAACCATACATTGCAGCTTAGAGTAGTTCAGTACAAATCCCACCTCATCCACTGCTAAAACAATTAAGTGTTAGTTTGAATTAGTATTTTTAGACCAAGAAATGTTGCTGCTTGAAAGGGCCTGAGCAGTAATTATCTGGAGAGGAGCTCTGTACTTCTCTGAGTATTTAGAGGCTTGTCATTATGAAACTGTTTTCACTTGGTGGAGAGCATTCCCAAGCGCTAGGAAGCATTACGCTTTAAACAAAGGAATCCCGTGCCTCATCTAGAATTTCACCATGGGTTCTCCAGAGCCTGTGAAGGAACCAGGAGCACGAAGCAGCACACAATGAACTGTGGCTGCCTGCAGGAGCCCACAAAGGAGTCGGTGAGCCGAGGGCAGAGCAGAGGCGCTCCCAGGGCTGTGTCAGGTGACCGCAAATCCCGGCAGAAGGGCTGGGCTGGGATCCCTGGCATCCGGCACTTGGCTTTGCTGGGTCATGGCAGTGATGTAACTCACAGGGAGAGCCCTGCACTGTAGGCAGGCCCTGAGACTCTTTGCACATAAAGAGAAAAGGAAAAATGGCTCTGAAAATGTTGAAGCAGTATTTTAGACAGAGAATATGAGAACCTTTGAGCTGTGTGTTTCCTCAAAAAAAAAAAAAGAAATAATGGAATTAATAAGTTGCCAGGATTTAACACTGAACAGAATAAGAGGAAAAAGTGAAAATACAGTCTGAAAGTTAACTTATTTCATCTTGAAACATTCAAATGATTCATAGAGCCTCCACAGAATGAAATCTGAGCAACTCCAGAGGTGAAGAACTGTACTGATTTCATACTATTCCAATAAACAGTGAAGACTGTCCCTGTCTCTCCTCTCCTGACTCTAGTGTTCACTTCCCACAGCGGCACAGAAGAAAACAAGAAGGAAGCAAAGGATTTTACTGTGCAAACAGTTAGACAAAATGATGATCAGCCCCTCCCACGTAAGCACACTGTTATCTGCATAAACTTCACAGGTTGAAAATGTCAAATTGTCAAAACCACACTGAACTTCAAATGTCAATGAGCACAATGCAGAATTTTTTAATGTTTTAGAAATAAACACATAACATTATTTTAGCCCATGTTAAATTACAGGACAGCCATGCACAAACAACCACTAGAGGATATATTTTGAAAATAATATAGTGAATTGTTAGTGACTTTGGTGTACAAGATCTAGAATCTCTTGGAATGCAGGAAGCTTACAGTTCTGTAAATATTTTGTCTAACACTTGGTAGGCATTCTTCATAACTGCAAAACACTGAAACTTCTAATCTACACTGTAAATAAGGAAAGAAAAGAACTCAGATATTCATCACTGCCTATTACCCTTAAATTCAATCATATGAGGAGATATTTAAAATACATAATATTAAAAGTGGCAGGTTCATATGAGAAAATATTTAACATATAAAAAATTTAAATCAGCAGGTAAAATTTGAAATGACAGTTTCTCACAGCTCTAAACAGCATTGTAATCTAAATTAAAATGGTGACTTAATTTAACTTAGTTTTTGCTAAAGATTTTATTCAAAATTTTAATTAGGATCAGTTCTGGCAGCCATAACACATTGCTTTTAATTTATCAGATACATCATTAAACAAATATTCTAGTATATCCAGTTTAGTTACAAGACTGCAGTTTTACTGAATAGGACCTTATAAATTAATAATTAATTTATTAAATTTATTAAAGTCAGGCAATCACTTACAAAAATGGGCCCTTCAGCCAGAGACAGTATGTGCTGCAGCTCACAACATCAGTTTAAGCCCTTCTCAGTCACAAAGCACAGGAGGGATAAAGGAATAAACTTTGGGAGAAGGGGAACTTGGTATGGACTCAAAGGTGGACAAACAGCCTGAATATGCCCTTTTTTCAGATTTCCAAACAGAAAAAAACCCACAGAGTACAACCCTACCCTCCCTGAGTGATGGGAGGAAAGTAAAAATAGGCTACTGGAAAAATGTTTCATTTTTTGTTTCCATGAGTTATTTGACAATACCCTAGTTTCTTTGAGTATTACAACAAGGAAATGACTACTAGGAAGTTTTAATACTAGAGTGCATCTTTCTACTCTGTTAGGAAAAACCCTAAACATACTTTATTTCCTGTACCATACTGTATGAAAAATAAATATGTGCAATGAAAAGGCTGGTTGTAAACAGCTTTGCCCAGGTTATACACTGGTTCTGGTTAAAAAAACAAAGGTTCAGTAGTGATGAGCAAGGAATCTATGAATCACTGGTTATGATTTCTAGGAAGCAGAGCTGGGAAAAAAGGGATGTGCACGCCCTCATTCCTCAGAATACAGACCAGTAATGGTTACAATAGATATTCAGTTTAGAACAAACAAACAAAAAACTCATAAGGATTGTTCATTTTTCCCTTACCAGCCTTTTGCTGTAGATTAAATAGTAATTAGTGAGTGGTAGGAACACTTCCCACCCCCTTCCATACAAAGAATCACAGCATCAAGTAACCACTCTCACAACAAATTTATCATGAAGTTTACAATGAACTACCTCACGGCTCATTGACAGACTTACCATTGGATAATGCCTGCTGAAGTTCATTATCACATATTATTCCACTCCTGTCTTTATCAACTCTGGGAAAAGAAAAACAAAACAAAACCAAACCAGGTAGTAAGCTTTAAATGGCTGAAATTAACAGGTTCCACTTACTGAAGACTTTGACATTCTGCTTCTTACTCACCAGATGAGATTATTATTTTCCTGAAAAGTCTCTGGAACATGATAAAAGCTCCAAAGAAAACTGCAAGACTTATGAGTGAAGAGACCCACAGAAACACTGACAATGAAACGGTTTGGGCATGCTCTCCACAAGGCAGTATTTTTATTTATTTCTGTTTAAGAGAACTGCAGAGCACACATGCTGGTTAAATCCACGAAATGCCTAATGCCACAGTAGTGAGCTATCTGTTTCACAAACTGGAGCAACAGGTTTGTCACCCAGCCTCTCACATGCTGGCAGTGGAGAGTAAGTCACTAATGTGACCAAAGCACTGAAAGACTCAAACCCCTGCAAAGGGGTTCAAAGAGGCAAAAGCACAGGCAGGCTCCAGCTTCCACTGAGCCTTCACAGTCCGTTGTCTTAATGATTCAAGTTTGTGCTAAAATTAATGAATCAAGTAATTTCTGCCCAAATAAAGAATGATCATGACTTCTTTAGAAGGGTATCTGAAGGTGGTGGGGACTTCCCTCCATTTCATACAAGGATGTTCCCCTTGGAATGACAGTTTCATTTCCCCTCATTTACTACCCCAACCAGAGTCCCACTCAGCTGATCCCTATTCACAGACCCTGATCTTCTTTTCCTTTAGCTCTTGCTGTCTTTTTCAAAACACTTTCAGTTCATTCTATTGCTTCCTTCCCCATCTCTAAGAATTATGTAACCTGCATGCAAAACTAAAATTGCAAGCATAAATTGCAAAGATTTCAATTACAAATAGATATTCCCCTTTATAATCTCTGTTTCTCTTCTTAGTATTGCGAACATTTTTTACATTTAATGAGCAGTTACCAAGTCCTAAGCTGATATTTTCATGAAAATGCATTATGACCTACTTGTCTTGTTCCTGAGCATCATCAGTCAGCACATTCATTTTATAAATAAAATTATGCAAAATTAGAATGGGTTTTCCTCATGGACATCAGGATTCTACTCTGATTCCACCTGACATATGGGGATCACCTGTCACACAGGGATCATGATCTGGCCATGAGAGGCTGATACAGCCCTGTCATTCAGGACTGTAAGGTGCTCCTGCAAACATTCACAGGCCTCAGTTACTGCAGGAATCAGTAAACATCACCTGACCACTCACCCTCTTTTCACAGAATCAGAGAACCACAGAATGGTTTGGGTTGAAAGGCACCTAAAAGATCACCAAGTTCCAATCCCCTGGCTGTGGGCAGGGACGCCTTCAGTTACACCAGATGGCTCAGAGCTCCATCCAGCCTGGCCTTAAACACTTCCAGGGAATGGGGCAGCCACAGCTTCTCTGGGCAACCAGTTCCAGTGCTTCACCACACCCACAGTGTAAAACCTCTTCCCACCATCCAATCTAAACCTACTCTCTTTTTCCCAGCTGCTCCTGAACAGATTACACAAAGATCCCAGGAGAGCTCCATCTGTCCGTGTGGTGCATGACCACACACACACACCCTTCAGTCAGTTTTCCATCCACTAAAGAATGCTTCCATTCATTCCACCTTTACTGAATTTCTTCAAGGGCCTTTTGATAGTGTTGGGAGTATTTTTGGAAAGCATACAGATTATATGAATTGCTCCAATTCCAGCCATCATATCCCTATCCAATCCTTACCAAACACAGTCCAGGATTTATACAGCAGTCTGCCAGAAGAAATCTTTTCAACAAAAGCCATGCAACTCTCCCGACTAACTACATTATTTAAAATATTTTTACTGATTTTCCTGGTGCAGAAGCCAGATTGCTGATCTGTTTCTGGACCCTTTAAAAAGAGAAACAGCTTCTTGCATGCCTCTGCCGAGTCCTCAGAGGAAGTTGTTTTACAGCAGGCTGGGTAGGTAAGCTGCTGCATTCCTGAGTCACTCTGTAAATATCAGCCAGTTTTAGAAACTTAGTACTCTTTGTCTACTGCTTAACCTCTTCTTGCTGCTGCTTGTGTCAGAAGATCTGTCTTGACTCATCTCTCATAAAAATGGATCCAATGTCAGCACCTCCTGAGTTTCCTCAACAAGACATAGTTGGGAAATCTCCTTTGGCTTCCTTACTAATAGGATCTTGCCAGTGTGTTAGTTTAGCACAAGCTTGCTAACTCCCTTGCAGGTCCCCCTGTTCCAGGAGAATTCAAGAGAATACTTCACAGAATCCTTTGGCTTGGAAAAGACCTCTGAGATCATCAAGTCCAACCTATGACCCAACACCACCGTGTCAACTAGCCCATGGCACTGAGTGCCACGTCCTGCCTTTCCTCAAACACCTCCAGGGACGGTGACTCCACCACCTCCCTGGGCAGCCCGTTCCAATGTCCAACCACCCTTGCTGAGAAGAAATTCTTCCCGATATCCAACCTGAACGTCCCCTGGTGCAGCTATGTCTTGCCATTGGTAGCTTTAAAGTCTCCCATTACCATTTATCCGATTCCTTTTTACAAGCCTTCCCTGTGCTGCTACGCTGATCCTCCACACCTAACTATCCTTCCTGCAACCTCAGGTTAAAAATTACTTCAGCGCTTTCAAGGTTACCGTCCCACCGATCCCCTTTACCCTCGTTATAAAACACAGCCACATTTACTCCTCCCCAGCCCTTTCCTACAGATCCTCCCACGGGGAATCCACCGCGATGTCCACAGCGCTGCCCCGGCAGCCAAACCCCGCGCTGGACGCGCCGGGCCGGTGCCCGGACTCCCGCACACCCGACCCGCTTCCGGCACCTCCCTCTGCCCGCTGCCTGCCGGGCCCGCTGCCCGCCGGACGGGCGGTGGCGGCAGGGGCTCACCTCTGGAAGACGCTCCACAGGAAGGAGGGGTCGGGCAGGGCGCCGGGGGCGCCGCCGCCGCCGTTGGGCCGCTGTTGGTACCCCGCCGCCATAGCCCCGCGCGCGCCCGCCCCGCGCGCCGCCGACACCGGCCGCCCCTGACGCAGCGCGCCCGTGACGTCACGGCGCGCCCTGCCCCGCCGCGCGGAGGGGAATCCCAAGCGGAGCCGGGTCCTGCGGCGCGGGGCGGGGACTCTGGCCCCTCCCGCCGGGAGGCACCGGGAGAGGGAGGCACCGGGAGAGGGAGGCATCGAGGCGGGGCTGCGGCACGACCTTAGCGCGGCGCGCGGGGATCCGCGCCCTGGGAGTGGCGGACCCACCCCGCCACGAGCCGCCGCCCTCCCTCACGAAGGTTCCGGCAAGGGCAGGAGCCGTCCCTGAGAGCGATCGCTCCCCACTGAGCGAAGCTGGCGTGTCCTGGAGGGGAAGGAGCGTAAGTTTGACATCCAAGAGTTGCCTCTGCACCATCGCTGAGAGGAAGAAGGGATACAGAGGGAAACAAAAGCCCGCTGAACAGATTCCCTTACACAAAATGAGGATTAAAGCACACAGGGAAAGAATTTCAGGGAGAGGACGGAATTAGAGTGCAAGCCAAATTAGCATCACCTCACTAACTGAATTCTTTACTGAGGGCTGTACACAACCCTCTGAGAAACAGTCAAATTCCCCTCCCTGTACCTACAATTTCTAGGCAATTCTAGACTCCATGGGACCCAATGAGCTCCTGCACTAAAATCCCTCGAGCACAGCGATACCAAGATGATGCTCTACTGAACCATCTCTGGGGACACTGTCCCTGTCACTGCAGAAAGTCACAGTCTCAGATCTATCCAAACTGCTGACCTGTGCATAGCTCTTCTGGGGTACAGAGGAGCTGGGGACAGGGCTGGAATGGCACAAGGCCTGCATGGCCAAAGGTGTTAAGTAGACAAACTCCCGAATGATGAATTAAAACAATGTAGGTACGTGTTTTTCCTGTGCTTACCTCTGACAGCTCTGGTCAGGTACTAAGAGATAATGCCTTAAATGTGTCCTTCATCAAGGAGTTTTGAATCCACAATTGTCTGGTACTATTTTATAATTAGATTAATTTGAAAATACTGTGGAAATAAAACCCAGCAGCTTGTGTTTCCAGAAAACTATTAAATCCAATTTTTATTCACACTTAAAACAACAAAAAAGATTTACATGCTCTGTAAATCTACAAGGATGCAAAGAATCATAGTTGAACATAGGAATGGTTTAACATTTTATTGAACTGGTGTGCTTTATGTGCTGTTTTTAGTGAATCAGTGAAAAAAAATTGTACCTTATGTCTTTATTTATTTATTTATTCAACCTATAATCAAATTGCACTGTAGCAATTTCAATCAGTCCTTTAAGTTAGGAAACTGATTTCATAATTAAGTTTTCTGCAATAAACTATTTTACACCAAAGTAAGTACATACACAAAATATAATGTGAAAGTGGATTGACATTAACACTGAATGCAGTGCCATATAAATACAGTTCTAAAGGAGTCTGCTTAGGCATTGTAAGTGATGTATGTTAGTATATCCAGCACTAATACAGCTCTGCAAGTTTTGGTATAAACATCTTTATATAGCATTGCAGTGCACTGTGCAAACATGTTCCACAAGGAAAATGTGTTTGCTGACAGCAAAACCAGCTGTGACGAACAGGTCAGTAAAAAAAAAACCAAACCATGCCATTAAAAGCTTCGTTCTTCAAACATGACCTTTAATCCTTCTTTCAGGTATCTTGCATTTCCTCATGTCCAAGTCTTCAGAAAGAAATATGCCTAGCAAGTATCAATGTATAATGAACTTCACTCAAAATAGCGTTGCCAAATTTGCCCACAAATATTTCAAACCCGTTGATCCCAGAGCAGTAATGACACACAAACACAGAGTTGTCAATTACTTCAGAAGTTTTGGCACAGTGAGAGTAGGAACTGTAATTTCTTTAAAAATTGGCACGTAGTTTGGATTGGGTTGGCTTGGACCTTGATCCAAAGTTTCAATGATAGTCTGCTTCATATCTCTGCTGGCATCGCCTCTCACCGTCAGCAAAGCTGCAATATGGTCATCCCTGCCAAAGGAAAAGGGTAAAACTGGCTTTAGGAGGCTTTGCACAAGAAAGATTTTGTCAAAACCAGCACTTAATTGGCAATCCTTTCACTCAGTTTCAGGTACTTTTTTATTCCTAATCAGATCTCCACTCACTCAGAACTGGTTTTTTTCTGCTCAATATAAAGCACCATTTTGGCTGCTTTTAGGAATCTAAAACCTATTTCATCCTCCCACAGAGGTGAAGTATTTTTAGTATCCCTCTGCACTACTTAAGTAGTTGTAACTTCTAGTCCAGCTCACATACATTGTACGTGAGCATTACTTTCCACATGAAAGTGGTTACAGTCTAAAATATGGAAAATCTGAACATATTTACACACTGTTTTAAATTTCAAAATTTGCCCAGACCCCAAGGAAATTATGATGTTATCTATCTATATATCAAATCTGAGGGCAAAGAAAATTACCTGATATCTGGGTATTTACTGACTAAAGTTGAAACTTCCAGATAGAGCAGTGAAGGATCAGTCAGCTTGATAACCTCTGCAATGGCTTCAATGATGTCACAGAGTCCTTCAGTGTCCTCTCCAGAGCCCTGCAAAAGTAGACAAAAACTATTAAAAATGTCCCAAAACAATAGCAATACTCTTCAAATCTACAAATAATCCTTTAATTAATATTTTGTCTGACAGTGCCCTTGAATCTCCCCAAAAGCTGAATTTTCAGACATTAAAAAACCCAAATATTTCTGAATTGTCACCATAACCCTTTTCTCTCTCTGTTCTTCATTCAGAGACCTACTCTGAGAATATCAGTGAAGAAAGTAGTGTCTTACAAACAATATATTGTATTTATCCACATGGTGATACATTCTAGTCTTCAACTTTGGGTAATTACGAGCATAAACATTAGGAATAACTGACATGAAAACCAGATCTCTTCTGAAACATTTCTTCAAAACTGGCCCTCTGTTAGATTCCTTCAAGTCATCTGGCCACCAAAGCAGCTTTCAGGAATTGATTGATTGAACTGTATCTATTTAAACTCTGGACAATTTTAGTATTCTTAATTCAAGGTCATCTAGTTTTGCCAATCAGGTGTGGTTTATTTCCTTTATTCCACAACCTCTTCCATCAACTACTCCAGTTTTTCAGGCTTTATCCTTCTGTGCATTCTTTTTGCATTTTGTCATCTGTTGGCCCTAGGAGCTTTCTAAGATCTCTGTTCCTTATGCAGTTAAAACTTTTAGGCCTGTCTTGTACATTGATTTTCAAATACCTTTTTTAGCCCATCTTTTATATTTCTACTGGACTTTAAATGGGGTCAACATACTCATCTTATTGATCCAAATGAACACACCGCATGCTCCTTAGGTAATAAGTAATGGCTTCTGTTTGATGCCAGATCAGCCCTTCTTCTGGCCAGGAAAAGCAAAGACAGATTTTTATTTTTTTTTAAACTGTTGTTTTCTTTGACTTACTACTGTGAATTCAGGGTACCTATCTCTCAGAGGCCATTCAAATATTCAGCTGCAGAGAGCTGTATAAACACAAAGCAGTAGAAACTCGTGCTCAGGAATTTTAGCAGCTGGTCTGTGTGTTCAGAATCTCCATCTGTGCCCTCAGCTGGTATCTTTGATATTCCCAAGTCACTCAACATTTTGGAGAGATGGAGATTTAACTCTAGCCATTTCCCCCAAACAATAAATAAGGGTGGTTATTGTAAATTACCAGGTTAACAGCACTACCCAAAGCAAATACTTACAGCTGCAAGCTTCTTAAACAAAAATCTGAACTGTTCTGCTTCTTTGATCATTCTTTCTGCACCCTCTTTTCTCTCTTCTGCATTCTTGAAAGATATACGTTTCAGCATGATGGCTCTGATGTATTCCACAACCACTCGCCGATGGGCCTCCAGAGTCATTGTCTGAAAGAAATGGAAAAGGTGGTGGGTTGTGCCAGTGATACCTGCAGATGTAGCCATTATTTTTAGGCTTTGAACTGTGCATTTGCACTTAAACTCTAGTATAATTTTTTGCTAATATAGATTGAGTGGTTTTAGACTTTCACAGTGCTAACAGAAATGAAAATCTCTCCTTCCCTAATGATAAGCCAAGGAGCAACAAACCCAAGATAACTTTGATAATATATCTGAGTTTTTTGAGAAGCACCAAAGAACAATCATGTTCTCAGATCTTCCTTGACTGATTTGCGGTTCTGCACTTGTCTTTTTATCGGGAATATTTACTGGTACCTGGATGAAGCATTTGGTATTGGTGCAAGAGTAATGCTGAGGTCTGGAAATAAAGAACAAAACTAAAACCCCAAAACCTTCACATGCTTATTTTTCAACAGGATTGTACGCAGAGTCCTTAAATCCCATGAGTCCTCAGGTGTTTTTTCTTCCCCTTAAGCCTGGTGGCAAAGTTATGATTAAGAAAAAGCTGGCCTAACAGGTAATCACAAACTTTTAATCATGTTTTATTAGTAGCACAATCAAACTTTAGTTTCAAGTTGTTATTGAAATGTTCTTCAGTCAAAATTTGAATAAAAGGTTTCAGAAAAGAGAGAAAAAAGGGGGGAAAAAGAAAAAAAGAGAGAAAACAACAGATTGCAAAGTACTGGAAGTCACAACCCTCATCCAGAACACAGAAAATGCAATTTCAAGTTCTGCTCTCGAGAGTCTGCAGAAATACCAGAGTTAGGTGGTTGCTCAGGGATGGCTTCTCTTGCATTGCTGGAATTGATGCCAGTTACACAAAGGAAAAAGAACTTCACAGAACAGACTGTGGGGGGGCTGAAATGTATGGCCCATCCTGCTGGAGAGGAACTGAGGAACAGTTCCACTACAACTGAGAACACTCACAAGAGCCAACAGTGGTATGGTAGAGCATTTAAGTTACACACAAGGAAAACAGCAAAGCAGAATGCCTTAGATCCAGATTTCCTCTGTTACAGAACTGTGTCCTTCCCTTCTTCCCATTGGGCTACAGTCTTCTTTGTGGTGCTCTGTTCATGTGGCTTTTAAAAAGTGTACTTTCAAAACAGGGTTATTCGAGAATATTTTAAAACCTGAAAAAATCCCATGACAAATCAGAGAAACAAAAGTGTGGTCCAGCCTGTGCTAGAACATATGGCATCTTTTATGGGAGATTTTTTTTTCTGCTGGGAGACAGTGGAAAAATAGGTATGCTGAATGCCAAAGAATCTGCTTGTAACCTTCTTCCCCACAAGGTGGCAATAAATGCTACATGATGAAACATATGTGATTGCAGAGATTGGTATTAACACCTCAAAACTCATGCCAAGCACTTGTACCTCACAGTAACAAACTAAATCTGGAAAAGAAAGCTGTTCCATAGATATAGACTAATTCTGAGACTGACCTAAATTGTTTTGTGCACTTTTTCTGGACTGGAAATACATATACTTACATAATAAGGCCTCTAGGATCTACAAATACTGAAGGTTAAAAGGTCATCAGAGAAACTCTGAGCAGTTAAATTATTACTTTGAGAATTAAGGTAAGAAAGAATAAGTGTATGATTTGGAGACTATCTTTTAAGCCCTTCTAAGAGCTTCAAAGACCTCACCTAAATACTGATCTTGCTAGCTTCTGCTGGGTTCCTAAGTGTTAGACAATCATTTAACACTGTCTTATTACATGAACCTGTCTTTAATCTTCCACATTATTGTACTTGTTTCCATCAATAGAGAAATTCAGATATCCTTTGACAGATGAGAGGGGGAAAAAATCCTAACCTAGCACATTTACTGTTCTAAGAGCACTTTAAACATGGACTGTGCATTTGTAAACCCTTATGGCACCAAATTCACTATGCTTCATTGTATATATTAAAACTAGGAATTATTTGATGTGCATTTATAAAAAAAATAATTTCAGACCAGGAAAACTAGTTTCAGAAGAGCGAATTTTATCTGAGTACAAACTTCTGAGGAGAGGTAGAAAAGTACAAACTGGTAAAAATACCTAGTAAGATGCCAAGAAGTTTCCTGGACTAAATACTACAACTTAGATCTGTCTTTAACAGTGTTATATGCCTGTGAACAAAAAAAAAAAAAGTAGATTCAGACTTCTGTAGTATGACGGCGAACATTTTTTCCTTTCCAGTAATGAATCAATTCCAATTTCTGCATTTCAGTTCTGAATTCCATGTGGTGTTCAGAAATTCCAAATCAACATGATACTCCGAGTACATTAGCAAAGTATCACTGAGTATTTTGCACCTACCTTCTTGTAAGGCTTTTTAATTCTTGCAAAGTCATTGAAATAATCCTCTACAGTGACACAGATAGTCCCCACTGCATTAGACCCCATCAGCCACTTCTTCGTCATCAGCTCATTCAGATGGGGCTGAGAAGGTGACAAAGAAGAGATCAGATCAGGTTTTTGACAGTTTCACCAGATCAGTGCAGTTACTAAAAAATGGGAGACAATTTTAAGTGTTGTCAATTTCTAAACTCTGCTTCTGCCAATTCCTTCCTCATGTGAGCCACTCAAGGTATTTATATTAGTTCAAAATTTTATTACAAGTCTATCAAGTCCCAGAGCATCTCTCTTCACCATTTCTTGCTGTTTCTCTAATTACCCTGTTTCCCTCCCCATACTCCCAATTTCTTGCAAGTAGTAATTTTTTCCCTGAGGGATTCTATACAGAAAAAGCTAGAATTCCTAAACATGGAAATCTATCAGACAGAAAGGGCTAATGGTTAGAATCAATTAAATATATTAATTACAGGTGAACTGTACCTGCAATGACAACTTAATATCAGCAGCAGTTCCCTAAATAATTCTTACAACTCAACAACATAGGAATAAGTACATCTGCTAGAAAATATTAATTATATACAAAGCACCTGACTTCAGTCATACCATGAAACCTAATTAAGCAACCTTCCAGTCTCCTACATGCAAACTATATCAGTGAAGAACAATACTAATGTTTACTGACCCTTTGCTAGCCCATCTATAAAAAAACCATAATTTATATCTTTAGCAATCAAAAGGCTCCATAACTACTTCATTTTGAATTATTTTTTCCTTTATAAAAAATACTTCTGGGTTTTTGAGGAGACAAGTTCTAACCTCTAAATCCATGAAGACTTCATCTAGCAGGCTAGAGCAGCCTTCTTTAGCAATGATGTCTAAAGTTGCATCCATGTTTGCGTGACTGATTGACAAGGTGTCTTCCATGTCACTTTTCAAGTATTTTCTTTTCAGACTGATGATAGATTCTCTGTGATGGGAAAAAAAAGGGTTTTCTTAACCCACTGATGCACAATCGCACTAATATTAAATTTTTGGAGTACATACATGGAAGAAGACACAGGACAGTTATTTTTGCAAGGGGAAACAATGCCTGCTACTTGCTCTGGAAGCCTTTATTTATTCTCCAGCATGATTTTGGAGTGGTCAGTGTAGACTACATGTGTGTTGGTAGCAAATTGCTGATGCTGAGTAGACCTGCAAGTGGCAGCAGATACAGATGAACAGGAAGTTGGATTGCTCATCACTGAAACATGAGCCACATTCTGATACTCTTCACAGAAGGTCTGCCTTTACTTTTCTCCAGTTCAGTCCACCTTGATCACAGGTGGCATTGAAGGTGAGAAAAGATGACAGGACTCAGACAAACTAACTGAAATTACCTTTTAAAAATCTGAAAGCTGAAGATAAATGTTTCTGTGGCAACAAAATTCTTGAGATAACACGTGGTTTTTCACTGGTGAGAGGTAATGGCTTGGCTTGCCAAAGGCAAAAGTAATCACAATACCTGCCTCTCAAAACAGCACTACCTTTAAACTTGTTGCCACTACCTTTAAACTTGTTGTTCAGTCAGCTAAACTACTGATTAGTTTACTATTAAGTTTATTCAGTTAACTACTGGTTAACTGAACTCGCTTTGCATACAGAAGAGAAGGTTCTGGGAAGAGGTAGTATTAAAACTGAAATATCAATAGCTGTTCTTCTCACAGTACTGCAAGAACATGCAGACTTACTTGAAGGTTTGACAGTTGTTGATGACTGCAATCATGTACTGAACATAGCACTGAGGATACTGACGATTTTTAAGATGATCTTCTTTATACAATTGTGCTTCATCTTTGTACCTGTAACACATACAAGGAATGGCATTAAACAGACACAAATCTGTAAGAACTCAAATACACCCATAGGACCAAATGCTTCATAAGGGTCTGCAGGTATTTAGAAGTATTTTATAAAGAGTGTCTTGCTCGTGTGATGTTTAGTCCTTCTGTTCTGGGCAGAATCCAGCCAAGGAGGTGTTTTCTCTCTTCCTTTAGAGAAAGAGGTATAAATTTGAGATATATAACAAAGCAGAACTGACTCAAAAAACTAAGAGCCCTTTGCAGACAGGAACTGAAAGTGCCACTCACCAGCACAGAAGAACTTCTGCAGTGAAATTCCCCCCCTTCTGGGGAAGGGAAGAAAGGAAGGAAAGGAAAGAGAAGAAAAGCCTGGTTGGCATGAATGCGATAGGAGAAAGACAAAGCAATAAAGAAACATCCAGACAAAAAACAAGTATTGGAACTGTAGGAACAAAATGAGACTGAGGTAGGATAAAGCATTTGTATTTTAAACATTATGTTACCTGGTTAGAAATGAATTCATTTGCTGAAGACATAGAATGAGTACCTTTGTTTTCAAATCTTCATTTATCTGAGCAGCCACCTGAAGATTCTGCTCAAACATCTAAGACAAAAAAAGTTTAATTATAAAGAGAAGCGTTTATCAGTGGTAAAACAAAGACAGAACTCCTATCTTGGAGTCTTGAAGACTCTCACTAGCACCAGCTCTACAGATGCTTCTGTTGTTTTTTTTCCCCAGACAAGCCCACTGACCAAACCAAAAGCCACTATTTTCACAAGTGTAATTAATGTATTACTGGCAACTATTAATGCATGCTGCAGTGTTCTCCTGATACTGAAAACAGCTGCATTTCTAATTTGCAAAACCGTACCTAATCTCTTTAATTCACTGGTGCTTTGGCTTGACAGTGTATCAAAGTTCTAGGCTCAGCTCCTGCAGTTAGTTATGAATAACAGTACAACTCAAATTCCTTTGTTTCTCACATATGTGAAAGCAGTGAGGTCACAACACTGAAGTAAAAGGAGCCTCTAAACTTTAGAAACACAAGCAGGTACAAGATCTAGGTGACTCACTGGCAACTATGTTTGAGAGGAGGCAAACTAGAAAGGAAGGATACAAAGCCAGGTGGAAACATGAGCTGTTTCTATGCTAAGAAGATTTTGAAAATTTCACTGCTACATGCATCTAAGCACTGCAGTCCTTCTCAGCACGACACAAGAGCCAATAATCAGCCACCAGTTCTTTGACATCACACACTTTCTGAAAACCATTAGATGAAGTAAACCTTGGCACTAATACAAATTGAAAGAATGTAGCAAAAGTCCTGGCATAAGGTGGGAAAAAAATACAGCAGAAAATAAATGCAGGAAGAAGAGATAATCTAGCTTTCCTTGAAAGTACCTAACACAGTATTTATAAAGAAAAATTAGAAAGTGAGCATAATAAGCTGACATTTTACTGGTTGATAAAGATCACTTTCAATCTTTCCACTACCGACAACAGGGTGGTGCACGCTTGGGTATTTTTATGGCTTTTTTTTTTTTTAAGGATTTTAGAAACCACCTTATCTTTTCTGGTTTTAATTTGGACAGGCACTCATGTTAACCGAAGTAGTGTTTAAAACTGCAACAGTTTCAACCTTCAGTGGAACTTTTTCTTCTATTATTAAGGTGCTTGTATATAACAAATAATTTATAGTAACAAATATATGCCTAACTACCTCAGCACCATGTAAACAAACAGCCTAACTCAGCACTGTATTAACAAAAACTGTCCTAATAAGTCACATGTCATCTGGTGGGCTTATACTACAGCTTCACATCAAGAGACCTAAGTAAAAACAGCTCACTAAATACAAATATCAACTAAAAATATGTTTCTAATCTACACATAAAAAAGAACTGTCTTTAAGCATTGAAGTAAAAAAGGTAAACAAAAACCTTCAAAGAAACAACCCCTTCAATGAAAAGCTCTACAGGAGGAAAAAACCCCACTATACTTCAAAATACACAGAAACAATAGTATTCTAGAAAGTTTGGCTTCCCCTCCATTCCTCCAAATCCATGTACTGCTTCTGTAGATTTTCTAGAATAAACAAGTTGTCTTATACCTGAAAAACAATAGCTGGGAGTGTAGTCTGATAGTATCCATCTTGATCTGCTTCTGGTTCAGTTTCTTTTATCCAGTCTTTTTTATCTGTCTCCAGTGCTTTTCGCAGCCAGCCAATGATGTTAGACTTAATTTAATAAAGCAAACAAGGGAAAGAAAATATTTAATTTAACACAACAAAACCCTCTGCTACAATATCTAGAATAGCAGTAATTTCCAAAATGAAGAGTGGCATAGTAACAGATAATGCTGACCACTCTTGCCATTCCTACAGGATACAGGTAACAAATTAAAATTTGCATTGACAAAGACAAAGGTTACTAGTGGAACACAAGCAGCGTTTGAAGCTTCAGCACATTTTGGAAGGGGAGTGCTCCTAACACAAAGGGTAGGTCAATTTGTCAGAATCAACATATTTTCTAATTTTGGAAGAATTTATTAAGGCTCAGTCTTTAGGTTTCAAACTGAATTTTTCCCCAGCTGAAAAAATAAGAGTAATAATAATGTAGGAAAAATTGCACATATCTGCCTGTACTTCCTTTTACATCCAGGTTTTAGGAAACTGGTGCTCATTACTGCTGGGTACAAAACCCCAGGATTAGATTAAATGGGTTGTGTTTCTTGGAACACGAGTGCTGCAGAACACAGTGACGAATACAATGGCTGGCTCTCCTCCCATCTGCCCAGCACATTGTACAGCACACAGACATTAAGGACAACTGGGTTTAGAAGGAGACTAAGCCAGTTTTCTGCACGACACATATCACAGACCTATTCACAACAGTAAAGACCAGCATGTTTACTAAATATATAATTGGATTCTTTGAATTCTGTCTTGCTTGTTGATGATTTCTGCCTCTTTTCTGCTTTGTTCACGTTTGCTTGAACCCTGTAGTAATATAAATGTTCATACCTCTTTCCAACATGTTACAGGTATAGTACTGTGCCCTACCATGCAAAATTACACATTACCAGTAGGCACAAACAGAAAGGTCGTAAGAGTCCATATAGTACCCTCTTCAATTGTGTGAAACAATGCACTACCTTTCTTCCTCATAAGCATGGAATTGCTCTAATGAAATACGACTTGCATGACAATCTTTTAAGCCAGCAGCCCAGGGAACTTTTTTCACCTTAAGATCAGCATTTACAAGGACCTTTTTTCAAGCTAAGGTGATTGGAAAAATAATATGCTAGAAATCTGTTAAAATCTATTAGCATTTTATTTTTCATTAACTAGTTACATTTTTTGGAACTAGTTACATTTTGTTTAAAACCACTTTTAAACAACACCAAAAGAAATAAGGTTGAAGTGAAACAAATAGGCACCTTCAGTATTTTCCACCTTAAAAGAAAGATACAGCCAAAAATCAAAACCAGCAAAAAGAAAGCCACTCTGCTTAAGAGAGTGGAAACTTGGTTTTATTTACATTCTATAAATAAAATAAAACAACATTCTATACATAATATTTTTCAGTAGGTAAGGAAAAACAATTCAAAAAAAACCAATATAGGTGTATTTTTTCATGCTCAGTGAGGACAAAATTAATTCAAAGGCATTTTTTGAGTCAAGGCAAAAGTAGCTTGAGAAAACAAACCAATGGGCTTTTTGTCCCAAAGGTAAGTGCAGAAAAATAAACTTGCATAAAAGTCCTAATAAAGCTAATGGGAAGCAGAGCCTCTACTGACAACCTCCTTGAGTCATTACAAGGTTGGTTCATATTATTGTGAAGAGTATAAAGTCCAAGTAGTTGCTGTTGCTGGACATGTTTTAGTAGCTGACACATCCAAAGAAGCACAAAAATTTCCCTCCTCTGCTTGGCAGAGCTCCTAAACTTAGGAGAAATAGGAATTCACTGGATAATTTAAGAACAGCAAGTCCAAAGTTCCAACTACCCAAATATCCACTCTTGGAGGCAATTAGTGGATCTGACAATCACATAATGCCTGCTTTGCCATGAAATTCACCAGTTTCTAGTGACTCTTAGGATAACAAAGAAGCAGTGCCTTTATATTTAAGATACACTTGAAATGCCATCCACAAAAGGAAATTATGCTCATGCCGTTAACAGGCATGAAAGGAAAAAGGCTGTTAAAAGAATCAAACTGGCAAACATGAACATCCTGATTACCTTGAAAAGATCACATCTATATCAAATGTTGATGTAGCTACCACAGGGACCAAACAGCCTAGAGTGTCTTTTTAAGTGCTATGGGTTTAGGCATATGAAGACTGGAATTCCTTCCTTTCTAATAAATTATTATTAATAGTCTGTAAAGCATAACTACTCCTTGAAATGTTATGATTTACATATATAAAAGCATCTGATTATGGCTTTATAAAAAAATTACACATAGGATATGAGTATTTTCATAAAAGTGATAGTGTTAGATTCACATTTGTCGCAGTTTTCTCTGATGGAGGAGCAGCACTGAGGTACTAATGAAGATATAAACTCATCTAAATGTGTCTTTGCACTGTTATTACTCACAGTGAGTGTTGACATATACTTGCTGAGAAGCTGGTCTACCACATTTTGTGAAATTAGAGCATCTAGAGAATTTACATCCACTTCAGGAGACAGTTCCGAATTTCCCATCATCTCTGCACTGAATGAAAAAAGAAAAACAAACAAACAAACAAAACCAGATTAATAAAGAAAAATTAGATTAAAAGTTAAAAACTAAAAAACTATGCAACTTCTTCTCCATGTTAACTGTAAAGGGCAATTTTCCAATACCTACACATTTCAAAAAGTTTCTAATAGCAAATGCAACAATCAGTGCATTTACAAGAAATGTAAATAAATTTATATGAATGAAAGAACAGACTGTAAAAGCTACAGCCCAGGATATAATAAAAAGTATTACAGACATGTAAATATACAACTTTTCCATGCATTCCTTACTTTAATGTACAAGAAGTAATGACTACTTGAAAGGAAATAAAAGCCAACTGCTTCAGCCTGTGGACTCTTTGTAGGGGACACTTTTATGTATCTTTTAAATTTCAGAGGTGATGACAGACAATTTATGCATTTTGAATTTTAGAACAGTAAAGATCAGTGACAAGTATGACTTACTGACCTCAGATTCTCAAAAGAGCTTCTGTTTTGGTACTTGTATCACATCCATGTAAAAATTAAAATATATTAAAAGAAAAGCTACCTATGCTTCCTGTCTTGGTAAAGAACATAGCTAATCTAAGAGGAAGAAGCATCTTTCAAGACAAATCAAAGGTGCACTTCATGGGTACTGTATAAGAGCAGCTGCTTGCAAAGAAAAGTTCTTGATTTTATAGGATTTAAAAGAAACTAAAGCAAAATATTTTGACAAGGATTATACAAAATTAATACTTTACAGTGATGTTTTGCATCTATATAAGATCATAAAATGACTGGCTTGTGTAATCAAAAAATCCCCAAAGCTATGCCAAAGCACAGCATAGCAAGAACTCTTAATATTTCATGCTCAAACAAATCAATAAGTCAAACCCACACTCTTCAGAGAGTGCTTTATTAACAGCTGATGGAAATATATTCAATCATAATAACATAAATTGCTTCACATTCCATTTATAGTGTGCTTTTCAGAAGCCAACCACAAACTCTGTATTTGCAGAGGCTACTATAAAAACAAATGGCAACTTAAATTCCAAAGCAAGTGTCCAGTTTGTATAGTTCTGCAAATTGAAGTTGTTCTCTGGGTACATGCAGGGAGTCAGCACAGTGTTGCTTCCACTTCCTGGAAAAAATAAATCCCAAAGCACTGCAAAAAAACACTACAGCTACCAACTTAAAATACCAAAATTCTTGTATTTGAAACCATAAAAGCTACTGTGACTGAACATCCTACACTAATAGCATCTTCTTGGCGGGTAAGAAAAGAGGTTGAAATTATTTTAAGTGGCTCAATCTATTCAGAAAGCTGAATTCCATTCTGTTGCAGTTTACAGAAAGAACACACATAATAGCAGGACCTGCTCTAGGTTGATTCAGAGGAAACGTGAGAAGGTGTTTATGGCACTGTGCCATGTTAGAAAATACTGCTAGCCTAATTATACATCATTATCCCTGTTCACAAGGCCACAGAGACATAAACCTTTCCTCAAAGCACATCACCTGAAACCCCAAAACAACGACCAGAAGCTTCTACAAGCTTTAGCCCACAACATTAAGATTCTTCCTATACACAATTTCACTTTCCTGTTTGTCACAACCAAGTGCCCAGGGGAAAAGAAGTGACAGACAACCCTCTTCCAAGTGGCACAAGACTTCTAAGTTGGGAAGTTATTTACCTTCAACAAGAAGTTAATACAGTTACATTTGAAATTTCAACTTGATTGTAACTTGGAAAGTAGCATTTTAGAAAGCTTCTATTCTGCCACCAATCCTGCTCTATTTGGTGAAAAGAGATACTGGCTCCAGAGACAGCATCCAGCTATTTGTACAGTAGCATTCCTTCTGTTCCTTAAAGAGAACATTGCTGACACTGTCTGAGGCAATCCTGGTGATCTCACAGCAGTTTTGTTAACACTTGATCAGTATCTCATAAAATGATGCTATGAATATGAGCATCAGGATCTTACAAGACTTATAATTTCCTCAAACACAGACTGGAGTCCTGGTCGCAAGACAGCATAGATTTAATAATAAGAGTGTTTCCAAAACTCTCATTGGCTTAAACGTGGAAGAGAAACCCATCTAGCACAATAAAACTCCCCCTCAAGTATTAAAGGCTATTATTCCATGTGTAGCATTACTTTATTTCTGAGCTGTAAGTTGAATATACTTCTAAAAACTGCTTCCATGCAGACATGCTCTGATAAAGAAACCTCCATGATTCTTTTGTAACTCCTATGTTGCAAATACTGAAAAAAAATTCATGCATGAATTCATCATATGGAAAAAAAAACCTCAATGCTTCTTTTCAGTCAGTACTCTCTCATTTGGTTTTGACTGCAGCTTCAATATGCAAATACAATATAAATTCATATTTTTCCTCTATTATTCAGAGTTCTCATGATACCATTCTCCTTCCCAGTTTATTATAAACACACCCCTATGGAGAATTGTTTATTGTATTGTTAAAAGATGTCCAGGAACTGTGATTTGATAAGCTCTGCAAATATCCCTGTTGAGAACCTAATTTTCCCACTCAGCTCAGAAACCTGAGCTGACTTCTTCTCCCACTGTGCACTCCCAATACACAATGGCTAATTCTCATACAATCATAGAAAATGGTTTGGGTTGGACCTTAAAGACCATCTAGTTCCAACCTGCCTGCCATGAGCAGGCATGCCACCCCTAGACCAGATGGCCTTAACACTTCCAGGATGGGGCATCCACAACTTCTCTGGGAAATTACTTTTCCAGTAATTATCATCCTATTTATAACCTTTTATTGTAACATGCAGGAATATAATTCCTGTACTGCCCTCTTGGGCTTTTTTTTTAGAGAAGAGAGAAAGTCAAAGCCTTAATTTTTTCCTTCAAAGTACTTCCTCTAATTTCCATCCCACTTGTTATGTAGATATGCAGGGAGAAGAGCATTCTCAGATGTCCTGTACTGTGTCTACTCCTCTCACCATTTCCCTTTCTTCACAAGACTCAGCCACCAGGTACTATGAGCCACATGACTTGCTTTAGCAAGGTTTGTTTGCTCTGTAAATAAAAGTAACGCTGGCTTTGCTCCCTCCCTTTGCCCTTCCAATGCTGGAACACACAGATTTAGAGCTTTAGTTCTGAATTGTCTATCTCAATAACAATCTACTCTGATTTCTGGGGAAAGGTAGAAGGGCAATTTTAAGACCAAGAATTGCCTTACTGGCACATAAGCCCCAGGACACAAAGAGCCTGAGAGCAGGATTTCTGCCAAGGCTCTGCGTGAGAAGGACTCGCATCTCTGATTTTCATTAATGTAGAGTTATTCCTCTGGCCTTCAAAAGAAGAAAAGGCCAATTAACTCAGCTGCTTATTAGTGGCTGCATCTCTCTCATACCCTGCATGGGTATCTAAGTATGCAAAAGTGGGTGCTCCTGATTCTCCCTTGCAGGGAAGAAAAACCTTTGTAGGAGGAACTTTGTAGTGTAGAGTAAAGCACAGAGTACTGAACACAAACCTGAAAGCTGGTTATGAGAATTCCCCAGAACAGTATTATCTCCTGCCTATGTGCTTTATGGCACGATGCTCTAAACCCACCAAGTGTTTAAATTTGTTGCATTATTGATACTGAACAATTGAAGACATCAAAAATACACACAGCACAGAGCCTGGGTCAGTGCCAGCTATTCAGAACAGGATTACAGTCATGAGCCACAGAAAGGCTAGCAGCACTTTTTCCCAAACAAATCAGTTGCTCTAGTAACTACATGCCAGCAAAAACTAAAGAGTTACCATTTGAGCTGTTTCTATCTGGAAAATGAAAAAGAAAAGCAACAAACCCTACACAAGTTAAATAAAATAAGCATAAGATTATAATAGAAAACAACTTGTAAGCAGAAATTCTTCAAAATAAACAAATCATCACACAGTTTTGAGAGAAAACCTAAAGGAAGTTACCACATTCTTTCCATTTAACAGTAATGAGGGAACTGAAGCAGTCCCACCCCCTGTAGAACAGAACAATAGAAAGTTAATAATCATACAGATCTTCCGGGGCTGTGGCCACAACAAACATTTTGTTCCATACACGAGCTCTCAGTCTCCTGTTCCTACCAATATTTCACCAAACTGGTACACAAATACGAGGCGACCGTAGCTTCCTGCAGGTCTTTAACTGCATTAAAATTTTAAGCAACTCAAAACTATAAACCACAAACTAGTTTTAAGGAGCAATTTCCAAGAAGTAAAATGTGTAATGAATAGTAAAGAACTTGATAGTTTGATATTATCCTTTTTCTGTTTTATCTTGTTGTATGTTAACAGACATGCAAATACCGGCACAAACTGTGTTTTGCATGTCTCCTCTTTGCATTCCCCTTCCTAAAGCTAACAGAAAAGATAAGGGGGCCTTACCTAGTGTATGTATTCAAAACCCAGCTTAGAAGGCTAACGATCTCATTTGCTTCCAGATCCTCTGCAGCAAGTTCTTGCATTCGGGTGGCCAAAGCTTGATGGTACATGTTTAGCAACCTGTTGAAAATGTCATAATGTGGAGGAAAGCATTGATCCAGCAGGGTCTTGGCCACGAGCAGGTCATCAAGGACGTATTTACGGATGATTTCGAGATGCCGCACAAGCCACATTTTGTCAGATTCTCTGGTGTCTGCCTGAGTGCCTTCAATCCGTGTGCTCACAGTTCTTTCCAAAATATTGAACATCTTTTCTTTCCACTTCTTTGGTCTGCCAGGAGGTATGAATCCAGTCTGTTTTTTCCTGTCTAACATGCGCCTGTCAATTTTCTCCTCCCTCTCAATTATCCTCACCACAGAGACAAGCAAGGTTGGATCTCGACGCACTGTAACAAGAGATCTTTGAACCACCATCCAAAGCTGCTTTGCCAATTCCTCAGACAGTTTCTGCATATCCCCAAAGTATGTGTGGATGAGGTTCATGTCATGTGTGTTTTTGCTGTCCATGCGGTACTGCTCATACATCAGGTCATCACGAGAACACTCCAAATCCATCAGTTTCCGGTGAGCCTGCAGAAGTTCCCCTCGCTCAATCAGGTCGTGGGTCTCCCTGACTATCTCTGGAACTGAAAGGCACGCAAAGACAAAGAAAAATCACATACAGTACAACACTGCTATCAAAATACAAACAATTAATACAAGACAAGAAAAGTACTAGGAAAAAAGCTGGAGAATGGCTGTAGAGATTATTATCAGATATTTTGAAGGAAATAATTTTGAAATATTCAAAAATTGTTAGTAAATGTCACGTATCCATTTTTGATCAGTGTCTAAACAAAGATCACAGTGCCAACACAATTTTCTCTTTCTCTCTTGATGCCAAAAAATAAATAAATGAATCCTGGAAAGTCTATGTAACAAACTGCAGTGCTGGCCTTCTTATGCATTACATAAAAGACTTTTAACTTGCCTGACTAAAAGTCACTCACTTCATTGAACCTGAGGCTGCATAAACCCAACAAATGCCAAGTTTTACCTCCTTCTTGAACAGTTTTTGCCTGCTTAAGGCACAAATGAAGGCTAGGGATAATTACCTATGCTGCTAAAATATTTAGAAGATCTTTTGCCCTTATTATTTTTCAGTATTTGAGGAATCCTACAGAAGAAGATTAGGATCCTGTGGGGGAAGAACTGAAAAATCTCATCAGAAAATTTTGTCTTCTGCAAAGAAGGCAGCTAGTGATAAAACTGGCAGCTCACAAAAACTTCTAATGATTGTGTGTAAATGTCTTTTCAATCATGATAAAAACTACTTTGTTTATAAAACATTTGATCATCTCTGAGCAAAACAACTATACTGTTTAACAGCTCCAGGGGGAGATGCTTCATACTAAAAACCTCTCAGAAAGCCTCAAAATGTTTATTGTCTCAGTTGTGTTCATCTGTGTAAAACAAAACAACACCCCCAAAACAGCTCCACGTTGGAACATGCATAATTCTGCTGCTCCTTGTTTTTAATTGCTGGACATTGCATGTAAACACTTCTCTTTAAGTTGCACACTGCATCTGATACTGTAGAGGTTAGGTACACACAGACAGTAAATTAATCAAGCTGGTATGGCTGGGAAGCAATTTTGCTTTATAGGTACACTTGGTGTATTAGTATCAGAAGATATAAGGAGAGAAAATTCTGTTTAAATAAAATCAAATTAGTCTGATAGGTTTAGTCCCTCTTACAGGGGTAAGTTTTTAATAACTTAAAATTATTTATAAGTAGAGAAGTTGTGGCAAGGAATTCACCATGACTCAATGTGGATTCCAACACAGCTACACAAAGTGACACAACAGGTAATCACATTTTCTTTATCTTTACAGTATCCATTTTATTACATTAATCTTATTTCATTTTTCAAACCCTCACAAATGTACAATGGTACAAAATGGTTTTGCCTCCTAAAATAATTTCATACTATTTGTACCCAACAGGCTCACTGTAGGTGTCCAGCTCAGGTAGCAAGATACCAGAACTTTACGAATATTCTTTCTGTATTTGTTCCTTCCATATTTCAGACTTTTATACCAAACATGCTATCCCAGCTACTGATTGCTTGCAAGAAATTTCTTTGTTTGTTGTGTGTGATGGCCAGACAAGAAGTTCCTACAGCACAACTTAGTCTTCATCTGTATTAAATGTTTACCAGCTACTTCCCTCTATGTGATGTGTAGGTCATTCTTCCTTAACTCTTCATTTCCAGTGAAATTTAAAGCTCTCAACATTACTTGACAACCTTAAAGCTGTTAGCACCATATTGAAATGTTTCCAGTATGTGATGGATTATATAAAGAAAAGAAGATTACCTGAAAATATATTCTTGAGATTTTCTACAGCAGCTGCCAGTTGGCTGTGTTGCACTACAGCATCCTTAACATCCTTGAGGTTTTCTATAGTGTTGATGCTCTGTCTCCAGTCCTTATTGACATCTATCAAAGACTGCTGAATGTCCTTCACATCATTCAGTGCATTGTGCAGTTGGCTTAAACCTGTTCGTACTCCATCTAACTGTGACTGTATTGCTGCCTTAAATATAAAAAGACAAAGAAAGAGCCCATATTATTCTTCATGAGTTTCATACTTTCAACATTTCTCAAGATTTAATTTTCATTTCAGTATCTAACATTTTCAGCAGAAAAAAAGGAAAAGCAAATATTATAATTGACTAGAAGTGTGCAAGCTTGTGTGTGCACAACATTCTGTGTGCCCACATACCATTTTTTTGAAGTTCTGAAGCTGTAGCCAGTTTTGAAGGACCTAGATTCAATTAGTCCACCCACAAACTAACATAGGAGTTTAGGGAGATGGATTGTAAACCTTGTACTCTATATTAAACCAGGATCAAAGGAATGAGACCTCTCTGCATTTCCTTCATAAATTAATTTCAAAGGGGGATATCAAAGAAAGTTGATGTTTCATCAGAATGTCTGGTATGTACGGATTCTCAAAAGCATTTTACTAATGCAATTACAAATTCTTACTCACAACAAAAAATGTTCTAAAAAAGCCCAAATTTAATTCTGAAATGTTCTTAAAAAAACTCCAAAAGCTCCTGGAGGCAAATGAAACCCCTAAAGCAATTCAGTCAAAACAAACAACAAAACCCCAAACGGAATATAATTTTCATGCTGTGAAACATCAATGACCAGACCAACAATTTAACTACTAGATTATTCTGGCATAAAGGCAGGTTATTGATATGGATGTCTTATAACAAGTGACACTTGAAATGATGACTCTTCAAAGAGGCTGTCAGGCCTGAATATCATTCAGGTGTCCAGACACTGTACAGAAAATGCATTATAGCACATATCTGAGTGAAAGAAATCAGATCACATCCACAGCACATTTTTTAGATACATAGTTTTAAAAAGATGTGATGAAGGTGAAATCGGAGGAGTGGAAAATGCAACTAGAAATAACAGGCTTCAAAAGACAAGCAAGCTATCAGTGAAAACTCAGCTGCATAACTCGGGAACTTGAGGCAATCAGTAAAGAAAATGAGGCATTAATTGTCTTCCTAAGCTCAAAAAACATTTTTTGCCAGACTTTTAAGGCCCAAAAGCTTGGATAGTTTTGGAACTTGTTGTCAGACACTAGAAGCCAAAGAGGAAATCCTGGTAACTGCAAACAACATTTACTGTGTTTTAAATGTACTGTGAAAGTGCCAGAAAAATGCAGTGGTTTTTAAACTAAGATTATTTATGTACTTTCAAATTATGACATGCTGATTTTATTGATAAAAATGTATTTCCCTGGCAGACTCAGCACAATTAAGCAGTAGTAAGGCATTTTTATACTGTTTCTATCTATAGAACTGCTGCATTAACACATTTTTCCTCTACAGGAACTGAGATAATTGGGATACTCAAACACAACCTTCTGCAGCTGACCATAAAGTATTTTAAAAATCACATGATCATTAAATGTTCAGTACTTCTGCTTTGATAATTTTTTCTGAGGCAGATCTTCCAAGTATTACATATTCAAATTTTTTGCCTATTTATCCTTTGCAGAAACTTGATAAGGTTGAACTGAAACAGTCAGGGATCGCAGTCTCTGACACAAACAGACATCGAAAATTCTAAAAACAGATATCCATCCATCCATGCTCAGTTTGTCTTCAAAAACAAAGCTGGGGCCAGGGGATGGGGTGATGGGGCAGGGAACAAAGCATGTCCCAGCCTAGACTTTGCTTTCTAGAGTGCATATTCATCTTCAATTGGACTGATCATCACTGTATTAAAGAAACAAAACCAAAACTAAGCCATCCTGGGAAAAGGGGTCAAAACTTCTTTTTTCATGTTTTTTCAACTGACAGCTTTCAACATGAATCCTGGCTTCCTGGTCTCCCTGTGGCTCAAATCCACAATTACACAGCAGTTAAGAATCAAAAGGGAGAGGACTCATGCATGTTTATATTCTGGAACATCCACAACCTAGAAACTTCCCTAGGATATGCGTATTTATACAGAGTTTCTTCACAGAGAAGTTCTTCCACAGACTGAGTAAGAGCACAAACAAAAATGGCTGCCAACAATTATAAATTTTACAGGCTCTGAAAGAGATTTCAAACAGCTCCTCTACCTTCTGGACTATAGAACCCAAAAGCACCAGTCTACAATGCTACCTGGTGCTCTTCCATATATTCTTTCAGAGTTCTGCTACCAAACCCCAAAAACACTGCTTCACTGAGTGCCATCAGTCTCATACACAAAACTGATGAGTTTGATATGTTTTAAAGAAGATTTTCCTCTAAGAATTTATGCTACATGGGAAGAAATGCAGTGAGTGATATAAGAAATGGACATAATTAAATATATGGGAGAGGATTTGGAGAGGATGTTTATTCACCTGAAGAAGATGATGACAAAGATGGCAGCAGGAAGGAAGAAGCACCTAACATGTTCACACTGAAAGATTTCCCATGTGTTGATTCACTCAGATGAAGCAGTAATCAATTCAGTCTGAGAAGTCAGCAACTTCTCTGATAATCCCAATGTCCGTGTCCCCATCTTCCACACCACACATAGTTACAGTTTAAATCCACAGCAAGAGTATTTCCTACATCCTCTCTGTGCTCCCATCCATTAGAGTAATTCTCACGGGAAAATCAGCACTGCTGTCCATTGCATCACTAACCAGCACCTTTGTCAGGAATGCATCCTGAGAGGATTAAGGGGTATTGAACTCCTTTTTGGAACAGGTATTTCCAACCACCTATGGATGATTGAACTAACTTAAGGCAAACAATAGGGAAAATAGCTATAAAGTGGATTTAGGCATTTACAGGACTTACAAAGTTTAGTCACGACTGTCCATAGACACAGCCAGGCAAATGACTGTGCTCATATATTATAAATAGATCACAGTAACTAAACAGCTGATCTATTATTAATAGACTGTATATGCTTCCTGACTTAAATCTGAAAAGCCCAGTCCAAGTCACCAGAATTCTGTTCTATGCTACAAAAATCAACATGTAATTGGCTATATATAAATAGCACATTACATATAAATATCAATTTTTTTTTCACTGTGCAAGAAAACTGGTTTCTTCTACTTCATCCAGACTCCACAAAGGAAGAGCCATTAAATACCTATAAGATAAACTAAGTGGAATATAAGATTAGATACAGTGTACACCAGCCACTTTGACCTGAGAAGATGTTTCCCAAAACACTTTTCTAAGACTCAGCTCCACCTGCTTAATACAGTGGTCTGAAATGACTATTGGCAAATACCAGTGAAGGAAGAAAACACAAAACTCAGCAAGAAACAGACAAGAAACACAGGATGACCATACTCCTATTTCAAGCTAAGTCCACGTGTGTGAATGTGCAACCACTCACATGTACACATGCAAAGGAGGAGCAAAATCATGGGGTCACTTCCACAAGAGACAAAAATGTGATGTATTTTAGCTAACTTCCCTAAACCCATGTAAAAGTCAGAGGGGTAACTGACTGATCCTTTTTCAGATGCAATCATCAATTTTTTGTTACAAGTTCAGTATTCAGTCACTAAGATAAAGGTTTGTTGTCTGACAGGCTACACAGCAGGGTAGCTGTCCATGAATAAACTGCAGAAGGTACAGGACCTAAGAATACTTGAAATGCTTGAAAAAAATATTAGTAAGATCTATAATGTTAGTCTGCATTACTTTCACAACATAGATTTTCTGATTTGGACACAAAGTAAAAACTGAAGTCCCTGGTTTAAAACTATCCATCTGGCTGAAATGTAGATTAAAAAAAAACCCCAAAAAACAGAAGAAAAAAAAAGGAAAGAAAATACACTCATGATACACCACAGACACTCAGGTTTATCCAACTTTGTACCTTGAGTCGAGCTTCTACTGAAGCCTT
Source organism: Molothrus ater (assembly GCF_012460135.2). Classification (NCBI taxonomy): domain Eukaryota; kingdom Metazoa; phylum Chordata; class Aves; order Passeriformes; family Icteridae; genus Molothrus; species Molothrus ater. The sequence goes on along the minus strand of NC_050478.2, from coordinate 92,057,408 downwards.
CTTACGAGCTTCTCTTCTGCGATACTGTTCCACTTTATCCAGCTGATCAGGACGCTGAAGCATTCCTGCAACTCTCTGAACCGCTGTTGCAACTGCTTCCCTATCCGTTTCCTCCATGGTTGATTAGGACCTCAGAATGCCTTCATTACTTAACAGGACTGAAAAGAAATAAAACATTTTTTAAAAGCCCACCTTTTTTCATTCGATGGCTATGTGACATTTCAAAGCTAACAACTGGAGAATTAACTTCAGCAATAAACGCAACGAAACTTGACAGAAGCATCATTAAACCACATTCTAAAGAGAAGCAACTGGAATTCTACAAGAACTGCATTTAAAGGCACTTAACTCACTCTCATTAGTTCCCCTGAAACGTTTCTCGTTGCTGTTTTTGCATTTACCTTGGTCTAAGTTTGAATTTAAAAAAAACCAAAACAAAATACCACCAAAAAAGCCCACCGCCACAAGACAACCAATTCTTCATTAAAAGAAGAAATTCTATTTAATCCAAGGGTAGGTTCGCCTATTCAAAGGGTACTAAGACAAGCATAATGGAATCTTGTAGAAAGTCCAAGCTAAAGTCTTAACTCATCCTGAACTACAGTTGGGTGGACTTAAGAGAACCACAGCCCTCCTGCAGCAATAGGTCAATTCTGCTACCAAAACTGGGGGGAAACATAGGCAGTGGAAGCTCCAAACACAGAGACTTAACTATAGAGCACCTCCATTTAGGCTTCTGATAGATAATGTTTTGATTTCCTACTCTTGTTTCAGTTCTTCTCACGGTATCAGTCCAGTCCATCAGGGGTAGAGGGAAAAATTATTCAAGTATTTCACCTCAGTCTCCAGCCGAACTTCTAGTGAAGCCAAGGCATGCAGGCAAACCAGTAAGGGGAAGAGGCAACATCTGCTGTCCATCAAGGCAGACCTGTTCTCTCAAACTTCGTTAGCTACTGATAGAAAATAGGGAGGATCCCATCACCGAAGATGCAATACCATGGTGGCCACAGACCTCTGAGGAATCTATCTGGAGCTCCTCGTTGCTTCCAAATTATTTCCAACATTTTATGTCTTTAGCCTCGCAACCAAACAGAACATTTCCGGTTCTGCTGCCACAGCTAGAGATTATACTCTCTTGTATATTGAAATTAGGTATCTATTTTCAGAGCACTCTGCACTCATAAATCCAGCACATCACTAAATCTCAGCAGAACAGTGATCTAAAGAACTGTGCAGAGTGCACCGCAAAAAGAAAGTGCTCTTTCTTTTTGCTGAAAGAGCAAAAGCAAGAAAACTTATGAGACAAGTGAAATTGATAAATGAAGGAAACATTGGGTGGGGGCACCAAAAAACCCTAAGAAACAACAACCAAAGCAAAGCAAATTGCTCACTACTCCTCACAGGCAAACTAATGCTCCAGCCAGTCTCTGAATAATCACTACTCTGGAAACAAAACTCCCATCTTTTATTGCCAAGTATTATATACACTAGGGAATTTCCCTTTGGCCAGTTTGGGTCAGATGTCCCCACTGTGCCCTCTCAATCTCTGCCCACCCCCAGCCTGCTTGAGGGGAGTGGAGGGCAGATTAGGCAAAAGAGAAAGCTTTCACACTGTAGAAGCGCCCTTCAGCCATAGCCAAACACTGGGGTGCGAGCAGCACTCTTTTTGCCACAAACCCAAAACACAGACTGTTATAAAGAAAGTTTACTCCCAGCCAGACTCTGTAAAGCATTAGCAAAATTCCTAATTTTATAGCTTATCATCGCTAAAGAACACTCAAGGTTGGCCTGTGAGCTCTGTAAGAGCTAAGTCTACGTCTCAAGTTCTGTATCTCTCGTACCTTCAAGAATTACATGCATAATTATGAACTTATTCCAGAGTTATGTCTACAGTGTAAACTCCTGTCCTCCTTTACCACTGTCCTGGTTAACTCAAACTATGTTTGATTTCTTACTCTTCATCTAAACATGCAAGATCTATTTCCATCACTTGTGCTTTGGAATGAATAATCCAGTTTCACTTGGCTCAATCCACCCCCAAGCTATAAGGGCTATACCCAAAATTAAAAGAAATGATACTTTAAAATATGAATTTACTACAGAATCTCTCTGCAGCAGAGAGATTTATCCTGAATTACTGCCCTTATTAAAAACTCTGAATACATCCCGCAGAGTTACAACATCTTTAACTCACACAGCCACTATCCAGGCACATCAAGGAGACCTCGTCAGCAGAATCAGAAGCCAGCACACTGTAACTAACACGTCGAGGCAGAGAGCCTCTTGTAGAACCACCCAAAAGGAACAGCAAACTTTAGGACGCCACGTCAATTTCATACAGATGTGAATCAAAACTACATACATCTTCAGCGCAAAACAGAGGCAGAAGTGAACAAAACTACGTCCCGAAACGACTCAGGAAGGCTCCAGCTGCAATCGCACCCTCAGCCTGGGGACTCACGCTGCAGAGGCGAGCCAGCGGGGGCGGCAGGCTCTCAGGGGGAGGCCGCTGTCCCTCTGCAGAGGAGGCCCCTTCTCCTGCAGAGGAAAGCAGCGAGCCCTCCGAACAGAGCTGGGGGAAGCAGCAGCGGCAGCCCCGGACCCGCCCGGCTCCTCCCTGGCAGCAGTGGCTCAGCTCGAATCATTCGCACCGACGCAGGTGCCCGTCCGTGCCGGGCAAAGGCCGGAGACCTGCCCGCGGGCACGCCCAGCTCCTTCGCCCTCCGCCGCGGCCCCGGGACAGGACGAACCCTCAGTACCCTCTTCGGCCTCACCACCCCGAGGGGCTCCCCGGATCGCCCCGGCCCATCCCGCCCCCACCCCCTCGGCTTCCGACTGCGAGACCGGGGTCCCTACAACCCGTGACAGCCCGGCAGGGGCCGGCGCGGCGGCGCTCACCGGCCGGCAGCGGCGGGGACCGGGCGGGCAGGGCGGGACGCGCGGCCGGCACTCACCGGGGCCGCGGCCGCCCCTGCTCGGGAAGGCGCTGACAGCCCCCGGTGCGCCGGCGCACGCCCGGCCACGCATGCGCACCGCGCTGCCGTTGGCGCCGCCTCCTCACCCTCCTCTTCCTTTTCTTTACTTTTTTTTTTTTTTTTTTTTTTTTTAACAGTTTTTAAACAGTATTTCTGTTAAGGGGCAGAGTGTGTGCTGCTGGGGCCTGGTTCAAAGTCGCCGAAATCGTTTTGGAAAAAACGAACAAATAAAAAAGCCAATAAAAAAAATTTCACGACTCCTGTGAGGTGTTAAAGCTTTGGGTTGGAGGGGCCGCCTACTGCAGTGGGTGTCGTCTGGGAAAAAAAGGAAGCACACAGAGTGATTTCTTCACGGGATGAGTTGTTAAGTGTTGGAATGGGCTGCCAAAGGGAGGTGATGGAGTCACCGTCCCTGGAGGCGTTCAGGACATGACTGGATGTGGCTCCGTGCCAATGGTATGCTTGACACGGCGGTGTTGGGTCAGCCTGGCGTGGACTCCATGACCTCAGAGGTCTTTTCCAACCTAACAGATTCTGTAATGAAAATGGATGAGCTGCGCTTCACGCGGTGCCTTCAGATCCGTGTGGAAGCTGCCTATCCCGGCGGAGGAGAAGGGGAGCTCCTCACTCGGCCCGCGATGAGGCTGTCTCCTCATGCCTTGCCTAGATCCCAGGGCGCTGCCGTGCCAGCCAGGGATGTGCCGGGAGCTGTGGCCGCGGGATGCAGCTCTCACCACGGCCGGGATGCAGCTCTCACCACGGCCTTGCCCAGACCCCAGGGCGCTGCCGTGCCGTCAGGGGATGTGGCGGGAGCGTGCTGTGGCCGCCGGGATGCGGCTCTCACCAGGGCCTCCCCTGGCTTGGCACCTCACAATCGCTGAGGCTCAGGGAAGCTGCGTGCTTAGGGTTTAATTTATACGTGAGAGAAAACTACTTTTTCGCTTTTTAAAAGACAGGTAGTTAAGAAATGAGCACCGGCTTGCCGAATCCAGTGGGAAATGGGGACGGGCGAGGTGCCTGGTGGAGGCTGGGCTGCCCGCTGGGTTTGTGTAGGGGTTGCCATAGCAGCTGCCAGCGGCTCCGAGAGCCCAGGAGAGACCGCAGGCGAGAAAACCTGCCTGGGATTCAGCAGAAGCGGCGCCGGCGCTCGGTGCCCGGCACTTCGCGGCGGGACCTGCGCCTGCAGGAGCTTCCCAAGGAGCTTAACCTGTCCCCAGTGCGTGAGTTCCCACCTGCGGCAGTCTGACTGGCAGAAAGAATAGTTATGCAATTAGAAATAAAGTTTTGGTAACAGGCACCCTTAAAGAAGATTTGATCATTTCGAAAACTGCTTAGACCTTCTCTTTTTAAATCACCGACTGAAAGTAGAGGTATTTTTTCCCCCTTTCCTTGATAGTCTATCATATTGTTGCTGTAACAGGGATAGAAATACTGAAGGTGTCTTAATTACAGTGTTACACTGTGCAGTTATTTTCTGTATTGTTGATTTAGGTTGATTTTTCTGGAGTGGTGCAGATGGAGGAGACTGTGGGAGGTGGAACCGAGTTGGGGGGACGAGATGAGCCCAGTTCCTCTCATGGTCACTCTGCACAGCAGGAATCAGAGCAACTGAGAGCAACACAACTTTCTTCTAAACCTCATATTGATCTCTGTCCACCTCTCATTGCTATAAAAAAAGGTAAGGGAAAAAATAATAAGTACTTAATATCAGCTTTGTATGGGGAAAAAAACATCCAGGAAGAAAATGAGAAACCAATAATTAAGTAGAGTGTTTAAGTTTATTTATACTGGGTGTGCTGTTCTGAATCTGCCAGTGTAGGGACTGTGTGTGCTGAATGTGCAGTTTTCAGCTTTATAAATAAATATATATGTATAAATAAACAAATGCATATATGTTTATATATTTATATATATATTTATATATATATATACGTATGTATGTATGCATCTACAGGGTCATCCACAGTGCAACTCTGATACTATAGCAGATTTCCTAGTGTTGAATCATAGTAACATGATTCAAACATTTTTTTAAAAATTAAAATGAGTAGTAGTCCATAATATAGTGTACCTTACAATATGACAGATAATATGGTATTTCTTTTCTGGAATACTTTAACAGTGAGAATAGATTAAATTACTTAGTTCAAAGGTTATTGAACATAGCCATCTACCTCTGTGCCTGTGGGTGCATCCCTTACCTATGTCCACTTTGCTTATGTATTCACTGACCTTGTGGAAGAGGATCATGCTAGATAGTACTGAATTAATAAATATTCATGGCAACTGGGAGAGGAGTGTGAGGCCTGGAGGAAAGCTAGAAGGGCAAAAAGGAGAACTAAAGGCTAGTTGGCCTCACCTCAGTCCCTGGGAAGGTGGTGGAGCAGCTAACCCTGGATACTGTTTCCAGGCACATGAAGAACAAGAAGATGACTGGGAGTAATCAGCATGGCTTTAGCGAGGGAAGAAGTGTGAACAACCCAATTTCCTTTTGAAATGAAATGTTTGGTTTGGTAGGTGAGGGGAGTGCAGTTACTATGGTCTGCCTTTTCTTTAGTAAGGCTTTTGACATTCTCCTGTTGAGAATTTTTTATTGTTCCCCTTGAGGTGAGTTAGATACACATTTGTGCTGAAATATAGAAAAAAAAATAAACAATGCTTTGGACAGTCTTTAAACCATAACTGCTTCTACAGGAAGTCTGAAAAAATGTTTCTTGAGCCAGTTCCTTATATACACTTGCACCAGCACCAGTCCTGTGAGCATCAGCATGGAGCACCCCAGCACCAGTTCTGCTGCCTAAAGGTTTGTTCTGAACCAGGCATTCCAGGATGACTGCAAGAAAAAGCTGTGGCTGTTCCTTATCACCAAAGGAAACTATACTCCCTTACAAGGGATTGTTCTGCCTCTGGTATTCCTTCCTGCTTCCAGCCAGCTTAACCCCTTCTGCAGCTGGGCCTTCTTGCTCTCTATGCCGGATTGTTCCTGGGTTACTAAGTACCACTGATGAGCAGTTACAATTTAAATTTCCCCTTTGCTCCTGTAAGATCCTCAGAGAGAAGCTGTGGAAGTGTGGGCTGTCTGAGCAGAAAGTGATGTGGATTGAAAACATTGAACAGACAAGCTCAGAGGGTGGTGATCAGCAGCACGAAGTCTGGCTGGAGCCCAGAAGGTAGCAGTGTACTCTGGGGGTCCAGTCCTGTTCAACATCTTCATTAATGATCTGGAGGATGGGGCAGAGGGTACCCACAGCAAGGCTGCTGATAACACATAAAACAGAGGCTTGGCCAAAGAATTAGAGGGTTGTGCTGCCATCCAGAGGAGCCTAGAGAAGCTGGAGAAAATTCCTGCACCTGGGGATGAACAAGTCCATGCAACAATACGAGCTGAGGGCTGAACAGCTGGAAAACAGATTGGCAGGAAAGAACCTGAGATTCCCGGTGGACAGCAAGTTGAACATGAGCCAAGAATGGCTCTTGTGGCAAAGGAGGCTGATGATACCATGGGGTGGATAAAGAGTATTGCCAGCAGGTTAAGGGGGATGATCCATCCTCTCCATTCAATACTGGTGAGGCCTCACCTGGAGTAGGGTGTCCAGTTTTAGGCTTCGGAGTACAAGAGAGACATGGATGTACTGGAATGAGTCCAGTGAAGGGCCATGAAAATGATGAAGCCAGCAGAGCACCTGTCCTGTGAGGAAAGGGTAGGAGCTGCATCTGAATGGGATCTTCTCTATGCATGTAAATGCCTGAAGGGACCATGTAAAGATGAGGTGTACAGAAGAGGGAGTCAAGCTCTTCTCCACAGTGTCCAGTGATGGGACCAGAGGCAATAAATGGTGGAAACTGAAACACAGGAGGTCCTCTCTGAACATCAGGAATCACTGTAAAGGTGACCGAGCACTGGCGCAGATTGCCCAGGGAGGTTATGGAGTCTCCATGCTTGGAGATACTCAAAAGACATATGGAAACTGTCCTGGACAGCTGGCTTTAAGTAACCCTGCTTAAGCAGTATCCCTTCCAATCCCAACCATTCTATGTCAACCAGATCCTGTGCATATTAATCAGGAAAAAGAGATACAATCTGATAGAAAATTTATATGGAAATCAGTGCTATTAGAATTCGAGTTTTAGTCACAATCTTATTATTTATATAAAATAGATTAAACAGTAATTCATGGAAGTTTGGTGAGCTGCTCATAAGCATTACTGCATGCTCCACTGGAGATCCTATTTGCTGCCAATGATGGGATGTAAATATCATTTTTTGAGAAATAAAATGGTCTCATTTTCCCCAGTATGAGAAGACGTTAGCTAGCAAATATGAAGACACAACACTGCAGGTATTGTAAATGCATTTGTTGTACTTGAATAATTAGAACGTATAATTTCTTTTGACTAGAGACAGAGAGCAAGTATAGACATGGAGGGAACCTGAGGACAAGGAGCAGCGAGCTAGGATCTGCTGTCACAGGATCATCTCTGACTACTGTTCTTCCGGCAAGTGTTTTTGTTCTAAAACAGGTGGTGACTCAACTACCTTTTGTCCACTAAATGTTCTTCTATATAGATTTTCTTTAAGTCTTCACTGACAAAAGCTTATCTAATATTGAAGCATGCTGAGTTCCTTCAGTCTCTGTTAATTGCAAGGAAAAATAAACAGTGAACCACTCAAAAGTGTCTACAGTGTTAGGGCACTGACTTTCTGTGCTCATAATGTGTATTGCTCAAATTTTGGCTTCTTTGACATATTTTTTTATCATCCCCTGGTTAATACCCTTCCTTTGCCGTGATGAAAATGAGTGTTGTTTGAGAATACTTGAATAAGGTCAAACTTAATCAGGGAAGGCATATGCAAAAAAAGAGATCCAGTTGTTGACATGGAAACCAGAGATGATAAAAGAGTGACAGAGTTGAATTGGGAACTACATAGTGAATCACAATTAGCTTTTAAAGATATCAAAAGGGTACTGACCAACAACTACAGGTATTCACATATTGTCACTGTTTCCTGCTGTCTAAGAGGTTCAGGTAGAGAGTAGGTGAAAAACATCCATTCAGAGTCTGTGGTAAGACCAAATGGTAGGAAGCAAAGGTGCAAGTTGGTCAGCTTTCTTGTTTTTTAATCCAAGAGTAGGGTTGATTAATTACAATTCCAGTTAGTGTAGAGTACTGGGAAGTGATGTAATTTATCTTTTTTTCTCTCCAGTAAAAACTGTAAGGTACAGAGACACTTGAGACATTTCCACACTCCAGATACTCATGTCAGTGGGAGCTGTGTGTAGAGGGAAATGATCTGTGTGGTTACTTATTTACCCAAATCTTTAGTTTTCCATATATCTTCCGAGGATTTTCTGTTGACTTAAAAATGTTAGTCACCATATCTATTTTCAGTCTTGTTCACACTGATAGGAAGATTTTGAAAATACTCTTTTTACATAAATCTCCCTCTTTATAATTGCACTGCTGCCTTTATATGATCTGTAAATTAATCATCAAATGTATATTTATTCCTGCAGTAACTGATTTTATAGTGATTTTGTTTGTTTATTTCCTTTAGGGTAATAACTTGATACTATACATTAAAATGCAGGCAGTGTAGAGATCGATTCCAAATCTGGAATATGGACATATAGAAGTTTGGAACCTAGATTCACAAAGCTGAGATTTGAATGAGAGCTGTGATAGTGCTAAATTTATATTGTGACCTTGCTGGAACCATATTTGGTTCTGAGATCCTGGAGTTTCAGATATGTAGTTTTCATAGCAGCTTTATACTGAGAAATAATTCTGGACTAGCAAATTAATTATTACTGTTCTTTTCCCTGTACATTCCTTACATGTAATTTTTTCATGTTTCTGATAGATATGTAGTTTATGAAACCAGCTTAAAGATCGACAATATAAAATACAATATTTAAGTGAGGAAAAATAATCTTTTTATAACAAAATTCTATTTTGTAGCCCCACTGTTAAGAAAAGTAAAGTACTTTCCAGTGGAAGCAGAGAAGAACTAGCCAAGCAAGCCAAAGAAACCAAAGAGGAGAGAAGAGCTCAGATAGATGGAAGACACAGGTATTTGATATCAAGATTAGCAGATGGGATAGACTTAAGTGAGCAGCAAGTGGAGGAGACTATTATTTCTGATAACAAGGTAAATACTGATTAAATTGTTATTACAAGAAATATTTCCAAAATTTCCAGTGATTTGAAGCTATCTCACAATTATCTACAATTGTCTTTTTTTTTTTTTTTCTTTTTAGTTTCAACTAATAGAACAGTTCTTTGCCCCTTGTGGACTTAAAAAGTTGCTCTTCTTTTACCAAGATGTACTGCAGGTATGTTTCCATTATTGCTTCTGCAAAAGCAAATTTGCATTTTTAAAAAAATAAATCGCATGACTTGCAGAATTCAGAAAATCTTAATGGATCTTTTGTTTTGCTATTTATGCCAGTGTGGAAAGAATTTGGACCTCACTGTTAAAATACTTCCATCTTGGCTTACATAGAAATTGCAGGATGCCTTGGGGTGTAGTTTGACACTGTTCTTGTTTTCACAAAAGAAAACTTTAAAATTGCCAAGTAGAGTAAAAATTCAGATTTCAAAAGTAATAAAGATAATTGAGACAAAGTGTTAATGGTATTCAGAGTTTAAAATACTAGATTAGCTAGCATAAGTATTATAGGAATGGGGGAGCTGTCTGTGTAAGAACCAGTTTATTTTCTTTTGAACTGCACCAACTCCACTATGGACAAAGCACTCATTCAAGAGGGTGAAAAATGATTCAATTTCCTTCTAAATTAAGGTGGCATCATGTTCAGGTCTGCCCCATTCTGCAGAAAATAAGCTTAGAAAACTGTGACTAGAAATAAGACGGTTGTGGTCCCCAAGTTGTATTTTTCTCCCTTTAAATTTTGAGAAAGAGAAGCCTCTGCATAAAAAGTGAAATATTTTGTTCAGCTTCCACTGAGTGTGTGATATCAGAGGGTGCCAAGTGACCTTGACATTGTCTAACACAACTGTTGTGGGCTTCCAGAACTGCAGAAGTCCTTCATCAGTCCTTTCAAATTGTGCAGTGAGGAGCCATGGGAGAGCTAATTCACCCTGCACTGGTATTTTGGGCTCGTTGAGGAGAAAAACTCCTCAACTGAAAATTCTGGATCATCAGTTAAATGCAGAATGAATTACAGAATCATTATAACTTAGATAAATTAAAAAAACTTTTGAGTGTAACTGGAATTGCTTAGAGACTTTGCAAAGCACAGAATGAGCTGTGCTGTCAAAACAGTTTAATCAGTTTTTCATTACACTGAGACTAGGTATGAGCATTTCTGCGATGAATGTCTTGTTCTCTGACTTAAGTCAAGATGAAACTAAAAATCTTGACATTGTTTTCCTTAACTGACAAATCAGGAATAAATGCCTGGTCTGGGTTAAATGAAATGTTTCATTGCTGCATTTAATTTTATTTTATTTTGACCCTTTTAACCATTAAAAAAAAAGTGAGAGTTCTGTTTCAGAAGCAGCATAGCATAAAAATGTTTCTGATGGAAAGTATAAATGCCATCTCTAGCATCTTCCACCACATTCTGATGACTGAAGAGATCTCATTAATTTGACTGTTCTGTCAACAATTTGATTTCAAGCACGTTGGAGAATTGGTATTTACTCAAGGCAGTATTAGATGTGCCCTGTCGTTCTTGAAACAAAATACTGAGCAGGGCAGACTATTGGCCTGACTAGTAGGCATGTCCTTACCAAGATTTATCAAAGATCCTTTCTTTGCTGCTTCTCATCTCTTCATCTCTCTTTTTCACCATCTTAGATGCATGATGTTCACTTGAAACCATGTGTAGGGGTCAGCAGATGCTGATTTGGGGTGGAAGTGAGGAGCCATCACACATCACATGTTCTGTCTAGCAGGAGCTGAACACTTGACTTCCTAGAAAGAAGGCTCTCCTCAGCTTTAAAGATAAATATGCCTACAAGCTTGTCCCACATTTTTTTTCTGTCACATTCTTCCAAGTTTCAACAGATTATTTTCCAAAATACATGACACATAATTAGAGGGAAGCAGGTCTTTATTAGGTTTAGGCTTTATTGTTGCTTCAAAGGGAAGAGGTTAAAGATACATGTCAGTGGAGAGGGACCAGTGGCAGCAAGGCTTCCCTGAGAGAAAGTTTTTCTATGATGTGTGGTTAAAGAAATGGGCAGAAAGCTAAATTTCTTTGTTGACAGGATCTAGCTGATGGCATTGCTTGTGAGTCCCATTGACAATTACATTTTGACTTTGCAGACTAAGCATATGATTGTTTCTGTGAGACATTCAGTGTGTTTTCATAGAGGAAGTTTCAGTAGGAATCACTTCAGATTTAATTTTGTTTTATTTTCTGAGATTTTCCCCCCTTCTTGTTTTTGTTTTTGTTGTTTTCCTGAAATAATGGGTCTGTGAAACTGTTTACTGGGATTCAGGCAAAGCTTGTTCTCCAGAGAATGCAAACTTCATGATTTCTATCTGGGAATTACAAAGTGAATCAAAATGGACTTAGTTATAATTCACATATTCAAATGGAGGAAGCATTTGTATGATATAGATTTTACTTTATTAACCTCCTATTTGTATTTTAATTGCTAGCAAAAGTCGAATGCATCATTGAGGCCAGATGGGTCAACAAACAACTTGCCTCAGAAGAATTTATTTATTACCATGGGTTCCACAGAGGTATGGTTGAAAAAATCTTTAGATGACACTTTAAAAGTAAAATATTGAAAAGGCTTAACAGTTCTGCAGTGTTACACAATTTTTTGTAATCCTTGGATAGATATTTCGGTACTTACTCGCTGTTCTTATAATGCAGGGTCTCCCAGCATTTCTTGAGCTGAGGTTGGCCTTCATCAGTAAAGAAGTAGTGATTTCACTGTCTGAGAGGAGAGCAGGTCAAATAAATCCTTGTTAAAAAATTGCAGATCCTAACAATTTTTTTATGACTGCATATTAAGTGTTTTCCAGGGCTTGTACACTTCTAGTTTAAAAGTGCATTTCTCAGTGGTTTTCTATGCCCTTTCATATAATAATGCTGCACATTACTCAAAAAATACCTTTAATAAATCCTTTCTTCCATTCAAATTCTTGTAATAACCTCCTCCCTGTAATATCTAAGCATTAGTCAGCAGCATATTCAGAGTCACCATTAAGATTTTTGATTAATTTTGATTTTTTCCATCTCTTTTGGGGGAAATTGGCTCTTCATATACAATGGTCTTTGAATATGGCCTGGTGATGCTTTGGTTTTCATTTTAATTATTATTGTTGCTGTTTCTTGTCAGCTGCAAAGAGCTTGTGTTAACATTGTAATGCTAGAGAAGACATAGCAGAAGAATTCTTTCTTGCTTTCAGGGGAAAAGTGAGTTTCATCCTCTGCCAATTGGACCAACTAGAATGAATTTTCAAATTTGTGGCAGTTGAGTTTTTATTAGGTTTGTTATTAGGTTTAATGGATAAATAAACAAAGTAAGCATCTTTCAAGTACAATAACAAGAAATAGCCTAGCTCACAAGCTCTCCCTGTACTGCATTTTCTTAGTAGAGGTTACAACATTGAACCAGTCTGTGCAAAAGGGCATTTTTGGCATTCTTGTGTCAGACAGGGAAAAACCAGTATTTGATTTGAGAAGGACAGATTTTCAAATATCCTGCAAACAATTTCACTATCTCTTTTAGTAATTTATTTTTTACAGTTTTTTTTTTCAGCACATTTTTACGGTAGGTAAATTTTAAAGTAAAATACTTCATTGTATACTTGTACTCTTTTTAACTGTATGCATTTGGTCCTATTTTCAGGACTTTACAGGAACTTGTGCATTTTTCCTAAGAACATCAGATGAAGTTATAACTGCATCAAATGTCTCTCAGGTCAGAGCAAACTCATGCAGTATTCACATGTTCATATTTTCTCAGACCTTTATTCATGCACCTGGAGTCAGAAAAAATAGGGAATGCTTTCATGAAAATGTCTAGTTGTATGATTAACAGAAGTTCTTTTTCATAAGTGTAAGCATTTGTGATAAAGTGAAATTCTAATGATTTATAAATGAGCTACTGCAGTAGCTCATTTATTAATCATTAGAGATATATATATATATAATACTGCAATACTGCAGTATTATTAAACTCCAAGATTTTAATTGATAAAAACCATTATTAATTAGTCATTAAAATATAAATTTTAATGACAATAGGGAATAAGGACCTAAAGTGGAAGATTTTAAGTAATGAGCCTTAATTATTGAAATGCTGCACTTAAACTCTGTCTTTTAGACTTTTAAAACTTATCTCTTTTAAAAGACTTTCAAGAGATAAGTCTTGAAACTAACATAAGGTTTTCCCAGCCTCTCACATAAAAGTACTGTGTTGTGTATAAAAAAGTACTGTAACAGCCTTTTCTGACTTTCAGAGATACTCATGTTGCATAGTTAGGGACTGTGAATGTGTCTGCCACGTATCTAAATTTCACTCAAATAGTGTAATGCTGCAGAGGTCGACATGCATTGTGCTAATTTTTGTTTCTTCCCAAAGGAGGTGAATTTTGGCATGTTTGACTGTACTAATGGAAATATCCTTCAGGGCCTGGAATTCTTCTTGTCCCAGATCATGATACCGGCACTGAAATCCCAACAGGTAATCAAACAATCAGTCTTTTTTTCTCAAGAACACATGCAAGTAAGGCATGTCGCTGCTGCAATCCTTTTTGTGCATCTCTTGGACCTAGAACAGTGGATATAAGAAGATAAAAGTCTAACACAGGCTTTTATGAGGATAATGCAATTTGTACATATACAAATGTTTGAAATTCATGTAGCTACTCTTTATTTTCAGCAATAGTGCCAGCTTTAATTATTATGACAAAGGAGAATATAACACAGCAACCATGGCAAGTTAAAGCCATGATGGCTTTATGAAAACTAGATTAAACCTGGATTGTAAGAAGTGTCAAGTCCTGGCAGCACAAGGGATCACTCTATGACTTTATTCTTGGAGACAGCATGAACAGTGTTATATTCAGAATATCCAGCTTCTTTGAGTTGTCCTCATTCTGTGGCACTTGTAAAGCATCAGTTTGTTCAGGTGCCTCTGGAAGCACGTGATCAGAGGTGGCAAGTACAAAGAAGCTCACTGTCTGCTAAGAATGATGGTGTTGTATGCTGCTACCATACACTGTCATTTTCTCTCCCCAGGAGCAGAAAGGGACTTTAGAGTCTGTTTTCTCTGTTCAGAAGGAGAAAAATAAAACTAAACAAATTACAATCCAGTGTGAAATCAGTGACATCTGACTTCAGAGTCAAGTCAGAGTGAAGTCAGAGACTTTTATTTCTTAGAGCCTCTTCCTTTTCTGTCTCTTCTTGTCTTACCAAGTAATTAAATCAATGCACGCTTTAAAGTATTGATGAGTATATTTTAAAGGTCATGTTGATAAGTCTTTATATACTGCCATGAATAAGAAATAGTTTTCTAATGAAAAATACCTTTTGTGGTAAAAAAAAAAAAGGAAGCATGACCCTCACTTTTTTGGTTTTTGCATAAATCAAAATAATCAGAACTGGGGAGCTGTGAAAGAAGGCTTGAAGAGCAGCCAGATACAAGAGTTTCTGTATGCAGTGGATAAATTCGTGGGTACTTTGTCATCATCTAGACAGAATATAGAAGATAAAATTCAGCTCACAAAAGTGGATATTGATGTTTATGTCAGAAACTTACAGAACCCCTCTGACTATATAACTGCAGGTGAGTAATTCCAACACCAAAGCAAACAAAATGATGCTGTTTATAAAATAAATGTTATAAGTAAAAATTTACTTTGAAGAATTAATTAATTTTCCCTGAGCTGTTTACATTTTTCTTACTCTTGCCAGGTTTCTGATTGTTTAATTATAAGACCATCAATCATTTGCCCATAATTTAGTTCATAGATCTTGAAGAATTAGGTAGTTGCTTGACATATCATGCAAGCAGTTGTCTGAATCCCTCCTAGATTACTAGCCCAAAAAAATGTGAAAGACAGAAATCAGAAAGAAATCAGACAGAAAGACAGAGTTTCCTGAAATTTCACACAATGACAGCTCTGGGAATATGTTTATGTTTATGTTTAACTACTAGCCAAGTAGTTGCTGAGTAAATCCATATACTAGTGTGTGTACTATTCACTTTCTTTGATACTGGGAAAATCCTATCCAATGTTGTCTGACTCTGTGAATAAAACCACCTGTATTTATAAAAAAAATACTTATTTACATATATGTTTTTGTAATAAAAAGAGTAGTTATGTCTCTTTCAAAAATAGCTTTCTATCATTTCTTATGAACTCACTGTATTTCTAACAGTTTCCATTGTAAAGGATATGCAATAGTAACAGAGTAGGGAGACACAAGTGTTATCTGTGTGCACCTTGTTACAGTCTTAATATTTTCCTGCTGGTCAGTGATTCAAAGATACAGAGTTTACATAGTCTCAGATTATGTTTGGCAAGAACACTTAGCTTCTGGAGTCTAAATTTCTGTGTTTATTTTTTGGTGCTTATAAAACTGTCAATTCTATGGTTTTGAAGGCACTAACAGAGAGGTCACTGAGAAACTTGAAGAAGTGGTCATGATTTGGACCAAACAGATTCAACAAGTTTTAGTGGAGAGTAAACAAATTAGAAGAGAAGCTGATGATGTTGGTCCATCTGCAGAGCTGGAACACTGGAAGTCAAGAATGTCATCATTTAACAGGTGAAATTCCTGCATTATTTCTCACAGAGTCTTAAAAAAGAGGATTTTTTAAAAATAAGTGTAAACTTTTATTCCAGAGAGAGAGTATTAAGTATGTATCTTTCTTCAAAGCCTTTTAGATGAGATCAAGAGTTCAAGAGTAAAGAAAATTATAAGTATTCTTCAGGCAGCAAGATCAAAGACATTACAACAGTGGAAGGAACTGGTAATTACTACTTTCTAATTAGAATTTTAAATTATTACAACACTGTATTTGTGATATATAGAGAACTGAACACAATACTAAAAATAAAAATAACTTTCAGTGTTTATGCTGGTTTTAAACTGTGATTTATTATCCATTTGTTGGAACATATAGCATCAATGATCCTGAAATTAAATAGGTAACTTGAAAAGAAGTCAGTGCTTTTATAATGTTGCTTTTATTAACATTATGAGTGGAAAGGTTGTGTGAAAGTAAAGCAGTACAATATTTTCTGTCTCTGACCAGCTGAACCCTATGCAGGCCAACTGTAGAAGTCTAAAAGTCCTTCATGATGCTTTTAGAATTGTTGAGAGCAGACTTCTAGTGGCACAACTGCTGCTTCATATAAGTGGATACCTGTAATGTAAACTCATCAGGCACAATTGTGGGCAAGCCAGAAAACAAGCTGTAGATCATATACAGTCAATGAGACCCCCACCCACCCCCACCCCCAGAATGTAGTTCTTCTATTGCTTAAGAAAGTATTCTACTGTTTTAAGAATAGACCGGGAAAAGTTTTTGATTTTGTGATTACATATTTGCAGACTTTTACGATAAATGGAATTTGGATAAAAAAAAGTGTTTGTACAGAACCAGAACAAGCCAAGGATGATGAACTACATTTCTTTCTTCCTATGAACTAGCCCACTAAATAGTGAATAGTTCCACCTGACATGAACATAAGGATATACAGGCATTAGTTGTGAACTCATTGTCCCTCACAAATACTTATTAAACAACGTTGGGAAGCACCCTGGTCACATTTCAGGGATCTTGTCTGAGTTCTGTAAAATGGTTCCTGTGCAGAAACCTTTCTAAAATCTAAGTTGGATCCATGAGGAGGAAAAAGCTTTGGAGGTCTAAGTAAGGACTTCCTGTAAACCACATCCAAAACGTGCTGACCTCGGAAGATCTTACCAATTTTTGCATGTAGAAGCAGTTATTTCTCCTGTGAAAAATAAATAGCATATTTGAAAGCACTTCTGTGGGAAAGTGTTTGCAAGATTTAATCATAGCCTTGTGTGCTGTAAAAGAGAAAGAACCTGTTCAGAAAATTTTCACAGTAATAATTCTATTCCCTTCATTTTTTTTCTCATCCGTTCAGGATCATAGTATAACAACTGCTGCCAATGAAGCTAAGGACAATGTGAGATATTTATATACGTTGGATAAATTTTTTGGTCCACTTGCCCATGCTTCACCTGTAAGTACTATAAAGGCACTTAATGTGAAATTCAAAAAAGAAAGGAAAGGGCTTTTGTTGCTGTAAAAAAGCTATTTTTCCTTTTAATATTTAACTCTAAATCATTAGTGGACAGTTTAACTCCTTCGTCATTAGTTAATTGAGCCTACTGATTTTAAGTTAACCAGATAATAATGATAATAGTGCCTTTTTTTTAAGGAGTTATCATTCCGGAAGATAATTGAAGGATATGAAAAAACTAAGCATCAGATTGTGTTTTTCTTAACCCAGTAATGAGCTGAATTGCCTTTGTGAGCTTGGGTCTCACATATGGCAGCTCTTCTGTCTGCATGCTTTAGTTAGGTATTACTTGTGATTGTTTTATTGCAAAAATCATAAAATGATCTTAAATCTTGGGTTGAACTGAAATTCAGTTCAATTGAACTGAAATAAGTGGTTAACTTCCACTTATTTTACAGGTTAAAGCTCTTTCTCTTGTAGGTTGCACTGTCAATAAAATTTATTTTCATAACCATATGAGTCTCAGAGTTCATTTTTTAAAGTGAGAATATGATACAGACACCAGATAAAAATGTCTAAGCTTGCATAGTTCAGAACATTTACACATAATCCAACTGGTAACAATTTTTCTAAATAATATTTTCAAAGCTTGATCTCTTTTGAATCCATTCTGGTATTTTACACTGGATTTCTTCTGTAAATATTCACTGTTCTGCCATATTGGATTTGACTTTTAGATGCCTTTACCATACTTTTAAAATTCTTTTCTAGACCAGTCTCTTGTTCTGGGTTCTCAGTGTATCTGGCTTGCATGCATTTCTCTGAAATATTTCTATGGGATAGAAAACTCTATAGTTCAGTGTCCAGTGAAAGTGAGATTATTTTTGCCTTGCCTCCCCATTCTGGATTTCCCTTCTGTACAAATCTAGAGAAGATGAGCAAAGGCCAACTTTCTTGTTGTCCTTCTACAGAAATCGAGCTCTTTTCCAGCAGTGTATGGCCTCTTTTCTCAGGTAGTATATTCCTTTGCAAGGCAGATTACAGCACCTTTTTATACTGGAGGCTATGGCCAAGCCGAGTAGAGCCTCTGGTTTTCCTGTGGAAAATTCCAATCTTTAAAAGACCTATTTACTTATTCATTGCCCTTTTTTCTATGCTTTTTGACTTGGTCAAGGGGTGATAGTGAATTGGATGGTCTATTTTGTAATGGCAAAACCACTAAAAGATGTTTGTCCACCAATAAACATATTCCCAGAGCTGTCATTGTGTGAAATTTTAGGAAACTTTGTCTTTCTGTCTGATTTCTTTCTGATTTCTGTCTTTCCCATTTTTTTGCTGTTATAGGTAACAGTGATGGAGCACATTCCCAGTTTAATGAACGTTGTCTTTATGATCTACTGTACATCGCCACACTACAACACGTCAGAGCACATGACATCCCTGTTGCTTAAAATCACCAATCAAATGATTAACACATGCAAGACCTATCTATGTGAAGGGGTTTCAAAAATCTGGGACCTTGACAGGTGATAAAATTTTAATAATTTCATTTTCTGTTGTTGACATTAGAAGTAAAATTACAGATTAATCATCAAGATTATTAATGGGTAAATTTAAGTAGCCCTTTGTCCTCCTACTAGTCACTGATTCCTATGTTAATTTTAAGCTGGCAACTACTAATTCTGTGTAGAATTAAATACTCTGCAAAAACTAATTTACAATGTGTTTTGAAAATACCTGTTCTTGGAAACTGTGCAATACATGCTAATATGCAACGCTCGATATATTGCCCACATGGATTTTTTAGACCAAAACACACTTAAGAAATTGGAACTGGGAGCTGAAATACTTCCTAAAAAAGCTCCAAGGACAGACTGGCAAAGTTCCATCCAGGATTTATATTTTGCTGTTACTGGACATGAAATTCAGTTTGAGGAAGGGAGCAATATGTAGCAGGACCAAAATCACAACTCAGTTGTATTGTGGGACATTTCAGGGAAGGGATGAGTTAGCTGCTCTACAGCTACTTGTTCAAGTGCTACACTCAGCATAAATGAAAGCCCAGAGGTGTTTGTATGAAACTTATTCATTGGGTAGTGAATGCTGATGTCACTGGCAGAACAAATGTAGCTGAAGGATGACAAGTGCAGGTAACATAGGAAGAACACATACTGTAAGAACAGATCAATTATTTTCATGCAAAAAAAGGAGAGGGAAACCACCTAGAGGAGTTAAGATGAACATGACATCTGAATTTGTCAACTAGGAAATTGATAATTGGAATAGTCTTTTGGAATAGTCTAACTGGAGTAACATTAAGGGTATTGACATGAAAAGGAAAAGGTTCATCAAGCTTCATCAAAGCAGATAGTCAGGATGTCTCTGCTTAAATTCCAGCCAAGTCAAAGTGACACTGAGGTAACAGGCTAGGAGACATAAAAGTAAATCTAGCAATTTTGATTCCTCATGTATTTTAGTGAAGATAAAGGGAAGTTTTCAGAAATTACCTGTAGTCAATTAAGTACTGGTTATGTTTATTCTAAAGAATTAATATAAGTAAAAGTAGAATACTTTTTTTTTGTTTATTATAGCTGAATTTATTTTAGAGACATTTTTCTAATTTATTTAATCTGCTATCCCTGCAAAAGCTTGTCCCAGTTAATGGTTTCAGCCTATAAATTTGACTATAATTTAAATCCCCAGTAATCTTTTGGAAGATGAAAGACAAAGCCAAAGTGGAGGAACAGCTCTGGGCAAATGCCTTATGGCTGGTTTCCATGCCTCATCTGTGTATCTCATGTGGCACCTCAGGGTTAATGAACAATTGTGTGTGAGATGTAACTATCTGTACCCTTAGGAACTAAGCTCTTCCTGTTGTATCTTTTTAAAGAAACAAGACTCTCCTTATCCCTATTTTAGTGTGGAAAAATACTTCTCCAGTTTTGTCTACTTAGAAAAAACCCAAAGAAACAAACAAAGGAAAACAAATGAGCAATATTCAGATGAGGTGTGTGCAACTGCGCAAGATGAGGAATTTGCAAACTGCAAGCATTTGGTAGCCAGCATTAACCTGGTATACATCCTTTGTGGACTATGCCATGCAAGTCTTGGCTTGATGACAACAAAACCCAAGATAAAAATAAAAAATATCTAATATAGATAAGAGGTTCAAGTCAAAACCTTTCGACTCAAACCCATCATATGAGTGTTTTTCATGTAGTGTATAATTTTGTGTTCTTATTTTGCAAAAAAAACTTTCTTAAGTTGCGCATTTGACTAAAATATTTTATTTTTATTTCTACTCTTGAAGACCTTAGGATGATTCTCTGTCTTCTGTGTTTTCTTCCTCAGGCAAGAATTGCTAAAGAGGATACAACAATGCATTTTCCTCAAAGAAAAGTATCAAGCATCCTTTCAGAAAATTAGGGAAGAACTAAAGGAAAATCCAAGTGACAGACAGTTTGATATCAGGTAAATAATTGATGCCAATATTGAATCATATTGATGAGTACAATTTTTAAATGAGATGTTTTTATATCTGCTGGCTAAAAGAAAAGCTAAATATTCAATTAAAATTAAGTACTTTCTATAATCAGAAGATGACTTTGCAGAGTGAGTTTTTAATTTTTATTCAGGAATAAACCAGGTTTTTGCCAGTCAGTTGTTGATTCAGCACATGTCCAATAGGACTTCAGGGGAATTTAGGCATTTGTTAACTGAGTGCAAATGTATATGCATGGTATAAAATACTAAAAAGTTTGAATAATGAACATAAGTGAAAACATTCTCAGGGAATTCAGTCAGCTTTGAGCTGGGTTCTCTCTCACTATGCCAAGGAGTGTTTTACCTGTATTGACACTTAAATAATGGGGCATTTCTTGGTATTGTACATTCACGTTTTCTTCTCCTGCAAACATCTTATTTGAAAGAGTTACTCCTGTGAAATGTGGTAAAGGCTTTTAATTGTCATGTAAGGATTAAGCAATTTTTTGGTTTATATAGGTGAGTTTAAAATTTTTTGTTGATATGTAATCATTGCAGTATGATTTTTTTGGGTATATATTTAATTTGATAGCAGCTCTGGTAGAATATATGTGGGTTAAATAAAAATCTGTTGCAAATAGATTTTCATAGAAATCCCTCTTTTTTATTGCTAGTGAAAACTACATATTTGGAAAATTTGAGACCTTCTGTAAACGTTTGGAGAAGATTTCAGATATGAGCAGTACTATGGAAAGCCTTTTAGAGCTCCAGCATATAAAAATAGAAGGCATTGACAAGATCACTGCTCAATACCAGAGCATTGCTACAAATACAAAATCCAAACAGTATGATGTTCTGGACCATAGGGAAAAAGAGGTACTTACACTCAGTGTGACAATCACTCTGTTAATTCTGTGCTTTTCACTGGAGTTATGCTAAGAATACTGAATATTATAAAATTGCATATATTATTTTGCAGTAACAATAATACAAATACTCTCATATCTTTTAATGCAATTTGAAAGTGTTAGGGCAAATTTGTTTTTTACTTCAAATGCTTTTGTTAACTTTTTATAAACTAGGTTTTGTGTGATACGTAATTCCACAAACTAATTTTCCTAAGCCTGATTGTTTTGAGATGCATATATTTTGGACTGCAGAGTGAGAACTAATTTAGGTATATTAACACACCAAATACAGTTTGTGTAATTATAAATGTTACTCAGTATTATGAAAAATAATAGTAATGGCAGTGTTATAGCAAAGTTAGTATGGGCACATAATTGCGCATTTTAGAGGGAGAAGGGAATGATATCACTCCCAGTGCCACACAGAATGATAAAAACTAAACTGGCTTTTCAAATGCTCCAGTTCAATGTTTTAATCTTAGACATGCTGGAAAATGAGCTGCTTTTATTGAGCTATAGCCTGCTTGTTTTGCAGAGTTAGCGGCCTCCCAATAGAAGTTCTAGAAGTGTTTACTTACTCTCCTGCCTTCCTGAACTAAAGCTTGCCACTGTCATTAAGTTCCCTTTAAGCATTAACCTCGAGAGTTGCTTTTGGCTTTCTTCTGATTTTGATGGCTTGTCATTCTCTAATACTTGCTATGTGTTTCTCTAATACTTCCTGTGTGGCTCCTTTCTGAAAGAGGAAATGGGCTGTTCACTGGAATTTGGAGGGGTTAAAAAATGGCATGGCTTCTCTACACCTAAATGTTTGGAGCAATATCTATTATCTACTGTCTTCCCAAGCTTGTGCAGTTCTCTCTTTGGGAGAAGTTTACATTGAACTCTTTTTGTTAGACCTTCAGTATTTTGGACTCTTAAGAAAAAATTGTTGTAGATAAATGCCCAAATTACTTGTAGGAGCTGCCAAGTTTGGTAACAACCTCCATTAGTCTGCAAGGTGCTCTAGAGATCCTGCCAGTTTGCTCGCCTTCAGTGGGTTTCATACCTGGACAGTGAGCTGAGCACTCTCCTGTGGCAGGGCTGCAAGCAGCTGGTGAGTGTGCTTTGCTCTCTCTGATGAACTTACGAGTTTTCCTTGGCCTGTCTGTGTTCCTCTGTGCTCCTTTGTGCTCATGAAGATGAGGCTTTAATTATTTAACCTAGCACTGCTTATGTTTTGTTTGCTTTGCTTGGAGTGTAAATGCCTTTGCTGCTGGTGTTGTTCCTGTTCTTTTTAATGCAGTGCTGAACCCACACACTGGGTAGATAAAACAGATTCCTGAAAAGCTTCACAGAAAGGATTTTTTTTTATAAAATGAAAGCAGCATTATAGATAATTTTTTTCTTTGCTTTTATTCTAGTTTGAAAAAGATTACCTTGAATTTAAGAACCAAATTGCAGCATTGTATGAATCTATACAGGAATTTGTGGATTCCTGGTTTAAGAGCACCTTAACTGTAAGTAAGGTACCAAATGCAAACCCCTGCTTCTGGTGCTTGGAAAGGCCGAGTACCCATAGCTCCTACTGAACTGCTTCTTTACTGCCAGTGTTCTGTACTGTGCTGGTGGCTGCCTGAGGTGATGTTGGAGGACATCAAACCTATTACAAATGTTCTAGAAGTTGCTTACAGAAGTGCTGTAAAGGAATGTTCATTCTTGGTGCCAAGTGTATGTTCCATGTTTCCATTTATATAGGAATTTTATAGCCCCATATTTTGAAGTTTGTTTTCTTTCTTCATCCTGGTGTTTCCTGTTGCATTTCTAAGTTATTCCTGTTTCACTGGCATGAATAATGAAATAATATCTGCCATCTGTTTCCTTAATATCAGTATTGTTCAATGGCTCATATCTCAGTGATGATATATGAGATGTTAATGAAGTGTGAGTAAAGGTGTAGGTGTTCTACCAGAAGTGTTTGCTGAAAAAAAAGGGGAGAGGATTTGAGAGTCAAAAAAACCCCAAACGGTAGTGATAACAGTTTATTGGTTTATACAGTGGTAAGTATGTCCTGTGTGGGACAAAATATGGAAGTAAAATTCACAGACTTGTCTGGATGGATTTTTCTGTATTTCTTAGAAAACAACTTACAAATTTACATAGCATATTCTAAATTAATAAAATAATTTATGGACAATGACTTTGTGAACTGTTGTCTTCTGAAGCAAATGCTCCATCTTCCTTTTTAGACTGAACAGATGCTGGGATTTCTGATGAAGCTTGAAATAATAGGAGAAAATAACATTGATCTAAATGAGAAATATACCATTGTTCTTCAACAGTACAGCCAAGACTTAGAGTTTATTCAAAAACTCTATCAGAAGGAAAAGGAAAATCCACCTATACCACGTAATATACCACCAGTAAGAATGAAGTTAAAGAGAGAGAAAAAGTACTTTATTTCTTGAGTATTTCAAGTTAATGAAAATCTAACCTCATATCTTCTGTGTTTTAGGTAACAGGGAAGATTATGTGGGCCCAGCAATTATTCAGAAAAATTGACCATCCAATGATGTTCCTTAAAAAGAAAACCACACTTTTGAAGGTTGGAAATTAGCAGAGGAGGATCTATCCTAATCTTTCAAGGATGTTATTAAAAGAAAGACGATTTACTTATAGACTTCTGCACTCACTATTTTAGCAGCTTGTATCCAAGCTCATCCAACAGTGGAACCATTTGTATACTTTTTTCAGTTGGCCATTAGTGCCTTGTATATGTCACAATATAGACTCTGTTCTGTGAACAAGTTTGGGACGAAAAATTAGGAAAATAGTTATGTTGCTTAGAGCAATTGCATACTACAAAATAATTGAATTCCTAAATATATTGCTATGTTTCTGTGTCTTATCTTGTCTCTAAAACAGCATAATTTAGAGATTTCTATTTCTTTTGTTTTCCTGTGGAGGAGAGGAAAAGCCTCATGGAGGGCCTTTCTACTGCATTAGACTCATTGAATTGTTTGAGTGGTGCTTTTTCTTTTTTTCCTCCCTCTAAATTGCAGACAACGGAAATGAAAAAAGTTATCAAGAACTACAATAAAATGGCTGCAGTTCTTTTGGAATTTGAGATTATTTATCATAGGGCCTGGTGCAGGTTTGCTGACCAGGCTAGGAATGCTCTGTCTGCTTCCTTACTTGTCAGGCACCCAGAAACCAAGGTAAATATGATCTATTCTTTGCATTGCTGTTACATGATTTAGTATTACACGTGCTACTTAATCATATCATGGATAGACAAGAAAGCATTGAAGTAACCTTAACCCAAATAGGGCTAAAAAATGAGCTACTTGAGTTGAAATATTTTTTCCTTTTTGTGTATATTTATGATTCGCCTCATAATGTTTCTTCTTCATAAGGCTTCTGTCTTATTTGAGGTATAAAAGGGGCAGTACTCAGCAAATACATATCTACTACTGACTAATCTACTTTAGCTATTGTTTCCTTGGTCATTTTCTATGTTAACTAAAATTTTAGTCAAGGAAGGAATTTTTTGTCGGGTTGTAGTCTTTTCTGCAGTGATCAATATCACTGTGTTGAATATATTGCAGTAATTCATTAATTTGCTTTCAAAATTTATTGCTGAGGCTGAAAATTTTACCATTCTTATGTCATAGATTTTTTTCCTGTTGTAGAAATTATGGTTGAAATGTGGCATTTTTTGTACTAATGATTCCATAATGGACAACTAGAACATAGCTTTCAAATTTATGCAGCATCTTAAAAACATCTTAAAAGCAACTTTAGTGCCCTCAAAAGTGTAGAGATTAACCTTCACAATATTTCTCCCCAATTACTGATGGAGGAACTGAGATGAAAAGGCAAATTAACTTCCAGAGAATGTAGCTGCAGAACTAGAATTAAACTTGGGAAGTCTTGGGAGCCAAGAGATTAGGCCACAGTGAAAGAGTCACAAGAAATTGAAATCAGTGTAAGATATTGATTGATTAATACTTTGGGAAACTCATATATTTCTAGAGGATGCTGAAGAAGAGATAAATATTTTAAAATTCCTCTCCAGTCATTTACATGTCTTTGTGTGATCCAGTTACATCACACTACATGTAAGTACCAAACTAGTGTCTCATTTTCTATTTCTTTTTTTCACTGCTACATGAAGGAGTTATTTGTAAACTTAGACCCAATGGTCCTGGAAGTACTTTATGAGGCAAAATACCTGAGAAAAATGCATTTTGAAGTTCCAGATGTTGTCCTTGGCTTGTGTGCAGATGAAGAACAGATTAAAAGACATCAAAGGGAGTGAGTGAGCACTTTTTGGATTTGTTTCTCATCTGCAAATGGAAATCCCTACTTTTGAATCTGTTGCATATATTGCTTTTGATTTATTTTAATTTTTATCTTTGATGGAATTTAATTGAATTTTAATTGCTTTCCCCTGTATTTCCATATTAACATGCAGTTGTTCCTATTTAGAGACATATCTCATTACTTGGAAATGCCTACATGTTTTTGTTTTGTTACTTCAACAGCTGCTCTCTAAGTAGAGCTCCTAGGTACTGCTATTATTATTGTTAGAGTGCATCTGTGCACTCTAATATATCAATTACACTCCAAAATATTGCACTTAGCATCAGAAGTTTTTCTTTTTCCTGTTTGTGAAATAAGCTGGAATTAACCACTTGATTACTGCACAAACCAAACATTTGAAAAGGGAGTATCTTGCCTAAATTATAACTTTGTCTCTCATGTTGAACATCTAAATTCACTTTTGTTGATTTAAAATAATTTCTTTCTGTTTCTTGTAACAGTCCAAATCTCTGCTGCGAAAGTTCTTTCATTCACAGGGATGCCAGTTGTTAATTCTAGAACTCTCTATACAGGGATGTTCAGTCTTAAAAAAGCAGTGTTTTGTGAGGACTGTTCTTCATTTCTTAATTAGAATTGGACAAAAAGGGATGAAATTTAAAGAGTTTCATAAATACTTCAACCCTTTCTCTCTTTTTCTGTTGTTGAAATTTTCAGTCTTACAATGCATTATTTTTCATTGATTTTCTGTGGAGTGTTTAAAGACAACTAACCATAAAATTTTAATGTGCAAGACAAACTCTGCATGCTACAGATCTCCAAAAAGCAGCAGCCCCAAATTTTGCCATCCAACAGGAAAAAAAGTACAGGAAATACTTGCATTTAAAAAAGAAAGCCAAACTTATCTTCTACTCTAAAAAACTTTCATACTGACTACCCAAGCAAAGAAGAAATATTTAGAGGTGTAGATTTTTGACTAACAACATTAAAAAAACAGTTCTAGGTATAATGTGAATGTGTTATCTCAGTATATGGTTTGTAACAACGATGTCTAAAGTAATGATTTTAATCTGGTCCAAAACACAGCTATTTCTGTGTTTGCAGCAGTTCTTGTAAGGAACCCATTATGTATCTGACCTTTGAATTATGTTTGCATCTAATTCTTGTTTATGCAGTTTCTTTGTGTAGCTCCATTTTCATGGAACTGTATTGGTAAGCCTTGCTTCAGAATTTGGACTCTTTTTCTTTGGGATCTGGGATTCTAAGTGGTTTGTATGTAGATTTTCTTATAAGCAATGTAGTTTCTTGCCATATCTTGTGAGATGGAAAGATGGAAACAAAAAAGCCATGTTTTCA
The DNA here is from genome assembly GCF_012460135.2 of Molothrus ater. Taxonomy (NCBI): domain Eukaryota; kingdom Metazoa; phylum Chordata; class Aves; order Passeriformes; family Icteridae; genus Molothrus; species Molothrus ater. Next base: position 92,030,175 of record NC_050478.2, on the reverse strand, counting down.
ATTTTCTGTTTCTATTTTTTTTTTAATTGTAAATAATTTTTCTTGGGAGAAAAATTCTGTCAGTTGATCACTTTGCTGGAGGTACTTATTTCTTCAGTCTGGTTCTGATGTTGGTAAGGACAAAGTGGCCTGGTAGGAGTTAGGAAGAGTTGGGAAGGGTTCTACTTTTAAGATGGGATCAGAACTTGCAAATCTTATTAACAGAAAATGTGTCCAAAATTTTGTGTATTTCAAATATCTGAATTAAGCACATTGGGAGCATGTTCATGTCTTTCAGACTCCAGAACCTGTTGATCAGTTACAAGGAACACCTGAATAGAATCCCTGTCATGCTGAAACCACTGATGAAGCCATGGATAGAACAAATTGAGGGTGCCTTTACCCCAGGCCTGATGCAGCTGTCCTGGACTTCTTTGAACATCAGTAAATGTAGGTAATAGGAGAAGTGGTGAGCCATTCACACTGTGAGGTGTCTGCATTTATTTTTGCTTCTCTGTGAAAAATGTGTTTGTGGACTGATCTTTTCACTTTAGGTGGATAATTTTAGCCCAACTGCGACAAGAATGTGAGACAAGATATTGGATATGGGTATTTTAATAATATCTTTTCTATAAAAAACCTCTTCAGAATTTATGCTGAACATCCTAAAAGTGGCATATCTGAAGTCAAGGTTGCAGATTTCTGCCTAAATACTATTTCTTTTCAAAGAAAACATTTATTAGGCATTGAGATTTTCAACACAACCAGTAAGACACAACCTTAACCCTATCAAATACAGCATAAAATTGATTAACTGTTGTAAAATGTCATTGAAATGGGCATATATAAAACCATCACCAGGACTTTAATGTTGCAGTTTCATGAGAAAACAGTAACTCATGCTTGTAAATTAGCTTTTCAGTTGAGGTTGACTGATGTTAGGCTTTCCCTTCTTCAAAAGGAAAAGCAGCAATATAAACAGGAGCAGGTACAGTCTAAATCTGAAAGTGCAATGTGGCACAGGTTTGTGCAGCTGTTTATTTATGACTCTGCCATGTGGCACTGGTGCACAGGGCTCTGACCAATGCTTAAGGCAGGGCTGGTCACCTTTCAGCTTTACTTGGCCTTTGCCTGACCAGAGCACAAGAACCAAATGGCAAGGGTTTCTTATATTTGTTTTCTAGCTCTAAAATGAATTTTTGTGTTCAATGTTTTGCATTTTTTAACACGTTTTAGTAACACATGATAAGGAAAGTCTTTACAATAGTATTTATTTATTTATTTATTCATTTAGGTACTCTCTGCACTGCGTTAAGTATTTGAATAGGTATAATTCAGGTTGTAATGGTTCTTTGTATCACCATTGGTTCTGGTGGAAACTGTCCCTGTTGAACAATTTAGATGTAATACAGGGCTGTTTTAATCTGAGCTGTTTCCTGCTGCTGAAATGCAATTACACCTAGAAGGGAATTCTTTTCTCGAGTGTATGCACTGTGTCTTTTTGAAGACCGGCAATGTCTGACATGCCCAAAATGTGTGTTGGAGACCTAAAAATTAGCCTCTGGTTTGGTGTTCACAAAATAGCTCTTACCTGCCACAAGTGTGCTGAACTCAAGCCTAATGTCTTATGTGTCTTTTTTCCATTTAAGAGAACTCCATCTAGAAATATAGGAGTCCGTAGTTGCCTTCTCGACTAAAACTCAGGAGACACCGTAGAAAAATAGATTTAGGGCTACTGAATTTATATATTAAAAAAAATCTAGGGAATTTGTTTGACTGCTTTTCTGTTTTAGACAATAAAAAGTCAAGTTTCATCATTAACTTCCTAGTAGCAAGAAATGACATTTCCCACTTAAAACATCAGCACTTGGACAGCCCTGTCACACTTCTGTGCCTTAGATTTTGCGGTGATTTCTTTCTACATATAGTAGAAGTTTACATACATATACTTATATATATAAAATTTTATTGTAATAATAGTGACAAAGGACATAAGGTGCTGTATTTCTTTCTATTTTGCAATGGAAGTATGAAGGGAAGAATTTTTTCAGTCTATTCAGAAACAGCAGAAGCAGTTAATTTTATCTTTAGTTTAATAAACACATTTGTTAAAGCAATAAGTTTATCTGTTTCTAAAGTAAATTAGGTCATACGTATGAAAGAAGAAATCTAATGGTTTAACAAGTCTTGGCTGGGGGAATTTTAGTCATTTAATTTATAAGTTAATTGCAATGGTGAAGTACAGTACTTTGCTATGCATGTATGTGTGAGAACCAAAATAATTTTTGGGCACTGGCATCCTTTATGTTTTCTGTTCTGTTTTGTTGATCCTTTTCATTACAATGTTATTAGCAAAAAGAAGAGATATTTTGAAGAATATTGGTCTGTTTATTATGAGATGGTTGGATATAAAGATTAATAAATACAGCAAGTCCATCATGTTTCAGGCCTTCATTTCATATTTCATTGCCATTAAATCCTCATTTTATTATAAAGCCTGGGGGGAGGCAGGAGTGGATGGGAGGAAGGGGAGATGAGACGTAGGAGGTCTGTGTTTTGCATTGATTTGTTTTCATTTTTTATCCTTGTTTAGTTATTCAGAATGTTTACAGTACCCTGAGGGAGTTGGACTATGTAGTCAAAGCAGCGTCCGATACCCTGGAATGCAGAATTGAAAGAATTCTGAAGGACATGTCAAACACTGCTCTGATAGTTTTGCCAGAAGATGAACCAATAGATGTGACTTCTTTCTTGGAACAGATAGAAAAGCTTGCTGCCTCTACTGCTCCCAAACTGTCTCAGTAGGTTTCTTAATTTCTTGAAAGCCATTTTTGGGAGGGTTTATTTACTTACTACTTTTGTATGCATAGAGGTTTTACTTTTAAAACGTTATTGTAACAGAGTACTAGTCTAGAGAAAAGTGATAGTCTTAGGATGCAGGGGAGAAACTTCTAAGTATCTTGAGCACAGCAGTTGTAAAATAGCATAGTATTGGCATTTAGCATTTATTTAGCCTTTCTTACATTTTTTCTTATAGCATTCTAATAAGTAGCAAGAAAAATTGAAATGGATAAGACTTGAAATCTCATCCACATGTTAATTGCTTGTTTCTTAATACTTCTTTTGTTTTTATTTTAATCATTCTGATTTCACAGCTTATCTTACTGCCTCATCATGATAAACGTGATTTATTAGCTATAGCTGGAAAAAACAATTAAAAAAATTATTATGAAGTCCGGTTGAATCAGATATAATAGGATCTGACAAATGGGTTTGATTTTAGTCAGCAAGTTTTAAAATCTCTACATGCCCAAGGAATAGGAACAAACAGAAAAACATTGAAAGGGCATTTCCCTGCACACAAGTGCAGTGGGACAAGGGGTGTGTGCCTGGGAAATAACAAAGGGTATTCCTTATGTTTGATTCCCTATGGGTGACTGTAAGGTTCTTTTTGTAGGCAGAGCCAACAAGTGGAATGCTCTGTGTATGAACTTATAGATATTCTTAAGCACAGTCTAAAAGCAGATGCTGGAAGAACTCTGGAGGTAAGACTTCTACAATGTAAAAAAAAAAAAGCCTAGTCAGATATTTGATATTTCATTTATGTGCTGAATAATTTGGTTATTTACCCAAAAATATTCATTTCACTGTTCAGGATTCCTTTGCCTGTACACATTTTGACATGAAACAGAAAACACGCTGCCAAGAATGCTTGTCCTGTAGCTACTATAACCTGATGGGACAGCTTTGTCAGAAGAATACTGACTCTTTGATCAGATGTGAGTCTGGTTTTTTCAGATATGTTTAATTTTTTAAATAAAACTTTAAGATTTTTTTACCCCCAAGCTTATTATGGTAAAACCAATTTCTCACTTAAATATTACATTTATTTAGGCATGAAGATTTCTTTGGAGTCCTTAAGACATCGACTGCATGTTATTGACTCCAGGTATCAGACAACTAAGTTTGTAGAGGCACACAGGGTTCCTTTGTTCAGAACTGAAATTCAACTGGCTATTCCAAATATTGTCTTGAGACCAAGTCTTGAAGATATTCAGGTAATAAAATAATTTGACATCTCAATCATCTACAATAAAACATTTATAAATGCATTGTTTTAAAGCAGTATGTGCAAGTTTTAAGAGTGCAGGTTTATATGTGCAGGTACAAGAACTAAAAGGAAGGAGAAGGAAAGGTAAAAAGCCACTTGAGTTCATGATGACAGTGGGTACTAAGGGCATGGAAGCACGGCTCAGGTTTGTTATACAGGCTATTAAAAGGAACTGTTTCGATCAAAACTCAGTAACTGAGTAATTCACAAACCTCTACTTAGAGGCAAACATTTCAAAATGAGTGAAAAAGTAAAAATGAATGCCATCAGTACAGCCTGACTTTCTAGTCTCTTTTAACTCTTTCAGAATTTAAAGTCAGTTTAAAGTATCATTCATAAATTCAGTAGTAGTGAAATGTAAAGAAAAATATTACCAGCCTAAATCCCTAAACTGAAAAAATTTAAACACTCTTTTAAACTTATACTAGTTTAGCAAAATTTTTACACATATTTGCAATATCCTATGATGTCTGAAATTATTCAGAGTATTAGTTGTTTATGGTGTTGATTTCTGGACTTTTTATTTAACATAGTGACTGTCAAGATCAGTAGCTGAGTTATTTCTCAAGTTTCTTGTGCAGCCTTAATGGTGTTGTCAGTAAGAAATAAGGCCACAAAGTGTGATTTTAAAATACCATACATAGAGGAAGTCATCTGATCATTTCTGTATCTGCCTGTATAGATTACAGACTATACTATCACAAATTCAGGCAAATGTATTCAAGCATTCTGGTGTGAACATGAAAACCATTATTAATAACACATAACAATGTTTATAAGCAGTTTAAAGGGAAATAGTACTTGAACTATATTATAATCCCCAGTGATTCATGATTACTGTTCATAAAGGTCTCTTTTGCTTGAAAACCACATAAACTTGGAAGGACTGTAATAAAACTTTATGGAGTACTCTTTCCCCTTACAAAATGTGATTTTGGGTGATCCTATGTCATGCTTCTTAGAGCATTTCCTTTAAAGACAGAGGTACAATTTTTCAGCCTTGGTATTGTTGGGATGATCATCCCCCACCCACATAATATCTCTGTGAGCTCAAGATGAATGTTTCATTTTTTTCAGAGTGCTGTAAACAAAGCAGTAAATATCATTCTATCAGTAGCCAAAGATATTCCCCTGTGGAAATTTGCTTACTTACATCATCAACAGCAGCAGGTGAGTATTTTACTTTGATTATTTAAAAAATTTGGTATTTTGCTTAGCATTTCTTAAGATTATATTCTGTACCAATACTTTGACTTGTTACCTGGTGGATCTTACTGTTAAGTGAAAGCCTAGTTTTTAATTTCTATGCCAATTAATAAAACATAGGAGTAATAGTTCATAAATCTTATGTTTGGTAGTTTCTAATATTAAAATCAAAAGTTGCTTAAAAAAAAATCTTTTAAATAGACTGTTCAAATATAATGATGATAGTGTAGAACAAACATTATGTGTAAGTTCTACCAGCTGAATATAAATTATTATCAATCTTCCCAGGTGAAACCTCTAAAGTTAAACTGCAAGCCTTCATATGACATCTATAATACTACAGTTAATACAGTACAAATATTTTAACTGGCATCAAAATTAGTACTAAAACCTTGGGAAGGTCTGAGGTTTAGATAGTAACTGAAATTTGTTGAAGGATAAGAATGCACAGTACTGGTAATCATGTGGGCTTCATTGTCTCACCTAGAAACAAAATATAGATGTATAAAGATCTGTGCTGAAAAGTGTCTTTGTAAAAATATTTTCTTTTGTTGATATGACATGAAAAGCAGATCAGCTAATTTCAGTGAAAAAACTCACATTCAAGTCCTGCAAATAAATAATAATTAAAATTAAGAAAAAAAAAAGAAGAACTAGGAGAGAGTTGACTGAACTCTGTTCTGTTAAGCAGAATGTTAGCTTATTTCCAAGCATCCAACTCTCTACTGCCTCCAGGACTTTCTATGGTCAAGAATGGGCATAGATTGTAATTCTACAATAAAGAAGGTAGAAAGACTTTAGCAGATGTGTAGGAGGAGAAAACAGCACAATTGTACTTGTATATGGTGCATATTTGACTGATGTAATTCAGAAATGATTAATACAGAACTCTGCATGAAAATTTTTTATAAAATCAGCTTTAACACTAGAACTATAGCTCTGTAAAAATCCAAGCTGTGAACAGGGAGTCTCCCTGAGGATGTTTCTCTGCACTTTCTGTCTGTTCTTAGAAGTACTTACTATCTTAGCCTCATTGCATATTCTGTAATTTAAAAATAAAAAATGAAATCCCAAGCAAACTAGTGGACATTTTTTTTTCTTGTTTAATTTATACCAGGTTGAACAAGCTGTTGCTTTAGAGTCAGGTGATGAGAGCAAACTCACCAGCGTGGTGGCACTGAAACCTTTAGACAAGCAGATCATCGAACATAAGGATGTAAACAAAGTTGTGATCCAACTAAATACAATTATTTTGGCTCTTAAAACTGAAGCACTGGTTCTTCTGAAGACCTTTTCTGAGTTTTTGGACATCTGGAACAAGGTTAACTACAAGCTCAATAGAATACGTTGCTGTGTTGTAAAATCTAAATACTTTTAAAAAAAGAAGGTTGTTGGTTGCCTAAGGAGTCTGTGCTCAGTAGGAAGCATTGGTTTCATGGTAGAATCCATACATCCATAATTCCTGTCTGGTCTTGTGTTGACCAGAAGTTGCAAATCTTTACCAATTAAAGCATCTAAGAAAGAAAGCAGAAGTAAATGAAGGAATTTTGGAGCAAGCTTATGTTTTCATGTATTTATCCATCTTTCTCACAGCATCTTGTCTGCAGGTGTTATGAAAAACAATAGTTAAGCAGAATCTCTTAGAAATTGGAGACTACAAAAGCTATTCTTGAATATTAAACTGAGTAGTTCTTCTCAAGCAATCACTGCTGAACAATATTTTTCTATTTCTTCATACACACACACACACACGCGCACAAAAAGATAACCTCTATCTAGGAAATCTTTCAGCAATGAAAGTTCAAAAGCGGAAGTGAATCTGGGCTGATGGAGTTATCTTCATTAGGAAGTGGGTCCAGTCACATAAATGGTAAAGGTCTGTGGAGTATTTTGTCAAGAGATTCATCATGAAATAAAACATTCTGACTAGTGAAATTCAGCTCTATGAATGGACAGCTACTGGTCTCACCTATCAGAGGTACTTTAGGAAGGCCAAGAAACAAGCAATCAAAACAGGAGTAATCTTATCTTTGCTCACTATTTTTAACTTCTCCTTCCTAAATAAACCCTTAAGTTACCTCATTCTCACAGCTGAGTCTTCTGTCTGAGAGAGGGCATTTTCACCTTTTTGTGGCTTCTGAAGTTCCAAAGCTTAAAGCCCTGTTTGCTTTGAGCTAACTACATGTTGGTGGCATGTAATTTCACCCAGACAGACACAATCAGATTGGGCGATGCAGACAAATGATGTTTCTTTTTTACTAAAACCTTCTAAAATAATTAAATAACCTTGTTCTTTAACTTAAAATTCCTCAGGAGTTGTCACTGTTCCCCCCACCTTTACAATCTCTGTTGGTCCTAGAGGTGCAAACAGATTCTCAGGGATCTCACAGTGCAGACTGCAGGGGAATATCACTGGGAGGGGTGAATATCATCTGTTTGTAATTGAACTGAGAATCTTGCACATTTGTTGAGCTGGCGACACTGATTTCTCACCTCTGCAGAGACTGGTCTATCTTGTGAAAAGGAAGGATGCTCAATGCTCTATTGCCTATAAACAATCTTCAAGAAGCTAAATGCCGTCTCTCCCCTTAGATCCAACCTTCCCTGCCAAACTGTTTTCTTCAAATGGCCAGGAGGCCATCTGCACCTAGAAACTGCAGTTTAATGATGCTATTTCAGGAAGAGTGAAGATAAATGAGTGCAATTCCTCCCATTTAAGTACTTGTTAGAAGATGTGAACTGCTTTCATGGGGTTACAGACAGAAGGAAGACTAGGAAGGAAATATTTCCCACAAAATTTTAGCACCTACATTGTAAATCCTGTCGTAATATTTGGATGGATAAGGGATATCGTGACCTGTGTCAGTTTCTGAGTTACAGATTTCAAGTTCTTTAAAGACTATTGTGCAAAAAATAAGAGTCAGGAAAGGCAGTTCCAGTAAAATAATTTGTGCTTATACTAATTAATGCTTATATCTCAATTCCTTTTACGGAGGGAACATTTTGTGTTTGTACAATACATCAGGCAGCTGGGTGCTGTGTAGGTTATTATAATACCAATGCTAAATATTCATTAAAATAAACTTCTTTTAAGTAGGATCCAGAAGAAAAAGTGAAGGAATTTATAGATACTAAACCAACGATGGCTGAATTCCAATCTCAAATCAGATACTTTTCTGTAAGTATTTTATCTTTAATAAAAATGAACTGTCAGATAAACTTCAGTGAAATTAAATGCTGAACACTTGTATTTTTCTTAGCAATTAGAGATGCAAATCAGAGAACTGCCCAATCATTGTGCACTGCAATCAGTGGAAGTTGCAACAGAGTCATTGAAAATAGCATTAATTCAGGAATGCCGCTCAGGACAAAGAACATTTGGATTAGCTTTAAATAAAAAGTCTGCCACGGACGTGGATGAAATTTATTCATTCATTGAAAATGTTAGCAAGAGGTTAAGCAGACCTATCCAGGACCTTGATGATGTACGGGAAGCAATGGAAGCACTGAGGGAGATCCGAGAGAATGAGATTAAAATTGACATGACTGTTGGACACATAGAAGAATCTTATTCTGTGCTTCATAAATACAATCTGCTCTTTCAAGATGAAAATACAGAAAGAGGTGATGGATTGGCCTATGCCTGGAAGAACCTAAACACACAGGTATTATAGTTATGTTATTTCTCAAATCATTATTATCAGCCCTCTTAATATTGAAATGATAGAATAAACCTATTTACCTAATTAATTTTTTGATTTCCCACATTCATTCTTTTGTGCCTGTTTTTTTCTCTTTGTCTGCATATAGGCACAACAAGTTGAGGACTTGCTGCTGAAAGTACAGCCAGTCATGAAAACAGATTTACTGAGAGATGTTCAGAAATTCCAAATTGGCACTGCAGGATTTTATAAAGAATATGATGAGAAGTAGGTGACCTGTATTGTGATACAATTATGCTTCATTAGTGATTGTTTGAAAATAGTGTATCTAAAGGGCTTCAGAAAATAAACACAGCACAGCATCACTGTATATATTACACCTGAAGAAAGGCCTAATTTCAGAATTATATAAGGTGGGCATCTTTGACAGTCTAACTGTGAAAGATTCGTTCCTGTAATTTCAGTGCTGGAGTCAGTGATAGTCCATAAGGCCTAATGGATTGTGGGGGGAAAAAAATCACATTCTCAATCCAGATTAAAATGTAATGGTTTTTTTGGGGTCTTAATAAAGCTCTTTGGGGGATATTTAACAATAAGTATTAAAACAGTGTCTTGGATGTGACTGGAGATACCAGTTCTCGATATGTCTAAATTCACTGTCTTGCTCAGCCTTACTTTTAAACTTACTTTATCACTTTTGAAGGTGTAAATTGTGGTTTGTTGGATGCTCCTACAGCAGCAAAGAAAGAGAGACAGGATTTGGCTTGACCCATTATGGCTCTAGGACAATACCTGACCTTTGAGGGCTTCCCTCCTCCTCCTTTGGTGACCTCAGAGCAGCCTGGTTCCCACTGGACCATGTCTCATACTGGTTACCTTCCCTAGACCTGCCCCAGACCCTGCTTTACTGACTCACCTTCCTGCTTGACCTTGGTCCTGTGTAATTATTGTGGACTCAGCTAAAGACCTGGACTATCATTGAGCCTGATTACCACCTTGAGGGCCCTGCTTTTCCTGCTCAGGTTCTGTGGGATCATGCCTTGGCTGCTTTTGCTGACTGTTTCTGCTTTCATCTCCTGGTCCCATTTCCCTTGCCAAGCAGCCAGCCTGCTCTGCCTTCTGCCCATCTGCCTGGATTTCTTTCTAGAAATAACCATGGCACAACAGAGGATGACAGAATTCTCGTCCCAAAATATTATGATATGGCCAAGAAGTGGTCCCAAGTGTAAAAACTGGGAATTGCAAAACTGGGACTGCAGGAAACACAGTCCTATGGCTGAAATGTGCTCATTAGGCAAAATGGTATTTTTTCTGATATTTTTATGACTATTTAATTATGGTTCTCATGCCAACTACACAGTTTTCACTCCTGATTTATGTATCTGCTATCTTCCCCCTTTTAAAATAGAAATGAAAATAATTATTAAAATTTGTTTTACAGCAGAAACAGGAAATAACAAAGATAAAATATTTGCAGATCTTTAGCTGTTTGTAAGATGTATGGTAACACAGATGAATTTTTTTATTGGAAAAGAAATTGGACTTTCTTTCAGGGACTACTGAATATGTAATCTTGGTACACTGAATAAGTGCTGTATTTTTTCTTTTAGTGTCTTGTGAGAATTTACAGAAAAAATGTTAAAAAATATTACATTATGTTCAGTAAGTATGGTTTGGGTTCTGTTGCGCTTCTTTGTGAAACCTGTATGATTGGCAAATTCACTGAATGTTTTTTGGTTTTTGCAGGAGTCCCAGTGAGGACAATATTCCTCCCCATGAAGCAAGTGACAGATTACAGATCTTTCAAGCTAAATTTGATGAACTGTGGAGGAAGTACCTCTCTCTTTCTAATGGGGAAGAATTATTTGGTCTTTCCATCACAGGTAGTTTCTCAGGGGATAAGGGTACCTGTTTCTAGGCTATTAAATTTTTCTCATGATTGCTACTAAATGCATGGAGATTTAGAAAAATTGCAGAAAAATTCCTTGCAGACAAATCTCCTTGTAGTAAATTATTATAGTCTTTCCTATGAAAAGCAGCTAGGTGAAACTGGCTCTCGGTGTGCACCTACATAAACATCAGGTGGAAAAATACTGCACTGCTCTGTGTGTCTCAGAGTACAGATGCGTAGCTCTCTTGCTTTTTCTGTTCAGAGCTAAGCACATTTCCTGCCAGTATTCTGCCCTGTACAAATTTGGGAAACATGTTGCCAAAGTATTCAAATTGTCCCTGCTCCAGTTGCATAATGAATTCCCTTGGGCTATGCAACTGCTCTGTAATGTCCTTATGCCTCCTAGTCAGACACAATTCCTTTGGAAGATTGTGGTGTGAACTACAGCAGAATGTATGATAAGCACTTTAATTTGTGCATACTAAATTGAGTGTATTTTCTTGTCTGAGGACATATGCAGTAATCCAATATATTTTGCTAGGAATTCCAAAAGATATGAGAGAAAGTAACTAAAACATTTATGTTAAGGATGCCCATTTTAAATTCTTTTATTGTCTATTATATTCTACATATTTCATTTGAAAGCACACCCATCGTCCCCAAACTCTGCCTCTTAAGTAATTAGGGTAAATTGACATAGGGGACATTTAGGTTCTTGCTAAAATTATATTGTATTTCATTGACATTTCATCTACTTTTCAACATTGTTTCCCTCAATTATGAGATTACTGCTACAGAAGAATATTGATTAAAAAAATCAGCTATCTAAACAATTACTGTGCATCAAAATCTGTTGTAATCATAATATAAGTGGAAAAGTTTGTCTTCCTAGACACTATCTAGAAAACTGCAAGTCTGATTTCATTCATTTATTAAATAACATTACTAGAAATGCATTGATTCTTATGTTCATGAATACATTTGACATGAACACCTAATTAACATGCATGAATTTCCAATTTTAAAATTTGAAACAGAGTATCCTGAACTCCACAGAATTAAACATGAACTTACCTTGCTTCAGAAACTTTACAGTCTTTATGATACAGTTACTTCCAGTATTGACCGATACAATGAAATGCTTTGGAATGATTTGAATATTGAAAAACTTAACAGTGAGCTCCTGGATTTTCAAAGCAAGTAAGTTGGTTTTTGGTTGAAGTACATGCAATTTGTGTTTCTAGTTCTGCTTTTTAATCAGCTTGTGAAAATTTCTCTGAGAGGCTGAAGAACGTTGGTCCATCTCGTGCTCAGTGTTGGGCACAGCTGCACTGTGGTGCAATATGCAGCTGGTTTGTGAGTCACCTGAGCCTTGTTGGGGTGTACTGACGTGGTAGGCTGTAGCTTATTCAATAAACAAGGTGCACAAACCTGTGTCAAGGTGGTTGTAAGTATAAATAACTTTCAAAGCTGATTTTATACGGTACCTTCTCAGTGATTTCGTTTACAGCTAATTAATTCTTAGTCCGTGATATTACATGGAATTTTAAACCTATTGTTTACTTCTGCACATTTGTCTAAATTGTAATTGTTATTTCAAGAAGGGTAAATAGCCACACTAAATTCTGAGGGCTTATTTATGAAGTTTGAAGCAATAATGTTTTCCACAAAAAAACTGACTGAGCTGTCTTTTAGTCATTAATTTGAAAAAAAAACCCCTCTTTTAAAAATAAGAATAGTAAAAATGAATGTATGTGAAATGTAACTGCATTTGGACAATGTAAGTCTTCATCTCATTTCAGTAGAATTCTGGAATCTGCATCATAGTTTTTTCTGCAGTTGATTAAATTTTATGGTCTGTAGGACTTTTCATGCTTCTTTCTCCAGAACCCTGAAGGAAGCCATTGCACAGCAAAAGTTTTCATTTATGTGTTTCTCTTTGAACTTCATGTGTGACATTTTTGTTTTTCCTCTGAAGTGTTGAGCTATATTTGGAGCACTGTGACAACCAATAGGCAATAAATGCTTTTTTTTGTAATACAAGTCCAACCCAGTACTATCCTTCTTTTGGCAGTTTGCTAACATTATTGCATCAAGCTATTCTCTTTAAAGGCAGAGAAATTGAAACAACATACAGGAACATAACAGAAATAGCTAAGGTGATATGCTGTGTTAAGAAAGAAGCAGAAATGCTGGAAGTGCAATTACTGCTTTAGATTAATTGTAAAGATATGCGTAGTTGTTTAATGTAATTTTGTTTTGCTACCTTTTAAAAATCCTAATATAATAGACAATTTATAATCATGAAAATAAAAGTACAAAAAAAACCCTGTAGGTAAAAATAAATCTATTAGAAAGAAATAATAAGAAGAAATATTTAGAGAGCATTATAGAAGTTTATAATAACACTTGGAGAGAAGTTTCCCTTTATATTTTACTGTGATACAGTGTATAGAGAATATCCAGTAAATTTAGGACAGAAATGTAAACCTGATCAATGGAGTAGTTTTTTAACATAATGTGCAGCTCATGAAATTTGCTTTCAGAAGACATTGTTGAGACTAAGAGAAAGGAAAAAGTTATTTGAATTTTTTTAAAGATTACCATTTTTATTACCAAGCTGAGAGATCCCATTTCCAATAGCCAACCCTAGACAAGTTTATTAGATATTACTTGCTAAGCCTCAGGATAGAAGTAGCCAGGAACTGCACCTTAAAGCCTTCTTGATGCAAGGCAGAGTATAAATTTTCCATTCTGCAATGCTTTTCTCCAGCATATTTAATGCTATCTACTGTTAGATTCAAGATGAAAGACTATACGAAAGACTAACTGTCATGGCAGTTATTGTAGTGCCATGACAGGATGCATTTGTTCATCTGCCTCTCACCAGCAAGCAGTGAAGAATTTGCACATGTTCCAGCATTGTGTGACAGATCTGTCTGATTCTGAGCTGTGAAAAATGGAGAACTTTTTTGAAGGAATTTGTCATTATGGGGAGGTTTTATGCAGCTTTTAGTTTCTGGAACTGAGCTGTAAGAGAACTGCTGTCAGTCTTTGGTCCAGAGCTTTGGCAGATGAAAATTGGCAATTCTGGTTTAGAAGGGAGAGGTGCTGTGACTATTCACAGTACAAGAGGTTCTTCATTTTAAATTTGCATAAAGGAAATTTTTGCTTTGAGTATCTTTCATACAAACCAGGTATGAATTAAGAGTTGTTTGATTGAAACAGAAGTTTTTTCCTCTTTGCAAGCAGAATAGTTTTAGTTTAGGATGTACTTTATTTTACTGGGAAAATATATGTTGTTTAATCATTTTACCTCTTTACAAGATGAGGTGCATTTTCAAATTTTACTAAAACAATGACACTGCAGGAACTTAATTTCAGGTATGGGTTTGCACATGAAATTAACTTCCTTTAATTCAAACTGAAATAGAAACCAAACCATTCCAGTGTAATTTGTGCTGTCTTTTAGCAGTGTTTCCTGCCTGCAGTCACAAATGACCAGCTATATATAATATTACCAGCTTGCAGCTGGATTTTTTATTTGCAGTCTACTGGTCAACTCATTGAAAAATTGCAATATATTGTACTATTTAGTGGTGGATGGTGATTATTAATAATAAAATATTTTTCTTTCTTTTTGTGCTTTTTAAAGGATCCGAAAGTTACCAAAAGCATTGAAGGAGTGGCAAGCTTTTCAAGACCTAAAAAAAAAAATTGATGACTTCACTGAGAGCTGTCCTTTGCTTGAAATGATGAAAAACAAAGTATGTTCAGCATAATAATTTGGAGATAAGAGTCACTTGAGAAACTCTACTGAAGGACATGTTATATGACTACAAGATGCTTTCCATAATTCTTTTTTGTAGATAAAAGCAGCTGTATTTATAGCAAAAAATCTAGTTAGGCTTAGTTATAGAAAAATAAACCAAAAGACTTTGTAATGTGATTAGAATAACTACTAATGCTTCCAGTGGAATAGAAGTCAAGACTCTCCTATTTGTTTAACAGATGCAGTGCAAAACATGATCATTCTAGACCTAAAATTAATACAATTTTTGAAAATCTCATCCCTTTGGACTTTTCTAGGCAATGTTGTCAAGACACTGGGAAAAAATGGCACAAGTAACTGGGCATCACTTTGATGTTGACTCTGAAAATTTCACTTTAAAAAATGTAATGGATGCCCCTTTATTAAAACATAAAGAAGATATTGAGGTATACGTACTTTTCTGTTTTGTTTGGTTGTGGGTTTTTTTTGTAATTATTAATTTGTGATCTGGTGCTTTTGAAATCCTGTTTCTAGTCAGCTTTGTAACATTAAAAAAACTGGTTTAGTTGAAGAATTCCTTTGAAAAAGTGGAGTTTGGTAGTTGGTGTTGGCACTGATAGTTAGTTTAGTTTATTTCCCTCTTATTCTGGTGAAGATTTAAATATGTAGATGGTATTACACTAATCCTTCCATAGGAGGACTTCTGTTGTTTTAATAGTGTGATTCTGTCATGCTTCTGATTTAGGGTCTGCCTACTTATATATTTTTTTCTTCCCTTTAAATGTCTAACCAGAGAGGAAAAATAGTTGATGTAAGACTGATCCTGTTAAGTGCTAAAAATACTTGGAACACAGTAGAAGAGGAGTATATGGGGTTAAAAAAGAATGAAGTTGTTTTGTATTTCAAAAGTGACCCTTCACAAGAGTACAGATAGATGAGAAGGCATATGGAATGTGCACAAGCTGCAAAGCCATTGTCTCCTCTGTTTTGGGGACAGAAGTTGTCTAGCAAGTGCCTTAGCTTCATGCTTGTTAGCTTTTACAAGAACAAAGTACAGCTAAAACTAAAGAAGTAAAACCCCAAATGTTTCTAATTTCGGTTCCGTGGTCACTTAGCTAAATCTGTATTATTTCCAGAGTAGTGACCTCTTTAGTCTTGTCCACACATGAGCATTTTTAGGGCAAAACCATGAAATTAAACCTCCGCTGTACCCAATTCCTGGACAAGAATTTTAGCCTTATGGAAGGTTCAGAGTTCCACCTTACACTTCAGGAAACACTTTAAACCTGCAATAGAATTTTGGGATCCAAATTCCAAAGGATCTGAGTGTTTGATCCTTTTCTCTTTCTCTCTGATGCAATAACCAGCTTTATGACAGTCCTGTTCTCACTGTCTTCAAGAAGCAGCAGACAGGCACATTGTCAGTCTACACTCTGTTCTCGGAATATTTATTGGTTTTGATTGGCAGTGTTTATTTTCTTTAAACTCTTCTGTCAGTTTATTTGATTTCAAATATTAATACATACAGAGAGAAAAAAAATCTTCCTGCAGATTCAATGACTCAGTGAATTTTGTGTGTGTAAGATGCTAGCAGTAGTCAAGATGCAGTATAGCCCATTTAATGTACCTGTTATGTAGTACTAGAATATAATCTTGTTTGAAATATAATAACTTCGAGGTGTTTAAATGTATATTTTCATTAGCCTGAACTTACACTGAGATCTGGATCAAACCAATACATTTTAATAGTCTTTATAAGTGTGCTTTATAATAGCCTTAGATGAATGTAAATGACTATTTTAATTTTACACAGGATATCTGCATCAGTGCTGTCAAAGAAAAGGATATTGAAGCAAAATTGAATCACATCATCAGTGACTGGAGTACTCATACTTTTAGTTTTGGTCAATTTAAAGCTCGAGGAGAACTTCTTCTGAAAGGATCAGATATATCAGAGAAAATAGCTTTGATGGAAGATAGCCTCATGATGCTGGGGTCACTGATGAGCAACAGGTACAAAACTTAATAAACGTACATATTGTATAAATCTAATCAAGCCCCAGGCTGAACAATTACCATCTTAGCT
Organism: Molothrus ater; assembly: GCF_012460135.2. Classification (NCBI taxonomy): domain Eukaryota; kingdom Metazoa; phylum Chordata; class Aves; order Passeriformes; family Icteridae; genus Molothrus; species Molothrus ater. The sequence continues at coordinate 92,013,468 of NC_050478.2, read as the reverse complement.
TCTTCTTCCCTTTAACTCATGTTCATGCAGGTATAATGCACCATTTAAGTCCACTATACAACAATGGGTTCAGAAGCTGACCAACACTGCAGAGATAATTGAAAACTGGATTACTGTACAGAACCTCTGGATTTACCTTGAAGCTGTGTTTGTTGGTGGAGACATTGCAAAACAGCTACCTCAGGTATATTGATGTATGATAGTAATATGTTATACCAGGAGATAAGCCACATCACAGAGTTTATTTGCCAGTGCCAACTCATATAAGATTTGTGGGCTGTGCATGAGCAGTTCAGGAGAAGCTTTGCCAAACTAGGATCTGTCTGGTTAAATTGCTTAGAACTTGGTGAAACCTAAAGGAACACAATTGTTTGTAATTCAAGTTTAAATGTTCCTGTCAGTGTGCAATATTAGTGAATTAGTACAGGGCTCAGAACTACTTAATGGCATGAAACTGATTTATTGCTTTTGCCATATGTACAAATATCCCTTTCTTCCTCTGTGCACACGTTTATAGGCTATAATCTGTAATAGAATGACAGATTTTGCATTTCAATTCTGTACTTGCTAGGACTCAGTTTAATGAAGTCCCACAGAGAGATGCTGCCAGGCCTGGGAGCTGTGCATGTGCTAATCTGTGTGAACCATTGCAACCTCTTCAAAAGGCAGTGATGACCTTCCAAGGTAGCAGCTGCACAAGAGCTAAGGAATGATCAGAACAGGAGAGAAGTAGCAGAAAAAAATAATCCTTTTTGTTGTGTCTCCTAATGAGGAGTTTTCATACAGTACTAACAGACCACAGTTCAGTCTTACTGGATAAAACAGTGTAACTAAACAAAGTCATCATTATTGGGAAGTTATTAGATATGAATTTATTTCAGGATACATATTTTATAATTAAAGCTTACAATATCACAAATTAAGATTAATTTTGCAAGCTAAATAAAGCTTTCTCAATTGTTACTTAAACTACAATTTTTTTGTTGTTGTTCATGAGATATGTTTATGTTGTTGGGGCTTATCAGAGAATCAATAAGCAGTTTGTGCAGATGAACAAATGGTACTAAAGCTACTTCTTCCAAGGATGATAGATACATGAACCAATATTCTGGAAAAAAACAAATGTAGTGATTGTCTTTGAAGAAGGAGGAAAAGGAACAGCTTGGTGGAAGAGTAATGAGAAGTGGTTTTAATTGCAATTTCTGCAGTAATGAATACTGCAACAAGTAACTGTTAGCATCTGGAAATTAGCAAGAAGATGAATGATGTTCAGTCAACGTGAATTTGTTAGGAGCAAAACACATTGAAAAAAAATCTAATTTATTTTTAGGGTGGGCAAGGAGCTTTGTGGATAGAGGAAAAACAGTAGTTGCCATATATTTAGATAGGTTTTTGCCATTGTCTCTGATAGTATTACCAAAAAAGGTGTTTTAGCTTGCTGGTGTGCAAAATGAAGAAGGGTAGAATGCATAAACATCAATAACCAATAACTAAAATATTGTATCTGGTTTTGGTGAAAGAAACACACTGACAAATTTGAGAGAGCGTAGAAGAGGGTGCAAGAATGAGGAACTATCAAGGAAGGATGAGGCACAAGAAAAGATTCAACAAACTAGACTTGTTTGACTTCAAGAAAAGGAAAAACTGAAGTGCAAAAGTGATAAGTTTTTTAAAATATAAGGGCTGTTCTCAACAGGAAGGAAAAACATGTCTTGTTCTCAGTATCTGATTTAGCTTAGATATTAGAAGACAGTCACCAGTATCAAAAATTGCCTCGAGAGGCTTCTAAATCTCCATTGAGCATCACTAAACACAAGACAGAGAGATATTTTGGGTATGATCCTGCCTCATATCAGACAAATTGCTTTGGATCTTCTTTTGAGATCTCTTCTAGCTCTTAGATAATTTCTGATTCCATTAACATTTCATTTGTTGTAGGTGAAGAAAGAGTTTTTAATGTTAATATAGCCAGTGTATAAAAATATTTATTTTTCAGCTTTGAGAATTTGTCTTCACCTACACTTGTAATGTGCAAGTGGGGGGCAGCTTCAGACTGGGTATACTGGTTTTGTTCATCAAGTGTTGCTACTAGCAGCTTACATGACATTGCATATTGCTGTTAGGAAGACTATAATTTCTGAGAAAGCTGCTTTTTGAGCTTTCTCATGTGTGTTGGAGTCCTTTTATGTAGAAAATTTTGGTGCCCAACATGAAGTAAGACATTTCCAGAGCTATTCCTATTGTACTATTTCTCTTGCAATTTGAACTCTGGTCAATAATAAGCATGACTACTAATATTCATACATATGTCCTCCAAAGAAGACTTTAACAGCAAGGGAGGTATTAAACTGTTACCCTGTCTGATAGAATTACTTAATTTTTAGAATATGGCAAACATGAGGAAAAGCTAATGCATGTATCATGTACTTCAGGAAGCCAGAAGGTTTCAGAACATTGATAAATCGTGGCAGAGAATTATGCAGAGAGCCCATGAAGCATCAAACATTGTGCAGTGCTGTGTTGGAGATGAGACTTTGGCACAGCTGCTACCACATTTGCTGGAACAGTTGGAAATCTGTCAGAAATCACTGACTGGCTATTTGGAAAAAAAGCGATTAATATTTCCAAGATTTTTTTTTGTATCTGACCCTGCTCTTCTGGAAATCCTTGGTCAAGCATCTGATTCCCACACTATTCAGGTACAAATAATAAAGCAAGAGTGTTCTTACGATCGAGATCACTAAGTGAAGACCGTGGCAGATTTTGTTTTTTATTTGAGAGAATTTCTTTCACTAATGGAAAGATTTACACAGTATTGTAATACAGCATTTAAAGACAAAGTAAGAATGCCATATGAGATCACTTTATGGAGGCTTTTTTTCTGATTCTATTGTAGGCACATTTGTTAAGTTTGTTTGACAATGTTAACCGAGTGGGATTTAATGAAAAAAACTACGACCAGATTTTATTGTTTGAATCTCAAGAAGGAGAACAGGTCAATATTATTGAACCAGTTTTAGCTCAGGTAATGAAAGTATATATTACAGTTTTTCATGACTTGATTTAAAATAGATTTATGTTTTAGAGGCCAACGGTATTGCATCATGTTATTATTTTACTAGCTGAATGAAAACCTCCCAATGTGAACAGCAAGAGCAAAGAGTAGCAGGGACAGAACATTTGTGTCAGTTTGTAACGATTGCTTTACCTGTTTTCTCAGCAGTGCTGCTGTGAAGTGCCAAATCTATCACATATCTCTAGAAGGGCAGTGGAGCAGAAAGAGGAAAGGAATCTTTTAAAGATTAGAGAATAACAAATATGGAAATGGGAGTACGAAGGACTGGGAAAAAAGTCACATAACAGCTCTTGCTTCTTGTGAATTATTCATAAAATAATTCTCTGAAAGTACTTTCTTGTTTATTTCAGGGCAATGTGGAGTTCTGGTTAGGTCAGCTGCTGAATGGGATTAGGAAAACAATCCACACCATCATTAGACAGGCGTCAATGGCCATTAACGATTCAGAATTTAAGATGTATGACTTTCAGGCAATGTTTCCTGCACAAATAGGGCTTCTGGGAATTCAAATTATCTGGACCAGAGATGCAGAGAAGGCACTGAACAGTACCAAAACAGACAAAAAGGTAGTATTTAATGAGTCTTTGGGGATTTATTAAAAGCATTGTTTGTAACAGTACATATTGTGAAAATTTAAAAGTAACATGTAGGAAAAAGCAGAAAATACTAGTTAATTACCCAGAATAACAAATAAACTATCAGGAAAACAGAATAATAAAAAATGTGTTAAGGAGTCACACCTCCTCATTATCCCCCCAGCATGTGCTTTAGAATTGTTCCTAATCCTGTGATTTTCTCTGTTGTTGTTAGGGCAAGCATCTTAGGAAGAGACAGTTTCTTAGTTTGGAAAAACGGAATTTTATCATGCTACTTTCACAAAATCAAATTTGGAAATAAATAAGAGCTCCTGAACTTTGGGGAAGTAACTGTGCTTTGTGGACATTGGTCTACTGTATCCAAATGTATTACATCCTTCAGCTGATGAGCTCTTTTTTTAGGGAAGGGGAAGAATAGAATCTGTTTCAGGAGGTGTTGGTTTAATCTTAAACACATGGATAAGATGCTCTTAAAAACCAAGGTGTCATTCTTAACAGTGAATCTATGAAAGAACAAGGAGGGGATGTGAGCTAAAGGGTTGCAAACCACCATTAATCAGGAATACACAGTGAGAATGAACAAAGAATGAGTAACATCATCCTACCATGAAAGTAAATGCAGGGCAAATTCCATGCTGTACTTTGATACTGCATGAAAGTAAGGGCATAGACTATGGAGAAAACCATGTGCCACTACATTTTCTGCATTGTTCAAAGTTTTAAAAGACCATAAACCTGATTTTAGTCCACTCTTGTTTGTAGAATAACTAGGTATAAATGTTCTTTTGCATTAACAAAAAAACAAATTTTGTGGGTTTTTGGGCTGAACTGCATGCGTTTTTTGGGGGCTGGGGAGGTTATTTAATTCTCTGTTGGTTTTAACAGTGTTTTTATCAATTTTTTCTCAGCAAACTGGGTGAGTTTTAGGCTCTGCATGTATTTACAGAAAGCTGGTGTGATTGTTCTGTCACACATTTGGAATGGGGTATAAATGAGCTGCTCTTTCTTAAATCTCAGTGCTTTTTGTTGTGTACATCACTGGCAGAGGCTGATGCTATTTATGTAAGTCAGCATTGTATAGTCAGTATTTGTGGAATTATGTAACAGGTCTGGTACTACAAATTAAATTATTATTTTAGTGTCAGCATCTAAAATTACAGTATGCTTCCCCCTTCCTCTGGTTAAAGGATGTGACAGATCTTCTGGTTCCTCTTCCCCCTAAAGCTTGAGCTGATATACACTACCCAAAATCATTGACTGATGGTTTTGAATATATGCAGGGATGCAGTCAGCTGAAAATGTAATGTATAGTAAAAGGAGCAAGAGTCTTGGAATAAAATCTTACAGTGTAACCTGTTCACCAAGATATAATCTTATTGTACTCTGTTGGGTAAGATTGCATAAATGGAAGGCAGCCTCCAAATCCAAATTTAGGATTCCAAGCCTAATAAATACAAAGCAGAATATGGGCATTATAACCCTGGCTATTTTAAAATTTAAAAAAAAATTAAAATTCTAAATATTGGAAGAACAAATTGTGTTTGTATTAATATGATCATTCTTGCTTGTGGAAAAGGTAATGCACACAACAAATCAGAAGTTCTTGGGACTTTTAAATGATTTGATTGACATGGCAACACACAATCTGACAAGAATGGAGCGGACAAAATATGAAACGTTAATCACCATTCATGTGCACCAGAAGGATATCTTTGATGATTTGGTAAGTTTTGGAAAACCATCAAGGGATTTCCTATATGGAAGGTCTTGCATATATAAAAAATTATAAGCAAATCTTAGAATCTATTCTCTTTGAGTAGCTCTGACATTACTGCTGTGATAGAGCATATCAGATTTAGTTTGATTTAATATAGATGTGATGCAGTGAGAAGGGTGAATTTTTATATAGATGTGTTCATAGGTTTAGACTTCAGGTTTTTAAATGCTTGTTCATACTCATCATGCACAAATTCACCGTGAGCAAAAGAGTTTGACTTCTTAAATTAAATGATCCTCTCAATTTGAAGATTTAATTCATTATTTGATTGAAATGTAAATATAAAAACCCTCCCTTTAGTATTCCTGTCAATCTTGTGATTTCTGATCCAGCCTATGTGTTGATGTAAGGTAATGGTTATTCAAAGGTAAAAGCAGAGAGGCTTCATATATTTGAAGAGAATAGCAACAATAGATATAACAGGTATTTTAGGTTTTTTGATAATTCAGTTGCATCAGGCTTCCTTTAGAGGAGTATGTTGTATAATGAAAGCATAATTATAAAAATGGAAGTAAAATGACTTCCAAAGGACTTGAATGATGCAAAGGCCAATAATTCAATACTGATTGCTTAATTTATGCATATATGTTAGGAAGATAAAAATTAAGTGCATGTGTAAAGAAAATAGAAAACATTAAAGAAAATGTTTCTGGCTTCTAAGATAAGCATGGTGTTTTATCCTCTGCTTATAATTTTAAATTTATCTTCATAATTATTTGCTTAATTAATTTAATGTCATATTATAATAAAATTATGGAAAATTGTTTAAATTTGTAGGTCCTGTATACGAAATAAAAAGTCAGGAAAAAGTCCACAACTGGGGAAAGGGTTTTTAAATGGTATATGTAATGATAGCCTTCTCTCTTAAAACATTCTATTCTATTCTCTGCTAAACACATCCTTTAGTGATTGAGATAAAGGAAAGGGAAGTGGCTGAGATTCCAGAACCTCCACTTGACCTTACACTGTGTTTGCAAGGCCAATAACCAGGGCAACATTTTCTGTAAGAGGCCAGTGGTTTTGAGATCTACTGTCGATAATAATGAATCTGTTAATTACTAGAAATCTAAATATGTGTATATCAAGTTCATAATGAAAATACAACCCAAATATACAAGCACTCAGTCGTCTATACAGCATATTCAAATACTGTTCACAATTTAGTATTTCTGTGACTAATGGTGTAGTTACCATGCAGGACAGCCAGTATTGTTCATTTTTTATGTTTTCCATGACTGTTTTTCAATATCTCTGTAAGACGCAATTCATAATCTCTGTGCCCAAATCAGAGGAAAATCAAAGTTGACAGAAGGTTCAGAGCATGTCATAGACAGGTTTGAAAAGATAATTCCGGATGTCTTGACTCCTGACAGATTCTATGCTCATTCTTCAAGGACATGAATTTATATTAAGTAGACTTTTTTTTTCTGTATGGAATTTAAGATTAATTTGTTACTGATTCATTTCTGTATTAATGATTTTTCTTTTCCATAATAGGTCCGTATGAACATTAAATCTCCATCTGATTTTGAATGGCAAAAACAGTCTCGATTTTATTATCTTGAAGACTTGGATAAATGCATTATCAAAATCACTGATGTAGAGTTCACCTACTGCAATGAATACTTAGGCTGTACAGACAGGCTTGTTATAACTCCCTTAACTGACAGGTATTTGTAAAAGGAATGAAATGCATAGTATTGGACCTAAGATTTATTAATACTTCCTTTGACTTAGTTCTTTTAATGAGTCAGAATTACTTAGGTTGCTCTACAATGCTGCAATATCGCTGGTGAACAGCAGAGGCCAGTGCTTATATATTCAGCTATTGAAAACAGGTTGAATTTGAGTGTTTGTTTGAGCTACATGAGCTGTGATGGGCATTAAAAAATTTACTTGTTCTCAAGATAAACATGCCTGAACACCATACACGTCACTAGCCTAAACAAAGTCAATCTAAACACCAATATATTGCTGCTTTCAACAAGCAAGTAGTTGCATGAGAATTTGGAATTACAGCAAGTGATTAATTTGAAGTCAACCTGTAGGAAAAAGCAGTAACTCAGGACAGAGCACCGCATAGCTCCTTCCAGTATGGTTTTAAGCAAAGCCTATGGAGAATTTCAGGAATACAAATACAGAAAACTCTGAGGGCAATCACAAGGAGAAGTTTTTATTGCTGGAGTGTTAGTTATACAGCACAGTATAAACTTCATTAAATGCCTATTTTCCTATAGTCCTTGATTGTTGCTTCAGCTAGGCAAGAGGCAGATGTATTTGCTATGCCAGAGCTTGTTCTTTTATATGTGGATACAAATGTCAAAGTCAAAATACTTTGCCTATTCAGTCATTTATAGAATTATAGAATGGTTTGGATTGGAAGGGGCTTTAAATATCATCTAGTTCCAGCCCCCTTGCCTTGGACTGGGACATTTTCCACTAGACCAGTTTGCTCAAAGCCCCATCTTGAGTTAATGTTGGAATTGTCTTTGGATTCTTTGTGCTGCTAGATTTTATTTATTAATGAAAACTCAGATTTTTTTCCTATTTCTGAACAAAAATTATTCCCTGTGAGCTATTTAAGAGAGCCAAACCTCTGCATGTAGATACCTGGCTTTTAATAAGTAACACACATCTCCCAAATTCTATGTTATGGACCCTACTGTTCCTGTGTTAGATAGAAGTCTGTTTGCAGCAGTACACATGCCGGTGATTAGTGGCTATGGCAGCACTAACGCACTGAAAATATTTTTACCCACCAGAAGAGCCAGCATCAATAAAATGTTGCCATTCAAAATTTGTTCACTGAATTAAAATGTAGCCAGGGAAGTGGTTTTGGCACCAAGCCTGCCAGAGTTTAAAAGTGTTTGGACCAAGCTTTCAGGCACGTGGTGTGGTTTTTGGGTTTGTCCTGTGCAGAGCCAGGAGCTGGACTGGAACTGGACATAGTATATATTATAATTATACAAGGTGCTGTGTCACACAAGATTGAAAATTAGCACAAGATGACATGATTGAATAAAAAAAGCCTTTTAAATGAGTTTAAACTGTAATATTAATAACAACAACAGAAAGAGCAGACATGTCTCTCTTTGGACAAACCTGGAAGAGCCAAACGAAGCTGCAGGGATTGGAGGCTACTCACTGTCACATGTTAAAAGGATATTTGAAGCAGAGATGTTTCCTAATGTTAGCATGGGAAACGTATGTGCCTAAGCAATGTTGCACAACAACAGATTTTATTCCCCTTGTGGGATTTTCCATTTTAATATTTATAATACTGCTGGATGGAATTGTCTGATCTCCTGAAAATTTTCAGGTAGTGGTGTCTTTGTTCCATTAATCAGCTTGGAGTCAAGTCCTGTTTGGCTAATGATTTCATGTTCAGAGAGATTCCCTAAGCACCTGATAAATACACACAGCTGGTGGTACATTGCATTAAGATGATGGCACTAAAACTGAATGCTCCTACACATCATATCAGACCCAGTCCATGTCATGGCATACACCAAAAATGAAGTGAAAGGTCTGCATAGAACTTGTGCTATGTATTCAGCTTGTCCTCGTTTTCAGAAGCAGAATTGTTAGGAGTGGTATTTTTTATGTGTTAAATGGTGGCCTCTTAACTGGTCACTGAGCAATAAGGTGAAAAAGCATTCTTACTGCTATTGTATTAGAATGATTATTCTGTGGTTTCTTAAGTCATACTAGGTGCTATCATTTGGGATTTTTTCCAATGCCCATTTTATCTCCCCACATATATCATAAAACTATTGAGTTTCACAGTGCTGAAATGTGTTTGCTGTGATTTTGGAACATTGGAGGTTAGAACAACATGTTTCCTTACACCCTTCAGTAACCTCCACACCAGATGGAGGCTGAAGAAGAAGATGGTCATAGGACTGATAGATTCCTCCTCTTTCTCCATTGCCCATTGCAATCTCTGCTCTCATCCATTGCCCTCCTGTAACTCAAAGGCTTCACATGACTGGCAGCAGTGCTGTGGTTTGGCATGCTCCTATGGAAATGTCAAGAGCAGGAGGTGCTTCTGGCCTCTGTGCCTCCCTACTGCCAGATCAGAGAGCCCATCATGAGTACTCTGGGAACATGGAGGGGGGGGAAAAGACAGAAATTCTGGGTGCTGCAGAATGAGCCTGTAATGGAGGAAGGGTGTACGATAGTCTGAGAAAATCACAATACTACAGGATTTTGGTATTCAGCATTTAGAATTGGCCCATGAATTTCCTGGGCTGTTGCAGTCATGGCTGTGCTGGATGAGTGCTTTTCTTCAGGTAGAGCAAAGTTGGTCTGGTAACTCAGCTTCACAGTGTGCAAGGGGGTGACTGAGGACTCACCACATGGAAATACATTTCTGCCCCCTTCCCCAGCTCTGGATAATCCATCTGTTGTGGTTGCATTGATGGATTTCAAGTAATTAATGGTAGGAAAAGATTCACAGATCTCTTTGTTCTGTCTTTAGGTGTTACATCACTTTGGCACAGGCCCTGGGCATGAGTATGGGTGGTGCACCAGCAGGACCTGCTGGGACAGGGAAAACAGAGACAACTAAAGACATGGGCAAATGCCTGGGAAAGTATGTTGTGGTTTTCAATTGTTCAGACCAAATGGACTACAGAGGACTTGGTCGTATCTATAAAGGTAAGAAAATACCTTTTATTTATTCTTTTTAGAGTTGTAAGTTTTTGCCCCTTCAGTGTAGTGAGTTAGCAATGATTTGGAGAGCATTTTTCACCTCTGTTTCCTCTTATTTCCAGGCACTCATCAACTTAACCTGATATTTGATTTTATTTGATTTTTCCTTTCTTTCTTCCTGCATGTTTTCCAGTACTTTTTTGTTTGAATGTTCTTCAATGATGTTTCCCATCTATGTTTTCTTTTCTTTTTTTCCTTTTAATCCTTTCTATTGTTTGAGAGTTTTTTAATGCCTCTATCCTACCCCTTCCATGTGGAGAGGATTTATATTTATTATTTGCTATTTTTGTGTCGAACAAGACAATCAAATGTGAAGCTTAATGATGTTTTGCAAGGCAGGGAAATATGCAAAGTGTCGCAGTGTCTTATTTAACTACAGACTCTTTTGAAGCCAGGAAAACGACACCGTGGTCAAACTCTGATAACTCTTCATGATTAGCAAAATTTTGAATTTAGTTTTGCAAACAGTGATCCGTGATTCCAAATTCTTTCATAATGGTCTGTTTTATTGTATATAGCTGCATTTATATATGGACTGACAGACCACAGAACACCACCATTTTCTGTGAGTGGTGGGTTTTTAACTATAACACAAGGCATCATAAACAAAATTTTCACTGTTGTGTTACCTCGTGAAGGCTAAAATATGATCTGGGGATAATATTTCATTTCAATTAAGAAGCCAGTGAAGCTGGCCATGATTTTTTAAGCAGAGGAACATTTCTGAGCTAGAAACTGAACCACCTATGCATGTGAATGCCTTCAGTTAAGGTCACAAGTTTCTCAAAGCACCTCTTGTAACCCCACAGATTTGGGCCAAGCTTTTCTTGCACATCTCTTATCATGTGTGCAGACCTTTAGTGTCACAGGTTTATTTTGCTCATTGTTATTAGACAGAAGAGGCTTGGGATATCTGAGTATGCTCATAATGCCAAGCACAGTCATCTGCTGGGTTTCTGCAATCATCAGTCTGTAAGGGAGATGTGAGCCTTTGTTCCTGCTTGCAGTGGGTTTGTCTTTGATGTCACCAAACTGTTGTCTTCTGCTCTGCTCCTTTTGTGAGAATATTTGTATCTCTTTATGTAAGTGCCTCTTTTCCTGGCTCCATGGTGATTTCACTTCTTTGTATTAAACTGTTTGTGACTCGTGTCAGTTCAGACACCTAGTTTTGTATCCTTGTTTTTTTCTGTCTTCTTATCCTGAGAACTTTGGTAACTTATCCTTTCCCATTTCAGATTGAGGCAGTAGTGACCATTGCAGCTTGTCATTGCTTTCTTTTATTAAAACTGGACACAATTTCTGTGTCTAAAAGCACAAGTTGAGTTTTAGGGCTCAGTTTTCTTTTTCTCTTGTTTTTCTATAAGTTGACCATTTTCCATGTAGTATTGTCGTCATATGCTTCAGAAGCAAAGTCATACTGTGTAATGTGTCCTTCTCTGGCTGCCTCATTTAATGGCATGCTGGTGTTCAATATGAGCTGGGAAAAAATATTTATAGAACTCATCTAATTGCTGCTCAAGCAACCATGATGCCTGTGACTGCTTACTTCAGTAAATTTGCAAGTGGGGTCATAGCTTGCTTCTCTGAGAATTTGCCTGAGAATTAGGTAATAGATTCAGCTGAATAAAGCCTGAATAGTGTGGGTTTTTCAGCATTCATATGGCTGTTGTGTGTCTGGCAGTAAAAGTAAGATTCTGCTCTTACATAGGTCATTGATGCTTTCATTTGTGAAGGGGCATTTGAAGTCAGTTGTTTTGGACTTAGTGTCACTACTTGCAAGGGCCTGGCTTGCAATCACCTTTTTTATGTCTTTAAAATATCTGCAATTTCTTGAAGAGTGGATATACTGAAGTTAGGGAAGGAAATGAGCTCGTTTTGATTTCATATAAAGGGCAAAGTGAGTTCAGATAAAGATTCTTTACTGCACATGAGGTCTTCAATGGAAAAAAAGGATAGTTCTTCTCAGCTGTAGAAGCACTTTCATGCAGACTGATAAGAAAGTTCCCATTAGTACATTATGTATTTCAGTGCTCACAATGGGAAATTTTTTAGAATTCCACATCTCTTATAGGCTTGGTGCTCCCTCACCAGAGTTTCCACACCCAAACTTTTCACTTTATCTGGTGCTGTGTGTCAAGTCATCAGATATTAGCAGGTTTAGAAGTGAGGAGAAAAGAGGCATGGAGAGGCGGTGATGTCCTGTCTGCAGGCATGTTTCCAGACTTCTGTAAAGACAAGAAGTTTAGAAAAAAGAAATAGAAAAAGATAAGATAACTAATATAGCATATATTGTGTACTATAAAATTATGATTTGAAGCTCTTCTGGTTGAGTCAGAGCTGAGGTTTGATCTTTCTGTTTCCCCGTTTCTATCTGCTTTGTTTTTCTGTGTGGCTCAAGAAATTCATAGACAGATGATCTAGTTGATATGTTCAAGGCCTAGACTTTGATCTTTGATGGTTTTGTTTTTCAAATTTGAACCATAATGTAGATTCAGATACAACTTGTCACCTGAACTGGACCAGAGGTAACTTGAGAGAGTACCAGGGATGTAAGTGGGAAGATGAATTTTCAAGTTTTCCCATATATCAAATTCAGTGTTGAAATTGTCCATGAATAGCAAACCAGGGATACTTGATCACTGTTCCTGAAAAATGTTGGTGGATACCCTCAGAAAACCTTTTGTCTGCGGTTGCCTGTGGACTGGTATAAAAGTTGTGTTTGCTTTGGTTCTCTTTTCTATAGTTACAGTCAAGCAAGTCCAGTCTTACCTGAAGTAACTTTTCGTGATTTGGTATTTAATGCAATATTTAATGTAAGATTTTATATCTATCTTAATTCAGAAGGTGAACACACAAGTCTGGCATTCTGTGAATTCTTCAGGACCAATGATTACTTTTTAGTTTGCTGCTTCTGGGTTGTGCTTTGGCTAGATAGAGCTTTGTTTCAGTGACATTTCCATTGAATTATATCACTATAGCTCTACTCCTGTGTAAAATCTGGGGAAAAAATGTGGAAAAATACATGGAAGGAGACATGGCTCTACATTGCAGATAAGCATTTTATAGTCTGGGGGCTAATAGCTATTCTGTGAGATTCTTTCATTGTTTGAGTACCAGGTTTGTAGGATGTCTGTACTAATTGGCGCAGGGGCATTGCCCTTTTTTTTTTTAGATATAATTAAGGATCTCTTTAGTCCTAACTTGTTTTCTTTAGTCCTGTAATTTGTTTTCTGCTTTTACTCCATTTCTGTATTTGATAACCATCATATGTTCAGCATGGGGACAGAATTTACTTCACAATATGACAAAATTACATTATCTCTGAGCTGTTTTGCAGCTGAGAGTTTGCTTGCTGTGCCTTTGGTTGTGTGTGTGTTTTTAGCATAGATGTGTATTTTCTTTCCTTTTTCAACACCAACAGAATGAAATAATTTTGCAAGAACTGAGTTTATTCAAAGCTGTGGGATATTGGCTTTGTCTGAGAATGAGGCTTCCTAAATCCATGCAGCAGGTGGCATTACAGAACAAGTGAATTTTTTTTCCTTTCCCAAAGAAAAAATTATTTGGTCAGAACTGAACCTCACCATTCTATAGAGAAATTACTTTCAAAACCCTTTAAGATACAGACAGTAAGAGACACTATTATACAGAACTAAGTTTCTTAGTTAAAAACTCTCCAGCTTTAGAGATTTTCCTTGTTCACTTCAAAGAGTAGATATTTATGTTTAATAAACAAAGCAGAAAAAAACCATTTTTTTTGATTTCTTTTTAGGATGAATCCTAGGGGTCATATAGCACATGTTAAAAAAGGGGACAAATGAATTTGAAAAATCTCTGCAATAAGTTTTTTTATCAGGGAGCAGCAAGAATGGGACAGCTCCATGAGGGCAGATGAGCCAGGAGCTCAGAGTGATCAGCACAGAGGCAGGGGCAGGGACTTCACTCAGCAGGGCACAGTCCCACAGTGCCTATGCAGGGCAGGCTGTTGGCAGCTTGTTCCCATCAGCAGTCCAGTGACACCAGATAATGTGAAATGACCAGCTGGATTCAGGATTTCTCTGGAAAGTTTAGTCAGAACCAGCAGGAGGCAGAACTGGGGGTAACCCTGTGGAGCTATGGGCTCCTCCAGGAAGTTCATTCAGCAATTCAGGATAAGAGGAGATGGGACTGTGCACAGCCCTGTACACAGTACAGTTCTGACCTGCCTGAGTTACAATGGAACTCCTGGACTGGAAGACAGAGTCTGGATAGAAGCCTCAGGAAGGGCTGTTGAGGGCATCCAGGCCCCAAATATTCCTCACAAAAGGAGAGGAACATCAGTTAAAGGACTTGGTGCCACACCAATGAAGTCAAGGAATGTTCTTCATTTGTTTTCAAATGACAAAGACAGTAAGATTGGTAGGATTGGGTATTTAATATTTTAAATTTGGTAACTTTCTATGGAATTACTTCAATCTTTGTATCATTATGGCATTGTGGTATTTATATATATTCCACTTGCCTTTAATTTTTTTTAATTAAGTCCATGTAACTTTTCATCCTCTTTAGATTCTTTTCCTTTGGAGTATCTTTTTTACTTATAATATCATACAAATTAATTAGATGCTGTTTAGGGAAAGGTTACATATGGAATTGAGATAATTTTCATGGGAGATCTGCAGTATTGCCCTGACTGAATCAAGCCTTAAGAAGCCAATTTTGGTTGTACCACCAGTGATTTTGACCTGGTTAAACTCTAGTTATTTTCTTCCAAAATTGCATGGGTAAAAAAGACCAATTGATGCAACATTATTAAAATAATTGGTTAATGGACGTGAAAAACCATAAAAATGGATGTCAGGAAAGAAACATAAAAGTGGCATTAAGGGCACTTGGGGCAACATCTTAAAGGGAAAGAGAAGATCAGACAAGGAAACGTAGAGGGACGGGAAGTAGCATATTATGAGAAGAACAGGCTGAGCAAAGGCAAGAGAAAGAAAAAAATCAAAAGAAAACAAGACAAAATAAAAGAATATGTCTTCATAGTATTGTTTTTGATTTTTGAATACTTTCTCTTGAACTATCTAAAGCTCTTAAGGAATCAACATTACACCCATAGATATATTTTACCAGTGCTATAGGCATTGCCATATAAAGTATGGGGATTCAGGGGAGCTCTGGGCATGGTTATTCAATATTGCAAACACAAATGCCTTTTCTTGGACATGTGCCCTATTTCTGCATTTAGTACTGCCTTCAAACTGCTTAAGCCAAGCTGAGCTCCACCACTCAGGGGAGTGAATTAAACTCCACTTCTGAACAGTTCTAGGGATGGGTGCAGGCAATTGGAAATACTAGTCCAGTGTGGTCTTTGGGAAAGGAGGGGTGGCGTCCATGAAGCTCCTGCATAGACTTACTAGCCTTTGTCTCTTGTGAAATGGGTGTGAAAGAGCAGGGGATTATGTAGCTTTCCCTCTACTGCTCTGGAAGGCTGCCACTGTAGACTCTCCTATTTCAATCCTGTTAGCATGATAGAGAAGAAGGAATACTTGAATCTCCCAAAAGCCATTAATTTCATGATATTTGTGGGGTACTACTGTCTGTCCAGAACACCATGGTCTGTTCCAAGTAACAATTCTAAGTGTAAAATCAGATTCTTTCCTCTATCTTGAACAGTAAGATGTTAATCTCCAATGATTTTTAACCTATGAATTAATTGTTATAAAATGCTACAATGCTTCTGTCAGAAATGCAGTGGTCTCTATTTGGTTTTGTGCTTTTCATTTAGGTGGGTGTTTCTCAAGCTCATCTTTGACAACTTCATCCCCTGCATAGATGAGTTTCCATGCTATATGCACATTTGTGCTACTACATGGTACTGTATACAGTACTAATTAACAGTTTCTGCCTAATGGTTGCTGTAGAAGTCTAGGATTCTTTGTAAAGAAGTTTATGTATCTTTCAAAGGGTGATACTTTTTCTGAGTGTCATTAATGCACAGCCCACTTATTTTGAGTTTTTACTTCTCATTTTATTTTTGTTCATGTTCCCTGCTCTTCTCACATTACACAAAATTGTATAGAACATGTTCTATTTTGTATATAAATTACTCTTGTTTGATCTGCTATTTTAAGAGAATATTTCTCTTTTTGCTTTTCTGCTTTTCTCAGGTTTAGCTCAGTCGGGTGCATGGGGTTGCTTTGATGAATTTAACCGCATTGAACTCCCAGTTTTATCAGTGGCAGCTCAGCAGATATATATTGTACTTCAGTGTAAGAAAAAGAAGAAACTTAAGTTCACTTTCACTGATGGTGATGTTGTTGACATGGACAGAGAATTTGGTATATTTCTCACTATGGTATGTCTGTAAATACATGTAAATGGCATCATTGTGAAAAATCTTTTTTGTTCCATTCCTATTGAAATTTCCCTGTTGAAACATTGGGACTGTCTGTTAGAAAATAGTTAATGAAACTTGAACAATAATTTAGTAAAATAATTATGATATAATTTTCTCTTGTTGATATTTTTAACTGGATCTTAGGACTTGAGGTATGCATTTATCATTAACTATGTATTTTAAGGACTTTTTTAGTTGAGCATTTGGCAGATTGAAATTAAACTTAACCCCTCTTATTTTGAGTCAAAGTCTGTCAAAATAAAACAGAATTGACCACTTCAAGGACTACTGTAGCTGGTCTAGTCAGTATTTTACCACCTGTGAATAAGTTTTTGACCTCAATCCTGGAAGACAGCATGAGGGAAACCACCCTCACTCTGATTCACTGGCCTCCTGAAGATTTATCTTTGGTGCCTGTGGACTGCTTCTAGCAGTGCAGGAGGCAAAGCAGCAGGAAAGTATAACAATACCTTAAAATCATTGTATCTCTCCCTCCGTAGCTACCTACATACCCACTCAAAATGGAAGCCTTTGTCTTTATTTTAGGGGGTCCTACCTTTGAAAAAGTGTTAATGTTATCACGGTAATTTGAAAAAGAGGGCAAATAAGTGCCATGCAAAGGCCAGGTGGAAGACAGTTTGGAAGGAGCTGAAAGAGATGAAGGAAGTTATCACTGCATGGCTAGTGACTACAGTTGTCACAACTGAGCCGTGCAGTACTCATATGAACGACTTAGAGATCTTCAGAGAAAGGTCAGATCCATTAGTTTAAATTATACTCGGTAATGGCTTGCACTGCTTGACTGGCTTTGTGCTGAAATGGTCTGGGAATGCTCACAGGGGACAGTAACCTCCAACACTGGAACACTGTCAAGACTCTGAGAAAGTAACCATTTAAAAGAGCTGCAGCAAGATCTGTAAGTGACTGTCTGTCTATATCTTTTGGTCTCGGACATCTCTAAATAACCTGTGATACCCCATACTTCATGAAATGCAGTACTGAGGCAACTGTGCACTGATGTGTCATTGTGACGTGCTCACGTTACCCTTCGTAATCTCACATGTGCTCCTGCATTTGCTGAATGGTTAACAGGAAAGATGAAACTTCCTACCCTGCCATCATTATATATTGTTTGGGTTTATAAATTGCATTTTCAGAACCCCGGCTATGCAGGACGACAGGAACTTCCCGAAAATCTGAAGATTCAGTTTCGCACGGTTGCCATGATGGTGCCTGACCGTAGCATTATTATGCGAGTCAAGCTGGCAAGTGCTGGTTTCCGAGACAACCAAATCCTCAGTCAAAAATTCTATACACTCTACAAACTCTGTGAAGAGCAGTTATCTAAACAGGTAAAGTAAATATTTGTTCAACTGTAAGCTGTCACTGGAAGGATATGGAGATAATATACTTTCATAGAATATGTAATTATTATTACAATCATGGGCCTATACATTTTTTACGGTTTTCAGTTTCAGGTTCCAGAAACAGTATCTGAAATGATGATGTTGTTTTTATTTTTCACAGTAAATTGAGTAGTATGGGAAGTTTGATTTGTGATTCTTAAACAGAGTGCAGTTACTGGAGAAGTTATGAGGAACGGTGTATATAGCTGTGCTGAACTTGCAGAGGGCACATTTTTCAATGTCTTCACTTATAAAGGCCGGGTCTATTTCAGAGACAGCGTAAGAATTGTAAATAACTACAGAGCACCTACAAGGCTCTGTCTTTCTGAGTGCTACTAGAAAGAGAATACTGCTGTTCCATTTGGGATGGGGTGTTTAAAAGTAGAAACAAATTTGGTTCTTTCCTTTTGAATGCCCTGTGCTGGCTTTTGAATGCCCTGCCCACTAGAGAGTCTCAATGAGAAATCATATGTACAGTGTTGCTTTCTTGTGAAGGCCGCGGTGACCTGGTTTCGGAGTCTAGCACGGCGATCTCCTCTTTGGGATCCTTCGGGGCCAATAACGGACGCTGACACCAATGTGGTGGACGGTTAAAGGCTTTTATTGAGTGGTCTCGAGGGTATTTATGGACTAAGGGGCTTCTCTACGTCAGACAGGGGTTTGGCTATACTTTCTAGGGTTAGTATGGAGTGGAAAGTTATTGGCATGCATAGGTTAGGGGAGCTACACGTCTGGCTACATTCTAAGAGTGATCTTTATCTATGGGGAGAGGGGTAGAAAGATTCTTGTAATTTTCTGTCACAGCCCGAAATCTTCCGAACGCCTGTCCCTATGCCTACTACACTACAGTAGATAAATTGTGGCTCAAATGCCTGCTTTGGTTGGACAGTGATGAAACTGCTCTAATTGACTATACCGTACTTCTATATACTACTATACTCTAATATACTACTATATCAGACTACTATAATTTTAGTTCTGTACTACATATTTATTAGTGCCTGGCCTTTGTAAAACTAAGTTTTCCTATTGCCTCAGTTTGTGTGGTCATTTTTTGTCCAGGACATGAGTCTTTCCTTCAATGTGAAAAAGGTGTGTAAGCAGGCATCAGAAATTTGACCTTCTACCTCTGCAAAAGTGCTTTGCTTGTTTTGTGTTGTCACAGATGCTGGAACTGGTTCACCCTTGGACAGTGTACTTAAAAATTAATGCACACACCCGAACAAAACCTAACTGTACAAAACTTATTTTAACTATCTTAAGGGTGTACAATATTTTATATACAATCATTACAGCATCTGCATAGAGAGTGCAGAGTTTGTGCAGTTTGGTGATTTCTTCAGCAGCAATTGCCCTCTGGAACCTCTGAGATAAGGAGATTCTCCATTTATCATGTTAATCAACATACTGAAGTATATAAGTAAGCCTTATCAGTTGGCCTAGGGATCATAGGAACCACCTGGAGGACTCTGTGAAACTATCTGAGATTCCCACTGGAAAAACTCCTGTGCCAGTTATTCAAATGCTTTGTTGTGAAGGCAGGTAGCTCAATCACCTTGTTTCAGATCAGTGCTTTGCCTCATATATGCTGATGCTAGCAAGGGAGGTCCTTGATATTTGTGAAAATTAATGACCAAGTGGTCTGGGTGTGCACATAGGCCCAGCCCTTATATTCAGCTACATCACAATTTTATGTCTGCATCATATGCTTATATCTCTCTTATAACTTAAATTCCATAGTTCTTGCTAAGTGAGCCATGATATCTGTGGAGAATTGTGTTCCATGCATATTTATAATTTCTTCAGGACCGCCTAATGTTTCTACAGTATCCATCAGAGAAGCCTACTATAGTGATCTTTCTTCCATTTATATCTTGTATCATATCTCGGGTCACTATACTCTGTAGCATGAGCTAGGAAGCACAGCTTTCTGCAAGCCCATGATAGTATGCTAGTTTGTCCTGCCTGTGCCTTGAGCAGCCCTTTGGAAAGTCCTGTTTTTTGTCTAAATCCATTCTATATAGCCATAAAATCAGAGAAAAATGGATCTTTTTCTCTGGGACTTCTGGAAGTGAACAGGTGCTATACCTCTTCTCAAAGTGAGATCTGCTAGAGCAGGTGGCTCAGCACCTTGTCTAGATGAGCTTTGAATATCTCCAAGGATAAATAAACTCTGCACAGCCTCTTTGGTCAAGCTGTTGAAATGTCTGACTACCTTGTCTAGTCACCATTTTGTGTGTGAGGATGTTAGCAGAGACAATGTTGAAATCTCTTGGAATTACTCTGCCCCGCTGTGTTGCCCTTCCAGCAGATATTGGGCTGTGTCAAGCCCCCAGTGAGGATCAGGGTTTTCAAAGATGAGGCTAATTCCAGTTGTTGAAAGAAAGATTCATCAGCTTCTTCCCTATCAGGATGTTTACAGCAGACATCTACCACAATGTTGTTGAGCCCTCTAATTCTAACACAACTTCCCTCAACTGGCTCATTAGCCATCCTAAGGGAAAGTGCTCCCACTCTTTCACTTTTAAGGGCAAATTCCCATCTCTCCATCCTGTCTTGTCCTTCCTAAAGAATCTGTATCCATCCATTGTGCCTATGTCCCCACATTTCCTAGTTTGACTGTAACTCTGTACCTGCGCACAGAGCTGTAATTTTTCCATTTTGTTGTTATGTTGTGTGCCTTGGCAAACAGGCACTTCAAATTAGCACCTCCTTCTGCTGTGAGAGCTTCTGCCACAACGCTGTTCTCTTCACCTGTCCTTACCTGTACACATGCACTTGAGAAGGGTCACTTTCCACACTGTTCCACCATCCTTGACATCTCTCTTGTTCACCACAGCCTGGTTCTTCTGCTTCTCAGTTGGGTCCACCACTTCCTCACTTGAACGTATGTTGTTATTGTAGTAGTAATGAAATAATTTGAAACACTTGCTGAAGTTCCTTGTGAAGTTTGTTGTAGGTTGGGGTATGCATCTAATGCAATATGTGATTATACAGAGAGAGATCTAATGAGTTCATCAGATTAAATATGGGAGTCTCATTAACTGAACATGTTTCTAAGAGTACAGTGGGACATAAATTGCTTCTGTGTAGTCAGAAAACTAAAATTATAAAGTACAGACAGTCTTTGCTAGAGGCATATTCAATTAGACATTAGAAAGAAATTCTTGACTGTAAAGGGTAGTGAGACACTAGAACGGGTTGCTTGGAGAGTTTCTGGACTCCCCATCTCTGGAAGTCTTCCAGGCCCAGTTGGATGGGATTCTGAGTAACCTGGTCTAATGGAAGATGTCCCTGCCCATGTCAGGGATGTTGGAACTAGATGATCCTTAGGGTCACTTCCAGCTCAAACCATTCTGTGTCTCTATAATTTGTAGTAATCTTTCTTTCCTAGTGGAACTTATTTATTCAAATTTTTAATGGTAAATTTGAAATTTCAAGTTAAGTAATGCTGGATTTTCCAGGCAGTTGACTGGAAAGATCAGGGTCACATAAAGAACGAGTGCAATAGGAAATGGCAGAACATTGCCTGTTTTCAGCAAATGCAGTATATCAACAGAAGGAAATAAAGCAAACAAGCATTCACCAGCTGAACCTACCCCACAGAAAATCTAAAGGAATGTGCTGGAAGAAACACGTGAAGTTCTCCAGACATTTTACACACACAAATGCAGACTCTGTAGAAAGAGGAGCTCTGACTCACAAGTAGCCAAAGGCACCCTGACTGACTGTCATCTCCTTCAGTAAAGAAAAACAATAAACAGTAAAGTAAAAGAAATGTCCTTAGCAAATGTAGGAAGCCCACGGTATCCACAAACCTGTGAAAGAGTTATTCTGACAGAGCTCCAAAGGTGAATTACTTGGCTTTGTTACA
The DNA here is from genome assembly GCF_012460135.2 of Molothrus ater. Taxonomy (NCBI): domain Eukaryota; kingdom Metazoa; phylum Chordata; class Aves; order Passeriformes; family Icteridae; genus Molothrus; species Molothrus ater. Next base: position 91,991,647 of record NC_050478.2, on the reverse strand, counting down.
GGGCTTCTTCCCTAGAACCTCCTTCCACAAAGCCTCATACAGCTTAGGGAAAAATAGAAACTGAAAAGAAAAACCTAACAAAGCTTGAAAGCAAATGAGGTGATAATCCCTTTTTGAGAATCATCTCTTTAAGGTGCTTTCATATGGAGCAAACCACTGATATCCCTTTTTTTTTCTTTTCTACATGGAGCAAACTCTGCTTCGAATAATGAGACTTTTATTTCATATTTTGAATACTTTCTTTCAAGAGCATCAGCTATACCACTGCAGTCCATTTTGCTCAGGCACAGTCTTTAAAGATTGCCGTTAAAAGATGGAGCAAAGAAATAACTCATAATCCACATTTGTCAATAAATCGTAGCTCTTCTGTGCCATTCCCAGAAAAACAAAGCAATTGTAAAACTAGAAAACAGATTAAGGTAAATAAAGGATGGTCACCTTCAACCACCCATCATGTAGATCAGTTGGAATGCACCAGAAGTTCTGTCTTTAATACTAATTTAAGCTTATATTAAATTTTCTGATTGGTATGAAAGTATTTCTTCAAATTTAACGAAGTCATCACTTCTATAGAATCGCAGACTTGTGCAAGTTGGAAGGGACCTCTAGAGGTCACCTTGTCCAGCTTCTTGCTTAGCACAGTACAGCAGGTTGCTAAGGCGCTTTTTGAGTTTTGAATATCTTCAAGGATGGAGATATTCAGCCTTTTCTGGTACCTATTCTGGGTACCTTTTATGTTTGGCCACTCTTATTGTGAAGAATCTTTTCATTATGCAAACCAGTGTAATTTCCCCTGCTGAAGATTTTGACATTGCCTCCTTTCCTCTCACATAGTCATCACTTGCTGAACTAATTCCAGTTTGTCAATGATGGTCATCTAGCATGGAGGAAAAGCTATATATCAGTCCTTGTCATGATTCTGGTAATTTCACTAGGACATACCATTTATTAAATGATGATGAAGTCAGGTGATGTCTGAGTTCATCAATATCACACTAGGTTGTTAATCTTTTTGTGTTAATGTTTCCATCTGCAAATAAGATTTCCTGGCAGTGAGTGCTGTATATTCATACCTAAATTTTTCAACTGGTAACAACTTGGCACCTGATTGAATAATAGAAAATGAGGCAGGGCAGAGCCTTGAGGAATCATCCATCTACCTTTCTGGAGGAAAAATAATTATTAATTAAATAATTTGCTATTAATGTTTGTCAATATTCTTAACATTTTCTATTAATGGATAGGTTGCAGTTTCCCAGGCAACCAACGTGATCCAAAGTTTCATTTTTGTTATGGTCACATTTTTCTCTAAAAGTTAACTTGAATCCACCTTGCTGTAGTTAAGCAAATTATTTCTTTTCCTTTCTATTCCTCCTGTCTTCCTCTTTGCTGGTATCTTTTGCATTTTGAAGACTTTTACCATCACTCATCCTACATATTCACTCTTCCAACTTTTGCAGTAGATTTTGTAATACTTTTTCCTGAAACAATATGTTTTCTAGTCAAGGAATCACTTGGTTTTTTTTGCTTTTCAAATTTCTCTTCTGTAGGGTTCATCTCCAAATATGGAATCCATCTTTTGGTCACAGTATAGAAATGTCAACTGAAATGGAAATGTATTTTCAATTGTCCTAAAAAGGACGTTTGTATTTTTATTGCCCACTAAAATTGCAGATAAGTCATTGGGGAGCTTGTGACATCAATCCAATGTCAGATATTTTTCTGCAAAGTTTTGTGCACCTGATTTGTTTCTAAGCTCAAAGAAGAAGTGTTGTTACTCTTTATTAGTGCAGTTGGTTATTACCATCTTTACTATTTTGCACTTGCCTTTACTTGGTAATTTTGAACTCTAGTTGTGATCTAGTTCACCAGTTTGGTATCATCTTCAAACCTAATCAATAAGTTAGTTCTTGCTGAAAATTCTGGGATTTACACAGTATATTGTTCCAATTTGTAAGACTGGGAAATAAGCGTGAGCTCTGTATCACCAGAAAGTACACTTTCTGGTATGGCCATACCACACTAGAAAATATCTTCAGGATTTGATAACAACAAAACTGGAAGTATATTGGAAAAGACGAAGAGCTGTGAATTTAATATTATTGAGAAGTTCCATAACATTCATTTATTTAACAAATTTAATTTTCCGTCCTCTCTTGTTTTTTGTTTTGATCTATTTGATCTTTATAGTTCCAATTTTGTTTGTGCTTTATTTTAAGGTTCACTATGACTTTGGGCTTAGAAATATCCTGTCTGTTTTAAGAACACTTGGAGCAGTGAAAAGATCTAATCCCCAAGAGCCAGAGAAAACTGTTGTGATGAGAGTTCTGCGGGACATGAACCTCTCCAAACTGGTAATGTAACACTGATGATTTTGCCCAATAGTGTATTTTGTTTGCATTTTAAGGGTCTTTATCATGCACTTTGAAAAGCTATTTTTCTTCACCATTTGGATACATTATTTTGCGGTTTTTAATATGATTTATAAGTGAGTTGAGAATCAGAATACAGTTACTGCGTGAGCACAATTTGTCTCACAGAGAGGAAAACACATCATAAGCTTTAGCTGAAAAAATCTTTGGAAATACCATGAGATCCTAGGGGACCTACCTGGTCCTCTAATTGCCTCTTGTTTTTAATCCTTTTTACCCTAAGGAGAGAAAGGAAGAATACATTGTATTAACTCTTAATAATGTCACCAAAGATCTTTCTTAATCCAGAATATCAATTTATACATTTCTTGGGTGTCTGTTGCCTTTTCAGAATATCATAAGAATTGCATTAAGTGGGGTAACTGGAAGCAGCTAATACCTACTTGTATAGTGTAACATCTTTCAATAATACTATTTAAAGTATTCATCTTTCTTTTTATTGCTGTAATTAAAAGGTTATGGCATGTCTAGACTCTGTGTATTTACCTTGGGAACCACTTTTGTGGTGGAACCAATGATTGTGTTTCTGGTGTTAATCTCTTCAGCGTGTTGGTACATGCGTTCAAACCTATAGCAACGCTTCAGTGATTTACAGAAGGAAAAAATCATAAAAATTCTAAGGCAAAACATGATTGGAATAAATCTTGCTGACTTATGTAACAAATGAAGAAATAGGTCTGTGTATACATTGAAGAAAACTGTATTAAATTGTTGACATTTTTATCACCCTAAAGTATTTAATTTAGAAATTACTACTTGTGATTTCCTTATATGAAACTCCCTTTATAGAACTGATGGATAATTATAATATTTGCTTTGGAAGAGGTAAGATTTTCACTGCCATCTTTTAAATAGCTTATCTTGAAGATTGTTTACAACTATAATAATAATTTCAATAAATAAATAATGTGTTTCCTCCTACTTTGTCCTTGACAGGTGGATGAAGATGAACCTTTATTTATGAGTCTCATTAATGACCTATTCCCTGGAATTACTCTGGATAAATCTGGGTATCCTGAACTACAGTCAGCCATCCAAAAACAGACAGAGGAGGCAGGGCTTATTAATCATCCACCATGGATACTTAAACTTATTCAGCTGTACGAAACTCAACGAGTCCGACATGGTTAGCATGCTAAATAAGGTTTTGAGACTGCATTGTATTTGAGACTACATTATATTATCTGCCACTTGAATGCAGATTAATTTAATGAAAAATGTTAAAAAAAATTAACAGATGTAATTTTAAAGCCTATATGGGTATTTTGCTTAGGAAGCTGTTATGACATTTTTTTTGGTGTACAATCCTTTGTTATATTACATTTTTATGGGAAGTATGAGTGTGGCCTTTGGTGATTGAAATTTCTATAGAGCAAGTTAAAATATATTAATTCAAATGCAGAAACAGCAATTTTATTCAGTGTTCTGAAAACCATTCAGTGTTCAGTCATGAAGCACAAGTTTTATGTTACTGTGAGATTATAAAGTTGAGAAGACTACCAAAAATAATTTCTCCAACCTTTATTTTGATAGATTCTACCATGCATGTGATATAATTTCAAGTACTTTCTTTGTGATCGATTCTTGCAATTTATATTGAGGAGAAATATGCTTTCCTCCTGCAGGATCAGGGGAGTTAGACAAGGTGGACTCCAGACGTCCCTTCTAATTTCAACCATTCTTTGATTCTATGAAAATACATTTTTACAGTGCAGAAAAAGCCATTGAGTAAAGTTTATCCTGTCCTAGGAAGGATATCATAGAGAGTAGTAGATCCAGGTTTACGATTCATAGCTCAGTGGAAAAAAAGAATACCCCTACATTAAAATATCCCCCATACCCTTACTAATATCCCCTTACCCTCTAACTAATGATTTTTTAGTATAATAAAGGGAAAATATTAAGGAAATGTAACTAAAGCAGCAAAGATTTATAAAGATATCATCCTTCTTATTCTCCCTTTCTTGTCATAATAAAAGAATAAACTAATGAAATAAATGAAAGGAAATATTTATTCACATACCAGAGTCTGAGTCCTTAAGGCCTTTTAATTCAGATCCCTAAACTTTTAATTCAGATCATTGGTTAGATCGAAGAACTGGTTAGTGCTGTGCAGACTTACTAATTTACATCCAGGTTTCTGGATGCAGTGTTGCATAATAGCTATTTCTATACAGGAACCATGGAAGTTTTAATGTTTTTAGTTATGATTGAATCTGTCTCTTTTTAAAAGAAGCTGTTTGATCTGTGAGACACTACAGCTCCTCCGTTCCTCAAAAATCTTCAGAATCCACCATGACATTCTGTTTAGATGCCTCTTCTCTCCACACATTCCTACTATTCCCAGATTTTGCAGCTCCAATTGTCCAAACAGTTGAATGCTCAAGCCAAAAGTTTTTTGACTTTATCTAACAAAAGTTACTGCAATGTAGGAAAAAGCTTTCCTGACTTCCACTTCTCCTAATGATTAACTTGAATTCATGGAGGGGTCACCATGGAATTTAAAATAATGAGGAGAAATATGGCTGTATGTGCACGTGAAGTGCTTTTATAAACACACACACACACACACACACACACACACACACACACACACACACACACAAACACACACACACACAGATCCAGTGCATGGATCTTGACATCTGTTTGGCATAACAATTTTGGTTGAAATATCACTGAAACCAGCAGAAAAGCCATTTGGTTAACATTGAAGAGTTTGTATTAGATTTCCCTATAAGTAACATATGGCATGAGTAGTGATTTTCTGAGTCCTCAGGTTGTTTCAGGGAACATCCAGCACCCTTTAGTTTTAGAGAAAACATCACACAATTTGCATGGCACTGGATAGTTTTGGACAGATTCTGGGCCTATTGAATGAAAACATAACTAAAGACCAGTAGGCTCAATTTATTGTTGAAGACACAATTTATTTTTCTTTGATAACATGTATACACTGATGAACTAAGTGTGGTTGCTCTTAACAGGTTTTATGAAAGAAAGATCTATTAAATGCCAGCATGGGTAGCTACACGTACATTATTTTGATACTTTTGCATCAGAAAGATGCACTTGATTTTGTATATCACTGAAGATACTCATTCTCATTAGATAAATTTAGAAATTTCTGGATTTTTTGCCACCATCCATGTCAATGTCATTGCATGAGAACATCAAAAGGCAGTTGTGCTATCCCATTAGAAAAAAGAAAAGAATTACCTGAGGGAGGATGCAGACCCACATAGGCTTGCCTATCATAATAGAGAGACATTTATAAAGGCCTTTAAATAATAGTTTCAAATTCTGTTTCAATGAACATTAAGTGGAGTGAGAAACATCCTTTTGTATTGGCTTTTGATACAAATAAAACAAGGATCGTTGATGCAATGAACCATTAAATGGAAGCATGACACACTGACATTTCATTTTAAACCATGGTTATATTCTTTTAAGGTATGATGACTCTAGGTCCAACTGGTGCAGGAAAGACAAAATGCATTCATATTTTGATGAAAGCAATGACAGATTGTGGTGCTCCTCATAAAGAGATGAGAATGAACCCAAAGGCAATCACAGCTTCCCAGATGTTCGGTACCCTTGATGTTGCTACAAATGACTGGACAGATGGTATTTTCTCTACATTATGGAGAAAAACTTTAAAGGCAAAGAAGGTAATGGATGCTGTATCATGACAGACATTTAATACTGTTTCCATAAGGTGTCATTACCTGTCATTTATCTGAAAGGTCTTCCATTATAAAATCAAACGGGAATATGCAGTGTTAATTTTGCTTTGTGTCTGATGAGCTCAATGTGCACAAGAGTCAGAATTATGTACATATCCCAGATAGCACTAGGTTTCCCAAGCATTTCAGGTTCCAGAATTAATTTAGAAAAGATTTTGGTTTGCTTCCTTCTGTAAGCAGTCCAAACACAAAAACAAGGTATGTTCATGTTTTGACGTGAGGGCAGAAAAGTCTTTTCTCCTGTCTGGTTTCAAGTCATTGCCACTTTATTTCTCTAGTTATATCAGAATGTAAGACTTTGGTAAGAAACTGATGTAGGCATTTCCCAATTCTCTTATCAAACCTGCAGATCATGTTTCATGAAATCATAATTATACTCACATATACTGAACAGCCACCCAGTTCTGGCTTGGCAAATCAGACATCTTACATGAAATACTTGGGTAACATCCTACAAGGACTGACGTTGTGCCTGTGTCTATGACTGCATTTAATGGGATATGTTTTCATCCATCTTGATGGATGCTGAGTTGGCTGATGTACTTTTGTAGAAGAAAGATACAATTTCCTGCTCAGTACAGCACAAATTAATTTTTGTTGCTGTTTCTTAATATCTTTTTTAGTGTGACGCAAGATAACAAAAGAAGAATCAAAATCACTACGCAAATTATAAAAATTGCATTTTTATGTTGCTTTTTTCTGAGCACCAACTTATGACATTATTTATGTCTAAGAGTACATTTTCTGATATTACATGAATGTGTGTTTTTGGTCAAGGTAGGTAGAGTTGAATGTGTGTGTCTCTCCTTTTTTTTTAAGGGGGAGCATATCTGGATAGTTTTGGATGGACCTGTTGATGCAATATGGATTGAAAATCTGAACTCTGTTCTGGATGATAATAAGACCCTTACTTTGGCCAATGGAGACCGCATTCCGATGTCCCCCAATTGCAAGATTATTTTTGAACCTCACAACATTGACAATGCTTCCCCTGCAACAGTTTCTCGTAATGGAATGGTCTTCATGAGTTCTTCAGTGTTAGACTGGAAGCCTATTTTAAGGGCTTGGCTGCAGACACTGCCAATCACATACTCCAATGTCCTATGGAATTGCTTTAATGCTGTATTTCAGGTACTTAATTGAATACTTCAGAAAAAAAATTGCATTTTTTATTCTTTTTTTTAATGAAGCATTGCTCCTTCCCAAGTGCTCTTTGAGTTATTTAGATTTCATTCTTTATGTAATAAACTAAAGATGCAGGGTTAAAAAAAGAAAGAAAATTATCTCTATAATAAATGACTGAAGCTATAAGATATGAATAATCTGAATGTTTTGTTTTGTCTGCATACAAGAGTTGGCAATGAATTGTTAAACCTGTGATTTTTTTATATTGCCTGTTGGCAAAACAGATACTTGTTTTGCTTGTAATTTTAATACTGCAATTTTAATTATTGTTAGGATGCACAAAGGAAGTGGGTAAAGTTCTTATTTTGTTTTAAATATAAAGAAGTAAATTCAGAAAGAAATTGAGCTAGAAAGAAATTGTTACACTCTGGTGCAACAGGAATGCATTTGATCCATTATTATTTTTAAAAAGACATTCTATAATTAATCCAGGATACTTCTGTCCTCTGAAGCTCTGACTATCATTCTGAAGTTCTGACTATAGTTGTCTCTTGTTATTTTATTTTCCATGTTTCTGTTCCATTGGAAATTTTTGAAACTGCATCACTTTGATACATTTTTGGACTAAATTGTGTTCAATCAGTAGACTGAACACAATTTAGTCAAAGAATCCTAAATGCTTTTCCCCCTCTGTTTGGTCTTACCTTACTGAATCATTAGAAAGGTTCCAGCAATATTCTGGATGGTTGCACTCAATAGTGGGTATAAAAGCATAATCTCAGTAGTATACTTCCATCATATTGAAATATTTATTTTGCTTTTGAATGTTTTTAAAGAAATAGTTATGTCTTTGCAACCTTTCAGTGTTATCTTCTGATTTCCTCAATATCTGTAAAATAAATGCAGCTTCCAACATACATTGGTTTTCCATCAGCTTGCTCCTGCCTGTTTATTCATGTAATTGGTGTTGCATTTCACAGGGGTTTCTCCTGTAATATTTTTCATTGCACTTGCATTTTAAAAATGCAGGTTTTAATGAACTTTGAGTGACATTTCAGAAAGCTTTTTATAGATGATGGTAAAAGCAATGATTGATATAATATTAGAATGCCCTGAATGTTAACAAATATCTTTTAAGATTCTACTTTTCATTTCAATGCACATTTACTTTAAAACTAATGTTTAACAAGCTATTCATTTTATTCTACCTCCAAAACTTAATGATATGACATAGTATTTACTGCAGCAGCAAGAGAAACAATTCTGATAATGAGTTTTAAAATATGCTCCCAAAGTAATGTATATGTGGGTCAATTTACTGCTTCTTTGCCACAATTCTATTTATATTTTATGCTACAACTTGCTCTGAAAACATAACAACAACACTTAAAATGCCCAAGCCTGAAGCAATAGCAATAAAGTCCAGAAAAATATGTATTTTATTAGAGTAAGAAATGAAAATGCAGTGAAATATGAAGTTAGTTCAGTGCTGAAGGCTGCATTTACAGCTATCAAAATGTAAATGAAAGCTGTCATGCTGGCAGTTTTCTTTCACTTTTAATGTGCTGTCTTTGCTTCTCAAATAATAGAGGCAATAAAAGTGATTTTACAGATGAGAGCAAAACTACTTTTGTGTTCACATGGCTCTTTTTATAGTTATTATTTTCTGCCACATTAAAAAAAAGGATAAAAATTCAAAAAGAAAATTTTGAAATAAGATTCATCAACAGTGGTAGTCAAACCCCAGATATAGACCTTGGTGGATTTAATGCTAGTATTAAGGAAAACATGGATATAAACATCTTACAAATATCTGATTTTTCAAAGAACATGAAGATTAGAGTATAAATGGAAATATAGTAACCAAGGAGACTCAGTCTTAAGCAGACATATAGAGACTTTCTGAATTTAATCTAAACTCAACTAAAATAGATGTAAAATAGATGTAAGACAAACGCTATAATAATTCCAATTTGCTTACAGAACACTCTAGTTATTTATGCCGATCAAAATAGTATTTGTCACTGAAAGTCTTCATGTTGGATAAAGTAATTTTCAATAAAGGTGCAGCAGGTAGCAGTAATGGAGGAGGAAAGAGCAGAAAATAATAGTTGTGAATCAATGGAAAGAGTGTATTTATTCTTTTAATGTATATTATAAATGGCATTGTAAGTCACCATTTTTTATGCATTAAAAAAACCCAACAAATCAAAATACAAAAGAAAAAAGTCCAAAACCAAAACCAAACCCCCAAACCCAACCTTATTTCAATTTAAGATGATCTTAGAATGCTTTCTATTTCCACAGGATTTTGTTTAGAACAGTGATTGAGGGGTTGGACTTTCTCCCTACCTTTCCCAATTCTTTCTTCTCAGCAGCATTTCCTGCTTTGCAGTAATTTCAAATAAACTCTCATCCCTAAAAAAAGTCTCTCTTAAATTTAGAATCCCCACTGCTAATTCCTGGTCTGTGAATGTTGCTGCTACCTGTAAGCAACAGAATTGCTTAGCTGATGGAAATAATTATCTGAGACAGTTTCAAAGAACTGAAATAATTAAAATAGTTACCCGAGTGGTGTTATTGAGATTGTCTGCAAAGTGTGAAACTCAAACCAGTGATGGTTGTTAAGTGAATAACATAAGTTTCAGCATGTCCAGGTATTGTTTAAATGAAAAAAAAAATGTAGTAGCAACTTAATTTTCAGATGTGACTAATTTTCTTCTTCCACATTAAATCTCACACTAATGCAATTTGTGTAAAGGCTGCTACTGTGCCTGGAGCATAGAGCTGAATAAATAATCCAAAGATTTTCTTACCTTTAATATTGAAATGCTGATGTTAAAATTAATATTACAAGTATTAATAACTTTCTATTACTGAGTTGTTCTTTTGCTTATCTAAACCCTTTGAATATGTTGCCAACTTCCTGTCCTGAAGTGTTCTGTAGTTCAGTGAGTTCTATAGTGATTGTACTCTGTGCAAAAGGATCATTCTTTCATCCGAACATTTAGCATCTGACTTCATTTTTCAGCCTCCTTGTAAGGGATAGCAAATGGCTAATCCAAGTTCTTAAAAATGTATGTGTATTTGTCATGACCCAACTTATTTTTCCAGTCCCCCTCTCCAAACAATTAATGCAAATTTCTGTGTTAATCCTGCATCCTGTTTTTCAGCCATGTATTGTTTTAAAAATTGTAGTAGTAATAAAATACTAGCATATATCAAACAGATTTTCCCCCATAAACTCAAAGAAAAAGAAGACATTTAAAAACCCTCCATAAACTACAGAATTCTCATTGGAATCATAAGTACCATAAAACTAGTTCTGGTGAAAATTGGGCTCTTGATAGTACAGAATACTTTGACGCATGAAATATCTTTATTCTGTGTGTTTCAAATCAATTATTAAACAATTTACAGTGCCCTATGAGACATCTGGTCTATTTTACAGATGAAGAAGCTGAATCTCAGTGAGATTTAGCTCCAAATTCTAAAAGTGTTAAATTTGAATTTCCCACAGTGCTTGTGGGCACTCCCCTGTGGCACCCATAACACCCTCAGTTACTCAGCTGAGCACCCCGTGTACCACTGGGGATGGGCCAGGCATTTTTGAGGGAAAGCCACAAAAAGGCAGCACACAGAGGTGGAGGCACTTGTGCTAGTCAGCAAGAAATAACAAAAGAAGCAACTTGATAGAGTGGGTGACATCCCTGCCCATAGTGGGGAGAAGGAAGCAGATGACCTCTAAGGTTCCTTGCAACACCACCTGTTCCATAATTCTGTGTATGCCCACACTCAGGTTGTCTTCTTAGATCACTTATCTATAAGCCCTACTCTAGATTAAGGTGCCTAAGTGAGTTTTTGATCACTATATATATTTTTGGTGTGTGTGTTACCTGTTATTCCAGTGGGATGGAACTCAGGAGGATTGGTAAAAAATATTGATTCATTCTCTGTGACAATAAATATCAGCATAGGGCACTTGGAGAATTTCAGTGGCAAAAATTAAACTGAGAAGTGAAACAAAGCTGGTGAGCATGTGGGTAAACAGCTCAGTGATTTTTTTAAAAGTGTCTAAGTAAATTGTTTATGTCTTTGGGCAGTTGAATGTTTTCTTTGTCTTGGCTTTCTCCCTGACAGGACATGACATATATAAATGGAATTCCTCCAAAATTACTATCTCCCATAGTATCCCTGTTATACTTTCCCTTCCCAGAATGAGTGGGTGGTGTTGATTTCCAAAGATTAAGAGGGCAAATAGAACCACAGGGAGAGTATTATATTACAGATTGTTGAATGAAGGTGGAAGTAGGTTATAATTTACATCAGTCTATACTATTGGATGGCAATTGCTATTTTAAAATTTTGCACTGCAAATCTCAGAGAGTACTTTACATCAATTTGAAACTTTGCTTAAGATGTTGCAAAACACTCGGCAAAATAGACATGGTAGCCAACACTATGAAGAAACCTGAGGAAAGTCCAACTTCCATTAAAATCAATTCAAAAATTCCTTTTGGACCTTGCCAGGATTCTACAGGAAAATGAGAGTATTGATTTCAAGAGGGACTGGTACAGCATGGTGCAGTCAGAACAGATGAGACAGATAGAAATTTATAGTGGCAAGCTTGTGCATTATATATATAAGTATCATCAGTGCTTTTATCTTCCTACTACAAAAATATCAGTGGTAGATTAAAATCTCTAGTGGAGAGCACAAATGGCAGGCAGATCCCTGAAGTAACTGAACAGCATTCTTCAAATTGCTCTTCAGGAAATTACTCTGTGGAGCTTATACAAGTAGCTCTGCTGACTCTGGTACATCAAAGTTATTTTTCTAATATGCTATTGTTAGAAAAAAAATAATGGTCAAAGTCTGAATATTTATAAGCCCAGAAATGGATAAAGTTGTTGTTTGGAAATAAAGTTTAGAATATATTTCAAAATAAAGAATTGATCTCATCTAAGAATAAATCATGCCATTGAAACTAGTAAAGAGAATCTTTAAATAATGTTTTTTTCTTCCCAGGATGTGATGGATTTTGTTTTCTCTGCTGTGACACCCAAAATGTCGATTTTAGAATGTATGTACATCAAGCAAGCTATTGACCTCCTGCAGGTAGATATGGCATCTGTTTTTCTCTCTCTGATTCTGTGATTTGCTCTAGGAGGACAGCAGGTCTATATTGCATCCACTTTGCAGGGTTTGCTGTCTGGCCGAGACGAGAAGCAGCTCAGTGAGGAGCATATTGCTCGCTTATTTGTTTTTGCTGTGATGTGGTCAGCTGGAGCCCTTCTGGAGCCAGATGACAAGCTGAAAATGGAGCTGTTCCTACGGAAGCACTCTGCAGTGAAAGAGCTTCCAGCTGTGAATGGAGAGGAAACCATGTTTGAATTTGTTATCAATACCTGTGGACAGTGGGAGCACTGGTCAAAGAAGGTTCGTATGCTGCAACACGTTAAGCTTTCTTAATGGGTACACAAGATGTATTTGGTAAGAAACATTTTATTTCCAACCCTACATAATTTGGTTAGGACGATTAACCCTACCAAATTCTCAGGAGCTTCTTTTTTTGACTGATATTTTTCTTTTCCCCATAAATATATTCAGCAAAGAACAGAAACATGCATTTGAAATAGCTTTGGAAGTGAAACAGAAATGATCTTAACTGTATACTGTCTATCACCTTACTCTTTATGAAATTCCAGCAAGGAAAAGCTTTTATCAGGCACTGGAGGAATGAAAATATCCTGCTAGTCTAATACCCATTTAGAAAAGCATGACAAGACTGATTGATTACGAATGGATACTTGGCTTTCAGGAAGAAAAGTTTTGCTGATGTAAATTTTATAAAGTGCATTTGATTTTGTGTTCTGATGCAAAGTGCATGGGCAGGTAGGAATTCTCAAACTTTTTGCATGTCTTTCTTATGCAGGTCCCTGAATATACTTATCCTAAAGATTTAGTGCCAGAATATACTTCCATTCTAGTTCCAAACATAGACAGTGTCCAAACAGACTTTCTAATGCACACGATCATGAGGCAAGGAAAAGCTGTTTTGCTAATTGGGGAACAAGGAACAGCAAAAACTGTTATGATTAAGGTAAGGGGAACAGAAAAACATTTGTAATATATTAGTACAATAACATTGCAATAGTTGATATTGGCACAAATGTTAAGCTGAAGTTAAGGATACTTTGATTTTTCTTCAGGGTACATACTGGCATTCCTACTGAGGCATTTTGCCAGCACTCACATGGACTACAGGCAAAAAAACCCAAGTCTCCACACTTTAGTATAAAGGTTTCTTTTAAACTTTGCTATGTGGCCACAAGGTCAGATGATAAACCCTCTTTCCTATGCTTTCTTTTCTTTTGAGTAGTCTAATGGAAGATTTCACTAAGAAAATGTTGATTCTTGGAGGATTTTTTATTTTCCTGTGCTTTGTCGGTGGTGTCATGTGTGAACCAATCTTTTGTACACCCTTGTTGCACAACCTTTCTTCAAAAGCCAAACAGAAGAGAGAAAAAGAACTTCCTTCTTTAGTAAGGATGGTTTTCAGAGGGTAAATTTACTGTCTGTTATCTGCTCTCTCAATTTCTTCACTGAAAAGGACATATTCTTTCTCTAGAAGGAAATAACAGGATTGCTATTTAATTAATAAATACATGCTTTCTGTATTATAAAATGGTTCAGGTTAATCATATGACACAAAAAATTTAATAACTTAATACAGAAAGCAATAATCAAAAGGCTGAACAAACCCAGATGTCATACCAAACTTGGCATCCCTTATTTAAAAAAAATGGAAGCACAGTGTTTTTCAGCAGGGTTTCTGTGTTTTTCAGGGGATGTGTGGATTCTTTGAGCAGTGAGAGGTAGCTAAATAAAACTGGTCTACTGTTGGGACAGCTGAATTGGTTATACAGGCAGCTGTACTTCCACTGGAGGATTTGCAGAGCTCTTGAAATGGAAAATAGCTAAAAAACACCAGCCTAAAGTGACCTTTGGCTTTCTTAAAATCTGGAGCCATTTTTTGTGCCCTGGCCATGTGCTCTCTGAGCCCTGACAGAGAGAGAGTTGTACCTGTGCCAGCAGTCATTAATGCTATTTTTTCAGCATAGCTGTCAATGCCAACAGGCATGCCAGTGTAATGCCATCTTCTGCTCCTGGCACCAGCTGAGAACTATTTTAGCAGAGTGAAGAGGCGGGGTCTGGGTGGTGGTCTTGATATTCTGCATCCTGGATTTTGTCCAGATACTGGCAACTTCCAGCCTTCAGCTGCCATTCCTGTCCCTAAAAATAATTGAAACTGATTCTTGGGAGTTGCTTACGCTGAGTCTATGCTATAGAGCAGAGTAGCAGATATGTGATCTCATGTAAGGTTAGGAGTGAGTGTTAAATCCCTTCAGAACTGTTCCCCTTCTGCTTTCATCTTCTGTAGAATTTTGTTTTACTACACCTTGTGGAATATATCCAGATATAAACAGTTGATTGAATGAAAAAGTAAAAGAGTCTTAATATAAAATACTTCAGGCAGTAGTCTGAATAATCTTTGATGTTGAGTAAAGCATAGTATGAATCAAAATAAAGAACTTAAAATGGAATGTTAATTTAAGACCTTTATTCTCTGTATTATTAATTCATGAATTGCAAAAAAATTTAAAACATAATATTAAACTGGTAAAGGACAGTTGAAAATTCTCTGACATTTTAACTGAAAAAAGAATCTTATTCAATACGCTCTTCTTTTTCAAAGATAGTTCTCATTTCTGTACTGTGCAATATTACTGTTACCATGCAAACATTCTGAAATGTCATAATGATAAAACACAAATGTATTTTTTGAATGGTTGAGAATTCATAGTTGCAGTTTGCTGGCCTTGACCAGCTGCAAGACCCTTACCCAGCTGCTGATTGCCTCCCCTTCCTCAACAGCACGAGTCTGGAGGTAAATACAGGGAGATCCTCAACTCAACAGTTACTGCCATGGGAAAAACATTTGGCTTGGGGAACACTTTTACATTTTTTTTCTAATTAAAACCAGAATTGGGTGGTGAAAAACAAATACTGAAAACACTCTCTTCTCTCTTCTTCTCAGGCTCACCTTTAGTCCTTCATCCCCAACTCCTCTACCTCCTCCCTGGCCAGTAGTGCAGGGGGATGAGAAATGGGAGCTGTGGACAGTCCATAACAGCTCCACTCTGCCTCTCCTTTCTCCTTATGTTGCTCCCTCCTCCTACATGGACACAGTTCTTACCAGGGCTGCAGATCTTCATTAACTGCTCCACCATGGAGTTCTTCATGGTGTCACAGGTCCTGCCAGCAAACCTGCTCCAGTGTGGGCTTCACTTTCCATGGGTCTGCAGGTCCTGCAGGAGCTCCAGCATGGGCTTCCCATGGGGACGTATCCTCCTCTGGGCATCCGTCTGTTCCAGTGTGAGGTCCTCCATGGGCTGTAGGTCAATCTCTGTTCCACTGTGAGCCTCCATGGAATGCAGGGGGACAACCTGCTTCACCACAGTGTGCATCACAGGCTGCAGGGGAATCTGTGCTGGAGCACCTCCTGCCCTTTTTTTGCTCTCACTTTGATGCCTGCAGGGCTGACTTTCTCACAGTTTTTACACTTCTCTCTCAACTGCCAGGCAGCATTTTACCCTTCCTGACACAGGCTGAGTGTCTCCAGTGAGTCTGCTGGAGGTGGCTGGAACTGGCTGAGCACTGCCCTGCACCAACCCCTCAGCTGTGAAGAGTACACACCAAAGACAGGACTGTTGCACATACATTGCACGTGAGGGTTGTTATTTATGGGAGGTCTGAAAAAAAGCTCTTTCTGAAGGGCACCTTTTCTTAAACTGCTATCACTGTATCAACAAAATTAGCAACATTCATTTCATTCAAAATATTTTGAGGGCATCTGGCTGTGTCTTCCTTTCTGTTGTCACACAGAGTGTATGTCTCACTGGAGTTCTTAGAGCACTTCATCAGCAAGGATATAGGTTTATTTTGCTGAGGTACCAAAATGGGAACATTTCTAGTCAACCCTCTTATACAGATAAGAATTTAAATTATATTCAACTTCATCATCATTGCAGAAGAATCAAATCTTTAAAAAGAAATTATGTTGGAAATTATGGACTTTTTAGTGCTATTTGTAAGCTCCAGGACTTCTCCTGAGCAAAATATTTCCTATGCTCTCTCTCTCTCTCTGTCACTCTCACTCTCTCTCTGTCTATGTTTATATATGCCTTGGTGTGACTCTAGGGTTACACATTTTTATTATAAAACCTCACTAAATATGAAAACTGGAACTTGGTTGTTTTGGGGCATTGTCAGCAGCTGTGGGAATTGTACATATTCATGAAATTCAAGGATTGCTTTCTTCATTAAGAGAAGATAGCTATCAGTAAATGTGATGTAGCTGGGTTTAATTTTACACTGCCATTCCTTTATACTACTTTTGTTTTAAGAGTTTTGGTTTTGTAGCTTACATATGAAAATAGATTTGGTTTTTCTCTTGTTCATTGCAGTCTGCTGTAATGGATCATCACTAACAGCTTAAATTTAGAAAAACCCTGACAATTGCTAATGCAAACTTTATTTGCATCTTGAGCTGGCATACATTTACTTGTTGTAATACTTAGTGAAGTCTATTAAGAGCTTATAAATTTTAATCCTTAAAAATTTTATGCAAAACATTAACTGACAATTTGTTTGAATTTCAAGTTGCAGATGGTGTATTTATCTTAAATAAACTGTGTTTCTAGACTTTGAAGTTAATAGCAGGACTGAGATTTTTGGAGGGCTGCTGAGCATCTGTGTCTCCTTTTGTCTTAGTTCACCTGAAGTTACTGATGTGCTTTTAAAGTTGGTTTATCTTGCAGAATTACACAAGCAAGTATGATCCTGATGTTCACTTGACCAAATGCCTAAACTTTTCCTCTGCAACTCTGCCACATATGTTCCAAAGGAGCATAGAAAGTTACATAGGCAAAAGAATGGGTGCTACACACGGTCCTCCAGCAGGGAAGAAAATGACTGTCTTTATTGATGACATCAACATGCCTCTGATTAATGAATGGGGTGATCAGGTAAATATTAACATTTGGGAGTTGGTGGTCTTACCATTATTGCTGATGGGAATACTGATCTGTGGGTTGAAAAAATGGGATAGGTTAGAAAAAAGGTATCATAACATGGGTTAGAACAAATATGTTTACTAAAACCAATTTCCCCAAGCCAGTTTTTGACATGACTAATGTCAGTCCCAAACGATTAAGGACAATGTGAAGCTACTTGCAATCACTGTAGTATTTAACCCTTTTGTTTTGGTTGCATACAAAGCTAGTAGGATTTCCAAAGTGCAGTCCTGAGAACCAGTCTGGGAAAGGAAGCATGCAAATCCAAGTAACACTCAGAGATTTTTCTTTGATCTGCTTTTGACTTTAAATTGCAGTTACTATTATGTGAAATCTAAGCTGGTGGTGAGTCTAAAGAACAGGACTTATGAAGAAACTGGGGTTGTTGAGCCTTGAGTAAAGAAAGCTCAGAGGAGATCTTATTGCTTTCTCCAACTACCTGAAAGGAAGTTGTGGTGAGGTCAGTGTTGACAGGAAAAGGGGAAATGGCTTCACGTTGTACCAGGGGAGGTTAAGATGGGATATTAGGGAAAAAATTCTTCACCAAAATTGCTGTTGAGCCCTGGAACAGATTGCCCAGGGAAGTGGTAGAGTCACCATCCCTGGAGGTATTTAAGAGAGGTGTAGATTGGCACCTGGGGACATGGCTTAGTGGTGGATTTGGCAGTACCAGTTTAATGGCTGGACTCAATAATAAGATCCTATCCTACCTGAACAATTTAATGATCACAGTTGACATTAAAGACTAGCAAGCTGTCTTGAGGTATTGATGAAAGAATACTTATAGACCTATACTCTGAAAATATGACTTAAATTAAAAAAAAAAAAATTCTGCTGAGAAAAAGCAATTGCCCTGCTTCCAGTGTAGCTCTATACTCAGTGGCTCTGTACAAGTGGACATGTGACTTCACATTGTGCTAAATTAACTGTTCTTTGTCACTGTCTAAGCACTTGTGTCAATCTGAAGATATAGTCTGGATTGAAAATTAAAAGTGATGCCTTTTCTTAAGTTGAAATTATCCAAATTCAGTTGAATATCTGACTTCATGTCCACAACTGCCCAGCACATGAAGCTTACATGCAGCCAATGCACTGCATCTGAGTGCTTGGTTGCCACATTGCATGTTCATAAAGTAGAAACACTTAACTCCTCCATTCCTTTTTTTTTGTTTCTGGTTATATTTAGATCACCAATGAGATTGTAAGGCAGCTGATGGAGCAGAAAGGTTTCTACAATTTGGAGAAGCCAGGGGAATTCACGAATGTGGTTGACATCCAGTTTGTAGCTGCTATGATTCACCCTGGAGGAGGTCGGAACGACATCCCCCAGCGCCTGAAACGCCAGTTCACCATCTTCAACTGCACACTGCCTTCTACTTCCTCTATTGATAAGATATTTCAAACAATAGCTGAAGGCTATTTCTGTGAACAACGACATTTCCCCACAGAAGTACGTAAACTGGCTTCAGCATTAGTATCTACAAGTCGAAAGATTTGGCAAATGACAAAAGCAAAGGTAAAATTACACCTATTAAGCCTTGAAACATCTTTTGTACTGTACCTTTTGTACTGTTGTGTGTGTTTGTAGTTCATATTGTGAAGCTGTGACCTGTGGATGTAACTGCTGGCTGATGCCTCTGTTCTGAATTGGATGCTCTGAGCACCAAGTTATCGATGAAAATCCTAATGCAGTGTGTTCTGTAGCTGATATAAGCATCACATTATGTACATATAACATAGTAGACATAGCTGATAGGAAGACTGAGAGATCTTCCAGCTGAGAAAATGTTAAGAACACAAGGAACCAGAAATTAAAAATTAGATAGGAATCTTCTGTAAAGCTGATTGGGATTATGAGAAGCTTTGAAGATCTGAATGTTAGGGAAGAATTCAAATTTGGCAGAGAGGGAATCATTTAGAAACAAATAAAATTTGATATTTAGTAATTTATAAATATTAACTTTTTCCATTTCAAACAGACTGGTAAAAACATTTGACTGCAATTTCTGGACAAATTTTGCTTTGAGAGAGACAAAAAATATTAGGTATATAATAAAATTTAAAAAGAACAAAACTGCAGCATAGAAATGTATGTCAAATTTGTTCTTCTGAGAAAAGTGGAGGAGAGTGGTGGAAAGATAGGGATTTGTTAAATTCCTGTCCAGAAAAGGTTGGTCAGAATTTCACAAACACCTCTGTGTAGGCCTATACTTGCTTTACACAGAGAAATAGCGGAATTGGTGCCTATTACTGCTAATTAACTTCCTTTCCTAGAGAAAATGTAGCTTTTGCTAATTTGTAAATATTTTCCCAAATACTGTTTCCTCAAATTCCCTTCCCTTCCCTTCCCTTCCCTTCCCTTCCCTTCCCTTCCCTTCCCTTCCCTTCCCTTCCCTTCCCTTCCCTTCCCTTCCCTTCCCTTCCCTTCCCTTCCCTTCCCTTCCCTTCCCTTCCCTTCCCTTCCCTTCCCTTCCCTCATAAACCTTTCCTCAGATGTTCTTGGAAAGGACAAAAGAGAATAGCAGAAATGATCTGGAAGAAGGGGCAGGAGCAACACCACAGGACAGGCAATATTGACATTTTTACTGTGATCTTCAGTGCCATCATTGGCTACCCTTCCAATGTTTCTGGGACTCAAAACATTAAAAGAAACTCAAATTAAATCTACGTGAAATTAAAGAGATGGTTGTTGCTACTGTAGTTTCTTCATTTTACGGTTGCCTCTTAAATGCCAAGCATGTATTTCTGCTTTAATGCAAGACCAAAGTTTGTGAAAATATCCACATTCACTTTCACTTAATAATAAGTAGAAAATATATTCATTTAGCAGTTATTTGAATATAGCTCATGACATTATTTTGTAGATGTTACCAACGCCAGCTAAGTTTCATTACATCTTCAATTTACGAGACCTCAGTCGTATTTGGCAAGGAATACTTACAGTTACTTCTGATGTCTGCCAGAGCATCGGTGTTTTGGTAGCCTTATTCCAACATGAGTGCAGACGTGTTATTGCAGACAGGTTCATCAGCCAAAGTGATAAAGACTGGTTTGAAGATATGATGAGGAAGGTAAGCAAATAGTATTTTAGTATTTTGCCAAAAAAAGAGGCCAATGACCTATTTCATTACTAATGCAATCCTTAATGTATTGTTGTAGATTGTTTCTGAGGAACACGGTCAAGATGTGTTTGGAGATAAAAACACGGAATTATACTTTGTGGATTTCTTGCGTGATGTCCCGGAGACTGCTGTAGATGAGCCTGATGTTGCAGAGTTGAAGGCTCCTAAAATTTATGAGCCTATTTCATCTTTGGATTACTTGGCTGAAAGATTACAGATGTTCATGCAACACTACAATGAAACTATCAGAGGATCAAAGATGGATTTAGTATTTTTCAAGGTATTAATGCTTGTAATAGTATTAATGCTGAAAGTGCCTGGTCTTTTGCACTTAGTGATACATAGGTCTGTTAAGTTTCTATCACATTATTTTGGAGATGGCTCAAAACAACTAGGTTGTTTATACACACCATGTATGTCATCTTGCTTTCCACTTCCTTGTCAAAGGTCTTGATGCACAATGCTTTCTTCAACTTTAGTTTGAGTGGTTTCATAGAATGACTACAGCAGTTGAATAAGAAATGCCTATAGTGCAGTTGTATTTTGCTTTTGTCAGTCTATTTAGAGAGCTTGTAAATAGGTCAGCTAAAAGGCTGGAGGAGTCCTTTCTGCTTTTCCTTCTGTCCCCTAAGGGGCATGCCCTCAGCCCTGCTGATGACAACCTGCATATGACATTGCTTCCTAAAAGCTAGATACAAGGACATTTCTCTTGGGCTAGCCCTGCTGCCCACTGAAGTCAGGGGGAAATCTCCTGTTGATTTTGAGGAGTACAGGACTGAGTCTTAGGCTCCAGAGAAGCCATCTAGCTGTTGGGAAGCAGCTGCTTGGTGACATGCCTCTAGTTGATTATACAATGCATCATTTTTGCATCTCTTCATCCCCTTTTCTCTCAATACACAGGATGCAATCATCCATTTGATTAAAATATCACGGATTATTCGTACTCCACAAGGAAATGCATTGTTGGTGGGTGTGGGTGGATCTGGAAAGCAGAGTCTGACCAGACTAGCAGCATACATTGCTGGACACGAGAGCTTTCAGATTACTTTGACAAGGTAACACAATGCAGTGTGCATGGACATTTGTTCCTTAATTTGCCATAGAAATGAACTCCTCACAATCAATTTAAAGAAATGCAAAACTCTCAAACATTTTACCCCTCATTCTAAATGATATTTCCAGTCTTATATAGACAAACTGCATTATGGCAATTTCTGTTAATGACTTAATATTTTGTAGTGCTGAAATTATTTAATTTATAGAAATTTGAAGTGAAAGGGAGTACTACTGCCTTCCTTCTTTGTCTCTTTTGACATAGGGTTTACAGGGCTAAGTGATAAAGACCAGCAGAGTGTATTCTCCTTTGCAAACTATTTAAAATGCTGAGAAGTATTCTTTAGAGAGACATATCAGGTCTATGAATAATGTTATGAGGCTTCTGATGAAAGGAAAGATAAAGACATATCACAATCTCTTCCTGTGTCCCAGAAGCAGAAGAAAGGAACACTGAGAACAAAGACAAGGAGGAAAAGAAAAAACTCAAAGTGATAGAACAGAATCCCTAGATTTCCAAGATCAATAAGACAAATATTAATAATGGGAACGAATATGGAAGGAGGAAGAATGAAATTAGCAGTGAAGAGTGGATGCTGGGTCATGTTTTGTCTCTAAGTATCATTTCCCATAACTGGTTTTAGATTATTAAACCAGATACACTGCTATTCTGACTCAGTAGAGAAATTCTTATGTTCCTATCAGAATACCACAAATCACTATAATAACTGTAGCCAACACATACAAACAGAAAAGCTGGAGGGTTTTTCAAGCTCTGAAGTACTTGCTTTATGGGTATTTATAGAGCAGAAATAAGATGGAGCTGAAAGAGAATTGGGACACTTCCTGTGTGGCATATTTAATATGTGAAGAATGGGTCATGTGTGTATTGCACAAATTACTTATGACTTTGAAGAGATTCTTGGAAATAAGAGACTGGTTACAAAGAAAAGAAGTTTCTAATTTCAGCTCTAGTTGGCTTGGGACAAAATCTGCCATTTTATTAACATTACTTTATGTCATTTTATATTGCACAATCTGAAATGTGTAGTTGAATTTGTGTGGATTTATCTGAATCTTACTGTGTGCACCAGCTATAAGACACATAACAACAGAACCAGTCATGGTCTCCATTTGCAGAAGAGCTGATCAGCCCAAGTGATAATGTTCAAACATAATTTCTAGGGCTTGATTTTAGTTAAACCATATAATGCAATAAACCCCTCAGTTTCATTCTCTTTTGTCTCTTAATGATTTCCTTTAACCTGCTCTCAATATCTTCAGAAGATAATCCAGCTGTATTTACCTAATGGTTACAGTTATCAGAACCTACTTGACAACTTAATCCCGCTGTATTAACCTATTTCTAATAACGAATTTACATCTGCAAACCATGGGGATACAAAACAGCATCAAAATTGCCTTAAATATAGTATTGCTCTCACCTTACTTTTCCCCAGGACATTATTTTGTTGACTCCACCTCATTTCACATTATTTATATTACTGATCATTCACTTTGGGAAAATGTTTATGAAAAAGAAACCTAAAAAATATTATCAGGAGCTATGGTATTAAGTTCTTATCCAGATTTTTTTTTCTTGCCTCAAGGAAGCTGATCCAGATGATACATATCTCCTAAGGTGGTCTCTAATTCTTGTGCTCTCTTTCCTTAACCCTTTTTTATTCCAGAACATATTCCACCAACAACCTTTTGGATGATCTGAAAATGTTGTACCGCACTGCAGGTCAAATAGGAAAGGGTGTTGTCTTTATATTCACGGACAATGAAGTCAGAGATGAATCTTTTCTTGAGTATATGAACAATGTTTTGGCTTCAGGTGAAGTCTCAAATCTTTTTGCACGGGATGAAATAGGTGAAATCACACAAGACCTGATTCCAGCAATGAAGAAGGAGTATCCAAGGCTTAGTCCCACTGGTGAAAATCTTTATAATTACTTTCTTGCTCGAGTTCGGAATAACCTGCATGTGGTTCTTTGTTTTTCTCCTGTTGGGGAAAAATTCAGAACTCATGCACTCAAATTTCCAGGTCTGATTTCAGGCTGTACCATAGACTGGTTCCAGCACTGGCCTAAAGATGCTCTTATAGCAGTTGCACAGCATTTTCTAGCTTCTTACCATATTGAGTGTACAGATGAAGTGAAACGGAGTGTTTTTAACACCATGGGAACAATTCAAGATATTGTAGCTGAAAAATGCATTGAATACTTTGAACGATATAGGAGACGGACTTTTGTCACACCAAAATCTTACCTGTCCTTCATTGGAGGTTACAAAACTATTTACCAAGAGAAGTTTGCCAGTCTTGGAAGTTTGTCTGAACGTATGAGAACAGGTACTGTAAAAGCTTCTTGATTTCTGTTTCTTTCATTGTTTTTAAAAGGATGAGAAGAATCTGAATAAAAGGATGTAAAAGCATGGATTTAGATTGTGAGCTTGCATTAATTTGGAAGCAGACTCAAATATTTTCAGCTGTATTGTGTGTGATTACAAAATGCGCAGAGGTTTTGTTTCCATGAACTTTATGAATGTGCAGATTAAAGAGGAGTTTTGGAAATAGTATTAGTTAGCAGTTAAAATATTTGACACTCCTGCTTTTACGTGTATGTATGACAAGGAACTAATGAGATCCTAGTTTTCACATGTAAGCATGCCATGAATAAATCTGAAAAAAGGTAATTAAGTGCTCATATTCAGTCCCTCTGAAGAATTTTTTAAAGAAACAGGTATATGCCAAAGGTACAATTTAAAAAACATTGCTCTGCACATGGTCATACATGGTAAACAATTAAAGAGTCTCCTAAACTGAATGCTATTTGGAAGTGAATGTGAACTTTAATTGCAGACCTGCCCTATGTACACGTAAGTCCAAAGGTAAAGGGTGGCTGGCTGTCTGGAAGAGCAAACATAGGGGTTTTCTAGCTAGAAAGATATATATGATGCATTTACATTTAGAGACATGCATTTATATATAAGGATGCTTATACTTGAGAGATTTTCTCATAATTTGTTCAAATTATTGGAGCATTGTATTGCTCAAGAATCTTTAGGTTTTTTACCCCCATCTCATCTGGATCTTCATGTAATGTTGAATTTAGAAGCTCAGCCTACTCTCCTTGTGTCTTTGCTTTCATTGCCAGATTCCTCCTCTTGGTTTTGTACAGAGTACAGCCTAGTACTTTTCATGTTCTCACGGATTTCAGAGATTTCACACACAATTCTTAAGACTGTCATTTCCATGCTAATGTTTTTGAGCATGTGTTTAATATTTAGTCTCCTTCTCATGTATAAGAACATAAATAAGTGATCAAGTGATGGATTCTGAATGGTTTTACGCATTAAAAAAAAAAAAAAATCCCCTGCTGAATTTTGGTGTTCAATCAATGGAATTACTCACTGGTGTTCCTAAATATGAATCTGAGTGATTTATTTTAAATATCCACATTGCTTCACTGAGGTTACTTTCTCCATAGGTCTTCCTGTTGCTAAAATGGAATTTGTCCACTACAGGTCTTGCAAAACTGATGGAAGCTGAGGTTTCTGTAAATCAGCTCTCCAAAGAGTTGGTTATGAAGGAGAAAGATTTGGCTATAGCCTCAAAAAAAGCTGATGAAGTTTTATTGGAAGTAACTATGAAAGCCCACGCTGCAGAAAAAGTTAAAATGCAGGTGCAAACAGTAAAAGACAAGGCTCAGGCTATTGTGGATGACATTGCCATTGATAAAGCAGCAGCAGAAGAGAAGCTTGAGGCTGCAAGACCTGCACTGGAAGAAGCCAAGGCAGCCCTGCAGGTCAGAAGCAAATATATTCTGAGCATGCGTGTAGTTCATAATTATTATGTGCAATAATATGACTTATGCTTCTAACTTGAGAAGATACAGGGGATTGAAAGAATGGCACTAACCTGTAAATCCTTGTAGAAAAAGCCCTGAAAACTGAAGAGGGGAAGAGGTAAGATGGGCAGTACTCTACTGTAGTAAACCAGTCATAGAGTGGGACTACCTTTAAGGACTTTTTGCAGTAGTGCTTCTGAGGGACCTGCAAAACTACAGCAATTGCAATACCTGTACAGTCCTCCCAAAAGAACACCATTCTTTGCAATCAAGTGACTGCTTAGATAAATGGATTATTTTCTTCTATAACTTTTCAGACAATAAAACCTTCTGACATTGCAACTGTTCGCAAACTGGGTAAACCTCCTCACCTGATCATGCGGATCATGGACTGCGTACTGCTTTTATTCCAAAGAAAAATAGACTCAGTGACACTAGATCATGAACACCCAGGTGTGAAGCCATCATGGACTGAGGCTCAGAAGCTAATGAATAATTCAGGATTTCTTAGCATGCTGCTTACTTTTCAGAAGGCAAGTAATTAATAGGGGCACTACTGCTTCAATAACCATCTTCAGAGTTTGCATGAAAGTGTGTTCTACCATCAAAGGAGTTTGAAACAGTTTTGTCTATCTATAGTTGCAGATACTTTGTGACTATTCTTCATTTTCATGGGTCATTGTCTCAGTAATTTTTCTCCTGGGCTATGCAGTGGCTTCTAGCAGACAGCAGTATCCCAAGCACTAGATCAAATCTTGAGAAGCTGAGTGTTATCTTATTCAGGCAGTTCCTGCTTCTGAGTAGGAATTTGCCTTAAAAGGGTCCACTCTTGGCTTTTTAATGGCTCACCTTCTCCGGTGATACCAGGCCTGTTTGCCTGTAAGACACTTGACAATTCTGTCTCCAATTTGCTAGGGAGCTAGCAGGAAATAAGAAAAAAATGAGCGGGAAAGGTAATGAGAGGATTGGGGAACTTTTGGGGTTCTTTCACAAGAAAAATAGTGAAATTAAGAATAATCTTATTATCAACTGTAAGAAAAATAAAAGCGAACAGGTTTTTATTTCTATCAGGAAATAGAAATAGAAACTTTTGCAAGGTTCACTGAACTGTGAGACAAGGGAAAATTCTCTATAGGGAAGAGAAGAAAGATGTCACAGGTAGCTGGACCAGAAAAAGACCTAGGGTGGAATATGAAATGGCAGAATCATAGCCCAACTTTATAATCCAGGAGACCGAGCAGATTTCAGCAAAATCTGACTTTCCTGTAATGTTGAAGAACATACTTTCATTTGTACACTAATGTTTAAATCTAGTTAGCTGTGCATTTTTCTGATGCCTTTTCTAAGCTGCTGAAGTGTTTTTGTTGTGAAGATCCTTCTCACTATCTCCAGGAGCCATTTCTCCCAGAGAGCCATATTGTGGAAACTTGCAGTGCCTCTGCAGACAATTTTTTCCTGGGACTGTCAGTCTGGTCACTTTTCCAAGTGCTATTTCCACTAAACAGTAAGAGGAAATTAGTTTTAAGATAGCAAGGACTAATTATGCCCTCCTTACTCAAGTTTCTGTCTGATGAGACTTCCAGAGTTTTGGCACTTATTAATAGTGCATGTATTCCTGCTGGTAGTTGGCAGCACATTTAGCTCAGAGGAGTCAGAACAATTTCTGTGGGACTGAGTTCTTGCAGAAAGTGATACTGGTGAACATGGAGTAGAATATTGGACTACTTCAATCCCTCATGAGGTCCTTCACATGCTATTTCTCATTTTGAGTATATATGACAAGAAAGCTCATTGTGTCTCAGTAGACTACACAGCTTAATTGTTTGTGAGGTTTTTGTTCTTTCCTAATATCTTTTAGGCAATAACAATTAGTGGATGAGGAAGTTCATTGAGTTCAAAGTTAATTACTTAAAAGGAAAAGCATGACATTTTCCAAGCTTTTGAGCAGAGATTTTAGGCCACTGCTGATTGATCTTTGCTTCACCTTTGCCAGCTTGTTAGCTTATTATTTTGAGTAGGAGAATAAAAAAGTCAAAATTTTTGTCCACCACTATTTTACATTTCAGCAAACAATCACAGTGAAAACATCACTGTGGTTGATCTTGGGAGTAATATAGTGAATGTCTTTTTTATTAGAGTAGCTAAAGATCAGATAAATACAAGGCAGTCCTTTCTGCTGTGCAGAAAAACAAGAAAAGGGTAAATTGCTTGACAGTATGAATGGTGGATGATTTTTAGATGCATTAAAAGAAAGGCATTAATACATTGCCAAAAAAAGGGAAGATTCTTAACATGTCTATTGTTAAGCAGTCATTTTTAGCCTGTATAAGCTCTTCTACTTTCTACCTTGCTCAAGGAGATGAATTCCATTTTCTTCTGACACTTACATAATTATAGATTAACCACCATCAAAGATCTGGCTTTTCATATTCTCAGCAGATTGTGAAAGGGGGAAAAAAACCCTGGGATTAGAATAACAGCTGAAAGAAATTTCTTTCGTGGTTAAAGAAAAGGGTTAGCTTCAGTGAAGTGAAGACAGTGCCTTGCAGTTTCACCCTTTTCCTTCTGAAACTTACATGTTTGGTTCCTTTAGCTGTGTTCACACCAGTGCCTGTCTGATGCCATGGTGAGATTGTTTATGGAACTAGGCTAGAAGAAAATTAATCAGTAGTTTTCTGACTTATATTTCTGTCATTACAGTTTCCAGACTAGATCACTGAGTGTTGATGAGGATATTAAAGATGGGTCAAAGACATCTGGCTGAGGGGGAAAGAGAAGAAAGTGCAGTGTTGTAGCAGCAATAACTTAGAACAGCTTAAGTTGTCATGGAGCTACGAGCACTAGGAACATCTGTAAATGTGTCAAATAGGGGTATTAAATGCCAACTCAATTCAATCTGTTGCAATGGAAGTAGGAGTTATTTTCACAGGTACACAAAAACTACTAATCTGTCCTTTATAAGAGTGAAAGGCAGCAGCGTTGCTTTGTTGATTTATTCTGGAAGAAGTGATACCCTGTGATTTTAAAAAAGAAAATTTTTCTGTGAAGCAGACCTTTTTCAAAACTCCATTTTAAAAAATAATTTTTCCTTTCCATTGACTAGGACTCAATTACAGAAGAAACTGTGGAGCTTTTAGAGCCTTATTTGGATATGGAGGATTATAATCTTGAGACTGCTAAAAAAGTGTGTGGAAATGTAGCAGGTCTTTGCTCATGGACACAAGCAATGGTTTACTTCTATGGTATTAATAAAGAAGTTCTTCCTCTAAAGGTATTTCATATTGATAACTTTATTTTTTTGAGAGATTACTATAGTCAAGGGGAAAAAAAATGTCATGTTATTTTGGTTAAAAAAAGAGATTCTTGTTTCTTCACACCCAGTTGCTCAGTCAAGCACACAGAGGTTTAATATGTCCTGGCAACTTTTTCCCTTTACACTCAACTACCCTGTGGTACAGCTTTAACTTGTGTGAACACAGTAAGCATTCAGTTGGTTCTTTACAGAACCTGTCTAGCTGTGCATGGGAGATAGTGATAACTTCTCTGCCCTCAGAGTGGGTGCCAGGCACTATGGCTTCAACAAAACTCCTCAGTCCTACTGGGCCGGGAAGGAACCCACTCATTGTGGTCATGAGAGAATCTGGGAGAGGAGAGATCACTCTTGGCATAGAAACAGTCTTTAAGGAATTTAGCTGGAATTCATCTCCCTAAAAATATTTTGGAGTTTCAAACTGCTATGTGCAAGTATACATATGTAATAAAGAAGTTGTGAGGTATAGAATTCTGTTGAAACATTGAACTGAACTAGAAAGGGATCAGCCACTGTTGTATGAATTCCTACAGATAGCTTTATTGTCTTGGAAATGTTCCATTTGTGAGCACATTGAAAATAAGGGTCTTTGCATATTTATATAATGATTTATAGTCATTGCTCCTGCAGTGAGCTTTATGGCTCTTTTCTGAAGAAATACATCCAATCCGTTATGCTTCCACTGCACTCGTGTTTTGTTTCTTATTGAATAAGCCACTGTATCAATGGTAGAATCAAAATTTTCAGTATAATCTTTTAGTGTACCTAGACAGATCTGATTCAAATATGTTAAAAGCATATTCTTTTTTATTCAAGGAACTCACGAGAGTGCTGTATTTTTGTGATATATGACTAACTATTTCCTTTTCAAATAATGGGATGTTCACTAATGAAAACAGAATTTGAAATGCTACTATTGGGAGCTATAAAAGGGAGCAAGACCTTGGGGAAATAGTGGCTTTATATGCAAATGCAATCCTGAAAGCTGAAAACGTGCTCTTGTAGTTTTTATTTGAATATATATGATTTAGGATTACATATAAATTTAGCTTTGTGTTCATTCTTGTCACACTGTAGCTTATAAAAGATGAAACATACATATCTTGGCAAAGTGGTGCCTATTGTCAGGTATAGCAACAGTCAAAAATATTTTAAAAACTGAAGATGACAGATGGAGGGAGGGAGCAAGGGTGTAAAGTATGCAGGAGATATTGCAGGAAGCAGTGTAGTGATGCTAACAAAATAATTGAAAATAAATGTACAATTAAACTGCATAAAGTACTAGCTGAGGCTAATCCATCCAGTGCTAAAAGCAGGTTTTCTGAATGAATTAATCAAGCTGCATTATCCTAATTGCTGTTTTAGGATATAAATCCCTTTCAACACCTGCAAAATAGATTCAATATATTTTTAAATTACATCTTAAGTGAGACTCATTGCCTCAATTATCTTAACTATGACAACCTGTGAAAACTAATTAATAGCGACTTATATTTTAGTGTGCAAAATTATTTATTTATAAATAGAAATAGATATTTTAGTGTTCAAAAATGATGTATTATTAACTTATATTTAGGGCACAAAAATATATAGATATATGATATATGATATATTATGTATTTTAGTGTGCAAAAACTTATATTTTATAACTTATATACTTAGTGTGCAAAAATTACCTAATTCCTAGCAATGGATACTGGCATTCTTTAGGTCAGTGACCTGCAGCCCAAGGGTCATTAGTTGGACTTTCCTGTAAACCTTCAGCAGGAGGATGAGCTGTTCCTCCCCAGACAGATACCTAGTAAACCAGCCTGCTGAATTAACCTGAGAATTTTGAAACACCATCTGCTCCTTATCAGTTATTTGAAGAACATAAGAGCAGAATGGAGAAGCCCTGACTTTTGCTGTGATACTGTTAGCCTCCAATTAAAATAATGTGTATAGGAGTATAATTTCCCATAGGGATGTCTGCAGTGACTTTAATTAAGTTCTCCTTAGGCTGTTATAGTGATAAAGGGAAGTCTGTTTACAGTTTATAAATTCTGTTTGATATTGAGGATTCTCCCTGTCACACTCAGTTTTAAATATGAGACTTTATTTCCTTTACTACTTTCATTTGTCTCCATGCTGAACTAAAAACCACAGCAAGCAATGAAAGGAAATCTTGCACCTGAAGAAGAGGTAATAGTCAAGGAGTGTTGAAATTTGATAGTTGTCCATTTAAATAAGCATGTCCTTGACAAGGTGATGCCCACTGGGCAGGAAAACAAGCATACAAGTCTGAATCCAAGGCCCACAATAACTGTAGAAGGAAAGAATATACTTTGGTGGGGGGGATGAAGGGAAGGATTAAGTCACCTAACAAAACAGTGAGGTCAGGACGTGTAATCAAACAGAAAATATGGAGAGTCTTTCACTAGCTAATACAGACAGTGAAAAGCATATAAGAGATATGATTTCTGTGCCTTTAAAAGGTTATTTTAATCCCAAAGAATGGTCACTGATAGCAAAGAAATTGAGCCCAAGATTTTATTAATGTCACTCTTGCCTGGATTTGTTTGCATGTGCACATATGTATGTGCAGGTGTATATCTATTTTTTAAAATTTGTACTGTTGAGGTAAAAACACTGTTTTTTGAATGTCTGCAAAACTTGTGTATGTCTTTGCCTTTTTTACAATCTTTCCCTAAGTAATGGTGGGTAAAAGTGAATCATGATGCTGAGTAGAGACTGAGAATGTTGACCCGAAACCAGTGAAGTGTCTATAGGAAAAATCTGCAGTAATCTGGGACAGGAGTAGTTTTGAGACAGCATGTCCATGAAGAGTTCAGTCAGATGCCATATGCCCACAACAGGACTGAAGCAAAAGGCAAAGATGAGCACTTAGCACATCCCCAGAAGGTCAGGAGCAGAGTGACAGAGTCCAAGAAGCCTTCTGGCCTAGTCCAGCAGCAGTAGGTGCTCAATGGACTGTAAAAACAGTGGACTTTGAAAGATGAAATTCCTTTACAAGAGAAGTGCAAGGAAAGCTCCAAATCATCCTTACCTGTAGAGAACTCTGTAGTTTTGGATGCTTTTTTTTTTCCCTAGTAACATTTCCTCAATTTATTGAACAGCAGTTGCTCTTCAGAGTGATTTGGGGTTGATCTGGGCATTCCATCCAATATCAGGAATAGCATTAAATGGAGTGAGGCTTCTTTCTGTTGGAGAAGTCATTTTTATTGAACTGCTTCCTTGGATCAGGGTCAGATATACTTGGTACTTTGCAAATCTGAGTTTGCAATGGATAAGCAAGAAACTTAGTGTCTATGTCAATACTAATAAATTAAACAGTATTAGAGAATTTTTCTACGCATTGGAAAGTGATCGTTTACACTGGTAAATTTTTAGAATTATCCCTAGTGTGATTTGGTCTTTGCTAAACAGCATTTTTCAGTAGTCTCTGGGCACCTTTCAGGTTCTAGCCTGGTCCAAGAGCCTTTCCCACAAGGATGCCAACATGTAGTCATAGTGTTTTAGAGGGTGAGAGAGCTTAATGTGAGTTCTTTATGCTGGTCAACCTCAGTGCCAGAGAAAGTTCCTGGGCATGTTTCATTTAACAGCATAGCTGTGACTGTAATTATCTTTATTTGCTCTGGTTTTGTGTGGAATGCAAAAACGTTAAGAGGGGCAGGATCATCTCACTAACTGCTATGAAGTCCTCTCTGAGGGCAGCTTGGAAGAAGGCGAAACAGCTGCTAAACTCATAGGGATGAGGCCCTTGTTGGCACAGGTGCTGTGTGTACCTGCCCCACGCAGGCAGATGCAGAGGGCAGTAGCAGCACTGGCTGGAGCAGGTGCTGGGAGGATTGTCTGTCTGGTTCCCCAATGCCAAAGGCAAGGAAACGCTGAACCTGCTGTTCTCACATGATCCCAGGCATGTTCCAGGGTAGCACCACTTCTCCAGGAGCACAGATCAGAGTGTGGACCTCTTGTCTTAAATCCTGATGATTCATCTGCAAAATCAATTTATTCAGACTTTCACACTGCATCCAGCTGGAACAAATTGTGTATCCTTGCTCTGCTGCGTGATGCAGAGGGATGAAATGAAGGGTGTGAAGCTTGTTCACAGGGCAATGCCACTAAAATTAGAAAGGCTATAGTGGTTCTTAGTGGTTGGGAAACATGTTTCCTTCCTGCCTAATACTGGATGGAAATGTTTGTATGGAGCTGATTGCAGCTGTAATAGTCTTCTTGTGCAGAAGATTCTCTTTGGCAGCAGAACTTGCCTCCTGCTCTCATGGCAGAGCTCTATACATGAGGCTTCCAGCCAACCTGATACTGATGTCAATACAAAAGCTGTGTTTGTACCCATGAAATTTTGAACACTTGAGTTTGGGGGGAAAAAAAAAACAAACAGGGAGAAAGCAAATAGTGATGATTCCAAAGGGTCATCTGAACCAATTAGTCTTTCTGCCTTTGAGAATCACATAAGCTGGTCATCCTGATATGTTAGCTGTCAGTCTCATGCAACCAACCATTGTTCATCACATATGATCAAGTAGCCTATAAATCAAACTAATATTATAATTTCTTATACTTTGTTAGGATTACCCTGAAAGTGGCTGAGAACTCTGGTTAAATTGTCTGTAAAATAGTTTCTTATTATAGGTCATCTTCCAGAAAATCTGTAAAGTCTTGTGTAAATAAGTTTTGGGATTCTTTTCATGTTAGAATACAATATAGGTTTTTTTGCAGTCATCTGAAATATTTTTTTGCTGTCCCTACATCTTCAAAGCTGATAGCCTTTTCAGAGTTTTTAAGAATGGGGAAGTTTGTTTCATCCATCTTTTGCACTTTTCTGGGTAGTTAGTTTATTGCTGCACAGGGGCCTGCTTTTCATATTTACAAGGCATCATTGCTCATATGTATTGGGAATTCACATGCCCATCCTTTTCCATTGAGGTTCACATCCTGCTGTGGTAAATGTCAGGGTGTTATATGAATCCACACAGCCAGGTGTAAGCTCTCTGTTGTTCCAGCTGTTCTGCCAAGGCTGTTATTCACAGCCCTCCAAGGATCTTGTTTCCTGTGTAACCTCAGTATTTGTCAGCTGGGAGTGAAACAATATGTCATAATATTGTTCGACTCCCATTTTTAGCCCTCAGAGAATTTAAGGATACAAGGATTCTTTGCAGTAGGGAAGGTGGTGGGAAGAGGTAGAAGGGCTGGTGCAGGGCTTCTTTTGGATCTCAATAAGAAAGGCCTGATAACAGATGGCTGAATGAGGCATCTGCTTTAATAAGACAGAATAATAAGAGGAGTTTAAGATAGTTTGAATGGCCAAAAGAGAAAGTTTTCTCTTCATGGACAGGATCTGCTCTGCACAGGATACCATAGGCAAAACTATCCTGGCTTTCTTGTGCTGCATGAATGTGGGGTGTCCAGCATTTGAGAGGATGTAAAGTTTACTCACTGTTTGTTTTCTTCTTATGACCTTTTTATAGGCAGATGCCTTATTAAGCCAGTTGTCAGATTTATTATTCAGATGCAGACAGAGTCCTGCACTCTCTTTCTCTCTACCTCACCCTTTCCCCTGGTGCAGGGGGGACAGTAACACTATGCCACCTCCTAAAAGCTCCTTTGCTATTGGAACTTTGCCCAATGGTCCAAGATTCACTAAAACATACCAGCAGTTGATCTGAAATCTGCTTATCTGGGTTTAATCAAGACTCACTGATTGCGCAGTGCTTATTTCTGGGCAATGTTCTTTAATGTGTTTTTTGATAAACAGTGAGGTAAAAATATTTTGGCACTCTTGCATGATAGAAATTTTATGAGCAGCCATTTTACTGGTTCCTCTGGATTCCAAAATATGTTTTTATCTCTGGGATCTGTCAACATAGCAGGTGGCTGCAGTAGATGAAATTTTAGTGACAGCGCTATTCTCTAGCATATACTGTCTGCATATACCTAGATTGCTAATATAGATGGGCAGAGATACATGTGATGTACCTGTATCCAATACACTTGTGTGCAACATACACGTACACAGCTATTAGTAACCTACTTCATTGATTAGTACAGATATGGTTCTCTAATTCCCTGCTCACAAACCACTCTTTTGAGATAGACCAGACCCCATCCCATGGTTATGCTGTTGATTAGGAGTTATCCCTTAAGAGAGATGCCTTCTACTGCTACTTTTCTGGTGTGATGTAATGCAAGTGTCAAATTTCATATTCATAATAAAACAGGTTTTACAGATTCTTGCTTTCCATCTTCATAACTCTTATAGAAGAAAAAAACAGAAATAAGATACATGATATTTAAACAAGCTTTTTTAAATATTCAGAGTAAATGAAAGCAACCTTTATCTGTAACTGTGAAT
Organism: Molothrus ater; assembly: GCF_012460135.2. NCBI lineage: Eukaryota > Metazoa > Chordata > Aves > Passeriformes > Icteridae > Molothrus > Molothrus ater. The sequence continues at coordinate 91,956,495 of NC_050478.2, read as the reverse complement.
TTCATAAGAAATTTTTCAGGCTCTAATCCTTTGCAAATGTGTATGGAAATACTTTCTGAATTCACAGAATATTTTTTCAACCCTGTTAGGGATATAAAAGTTAAGAGGCCACATTTAAATGACTGGTAAGTCATCATGCAAATTAATAGAGAGAAGTGAAAAAAGTCTCTAGAGTTTTACTTTCCAGAGAAGCAAAAAATACATTTGTTATATTTTTGTTGTAGAGGTAATTGATGGAAAAAGAGAGCAGAAGAGTAGTGTATGTTCTCATTTTTATTATTTTATAATTAATGAAGACAGTATTAAATTTCTTTTGCACTGAGAATATATTACAGGAGGCATGTATATAAGGCAACCCATTGTATATGTTGCCTCATATGTCTAGTATACAGCTATTTCAAGTGTATTGTGATTTGAAAACATTGGTCATTGTATGATTAATAGACCATTCTGAAAATATTATTAAAATATCTTAGGATTGCCTTGAATAACTATAGTGCTATGCTTCTGATCCAGAAGTAAAAAGAAAAAAAACTTCTGTCATCTTAGAACATATATTGTTTTTCAAAGTACCCAACACATTACAGTATGTGCCATTAAATGAATGTCATTTGCTTCTGCCAAAAGAATAGGTATTAACTACTCTTTACTTTTAAATATCTGTAGGCAAATTTAGCTTTGCAGGAAGGAAGACTTGCAGCTGCCCAAATGGAGCTGAATAGTGCACAAAATCAGCTGGACGAGAAGCAAGCGGAGCTGGATGAAGTACAAGCCATGTATGACGCTGCTGTGAAAGAGAAGCAGGCCTTGCTCGATGATGCTGAGGCATGCAGAAGGAAGATGAACAATGCCTCAGCTCTGATTGAAGGACTAGGGGGAGAAAAGGTATCAGCACACATGTGCATGTTTCCAGCACAAAGGAGGTGTGCAGTTTGAGAATGCTCCATAATGATCATAGCAGTGCTCAGCAAACTCAAGGCGTGGTGACTTCTTGATATCACATGACACTTTTTTTAGTTATACGTATGCTTGTTTTCCTTGATGCTAATGTACCTAAAAAAGTAAAGCAATTTCTTGTGTTAAGTCTTCTGCATGAAGATTTATGTTATAACAAATGATTCATATGAGGATAAAGTTCAGATTTAAAGCCAAGGAGCCAAATTCCTTTTAGCTTTTTTAAGAAGAAGAATTGGGCTTAACCTAAATAATTGCCCTAAAATATTTATAAGAAGGATTACTCTCTTTTTCTCACCAAGTATACAAGAATACAAATTTGAAGCTTGACTAATTTCCTGAATTATAATTGAAGCTTAGGTTTCTACTGGAGCCTTTTACAGAATTATGGGCTAATTGCTATCCTCTGCACTGAGCTTGAAATTTACCTTATGCAGATCTTTCTGGCTTCAGCCTAAAGGTTTTCAGAGGAAGCAGGATACTCTTTTCCCCCCTCTTCTTATTTGCTTTGTTAATTCCTTCATTGATTTCACACAAAGTCAAAATTGATGAGAGTTCTGACTTCAGCCATTGTGTCCTGTGAGGCCAGCACCTCAGCATATTTTTTGCATTGCTGCCCTTCAAATTACATCAGTTAAAAATCTTAGATGCTTTGTCATATTTTTTCAGTGAATTTCTAAATTTTAGAGTAAGGCAAAAATAGGAAATTATAGTGCCTTATTGTGGGTTTTATGAAGCTTTGTGCTATGAGGTCTTGTAAGAGCTGTTATTCCACTCTACTTTTGAAAATTCAGACAAGAAAAAAATTAAAGACTCTATATACACTTGGAGGATTAGGAAAAACTGACACTGGGTTAAATGTATGTTTTTTAAACTTGAAACATGTAGGTCCTGACCAAGATTGGATGCAGAGTGACTGTAAGGAACAGAAATCTGGAAAGAAATTAATAAGCAAAATATGAGTTAATTATTTTTAATTTTTTAACACATTAAAAAATAATACTTATAAAATTGCAGAATCACGGAATAATTGAGATAGGAAGGGATCTCTGGAACCCATCTAACATGAAACACACATCCCTCCTTCTCCCCTACTCAAGGCTCAGGGCATTTTTTGGTTGGGTTTTGAATTTCTTCCAGGATTCCACCACTTCCCTTTGCAACCTATTTGTTTTTGACCACTCTCACTGAAATAAAGGGATTTTTTGTGTGTTGAATTTAAATATCTTATATTCCAATTTGTGTCCATTGCCCCTTGTCATTTCACAAAGTACTAATGAAGAGTCTGGCATTTTCCTCTTTACACCTTGCCATCATGTGTTTGTGCACATAAGTACATGTGTAAAAATCCCCCCTGCACTCTAAACTCAAGTCTAAACCATCTCAGCCAAGGCTGCCCCCAAATTTTAGACTCCTGATCAGTTCTTTATCTGCAAGTCTGAGGTTAAGCAAACTGCCTTTCCCTCATTAAATCCTCACTTGACTGTGTTGAGAACTTTTATCAATGCCTTCCTTAAAACCTCAAAAATTGCTTGTATCTTTCTGTGTTGTCCCTTCAGATATTGGGTTGTTGAAGTTCCCCATGTAGACCAAGGCCTGTGGATGCAAGGTTTCTTCCCCTCATCTACTTCTTGTTAATCACACTGTCTGTGACAGACACACACATCTCCCACGCTGATCTTCCCTCTGATGCTAACCCATAAGCTCCCAACTGGCATATTGTCCATCCTCAATTCTCCCATGCTGAACACATGCATTCCACTGCCCTCTCACATGAAAGAAAACCCCTCTTCTCACCTTCCCAACCTGTCCTTCCTAACAAACCCATAGACAGGTGATGCAGCTCTCCAGTTGTGGATCTCTTTCCATCATGTTCCCATGACCCCCATCATATCATGGTGCTGCAACCACGTGGAGAGTCCTCTTTTGTTCTCCATGCTGTGCACATTCATGTAGAAACACTTCAGAGGGGTGCCCAGCTGTGATAATTAATATTCTATAAGCAGTATGAAGGCTGTCCCCACCATTCTGTCTGGTGAACACTTCTTTGCTTTTGTGGGTATCCTTAGGATGGTCCTCCATTGGCCCTGTGTTGTTGATTACAAGGTCCCTACAGTTTATCTCACCCCACACATTTTGTTTGCCAGCCCCGTCCTCCACTTCCTCACATGACTCTTGGTCCTCCTCTGCCTGACACTTCATTCCTCCTTTAAAGGTCTTCTTACCAGTTTGACCAGCTTGTTTGCAAAGATGCTTTTTCTCCACTTGGTCAGGTGGTTGCCATCACTTCCAAGCAAACTTCTACTTCTGAAAAGAATGATTTAAAGCAAAAAATACTCCTATTTTGAAGAAAAATTACGTAACAGAAAGAGATAAGTTTTTAAATTAGATGTTTGTGTTAGTTGTGTGTCTGCTCAAGCTAACTTCTTTATTTTCCATACAGCTTCGTTGGACAGCAAGCAGCAAAAACTTTCAGAATCAAATTATTAATTTGGTGGGGAATGTTCTTCTGGCCACTGGATTTCTCTCTTATTCTGGACCTTTCAATCAGGAGTACAGGAATTTGCTACTCCAATTGTGGAAGAAAGAGATGGACAATAACAAGATTCCATACAGTAAAGTAAGTGTTCATGTTTTGTTCTGACCTTATTCTTTGCCTTGCTGAGAAATTATATGCAGAGCACTTCATTCCAGAAAAGTACATAATTGGAAGATTATATACAGGCTGTCACATTCAATCACATTTTTAATAAATAAAAAATCTGAACACTTGACAGCTGAGCTTCTAAACCAATATGTTTTAAATTCCTCTTTACACTGTCAGGCATTTCACAATTGGTATGTAGGACACTGCTCTGGCAAATCTGAGAGAGAAATGCAGTCTGAGATCAGTTGCCCTGGGAGAAATAGCATAATACAGGAAACAAAGTAAAATTTGTCAGCTTAGAATACACTTACCTTTTCATAAGAGGAGACATCACCTTTGCACTTCTGCGTGTTATCAGTTTATACCCTCCTGTCATGCCTTCTGCAGCATACCCACAACATTTTATTTTGTTTAATTTGAAGTGTCTTGTAGAAAGCATTTTTCAGGGCTTGCTCCAGTGTTAGCTTTTAAATCCATGCACCTTTGTCACCAGTGAGGCTGTTCCAGTGAGGCTGACATTGCAGTATCTCCTTCCCTGGCCTGTGTCTGTGCGGGCAGAGGTGGCCTAAAATGCAGTTGGAGCTATAGTCCCATATTCAGTTTCTGTTTCCTGACACTTCATATTCTACCTTTATTGAGGTGAGCAACCTGCATGCTGAGACTATGAGACAGGGCAGGATACCTTGTATGAATCTTGTCCTTTGCTTTTACCATTACCTGCCTCAGGAGTGCCAGACCCGGCAGATGTTCCGGTGCAGAGGTTTGCTGGCCAGCAGCAGCCTGGCTCCTATTCCATGACTTTTAGGATGTCTGTCTAATAATCTTCCTTGTACCTGGAAGACATATTCATACTGAAGGCAGAATTTAGGCCATAGTAATCAAAGCTGTCTTTCTGAGTAATCTGTTGTTGTCTTCCATTTGGTTTTGTGAGTACCTGTGTACATTTTCTTCAGCATTTAAGGCTGGAGAAATAGTTCAGGGACTCAGTCTTCCTCTCAGCACAGGAGTTGAGGCATTAAGCTCAAATATTACCTATTCTCAGCTGTCAAAGATTTTGACAAAGCAGTTGCTGCTGAAAAATGCTGTGAGCTACTGAGCAACCTGGTACATCTGTATCATTGTGAAACAGCTAAAGGCAGATCTGCATCTTCTTTTCAGTGTTTTTGGGATTTAGCACTTAAAGCCTCTATTAAGGACACCTCTTTTCCATAAGGGGCTTGTTCACTTCATAGAAGTTACTTTTGAATATCTTTTTTATTATTTTTAATGTTAGGTTGGCATAATTCTTGTAATGCTGATTAACCTTGACTTGAGAGAAGGAAACTTGCAATCCAGCCCAATTTATGCTGTGACTTAAAAGATGAATGACTCTGACCCATCCAGTAAAGCTCTCTGAAAGCTGCTGATGATAAAAAATATGTAAGGCCAAGATGGATTTATTAATAAAGTACCAGGAGCAGTGCAGTTTCAGGCAAGATTCTTAACCAGTGTGGCATGGGAGTTATCCTATGTACACTCAACCCAGGGAGGCTCTTTCCCAAGTTCAGTATATAAAATTTTCTTAAAAGCTACTTACTTTGGGGAGTATCTGGCAAGATTCTCACCATTTAAGGATAAGAAACTGGATATATATAATGTCCTTAGAAAGCAATACATAAAGGACTAAAATTCTGCTTTCATGAGGGTATTCTGAGCACATTACTATTTGGTTGCATCCTTGAAAATTTGAGGAATACTTTCTTATGGTTTCTATGTTGCTCCCCCCTTCCCCCCACCAATATGTCTCAGTTAGATGGATTCCATAGTTAATGAGTTTCAAAATGTATTTACCATTCTGTTTAGAGCTCCCATTAAAGACAGAATGATGATTTCCATCATTGTGTACTGAAGAGAGTTTTGATTTTTCCCTGGGAATTAAGTAGTCACAAAAGGCAGCATATGGGCCTTTCTTGATACTTCACACTGCAGGAAAGAAAGCAGCTTTGCAGTTCAAGCACAAGGCTTGACATCTGCCTTACTTTGTCACAGACTAACTGACCGTGGGCGTATGAGTCATTTAGGCATAACAATTTACAAAGATCTGTTTAAAATTAGCCACTTATCTGTTTAGTTAGGCACTTAAATTAGCTGAGTTTCAGAGTTGCAGGGTGACTGATACTTCTTGCTGTAGGTAAGAAAAAGTTCAAAGCTGTTTAGATCCTACTCATCTGCTTAAGGAGCTAAATATGGTTTTAGGTTCCAATTGCTGAAAAAATTGCCTATTACATGATTTTCTGTCCTTTGCACGAATGGAAACTAGATTCCTAAAATTTCTCTGTCTTCTGAGGATGGTTTGTGTTGCTTCATCATGAGTCTTCAATAATTTTAGAAGTAAAAAAAAATCAAACGAGTAAAAAAGTTTTGTCATCTTGCAAACACTGTTATCATTAGGTCTCATGATCGTATCACAACTCTCACATTATTTGAAGTTTTGCTTTAGGCTTCAGATGCTGAATGATGTGATTTTCACAAGATTTAAAGGCTTTTACTTTCCTTCTTTCATGTCTTTATTTTAAACATCTCTTTAGATCAAGCCTACAAGTAGGAATTGTTGAATGAAAAATGTAAGGAGCACATTAAAAAATACCTTCAATTTTATTATTTTTAAAATTCTCAATCCTTACTAAGGTGCTTTTCTAAATTGGAGAGTTTGGTTTTCTATTTTCAGCTCTTTTTTCTTCACATATTCATTTTTGAGAGGCCAGTCACTTTTCAGAGTGAATAAAATAAAGCAAGTTAGTTGACAAGTGCAAATCAGACTTAAGGAGAATATGCGAACTGTTAAGGGTTTTAGCTTAGCAGCAATAATCTTTCATGATAGTTCATGGTTACTGATCCATAGTACATCTCCATATTCTTCTCTTAGTCTCCCACAGCTATCCTGTACCTGGAAGGCACTTTTCAGCAGGTGGAAGGTCTTGTGAGCAAGATGACAATTCCACTTGAACTCACAGGAAAAATGTTTGCTATTAAAAATGGCAAAAAATCAGTTTGTCATTAGATATTGAGCTGGCTTCAGAGTTTTTCTGACAGTCTCTGATGGACATCAGAGGCTCAACAGAATTCACTTTCATTACTGCTCAACTGCAGTGATTGAGCCACTGAACTTTAAAGAAAATAAACAGTAAGCAATAGCTATCAAATACACTCTATCATGCATTCTGATCAGAATAAGAAGAAAACCATCCAGCAGATGTTTTAGTATAGCTCCTCTAACTGGCACTAATTTTGTATTTGCATGTTTTCTACTGGTACTGATTTTTTAATTGCATATTTTCCATTAGAACTTGAACCTTACCAGTATGCTTGTTGACAATGCTACAGTGGGTGAATGGAACCTCCAGGGTCTTCCAAATGATGACCTTTCAATTCAAAATGGCATTATTGTCACAAAAGCATCTAGATATCCGTTGCTGATTGATCCACAAGGTCAAGGAAAGATCTGGATCAAAAATAAGGAAAAGAATAATGGACTTCAGGTAAATAGTTAATCTGCAATTCTTTAAAATGTATGGGTCATTTGTGTCATCATGCTTTGGCCATGTGTAATTTAAATCTGATGTTTATTGGTGTACAGCTATGCAGAAACTAAAACAAGACTGACACAGAACCTATACCCTATATCAGGGTATCAATAACAGGGCAAAATAGCTTGCACTGATATGTTATGGCATATCTATTTTTATGATGAATATTTTAATTGTTTGCTGTAGTGAAAGAGAAACAAAGAGGGAAGTAAAAAGTTGTATCTCATTCTCCATCTTCCTGGAGACTTGTATCTCCTGCTCTGAATCTGAGTTCTCCCAGGCAAGTCCAGGGGGAATGGAGTTCTGTCAAGATTCTAAATACACAAGTGTTTAAATTATGACTTACATCTGGGATATTGTAATTTGCCATGGTCTTGTTAGTGTTATGCTGTTGGTCACCCAGACACTGGCTTTATCTCTCAGCTGCATTTGTAATAAAAATGTTGGGAACATGCTGTTTTGGTGGATACACATACATCTGCATGATAACAAACAAAAAGTGCAGAGTGGTGGAACAGAGTATTAATTTTTAAATAATATACTGGTTTAATTCTGTGTAATGTGCCTCTGGATATTTTAATGATACCTTTTCCAAAGAGCTTTGCCTGCAAGACAAGGATTTATTTTAAAAACATATCTATCCTAATTTTTTTTTCCTGGTAAAAAAAAACACCCGAAAACCATGACTTAAAAGATGCCTGGAAAGGTTATTCAATTATCACTTTAAAGAATTAAGTTAAATATATTAAATTTGGTTAAATGAAAAGGAGTCTGTGTGACTTCTAGCAATTTTAAGACTGGTGGAACTGAATTGGAAACTGAACATCTGATGTCAGGTCAGGCCTCCTATATGACACTGGCTCCCTTTCTGAACTCCATAAACATTTCCCTACTTCACATGAGTGTTCAAAGCACAAATCTATTTATATTTAGGAGATATTACAATGATTAGATAGATATACAGATAAAAAAGTAAATAAGTGACAATAAAAAAATGTGATCTCCTATGCTCCTAAATTTAAAGCAAAACTCCCATTCATGTCAGCAGAGGCAAGTTTTGGTCCCTAAAATGTAGCCATTTGCATATATATCCCAGGATGAGTACAATTTTTTAAAGCTTCAATAGATTTTATGCTGTTTTCTGTGTTCTTTCTAATGCATGCTGTGTTGTGACTCAATCTTCCTAGGTTACAGCTATGAACCACAAGTTCTTCAGAAGTCATATAGAAGACTGCTTGTCCCTTGGCCGACCTCTGTTAATTGAAGACATTGGAGAGGAACTTGATCCTGCCCTAGATAACATCTTGGAAAAAAATTTCATAAAATTTGGTTCAGCACACAAAGTAAGATGAATTGTAGACATGAAATTAAAACCCAACAGGACAGATGCTGGGTATAAGGTAGTCTGAATACTGACATGATTTGTACCTTTAAAACAGTTAGAAAATGAGTAGTGAACTCATGGGGTTGTTTGAGGGGCTTTTTTACCCTTAATCAGAAAGTTTAAAAAATGTAAATGAAAACATAAAAAAAAGAGTTCATAGATTTTTTTTCAGCAGATAACAGTTTTTCTGAATTCAGCTTTCAAAAATTGAAAAATGCTTTTTATTTTCAGGTGAAAGTAGGTGACAAGGAGGTAGATCTGACAAAGGGATTTACCCTCTATATGACAACAAAGGTGGCTAATCCTGTTTATACTCCAGAAATTAGTGCAAGAACAACTGTGATTGACTTTACTGTTACTATGAAAGGGCTGGAAGATCAACTCCTTGGCCGTGTCATCCTCACAGAAAAGCAGGTATCGAGTCTTGCAGTTTTTGAATAGAAGAAGGCTTGTTCAGTATCTGCACCAGGAGAGCATACATATTTAGTGGCTTGGTTGAAATCAAATGGAAGAACAAAAATGTGAATGAAAGTTTAAAGGTTGTGCATTCACTGAAATGCAATATGGAACTGTTTTTTAATTGAACAGGGGAACCTAAACATTTATTTTAAGATCTGGCCTTGGAAAGAGAAGAAAGAAAATTATTCATTAAAAATACATCATTGGCACGCACATGACATACATAAAACAACTTTATTCCTTCATATATGGAAAGGGCTTCTTGTTCAGTCAGAAATCTCTTGTACTTCTAAATTCCTTTTTAAACTTAATTTGAATTACATGAAAAAATGCTTATGAACTTGAGCTACTTTTGCCAGCCAGGCTCTAGTGTGCAAGGAGATAAAAGATTCTTAAGGAGCCCTGAACACTGACTTGACTCTATTCTTACTAAAATTTGCATTGATTATGTGGAAGTTAATATAAGGAAGAAAATCCTCTCTTAGGTGAGATAAAAAAATTGAGGTTTGCATTAGCAGAGTTGCTGCTTTCAGTAAGTAGCTCAGGTAGGCTTGCTAATGTTTTAGGAGCTGCCTACCTAAAGGAATTAATTCTTCCTTTGACTTCCCCAAAGCATGTTCTAACCAGCATTCTTTAGTGGTGCTGTCATTTTCTCCAGCCAACACCCTTCCACTTTGCTCAAAGTAAGGACTGGAATTAAGGTGCCCTTCCTTCAGTCTGGCAGGTCACAAACAGGGGCTGGAAAGTCATTGTAATGCACAAACTTCCTGTGAATTCTTCCATGGAAAACAGAAAGACTGTAACAGGAGGTACTGGAGAAAAAGTGGGTGAGACAAATGCTTTAGATGCAGAACTTTTAATCTTTACTCCAGTAGGTGTAGGTTTCTGTAAGCAAAATCAAACAGCATCAGCAGGAGTGAATGGGAGTATCCTGACTAACCTCTGAAGGGCGAGAGAGGTCTAAATCAAGATAGAAGGAAAAGAAGTGAAATAGGTTTCTCATGACCTACATATAAAAATCCTCTTCCCACAAGATACCCTTACTCTGTGTTATTTTTTTGCTTGGACAGAACTGTTAAGAGAATTCATATTTAGTCTATGTAGCCACACCTAGACTACACTGGGTCAAAGAGAGAGTCGCTGAAAAATATTCCTCCAGTGCTGTACATCAGCTGAAGAGAATTGCAAGGGAACCTGCTTAATATTGGCACTACTTGCTGCACAGGGACATGGTTGCAGCTGATCAACAATTATTAAACTTCTGGCAGATATGAAGACATCATGGTTGTTATCTCTTCTGTCTCAGTAAGAGGTGAATGTTGTGGTGTAGATAGTCAGAGCCAATGGGATTCTGAAAAAATTAGTTCAAAGAAAAGACACAACATGAACAGAGCTTCTGAAGAACAGGTTTTCTATTACAAAGAGACAACTTTGTGATCACTGAGCTAAAGTAAGAGATTAAAGGAACCAAGACATTTTTAAAGATTGCTCCAGTGATCAATGAAATATGATCAAAGAAGTGTTTATCCTTCTCAGCTTTATAGGTTGATCCTGTAAATATAGGAAAAAAATCAGCATATTTTTGTACTTTGATAATGGAGTTGCTGCCATTATTTGTGTCCAGAACACCTATTATTTATGTTACAAGTATGGTTGTGAAGTGCTCTTGCAAACAAAAACTTGTAACTGGTCTATTTGCTGATAATTTTCTGAAAGATACATTTTACAGACTTATAAATAATATGGGTAAAGTGTCTGATCTTAAACAAAGCACATCCTTATGTGGAATTTGAGCATGTAGTTAAATGTATTTTTGAGTGTTTTTTGGAAGTATTCCTTTTGTGTAATTCTAATATTTTTTACATTAATGGTATAGAAAGAGTAAATGTAGAAAGCTGAATTACTGATACTTAAGCCATTCCCCTCTTTTGGCATGCAGTCACTTGTAGTTTCCATAGAGTAGCCCTAGAACATATTTCAAACAGGTTTCCAAGTGAGGAGTTTGTAAAAATAAAGAAATTTGTCACTTCTTTGAAATACAGAAGAACCTCTCCTATACTGTATAACTCTGTACATCTCCTTTTTCTCTACCTTGACATGTTGACAAAAATGAAAATAAACTGAAGCCATAGCTGTAGATAGAGGATTATTAACAATCCTTCTCTTATAGGAAGGTTGACTGGATTGATTAAATAAAGACAGCCAGCAAAAGTATCCCTGAGCTGTGCAGACTGCGCTGTATAGATGCCTCATTTCACTTGGCGTTGTGTTGACTTGTTTGCCTTTTTTCCCTTGTCATTGTCTCTCTTGTAGAAAGGGCAAAAAAATCCATATGACATAGATAATAATTGTAACATTTCCTGTTTTATAAGCAGTAGAGGATTGTATCTTTCAAAGTCACAGAATGGTAGAAATTAGAAATGAAAAAGGCCATCCAGTCAATTTTGCTCACAATGTAAAATCCAGCCATACAAAGCATCTTTCAGGCCTTTATCTGATTTAATTTTAAGTACTCAATGTAATATGGCTTTTATCACTTGCCATTGGAAACTATCTTTAGTGGTTTGTGTGCCATACTATGAGGAAGATTTTCCTGGTAATTCAGGTGTGTTTTCACTCTCCAGCATTTATGCTTCATTAATCAAATACATACAGGATACATATAAATTACTTTACTGTATATATTCAGCATGCATATAAATTATTTTAGTACAGAAATATTTTGTAATATTTCAGTATTTTATGGAAAAGACAACAAAGTCCGCACTCTGACATGCAGGAAATTACATTTTCTGTGTCTTTATAAGTAATTTTAATTGACATTAAATATTCTATGGCAAACTTCTTGAATACAGGAACTGGAAGCAGAAAGAATCAAATTGATGGAACAAGTGACATCCAACAAGAGGAAAATGCAGGAGCTTGAAGATAATTTGCTCTGCCGTCTAACCAGTACAGAAGGATCTTTGGTTGAAGATGAGTCTCTGATAGAAGTCTTAAGGATCACTAAATCAACAGCAGAAGAGGTGAATTTTGAATTCACTGCAGATACATTTTGTAATTGTAATTTAAAGATAGTATATATAAAGATGTATGTATATTTTTTCATTCCTGTTTTATTTTTTTCATTCAGAGCCACTTTATAACATCTGATTTCTTAACAAGTAAATAGTAGAAACACTAATTTTTTATTCATAAAAAGTTGCAAAATTAAACTTCTACCTGGATATTGTTCATATTCCAGGCCTATTTTTCAGGTGTAAGTTTGAATCAGTTGCCATTTGACAGGAGTTGGAACACATGAAGACACCATGTCTGTGTTGAAACACTGGCAGAGGGAAGCCAAGCTCAACTAAAAATATTACTGTGGTCTTAATCAAGACCTTTTCTTTTTGCTTATGTAGCATAAATCACAAGTAATACAACTTAATCTTCATGATCTTTTCCATTAATTTTAAGGTCAGTGAAAAATTAAACACAGCAATGGAGACAGAGGTGAAAATCAATACTGCACGTGAAGAGTATCGGCCCGTGGCAGGTCGTGGTAGCATCCTTTATTTCCTAATTGTGGAAATGAGCTTGGTTAATGTCATGTACCAAACATCTTTAAGGCAGTTCCTTGGCATTTTTGACCTATCAGTGGAAAGATCTCGGAAATCTCAAATTCCAGCAAAAAGGGTGGTTTATATAATCGAGCATCTCACCTATGAAGTCTTCAAGTACACAGTTCGAGGGCTGTATGAAAATCACAGGTTCCTGTTCACATTGCTTCTGGCACTGAAGATTGACTTGCAGGCCAAGAAAATTTCACACACTGAGTTTGAAACACTGATCAAAGGTAATTTCTCTAAAAATGTTCCTGTTTACATGTGTCTCTGTACTGCCAAATTCAGATTTTGCAGTGCTTGCACTAACAATGTGTTATATCCTGTGGATCTACTTGTCTTTAACTTGTGAATGAAAGCATATACAGTCCAAGATGGAATTAAAGGACAAATTTTCCAAAACAAGAGCAATATTGATTATTTGTTATCAAAATAATGCTTAGATGAGGATTATGTTAACTGTTATACATTGCAAAATGGGAAAAAATAAAGTCCCTTATTTGTTAGAGAACCTATAGCCTCTACTGTCTGCCTCTTTTTCAAGTTGCCACATATCTGTGTCTGTGAGATTGTAGACATCAGCAAAAGCTCTCTTGATGGCTTATGAGCAGCATGTGAATGCTGTACCAGGCTTGAGTATCAGCAGAAAAAAAGCCTGTTATGTGTTGTAAAACAATTTTATATTGCATTGCAGTATGCCACCATTGTATGTCACTACTCAGACACAATGACAAAGAAAAATTTGAGTAAGGTTTATAAAATCTGATGGGGGTTGACCTCACTGAGGTCCCCAAGATAAGATAAACACAATCTGGTACAAAGACAAGTACAGTCAGGTGCTTGGCATCCAAATATCTCAGTTTGTTTGGCAAACACTGAGTGACTGCTCAGCTGTGGCTCAGCTGTGCTGGGTGTGCAAATGGGCATGAGGCTGAGTGCTGGTTGAGCTAAGAGGCTGTTGACGTTGCAGCCCTGGAAATGAATGCACCATGTGCTTTCTTATTCTTTAGCACAGATGAAAGGAGGCTGCACTAACAATTATACGTCTGCTCTGAAGAATTGGGCTTGAGTATCCTTTTAGGTGATCTCATTTCATTCCAGCTCTACAGATAGAGTAGAAGCAGCACACAAATTAGTGGGATATCAGCTTTGGGAGGAACTGAGACCACTTTCCAATTAGGTCTTTGTTAAGTGTTTCCTCCATGCAAATGTCGCATCTCCATATCCTGGTTTGCATAAAATGTTACTCCCTGAATTATATAAAACCAGAACTTTTTATTACTTGTCATTTTTCTGTTTAACAATGTTTGTTTTCCTCTGTAATACTTTTCATTTGCAGGAGGTGCCAGCTTGGATATGAATTCTGTGGAACCAAAACCAAAAAAGTGGATCCTTGACACGACATGGCTCAATCTTGTGCAGTTATCTAGCTTGTACCCTTTCAATCAACTTCTGGTGCAAATTGTTAAGAATGAGAAGTCTTGGAAAGCCTGGTTTGATGAAGAAGCTCCTGAAAAATCTGTTATTCCTGATGGTTATGACAGCTTACTGGATCAATTCCATAAACTGCTCCTTGTTCGTAGCTGGTGCCCCGACCACACCGTTGCCCAAGTAAGATACATTTTTGTACAATGGTTATGCCATGTGACATCTCCTGAAGAACTGCTAGTCCCAAACTTATGTTCTCTGAATTTCTTGTTACCATAATATTTCTTGCTATTTTGAGTGAGCTATTTTGAAAAATCAGTTATTGGAATGCTCATTAAAAAGTATGTGTAAAAACACTAATTTATTTAATTGCAATGAACTAGGAAGCAGAACATGAAACAAATTGTGTTGGAGATGCAAGAATACCATTACTTTGGTGTAGTGCTTTCACAGTCAAGTCATGCAACCTGTAAAGAAGTTGCATTCCTCTGGTGAATCAAAAGATACCTCCCCGTTCATTTTCACAGAAGTGGTGGAAAAAGAGCAATTCACTTTTATGGCAGGTGCACTAAAACAGCAGATGAACTGTTTACTTACCCTCTCTACTGGGGAAGTAATAATTAAGGCTGCTTTGTGGCAAATGTCATAAAAGAAACTGCAGTAAACTAGCAGTTTCTCCACAGTCTGTGATATTTTGATTTTTCTTCTCTATGTAGGTGTAAAAGAGATGTATGAGTCTATGAGTACCCTCTTTCCACTTTTTTTTTTCTTCTTTCTGTACTGGAAAGTTGTAGTTTTTCTTTCCTGCCTATATCAACTTTACATGTTACATGCTGTGATAGCATCTGTGTTGTATTTAGGGGACACCATATTTCCATGGACCTCTTTTCAACAAGGCTCGCTCCACTCTTTTTTTTTTCTGTTCTTCACTCAGTAAGCAGGAGAGAAGTATGGGAGCTCCAACTGCCATAATTTAAACAGAGCAAAATAATAAAGCTGCTACTGCTTATTTATCAACTAATTTATCTAATTTAACTAATTTTTTATTGTCTTGCACAAACATCTCTGTAAAAGAATGTCTGAACAATGACTGCAACAAGAGGTCATTATTTTAATTTTTGAGGAGAGAGGGGAATCTCTGTTTTTAATCTCTTCTTTCCCTACTGTGTTTTCCCAAGTATTACAAATTTTACCTGTCTGGGACAAAATTTACACTCAATAGTGGGTGATTGAGGGTTTCTTTTTCTGCAATTGACATCTTCCTCAGTCCACCTTGTTCCTCAGTGCTTCTCTTCATCATACATGCCTCAGAATCTGTGAGAGTCAATACAAAGCTAGGAAATCACTTCAGTCAAAAGAATTTCATGCACTAAGGTAGCTTTAGAAGTTCTTTTAGAAAATGTCTATGAAAAGAAAAAAAATAGAGGTATAAAGAAGGTTTGACCTTTAAGGATCATGTCTGAGCTAAGTTTATGTTTTGTAGAAATAGATATTCAGCCTAAGAGACTTGAACTGGATAACCACTGGACAGGAGAATTTGTTTGAAGTTCCAATAAATATGTGGGAGATTGTAACTGGGTCAGATGAAAGATCTGTCTAATCCACTATGCTGTAGAGACAGTGTCAACAATACATACTTAGAGGAACTAAAAATGGAACTGGTATAGAGGAACTCTTTTATTTTGCTATCCACCAAATTTTAACTGGCAGTAATTTAGGGGCAATATCTGGGATGTCCTCAGAGCTGACACTGGATCTATTCTGCATGGATTTTTTCCTCCAGTTCTTAAAAAAAACCCATTTAGCATTTTCTAGCAAAAGTGTTCACAGGATGGCTGTTGCGTGAGCAGAATTCTTTCTCTTCTGTGTTTGAAGTTTGCTATCTGAGAATTTCAGTGGTTGCCTCCTGTGGGCTAAAGTTGAAAAATTAAAGTTCAGACAGTCATTGCTTCCAGTATAGATGTTGGTAAATTCCATGTCACTAATTAATGCTAAACTTAAAAAGGTAAAGATAGATATATTTTTCTGGTAACTTTTTTTCCCAGGCTCGGCACTACATTGCAGAATCTCTTGGAGAGAAATATGCAGAAGGATTTATTCTTGAGATGGAACAAATGTGGAGAGAAAGTGGCTGTCGAACACCTTTGACATGCCTTTTGTCAGTGGGGTCTGACCCCACTGAAAATATAGAACGTCTTGCAAAATCAAAGGTATCCTCCTAAACTGAATTTACTAGAGCTGAAGACATTTTTAACTCTTCTTTGCACTAGAAGTGGCATTCCCACATTTTAAAGATGTTTGAATAGTGATATTTATATTCTTGCTAGTGTTCTCTGGAAGTTAATTTTTGACCAGTAGCCAAAATGCATTTACTAGGAAATGAAAATGCTGCAGTCCTGCTTTTTGCAGTTGTTTGATTCCAATGAGATCCGTCTTTATCCAGCAGATTATGATAACCCACTACTTATGAAATGTACTAAGCTATGAGAACAAAGCAACATTTGTGGTTTAAATTGTGTTACATCCACTCTAGAGCTGAGAGTAATGATGATTACAAGAAGATACAGAAAAAAATCATAATTATGGTGACAAGAGGAATTAATTTTAACACCCTAGCATTCAATCTGTGCACTTGATGGAAACATTCAACATTTCCTACAGAACAGCATCACTTTAAGTCACCCTATGCTCTGTTTTATGGTTCACAATGTAGCAGCATATAAAATTTTCCCAAGAAGTTATTTACTTTAGATCTCCATAAATTTTCCTCCTTATTAGAATGCATCTTCATTTAATGGTGCAGGATTTTAGAATACACTGAGTAAGACATGCAAAAGTAGGAGGACCCACAAATCTCTTCAGCTTATTAATTAGAAAGTGGAGATGCTCATTCCATTTGAAAATCAGGACCTTATTTGTCTCTCTGTGTTAAAATGGCTTAAATTATGACCTAACTCTCACTTAGTGTTTAAATTTAGGAATCTTAAATCTGAAGTCATTAATTTGATCCTTGTCTGCTGTCAGACCAAGAGGATATTGCGGTCTTAATATGTTTTCATGCTTCCAGGAAATGTGTATGGAATCAATAGAAAGTGAGGTTGTGAAAGAGCTGAAGGGGTTGCCTTGTTTATTCACACATGGTTTATGAACAAGGCAACATCAGCTGGGCTGTCACAACGTGAAGTTCAGCTCTAGTGTCACCTGTAAATGTAAAGTCAACCACACTGTTTAACTGTAGAACTGTAAGGCTCTTCTCCAACCTCTTGAAGTGAAGACCTAAACACACAGCATATAGGAACTTTTCAAGTTTACGAAAGCCATCCTAATGTCACAAAACAAAATGCAAACACAGATGTTTTTAAAAATAAAAATGTGTATAACAATGTGGAACTTGAGGAGCATTTCAGCAATTCTTGAGCTTTTAAAAAATTTATCTAGAAATAATTTAATTTTCAGAATCATTTTCAAGGGAGCTTTGTGTTTATTTTGCTAGTATGTCAACAAATTGTACTTAGTTCCTTTCTTTCTTTGGGATTTCTCTGCTTTTTTTCCAGATTAAATCTTTAATATAGGTTAATTTTACTGAGGACCTGATCTTGAAGGGGGGAGGTGGTGGTGCTGGGGTTTTTTTCTTCTTAATAATATAAATCTTGGGCTGCTTTTTTCAATGATTTCTCTTTTACAGTCATGATTTGTAGTCTTAAAATGGATTAGCACACCAGTGCTAATGGTGTCTCTAAGTATGATATTAACAGTATAAATTAGCTATCTGCTGTTGGTAATGTTCAAATTTGTATCCAGAATTTATTTTTCACTCTAAAATGTTGCTGTTAAGGTGGCCCTCTCCCTGAGAAATGAGAACAGTATTTGTGGTTACTGAGCTTGTAACAAATCTTGTTTATAAACGAAACAAGCTCTCTCTTAAAATTAGTTGCATTTATGACCCCTTTACTTTCACTTTAAGATGGTGTGAAAATTTAACTTTCAGGATTGAAATGAAGTTTCTTATGCCAGCACTTTGACTTCATTAAAATAAGATTTTTTTTTTGAATTGTAGAGATCATTTCTTCTTTTAGGGAATGATGCACAGAACATTCAACAGAGCTGTCAGGGCCACTGTAGTGACTAAAATGCCAGCATTTTCATCTGGATAGTGATACATGAAGATGAGATGGATATGCTGATATGACTCACTATTGAAAGTAACATTCTGCATGCAGACATTTGATAGAGTTCTTTCAGAAGGAGTAAAATGAGGACAATTCATAGTGAAAAATATTTTTCTCCTTGTCTTGATGTTTCTATGACCTTTAATGATTGTACATTTCAGAGGCAACATTGCTGAGAAGAGCAAATTATGAGTAGATGCTTTGTTAGGGAATAATGTATCTGCTGAATATTTATGCACTCTTATGCAGGGATAGTCATAGTGTTTGACTTACAGGAGTGCTAGCTGTACTCTGATGCATCTTAGAAAAGCTGAAGTTTTTTTGGTTCTCTGGCACATAGCCAGCTTCACAGCCTGTTCAGCTTTGCTTCTTTTAGCTACAGTTTTAGGTTTCACTGACCTGAGAGTGGGATTTAACTGCTTTCTTATCTTTGGCATTCTTGTGTCCTTAAATCTTGCCAGGATATGGGGGATAATATACAGCAGCTGTATTTACACTGTTCTCTAAAATCAGGTCAGGGCCCCTTCTCTGACCCTGAGGCCAAATGACCCAGCACAGTTTGTGTCCATATGCTTAACTTTCTTCTCCTGAAAAAGGAGGGCAGCCTCCTCCACGCTGCTTAGGAGTGGATGTCTTCCTTCCTTTTTGTTTCACTGTAAGAGAGTCTGAGTAGCTGTACAGGTCAAGACTAACCTTTGTAGCTCTCAGCCAGCTGAAGATAGGCCCAGATTGATAATGTGGCTCATTGCTCACTGCATGAGGGATACTCTGCTGTAGGTCTTGAATGTGAAACTCTCCATGAAACAAAGTCTCTTCATCAATTCTTTTGCCCTCAACATGTATGCAGAATAATATGTTTAAATGGGCTTGAGAGTTCTGGTTTTCCCTGGCAGGGGTCAAGCAGCAAACCTGAGCCAGACTTAAAAAGAACAAGAGTAGCAAGAACAAAAAGCAAGAGAGGATCTGCCTGCATGTTACTGACAGACTTGTGTGGTCCTGATCTCGGCCTTATCTTTTTCAGATCCCGTTGTGAGAGCCTTTATCCTCCTCTGGTTTTCTGAACAACTGCCTTTACTCTCCCATGGCCTCTATGGAGAAGATGCCATAAAATTCCAGAAATTTATATTTGCATTTATAAGCTTTCTCTTTTCTGAATCTAGATTTGCTCTAGATCTGCTCGAGCTAGCAGATCACCAAACTGGAATCCTCTGAATCAGTGACTCCACATCTGCCATTTAACAATACAGGATGTTTCCTGAGTGATGCTTTAATGTGAACCAATCTTTCCTGTCCTACCTGCTTCATCAACAGCTCTCTTTTGAATGAAATATGTTCAGGCAATAAAAAGTCATCATAATTGTTGTGTAATAATTAACTATGTGTTAATTATTATCTGAAGCCCTAATATCTGCTCATCTCAAGATAGTACATTATAGGAAAAAGAATGGCCAGGCTGTATTTATCTCTTGCTTTATTTGAAAAATTGGTGAAAAAGCTGAAAAAATGTTTCAGGTGTCTTATCCCACAGATATTGTTAGACCAGCAAAAAAAATATGATTTCCAGTGGGTGTAGTTTTCTTCTAACAGGTGGAAGATAAGAGTAACTTGAAGGGTTTTGCTTTTTTTGTGGTTTTGTTTTATTTACTTTGTTTTAATATAATCAGTCTGCATTGATATTAATGGCTTTCTTTGTGACAGAATGTCACTACACATGGATCTACAGAAGGAATACATCACATGTATAATTCTAAGGACCTACATATAAAATAAACTTTCTTTTTTACCTTTAGAACATTCCATGTCGTGCCATTTCAATGGGTCAGGGCCAGGAAGTTCATGCAAGGCACCTGTTAAATCAGTGCATGCAAGATGGAGGATGGCTCCTCCTACAGAACTGCCACCTTGGCTTGGAATTTCTTAATGAATTAATGGACACCATCACAACAAAAGAGTCTGTAAATGAAGATTTCAGAACCTGGATCACTACAGAGGCTCACCCAGAGTTTCCTATTAATCTTTTACAGTCCTCTGTAAAATTTACCAATGAACCTCCTCAAGGTAGGAATGACTTCCCTTCCCATGGGAGAGATTGCTGCTGGTCCAGGAAGGTTGGGCAGAAAGTAATGTTGGTATGTGCAGCTACTTGAAGCTGCCAGTCTCGGACATCACGGACCTATGGTCCTGGGCATCCCCTTGTCTGCTGGGCCTCCATGCACCTCCTTACACCCAGAATCTTTCCCCACTTCCAGGATATTTCCTCATATTCAGATGTTCATCTCATGCTTTCTGAGCCTCTAGCCCCCAGCTTTCCTCACCTAAGTAGTCCATATGCAGCAGCACAATGTGAGATCTGCATCTTGCTTGGCAGTTTGGACTCATGTTTCTGTATTAATGGGGGTGTAATAAAGACATGGATGGAATGAATCCAGTGAGAACCCACAAAGATGCTGAAGAAATTGGAGAATATGCTATGTGAGGAGAGGCCAGGATGATTTTTAAGCCTTGAGGAGAGGAGGAGTATCTTATTAATGCCTACAAATAAATAAATATACCTTTTCTTTATATATATATATGTATGTTGCCAGTGGTTTCAGTTGATGATGTCAGTAGGAGCTAAGAATTTTTATCCAAGGTCCTATTTAAACCTTCAGACATTTAAACCTCTTATTTCAGTACTTAGCTTCCTTTGAACATTAGTAAAACATAACAGAATGTTTGATGTTGTGAAACACATCCTGTTTCAGCATTTATACTCCATCTCAAGAGCAGGTAGTCAGTCTGTTGATAGAAATTTCTTACTTCTTCCTCTTCTCCTCTCCCCCTTTTTAATTCAGAGCTCAGCATCCTTTTATTGCACAGTGGCCCCCTCCTAATCATTCTAATGGTAACAACCTATAGCTCCAAGAGGGTATTTGAGAAGTCAAGTTATAGCAAATATGCAACTTACATTTAGCAGCTGAAAAAAGCCCAGTGTAAAAATTTTAGTCAGGATGAAATATAGAGAGTTTTAGTTTCTCAAGACTGTCCAGTCACATTGGTAGCACAATAAAATAAAACACTTCTGTTTTATTTTGGAACCCTGTTATGATACCCATTCGATATTTTGAAAAGCTATTTGTTTGAATATTGATTTGCAGGATTTTTGTGAAGTATGAACAAAAGCAAAAGTACTTTTATTATGTCATATGAAGTAAGATGGCTTTGACCATCTTTTCACTGCACTTAAAATCTGCCCTTCTAGACTTGTGTGAAGCTGATTACGTGGAAAGTATCATAAGAGGGACCTGATGTCAGTAACTCATGCTTGGGTTGCATGCCCAAGGCAAAAGATGCTTGAGTAGCACTGCCTGAAAACATCTGGGAGCAGTCAAGCTTCTGTGTTCCATGGCAGCTGAGACTGTATCAGTATCAACTGCCTAAAGCTGTTTCTGGGATATGAAATGTCAGTGCTCAAACAAACCTCCCCAAGTATTAATATTTGCACTATGAATTTAGGTTCTCCTCGTCACCTTGGTGCCTGTAGGCCAGTTGAACAACCTGCATACAGAATTTTGAGATTTTTCTAGGAATCAAATCTAAATAAAATTATCTTAAATAAAACTAAAATCTCTTATTATAAGTAAATAGCAGAACAAACTCTTGGATACCCAGTGCTATATTTCATATGATGTTAGATGTCTTTTCTATTGCCATATAGTTGCTAAATAATTATGTTTCTATTTCAGTTGTTTATGGGATCATTTAGAATATGATTATGTAATCTTAAATCCTTCTGGACTATTGAAATCAATTTTTTGTGTTACCTACCTAAAACAAAATGTTATTGAAGTTTGCCTGCTATGGCCAGCCGAACAGATAATTGATTCTAAGGCATTATTTGAAGGTATAAGTGAGATGATACTGCAAATTGGAATAGAGAATTATGCTTAACAGAGGTTGGACTTATGGATTCCATATATTTTTTTTTGCAAATGTATTACATTTTATACTTACCTTCTAGGTGTGAAAGCTGGCTTAAAACGAACATACTCAGCTGTTACTCAGGATCTGCTGGGAGCGAGCAAAATGCCACAGTGGAAACCATTACTATATGCTGTAGCATTTCTTCATACAACTGTTCAGGTTTAAAAATATATTTCTCCTCTTCTGTCATAAATCCATGTTTCATTTATTAATGAACCTTGTTATTAAATGAGAAACATTTTTAAAGGGATGTCCCATGTTGGCAAATTAACACAAATTAATAAAGAGAACAACATATCTCTATTATTGCAACTGTGTTAAAACTTATAATTTTGCTCATGTTGGTCCTTTATCTCCAACAGGGATGATATTTGAGAGGAAAAAAGGGACAATCAAGCAATGATCAATTAGAGTACTCTTCTATTAAAGTCCTGGTCAATGACTGTGTGATCTGTCTTTCAACTAACTGGACTTTTACTAATATTTTAGCTCATAAAAGCATATTAAAGAAATTTACAATTTATAGTTTGGAAAACCATAGTATCAAAATGCTGCATTCACAGTGAGAAGGTGTAAGAGCGTGAATATAAATCCTTTCTGCTCTGAAACCTGTAGGAGGAAATGAAAGTAGATTTTGGGTCTTGACTTTCAGGACTTCCATTAAAGAAAGTGCTTTATGGATTAACCACAACTTTTCATCATCCTATGAATAGATTTTGCAGTGCTCTCAGTTTATATTTGAAGCCTGGCTAATTTAGCTCTGTGGCATCCATGCACTGATACATTGTGGTCCATTGGAAGCCTGTGTTAAAAAAAAATTGCAATTACCAGATATTACCCTAACACCTACATACTGCCAGCTGAGTCTGTAGATGATTGACTAAGAAGTAGTTTTTCCTACTTGCATCTGCAGCATGCAGACACAAGAGGGATAAGAATATAAGTGATAGGAATATATCTAATCCATAGGAAGAACCCACACAATGATTATGACTGATGATTTTGAACACCATTGCCTCAAACAGTAGCTTAATTTTTGAATTTCAAAAGCTATGGTTCCAGACTCAGAGATTTAAAAAATACTTTAAAAGAGAATTTTTTTTCTTTGTGAGAATATTAATATTCCTCTTATTTGTTTGTACAAAATTTAGCTACTAGATAATCAAGTTTTAAATGTATTTTTTTAAAGTTGGTGAAATAGAGTTCCAGCTGGACTACTGCATTCTTAACATATTTCATGTATTCTTCTGCACTTATGCTTTCTTCACAATTAATATCAATCAGTGTTTTACCTTTAATTCTAACTATTCTACAGGAAAGAAGGAAGTTTGGCCCGTTGGGCTGGAATATTCCTTACGAATTTAATCAGGCAGACTTCTCAGCCAGTGTGCAGTTCCTTCAGAATCACTTGAATGATGTGGGCATCAGACAGGGAGTGAACTGGAGCTGTGTCCGCTACATGCTTGGAGAAGTGCAGTATGGTGGCCGTGTGACTGATGACCTTGACAAGGCCCTGCTGAACACATATGCAAGAGTCTGGTTTGGAGAGCACATGTTCAGTGAAAAATTTTGTTTCTACAAAGGCTACGTTATTCCAAAAGGGAATAGAGTGGAAGACTATCTCCAGTACATAGAGCAGTTGCCAGTGACTGATACACCAGAGGTAAAATATTTTAATATATTAAAGGGAGTTTTTGTGAGATTAATAGCTTAATGAGGTGGCTTTTTTTCCAGAATTGAGTATGCATAGGTAAAGATTAGCAGGCAGACTATTATAGTGAATATTCAGTGTAGATCTGCTTACCAGGAAGAGGTAGGTGAGGCCTTCTTCAAACAGCTGGAAAAAGTCTCATATTCACAGGCCCTGGTCCTTATGGAGGACTTTTAGCAACCCTAATTATCTTCTGGAGGTTGATACAGCAAGGTTCAAGTATCAATGTGTATAAAACCCTGTTGGAATGCTGTAAAGATGGAGCTGGAGCCTTTTTGATAATGTGTAATGAAAGGAAAAGAGGCAATGGACATAAATTAAACAACAGGAATTCCATCTGAGAACAAGAGAACTATTTTTTAAGTGGAGGTGGTCAAACACTGGGAGAGTTTTTCCAGAGATATTGTGCAGTCTTGTCTTTGTAGACATTGAAATCCCAACTGGACGCTGACCCAGACAGCCTGCTCTATTTGCTCCTGCTTGAGCAGAGGTTTTGGATTAGATGACCCTCAGAGGTCCCTTCCAAACCAAACTATTTTGTGGTTCACAATTCTGTATGGGATTGAGCAGACATGCAATCTGAGAAATAATAAAAGTAAAAAAGCCCGTGGTCTCATTTGAAAGTTATAATTGGGAGTTTATTCCATTTTGACAGTAAAAAGATATGGATGTTGCCATGAATTGGTGGGGTAGGGTCCAGGGTAGCTCCTGGTTGTAAGCACTTTTACACGACCCAATGTGTGAATGTCACAGTGGTCACAGGAACTGGAGGATGATGACTTTCTGCTCCCTGCAGTACAGGCACACATGCTGAAGTTAGTTAAAACTGAAACAGAAGAGAATGCTCTGGAAAATTGAAACAGAGGTGAATGGTCTGGATTTCTGTCTCATTTCTATTAAGTTGATAAATGCCATTGGAAATAAGTTCCATTAAAATTAAATAGACTGAGTGAACAGAAAAAACTGGTTTTTACTTACTGATAATGTTCTGGCTGAGAGGGTGAGAAGTTTCCAAGGTCATAAAATAAGCTTGGAAAGTTCTGAATCTCTGAAGATAGTGAGACCAGAATGCAAAGGTATTTGTGCCAGCAATGATGTACCTTTTCCAGGTGAGAGTAAATGCAGACATGATAATGCATCACTGATCCATTTGAGCCCAGCTCATGAAGTGGTTCCTATCAGTGTACAAACCTTGGCTCTATCAGATTTCAGGTTCTGCTTTCATAGATCTGCTCTTTTAAACACTCGGGAACCTATCTCACAAGGCTGCAATGTATTTTTAAAGTGTTTTGATGCCTGTGAAAAATCTGTATGTATGGTTTGACGCAGGGGAATTTTACCTTTGGCTTTTATGTAAATAGAAGCAAGTCCAGGAATGCAAACATCTTTTTGTTCTTCACATTTTCACTCGTTAGGAAGAAAGCTGTGACTTTCTTCTGTCATTCTAAAATCTGTCAAAATTGCTCACGAAAACCTTTAACCTTTTAATCTCCCAATTTTCTTCATTTCACAAAAGATACTGTGCTAGTCCAAACAGTGTATCCTTGATTCATTCCTTTTCCATTTTTAGTTAAGAAAGACTGAATTGGCCTGCTTGGAGTGTTCTTGCTCCTTTGATGAAATTTCATCCTCTGAGTGGAATGAACATCCTCTTCTGAGAAGGGCAATTGAACTCAGTGTATTGGGTTAGGATGGAAAGGTTTCAGTAGCAGAGGGATAAGGAGAAGCTGGCAGAAACTTCCCACATGTGTGACAGGGCCAGTGTCAGACAGCTCCAAGACAGACCCACTGCTGGGATAACGCGTTTAGGAAGGATAAAAAGCTGCATGAGAACCTTCAGTCAGAGAGAGGAGTGAGAATACGTGAGAGGAAAAACTCTGCAGACTCCAAACCTGTGAAGAAGGAGGGACAGGAGGTGCTCCAGGTGCTGGAGCAGAGATTCTCCTGCAGCCCATGGAGGACCCCACACTGGAGCAGGTGGATGCCTGAATGAGGCAGTGACCCTGTGGGAAGTCCATGCTGGAACAAGATCTGTGGCTCCATGGGGAGAGGAGTCCATGATGGAGCAGATATTTTGGCCAAGGTTATGACCCCACAGATGCCCATGCTGAAGCAGTCTACCCCTGGAGCTGTGCACCCTGTGGAAGGGACCCACACTGGAGCAGCTCAGTGGAGCAGCCCAATGGATAAGTTTGCAGAGGACTCTTATGCTGGAACAGGGGTAGAGTGGGAGGTGTCCTGCTCCTGAGGAGGAAGGAGTTGGAGACAGCGTGTGGCGAGCTGACCACAAATCCCATTCCCTGTTCCTTGTCTCCCTGTGCTCCACTGGGAGGAAGTAGAGAATTTGGGAATGAAGTTAAGTCTGGGAAGAAGGGACAGGTGGAGGGAAGATGTTTTTATGATTTGGTTTTATTTCTCATGATCCTACTCCGATTTGATTGGTATAAATGCAGTTAATTTCCCCAAGTCAAGTCTGTTTTGCCCGTGATGATAACTGGAGATTGATCTCTCCCTGTTCTTATCTCAGACCATGGACTTTTTGTTGTGACTTCTCTCCCCTGTACAGCTGATGAGAGGATGATAGAGGAGTGGTTTCAGAGGAGTGTAGAGCTTTAACAATTGGTTTTGAGGATTCATAGGGCTGGAAAACCCTGAAAGACAGAATCCAACATTCTGTTTTTAAACAACATTCCCAGAGATTTTGGATCAAAAAGAACAAGAGATTTGGGTCCTTGATAAAGGACATTCAGAAAACTGGTCCACCCGCTGGTTTCTTTCTTCTTTCTTCTTCATACATCACTTGCATGAAACCATAGGACCAGAGCTGTCTCCCATGCCTCCTGTCTTTGTTAATATTGCTCCAATGTTTAAGTTAGCCCTTGGACTAGGGCTCCATTCACAGATATAGCAAATATTCTTCATGGTGCTAACTTGGGCTGTAATATTGCCACAAAATCTGCTAGAGAAAAACCAAACAAACAAGCCCTCACTGTGCAAGAGCAAAAGCAGAAAAGAATATATCTTCAAATGTGTATTTCCTTCCACATAAAATATGAGTGTAATAAAGTGCATTGGTATTTTTGCCTTTTACAGCTCTAAACATTGAGTTTGAGTAAACCACTATTTGCAAAAGATTAAATCCTATCTGGAATCTACCTGCACGCTGCTATAGTCACGCCCTCAGTCAAATGTGGTATTAGGTCTGTACTTTGTGCTGTTGTAAGCATAAGATTCCCAAGTGGTGTAGATCAGTGCTGCTTTGCTAGCTTTGGCAATGGTGCAGCTACTTATATCCCTCATCTCTGAGTTTCTAGATTTACAAGTATAACAATATTAAATGGCCCTTTTAATTCTCTCTTCACAGTATGTAAATACTGGTTTCTAGAAGTGCCTTCTTGCAATATACTTATTCTAATGTAAAATATGAAAACTGAATATGTGAAAAAATGTGAAAAATGAGAAACAGAAGATTGCTTGGCTTTTGTGCTCAGTTTGAGGGCAAGCCTTCCTCATTAAAGGATCAGTGGTTCAAAGTTTGTAAGAGATATGTAATATGTATAATTAAATGAGGCTGGTGAAATAAGTCACAGTACATACAATTCCTCCTGGAGAAGGGTTGCAATTGTCAATCTGACAATTATAGACTTACTGATATTTCAGTAGAAGTTTCTGAAAAAGCTATTATCATTCAGACAAAGGGCAGCTTTTCAGTAATTCTGTGCTAGCTGTATCTTAAATGAAATAATTCAATTTCAGGAGAAGAAGTAAGGAGGGGGAAGCTCCTTACCAAAAATAGCTAAACCATAAAATATCCTAAATGTATCACTATCTTTGGGTACTTCAGATGTGGTCATTATTTTATTTACCAGGCCACATGCCTTATAAGCCCAAGAGTCTGAGTAAAACAAAACATATTAGAAACGTTGATTGGTCAGATAATTAAGGGCATCTTCTTGAGCTGGTACAACAGCAATAGACCCATAGAGACAAATAACTAATGCTAAGGGGTCAGTGTCCACATATGACATTTCCAACACTGAACCAAAGGAAAGGGATCTGTTCTCACCCCCTTGACACCATTCCACAGCACGATCCATGTGGAGATAATGAGATCAGTTGAAAAACCCTCCACTGATATGAATGAAAACACTATTGCATATGCAGCCTGTGTTAATGTTTTAGTGCAATTTGGGTTTGTTCCTTTGCCATTTAAATGGAAGAACTTCTTCCACTGGCCTGTTCACATTTATTGTTTTATGGAGCTGAGAATTTTCTTCCTTTTTTATCCATTTTCATGCATTCTTTTTTCCCCCCAATTTTTATACCTTTTACTTTAAGGTGTTTGGACTTCACCCTAATGCAGATATAACTTACCAGACCAACCTGGCCAATGAGACATTCAGTACCATAGTAAGCATCCAGCCCAAAGACAGCAGTACTAGAGGGGGAGAAACCCGGGAAGCAGTGGTGCAGCGTCTTGCTGATGAGATGCTGGAGAAGTTACCTCCAGATTATAAACCTCATGAGGTATGTGCTACTTCATAAAACACATGTTTTATATGTATGCACGTATATACATTTGTGTTTTAGAAGTTTTATCGTGCTTCTTAAATTTATCTGGCATGTATTTTAAAAAGATCTTAAAATTATGCAGTGGGGGTTTATAAGTCTGTTTTGCTTTATTATCTAACATATTCCTACATCAGAAAGATATATTTCAAATGCCACAGTCCACTTAGTCACCTTAACTCAGAAGACCCATTCAAGGCATCAGAAAGTTCTTGCTTTCCTTAGTAGCTTACAGAAGTAGCCTGATGACTCTTTCTGAGGGTCTGGTGATCCTGTAGTGGTTACAGCATTAAATTTAAATTTAAATTTAAATTTAAATTTAAATTTGAATTTAAATTTACGTACTCCCATTATGACACCCCCATGATGAAGAGTGAATTTTATCACTGACCTTTTCATGCTCCAGATTTTTTTGGGTCTGAGCCATAAGAGGTATCTTTGTCAATCTTTTCTTGCATTTTTAATTAACAGCCCCATTAAATGGAAACATCCAGCATAGAGACTCTTGCATCAGTTTATAAGTAGGTTCTACTGTCTGTGAGGGAAATGAGGGGTTTTTAACATTTACTGTTCATGAAACACTGTTCAAGTGTTTCATGAACAGTAAATGCTAAAAACCCCTCATTTCCCTGATTTTATTCTTTACAATTGTCTTTTGCCTTGATGGTGCCCTTTTTTGCCCTGGTTGTAGTTCAAGCTGGTAAAATGCTCAGTAGGAATTACAACATGCTATGTGTGCTTAATTTTCTTCTCTGGCCAACTTAGAATGTCCACCTAAGTAACAAATAATAGTATTTCCTGTCTTCCCTTCTACTATTCTCAGACTGAATATGTCTTGTATAAATAGCCACTTTTGTACTGTCATAATTCAACTTGGAACTTCTCTTGTCATTCCCCTGTCGTCAAGCTACTTACAGTCTGCGACATTTTTTGGTGACATTTCCTACCAACTACCTCCATATTGTTCTTTTCCATCCATTCCTGTTTGCATCTCTCCTTTTTGTCACCTTCTTATTGTGTGTCCTAATGAAAGTCTATAAATAATTTTTTGTAGAATTTGATTAAGAATGGAGTCAATTTTCTAGTTTTCATATTATTATTTAATGATGAATAAATATTAGAAATAGAAAATGAAATTAAATCTAGTAAATGTAATAATAATTCATAATTTAATAAATTTAATAATTTTCATGTTGGATCTACGACTATCATTTACACCTTAAATTGTTCTCAGTCCTCTTCCCTTATCTTTCCAATCAGAGTAAAGCTTTTTTATGGAACTAAATTCTTCTAGTTTCATTCATCTCCTTCATTTGTTTTTCAATTTACAGTAGCAGTAAAATACTGAATGCCTGGATACAATGTATGCTTTTGCCATATTTGTAATATGGGTATTGAGCTAAGTTTTTACAATATACTTGCTAAATCCTCCAAAGGACTATTTCTTCATTCCCTTGTTAAGCTGATGACTTTTTTCCTCCTGAAGAATTTGTAATGCTTAGAAAACATCAATAGTACTTACTGCACTTTACATTGTAACCAGAGGGTAGTCTTAACCTCAGGTTTTACCTCTGGGAAATTTGTGCAATACCTTTCAGTCATGTAAAATGCACACACAGTTGTTTAATCTAAATTTCACTTTGGCATTTCTTCTGTTTAATCTTAGGCTCATTGACTTTCTTTCCTTCTTGGTTTATTCCCTGAGGTTATGCACACAAACCACATGTAGGGGATGCCTCCCCTTTTAAGTCACTTCATCAAATCTTAGCTTTGGAGACCACCAGTTTTGGAGCCAGGGACTGTAGTTAAGGGCAGAGGGTCTGAAAGGGTTATTTCAGACATTCCATCCTTCACTCTTGACTTGTCTGTCTCTATTTTACTGCTGTATTTGTATTTATATAATACATACTGTTTCATGTGTCTGTATTTAAAAAAAATCACCACCAATTGTTTACTCTGCTCTTTCACTTTTCTCATGATCTGCCAATCATACATGAGGGGTTTTATTTTCTAATAAGCAGTCATCATTGCAATGATGCTCAGAATTAACATTTCTTTGTTTCAGTACTGTTTCTCTTACATCTTCTATGAGCTTCAAAGGAAACTTATTTTGCTTTAATTTGCTTCATAGCTGTCCTGTTAGGATTCAACCAAGGAGATTTGAGCTTGTACAGAGGATGTGCTGTTGG
Source organism: Molothrus ater (assembly GCF_012460135.2). NCBI lineage: Eukaryota > Metazoa > Chordata > Aves > Passeriformes > Icteridae > Molothrus > Molothrus ater. The sequence goes on along the minus strand of NC_050478.2, from coordinate 91,925,851 downwards.
ATCTACTTTTTTCTTCTGTATTTCTTGTAGATGCATTCTGAGTTCAGTAAGTGTAGATACCACCTCTTTCTGGGGATATCTAGTTTTCTAAAGCTCTAGTTTTCTAAACATCTTCATCTGTGAATTACACTTCACTTTGATTAATCATACCTCTCTCCTTATATGCCTTTTTTTCAGTCTGCACTACTGATGGACGGCACAGTACTTTTCCACAGAAACATTCAGAAATTATGCTTAGTTTCTGTAGCATGGTAGTCATTCATTTGTTCTGACCATCTAGAGAATATTCTCTGTTCATTTTCCCAGAGTTTTTCATTGCTAATAATGTATTCCTCTGTATAGCTCCTTGGCTGTCTCTGCTACACTAACGCATATACAGATTTTAATTCTGTAGTGTTATGAGTTTTGGCGTTGTTTCTTCTGGACCCTGATTTTTCAATATTTCTTTCTTCAACCTGCTTAGTGAATTTACCCTTTGTCTCTTCCTCTACATTTTAGAACTTGTCTCATTCTCTACATCTTAGAACTTGATTTGGTCTTTCCAAATTCTTTCCTTGTAAGGGATTTTCCCTTTTCTGCCTTTAGTGCCCAGCTCCATGTCTTATGTGTTGCTTGTGTGGCAGAAGTGTGGTCACATCTAGACAATAAGCAAAAAAATCTATATCAAATGTGTTTCTCATTTGAACTGTCACTCAATTATTCTGGAATCTTTTAGAAAGCATGGATATGGCCAGAGTGAGCTGTAAAGAAAGCTAAATTTTTGAATGCAAGTTTACATAAAAAAGCCCCAAACCCAAATGACTATAATACAAAAAAGAAAAATTATATCATGCTTACTAACATATAACAAAGAATTTCATTAATCAGAGTAGAAAAGAAGGGAGAGTTTAGGTATTCTCTGAGGAAAGAAGCAACAGTTTGGTAGAAGCTACAAAATGGCAAATGAAATTATGCTTGCAAGCAAAAGGAGTGAAATGGATTATGTAATTACTTCTTGCAATGTCTGAGAAAAAAAATGGGAAATGAGATAGGTTCTGTTATTTGTCAATTTAAGTCAACATTTGGTCATTCAGAACATTGTTATATACTAATCAGTTTAATAAATCTGAAACAAATATAACAAATACCCTAAATTGAAAGACTGAGGGAGTGTGTCTAGAAAAAGTTTATATGCATTTTCCTTATTGGAAAAGATCAGTAGAAAGAGAAACATTCATTAGTCCTAGCAGTGGAGCTTGGGTTTCCTTTTAGAATAATATTGTGCTCCAGTAATGCCGTGATGTGTTAGTTAGTCTTTGGAAACCTAAGTAAAAAGATACTATCAGTAAAGAAAAGGAGCAAATTTTTTTGGAAACAATGAAGGTAATTAAAAGCAAATTCTCTTCAGGGAAAGTGGCAGGTGCCTTTGCTACCTTTGATAAGTTCTTGTGGCTCCCTTTAGAAAATGTGGAGTGAATTTGCACAGAGCTACAACCCCAGCAGACTGGGTTAGGGACAGATGGTACCAAAAACAATTATTTGCTGACATTCAGAGCTCCGGATTGTATTTTCTCTTGATACATTGTGAATCCAGGGAAATTTCAGGCTGTCACAGAGAGGCCTTCATTTCTCAATTATTAGCTTTCAGCAATGACTTCAGTCTCAACAACTTCCAAAACAGGGCAACCATTTTACCCCATGATATCTGCTGCTTCTATTGTTGTGTTCTTGTAATGTTTCTCACCCGTCAAGTAACTTACCCAAAAGAGTAGAAACAAAACGGGTCACCTTTGCATGCTTTCTCAGGCTGTGGTTGACACAGGTGGTGGAAAAGCAAAATAAACCTTCCTCCTGACCTGAAACTGTCCTCATTTTTCCCTAAGAATTCTGCTTTTATGAACCTTTTTTGCTTCTGGGTCTCGCCTTGCAGGTTACAGAGAGATTAGTGGTAAAATTATTAGGTCCAGTCAGTCCATGTGAGTGAAGACAGGTGCAAGAATAAATGTCAGCCTGTCACACAGAAATGTTTACAATGAAAATGATCCCTGCATCTTGAAAAACAGCATTCTAGGGAATAGCAAGTAGCAGCAGTTTTTTTCCTTAAATATTATTTGTAGTATTGATTAACTGTAATTCCTCTAAGGCTATGGCTACATTAGCAAGCACTGCATGGAAATAGGAATTTGTCTGAGAACCCCAGGCCTTCATTAGATGTTTTGCTGGAAAATTTGCCTTGGTCTAGCTCTAGTCTGGGCCTGTAGGCTGAACCCATTAGTAATTGAAGTACCTTAGAGTCCCTGAAGCAGACTTTTTGGGTTCGCTTAATTTGAAGCTAAGACCTTTGTGTGCCTGGAATGTAGTTTTCAGTGCAGGGGTTTTGCTACCAAACCCCCCCCCCCCCCCCCAAAATAAAATAAAAAAAATTAATTCAGGGTCTGAACTGAAACACTGACATAAATGATTCTGTAATATGTGTACTTATCAACACTATCAGATATGGTGGTCATCTATCTCTAGAGCTCCTTCTATTTTCTATGTATTTTGCTGTCTGCTTCCGTATGTGCAGCAAGGAAGGGGTCCTTGACATTCCTTGAAAAGAGCTTTGGCTTATCCATCTACAGAGTGATGGACTTCCCCTTTCTGCTGACAAAGAATGTAGCAAGTAACTAAGTCTGATTTTAAAAAATAGCATTTACTGAAAACCATAGGCAGTTGCTACTACAACAACTTGATCAATGATCATGGCATGAGTTCAGCAACTACTTTTCTACTCATAGTCCTATAAAGTATGTGCTGACAAACTGGTGACCTAAGGACAGCTAAGAAATATGCATAAAGGAATCTGACACAGTAGAGATGTAGAGATATGCATTGCAAAATCATATAGACAAAGCTATTAAGATTATGATTTTAGTAGCTCCTTTCTTAAATCACATTGTTTTATGTTGGATGATAGCTGTTTGCATAATGAAAAGGGGATGTTCTAAGTGGGATATATGGAATTAGTATATTAATCTCAGAAAAGCTATTTTGGTTAATGAGTTTAATCTTTTGAAGGTTTTTTTCTGAGAGTCGGTATCCATATTTTTATGTCATAATAAATACAGCCCTGGATGTAAATCATCTGATTGCTTGATAAGAAGAATTCTAATACAAAACTAGTTAATCATACTTCAGTGCTTGTATTTTAAATGAATCTTAGCAGCAAGATTTCCAAGAAATGCACTGTGTTATACTCTCACCATAAAGTGAGAGTACAAAGTAAATCTCACCATAGATCAGGATTGATTTGTATACAATAAAGTAAGAAGTATGGAATTTTTTTTTCAGTTTTGATATCTGGTTGTGCTTGGTGCTCCAGACTGAGTGTTCTGAGCATATTTAGGTTGGATTTGCAAATTTCTGCTTTATTGGTTGCCTCCATTATTCAAAACATTATAGGTATTTTGTAGGTACATGAAAGTAAATCAGAAGATTGTGTTAGTTCTGAGAATTAACTAGTTAAATTGTAAAATTATCAGCACTGTAATATTTTAGAATCTTTATTTCATGTCCTCTTTGTAGAGTCATAGATATTAATATTTTGGAAAATAACCCCTTTAATAACATCTTCCATACAACTTTTCCTCAAATGGGAGAATTCTTCCTCTAAATGATCCCCAAAAGGAACACATCCTTTGTAGACTAGAAATAAGAAGTGTGTTTCTTATATAAAGGATAACATGCATAGACTATATTCTGCATAATTCCTTTCTTATTAGTGGCATGCACTAGACTTCTAAGTATTCTGAAAAAAATAAATCAAATGTTTTTACTTTTTTTCAAGAAGAAGAATTACCAATTCTTATGAATTTTTCAGAAAGCAGAAGTTTTCCCTGAATTTTGTATGAAATAATCAGAATACTTCATTGTGTGGATTATCAAAAAAATTTATTCCTCAGCTCTAGTCTATGGTAGCTGGTTTAAGTATTTTTTTCTCTTTCATAGGCAGGACGCATTAACTCAGTCTGTAAAATGTACTGTCACACTGCAAAGCATTAGCATAATTGGCTGGCACCTATTTCTTGGACATTCTGTCTGACAAACCCATGGGTCCTTGTGATTAAAATATGATGTATAACCTTGCTGATAGCTGTCTCCCAAGGAGAATAGCATAAAAAGTTGAGAAAGAGTATTTTACTAGGCTTGGAGTTGAAATTTAAGATTTGGAAATTGCCAAAGCATTTGCATATTTATACTAGTGATTATAACTACTCATCTGCTGTATGATATTAATCTTGCAGAAATTTGCTATTCATTGTAATAATTAAATCTTTAGTAATGTTTATTATTTGTTTAAAATGTATAGTATACATAATAATGTATATATTGAGATACATGAGCCATTGGCGCTTTCTAAAAGAGGGGAACAAATGTCGAAAGTCTGAAAAATCAGGAATTCTGGTACTGGGTGGGCTATAAGCACCATGATTTTTGCAGGTGCTGTTAAACCCTCTCTCATGCACTGTAGTACACAGTGAACTTTGATATACATGGAACATGCAGCGTATGTCTGAAGCACATTCCATACACATCATATGCAAAAGATAGAGAGGGAATGCTGTTGCTGTTGTCATTATGACATGTCCTTAACCAACACAGGCAACTGATTCCCTTTTGAAAATATTGAATTTGAGAGAAACTGTTACCCTTGAAAACTAAAAAGGCCAAAGGGCTTCTACTTGCAAAATGGTGCACATAATGGTGTAACAGATTTCTGTGGCATCTGTATTATTTCTGGCAGTCTTGCCTCTCTAGAAATGTATCCATGAGCATCTTGTCTTATGAGCAAGGCACATGCTACTGAAAGTAGCAGCTTTTACATATCATTGTTCTTGTTAAGTGGAACTCCATTTGCTGCATTATTTCAGCTCAGCAGAGCAAGAAAAGTTCACCCAGCACAATTTGGAAATAGAAAGAAGTTACCATCAAACAGTGCTTTTGTGTAGCATGTGGTTTTTTTTATTTTAAGATCTAAGACCCTGCAGCCTAACAAGGACAGAAGGAACTGCTGTGTCCCTTCAAAGAGAGGGAACTTTACCTTCTTAGAATGATGGAGGAGCTCGTTCTGGTAAGCTAATGAGTCACAGTGTGCTAAATCTTACAGCTGGCACAGGACTTGAATGGCCATCTGTTACTAAAATGTTTCTTTTCTGAAAATGTTTTTGCTTTCAAAAATTATTGCATGGCAAACAGGAGATTAGGTTTTATAATCATTGCACTATTCTTTTTTAGGTGAAAGCACAGCTTCAAAAGATGGGAGCTTTTCAGCCCATAAACATATTTCTCCGTCAAGAAATTGACCGGATGCAACTTGTTATATCCAGAGTTCGAACTACACTGACTGATCTCAAATTGGCTATTGATGGTAAGCTACGATATCAAACATTGTAATTAAGGTGCAATATTTATTGCTAGCAGTTGCTTATACCATATAATTAAATAAATATTTCTTCTTCTTTCCTTCCTTTCTCTTTTGTTCCTTCCCTCACACTGTTTTTCTCTTTTTCTCTGTCTTTATCATATGACCACTAATTCTAGCCCTTAAAATCTCCTGATTGCATCTCTAAGGACACTCCACCTAAATTTATTCTGCACTCATCTTCTCCAGTATTGCAGTTCGTGTCCCTTAGCTACTACTTCACTTCTGTGATTCTCTCTAGGATCCTACAGAGCTCAGAGGAATTGCATGAAAAAGTCCATGCGCCGTGTATACCAGAGTTATTTAAGAAATTAAGCTGAGACATAATGATATAGAACAAGGTAGAAGGGTTGCTGCTAAGTAATTGAGAGACAGGGAACTCAGGAGGCAAGGTGAAAAAGACTCCAATTTAAGGTGAAATTTGACACATTTGTGAAACTGGCTATACCAAATGGCATGTCTCTAAATGGAAGCTGAAGTGAGTGGCAGTGTCAATCAAAAGAGAGAGAGAGACAGTTCTCATTTAGGCTTCACAGGAGGCAGGAAACAGCACTCTGTATCTCCCAGAGACAGGAGTATTTGGCTGAAAGTGAGCAATGGTGAATGAAGTTAAAAAACCCCAAGAGTAGAGGCAACTAGAAGCAGATGGAAAATTTGATCAGAAAAAGAGTGAGAAAAAAGAAGGGATAATGATGTTGCCATCTGCTTTTTGTTTTCACTTCCTATTTTTCTTCCTCTTTTGCAAGAGTTGAAAAACCCAGGAAGGAAAGTGTACTGTTGCTCAGCCAAACTTTTTGAATTAAGAAATCAAAATGGAGCAGGAATGGGTAGATTCCACTGGTAAAGCTCTCACCCAAGTCTGCTGTTCTCTAGCAGAGACACAGAAATTATCTGACAGAGCAAACTGTCCTCACAGGGAGCAGGTCAGAATGCCTCAGAATTAGTCCCTTCTGACGCAGCTGATGGCATTACTGTAATCTGTCTTACTGGTGTTCTGACAATGTCTTTCATGAAGGGGCATTATTTTTTAATTTGTATTTTTATTACACAAGGATCAGAAAGTATTTCTTTTTCTCTATCATTTGTATGATACACTAAGACAACAAGACATGCTTCAGAAACCTCATGCCTCTAATCTGAATCTAGGAAAGATGTGCCCAAGGCTAATAATCTTTCATATCCTGTAATAACATACGTAAAGATCAGGCTGGAAGAAACAATTGTCCTCTCTTTCTGAGCTGAAAGTTCCCTTTTATATGTGAATAGAGTCCCTTTTCAAGTATATAAAAGGAATGTTTCCATCTAAGAAAGTGTTAGTCTTTCCTTGATTGTGACAGATATATTTAAATTCTCAATATGTATAATATTCTGCAGAGGCTGCATGAGTAACATAATTTATTTGCACTTCACATTCAGTTCCACAGTGGGCGCAGTCCTCTGCCAGATGTTTAATCAAGTTAATGCTGTAACTTTCATGCAATTCTCTAAAACATAATTTCTTACAGACAGGCAAGTTAAATATAGTGAAAAATTGCTCTGAAAACAAAATTGGATGTATAGTTAACAATAACAATTAATGGCTTCTGGCATGTTCATGCTATATCAAGTGCATGTGGTAGACTGTTAATTAGGGGGTGGAAAGAACATTTAGGCATTCTATCTCAGCAAAAGGGAAAACCCCAAACTGTCTCATACTAGATTCTCTCCCAAAACTAGTCAACTGCAATGTCAGGTCATCTGAGGTGCTTCATTTTCTTTACAATGAGGTAAACTGATGTGCCTGCTCAAACAGGTCATGTAATTTTTGACATCTGCCCTGCTCATGTATCTGGCTCTGGCTTCATGAACCTGTTAAAGCCCAGCACCCACTTTAAGCAGACCTAAAATTTCAAATAAATTTGGTGTTTAAGAATATAGTGTGTCTTTAGGTTGTGAAAGGAAGTCTGAATGTCTGATTCTGCAGTTTGGATGTGAATGGATGGACCTTGTTATTTTGATGTTGCTCACCAAGGTAATGTAAAGCCCTCCTCAGGGGCTTTTGAGGTAATTTGAGGCAATGTAAAGCCCTCCTCAGGGGCTTTTGAGGTAATTTGAGGTAATGTAAAGCCCTCCTCAGGGAGAGCCCACGTGCAGCTGAACATGAGGGATTAAGAAGGAATTTGCAGACACAGTTTTGTCCTTCTGTCCAGAGGGCAGAGTAAGCAGTTCAGCTTTTGGGAGGGGTGAGGATGCTCAGCATGTGTCCAACATGTTTGTTGGCAAATATGCCCCAGAAGCTTGCTTCTCCACCAATAAACTTTGCTGCCCAGAGGGACACTTTTTCTGGATCAAATTGTAGTAATTAGATTGTAGCTGCACTTTGTACTCTCACTTATGTCCCAACCATTACTTCTGCTTTAATTACTTATTGATTGCCCAGAGTTTATTTCACAGTTGGCATAATACAGAGCTTCACCATAAATCAGAACACAGCAGTGATGGTTGTCCTTTTGAGTGCCCTAAATAGAAGCCATGTTCCAAACAGAGAAATCTTTTCAGAGACAAGGAGAAGACATGGGGTTTGCACCAAAAACGCCACATCTTAATGGGTTATGAGCAGCAGATCTTGAGCCCCTGTCAGAAGATGACAATTCTTTGTAGGGCAGTATCCAAGCTGTAGAGTCTTACCTCCTGCCTCTGGCAGTGTAGAGGCTTCTGGCACAGAATACTGATCCCCCACTCTTTACTGTAAAGAGGATACTTCAAAGCCCCTCTCCTACTAGTGAAGGCACTGTCTCTAAATGCAATAAAATCTAATGACACATCCAGTTATTCCTAGCCTTTTAGAGTTTGTTTGAGTTTGTCTGAATGTGGCCTGTCTGTGAGATTTTGTAGGGCTGTCTTTATTTCTCCATGCACTGCATAAGAGTGGTAAGCATTTTGATGTCTTCTCTTGGTGAAGAAAGTGAGAAGAGAGATTCTGTGGGAGTGTTTTCCATGAATGAAGTGGAGCATACTTGTAGTAACACTGAAAGTGGATATTGAATCCTTGGCAATGGAAATATGCACAGCTTTTAGTTTGATTTTAATCCTTATTCTTTTTAATCCAGTTAACATTGTGTTTAAGGGCTTCTTGTGAGACAAAAAAATGCTTAACTCATTACTTATATCTGGGTTCTACTTTGGTCATAAAACTGTATCCACTTGGTTCTGGTTTCTGGTACCTTACAGCTTTGTGTTTTCAAACTAATCCTTGGGAATTGCCTAAATTGCCCACTTCATGAACAAGTGAAGAATATCAGAGAAACTTTGGATTTTTTAATCTTTTCATGTCATGTATGTGCCCCATGATCACGGAACTCCCACTGCTATTTGTACAGTATTTACAGAGTTAGGAGAGAGAAGTCCTTTCCTCATAACATGTTTCCTGAAAATACAGCAGTTCTATGGCAATGTAGTTCTACACATGTTATAGGAGTTATGTAGGATTTTTAGGTCATCTACACAAGCTCATGAGTGAAGCCCACGATAAAGATTCACTACTTATCAGTTTCTCTGGGTCTGGATTGAAGGCACTTGAGACAGTAGTTCATATTTGGACTCAAGTGTTTATTATTTCTTATGAGTGAAACAGTCTCACAAACATGAGTTCTGCAGCCTTTCATTAGAAGGCACAAAATGGCTAACAAACTTTTGTTACAAGGTCTTTTAAGACTAAACTATCCAATTAAGAACCGGCACCTAGATTATTTTCCCTTTTAACCCCATAACTGATCCCGAGGAGCCCGCAATGCAGACTTTTCTGCCCAATTACAAAATGCCACCCAACACCCATGAAGAAGAAGGAAGAAGAAGCATGAAGAAGAAACCCAGGACAACACCCTGTTCCCTCCATCTTGCTTCCATCCACAACATACTAAAAATCCCAAAACCTAAATTTCTCACCAAGTGATACACCTACACTACTCTCTATAATCCATTTCACACTTTTGTGGATTCTAGTCTATCCTGAAGTCTAGGAAACTTTCTCTATGTATGAGGGTCAAAGTCAGTGCTCCCCTGGGGATCAGGGCACCCCAGAGCAGACAGAGAAATATTCCTGGTGCCCTGGGTTTTCACAATTACTTTTTTCCGACTCTGAACACCATGAAGTTGAAAGTACCATTTGTATCATGATGCCGAAAGGAATTTCTGTTCATCGTATGTAGCACCTTATAACAGGGATATAAATGAAGTCTAAAAGAGTCAAAAGAGGTAGCTGGTGATTTATTTTAACCTACATAGTGAAAAAGTGAAGCTCAGGAAACTAATCTTGCCAGAGTGCATAGGAAAGGTAATTTCCCATGAAAGGAGAAGTATGGACTCATTCCCCATGTCTGGCTAAGTTCTGTTTTGACTTGTAATGGTATAAGACTGCTAACACTAACACAGTTTTAGTTTTGGTGTGTGTGTGTGTGTGTGTGTGTGTGTGAGGCTTGTAGGGATTCATCACTTTTGGATGAGGATTTTGTTTGAAAATATTTAAGAGCACTCAGTAAAGATATTAATGGAATGTAACAATCATTTGAGGAATGAAGGAGATGAGTCTAGTATGTCTTGCGGTGTAGGGTGTAGTTACTCTTGGCTCAGCAGCTCTCATCCATTATTTAATTCTCATCCTGATAAGAATGCCAGAATGCCTCCTGTTGTCTTTCACAGTGTGGCACATCATTTCTGAACTTCTTAATAGGTCTTACATATGCTTGCCATGATGCTGGCCAGGACAACTGTTTAGAAACACACACTGCACATTAAGGACAAAGTGCAGAACAGAGTTTTTCTGCCTGTTGTATTGCTCTAGCTCAGGGTAGTGATTTGTATTACTTTTTTTGCAGAGGTGTGTGTGGATTTTCATCTTCAAATTACTGCTTTAAACTTTAAAGAGAAAACAGAACAGGGGCAAAGGTTAGATGCTGCCGGAGAGAGTACCAGCCTACAAATAAAACATGAGAGAGTGTTGTGCATTGCAGGTCTTGGCTGCCTGTTTTACCCTTCCCGTTCTAGAGTTGGAGCAAAAGAAAGTGACAAACTTTTGAGGGGCCTAGAATTAAAACAGTTAACAGGAATTTAATGAGCTTCTGAGAACTTCCTGGGAATTACCTCCAAATGCTTAAGTGAATAAGTACAGAAAGTGAAGAAAGAGGAAAACACCCAAAGAACTGCCCGAAGCAAAGAAGTCGACTTCTATCAGCACAGCAGTGGTGGTCACAGAGCTGGCAGAACCTTCTAAATCTTGCAAAAAAAATAGTTTTAGGTATAGGAAAACATACATTCTCTTTTATACCTTGTGCCTTTGGGTGGAAAAATTAAAAAAGCTTTGGAGAAAACACAGGCAAGTGTTAGCTGTTGCCATAAGGAAGAAAGAGAGGAAAACTTAGGAAGTTATAAACAAGTTGGTATTTTCTTTTCAACACGTTCAGCAAAGAAGAGGGAATTGGAGCTTGGTGGTGGAGGCAAGGTGTGACTGCCTCAAGAGCAAAACAGTTGTTTGGGAGGTAAACTTGAGTGGGATTAAAGGCTGAAAAGGTCAGTTTCTGGGGCTGAGAACTGGGGCAGTCAATAATGGATTGATGCTTTCACTGAGCTTTTTTCTCTATGTACTCTTCAGGCTAGCTTAACAGATGCAGTGTCTAGCAAGTATTGTCCTCCAGGGCTAGTCTCCAATTTTATTATAATGATATCAGCTATTGGGAAATTGTACTTGATGGAGAAAGTAGCTTTTTCTCATTTCATTTATATCCTACATGATTATTCTTGTTATATTTGATTTACATCTGTGCCTGTGGGAAGAGAATCAGTCAGTGGACCAAGGCTTTTTTTGGTTCATGCTGGAATTTAAGATCCTTCCTTTGTTCCTAACTTTAGCTACTCATTTAAATGAGCTATGCAAGTTTCCTAGACCAGATAGACACTTTCATAAATGTGAAATTTAAAACAGATCCAAATTTTACAAATTTCACAGTTTTCAGATTCAATTTGTGGGAGATATGAAAGTGAAAAGGGTCAACTCCAAGAAATAATACAAGCTCCTCATGTAGCCTATTCAAAGCATTATATCTATTGAATGAATCACCTTAAAACCAGATCACTTTAAAAAACCAGATTATTTACTTTAACCATCAATAAAAACTAGTTATCCTCAGAACTGAGAAGTTTTATTTGGGTTATTCACCACTCAGCAAGAGGACAGATTTAGATGTGGTGTAGAAGGGAGATGGTATAAATGTAGGGAAATCAAAAAGGGGAATCCTAATTTCCAAACTGTGAATACTGTGCAAACCATATGGTTATAGCAGATATTATTTTTAAAGTATGGAAATGCCTTCTTTTCTTTAACTGACCTGACCCTTCATCAGTAATTTTTGGATGGCCTTTATTCCATTCAAGAAAGGGAATACCATGGGGTAACCCCCAAAATAACCAAGTTATAAACAGTTGGCATGTCTGATTCATAGAACATTCGAGCCTGTCATGTTAAGTTCATAGGACATTCAGTCTATGAGCCCTAGTACAGGGCTCTGGAGTTCTCAGAAGTTAAATATGAGAAGCCTATGACATTGTACTATTCATTCAATTTATCAAAGATAGTTTTTCAAACACCGTTATCACTTTTGTCCAGAAAGATGGCGTGATTTTTCTCCTATGGTACTGATTTTATTTCTGACAATTATTCAATTATTTTATTTTGGGTTGTTTTTTTTTTTTTTATTTTTATCAGACTATTTTGGCTGCAGGAATGCATCCCAACACCCACAGATGCCATTTAGTGCTGAAATTCAAGCACTGGATGCCTACTGCCAGAGATGACACCCACTCACTAGGAATATTTATGCAGAGATACGGGCACGGCCTGAGCTGTGAACATACCTCATCCTCAAGAACACTCTGGCTTACATTCTCAACAGCTGCTCTGAGTCATAGCAGGCAGACTTCCCAAGGGATTTCACAATGCTTCAGGGCAGAGACTGGTTGTATCTTCCTATTTAAAAAGCTCCAGCCTGCCCAGAAGAATTGAGAAAGAAGGGAGAAAGTTGAATGTATCAGCCTGAAAACAAGGAATAACCAGAGATGAAAGAGTTCTTCCTTTCTCAGTTCAATGGTAGTGATCCCCAGGGCTAAACCAGGATGCTCCTCACTTGTTTTGTGCTCTCAGTACAGTTGCTCTGAAGTTGAAACCAATATGCATTGCAAGACTTTTCCCCCCACTTTTTCTATCTCTAAAAGGTGAATAAAGTGTATGGTGTAATACTACACTTTTCTAAGCAAAGTGGAGAGGACATGGAGTGGCTTATTTCTTAAATGTTGGTTCTCTTAGAATGTTGGTTATATATTAGAGAAGGTTAATAACCAAAGAGAAGGCTTACTATTTATGTTATAAAAATCTCTTAGCTACCCCAGAGTGTGATTCTGTGCCTGATTACAAAGCGGTTGCAGAGAATGCAGGATAGGTGCTATTTTTTTAATATTTACAGTTTGGTAAAAGTTAATGGCTTTCTCAAATAATTTGTTGCACCAAAAAGAGGTGCATATAAATGAAAACAGATCACTCATTATCTGCTAGAAGAAATTGAGGCATATTTGCCATTTATATGTTGTAGAATGCACTAAATTTGCACGCGCTACAATAAGGACTGTTTAGGTTGTAGTACTGTATTCTTCAAAATTAGGCTGGTGTTTGGTTTCCTGGATGCTCTTTTCCTTCCCCTCAACTGAAGCCCTTCAACCTTAGTGGAAGAAGGGATTTGAAATGCTTTCTTTTTACAGGCCACATTTCCTTATGGGTATGTTTGCATGGACCATTGCAGTTTTTCTTTGCAGTCACCCAGACCCCTTCCCTTTCCTTTACATGTTCTGTGATGGAAGCCACTTAATTGTGTTTGGTATCTCATGTTGTCCCTGTGGGAATTACAGCAGCTGTGTGTATGATGATGCACTAAACTTTGGTTTTATATGAATATTTAATCAAAGTTGGGGTACCAGACCAGTTTCTGTAAGAGAATAACAGAACCAGTTTCTGGAACAGAGAAGTCATCCTGAGGCATGGCTCTGTTTCAGATCTCTATTGAAAGTACACAAGGTGTAGGAACTTCTAGCACATGGAAGGGTGAGTATCACTGAAAAATCGCTGTCTTAGTAAATGCCAACATTTTAGTGGAGAGAACAGCACTATGCATGGACTACATGAGTATGCATTGCCAAAAAAAAAAAAATCCTGCCTTTAGCTTTATTCTAGCTCCTGCTTTCCCATTGAGAATCTTGATAATGGAAGTGTACAAAGTTATCATTAGTAATAGTGAATTTCATGAATATAATCACAGCTAGTACATGCTTAGGATATAGATGAGTTACACAGTGTATCTCTATCATTGATCATGCATGTAGGATCCATTAAAATTTATAAAACAGTTTTCAATGGTTAATCACATTCCAGACACACTGTGAATATAATGAATACAAATAATGTGTATGAGGGAGAAGAAGTTGTTTAAGAAACATATCTTTGTTTCTGATCAAAACAACAGAAGAAATATCATTTATCTTATCGCCTTCAGCTTTGAATCAAGTCTTATAATTTTGAACAAATTAACTGCAAACTGATAAGACTGCAGCGCTACAGGTGTGCAATTAAGGCACAACAAAAGAGGGTTTATTAGACTTTGAATGTCATTTGGAAGTTTTAATTGCCTTTGCAAGCTAGGGGAAAGTTCATTCTGAACATTTTACTTATCTTCCAGGAACCATAATTATGTCAGAAGAATTGCAAGATGCTTTAGATAATATTTATGATGCTAGAATTCCAAAACTGTGGTTTAGGATTTCCTGGGAGTCAAGTACTTTAGGATTTTGGTTTACTGAGCTTCTTGAGCGAAACCAGCAGTTCAGCAGCTGGCTGCAGGATGGCCGTCCAAACCAGTTCTGGATGACAGGATTCTTTAATCCTCAGGTAAGATTGCCACGTTGACCTTCATAACTTCTGAGTAACAGCTAAATTAGACCTTGGGAGAACTTCAAGTTGACTTAATATTGACTATGCGAAGTATAATCTATATTGATTTTTTAGCATAAATATAGAATGAAACATCTTTGGTATCTACTGAAGAAATCTTTGCTAGAACAAAATAATGCTCCTGAAATAATGAAATACATCTTTTGGCTGTTTAATTATTGTGAGGAAATTGGGTAAGTACATGCTTTCACATTTCAACTTAATCTTCTTTTTTTTGCCTCTTCTCTACTATAGTAATCTGTTTTTATTTATTGCATGAAAATCCCTCTGAGTACAACACAAGATAAGTTCCAGAACTTTGACATAGGAAGAAGAGATTTGGACTTGGTTCTCAATCCTTGCAAATCAGTTCCTTGAAACGGAAGGTTTGTTATTCATACCACCCCAGAATTGTGCCAGACAGGGTCTGCAGAGACATATAAAAAATACAGCCTCTCATCTGCACCATCTAAAATAAAAACCTGGCATGAAATGAAACACAAAAAGGGAACAGCTGAGAGGAGAGTTAAAAGAAGTAAAGTATACATACCTAGATGATGTGTAGTTTCTTTGCAGAGCTATCCACATTCATTAAAGCTTTTTATGATTCACAGATGTTTGTGGGAAGTGTGAGTTGTGGTAATGAGTCATTGTGAGAGTATCCAGCCAACAGGTTTCTATGAAGCCTTAGGAAAGAGCTATTTTAAAGATCTATTTTAATCTCAGTACTTGTTAGCAATGCAAAAGCTAGCTTAAACAGCTGCCTAGAATAGAGAAAACAACAGTGGCAAATATTCTCTAGGACTACTGCTGGGAAATATCCATCTATCATCTATCCTGGATGTGTGTCAGCTGTCTGCTGGTACAACTTTATAGCATGGAAGGGGGCTCACAGAACCCCTGAGCAAAGAGTTCTTGAGTAGCAGGGAGAGGAGTAGGAGTTCTAATAAAATGATTGTGCTTCCACACTTGGTTTGCTAACGACACACTGATAGCAGCAATCTAAAAGACTTCTAAGTAACTTTTGCAATGGTCAGGCTGGATGCAACCCTAACAGCCTTTTGGCTTTGTTGGTGTTTGCTTTTGCACTACAGATGAGCAAAAGCTGATAGAAATTTTGTACTGGACATTTCAGCTGGCTTTTTTGTGCTCGGGGGTTGTGTCAGTTCTGAAATTTGGCCAGCTCAAATTTGGCAGCCTACATTTTTTTGGATCAAAATAGCTGAATTTCTGAAAAGAGCTGCCAAATAATCAGTGTAAAATGTCCCCAAACAAATTGTGATTTAATAGACCATAGTAAATGAGAAAGCCTCTAGAAATACAAAAATTACACACTTCATAACCCCTAGTTCCTAAAGTCCCTAAATACATTGTGTGCAGAGATTAAAAAATTTATTTGTGCTGACAATCACAAGCTTAAGAATCAGATGGTTATTGTAGTCACCATTTTCTGTAACCTAGGCTGTGGGAGTGGCTCATTCTAAAAAAGCAATTCACTTGAGCAAAGACTAATTTTCTATTTAATTAACTATTATTTTGTTAATAGCCATACTACTGTGTTTAACATATTCAGAATTTCACATATTCAGAAAATTGATTTTTGTCTTCTTAAACGAGCTGAGGTGATGAGGTATTAGTGCTGCAGTTCTAATGGCTTGTTTGTAATACCTGAGAAGTTGTCAGAAAAACTCATTTGTGAGATGAAATGCAGCTCCTAAGTCATTTTCCTACTAGCATGTATCTCACTGTTAGCTTCACAGTCAATGGATAAATGCCATGGATAACGCAAGGCAATAAAATAGATTTATAGCGCTGGGAAAACAAGGCATTCTGGCAATAAAAAATAATATAGGACCAGACTCTGCCTTCTCTTGGACTGTTTATACACTAGGATAAATTCAGTAATTTCACAGAAGTTAATCTTTATTTTTAGTGATATAAATGAGGGCTGGCTCAGACTTCTATGCAAAAGAAACCTGATGCCCCATGTGTGTCTGCACTGGGCCAAGATAACTGGGGTGAAAAATGCAAGAAATGCCATGAATTTTCTTCCCTCCTGGAAGTTAATCTGAGGTTACTGGATTTTTTTTTCATCAAAAACTTGACATTAGGTGTTTCTCATTTCTACCTCCCAATTTCCAATTAGTGGCTGACACTGTTTTATTGTTTCCTTGTTTGCATCTCCGTATCCAGTTCCTGTCACTTGTCCTATATATAGATTTTAAGCACTGTGAGGCAAAGCTGTCTTTCTGGTTGTGTAGTACTCAGCATAATGACACCTCAACCTACTTCTGTGACCCTTAGATGCCAAAGTAATGTGAATACTAACCAGAATATGAAGCAGAATGCCTCCATTCCTCAGTGTCCGCTTAATTCTAGCAAACCTGCTAGTTCTAGCAAATCTGCTCTATATTTGCAAAGTGCCAAACAAGGAACCTCCAAAGTAAGGTAAAGGAGAGAATATGATTCTGAGAGCAATAGACTTAACTGATTTTCATGGTTTTTTGTCATAACTTCCATGTGTGTCTGCTTTCCCTCACTAGAAGGTTCAGAGTCAGTTCACATGAGTTGTTATATGGCAAAGGGGCAAAGCTTTAGCAGGTTTCCGTGAGCTGGACAGGGAGAAATTGAGGAAAGGCAAACACACAAATACAAGAAAAATACCAAAAACCTAACCAACCAACCAAAACAAAACAAAAAAAGAAAGGCTTACCAGAAACTGAAACAAATGTCATGGTAACTGGTACATTATGTCCCTGACGGAGGATTTTGGGATGAACCAGAGCCTCAGCTGTACAGTGGCACCTCAAGCCACTTGATTCTGTCTTGCTCTTTGTTGTGTCATACACCCACTCTGGAACACCCAGCTGGGCCTCCAGCTCACAGCTGCAGTCTTCAAATGCTGTCTCGGATTCATTCAAATGAGCAGATAAGCATGAAAAGTCCCATTGCAGAAAGAGTATAGGTCCTGCAATCTCTAGGAATAATCTGCTATCTAAACCTTATCCCTGAAGACAACTCACAGCTTGGAGCTTACTTTTATTCTAGTGTTTCCATGGTGCCTTTGAACTGATTCCCTTAATACAGTCATGGCTCTGTCCTCTTCAGGCTCTTCTTTCTTTAATATTTCAGTTTATCTGGGATCCAGTAGCCCTCTGGGGCCTTACAGCAGTGAACACTTAATGTATTTTAAACTATTGGTTCTGGCATGTTTCTACAAATTAAAATTCCACAAATTACTGCAATGATTCTGCTTTCATGTAATGGCATTTCTGATAGAAGAACTTGGCCTTTAATCCTGTCTCCCTCAGCAATACACTGGAGTTCTCAACCACTTTGAATGCAATTACCATTATCTGTGCTATCACAAAGCCTCTTTGAAACACTTGTCCTGGGGTCTCTGGTATTATATTAATGAGGAGCAACCAGTGTGAGTTAACAGAAACATCTGGGTTCCTGAAAGTCATCTCATGGTCTCATAACTTGAAGGGTATTGTATTCTCATAACTTGAAGGGCATTGCATGGCGACCAAGTGCTTGGAGCACTCCAGTCCTATCAGCCAGAGACTGGCCCCTGCATTCAGTAGACAATTTGCTGATTTTCCCACATCTGACTTCTTTCCATTCATTTGGTCCTAATGGTTAGCTCAACAGAGCATCCCGTTCTGTGAATATTGAAGAAAAAAACTCTTTCAATTTCCTCATTCAATTCCCTCCTTCCCATCCTGATTGCTTCCTTGCTGTGCTGTTGGCTCACCGATTCCCACCTTTGTGTGTTCGTCATGTGGCTCTCTATCCCCCCATCTCTGTCTCCAGATGCTTTAGTTCCCTGTTCTGAAATATGTCAAGAAATTTCCTATTTCCTAGGTGTCCTTTTCATTGGTCTTGCATATTCAATTTTGTGTTTTATTTGTTCACCTCCTCACGACACAAATGGGTTACCACATCTACAGCATGACCACTGGAACAGCAAAGGAGTCTGCCCTCCCATCTCTAAGGACTAAGGCACTTCCCATGTACTGAACTGTGCTTTCCCATGGACAGCTATATCAGGGAAGCTAAAAAGCATATTCAGCCTGGCTTGTCTTTTGATAGTTTATACCAATCTCATGAGATTGTAGCTCTCTAGAACAGAGAGTTAGTTTTATTCTGTGCTGCTGGAGTGCTCTGGCTTTATCTTGCTGTTGTCTAAGATACTATGTTATTGTAGTATATAAAGACTTAACTGAGCAAAGTGTCAGAGGCATTTCAGTATTTAATGGCATGATTCCACCTGGTACTTCCTTTGTGTTCTGTAAGGGCTTATTTGTTGACTGAAAAACATTTCTTACAACGTTTAGTATAAGAAAAGATGAATAATATAGCCAGTGTTAGAGAAATTAGAAATCACCTGTGTTTGGAATCTCTCAAAACACATTAATCTGGTATATAATCACATTATGTACATCTCTCGATCTGGTTGGTTGTAAAAAAAGGCATGAGAGGTGAATTATACAGACACTTCTGATGTATTGAGTAAGCCAACTTGGGGGCTGCTTAGCACCAACATGTGCACACCAGTCATGTATGGATGCATGGTACTGGATTTACACTACCAAATTTAGTTTATATGCCCATGAAATTCTGTGGAATGAGCTTTAATATAGCTGGTGTCACTTACATAGGAAAAAAAAAAGTTTTAAATGGTTTAAATTCAAGGCTTTAAAAAAAATCCTCTCTGCCATGTTCCTGTGTGTCTCCTTAGGGATTCCTAACAGCCATGAGGCAAGAGACAACTCGCATGAATTTAGCCAAAGGGTGGGAGCTGGACAGTGTTGTTTTATGCAGTGAAGTGACCAAGATGATGAAAGAAGATGTTGTTGGGCCTCCTCCTGCTGACATCGGTGGGGTTTACATACACGGCCTATTCCTCGAAGGGGCCGGCTGGGACCGCAGGAACAGCAAGCTGATCGAGTCAGCACCAAAGGTGAGGATTGAGTCAGTGTAGCAGGCTGGGGCATATTGCATTTGCTCTGGGAAAACCAGGAAGAATGCTGGTGCCTGCAGCAGCAGTTTCACAACAGGTTTTAAGAGGGTAACCAACACTAGCGGTGCTGGAAAGAGGACAGACTCTTTACCTGCCAGAAGTGAACAAAAAGACTTCTGTCAGAAAATGAATTTAGGATGCATAGCACTACAGCAGACCAGATGCTGGGCTTCTTGGCTTCAGGGGCCCCAGCAGCAGTTATGTTTGAATAAAATAATGTACCCCATAGCCAGTCTTCTTTTGACTGACCAAGGGGGACCTTATCAAAGCTTCCAAAGCCCTGGGCTAGGTTTGATATGGAGGTCATTGTTTGGTTGACTAGAAATCCCCAGTGTTTGTGTTTTAATATGAGACAGAGTATTAGTTCTGGGCTTATGCTCAGTTATCCATGCATTGAGTTACATTTTACTGATGTGACTAAGCAGATTTAAAATCTGGCTATGGAGTAATGATTAGATACTGTAGTCACGGTCCAGGGAAAGTTGTCATTGTTTGCAGTGGCACACTTTTTCCAAGCCAGTGCTAACTGTCCTGGAACTGGAATTGAGGTAATTCCTGTCCATAGGTAAAACATTTCTGTGTCTGGCTGAGAGAAAATTTTCCAAACCAAACCTTGCTAGCTGTAACTTCTATTGCCTGGTTTGTCAAAAGACCCCTTCAAACATGGAGTTTACTCAAGTGCTCTGGAGTGTTCAGCAGAGTTCCATGTTGCTCTTGGATCTGGATCTGTTTTATCCCCTGACAATGAATACTTTATCTTGGTGGAAGACCTGAGGTGATCTAGTTTGGATAAACAGCAAGATGCACTTTGGATGTTAGAAGCTCCACTGTCAGCAGTATAGAGGTTTGCAGCTTGGTTTTTGTAGCTCTAGTCCTGACATTCAGGAAAAAGGAGGTGGGGAAAAAATGGGAAGCACCAGTGAAAGGAGCAAAGGAAGGGGGAAAAGGCAATGGTTGCTGTCCCTCCTAGAACCACCCTGACATTTTTCCATCTACCTCCACAGCATGCAGATTTCCATGTTTCTACTTTTCTGCTCTCCTTTCCTTCCAACAGGCTTCCTGATGGCTGTTGTCCCTGAGCTGCCATGGGCCTAAAGTTAGTGTCAACGTAGTAGTGGGTGTAGGACTTAGTAGTGAGTGTAGCAGTGAGTGTACTCTCACCTGTACCTCTGCTGAGTTGCTTTTGCTGAAGGCCATCACTGAATCTAGCTCTAGTCTTAAGAATTCAGACACTCTGTCCTGCTTCTGTACTGCTGAGCCCTGGGTGTCTTTTAACCTTCTCAGGTGCTGTTCACGAGCCTTCCCGTGGTCCACGTGTATGCGGTGAGCACGACAGCACCGAGCGACGCGAGGAGGCAACACGGAAATGTGTACTGCTGCCCTGTCTACAGAAAGCCTCGGAGAACAGACCTGACCTACATCTTCTCTTTGTATCTGAGAACAGTGCAGAATCCTGATCACTGGACTTTGAGGGGCGTTGCACTGCTCTGCAGTTCGAAGTAAGGATGGACAGCTATGGAAGAAAGAGCCATCAAGTAGGATGAAGCTGCAGCCAGTGTTGCATTGTTATTGTCAAAGTGGTGGCTGCCTTCTCACAGTGGGGTGGGAATTGGCAGGTGATACATAGAGATTATGTTAGTTGCACATAAATTACTCTGTTCACAGCAAAAATACTACTTTTATTTACCCTGGGAATATCAGAGGGAAAACAGCTGCAGGTGTAAATTTGGCAACTCTTATAAAGCAAGTGAGAATATAATCAACTAACTTGTTCACAATGGAAGCACTGCATTGAAAAGTGCTTATGATAGTGACAACTGCTCTGACATCTTATGGTGGTTCTTTTGTAGATGTTATCTTTCTTTTTAATACAATAATTTTTCATAATATAATTATTTTAAATTCAACTTTGTAGTTAAAATCTCATCATCCATAGCATTATTAAAGCTGTAATGACAAGATAATTAAATGCATGGTAAAGTTTTATGTTTATCTGCATGTATTTCAATATACAGCTCCTTTGATTTTGCATTTCTAAACTTGCTGGGTGGTTTTACTAATGGCTGCAACCATTTGCTTGAACAGTCACTTTTTAATGCAAACAATCATAGAAACAGAAGTGTTTATCTTTGCACAAGGACCTTTTGCACCTATTAACTCATTTCTACACCTATATCCACTTGTAAGGAAGGTGTGCACACTCCCCATTATTAGCAGGAAGAAAGGTTTTAAAATTTGCACAGAGTAAACACATCTGAACACCATTTTTGCTCTATTAGTACTCATTCTGTTTGCATTAGTGCCTGAATCCTGCAAACTCAAACCTCTTAACTCCTTTTTGTTCTGTATTTTGCATCAGTTTAGTTTAAAAAAAGAAGACGACACACAGTCCATACTTCACCTGGAATGGTTGAAGTACTTTTGTGCTAACCTCGATTGCTGTCTACCCTGTAACTATAGGATGATTGATGCTTCTTTTAATAGACAGATGGCTATTGGCAGAAAATGTGTTTGGCTTCTTTCACTAGCACAAATTCAAAGCAAAAGAAGCTGCTGTTGAATGTTATGAAAGAAGGGCTTGCAGTGAGGACTTTGTTAATATTTTTTTTCTCCTTGTAAACACTTTTAATTTTTGTATAGAAAGTGTCCAAGAAAGTAGTTCATCCCTTTGCATAGCCAGTTTTACTCTGCAGTTAGCAACTGTGAGGTTTATTCCATGAGGAAGTCTGATATTCACACTCACACCCACAACGAATTACAGAGTGCCAGCTTTCTTCTTGGAAGACAGAGCAGACAGGGACAGGGTCCCTTTTTTCCATTTAGCTAGGAGCAACAGTGCCGGCAAGATTATCGTGTCAAATGAAACCAACTGTTCCAAAAAAATACACCAGACCTTCTTGCTGTGCAGCTGTACATCAACCAATTCATTGAGATTTTTTTTTCTGAGAAGGCTGAAGGATTTGGCTTCATGATCATTGATCTTGGAATTTATGAAAAAGATGGGGGAGACTTCAAGCAGCAAAGGTCTGTGCTGTTCCACAGAAACTGAGGTTGCAAACCATAGCGCTTTCCCCCTCCTCTACCTTTATGAGGGGATATGGAGTAATTTAACTTTGATCTCTTGGTACATGTAAAAGTCAGGTCAGTAACAGTGATAGTAATTTAAAATAAAAAATGTGCATTGAAACTTTTGCACAACTGAAGAACTCACTACTTGCTATGAAACAAATCATGCTCTGACTAATTGAAACTAAAAGTAAACATTAAAAAATAAATATTTGATAGACATTATATCTGGTGCTACATGATATGCTCCATGGAAACTGCATCACTTCTTTTCTTTGTCAAGCAAAATGAGAAAATTAAATGCTATATGAAGAAAATCTATAGGCAATGATGTTCCATCACATAGTGTTCTGCTGTATAAAAATGCAAAGAAATAGCTTATTTGAACATCAAAATTTTCATTTCAATAACTAAACCCTGTTTATCAGTTTAGAAAAATGTCAAATCTTGCAGAACAGAATGCAGGCCATATGACTGAAGAACCAGAAAAATCATACAGTATTTCACTGAAGATAGCTAGAATTTTATACAGAACTGACAAACATAAAGTGACTTTGCTCCAAAAAGGCTTCTTATCACTAGTAAAGAACCCCAAACAAAACATTCAGTATATCCTACAAGCAAATGCTCTTTCCTTTTTAGCGGAGTGAAGATGAACAATTTACTATTGACAGACATGTGTTCCTTTCCCTCTCTCCTTCTCTTGCTCTATCCTGCCCTTCCACTCAGTGGAGTTGCTGCTCCCAATCTGACAACATTAATTTGATTTGAAATGTCACTGATATAGTAAAACATTGACCTTCCCCAACCAGTGTTCCCTACTTACTATTGCTAAAGCTGTTTCACTTCAAGTGGGATGTACACCAATCTAAATGAAAGAACTGGCAGGCAGAATACTTGAAATCAAACTAATTATATTTGATAGAGTAACAATTAGCTGCAAGTCTTCAAACAATGTATATAGATAACCAAGTTATGCTCTTCTGTTAAAATGAACCCGAGATATTAAATACAATCATACAGCTTTTGGCAATATTGTACAAGTTTCACACAGATAGTAATGACTAACATTGCTTTAGATAAGTGCTTTGAAGGCAACTCCATTTAAGAATGAAGAGAGCAATACAGTCCTGCACCCATGTCACTGTAGCAGTCATGTTTACAAACATATCTGATGTCAGGGCACTGGCTCCCGAGAGTTGCAAATAAACAGCATTCCATAGTCCAAAGGGTGTCTGTCTCATAATCCCTGAGGCTGTGACTGGTCAATAATGAGGACGATAGGAAAAAAAGAATTGGGTTATGGATTGGCCCTGTACATCTGTGACTTTGTAGAGTAGATTTTAATTGCAGTGAAGCTCAGAAAAAACACAGAGAGTGGAAAACAAAACAATTCCCTTGTCTGGTCAGTTATATTCATAAAACCTATAATCCTCTGTAAAGAATAATTTTCTAAAAAAATCTCAAGGAAACTGTAGTTATAATATTCTAATTTTTCTCTCAATTTATCCAGAACCTACACATTCATCTTATTCCACTTTTACTGCTTCATATAATTGCCTTTCTCACAATCTCCTCTTTCCAAAACATGAATATGATACCTCCTTCCTTTTTCCTTCTGCTATTCCATATCTAATGTGCCTTCTTTTTTATTCTTACTTCATAAATGCACAAAACACATTGCTTACTTACAATGAACCTTCCTATTCCAGAAGTCTGGAAATAACCTGTAGTCATTTCAGGAGTTTCTGTTTTCTACTAAGACAAACACAATTTACTCAAAACCCTATAATTCCTGCCATATTTTTTCATACCATGGGTAAAGCAGGAATTTGCTCTTCCTGTTTTTTCTGTGAGGGTCCTTAAGTGATAATATTTGTACAGCTAAATGACATTTTCCATAGTTCTTCCTCTTGCTAAGATGAAGTAATAGCTTTGTTATTGTTTTCTGATTAGATGAGTTGGCATAACGTAATGGAAATAAATTTATACTGTTGTACATGAAACGATGAGAGTGAGTAGGCTGTAAAGTGACTGCTAAATCAATCTTGGAAATGCAGCAGATTCCCATCTCCCTTTGACACTGTGAGTTCCACTGGGGCTAACGATGGCTATCGGCACACGCCAAGACAGAGGGGGAGCCCCTTCATTCAGTTTGCATGGCTTGACTTTTGTCAGGAAGACAACACTACAGACATCTATGTGGATGGCAGAACAACACCAACACGGGTTTGTGATATAACACAAATTCACACATTTTTCTAAAGCTGAGTGAGTACATACTGTGTTCTCTCTTGCTCAGTGAGGACAGTATGGGGTGTGTGCTCATTGACTCCTTATACTGATTGCTTTAAGTCTAGCAAAGGGACGTCATCATCACCTCCTCCTCCTCCTTCTTTTCTTTCCTGCTTAAGGACAACTTCTGGGATAGTCACCTCTATTCCAGTTGACTGGGAAGCACCTTTTGTTGCACTATTCTTATCTTTCTTTACCTTAGTGATCACTTCTGTGTAAGAGATTTCTTCAGTGAAGGGCTCTGCTGCTGGGAGCTCAGAGGCGATGTGTACACTGGCTTCCTGGATCCCCTCCTGACCTTCAGCTCCTGTTCGCTCTTTACTTTTTTTATGGATCTTGAATGTCTCCTTCGTTGGAGCAGCCTGTGAAATGGTTTTCTTGATCCTTATCCCAGATTGTCTCAGTCTCTCTCCTGACTGCCTGATCCTCTCTCTCCTCTCAGGGGTTACTATCCTAGTTTGAAGCCTGTTTACCTTCTTGCCAAAATTTTGCCTTGTCTTTTGGATATTTTCCCTTGAAAATGCCTTTTTGATGTCATCAATGCGCCTCATGCCTGATTTCTTGAACTTGGTTGCTTTGCTTTCTTCAATATAATATTCTTCATCAGAAGACAGATCATCAGGGGGGAAGAAATCATCCTCTATAGTTTCACCTGCTGTCATCTCTTTGATAACAGAGAGAGATGAAGGACACTCAGTTTCCTCCTGTGAATTAAAGCAGAGAGTCATTTTCCAGCACGTGTGTTTCAAAAAGATGGTGGTTCAAGGTTTTTTTTTTTTTGGTTGGCTTGCAGTTAATTAGTACTAACTGAAATATAATACTGTAACAAAGTAAGGCAGGCTTGTACCATCATACCCAATCTATGCAGGACACAAATGGCAACAGAAATCTGTGCCAAGTTCTCTAAAGATATTATAGCCCTGATTAAAGATTTCTTTTCACTGGGGTTCTACCTGAAATTAATTAATGCAATGGTCCTATGAGTCCTGGCCTCTAATGGTTTTCAGACTAAACTTGTCTAGGTCTTTTGGTTTTTTTGTGCTTATCTACTGCTTTGGATCGGACCTAGATCCATTATTCCTCACCAATAAAAGCAGACACTGTAGACAAAAAAGGCTCTTGGAATTGCATCAGCTGTACACTATCCAAGCAAATATCTCAACGAGACAAGTAGCTTCAGTCTACTACTACTACCAAGACAATTGTGCATTTTTTGACTGTTTGGAACTTAGCAAACACTGCCGTTGCTGCCCAGAAGGGAACGAACCCCAACATATTAACTTACATGGGCTGGCTGCACAAAGGGACAAATCAGTAAAGCAGGGAGATGTTATTTGGTAAATCCAGTAACACACAATTCATTCAGCACCTGCACCATCACTGAGGTGAACATGATTTATTCCATCTGGAAATACATGATATTCCTGAGCAAGCACCTCTGTCACCTGTAGTGAATTTGGTGGCCTGTTTGAGCATGCAGAATCAGAATTATATATTTATATGACACATCTAATGTGTATCAGCAGCATGCTTGGAAATGGTGACTATCCTAGATATCTTAGCCCTAGGAATTCATGCAGCCTCTCCAAAGAAAAATTGCTAGAGGCTCAAAGCTCAAAAACATGGAAAACTTCCAAAACTGCCCACGGTAAACAAAAAATTTACCAAGAATGAGCTAGTAATTAAGCACATCTGAGAGAGGAAAAAAAAAAGGTAAAAAAGTTTATGGTAATGAAGGATTTATATGAACAGGGAGAATCTCCTAAGAAAGCTGTTTCCCTGGTCTGCATGGAAAGTACAAATTTGTGGCTCAGTGTCAGTGAGTTCTATCTAGAAGTGCAGTGCATGCAGAGCAGAAAAACTGTAACTTGTAGGAGGGGTCTGAGATAGACAATGCCACCCCCTTCTTCCCTGCCAGCTTTTTACATGCACGTGCCTGTGCTCTTCTCCCAGGAGGAGCAGCCCCTTGGGGTGCAAACAGCTGTAAGCACAACAGCTGTGTGACACTTGTCTAAGCTGTTTCTCATTAGTACTAAACACTTCAGCTGATTTCTGGGGCATGGCAGCATCAGGACTCTACCCTTAGTATTATCATCCTAATGTAGACAATAGGAGAGATATTGAAGCTGTGAACCCATGAATAGCAGTAAGGCTAACTGAATATTTTGCTGTGAACTTCTTTCCGGCCAAAAAGATGTCTGTCATTTTTCACAGTGACTCATTAGTAGTGAGTCATGTTATTTTACATAAAATAACATACATTGAGCTATTTGACAGAGAAAGCCCACTTAAGAGCCTCTCATCATGCCTTGGCTTCAATAAAAACCCTCTACTAAAATAGTTGTTAATGCTTAGAAAAAATAGGGCCAAATTATGTTACATTGATTACAGCAGAATGTTGTTCAACTCATCTGTCAAAATCAGCAGGAACAAAACTACAATGCTTTCCTAATAATCTTCATTAACGTGCAAATTAACATTAATTATATAAAGACTTATACACATAAACATAATCTCTTTTTTCCTGAAAATGAACTAAAAACACAGCTGGATAGTAATTCCTTAAAATGTTTTTAAATTATACCCCAGTCCTTCAGCTGAAATGGTAACAAAACTACTTCCAGAATGAATATTCTGAAATTTCAGTACATACAGAGATGAATACAATATGGAGAGAGGAATATGCCTTTCATATGAAGATTACTTTTTAAAAAGAGGGAAGGCAGAAACACTATTTTCTCTGCAATATTTGTCTTCCTTTGAAAGAATAATTTGTCTGTACTTTTTGTCAATTGCTAGATTTTTATTGTGTTTACTTTTAGTCTGTTAGCTACAGAAGAGAGCACTTTATCTTTCCTACTCATGTTAGAATCGAAAGTTATGAACAAGAACATGTGAGATGAAGATCTTGTAGATGAGACACAGAAACTAGAGCTGCATGCAGATCCTGAGAAACATTTTCATTCTCCTACAGAGTCTCAGCATGAACTTTGGCAAATCTTTCATTTTCTTCTTTTCCTTGGTCTCTGCACACATCTTACAGAATCAAATGTAGCAAGGCAAAAGATTAGTGTGAGTTTCTATCTCCTCTCAAGATTTCTGGATGTTACCGAAGTGGAAAGTATTAGTGAGCCTGTCTAGCATGTTAGGAAGGTTTCAGATAAAAATTCAGTGATTTAGGCTCAGTAGGTGAGCTTTTTCATCTGCTTCATTTCTCTCTCTCCTGCTCCTAACTCATTTCTTGTTATCACTAGATATCCATGGAGCAGAGAGAAGAGAGAAGCTCATCCTTCCTAAGGCAGGAACAAGAAGCTTTAGTACCAAGTGGGAAACAGACAGAGTCAAAGCATATAGCTACCAGCTCCTTTAAAAGCTCACTAAAACCATAAGACCAAACACCTACTGATTTCAGCAGCACAGAACAAAGTCCTAAATTGGGTGAGCTTTCTCCTTGTCTATAAAGCAAATGGGACTGGGAATAACAGGACTGGGCAGTCCAAACTTTGGGGCGGGAGAGGGGAGTTGAACCATTGATGCTGCTGCTTTCAAGCTTTGTGTTAAAAATCTGCTTAACCATTTTGCTAGGAAGAACTTATACCCACCACCACCACTCATGGGAGGTAAGGGAGGGTCTACAATGAGGACAGGAGATTATTTCACAGTAAAATATTATACCAAGCAGTCAATTTTTTTTTTAACATGATTCCTTGAGGAAACAGGCATGAAGTCATAGGGGCTGTCTATAGATTAATACATAGGACATGTACTCCGCTTGCCTAGTCTACTGAAAACCACGAAGACATGCACAGGCCAGAATCAGAAAACAAATCTTTGAAAGCTGAGCATTCCCTTTCCCTTTCATCATCCTCATAGAAGGAGCACCTGCAGAGGGTGCTCACACTGGTCCTTGTGTGTTTGTTTGCCATAATTGCTCATTGGACATAATCTGCTGAAAAGTTATCCACCACTCAACACACAGGAAACAGACTTAGATCTTTCAAACAATATTTTTTCCTTCTTTTCCAAGAAAAAAGTTGGTAAATCTGTCATGAAAGTGTTTGATTTGAAAGTTGTCTTTGATTTGTACAAGAAGTGTAACGCACATGCTCATACTATGCATCTCCCACCTTCTCACCTTTACATGGCCCCTCCACTAACCCAGAAACATTCGGGCATTTTCCGCCAACTTGAGAACGGAGCTGGGTCCTGACACAAAGAAATAAGTGCTCTTCTGTGAAGCTGGCTGTGTTTTGAGTCATTCTGTCTGTCCCACCCAAGCTGACATCTGTTCTGAGCAAGCATGCCATGGCTCAGGTACCTTGCTTGTAGAGCTGAACATTGTCAGGGAACAAGGGGGCTGAGAAGAGGGGTTGTGTGTCATGAATGGGTGTAGGAGGAGGGAGGGGACAAACGAGTCAGATTAGATGGTGTGTTGAAACTGGAAATGTTTTGGAGAAATGTTTGTGTCTGCAAGGACATGAAGCCTGAAATGAGAAAGACTTAAGGTTTTGTGGTAGCAAAGAAGGGACTGAAAGCATTGATTGAATGGTAAGGGAAAATCCTGGAGACCTTTGCATTGTAGGTGCAGGGTGTTTAGATCCACTGCTTAAGGAAAACTTTAACAGACAAAACTTAGAGGTATAACACCATAACAGAACAACTGCACAATTCAGGAGTGGCTGGTGAAGCCCCTAGCATGGCAAGTTTGCTAAGAAAGCATCTTAAACCTGAAGTTTGAATTTTCCAATTGTTTTTAGTATTCAACCTCTCAAATATGCCTAGCCAAAGAATTTTGAGTTCTTAATGGCCAGGCTGAATACAAAAGTAAACATATAAGTAACCCTCAGCTTTGATGAAGAAGGCCAGCACAGCATTGAAACCTAACAAAGTCAGACTCCATCACTGGCATTTTCACATCCTGCTCTCACTTCAGTTTCATTCACAATTAGAAAAAGGGGACATAGCCTGTGTCTTTCAAACCCTCCTTTTGCTCTTCAAACTTTCCATCAGCTGCCAAAATTCTGGCTGCTCAGCACCCATGAGGGGGAACAGTGACCATTTTGCAGGCACTACAGGCATATTCTAACCACAAGGAAGGGATCAAAGCAGTAGCATTTTTTCCCATAGGCTATAGTAAAGCACTTATGAGGGAAGGCTAATGCACCTGCTCCTCAACCATGCAAAGGGAAACGTGCTGACTTTTCCACTGTGCTGAAACCTTAAAACCCTCATAGGTTTTTATGGTAAATAACCTTAAATGTGGCAATGCCTCTAATCAGCCCTATGAGACTCTCAAGGTGGCAATGCTCAGATAATTGAAGCACGTGGGGGAAGAGGCTGTTTCAGAATGTGCCTGCTTGATAACCCTGGCTGCACAGTCAGGCTCTCCTCTTCTCTGGGAAGAGAAAGGGGCAAATGGCAGAGCAAATTGTTTAGCAATGTCTCAGGTATTTTGCAGCCGTGGTGTCCTGGCAAAGATCAGGTTGGCTCTAGAAGCAGCCTTCACTTACGGCTGCCCTAGGGAGCCAAAGGGGGCTGCTGGAAGAATGTCATGCCTTCAGCAAGGACTGCCAGGCTGGGAAAAGAAAAAAAGGGTTGTTGAAAAGATTCCCTCACAAACTTACTAGCTAAATTTCCACTCCTTGGGAGCACAGATGAGATCAATAATTAATAGCAGTAGTACTTTTATTTTCCTTAAGAATATGTGTGTTTTTCATTTAGAGTTCACTTGATTTGCTAAGCAAAGCAGCGACATAATGTCACTGTAAAACAATGCTTAGGCTTTTCTTAAGTACATGAATATTAAAAATCATAATTTCAGTAATAATTTTATGTCATTTGAAAAGAAAACAATAATGGAATATGAGGGCATTTTAATGAATGTAGCCAATTCAAGAGCTTTACATCCCTTGTCCTTTTGTGGTTTTTTGTATATGCATTCAAAGCTTTGTATTTCAATACCCAGACTGGGCTTCCAAAATTGGCAGAGGAAAAAAAAGGTAATGCACTGTATTGCACGTAAATATTTGCGAGAAATGCTATAAACTGGTTTTGTGTTCTCTTTCTGAATGTCTTGAAAATGTAACTCTAAACAGCTTTAATAAAGGCAAAAGTTATCAGCTCTCAACTATTACCTAATATCAATCAACACTTTAGCAGAAAAAAAGCTTTTTAAAATAAAAAACCTCAGAAAATCAGACTAAATAAATAATTCATTTTTATATATCTAAAATAACATCTATGTGTATATATATTTAATTATGTATTGTATATATAAAATCAAGACTCAAAATGGTCTTAAAGAAACTGCTCACAGAAAAAGTAGAGAGGAGAGACTGATAAAACTCCATGACTTGGAGTCATTGTGTTGCCCAGGGAAAAGGTCACAGCAAATGATCTTTTAGCCTTGGGGTGTATGACACGGAGAGTGCAGGTGATGATTAACACAAGCACAGATGGGACTGACTGGTGATCACCTGACAATTCTGAAGCAGAGCACGAAGCAGCAAAATGGTCAAAGGGAACCCAGAGCCTGCTCTGGCACTGCTGCTGTGTCTGCGACAACTGGTGATGCAAATGATGGGCAGCTTATGGGCAGGAAACTGCCCTGCCACAAGGTGTTAAACAAATCTTAGAAATTTGCATGTTGGATGAATGATTTGTTTTTCAGACTGGTAGCCAAGGTAAATCATTAAAACACCTCCTTGAAATTGCGCTCTAAATCAACATGAAACTACTGATGAATAACCAATTACAAATCATTCAGTACTTTTACTCACATTCTAACAGTTAAGAGTGAAGCTTTATAAATCTCAAGTGATCCCCTCGTTTCTTCTGCAAATATTTCATTTCAGAATCTCTGACAGCAGGCCAGAAAACTGCTCAGATGTGAGACAAACAGGATTATTTTAAAAGGCCACCTAAGAAATTTTATCATGTAAACACTTCAGCATATAAGACTTTATGGCTAAGTGCTGTTGCTGCATTTAGAATTATTTTTACAAATGGGAAACCAGTCTGGAACAGTCAACTCCTCTCATTTCTCTTTTGTGAAGCCTAATACACATCCCTTTTATTTAAATTCTGACAGAAATTCATTAATTCAACCACCAGCATACAATGACTACAAAGGAACTCATCTCATTTTCCCATTATCACTGTCTGTGGTTTGCAGCAATGAGCAGCCAGCTCCCAGTTACACCACATCAGTGGAGAAGCCCTTGGCTCCAGGCTACCACATGCTGCACAAAAAGGACGGCTGCAGCTTCAGGGGAAAACAAAAGCTTCATACTTTCTCTGCTCTGCTATTGCTTTATGGAACTAGACCAGGGAATAGCTCTGCAGGTCAGTTTGCAGGCATGCAATCAAACTGGTGAAATTCCTAATTTCCAAGTTTTCTGGAAGCCCCTTGCAAGTGAAGGGCAAAAAGCATCACAAGGTGTGGTGGGACAGAAAAAAAATATTTGGTAATGTCTTGATTCATTCATTCATCACATGGTGACTGCTCCTACAAGTCAGCTAGACCACGGAAGAGTTCTCAAGTACAAGTGAGAACTCCATATTAACTCATTTCTGGACAACATTTTAACTATATGGGGAGAGCAGATACTTATAAAGTAGGAACTGGATCCAGAAGTAAATGTCTACAACAGTTTGGGAGAATCAGGTTCCTCACACTTCACTTACTTGAAAAGGAACATACGGGCCAAATGTACAAACACCTGTGTTACTGATGTCAAATTAATGCCTGGCAACATGAGTCCTGTCCCAGATCCTAAACTTCCTGTTTGTGACTTCACATATGCCTCATCTCTGTTCCTGTGCTGTTTTGATGAACTTTTTTCCTGTACTAAGGGGCTAATTGCAAGGTTGGCTATCTTCAGTAGTGTTGAGACTAGGAATCCCAGCTGCATGTCCCCAGTCAAGTCCATTCCCAAATCTGTGCCTCAGGAATGAAGGGTGTTGCTGAACAGCTGGATTTGATGATCTCAAGAGGAATTTTCCAACTTAAGCGATTCTATGATTCCATTCTCAGATACACATGTGGCCACAGCAGCCAGCCACAGCTCCTGGTGACAATTCTGAGCAGCCTCCAGGGAGAAGAGACACGACACAGGAGGCTCATGTTGTAACTGCACTCCTCTGCTGACTTGCAGGGCAGCCCCAAGGGAAGGGGGTTCTCAGCCCCAAGGGAAGCCCTGAACAGCTGCACCCAGTGCAAGCGTAAACCAAGATCAGCTGTTTCCACCACTCAGTGCTAATAGGTGGAGAAAAATCAATGGCAGCTCTGCAAAGAGGACAGCCTGTCCCTTGTGAGGATCAACCCAAGGAACAGCTCTGGGGGCACCAGATCCAAGGTGTTGAGTCCAGCTTGTATGAACAAAGTCCTGTGAAATATCCAAACCGTTTCATTTTAGGAACACAGAAGCAGCCCAACATCTGTTTTTTTAATATTTTTTTGAACTTTTTCTTTCTCTTCATTGCCTGAAAACATGTCACTAGAAACACAGTTTTTCTTTAGCTGGTTGATAGCTTCTCCATTGGTGGCTGCTGCACAGCACGGGGCCAGCCCTGCACTTTGAACTGGAGCACTGGGCTCAACAATGCAAACAAAGGGCTCTCATGACACTCTCTGGCACAATAATTGGGTTTATTTTCTTCTCTGTTTTCTCAGCAAAGGCAATTACCTATCCCAGCTGTAAAAATATTTATAAGGTTTCTGCCACAAGACTCCAACAAAGGCCCTGTGTCGCTGGGCTGCTGAGGCCAGTGTTCTGCTGTCAGAGGTAGTCAGTCAATTCACACTATTTTTTCCCCCATTAAGTTTTCAGGCTGCACTTTAATAACAATTTGGCTTTCCTGTCTTCCCATGAGTTCTAGAGGGCAGTTTTGTATAGACCCTGTTGTCTTCAGGATTGAAGACATCTATTTATGCTTTCAGATCAGAACTAAAAGTACAGGAATTAGCACCATGTACACTAAAATTAACATTATTCCAGCTGTAAAAGTAATTTAGTTTCTTGTCTATATTTCTTTCTATGGACTGAGAGCTTCTAATTTTCAGCACATTTTTTTAGTGTCACACCTTTTCTGTATCAAGATTTTCAAGGAAGATATTACACAGTTAACAGAAACACACCTTCAGAAATCCATTGCAAGCTTCACTTCACTTAACATTTCAACACAATGCACTGCCACCTGTTGTTTTTTCCAGATTATCTAGGTAAGGTATGAGGTAAGATACCAGGTACATAAATATGAGAAAGGATAAGACCTCCTATGTTTCTGCAAAACAGAAAAATGATCAAATATGAGCCACCTAGCACAGTCTGCTCTGGGTGAGTGATTTAACTCCATTCTACTAAGGATTTTGTTCTGCAGGGCCATTTTTGAGACTGCCCCTCTTATGCCCAAATGGTACCAAATTAATGGCAATCTCCTGAACTCCTGACACCCTGATTTCTACTGCCACTTCAGATGAAGGTGCTTCCACCTGAGGTTTCCAGATGATTATCCCCATCTTGATCTCACCATTCTTACTGTCCTAGTCATTATAGCCACAGAATGTCAGTGGGCAAGACACAACACATACATTTTAACTTATGTATTATTTATGCATAATATCAGAGGCATACACAAGACTGCTTCTGTGAACTTCTCCCAGTGTGTGCAGTGGAGCAACCACGGGGCAAACAAATCAGCTGTGACCCTACTGTGTAGGTCAGTCAAGTCATAATCTTGGTTTATGACACCTCCACTAATTTTAAATGTCAGACAGCAGTGAGTAAAACAAATGCATGTGTCCCTTCATAGGAAGCAGGTACTCATTTATGGTGCTTATGTGAAGTAATAATAGACAGAAAGCCCAGTAACAGTAACATGGATTTTCTGGTGCCTGTACAGTTCCATTTAAATAGGGACTTGCAGGACATGCAGAAAAGCAAATGAAACAAGTTCATTCAGGGTAAAAAAAAAAAAAATCCCCTCTAATTTCTGAATAATTTAGTCAGAATGATTTAAACTGTTAAATGTTCTTTGACTTCAGAGAAACGATAGCTCTTACAGCTGGTTATTCAGACTAACCTGAACAGAAATGAGCAGTGACCTCTACAACCTACAACATCCTTTTTATTCCCTACTATAGTCTCAGGGCACATAGCACTCCAGGGTTAAAGACTTCACTAGAAAGTCTGAAGTAACCTGGCATTTTTAATCATGCAGTCAGCCTAGGGAGGAGAGCTGCCTGCTACCAAATCTTTTCCTCAACCACATGGCCTTCTAAAAATGAATGCTCTCAATTCCCTAATCGTTCTGCTCAAGGATGATCACTTTGTCTTTTTTTAACGTGAGGATATCGCCAACTCCTTTCATCATTGCTGAGATCTCTTGGGGCAATCTCCTTCAGCCAATGATCCTTTTCAACCGGCCTACTCCCTCCATCAATGATAAGATCAAAGCTACCCACTTGAAAGGAAATCTTTAGCATTTAATTGGTGTCTCCTTTTTCCTCATACGCTGATGTCCTGGCAAAAGTTAAAACTAAAACCCACATGTGCTCGCCTGTGTAACGATTCCATGCCAGCAACACACGGGTCATTGGCCCCATCACAATGTTCCAAATAGTTCATCAGAAAAAAAACACCTCTCTGCAGAAGAGGTGTCAGTCACAGGCCCAGAGTAAACAACTTGGTTACAGCCATCGGTAACGTATAGGACAGGGAGCACACTGGTTCCAGAGCTATTAGCAGACTCCCCCTTATCCCAGCCAAGCTCCAGTCATTCAGGTCTTGGCCCTGCAGCAGTGTGCCTGCCCTGGTGCAAATAAGCAGCGTGAAAATCACTGCACCTGTGTGAAAGAGACCTTTGTTAGTGTACCTGTGCCTTGAAGTCACAGTGCACTCTTGCCTACCTAGACTGTTCCAGGTTTTGGGCAGTGGTGCAGTTATCCCTCTCCAGAAAAGTGTTAAATGGCAGATCCTAGAGGGATCCACATATCTGCCTCTCCTCTGTGCAAGTGGGAAAAGGCTCGTCAATCTACCTTACAAAAGGGATGGAAGTTAAGGAGAGAGTCACTCATATTCTTACTGACAGTTCTAAACCACTCTAGGAAGAGGAAACCAGAAAGGCAGGAAAAAAATGCTGTTTCCCTTCCTGAAAAGTACCACCTAAGAATTAAACATACAGAACAGGGTACAGGTCATTCTTGTCCAGCAAAACCTGCGGAGAGACCATAAACTCCTACTGAAGGTGATTCTTAGGGAAAGCAGACACTGGGAGAGACACCTTTTGAATGAAATATCTGAAAATACCAACAGCTGTTCTTTACACCTCTGTGTAAATCCATTTTGACCAAATTTTACTATATTTTTAAATAAACAACAGCTCTTGCCTTGCTAGCAGAAGAATTTACATCATGTAATGAATACTGTTTAAAAAAAAATATTTTCAAAGCATTGATTCTGCTGCAGTGATTATAGTAAAGGCCCATCAATGAAATGGCATTATGTCATTAACCAGGGGAGTCACAGAGATTTATCACCTTTAGCTAGGAAATTATTTGCAAGCAAAAAGTGAAAGTGACTGTTTTCTATTTCGCGATGATGATGCAGCTTGCAAAAATGGTAATAATAGGACAGATTTGGCCTATACTTTCTCCTGAACAACCATAGTTAGTCATTCAGTCAGAAAATCTGGGAGGCACAATTTGGCTGTATATGGTACTAACAAAACATTAAAGAGGCAATATTCCCTACCTTCAGCCTTTTCTATTTTTTCAGCTATTTTTTCCCAGTAGTGGAAAATGAACTATTTTAAGAAAGCTAGGTTATGAAGAATTTGTCAGCTGTTCACCGTGGTGAATAAACTCAGTGAAGCACATGGCTCCATTCATTGCAAATGATGTCATTTATGTACAAACAGATGCAAGATCAGAGTGTAAAACTGAGTGATGGGCGTGCATTGTATTACTCATGAGGGGTGGTATTTTCAAGAATGCCAAATGAGGAATACAACTCATTTGAAAGTCGCTTTAGCGACTTGCTGGTAAAAAAGGAGCAGCTATGCTTCTGGCAAAATATCAAACACTCCTACTTTCTACTGACCCGAGAAGCTGGGAGGTTCCAGCAAAGACAGGATCAGACCAAATGTGTTTCACAGCAGTCATTGACAAGACCCCAGAACTGTCTGCACTGTTTGTACAGATGCAAGTGAGACCATGCTGTTTCATGAAACTTCTCTTCAAATACAATTATTTTAATGTACAATGAACATCCTAGAATAAGGTCAGTGAAAGAAACTATATGTTTTCCTTGCCCACTGTGATTGAAAGAACAGTGCTATGTTAAACTATTTCCAATGTACACCATGCAAGGGAGTATTTGTTGTCGTGAAGGGTTTGTGGATCTGAGCCTTAGTTTGTACATATACTGCTATAGACTGAGACAATGAGAAAAGTCCCAATTTGTCAGCAGTATGAAGGCCTGGGCAATGCTGCAAGTTAAACAAGCCATGTTTTGAAATTAGTGTTAGTAGAAAATCTGCATTTCAGGGAGCTTGAAAACACTTTTGCTATTCTCACTTCTACCTAATACGGTGAAAAAAATAACAGAGATGAATGTCAGGCATGGTTTGTATGACAAGATTTACAGGGCCTGCCTCATATTACCCTTTGGAGAGGCAGCAAATAGTCCTTGCTGATCTGCAGTTAATCTTTCACGACTGGCTCAGAAATCTACCCAAACTAATAATAGACCCTGTGTGCTGCTGCCAGTAGGTTCATGCTGAAAGGCATTGGGGAGCACAGATCAGTGTTAAAGAAAGCATAAAATAACTCCTATGTTGGACAGACCGCACCTTTTGCTTCATTAACCAGCACCTCCCAGAAGCACCAAAGAGGAGGTGGGAAAGACACAGTACCACAAGAAATGAAGTTCATGGTTACCTGATAGATCACGACCCGGAATTTGTTTTTTCTCAGCATCTCCTCCTGTTTTGCTGCCACCTTCCGCACGCTGGTGCTCTGCCTCTCCACGCGTGCCCGCACCTCCTTCATGGTGGAGCTGACTTTGCGGGTTTTCTGCAGTAACTTGTTCACCGTGAAGCCTGTATTGCCATGAGCCTGGGCAAGCTTTAACATGTCGATCTGGATGGTCTTGATGGCATTTTCCATCTCCCTGTGCTTCTCCTCTATCCTCTTCTGGCTCGCTTGCACGCTGTCAACAATGTTGGCCACTTTGTCCAGGACTGTCACAATGGTGTAAGCCGCATCTTGCTCTTCCTCCTCCTCGATGACACTGGAGAGACGATTTTGGTGTGTTTTGTC
Organism: Molothrus ater; assembly: GCF_012460135.2. Taxonomy (NCBI): domain Eukaryota; kingdom Metazoa; phylum Chordata; class Aves; order Passeriformes; family Icteridae; genus Molothrus; species Molothrus ater. The sequence goes on along the minus strand of NC_050478.2, from coordinate 91,887,699 downwards.
AGCCTCCGAGGGGATTTCGCGGCGATCCATTCCGCCTGCCTTCAGCCAGGTTGGAGGGAGGCGAAGTTTCGGCGATCCTGCCAGAACGATTCTGGCGCTGTTGCAGGGAGCCAGGGCGACAGCTGGCTCCAGCGATGCTCAAAGTAGGGCGTGAAACGCCGCTCCTGGAGCTTGGTCAAATACTTCTGACTACAAAATATCCACACATGATTGCTCAGATACTTTCAGCAACATGAAACCCCTAAAATTAGGAAGCAATATCTGGAAAGGAACATACGTTTAAAGGGTCACGCTTCTGTACTGATGAAGTTATTAGTGTTAATCCAGGAAAGTTAAGTAACTTGCTAATTAAGCAGGAAAGCAAACTTGCATATTTTTAAAGATCTACTTTTGTTTTCATGTTACTGGAGTGCTTTCCTCTGAGGGAATTCAAAAAGCGGTCAGGAAAATTCGCACGGCTGTTTCTTTTCCAGCAAAACAACTTCAGGTCTTCAGCTTGCTGCAATTACCCCATGGGGTAGCAAATAAACACACTAAACCAGAGGCAATATAGTGAAAACGTTGTATTGTGACATGCTTTTTCAGTTCAAAATGTTGAAAGCATTTTTTTTTTTTATTGAACAAATTATTAAATCCTACATGCAAAATTCTGAAAGCCTACACTACATGTTAAAACAGCTGAACACATCCTATTCACACTTTATCTTGGGATCTTTCAAACGACAACTAACAGTCTATTAATATAACTATGACCAGCAGACTAATTTGGATGGACTTTTTTAGCTCTTGAAAATACTCTATACAAGAGCACTAGTAATTCATTCACTTTTATTTTTTTTTATTTTGATCACAAACACTATACAATCTGTATTGTAGGTGTTAAAACATGTATTTTCTTTAAAAAAGTTTAAGAAGTATTAAAACAGTTTTAACAGTGATAAAGTAGGCTTTATTCCAATTATTTGTGTTCAATTATTCAACACCAATTTTTAGAATACCTAAATCTACTAAGACCTACTTCTTTTGGACCTGTGCCATCTGTTCTACCAGGTAACTTCCCAAATTATGAAATTTATAATTTTCATCCTTAAAAATAAATTGTTGGAATTATTTCTGAAGATGGCAGTGCTTAGACCCAGCCCACACATTTTATAAATATGTTACAACTACACACAGCACACAGCTTCACAGTTCATGCGATAGGCAGTGTCTAAAAAATCAGTTACTAACTTCCAAAAACATTTAAATATCTACGGTATTTAAACACAGTGTTTTCTAGTTCCTCATAAGAAAAGTAAGCTGTAAACATTTTTACCTTTAGTTCATGCCTTGTTTTTTAGGTAATGTGGTCTTATTTTGTTGGTTTGTTGGGTTTTTTTTTAAGTCTACAACCATTGTTGGAATAAATCTGTGTTCCCAAAAATATTACATTCCATGGATAAAGCACAAGTCTATTATATAACCATGTGATACAGATACAGAAAATGAACTACTGTATTCAAAAACATAAAAGTAAAGATACTAAAGCAGTCCATAGCTGTTAGAGCTGATGCTTTCAGAATACAGACCAACATTGTGACACTAAAAATGTTCAAAAATAAGGCCTCTGAAATAAATATTTCCATTCTTTAAAAAAAGATATAATAAAAATGTACATCACATGGTCAATGTAGGTATAAAAAGCACTAAGTTAAACCATTCTGGATGATGTATCTGAAGTAAAATGGCCTAGGTTTTGCTTCTGCCGACGTCCTCTATTATTTTTGGGGCATTTCCTGTTAAAAAAAAAGAAGAGAGAAATAGGAAAGGAGGGCTGATTTTATATACGCCACCTATAATTATGCCGAACAATCATGCATTGACTCAATTTTTTTGTACAGAACAATAGCAAGGAGTCTATGATCTGTGCTGACAAGTGGGGCACTCCTGCTCTTAGGTACTGGACTCTGACCTGGGAATGTCTGAGATCATGCAGAAGGGAGCCCTGCTTGACCTTGAGACTGAAAGCAGCAAGGTCCTGCATCCTTCAGCCTTGATCCAGCAAACACGTTCCACAGGGAATGATTGCATTAGCTTTACTTGATACATATTTCATATTTAAAACCCAGTGGATGGTGAGACTGGATCAATCAGCCTTTTGAAGTGCTGGACCTCCAGGTGCCTTGCTGCTCGCTGCAGCCCCTGAGACAGAGCCCACCCAGGTCTCTCTGTGGTGTGACTCTGGCAGTCCCTTTCTTGGGGCCAGACACAGAACTAAAAGGATTCACAAAAGCCAGCAATCCTGCATGGAATGGCAATTAGCCAAGGCAATGAACAATGGAGCACTCCTGTTGGGATGCAGCAAGATGTGAGAGACTGAGAGCTGGGCAATGGTCATACAGAGGCTGAAAGACGAGCTGACCCATAGCCTTCCACACCACTGCTTTGGCCAGCGGGCTGTTCAGTGAAAAAAGGAATGACATCAATTGCATGAGCCAAGTAACTCTTTTAGATGTGCAGGTGGTGTTTTACACATGTGCTAATGTCTGTTATGTTGAACTTTACAAGGGATACAGGGAAAAAGGCCTGTATTGTTAATTCACTGTGTCTCTCTATATCACTGAGTTTTGGAAGCCTTAAACTAATGCAGTAGCAGAAAGTTTTATAGCCCAATGTAAGTGGAGCTGAAAAAGTGAAGGACAACTTGAGGAGGAAAAGTCAAACTGTGGCATGGATGCCCAAGTGTAAGACTTAAGTACTTCATGCACCTATAAGGTAAAAAAGTCATCCTTTATCTATCTCAGAAACCTCAGTGTTTGTTTGGTTCAAGTCCTAGACCTGAATGCCTTGTCATCTAAAAGAACCCATGGCTCCCATTTGAGCTTTTACACAGTGTGAGAATTTGAGACAACTTCTAGATGTCTCAAAATGTGCTTGTGTGTCTTTAAGTTTCACAAAACAGGTTCGCACCGTGACTGTCTAATAATGGGACTAAGTTGCACACTAATTTTCAGAAAGTGTATATGGTGTAAGGGGTACTTCTTTCTCTGTGTAACACCATTTAGAGTGGTACCACAGGGAACAGCACCTTGTTAGCCTCTCTGTTTCACTGGGTGGCAGCTGGGGATCATAGGTTCCACAAAATTTCAGCAATTAGGCCAGTGAAGGCCTAACAAAGTAGCTTAACTCTTGGATTCGTTTTAAGGCTGAACTGTTCTGCTGTGTGTTTGGTCTGGAGATTCAGAGTGGTTACTGGTGGTTTCTGAATTCAAACAAATTTGTCTTTAGTGACCAAAGAAACAAAGGGGCAGATAGGATGTTACATAATCATCCTGCTTCAGTCATCAGGTAGTTTTTAAGCACGTATTAAGCAAATAAAATGTTGGACATCATATAATTAAATACAGAAAAAGTATATCCATACAATGTGTAATTTTTCACTGTTTTTGTCTTTACCTACCTGGTTATGCACATGACAATTGCAACTATAATGGCAATCTGTACAGCTCCAATTATTGCTGCAATAAGGACATGTGTAAGCTTTTGTCTACTTGGGACAACATAAAGAATACTAAAGTCTGTCTTTTCACAGTGCTGTCCAGTATATCCTGATTCACACCTGAAAAAGAAAAGGAATATTTCATGGAATCTGTAATTTGACAGCACCCCAGTGATTTGCAGATGAAATGAGAAATCCAAGGTGACTCCAGCTGAGAAGAGCTGATGAGAGGTGCATGTGTGCTAATGCTTGGGTAAGGGAATGGTTTGGATCTGTGTGGCAAGACAAGAGACAGAGCAAGTAGATATGATCTGCTTTTTCTGGATAAGGTTACTAGTGGCCCTTTTTGAAAACACACCAGCATGGGGAAGACCCCGATTTGTCAAAAGAAATATGTGGGTCATTATTATATTGGTACAATATTTAGGAAGAGTGTGGCAACTGGGTGGAACAAGTAGACACTTGAAAGACAAGTAGACAAGCTAAATTAAATGCAAGAATCATGCTCATGAAACACAGCGAGAGCACAGCTCATTCAGCTCCATTGTCAATATGGGACAGAAGTGACAAAGAGGAAGGGGAACCTTGAAATATGGATTGAAAATCCACCTTGAAAAAAGAAGACCCCTTTTCAAGCTGCAACCTAGAGAAGTGGAATCTTGAAAAAAGAAGAAAAAAGAAGATCCCTTTTCAATTTGCGACCTAGAGAAGTGGAATCTTGCAAAATCTACTGGACAAGACCAGCACCAAACCCCCTCCTGCCTTGTGGCTGAGCCAGAATTTGATGGAGGTCAGCTTAGAAAACTCAATGGCTGTTCCAGTGAGAGTTCAAGGAAGAATCCAAAGTAATTTGCATGAGGTGGGGAAGAAATAGCTGGAACAGAAGAGAATCAGCTCTTTAAGTGGTAACTTGCCTGAGCAAAGCAGCAGTTAGCTCAATGAGAAGCTCAACAGAGGCTGTTCCTGAGCAGTGACGTGTTCCGGCAATGCAAGATGCGCCAGTGCAAACACACTCTGAAACAATCCATGTCTCAAGGCAAAAGAGGCTCAGGCACAAGAAAAGGCAAGAGCCACCCAAAACACTGAGATGAAGTCTGCAGAGTCACAGGCCACCACTTAGAACCCTGGGCAAGTTCCTAGTACAGCTGTCCTTTAGAATTGACTGACATGAATGCATCACTGTGGTCAACTGAATCATACAATTGGCCTCCAGCTCTGCAGCTGCAGAAGAAATACTCGCATGCAGGCAGAGCAACAATCATTTTGTAAACTGGATCTGACAAGCCCAAATGCAACACAAAATCAGACTCATCCATTCAAAAGCTTTGTGCTAGGGTAGGAATTAATTCTGTTTGGAGCAACAAAATAATTACACCAAAGACCTTTTTACAAATGCTAATGCAACTCCTAATCCCCCTCAGCATGCAGGGATAATAGTTGGAGTTTACATGTTCATAATCTTGTGACTCTACTTTCTCCAGCCATGAGCTGCTGTAAGGAGTTTTGGTTCAGGCATGAACCAAATTCCAGAAAGACTTGTTAAAGAAAACCCTCCATGTGGTAGAAGTGTGCCCAGTGGTAGGCAGGAAGGGAATAAAAAGAACTCTGCATAAGCGTAAGAGAAGAATGAGGACAATGAACACACTGGTAATCATGCAAGAAAACACAGAAAGGGAGATGTCTCCTTGTTAGTCAAGAGGACTTAAATCTTATTGTTACTTTGCTTTTGTTTTTAATAAGAAAGTAGCAGATGAAGTATTATCAGTGTGAGAGCTGCTTTAATGCAGAGGAGACAAAACAAGAGAGAGGAGGCACAAGGAATTCAAAGATGTTTTCTCAGAAACACCAAAATGACAGGAAATTATTTCTGAGAAATACTGAATGCAGGAGGAAAAGTGCTTGCATTAAGGATTACATAACGGCAGGATGAAGTACTAGTCACTAGTTTTCACCTTAAACTAGTAGAACAGGTTTTAAAACATTCTGCTGCATAAATGTATAACAAGATAATATAGCATTAGTATAATAGCAAGATCAATAGAGGCCAGCAAGGATTTATCAAAATAAGCTGATTAGTCAATTAATTGATTTAGCATAAAGTTTAGATTTCTTTTTAAAGGGCTGGACTGTGTGTCCTTGACACAGCCTGCCATAAGGACAGGGCAGAACTGCACTGCACAAGGGGGGCAGCAGGAGACAGACCTGATCCCATCTGTGCAAAGGCTGCTAAACTCAATACTGTGCTACTGACTGCTACAAAACCTTCCTCCCACCTGCCTGCTGGCAGTCCTGGAGGACTGCTGTACAATAAGCAAGGAGATTCATTGCCCTCAGTGAAAGCAGAACTCAGAATTTGCTCTGCACAAATATTTTCTGCGGTTTTATAGGTCATCTGATACCTCACATACATTGCTGCTAGGAAATGAGGACCAAATTAAACAATGTAAATGCTAGATGCCTATGAGAACTGAAAGAATTTGAAAATAACAATTTGCCCTTAGCAATCATCATTATATTTTCCTTGCTGGAGAAAGAGAGAATTTTTTTCTCTGATAGAGGTACATGATTACTATGGCGGATTGATGTCTGTTATAAACTATTTGTTTCCTTAATAACTTGCTCCAGTAAGAAACATGCATAAAGCATGAGACCATCAGTACTTCAATAGCCAAGAAAAATCCAAAGGAGGTCTGATAGTCAGGGTCAAGAACTGATAGTCACAAATTCTGGGCTGGAACCACGTGAGGTTTGTTGTGCTAGGCTCAGCACTGACATATTATCCAGAATATTTAAATACATAGCTGAAGCTAGTAACAGTAAATGTAACTATAAAATAGAATTTAAAAGGTTGTTAAATTAATTAGATCCATCAAAACATTGCCTATCAATACTTACTAGAGTAATAATAAATATTTAAAAGATGGAATTTACACTGAATCATAAATTGATAGATTACTATAAGATTAGCACATTCCAACAAAAATTCTGAGAAAATAAAAATTAGATAATTCAGACAGGAATGTTTTCCTTGAAATACTGCTACTTTAAACATTTTAAGGACAAATACATTATGAATTGTGTTAAATACAGTTCTAGATCAAAAGAATACCGTAATCAGATACTGTTGCCTAATGCCCAGCAAGATGATGGTGGGAGTGCACCCAGTTTCCCAAAAGAAGCAAAGCCATGTTGAGTTCTCTTGGTTTCAGACCAAAAGAAAACCAAATTAGTGCTATTGGAAAGCAGAAAATTAACAAGAAAGGGTCTTGTATGGTAAAAGAAATAATAGAAATTTTCAAGTGCTCAAGTTGACAACAATGCCATTTTGGGGCTTCCTGCTCTCTGATCTATCTGGAAACCCTTAAATCTTGGCAGTGCAACAAACACCTAAATATCATCAATCAATAAGGATCAAGGGAGAAAACATGAAAGCATCAAATGGATTTACAGCTGAAGTTTCAAAAGCAAAGGAAAGCAAAGAGTTATGGCAGTTTCAGCCACATTAATCTGAAAGTACAAGCTTGCAAGATAAAAACTCAGGAGTGAAACCTCCTAATAAGTAGGGCACTGCACCTTATTGCAAAGTGGCCTTTTGCTATAAACAACTTTAAAAAAAAATAATAATAACAGCAACAACAACAATAATACAATTTTGGAGGAAAACAAAGATACACAATTCCATTGGTGAAATGTAAAGGAAAAAATTATCTGGGAGCTAAGGAATATTCATATACTCTGGAAAATACTGAAGGGCTTAGTACTGAGTGTTCTGAGTTGCTAGTTTACACTGTAGACAAAAGTTGTGGGCTAAAGAATATTTTGCAATTTTTTATTCTCTAGATAAGCCTATTAGTGTGAAAAACAGGAAATAAATGTTAAAAATAAAGTATTGATTCTCTAGAGGGAGTTTATGACAGGAACAGTAAAATGTGCTGTTAAATAGGGTAAGAACAGGCTGAGGGGTCAGTGGGGAAAGAACAGTCACAGAGAGAAGCCATGCAAGGCAAAGGCATTGCTTTTTAATATGTTTCTGTTTTTCTTGGTTTTTTTAGCTCTGGATGTGATTTAGCAGCTGAAAATAAGAAGACAACACGGAGGCTACACTCCTCAGAGGGATTCAGGTTCTGATGTACCTGAGTGACCGAGGCTCTCCTCTGAGCACTATCTCCCTCCTGATGGGAGCAGCTGGTGCTGCCCAACAGCACAGGGATGCTCCTCCTGTGCCACTGCTTAGATATCACAAAGTGACACATGCTGTCATTATGCCTAGAGAGCATTTTGATTAAGCTTTACAGTGATTTCAATCAGATTTTGGAGACATGAAGGACTTACCGGCAGGAAGCCTTCTGAGTGGAATAAATGAACTCACATTTTCCATGTATACAGTAGCCATTGAAGCTTTCTGAACAAGGTATGTGGTTTCCAATGTAAATGTCTTCTCTTTGATCACTGGCATCTTGAAAAGAAATATACATAAAGAATTATACATGGGTCTATGATGTTAATTTAAAACTCTCAACCAGGAATAGCATATCCTTAAAAACTTGCAGTGAATAAAGGAATAGAGAATAATAAAGCAGAGGCTTAAGGGGGAAGTTTCAGAGGCACCTACAGAGATTTGCTAGAAGGTACTGCACTGGAAAATGATCCTCAGACACCTCTAAACATGCTTTTTAGATCATGTTTCTCAAAAAGGAGAAAAGTGTTTGTGACAGAAACAAACCAAAGTAGGAAGATCAGCAGAAGCTTTGTCAGTGGCACTGGGGCAAAGTGCTAATACATAGATACAGAGAGCTGTCTCCCATGTGCAAACAGATGAAAAAGAACCCTCTAAAAAGGATTAGAAAGATGTTGAACCACATTTTATAATTACTGGGTAGAAAACCACTTGATACAGCCCAAATCTGATTGGTACCACTGGTGGTTAAAGTTGAAATCAAACACACTTCAATAGCAGTCTTCCTCAGAGAAACATTTTTATGGAGAGAGAACTTAAAAATATTGAAATGTGTTTAGAACACCCATTCCTTTGGGAGCTGTGCTGGTTTTGGCTGAGATGGAGTTAACCTCCTTCACAGCAGCTGATGGAGTGCTGTGGCTTAGATTTCTGGCTGAAATAATAGTGGTAACACAACACTGTTTTGGCTGTTGCTGAATGGAGCTCACACAGCATCAAGACTTCCTCTGCTTCTCACTCTGCTTCTCCCCTCAGCAAGAAGACTGGGAGTGGGCAAGCCTGGGAGGGGACATAGCCAGGACAGCTGACCCAAACTGGCCAAAGGAATGTCCCACACCACATGACATCATGCTCAGCAATAAAAACAATAGTTTTGGTATTTCCAAGGTGGCAGTTGCTAAGAGGTTGGCTGGCCATCAGTCTGCTGATGGATATTGTGAGTGGCAACTTTTGCATCTCTTGTTTATTTTTCCTCTTTTTCTTCACACCTTTGCTTCTAAAACTACCTTTAGCTTCACCAATTGAGTTTTTCTCATGTGTGCTTTCCTGATTCTTTCTTCCATCGTCCTGAGGGAGGCTGGGATAGAGCAAGCAGCTAGTGGGCACCTAGCTGCTGTCCAGCTCAGCCCAGCACAGGAAGGCAGTCCCTTCTGCCCCAACATCTTTCATGCTTCTGTCGTGTTACCAAAACTACGCAAAGCTGTGCTCATTTTCTACCATTTTCCCCCCAAAATTTTTGGTAAAGAAGTCCTAAACACTTCTATAAGAAGCTGATATTCAAGCTGATATAAGAAGCTTAGTTAAAGAAGCTGATATTTCATAATGAAGAGGGATCTTAAGATGTGAGCGTAATTATAGAATTGTGTTCATTTCCATGGCAATAGACGATAGCTTCACAAAAAAAAGACTATTAAGCAAAAGGGACTATGAAGAAGAAATCTCTTATACAATTGCAGATATTTGAAATTAAACCAGCAAGAAAGAGAATATAGTTTTACAAGACAAAAAGAGAGATATGCTGCTCTTTTAGGTTTTTTCTGAAATGTCAGGAATGTATTTTATTTTGGTTCTGGAGAAAAAGCCTGTATTAGAGGTTGGGGCTTTTTAGATCTAAGGAAGCATGTTAATTCAGGGTGTTGTGAAGATACAGACAACTTGACACAAGGGAAAATTGTTGACTAATGCTGACAGTGTGTCTACCACTGCACTGCTGGAATAGAGTATGTGGTGACATGTCTAAGAGGAGAAAAGTGGGGATGTCTCATCCCAAAACTATAATCTCCCTCCTTTTCCAAGAATTTTATTACTGTCATATCTGGTCCAAATCAACCCTTGTAAGGAGCTACAGACTACAGACATATTAGTATGTTCAGAGAGCTGCACCCATCTGGTTTTAATACACAATGTGAGGCCCAGGGGAAAACTGAAAGGTGCATCCCCTGAAAAGTGGCCAGACAGCCACACACAGGTCAGAGGCAAAACTTACATTAAGCAAGAGGGTGTTAAATGCAGGAGATGATTCCTAGTGTAAAATAGACATTTAACAGGAATTCCCTTTTAACAGGAATTAATTTTTAATGAGAGACACCTGCTAGACTGCTTCAGAGCTTCAAAGTGAAAGATGTAACTGGTGCAGGAGCCTTGAAAGAATGACTGGATATAGGCATTCAAAAACTTCACCAGAAGGAAGAGTCATGCATAAAAACTGAAACCCTGATGCTCATCTTGGTACAACAAAACCACCAAGCCAGCTGAATCTGGGAAGACAGACCTTTCTGATGGAACTTTAGGTAGCCACTTGCACTGCAGGAGGAGACTGTCACAGTTCTAGAGGCTAAAAGATATTATCCATCCAGAGAACAGGGTTTAACAAGATTAACTCACAGGAACCAAAAGCAAAAGCAAACAGGTAGGAGTGTGGACTGTTCTCTTATCCTGGATGAAAAAAAATCAATTCAAAGAAGTTGAATTCAGGCTCTCACTATCTAAAGAGACCTGAGCACTGTATTAAAAAATTTCAAAGCAACCTTTTTCTCATGAAGCATACTGTCTCCATCCACATCATTTGCTGAATGCGAGACTGCACAAGCCATACACATTAATAATAATAATTATATACAATGGTTTTTCCACTAACTAGATTTCAAGGGCAATTTACATGCAATGAATAAAAGGCTGTTACCTCTTTGGAATAGGAACTGAAAGTGGTGTTTCATTACATAACATAATAAGATGTATATTGCATTTGTTGCCTTTTATACCTTCATAATGTAAGTGAAAATTGACATTAAATCACTCCAACTGGTACATCATATGCAGTGAAAATAAGAGAATTTGTGAAAAGAGAAAAATGTGTGAAGCTTTTTGGCACTGAATGACTTTTCAAGAAGAACACAAGGAATGTTGAAAGCCATGTTGGGATGGCATTACTCAGGGAAGCCATGGGAGTGCAAAACAAGTATAATGACAGAAAAAACTGAACACCAGAGCTAACAGAGAAGGCAGCAACCCCTTGGAGCAAAACCTGCATTAAGACCAGAACTGAGGAGAAAAACAGTGAGTTATGTTCATTTGTGATTCCTTCCTGTGCAAAATAAAAGCACCCATTTTCAGACTGGATTCTCTTTTCAGGGAAATTCTCTTCCTCCCTAGGACCTGAATTAGAGATGCCACCACAAGACTGAAGAGGTTATTGCAACCTTCAGACTACTACTCACTCCTGCTCTTTCATGTGGCTACTAATGATGATGTAGCCACAAAAAGCCTGAGTTCAATCAAATGAGGTTTCAGAAGCCCTGGGGACAATGATAAAAAAATTTTGGAACAGATAGTGTTTCCCTTCAATCCTCCCAATAATGAGGGGAAACTTGAAACAAACAGGTGAGCCCAGGATGCCAATACCTTGCTCTGAGACTGGTGTTTCCACCAAAACTTTGGGGTTTTAAATGATGGAAGAGACAAGGTATGCTGGGGTTTGATGGAACCAACCTGTCCTGAGGGGTAAAATGACTTTTTGGGTGTAAGCTGGGAGGACCAAGAGGGGTTTAAACTAGGATTGATGGGGGAAGGGGATTCCAACATCATTATAGTAGGTAAGTCACATGGCATCACCTGAGGGTAGCAAGCACTGGTGGGAACACTTCCACTGCTCCTGAGAGCATGGAGAGCTCAGGAACACATTTGAAATGCTTGAACACCAACACACACAGTATGAGAAACAAACAGGATGAACTAGAAGCACTGGTCAGCTCCCAGAGCTACAATATCACTGCTATTTGCATGAATTGGTAAAATGAGTCCCACAAGTGGGGTGTTGAGATGGAGGGCTCCAGGCTGTTCAGGAGCGACAGGCAGAGAGACAAGTTGGAGGTATCATGCTGTATGTAAGGGAGAGGCGATTGTACAGCACTCAGAGTTAGTGCTGATGTGGTTGGGAGCCTCTGGCTGAAGGCCACAGGGATGGAAAACAAGGAAATGTGGTAGTAGATGTCTACTACTGAGTGCCCTGCCAGGATGTGAGCACTGATGACATATTCTATAAGCAATTATGAGAAATCTCTGGATTGCTAGCCCTTGTCTTTATGGGAGATTTTTAACTTCCCACACATCACCTGGGAATATATAATATTGCTGTGATGAGCAGGACTTTCTTGACATTTTCAGGAGACAATAACTTCTTGTCAGTGGTACTCAGTGAGCCAAGCCTTCCTAGGCTTGCTATTTGTGAATAGAGGGCTCATGGAGGGTGTAATTTTAGGTGTCTTGGCCATAGTGACCATGAAATGGTTGAGTTTAATGGTTGAGCTCTCAGTGCAAAGAGAATAAAGGACACCAGCATTGCTACCCTTGATTTCAGCAGAAAAAACCTTTAAGCTATTCATGGAGCTCTTTAGCAGAGTATCCTGGCTATCTGCTTTGGAGGGGTCCATGAGTGCTGGTCAAGGTTTCAGAAGTGCCTTTAGAAGCACAGGAGCAGAAAATTCTGCTGCATTGTAAGTCAAGCAAGTGGGGTAGAAGACCAGCTTGACTGAACAGGGAACTCTTTGTGGAGCTCAAGAGGAAAGATAATTTGTATGGCCACTGGAAGTGAGATCAGGCTTCACAGGAAGAGTACAGAGCTGTGGTTTGTAGACAGAAAAGGCCAAAGCTCATTTTGAACTGAATCTGGCCATTGTTGTGTAAGATAACAAGAACAGCTTTTTCAAGTGTGTTACCAGCAACAGGAGGCCTAAAGAAAGCATTGGAGTGATCCTTGATGTGTATGATCATCTGACTAGCAGGGATGAAGAAAAAGTTGAGGCACTAAAGGTCATTAAAAGGTAAGGTAGAGTTCATGTAGGTGAAACATTTTCAACCAATGTGATTCAGGATATTAGTTCACTGAAAATATTTTAAAACAACCTAACAAATACAGAATTGTCCATTTTTCCCAGAAGTTAACAGAAAAGATGGAATCATGGCAGGGAAGCTTGTGCTATGTTATTTCATCAGGAATGTCACAGCTTGTCATCTTCTAGTAAAATCATTTTCCCAGCACTTGGAGGGAGTCCAATCCTGTGGCCACTGCACAGGGTACTGCTCAGCTGGGCATCTTAGAGGGATACAGCAGGCAAAACTTACAAATCATGCACCTCTTCCTGCTAGCCTTGCAACATGCTGCAAGAGAGAAACTGCTCACAGGCCTGTCTCAGTTACAGGAATCAGAGCTGTGAGGCAGACTAGAAGAGCCTTGCATGCTCTATTTTGTCATCTTGTGAAGCCATAACCAAGAAGCACAAAGTCTGCATCATACCTTTCACTTCTGGCCGATACTGCATGCCATCATCTTTCTTTCCAACTGCATTTGTGTCATCTGTTTCTAGGTGATAAAAACATGCATGGTTACTCATTAGGAAAGGATATTCTCCAGACCACTACATGTGCATCACTGATAAGTCAGAATAATATTCAAAGAACTATTTTAAATTGCAGTAAACCTGGACACACTCCCACATTGTTCCTCCCACACAACCAGGCTGGTATCACACCTAGTTGGTAGCCCCGGTGTCCAGACCAACATGGCAAACCTCAAGCTTTAGGTTTTGAACTAAAAATTTTTCTGCGGTATGGACCTAGGTTATTTTGGTGACAGTCTGTTTTGGTGTGGGAACTGCCCAAGTTACAGATCTAGATGTAACTGGCAAAAATTTGGTAGAAATCTGTTATTCCCATGAGAAAGTCCTAAATGCAAGCCCCCAAAACCAAAGGATTATGGGCAGGATTAGCTACAAGGCAGAGGGTTTCAGTGGACCATTCCAAGACTGGAAAAGGAAATTATAGAATCACTTTGGTTGGAAATAAGCATATTTCAGATGCTTATTTCCAAATAAACATTTGAAATGCAAATAAGGGAAAACCCCATTAAAAATAAAGGATCAATGTCTGTGCAATCAGGGTTTCACACTGGAAGCACATTTTACAGCCCACAGCAACAAGAGGGAAGATTTCCCACACACCCATATTCGTTCTGTTCTCCTACCATCCCCCTCATGTAAGAACTGTTGGATTATTGCTTAGATTTTCCCAAGAGCTTTTCCAGTCTTTCCAGGTAACAGCACCCAAAGAAAGACAATGTAAACACAGCACTATGTGTGTAGTGTGGGGAACTCAAAATTACAGGTGATGAGTTCATTGATAACTGCATCAGTGACTTCTGACCAAAAATACAAAAGGGAAAGTCTACCAAGCCAAGTTATGTCAGAACTTAACTTTTCCAAAAAGCCAAAATTAATCCTACCTGAGCAGTGGCCAAGGTGCCTGATGTCAATCTGCTCTTGCCTCAGACATGATGCCTCTCTGACAAAGCACGGATTGTTATAGGAACTTCCATCAGAAGCACATACAGGATTAAAACTGTATCCACTGCAGTCTATGTTACATACACATCTGTTAATTGAAGCATACAGCAAAACAAAATTGACATCCAGCAAACAAAAATTAAGTCATGTTAAGTCCTAAGTAAACACTAGCTTGGGCACCAATGCCAGGAGGGGAGAGCGTGCTGCTTGAGGATGCTGAAGAAGCCATTGGCGTCTCAGGTTTCCAAGCAGAATGTACAAAATTGTGAATACATGCTTCAGTGTGCTTTTCAATAATGTATTAATGTTTCTTGTAGTTTTGCTCTGGTATCAACTTCATAGAATACACCTGAAAAGTGATAACACACTAGTAGGAAGATTTATTACATTAATATACCAGTTTGTAGTGTTTATTGTCTAGTGTGAAGAAAATCAGAAGAATATTCTCACTTTTTCAGCATCAGGGTCCTTGAGAGGGAAAACAAAAAGGACTCCCTTTTCTGTTAGGCAATAGAAAGAGTTTTATTTCAAAGACTGTATAGACTCAATATGCTTGGTTAATATTGGTTAATATCTTGCTGTGTCATTTCAGAAAGACTTTCATTCATACCTTTGAAAGTTAACAATAGGTCTATTATGTTGCATTTAAAAAAGGATTATGCAATCTGAATTATTTCATACTGCATCCCATTAACATTTTGGCTGTTTAGGATGAATGATTTTCCACACAATTTGCAACTAGGGATTGTAAAATGAAAGCAGGAAAAATGAAGACCTAGCACATAGCCAGTTCCTAACCACACAGAGGTAGGACAGCCAAAGGCTCAGACAGGACTATGACCTGTTCATGTTTAGATACTTCTGTAGCCCCAGCAAGAAGTCCAGAAATTTTACATATGTGAATGGCACAGGAAAACTTTGCAACTTTCCATGCCTTACACCCCCTGATTATTTTAATCAATATTCTGCTTTCTAACTGAACTTCTATTTTTGAATAAAGTTTCTGTGCATGTTCCACATTGCTCTGCAAGTTCATCTCCACCTTTGGGATGGGGAAAATAAGGAGTGTGTTTGCAGAAAAAGGGGGAGGACAAGGTGGGCACCATGTCCAGCTCTCAGCCAAGCTCTTCCTGATGTCATGAGATGAGAAAGCCACTCTGCACCTTCTGAGAAGGTGGCAGTGGGCACAAAACCCTCTCTTTGGCAGAAAGCTCTGCAGTGGGTGCATGGTCTGACTGCCAGGAGTAACTATTAGCTTGATCTTGATTAGCTTACTCTTGTAAGTCACAGGAGGGGGGGAAACGTCCAAGCAACCAACTTACCAGGTTTTTTTGTTCTTTCCCACTATTGCAGATAAAATTAAACTATTAAACAGACAAATATTTGCCTCAAGCTGGTAATAAATCTGCAGCAGAACCAAATTCCGTGCTGCAGAAATACTGAAGGTGGCCAGCATACTTTCCTCTCTTCCTCTTCTTCCATGAGAACCTTTTCTTCCTTAATTTAAATATTCTAATTTTGCAGGTAATTTTCCATGCCTGTGAACTTCAGATTGTAGCTAGACAGAACATCTCTAGTGCAAGCAGGGTTTTAAGTGCACCTACTGACAGTGAAAAACTGCCCCAGTAATGAGTCTCTACACATCTTAGGGACCTACTTCCAAGTACTAATGAAGCCTCTAAATATCAATATGATGAGCATATGATAATCTTTCTTACTGGAAATGGTAATGGTTGTAAACCTCAGAACCAGGATGGAAATACTATTTTGTTTACCTACTCCCACATGATGTAAAGACTAATCAAGGGTTTATTAGGGTTTACTACACAGAAATAAAAGGCTCATGGCTCAGCAGCCATGCATATTTATTGACACAAACTAGCAGAGAGCCACTCCTCATTTGTATGACACTGGCTGTGTGCAGACAAATACCTTTGCTCTCCCTTAAATCTGCCTGTAGCCACCATCTGATGTCTGTAGCGTCATGATTATGGCTGGGTTTTGTCATTCCTGGTGACAAATAAGGTGAGTTGTGAAAATATCTTTTTTTTCTTCATGGTGACATTACAGACAAGAGTTGAAACTGCTTGGAAACTGCTTAAGTTTCCATGCTTTTCTGTGTTTAGATTTAACATCTCTTAAGTGCTTACTTTCTCAGAATTGCCAGATGCTTGCTTTAGGGGTGCTTATGAATTCCTGACCCTGGTATTCTGATCAACAGTCTCAGTCTTATCTCCAACCATCTCATCAATGTACAGGAATTTCACATGTTGAGCCCCTTCACATGTATCTGATTATCTGCCTGCTGCCATTAGCTACTTCTTTGCCCACAGCCATGATGCCAAGGGGTACTTCCAGCCTTCCCCTGGCCAGTTGGTCACTGATTACTCGGCAGAGCTGTCACTTGGCCTTCAACTGTGGAATAATGAACAGTTAAATGGGACTGATGCACTTTACAAAAAATTAAAACTCTTACTCCAACATAAACCTCTAAAGCCCGTAAGAGGGCTGAAAGAGAACGAGTAAGGAGAGGACATGGCTTGAATGCAATGGTCTGAAGGGAAAAGGGCTTCCACAGATGCAATAGGGTGGCAGAGAAGGAGCCAGGAGCACGTATTAGAAACCTCGACTCATCAGAGAGTCTGCATAGGCTGCAGTGAGTTTGTCCTTGCTCATAGACAGTTTCCACTAGACCAAAAAATACAGACAGGAAGTGCCAAATCGTGAGATGAGAGCAGTGACATATGGGGAGTGCTGCTCTTGACAGAAAACATGAAAAGAATGTTGTTTTTAACTGCTTGGTGTTTGTGAAGGAAGGCAAAACCATGGGAGAGCAAGTTGCTGCTCTGATGTTTCACATCAAACACTTTGAAACTGGAGCCAGAGTCCCTGTGAGGGGATGGGACCACCACAGACTGAAACAGATGAGCAACTCAGGAAAGTATTGGAAGACCTGCCAACAAACCCACTATGAAATACTGAAAATATGTTATATCCTGACGTCAGAGAGCTACAGAGGGCAGATAATAGCTTGGTAATGAGATGACAGGAAATCCAACTGCTTGGTGGAAGCCAGCTTCCCCCCTCACCAGCCAGTCTGGGAGCCAAAGCCAAGAAGTCAAAGCTCAAGGCTACCAAGCAGAGCCCACGGGTCTGAACCATATCACAGACCACACAAGAAGCAAACAAAATATGCAAGAAGACACAGCAGATAGTGAGAATGAGCTAAAAGTGGTATCTTAAAGGGTAAAAGTCTTATCAGAGGCCTTTGCAAGCAGGAGAACCTGTAAGAGGCACCAAGGACTGTTTTCCTTCACAGCTAAGACTGAAAATGAACATGAAATTGCAGCCCCATATTGCAATCTGTTCCCTGAAGTCTCTCTCCAGCTGGGGACAGAGCACACAGAGAGCATAAGGACAATGCAGAGAGCTGCTCACAAAGGCAGGGCAGGAAAAGCTTGAGATCATGAAGGGGGAGCAGGGACACATGGGAGAAGCACAAGAGGGGCTTCACCCAGGAAGAGAGTGAACCTTATATGTAAAATTCAGAAGAAAAGAGTTAGTCACTTAAGGTAAAGTCACTTAACAGAATTGTGTATTAAGGACATCTTGAATGTGCTTAGTGCTTCATACAAGAAAGAAGTGAATGAGTGCTTCAATTTTTTGCTGGAAAAGCTTGTTGTAAAAGAGACACTGGAGTAAAAGGAGTGAGAGCCCTACAAACATTTTCTTCCCTATAGCCTTCCTACTGGTTTTAACCAAAAGGATTTAAACAGTTAATGCTCCAAATTGATGTCTTGCTGGAGGAGGTTCCTGCTTAAGGTCCTCAACAGATGATTTCTCTCACTTAACCCAGGGAAGTCAACAGGATATATTCATATGTTTTTCTGATGTACTAGGGTACACAGAAAAATTACCTGAATTTTGTCACCTGTCATCAGAGAGCTGATGCATTATCATTCGTTAACACCATTAGTTAAACAGAAAAGCATTTGAATTTCAAGTACAAAGTGATATAATTAAACCAAGCAGATTTTTTTTGGCTGGTTTTAATAAGGAAGAAATGAGGATGTACACCTCATTTTTTAGGGGCTACTAGGTGTAACAAAGTAAACGTGCTTAGTAAAATGAAGTGACAAGCTCAGGCTGTAAGAGCACTTGCTGCTATTAGCAAATTAATTAGATCCCCAGAGATCAGAACACATTTCAAGGCTGCCTTTTGTTTTCAGGCTTCAAGGTATACGTGGTCTGTTGGAAGTTCTGTGTGCTTAAAAACCCTGGTAGGTTCAAAGAAAAGAGAGGGAAAAGAACGGAAAGGAAAAGCATGATTGACTTGTGCAGCAGGCTTGGCTGCTTGGAGAGACTGGAATTTCCAACCAACAGATCAGGCTGCTGCATTTCTGCCCACCTGGGTCTTGCTCACAAATGTTTTTTTCTGGCCTGGCCTCTCAGGGAGTGCTGCTTGCTATCCCTTCCCAGGAACTGACAACAGTGAGCACTCTCAGGTACTCACCAATTCTTTGGCACATCTGCTTACAAATGTAAAATGGAAACACTAGAGTAAAACAAAGTGTGTGAAATGCACACAGATGGATAAGGGTATGCTTGATGGAATAAATTTAGGTGAATTGAAATAGCAGGGGTGTTGCAATTGCAGTTAAGAATATAACCATGGCAAATGAAGGATTTGCTTTCATTTGATGCTGCTTCCCTTGTGTGCAGTTCTTCCCTGACGAAACCTGAACTAAGAAAATCTGGATTTCAAAGTGATTTTTCTACCTATTTGACTAGACTTGAATCTTCATCAGGTTTGTGGTATGTTTTTAAAAATCCCTTTATAGCACAAGAGAAGTAGAATTCAATTCTACAAAGCTTCTTTGCACCTCACTTTAGCACTCTGTCTTTACTTCTGCCCAGCAATCCAGAACACCCTTTGAATACCATAAGCTTCAGCTATTTTCCAGACATCCCTTTTCCTACATTCCCCTTTATCATGGCATGGCTCTCTCTGACCACTGAAGAAATTTAGTCTTTACTGCAGTGAGCTTCTCACAGCATACATGGTGGACTGATGTTTGCTCTCTCAAAAGCAGCCTAACCCTCCCTCCACCCCCAAATAATAGGAACCTTCAAAGACTTGGCACACACTGCTCCAAAGATCACTAAAAATATACATTAAAACCAGACATGAATTATTTCCCATCTAGGATCTATTCAATTTCTTAATAGCCAGTATAGTGAAAAGACCATTATGCTATTCCTATGCTTTCAGAATATCCTCCACCCAGTTTTTCATAATTCAGAATCCCACAACACAATCTTAAATCCCTTGTTTAGGTTGATTTTGTCTATTGTCTGGATGGTTTGTTTTGCACACAAATACTTAGGATTTTTTTCTTCAGTTGGATCAGAAAGCTGTGAGTTGCATTTACACAGGATTTAGATACCCTTCCTTATGAATAAACAATATCATACCCTAAAAAGTTAATTTAAAAAAAGTTGGTAAATGAGTGAAAATGTGGTCAAAAGAGGTAAGTATAAACTTGCATGCCAGATTTCAACCAGGCCAAATCTTTCCCTAGAGGACAATTTATATAGACAAGGCAGAGACTAGGACTTTGAAATATCCACATTGGCATTTCTAACTGCTAATACTAATACTTCTGAAATTCTGGTTTGGCCTTTGCGAAAACAGACACTATGTAAATTATAGGCCAGTTGAATTTATATATTGCTGAGGTACCTTTACTTTCCAAAGTAAATCTCATAAAATGTTAATCTCAAAAGGTCTACTTGGGGATCAGCTGTCAATCTTTCTTGAAAATCTACATTATAAGTCAAAACATATCTTTGACAGCAGAGTACACTTATTAAAAAAAAAAAAGACTGAATGTGCTCAGAATCCCATTTCCATATTTCTTCTGTTAAAAAAAAAATATGTAAAACTGAGAACATGATAAATTTGAATTTTTATAGTCAGGCTACTTTTAAGTTAGTGATTTCCTTATCAAAGACCAAAAAAAAAGAGAAAAGATAACAACTCAAGTGGGGCCTTGACAAGATGGAGGAACCTCCAGAGGTCTGAAGACGACAGGACATCTGTCACCCTGCTGCAGGACAGATTGCAGGTGGACCGGCAGGGAAGCAGCTCTGCAGAAAAGGACCTGAGGGTCCAGTGGAGCAGCAGGCTGGGTGGCTGCATCACAGGAGGGTCACCAGCAGAGCAAGGGAAGGGACTCTGGTCCTGCATTCAGCACTCATGTGGTCTCATGTGAAACACTCTGTCCTGCTTTGAGAGCCCCCAGTAACAGCAAATACTCTGAGGAACTGGAGAGGCTGCAGTGGTGAGAGGCTGTGATGGGCAGAGGGATGGAGTGTGGGCTGTGTGAGGAGTGGCTGGGGACACTGCCCCTCTTCAGCCTGGAGAGGAGAAGGCTAAGGAGGTGACTGCTGTCACCAACAACCCAACAGGGGTTATCGAGGAGAGTGAGGCTCTTTTCAGAGGTACAAAAAGAGGAGTGAAAAACAACAGTTGCAAGTCACAAGGAAAGAAATGGTGATTGAATATGAAAAAATTATTTCAAAGTGAGAGAAGTCCAGCGCTTGAACAGATATGCCCAGCTGTGAAATCTTTCTTTGTGGAGATGGTCAGAGCTCTCCTGGAGAAGTCCTTGATCTTACATGGATGAATTATCCCTGGTTGCAGCGCAGGGCAAGAGCACAGACCCTCTAAAGATCCTACCTTTTGATTGTGTACTGATAGGATGATCTGTTTATCTCATGAACAGTCAGTAGAACTGAAAAGCCCTGTGTGTGCTAAGAAAAAGTCAGGAGCAAACCTTGTATGTTTGTGACCTGATCTACAGAATTTACCCCACCAGCTCTAGGTGGCCCCAGGCTTTGTGCTGCCACCTCCGTGTCCACCTCTCAACACAACTGCATTTCCAATTCAGAATTCCAACAGAAAACACCCAGCCACATTCATACCACCTATGTTTGTGGACTTCTTGCCACATTCTCAGACAAGAGTATAAGTCTACCAACCTCTTGTGCACACATTTTGCACCACTATGCATAATATGTTGTCTGTTCAACAAAGAGGAGGAAGCTTTTGGCCAGAGAGACATCTGATGGTCAGAGGAGAAAGGCAGACACTGACAGAATGGTGCAGCAGTTTTTCCCATGATATACACAACCTGTTTCAGTTTTGGCACTCAATAAGAAGGAAGTTCCACCCATCCCATCCTGTTACCTCAGATCTACAGAAAATCACTGTTCAGGCAAATGACATGTTATATGTTTATGCAATTTCAGACTAATGCATCCACAGGTGACTGTCTATGCCCTTGAAAAGATTGACCACAAACTAGCAACTCTTTAAAATACTTACAAGTTGTATGAAAAAAGAAGAAAAATGTGGAGAAATATATTTCTGTGATGCTTCCTCAACCTGATTACTTTCAGTGTTTAGATAAAGAAATAATGTATTGATTGGCATATAGCTGAATACAAATTTTCCAAGTGTGTTGCTTATGACAACCCTCTCCTCAGACTGTATTTCTGTGTCTCGACCACTTGACCTAGAATCAACATTGAGATTTTTCATAGAAGCAGTGGAAATTATAAAGTTGTTTATACTTTTGCATTCAGTTTACTGTGCATTGTTAACACTTTTGGTTTAGACAGATAGTGTTTCTGTGAAGTCAAAAAAAATGAAGATACAAATCTAAAACCCTGTGCAAAGCCTGATTTCTTCAAACTATATGTGATCCAGTGCAATAATAGCATATGTATCATTTTTGATTAAGAGATAGCCATAATGCTTTAACACCAAACATGAAAACTAAGAATCTCTAACTTTTTCAAAGAGGAAAATAAAATTTAAGAGCAAAAAAAATTAGCATCACTAATTTGTAATATGGCACAAATCGCAGATCTGTACAACCGATCTTTAAATTTGTTATGAAAATGCACCAAGATTTGGTAATTACACAGACTCACTGATTAATTTAGGCTTAAGAGATGTGCAGAGATCATGTAGTCCCAGCCCCTGCTCAAAATTGGTCCCAAGGCTGTGTCTGATCAAGTTCAGACCATCTCCATGGATGGAAATGCCAGACAAGGTGTTGGAGAGTCCAATCACCCTCGTGGTAGAAACACTTTCTATTATGACAACACAAAATTTAACATGCTTTGATCTCTGTCTATTGCCCCTCAGGACATCACTGTGCATCTCTGAGAAGAAAGGACCTGCTTAGATAACTCTAAGGACCTGCAAGTTCAACTTTAAAAATCAGGACATGACAAAGGGTCTTGCTTCTGCTTCTCTATTTTAAGGATCCCCCTGCAGTTTTCACTGAAAGCATCAGGTGCCAACATAGGATGCCACCATTTTTGCATAGGATGCCACAGCTTTCCATACCCAAAAGACAAACCACATTCTGCAAGGAATAAAATTGTCTTTAGCACAATTTTTCCATTATTGGTAGAAAATTTGCCTATTCTGCTCCCTAGGCTATTGAGGTGGCCTCTTGGCAGGTCCTGAGATTCCTCATTAATTCCAGCTCATTTACCTCAACACGCTGTGGCATGTGTGGCACCCTTCCCACCAATTCACTAAACATTTTACCCATAAATTAATTTCCTTATTGATAAATGAGGAGTAGAGATACTATTTTGCTTCTCAAGAGCAGTCGGAGCAGAAGGAGCTGGTGTTTGTAAAGTCTCAGATTGCACAGCTTGGAAAAGAGGCTGAAAAAATTCATAACTGTGCATTTACTGTTTGTATCATAAGTATGTCTTGAGATGATCTACTTAACATTAGGGGACAGCTCAGCTAACTCATACAGTTACTATAATGGAGCAAAATTTGCTTTAAATGCCTTCTGTTATCACCTGGATCACTCTATTAAGTGTCTTAACATCACAGGATGCAAGCAAGGGCTGTCCAGGCCTAATAAACCTACATGAATGGAACTAATTACACCTTTTCTTTGTGATTCAGTAGACATTACCACTCTATTCAAAAAAGTTCCAGGGGACATTCTTATGTCTTAAAAAGGAAAATCAAACCAAAATATTTTTATGAAATTAGAGTTTTGTGATTTGCTAGACTTAGCGCTGATAGTGTTTGTAATCTAGCACAAATTTGAATTCAATGATAATTCTGACTAGCAGTGTTTATACATAATGAAAGTTATTTGTGTTGCAAGTAACTTTGTATGTCATGATATAATTTTATGATGTTAAAACCCACATTGAAACACAGCAGCAAAGAGAATAAAAATTACATATTAAAAGCAGTTATAAGGGGTGCTCTATTAAAGTTTCCCAATAGAAGATTTCAATCCCATCTTGGTTCTGCCAAGTAAATAACTGTTTTGATTTTATGAAAAATTATGCCAATTCCTATATTCTACTTTAGCAAGTTTGTGACTTGCTATGTGACTTGTCAAAACCAACCTTGTGAAGGCAATCTGTGTTAACAGACCCTGATTTATCTATGGCTAAACAGTGAATATCACTGAAGCCTGTTTTAATGGTTAAAGGCACTGGGAAAAAAAATAAATTATATTAAATTCCTGTATAGAATTTAAAAATATTATCCAATAAATTGCAAATAACCTACATGGGAATATTTTCGAACTTGTGTGCATTTTCTACATAAACAGTCTTGTTTCCACTTATTTTTTTAATGAGGACTAATTAGAAAAATCTTAGAGGCAAAATAGCACTCTTTGCCCATTGTCAAGAAGCAGGAACTGGTTTCATTTTATATGACTAGGATGTAGATAATAAACCTTCTTCTCCCCTCAGCTTTATCCTAATTTTCTTATAGATACTATATAGCTTCAGGAATTCCAGCTCTACAAGTGCAGAAAGACTAGGCAAGCTTTTACTGAAGTTGAATGCTTCAGGATTTATTTTCCAAAGCCAAAAGCACATCTTAGTGTATAAAGCAAACATATATATATATATATATATATATATATATATATATATATATATATATATATATATATATAATCTATACCATCTTTCCAGTCATAAATGAAGCAGACCAAGGCAATATTCCAAAAGATTATTAGTATTGCAAAAACCAGCTCTAGTTAGCTCTAGTTCATTTGTCTCTCTCCTGGAAAGAGCAAGTTGGCTTCAGTACTTTGGCATTTTATGAATGATACTTTGTGAAGTATCATGCTAGTATTCATGAGCACTATTACCATTTTGCTTTCCCTTGTATTCTACAATTTAATCTTGAATGTACATCTTGAATGTTAGTGCTAAGCTGCTTTACTGTCTGAGATGTCTTCATGCTGGTATCCTGTAATAAAACCTTGTGCAATTAAGACATATTTCAATATTAAATGGATTCCAGCTGGAAGACAAGAAAAGGGAGAGTGATGTTTTCTGCAATTCGTGATGTTCAGGCACCGTTATTCTGAGACGCTGCTCCCTCTGTGGATACAAAAATGTACCATGCGCAAGTCTCAAACACCTTCATGCTCTGTGTCTGCAGCCACAAACCCAGTACCTGCCACCAGCCCATATCCCAGTAAACCTTATTCCATACAGGACAAAGGCTGTTGGAAAACAAAGCCCCATCAACAGACAGGACACCTTTTAAAAACCCCCTAAAGCCTCGTGGGGCTGTCTGAAGAAGCCCTTTCCTTCATGATATCGCTGCCCTTCCTGAGAGCCCCACAGAGCCTGGACAGCTGGGGTGTAATACAACCAAGTACCTTGAGCATGGAAATGTGGTGCATCTGCACCTGCACTATGAATTGTCTTTAAAAGCTTCTTGTTTCCTGATAATTTGTTTTGAAATTTAATTGACAATAATTAATATTTTTCACTAATTTCCCCCTATGTGCATCTAAGAGATCAAATGCCACAGAGAGTTTGGAAGATCTGACTGGCTCAAGTCTCCAGTTCAACTTCACCTTTAGGTCCAAGGTTAGCATTGATTCATAAAGTATAACTGCATGTTATACTTTATGAACAAGGAGAACATAGAGAAAAAAATCTCAGGGTTGAATAATCAGTATTTATTTTGCATTCCTGTTTGGTTTTTGACTTGTTTTGTTGGCAGAATAAAACAAATCAAGGCTTTTTTTTCCCCATTTTTTTTTTAATATTAGTTAAAGGTTTTCCAGTACAACTCCCTGTTGTATTCTCCCACTACTTTGCAACTGCAGATGGTTTGTTCTTTTACAGACACATATCAAACACATTATTATAGGATGGCACTAAAGCTTCAGTTAGTAAGAACAAACCTGGTCAAGCAGATAATCATGTACCTTTAACATTTTTTTTCCTTTTGTTCAGTGATATTGTTAGGGAAAACATTACATACCCGACATTCTCTGCATCTTCATCACACTCAGCCCTGTATTTGCAAACTCCACATTTTGAGTGTTTTCTCTGAACTTCTGTCCCAGATCCTTCATATTCTGAAAAAAAAACCAATAACAGAAAGGATGACTTTTAAATTAAGCTCTGTTTTTGCTTACCTAAATCCATTTGCTTTCAGGAATACTGTCAACATAAAGCTGTCATATACTGAAGCTATTAACCTTAATAGTGCTCCCTTTTTGAAAGTCAGTCAATTGGAGGTTGGTAGAACTGTACCAGTGATAGAAAAGCATCCCTGAAAACACTAATGCTTCATTGATTGGCTCTTCCTTTATTCTTATTTCAGTCATTTTTATTTATTCCTGCTTCACCAGGCACATAACTGGCATTGACATGTATCCCAGTCACATTTACTCTTAATTGCTACTGATAATGTATAAACCCTGTCCCTTTAGATGTCCTTGAATATTTGGTACTGGGGATTTAAATGCTATTTTCTGTGACAGTCTTTAATTACAGATATCCTTATGCAAGGTTACTGCTTGCATTTTTCCCCCTTTTTGATTCCTGCCTATGAGATTACACTGTGCTCATATGTCACATATGCTGTGGTGTATTTTCCAGACTACTTTGTTTAGTTCCACAGAAATAAAAGAAAAAGGTCGTCCTAAAAAGAATCTGGTAGAAATGCTATGTATCCTAAAAAGTAAAATCAATTTCTCAAATATTCTGATCCTAAAAACATCCACAATAATTTTACTGTTGACATCAAAAGTCTTCACCAAGTAAGAGAAAATTTACTTTATGACGTAAAAGATGAATAAATTATACTCTTACTGTTTCACTACCATTAGCCACTCCTATTTTTGATTTTTAACAAAGTGATGAAGGAGAGCTAGGTATTTGAAAGGAAGGAAAAGAACCACAGAAATCTGCAGAGGGAGTCGAGATCCACTTAAAGTGGATCACAGTATGGTGGTGGTGCACAGCTGACTGCACCAGGCTGCCAGATGGACGGAGATCAAAGTGATTCCTTTCCTTTCCTCTTAGCAGCTTTATGTGCTGTGGCAACAGTAAATCAAACTCCACCAATGCAAGAGCTGAATTTACATTCTTTAAATACAAACAGGAAAAAGAAATCCACAACAGCTCTTCCTAATTTCCCTGCATCTTGGCTGCAGGGAATCACTCCCTCGGACCTGTGGGACTGTGTTTCCATGAAGAATAGTGCAGGTGAGACCTGCAAGCTAACTGCCTTCTGTCTAAAGCATGCTGTGCATTTTCCAGAGATTAATACCTATCAAACAAATTTCCTGCTGTAGAAATTCTATCACCACTCTTATCAAGATGCAGTAGAGGTCATCTTGCTTTTATCTTTACAAATGCACATCTTATTTGATTTCTCCTTCTTTCCAGGTGCCACATTCCTATGCCTACATTTGGCATTTTAAAGTGTCCTTTAGTGTCAGATTTCACTTTTCCATGCTAATAAATGATCCCCTACAGGTTTGAATAAGTTAAACAAATGACACTGCTTTCATTCATGGTATTTCCATTTCTTTTTCTGTTCTTATGACCCTTGATGCCCTTTGTCAGCAAGTTGACATCTTCTGGAGGTACAGGTACAAGAGCTGGACATATTGTTCCAGAAAAGTTGTCACCAAAGCCAAATACCATTTGTGACATTCTTCACTTTAAACATCCAACAATCATATTGCTTTTTGACCATTTTTCTGCACTGACAAACATATTTACTTTATTATCCACTTTATTCCCAAATGAATACTTTCCAGGGTCAACAGTCTGTAGGAGAGATGTTTTCCTGACATCAAGGAAAAATTACCGAGGTCCTGCACTCACTACAGATAACTGTCTTCAGACATTAAAATCCTGCCTGCTTATGCATCCTGTTAGCTCAGTGACCTGTTCTCTGTCATCCACACCAAATCATTGCTGACTGATTTGCTCCCAGGTCACCAGTGGAAGGGGTCACAAGGCCAAGAACAGTCTCTAGAAACACACTCATTTTCTACCAATTCCTTAACATTTAATGATCTATTGATTGGCAGTATTTTTTCACATTAGATGTGCACTGTGTGGTTGCTGTGCTCTCTAGTTACTTGGACTTCTGTGAGATTAAAGATTGCATTTGACTGAGAAAGGTTATGGCTCTGTGACGATACTCTTAAATAAAATGTTCTGTTGTACAAATGCCTTTTTTGGAAAAAATCAGTTTAAAAAATTGTAATTTTCATAATAAAGGTTTTCCATGAACTCATAGTGACTGGCATTAGTACTTTTTCCCTCCCTTAATTTTGTACTCAGTTGATTTTTCCACCTTCTATTTCACTGCTGTGCTTCTCATAGGTGCCAGAATGAGAGGCTGTTGCCCCCCAGTCATCACATTTATCTTTTCTGAAAATATTTCTATATTATTTATTATTATTCTACTGAAGAAAAAGAGACAAAAACATCATCAACAGCCTAGAGAATTCTTTACCACCCATTTTAAAGCTTTCAGGTGCAAACCTGGCAAACCTGCTGGCTACAAAATACTTCAACATACTTAATATCCTTCTATGGTACCACTAGCATGGAAAATATTTCATCATACCCCATTTATACTATCTGACTTGACTACAAATGCAACCAGAGTGCTTTACTGAGCACTTTTACTGCACTATTTCAATTTTGCAATGGAGCAAAAGAAGTAACACACACACCAAGCACATGCAGCATATACACCCTTCCTCTTCAGCTCAAGTTATGCTCCCTGTGAATGTCCCAGCACCTTTTTATTTTCAGAATCATAGGCCACAACTACTTTTCATTGTTTCTATGTGTTATTTGATGTAAAATTCTGTCTCGCTCCTTTCCCCTGACACCCCCCTTTCTAAAATTGCTTTCTCTACCTTTTAAAATTGCATTTGCTTTTAAAAATTTGTGACTATAGTTTTTTCTTGATTAGATTAGATTGCTGGACCTCATGTATATCAGTCACCTACATATTCAGAAGCATCTTTCACTACTAGCTGCATTATGTTTTAGCAGTAACAGTATTAGACACTGCATATAATATAGACTGATGTCCTGTTGTGGTTTAGGACTGGTACTCCCCATTCAGTGTCCCCAGCAAGAATCTCCAAATCATGGGCTGCTCTCTGGCTCTGCTCTCTCCTCCCCCTTGCCCCTGTGGTGGGATGGTGTGGTAAACTGGAGGCACAAAAACTAAAACTCACAGGTCAAGGCAAGAACAATTTACTGGAGACAGCAATGAGATAAGAAAACAAACAGTAACAGCAACAACAACAAAAGTGCACAGAGGAGAGAGTGACTCACATACTATAATGTTCACTGCAGCACCCAAATTGACTGCAGCCATGCTGCCCCTACCAAAAACGCCCCTACCATTCCTTCTGGAAAAAAACTCCCTTCCCCTGCTCCCAGCAATATATGAGGTGTTGTAGAATAACTTCTGGGTCCTGGCCATGGCACCTCCTGGCTACTGCAAAAATGAACCTTGCCCTGGCTGGAACCAAGACAAGTCCTTCAAGAAAACACAATGCAATTTCCCACCAACATAGAGTAGATGAATATTGTTTTTCAACCCAAATTGGTAGCAGACCTGTACACCTGTATCCTGTTAAAATATGTTAACCCATTAATATTTGAGAGCATGTTTCTCTGGTGCAAACATCTTCAAATGGCAACATATGCCCTGACATGTTACCTCTCCCTTCTCCTTTCTCCCCTACATTTGATTGTTCCTACATAGGTTGTAGGCATTAATTTTAATATTCCAATCAATTGGATCCTCCCAGCAGGTTTCAGTAATAACAATTAGGTCAAAATATGCTCCCAAATGAGCAATTCAGTCTCCTCTTGTTTATTATGCAAGCTTCTAATATTGATGTATAGATGACTAGAGAATTTCTTCTTCTTGGTTTTGTGGGTATCTTGATTAATTCTGTTCTTGACATATTAATTTGATGTTGAGTGAAAGCTCATTTTCCCTCTCTTTTCAGCTTCCTTACATATTTCAGGGCAGCACCTCATTAATGCTCTGTCCTTCACAAGAAACAAGGCACAAAGACAGGATCAGTGGCTCCCAGTTGTCTCTCTGAGCTGTGCTCCCTACACTTCTCCTCGAGTCATTATTCCTGTGCAGAAGATGGCCAGCTATATCTTAGGAGCTGCAGGGCAGGAGCCTGCCAATGGAGAGCAGCTCTAGAGGAATTGGGCAGCAGTAAATTGCTTCCCTCAGCAACTCATTTGTGTGTTCCTACAATGGTAATGTGGTTGGGTTTCTGCTGAGGGCTTTCAATCAGGCTTAAAGCAAGAGCATCCATCTGTGTCAAGGTGAAGTTTTGTCTGCCCTAAGGCATAGCTTGGAAAGGGAACTATGCTGTATATTTGTATTTATCACTGCTCCCAGTGAAGAGGGGGGAGCTGGAACTCCTCAGTAGCTGTGTATAGATAGAATTCCTTGATAGAATGCCCAGGAAAGCCCCTCTGAAAATCAATTCCTAACTGGTTTGAGATCATAATGATTTTTACTGAATCTTATGGGATCAACTAATCTCAAAAAGATTTCTGACTGTGAGTCCCTCAGTACGGCTAGCGCTGGAAATTCCTCTCAAAATACCACAGTCCACAGAGCTGCACACTAAGGACTGCAATTCACTCCAGAGCTTAGTGACTTATCCTACATTCCATTAACTTTTAGGGCAACTTTAATGACGCACTTAGTTAAAAAGGAGATTGTTCGCATAATTTGAAACAAAGCTGCAAACCTGCTCTTTTTGTCTGTAAGTATATATTTAAAGCAAGTGCAACACTACCCTGAGCTCTCCCAAAGTTTTGGCAAGTGATGTCTTGAATTCTCTTGACCACTCTGCTGGATCATATGCAAAAGCAGTATTTGGCAGCGTGGAAGGTCCTGCTCTCTTATCCAACCACCCTGCTGGCTTAGAAGCAAAGCCTGGCTGGTCCAGCAGAGATCTATATGGAGCTGAAAGATCCTTTCCATGTGCAGTGTGGACCACACAT
This sequence comes from Molothrus ater, assembly GCF_012460135.2. NCBI lineage: Eukaryota > Metazoa > Chordata > Aves > Passeriformes > Icteridae > Molothrus > Molothrus ater. The sequence goes on along the minus strand of NC_050478.2, from coordinate 91,857,023 downwards.
TGCTGCTTCAAGCACTCTTCAGTAAAAGGCACCAGCCCTTTGGAAGTGGATTTTGCAAGAACAGGCATTACAGGCTTAGCAGGAGGATGTTGGGTCTACTTAGGTGCCCTGGAGGAGGAGAGTTTGAAGATTTCTCCCCTAATCACAACCCAGCCAAGGTGACTGGCTTGCCCAGTCTTTTGGCAATGACAATCTGTCACTTAATAAGCAAAGGACATCAGGATGAGCACTGTAGGACTCTCTACCACCACTACCCTCATGGGGTCGTAGGGATTTCACAGACCTGAGAACTGGAACTTCTGCTTTGCTTCTGTGCATGTGACATGGTGGATAATGGTGGGAAAAGCTGGCATATTGCAAGACTGGATCAGCTTTCACACTGCAGAAACCTCCAGTTAGAGAACCCACTCACTCCAGTGCCCTAATTCAAATGCAGGTAACTCCTTTTTCTCCAAAGGAAGACACAACAGCTTCAGAGTAAGCACCAGGGAAAAGAAGCATGGTTAGACGATGGCAGAAAACAAAGGACAAGAAAGTCACCAGATGCCAAGGGAGGTGTCCCACAATTCCATGAACACACTGGATGTCCAGTGCAGGGTATATAAGAGGAATCTGTCCTCATTTATTACATATCTGTGCAAGAAGGAAAAGGAGTCTGTCTTTATGTGCCTCTGGCTCCAGCATCCTTCCAAGCATGCTCCAGCATCCCTGAAAAACCTGCTTAGAATAAGTCTCCACCAACAGAGTGCCTGAACATTTAGGGTCTTTGCCTCTGCCTTTGTGAACCTTTGCTGTAAAAGCAGCAATTCTTGCTTGTTTTATTTCAGTGCTAATTTTACCTACATAGAATGTGATCTTGACAACAATAAATAAGGCTATTTGAAGCTGAAGTGGTATTCAGTGACAAGCCAGGTGATGGAATCTGCATCTTAAATCTTCCTAAGTCACACACCATTGTAGGAATAGCTAAAAGACCTGATGCTACCTCCTATCCAGGGTGCTAATCACCACCAAGTTTCTGCAAGTCATATTAAAATACATTAAAACAAATCAGCAGCAGCATTACAAATTAAAATAGAAAATATTCGAGGCTCTAAATTGTGTGTGTTTATTCCACCCTGACTGTGTGACAATTACTGGATAAGTGTTGTCCCCAGTGAGGGGAAGGAACAGATGGCAGCCTGCTAAAAAGCACATACTGTATATCAATTTATTAATTACTAAATGCAATCTGCTAGACGTTCATCACAAGCTACTTCAGCTATTAAATTTCAGAGGGATTAGAAATTCAAAACAAATTATTTTAATAATAATTAACTTAGCTATATGTATTGCAAGCATGTTATTTCCTTAGCTTAAAAGCCTGAAATGATTGGGTGCCATCTGTCTAACTACCATTACAACTTTTTTAATATCCAAAGGGCATTTTGCTCAGGTACACAAACACTGAACAAAATGAATTAAAAATTAATATTATGGGCATAGTAGGGCACTTAGAAATCTCACCCTTGTTGGTTGATTACTAGAGCAGGGAACATGATTCTTCTAGGACAGTGATTTGTTTCTGAGCCTTTACCATTTGTTAGCTCTTTCATGGTGTTTGTTACAAATGCTGATGGTTTTCAACATATTCTTGCAAAGGCCTTACTATATCACAAAGTCAACATCACAGCTGTGAGCTGGCAATCTACTTTTTTATGTGCATGTGATGGCCTCAGAATAATTTTCATGCCGCAATCTACATGTTCTGGAAATACATCCAGCAGTTCAAATATTGCTGCAATTCACAACTGGCAGAGATGAACACAAATCTGAGCCTGTACCTTGTCCTTCTCCAGTTCTGCCTCAAAGTCTAACAAAATATTGATGAAACAAAGGGCCTAATTTTATGACTGTATTCTTCAGAACAGGGATATTGCAGAAAGATTCATATGAGAATACAGAGAGAAGCCCACATTTTAGGTGAAAATTTAAAGGATCCCACCATCTTCAGCAATGACCCCCAGCCAGGCAAGTCTTTAAAGTCTGAGTAAAACTCTTTAAAGGCTCTCTGACATTGCCCTCTGTAGGGGGGAAACATAATGGTAGAGTGTTGAGATTTTTGAATTTCTTGCATTTCTGAATTGACAATCATATACTCTTCTTAGAAGTGGGTCAGGATACCCATTGCCACAGGTGACCAACTGCTTGGTTTCATAACTACAATTTTTATTATGCTAATGAAGTTTCAGACTTCTGAAGTTAGAAAAATGGGTCCTTTCATAACATCCCAATGCTAACAGAGCATAGAAAATAGAAATAGCTCATTCAGAATGTCAGAGGGCAACTAGACAATTGTGTCATCCTTAAAAATTATATTACTTCATCTCATTCAGGCATATGGAAAAAATTCTCTCACTCTTAATTTTTTTCCTAAAATCTAGTATTTTTGTAACAGTAAAGATGATTTGTGCAGAACATCAACCAGCAGTTCCATGGTCTTTAGGTGTTTTTTCTTGTAGCACATGATAACTACTAAGGCAAGATATTGTCTGAAGCAATCTTTGAGGAAAAAAAAATCTTTTGTGGATTTTTCTCTTGTTTCTAAATCTACTGTTCTTTTTGTTTTCTTTTTTTAATGTAGAAATGAATGCATTAACATCATAATTTGGGAGTAGGAGGGAGAGTATGCATGAAGTCAAGTTTCAGAGTCATCAATGATTTTGCTCTGCAATGAAATGCAGAAAACGAGAAAGAACAGTGTGAATCGGTAGCACAAATCTTAGCTGAACATGAGACCAACAGCTAATTTCAGCAGTGGTGACTGTCTCAGGCAGAGCTATAGCAACTGAAGAGCACAACTCAGATGCTTTCCCATTACTTTCTTTCAAAGTTAAAAATCCACCAGCAAGCAGTGCATCTGCAGAGCACTTGCAATGCTGTGCTCACCCATTCCGTGTGTGCAAGCATCACTGGTGCATACACAATCACACTAATTGCATGTTTGAGAAACACAGCAAACACTGATTCTCTGATTAACATCTGGAATCACAGATCCTAGGAAGAAAACCCAAGTCTCTAAGCTGGTATGTCTGCTTGCTTGCTGGTTCTCTCTCACTCATCCTTGCATTTTTCCATTTCCACTGAAGCTTCCTTGTGCTTCCAAGCAGCAGCTGTACCCAACCCCTAGGGCACAGAGGCTCCCCAGGGAATTAGGTTCCCATTTGAGCACCCTTATCAAGAGTATGAGATTAAACATTCCTTCATTGAGAAAATGAGGAAGTTTGGGCCAGGATGCAGCTCTGCAGCAGACAGTCCCATAGCTGAAATAACCAGAGAGGCAGAAGTGTGGAGGGCACCATGGAGCACCTCTACCCTGCAGGTCACCCTCTGCCTGGACTCCTCTCCTTTCTTCTTGTTTGGATACCATCGATGCATCTCCATCCTCAATAGGTCCAACAGTCTTCCAGAAGTCTAGTTTTCCTTCTGAATTCCCTTAACTTGTAGTAAGACTTTACAGGTTTTAATGTTTTCATGTAACACTTTTATGGCTACCTGAATTATGAAAAAAACCAAAATTCCAGTTACAAAAATATCCTTGGATTTTTAGCCAGGGCAGAATTCAGTAACCAAAGCAGCAATGGTTTCCATTCTTTGAAGGCTTGCTTTCAGACACAGAAAATGACACAATAGGTGGGAGACTAACCAACTGTCCCACAGAAGTATCACCCAACACCCACTTTAGCGAGGAAGGTGCACAAGGACAGGAATAATTCAATGTATCATAAATAGCCAAGATGTATTAAAAAGGGAAGAAAAGCCAAGCAGGATTTTCAATGTCTCGTTGTTTAAATTTCCTTTTCCTTTACCTAAAATTAAAAACTAAACCCAACTGTTTTCATACCAAACAGAGGAAGGAACATTTCAGTTGGCCCAAAGGCACTTAGAAGAAACCCCAATAAATGAAGGCCTAATGTCACAAAACTGCTGGAGGACAGAGTGGGTACATTGCTCCTTAATTCAATACCCAGGCACTGCAGAAACTCACCTGGGGCCAAGGGAATTCAATTCTTTCTGCCTGAAGTGAACTGAATCTACATATTCCACCTCCCAAGACAATGCACCAACTACTTCTGCAAGGTATCCAGGGACCACCAAACCTCCTCAGCCGATGGCATTCTATTTTGCATAAATAATTCAAATGCACTGGCATGCTGAGCCCCAGCTAACAAAGCCTTTCCACAGCACGAATCTTTCCTCCCCAGCTCTTTGTCCCAGGCTCAATGAACGCTTCAAGTGAGAACAAAAAGAACAGCAATGACAAAGGGAAGCCCATGACAGGGGCCCTCTCTCTTGCCCTGACAGGTGGATTTGGGCTCAGCCTCCTGCCCCAAATGAAGGACGAGTAGATTTGAACATGGACCTTTCACCTCTTCAGTGTGCAGCCAACAAAACATACCATGTTCTGGCCTACATTTTTCCAAACTGCTCTTGAAGCTACCCAAAGAATCCTGACATCTATCTGCTGGCTGCCGATCTCTTCCAGACCAACACAGTAACATTTACCAGGGACTTTAACCAGGATTTTTGTATGCAGTTAGAAAAAAAAATCCAAACCCAGCTAATCTCAATGACATTCAAACTTTTCCAAAACTGTTCTAAAAAAAAAAAAAAAGTGAAACATGCACTAAATTATTGTCATCTGTCTCCTCAAGAACTGCATAGCAGTACCAAGGCCAGAAAGCTTGGCTTGCAGGGAGCATTCCTAGTGGAATAACAGGCTGGCTAACAAAGGGGGAAGGAGAAGCAAACAGAGCTGGGGAAAGAGTGTGAAGCATCAGAAAAGTCACCTGTGGAGGTAAGAAGAGGAAGTGTTTGAGCAGAAAATTGTTCCTTCAGACACTGCCCCAAAGGAAACAAAGGTGAGAATGGCCCTAGCAGCAGCTAGCAGCAGCAGAGGAATTTACTGATGGCAGCTTATTTAGGGGGAGGGAAATGTCCCCCTTCACTGCCATACAGGAAAAAAAGATTGAGCTAGCTCCTGGTTTTTGAAAAGTTAACTGTTACATTCAGCTACACAGTGATGCCATAGATGGTTTTCCACAAAAACACATTCTTATGTAGCTAGACAAGGTTTGCAGTACTTCAAAACTCAGTCCCATCACCATGAAATGCAACACCTTCTTAATACTACCAAAGCCTAAAGGCAAAACAGTTTTTCTGTGTTTGTATATATCTGTGTCTCATATTTTTCATTCTATATGTATTCTTGTAAGTAGTATCAAAGATAGAATTAGATAGAATTAAGATAATTTTCTTTCAATCCTTGAAAGATTAGGATGTGTTGAAAGATGGGAACACTTCTACTACCACCAGCTGTACTACATCCCATCTTGGAATATACAGCCATATATATATATATATATATATATATATATATTTGAATATATATTTGAATATATTTTTTGAACAAAAAATATTTTAGTAAAATACTTTCTATAAATAGATATTATAATGCAATTGTTTTATATTTTAGGCAACAAGCTCAACCAAGCATAAGATAACAACCTACATGTTTTAGACACTAAGGAAATAAATGCAAGGGGAAAATGGTAAGAAATTTATTGTGAATGGTCATTTTCTGGAGAGAAATACAGGTGAAATAGGGATCTAAATATTGCACTGCATTGCTGGTAACAAATGAAAAATTATATAGGTCAAATCTGAGAGAACAATATTGGTGAAATGCACACTACAACCGATTCCTCTACCACTACTGTTCTGAGATGGTCCAATATCACTGCAACCTTAAAGCTTATTTTAAGTGCCATAATTTTCCCTCAGTTCATGTGCTATACAGTAGCCATGTGTATATATGTGTATAAAACTGGCACACATTTGTTAAAAGAAAGACCAAAACGAAAGATAAGTGGAGTTTGGTACTCACCTCCTTCTCCTGACCCAGAGCCATTATCTGAAAAAGAAACCAGGGGGGAGAAAAAAGAAGAAAGCAAATGAAAATATTGCTCCAGGAGCAGCTGTTTGTTCAGGAACTTGCCACTGTAAAACATTACACAGATGTTACGTTTCATGAGCCAGCTGTAAAAACAAATATCCCACATAAGGTCTGGCATCCTTTAACACTGTTTGTCCACACTCACTGTGCCCTAGTCTCTCTCTTCCCTGTCAAGATGTTACTCAAGAAACAGCATTATTCGGTACTGAAAACAAATATCTTTCTTAGCCTCTTTTCAACTGTTAGATATTAAAATTTGTTAAACCCAAAAGAGATTAAGAGTACAGATTCCGATTTTTGAAGGTTTATTTTTCCTTACCCTCTGGCCCTGGGAGTGGTACTTCAAGGAAAACTTCAACACATAATTCATCTGACCGCAGAAGTAACTCCAGAAGACAACTAGCCATCTAAGTAAGGTTGATTTAAGTCATCTAATGACAAAATTGCTTCTGTCAGTTGAGTCAATCACTTGGTAAAAAGATGCTCTAATGGCATTGTTATTTCATTGACATTTGACTGACTGGATTAGCATCTGGTGAGTGACAGCTTTCAACTGGATCCCATTTGCATTAGCAGTTCAAGTGTCAGCAGGACTTGAGCTTCTTCACCACCCCCAGCCAACTAATTCTACCTCAGAGCAATATGGATCCGTTTAGGGATTTTGCATGTGCATCCCGCTGGGCAGCGCTCCGCACAGGCTTCAGCTAGCACAGCAGTAAAGGCAAGCCCTCAAAGACATGAACTGAGTCACAAAACCTCCTGCCTTTCTAGCTCAAAGGAGGAGGAGAGGAGAGAATGGAATGGCAGCTACTGTCAGTGGATTGTTTCCCATTCCCATTAGATTAGCTGCTCTGAAAGCTGAGAGGAGAGGAGCAGAGCACACATTCTGCTCATCCCACACCTCTCCTTTCCTGCCTGCTTTGGTGATGGAGAAGGCAGCTGAATTTATCCGCTAAAAACTGAAAGAAGAGGGCCAGACAGAAAGAGGAGTGGGAATTTTGCTTCCACACATGAGGTCGTTGTTCACATCAGAGAAAAAACCAAACCCTCTGTTTGCTCAGTTCCCTCCCCTGCTTTTCTTTAAGGAGCTGTATTTCTAAGAATAATTCCCTCTAGTGCGTGGATGAAAGTGTGAAATTCCACAGTGGGAATGTGGGCCACTTCACACATTAAAAATTATTTCCTATCACATGGAGTATCAGGAATAGAGATTTGTTTTTCTTTTACCTCAATTTTCCTTTCTTTCCTCCTATACCACTATTTGGCATCTAACAGACTGAGCTTATAACCTTACAGAAATTAACACAAAAACCAGAAGGTTCTGTTCTCCCTTGACAGTGACCCACTTTACTGACAAAGCAGGCAATCCCATATAAAATGTCCCTGTTGAGTCACTGAGAAATATGCCTTATGATGCAGTATTGCCTCATTAAGAAATCTGAAGGACCATAATTAACTTATATGAATTAATATATAGGATTATTTGTGGTGGTGAAATTGTGTCATAAGCAGTTTTGAGGGAGAGGAAGCTGACATACAAATATGAGCAAGTTCATCATATGTGATGCATATGAAAGACAAAGGCCAAAATGTCTCAAAGAATCTTGACTTTTTCCATGTTTTTACTTCCAGCTCTCACTCTCTGCTTTCCCCTGAGGCGAGAAATGCTGCTCAGCCCAGTGTGAGGGGCTCTGGCTAAATCCAGTGTGCATGGGGCAGGGCAGGTACCACACATGGAAAGCACCTGTAAATCATGGAGCTGAGGCTCAGACCACCCATCTCTATAGATAATTGGCTTGATATACATGAAGTCCACCTGGCAGGACATCACAGCAGCAGGATAGATTCATTTCTACTTCTCTGGATTTTCAGTTCTCAAAAAGGATTAAAAAAAAAAACACCAAACAAGTGTCATCCTCTATAACACTGTATCATTTTCAACTTTTCCCTGGGAGCTATGCTAGGACTCTTGTCTCCAGGGTAACCATGCTAAACTAAGCTGCTGTTCCTGCTTTTTTTTTTCTTTTCTTGAGCCTTGGCTAGATTTTCCCAGGCAGCTGCTGGTTAAAAGAGTAGCATTTTTTTCCAGCTTACTTGGACAAGGAGCCCTGCTCTTTTCAGGCCTTTAATGAATTCAGGGTTTTCAAAAGTTGTCTTCATGCACCAAGATCAGTCAAGAAAGATGTTCAAAGAAGTGAAGATGCTGGACACAAACAGCATTCCCCCAGCCATTGGTCAGTAATTAGAGGAGGAGTGATTGATCTCTATCTTTACTTAAGCCACCCTTTTTCAAATAGGTGGCTTTTCCTTCAAGGCGTTCAAGGCCAGGCTGGATGGAGCAACCTGGTCTAGCGGAAGATATCTTTACCCAGGGCTGTGAGGTGGGAGCTGGATTATCTTTAAAGTCCCTTCCAAAGTCCTTTCCAAACAAAACCATTCCATGGTTCTATGAAAAATATGCTAATACACAAATATACAAGCTTCTGCTGTGAGCTGCTTTAATCCATAAAGAGTTTCTGGATAAAATACACAAAGAAGGACTTGGATGAGACACAGCATCTGAATGCTGTAAGCACTCAGCTACAGTCAGAATCTCCTTTTTTGTTCTTTCTGAACAGGAGCCATTTCTGTACTGTGGGGCTGCTTTGGTGCAGAGGCAGAAGAAACTCCCCAAAACCAAAAATGCTTGCAGCCTCTCTCATTCAGGAGAGATGGCTTTTAACTCAAAGTAGCATAAAAACAGAACCCATCTCTTGCTCATTTAGGGCAACAGCTCCAAACTGATAAGTACAAACAGGAGGGCAAACAGTCCACTGACAAATTTTAAGCAAGTAGACCCTTCCATAAGCCACTCCTAAGAGAATAAATCCTGTGCTTGTTTCTAGTTCTGCAAGTAGCTTTACTCCCCTTTTTTCTTTTTTTTTTTTTTGACTCAGAAATCCCAACAGAAAGCAATGAACTGTGTCTTCCAAATGTATACAGTACACTGAGAAACTGCAAGTATAATCAAGTACTCCATCATTGTGTGGTTACATTTTCATGTGCATACAATATAAATCTGGCAGCAGTCAAAAATCAATATTAAAATCTGTGTATGCAGACCCAAAATTTCATCCATACATTCTCTTTTATTTCTCTAAACAACCATTTTTAATGTCAAAACTTGCATTTTGTTTATTTCTAAAGGATCTATAATTGCTTCTTTTTTAAACATTGCTTATTTTAGAATTCTGAAACTCTGACAGCCTTCCGGCAAAGGAAATAAGAAAATATGTTGCAGATCACTTATGTCTGTAAAATTTTAATCAAAATATTACCTGCCAAGAAACAGAATAATGATTTAGTGACTAAATCACTCAGTGTAGCCTGTTCCAGTGCTGTAGCTACAGAAAGTATCAATCCCTAGCAAATGGGAAGTATTTTATTCTTGTATGAGATTCAGAATTCTGATATACTTTAAATACTAAACAGTTGTTCCAATACTAAGGAGGAATTTCATCTTATTGCCTTGGGTGCATCCCAGCTCTGATGGGAAACCAGTGAGTCTGTACTTGTCTCCCAATGATGCCCTAGAATAAAGCATTTTAATAGCAAATTCAAAGGCAACCAGTGAAAATTAATGGGTGTCTACCAAATATCTTTTAATTTGATATCTGAGTCTCCATTATAGGTGTAACAGATCAAGAGCACAAGCATATGACCATCCTGGCAGGGCATGGAGAGGTCCTGGGAGCTGACTTTTATCATCTGATATTTTCACATCACCTGAAGCACGCCAGGCACTCAGGGAGCAGCAGGTGCCATTCTAGTGGAGCTCTGCTGAGGCACCTAAAATTGTGACAGTGTAAGTGCAGTACTCAGCCTGAATCAGAGCCTCTGCTTCACAAACCTCTTCTCAGTACTTTCTGGAGCATTGTGTTTCAGCACATTTCCTGATCTGTTACACTAAGTGCTAAAAATTATGCTGCGTTTTCTGGGTTTTATGTAGGACTTAAAGAAAAGGAGAGGAAGGTTGAAAAAAAAAATCCCCTACTAGCTGTATAACGTAGTAATTAGCTGCCAGCAACCTGAGGCTGAGAAGAATCGATTTTTCATTTCAAAATTTCTTTTTCTTAGCAGAGTAGAATGCATATATATGCAAACACTCCTTGTTGTTCCTAAAACATTATCCGAGAATTTTGTTTTAGTGATAGAAATAAATTTTCATGCTGTGTGTCCATTGCTTAAAATAACTTGGGCATGAAATTAAAAATATATAATTTAATTATACATCCTCAGTGCAAACTTTCATATTTCTTGGGTGTTGTTATAATAAGATATGAGTCCTCCAAACCAGATTGCATTTTTTTTCCTATTTGTGCAGCATCTGGAGATAATTTACACGTGGGAGATTGGGAAAGACAAGTAGATTCAGTCATCAGCCTGAGGGATGCTGGAATTATGCTTCTGACCTGGGCACAAAACGTGGGCTTCCTTCAGACCAAAAACACAGATTGCTTTGGACCTTAGCAAACATGAGCCAAACCTCAGGACAGGTCTGAGCTGCAGTCAAAGGCCTTAGAGCAGCTGGTGTGAAACATGCTGCATTTAAATGAGGTAACTAGGACTGGCAGTGTGAGGACTTGGACTAGGTACCCTGCATGTGCATTTACCCCAATTTCCAGATAAGATTCTGCAGCTACCAGTGAGCTCCAGGCCTGATAACTCTAAATTGTCATTGCAACTGATCAACATAAAGTTGGTAAGGATCGTGCATCTGACCCACGGTCACGCTTTTGGCCGCCATATGGACATAACCTTGTTTAGATTAATCCAAGCAACCATTCTGTCTCCAAAAATGAGGGATGTCCCACAACTTAATATTTTGTGTGTATTATTTATGTACCAAAGATTGCAGCCGTTGACACTACTGAGCCATTTAATTTCATTCTAAGAAAGCCAGCCATGTGTCTGGTCTCACCAGCTTTGAATCTACCCAGAGGTTCAGAACACCACTGGTGGTTAAAGTTTCTCTGTCCAAGAGTATGTTGTAATATTCAAGACAGGGAAAACCTGTTCCATGTATTTGAAACGTGGAAAAATCTATGCTTAAGTGTGTGGAAAGACAAAGAAGGCAAGTTCATTAGAAATGTGAGGTAGAATGATTTTGTAAGTTATGCATATCTTCAATGTAATGACCTGAAGTCAAAGATGATGCCTTGGATATAGGTAGAGCAGAAGTCAGGATGACCAGTGTCACTTGTTGGATGCTACACTAATTCTGTATATCCTAAAAATAAAAGTCCTAAAGAAATAGCTAATTTAGAATCTGCTCCAAATTTGCTAAAAGCCTTTTGATGGATATCAAGGCTCCTCTATAAGCACTACAGAAGCATTAATAATCTATGTTCTCAGATAAAGTATTTCAGCTTGTAGTGTTTATTATTTGTTAATCTGTTAGCATATCAGAAGATATATCAGATTTCTTGTCTAGCAAAAGGTTCCATTCCTAAAGAGGACTTGGGCTTTCCACATTATTTCATCCTATGAAAAGCACAAAAATTATAATTGCTAGAATTAAGGGCAAAACTAAAGAGCTAACCATAAAACATCATTCATTAGTGACACAAAGTGATGTTTTACATACCAGAATAACAAGGTCCTCTTGATACCACTGTTATCTCTTTCTGGTGCTTGCAAGCTGCTCTCCTGAGGAAGCATTCATTTTGGTAAGTGTCTCCATTTGATCCACAAACTGGAATATAGTTCGTGTGACACTGGAAAAGAAATTATAAAATAACCCAGTCATACAGAAATCAAGTGATTAATCTGAACTGCATATTAATATACAGGAAAGTAGTTGTGTTATTAACAGCATCTTATAACCCTTTTTGCTAAAGAACTACTTGAAATATATTAGCTTTTCAGTATCACTATATGTATTCCTCTTGGATCACTGAAATAATAGTCTAATTCCACATGGACTGAACATAAGAATTCAGTAGGAAAGATTAAAAGCACAAAATAACTATGATGGGACTTCGTACTGGCTAGAGGGAATATGTCAGGCATCTAGAAGTATTTGAAGGATAAACACTGAGGCAGGAGAAAACTCTTCAAGATAATACAAGAAAGTATGACTAGGCACAGGGGGCCGAAACTGAGCAAAGGAGAATTTAAGGAGAACAGTGCTTAAGGGGAGATTTGCTGACCTTTTTGGTCAGAACAGTCTTACAAAGGAGGTGGAAAACAATAGCCACTCTCATTAAACTCAAGAGCATCATGAGTCTTTTACTTTGTCAACAACTATAATAATGCTTTTCTATTACTACATTGAAAAATTTAAATCTTAAATTTGGTAGAATTTTATACAAATAAAAAGAAAGAAAGGGAGAAAGGAAAACATTATTCAGAATAGCTTTTGCAGAAGCTACCTGCATTTTGCTGTTTTCTTATATTCTAACAGAAATGGATTATAAACCCCTTGTACACATAATGTGACCAGCAATCTGCCTAACATCTGAGAGTGCTGCATGACTTCCTGCTGAACTGGAGGTCCAAACCCTGCTTCACAACATGAAAAAGGAGATATTGCCCTGTTTGGGGGTGTGGTGGTAACTGTAATGTCAGACACCTTTTGCATATTCAACACCCTGATGTAAAAAGAACCCAACCAAAAACAAAAGCCAAGCAATGATGAAATACAGAGTAGTTGCCAAAGATCATGCAAAGTTTATGATTAAACTGGTATAGCTCAACCTGTGAGAGTACATGCAGAAATAACAACATTAGTTAAACTCAAATGACTTAAAAATAAGAGTTTCTTCTCCAAATTCCAAATGAGAGTCTCTCCCACAACAGTTTCTTTGTGCTTTGACATTCATAAAGGTCAAAATACTAAAATGTTAAAACATAATTTTGAAGAGTCTTACCCTCCAGTCCTTTTTCATCCAGCCATCGATGACCAACTGAGAATGAACTAAGCAGGTATGGACAAAAACAAATAATTCTGCCAGCTCTGAAAATTATTTCTAACAGCTTCCCCATAGTGAGCACTCTCAGACACTCAACCTTAGTCCTGCCACATGCCATACAGAACAGTCATTTCTAGAGAGTAATTAACAGGCACATCTCAAGGGGGACAATACTTTCCAATAGATGATTATCTGTTCAATAGATAAATCTCAACCCTCCTGAAGTCTCTGTGTGATGTTTTAAATTTGCACGTTCTGAGGATATAAAATGAAAAGTAAAGGGATTCCTTTTTTACAGTTTGGTAAGCCTTTAGTGATTTGTTACACTATAGCCCAAAGTCCTCCCGCAAGCATCCTCCAGAAGTGAAATTGTTGTCTTGTGGGGAAGTCCTCTAGTACTTCAAATGGCCAAAAGAGAGAGCATCTCTTCATGTACAGGATCTGCTCAGCACAGTGTGCCATGGGAAAATCCATCCAAGGTCCATCCAGTGCTGTGTAATTTCAGAGATTCCAACATCTGAATGGCTTGTAAGATTTGCTCTCTGTCACTTAGCTCCTTTCCCTACTCTCTCCTATTAAAGCAGTTATCTTATTAAACTGATGGTTGTCAAGCCTTTCTTATTGAAATTGGAAAAGAGCTCCATGATGTCTCTTTCTCCCTCCTCATCCCACCTCACCCCAATGTCACTCTGACTCCCAAAACACCTCTCTGTCATGCAGACTTCACTGACTTACAACTTCCTCAGGAGGGGAAGAGGAGGGGCCGGCACTGATCTCTTCTCTGTGGTCACCACTGACAGGACCCGAGGGAATGGCCTGAAGTTGTGTCAGGGGAGGTTTAGGTTGGATATCAGGAAAAGGTTCTTCATCCAGAGTGTGCTTGGGCACTGGGACAGGATCCCCAGGGCAGTGATCACAGCACCAGCCTGACAGAGTACAAGTGTTTGGACAATGCTCTTGGGCACGTGGTGTGACTCCTGGCATGTCCTGTGCCAGATCAGGAATGGGACTCAATGACCCTTGTGGGCCCCTTTCAACTCAGCACATTCATGGATTCTGTGATTTCCTCACTAGCAGGAACATCTTACCTGACCACAACCTGGATCCTAGATCAATTTAATTTTGCAACTCTTTTGTTAGGGTACATTTTTCTAAAAATTGCAGTTTTAACAACATAAAAAATGCCTTGCTGTATTACTTCAGCAAGTATTTTCCTGGCTAAAGCTTTTGACATACATAATATATATGTTAAGCAAAGACACTTAGACCTTTGCACTACAAGCAGGGGTTGCAAAATAATCTTAGGAAAACAATGTAGAGGCACAGTTATCCAGCTCTGCGATGAATAGGAAACACACTTCTGGAAAAACAGGCTGATATTCCCACATCTTCCTTTCAGTGCCTCTTCAGCTGAACCACCATACACAAATGTGTCTACTTTCCTTTCAAAACCTTGAAATATCAGAAAAAAAAAAAGCTACCCCTCAATAGTCTTGCATGTGAAGGACCTAACAGTTTGGGCTGGGTGTTTGTTGCCTGGAAATTTTGGTGCTGCTAGTTGCAGCAAGTCAAGTAAGCTCAATTAAATTTGAGAGTTACAGGAAGATTTTCAGCCTGCTATGTCTGAAAAACACAGTATCTTCTCACCCATAGACTTATTTCCTAAGAGTACAGAATAAATTATTCAACAAGTACAAGTAAACATGCAAGTAGTTTAAAAACAATGCTTTAAAAAAAATTGCACTCTTCAAAACAAATTAATAGTTTAGCACATGGATTAGTTTTTTTATATGTCTTAAAGACCTGGTTATTAGGAAGTCACAAAATTTACCACCTACAAAAAATAAAGGAAATGTTTGTTTTTCCTAGGGTTGTATTTATTTCCCTTTTTTTTTAAATCATTACTGAGCTTTGATTTTACTATTTTGCATAAATAAATGTTACAGACAGACTGAGACAGATGAAAAAGCCTTGTCTCATAAGAATTTTTTCACCCTTTAAAAGGCAGCTAGAACAATGTCCCCAGCACAGGTGAACAGCACACTATCAAAAGCCAGCTCTGAAACACTGGAATCCAAAACCAGTGTAAGATCATATACACACCATTGCTATTCTAGTTCCCCTTGATTTATTATTTATTGGAAACAGAACACAAAATTATTTTTAAAACACTGAAAGACAGCCCACTCCAGGGTTTGCTGATAACACTGCCAGCTCTTCCAGTTTTACCATGAGTCATGTACATAATATTTGATACATTTGTCCTGGCTATAAACCATGGAAAGAAAGAACTGCGG
This sequence comes from Molothrus ater, assembly GCF_012460135.2. NCBI lineage: Eukaryota > Metazoa > Chordata > Aves > Passeriformes > Icteridae > Molothrus > Molothrus ater. The sequence goes on along the minus strand of NC_050478.2, from coordinate 91,841,778 downwards.
TATTTTTCTCTAAAAAAGTTGGCGGGAGGAGGGGAGAAGAATTGCCATGATAGTTATTAAAATTGTAAACTAAAGGCTCAAAAACAGACAAAAAATTGAACCTGCTATTTACTTCTTTTTAAAACTTCAGAAGACATTCTAATATTTTTTTTTCTGAGCAGGACTAATTCATTGTTCTAATTCAAAACTTTTATGATCACTGGTGACCCTGCTATTATCTGATCCAATCAGTGCCACTGAAAAAGGCTGAAAATTCCACTGTTGCTGAGTGGAATTTTTGAAGCAGAGACTCTAAAAATACTTCAATACACCTGAAGGATTTGTTAGAAATGGCAAACAAAAAGGTGAGCAGCCCTTACCTGGAACTGACACGCACATTTCAAGCCATCTCCCTCTTCCTTGCACACTCCTCCATATTTACACGACGACTCATCACACACTCTTACGTCAGATTCCCTTACATTTAACTCTGCAGAAAAACAGAAAAAGAAGACAGAAAAGAAATTTTAAGATGAGTTACTTTGAGGACTGCCTTGTCCTTAAACACTCGGAGCACCCCTGCTGCCTTAATCCCATATAGAGATTAAAGGAAAAATGCCAGAGCTGTTGCTCCAGGCTGCCTTTCATGGGCTGAGCCCTGTCCCTGGGCTCCTCTCCAGGGGCATGTCCTGCTCCCCAGAGGCAGCTTTGCCTGGTTGGGAGAATGGTTGTAGCTAAATGCTGATTCAGCACATAAACAGATACAGAGAAAGCATGTATTTATGCTACCCAAATTCTCTTCCATGTTTCCCCTGATGGGGATGCCACAGTGTAAAACCCTTCTCCACAGAAGTTCCTTCTAGTCAGAGTCAGGAGCTTTATACAGGTCATAGCCTATGTTTCTCACCTGCTACCTCTTTTTGCTTTACTCTCCACAAAGTTTCTGAGGAAGTAGAAAAGGTAAACCATCAGAATTTCTCTGCCTGGTTTTTCAGTCTCTGCCCTGGCCCTACTGTTATGCTTCAGACTAAAAATAAACCCCAGCTGTGTTTAAACTATTATAATTTGCTTGCACTGTAGGAGCCAGAGTAATGAACCAGAGATCTGTGTCTTAGTTCCTGCATAAAAATATGGAGCACAAGTGGCAGCTCAGTCACCATAAGCTTGCAGCACAGCTGGCAAGAGGGAAACCAAGGGGCTTTACACATCAACTGCATAGGAACTCCAGCACAAGAATCTCCTAACTAGCTGCAAGCTTATTTTGGACATCACAATCCAAGGCTAGTTTTAAAAGAGAATAAATATATTCTTTTGAAATAAGTATTTGATTTGAATTATATATAGGAAAGAGAGCAAAAGAAAGCACAAGCGGGATAATGGAAGTGGTCAGTGTCTGCCTAAATGTGACCTCATCAGGCTGTGTGGGAACAGTGCTGGTACTATTGATTCCAATGAAAAGGGCAAAATAACACCAAGAGCTCCGGAAAAATCCCCTGACACTGTTAAATGTGCAGTGAAATCAGAGGATATGATTCAAAGATGTCTTTGCTATGGTTCAAGCCAGAAACCTTCATGACTCCATAGCAAGTATGATGCACTAAAGAGGTTCACTGACAGCGGTGTGATTTAAAATAATGTCTGTGACTTTTAATAAGCAAGCCCCATGCAGAAAACTGGCTTAAAGAAAGAACTAAACACCAGCCATTCAGAAATAGGGAAAGGTAGGTCAAAAGCAGAAAATAATCCTTGCTGCCACTTAGAGTCTTAAATAGGCAATCAGCCTCCTCCTCACAGCAGTATCAGCACTTTGGTATGACAGTGATAGACACCCTGGAAAACTGCTCCTATGTGTTTATGTAACATTATACACCCACATAGTTTATATAAACATATAGTTTATATAAACAAATAAATAAATAAACAATCATTAACGTAATAAATTTTAACACTTTTGCCACATGCTTCTATATTTAACAGAGCATGTATTTTTATGTATATTTTATGGCACTGAAGTTACAGGATTACAGCTCAATGAAAAGTCCAGTTACAATCCACATATTTTTTTGTCAGCCATGAGAAAAAATTGAGAAACATATTGATTCTCTTCCCTCCATATGTCCATGGCTCCCAAAAGCACAGATGAGGAGGGCAATGTGTGTAACAATGGGCAGATAGGTATCCTGGTTGCCATCACAACCCCGTGCCTGTGTTCTCTAATGTTATTCTTAATGTCGCCGTTTATCAAGCGTGACTGCTGCGTTGTAGGGACCAAGCTAATGTGACAGAACATCGCAGCTTTTCAATTTAATGTGCTCATAACTCGCTCCTGAAGGAAATGTGCCTTTCTTTCTCTTCATGAAGGTCTGTTCCACGAAGATGAACGAACTATCAAAATTAATTAAGGGGAAATGATTGTCATATCTGAAAGAAGGGTCCACCTTTAGGTGATACGACATTCGAGAAAATGAAATTCTAAAAAAGGAATAACCGTACAGGCAAATTAGAGCATGCACTGCTTTCAAAAGACAGTGCATCAGGTCAGGAAAAAAATGAGATGTTGGTGCCCCCTGCTCAACCCTCAGCTGAGCATGCTGGACTCAGTGCTTTGCAACATCCTACACCATGCTCCCAACAGGCAGAAGAAACTCCTGGGCAGCTGCAACTCCAGCTTGAATTTCTGCGAGTCTACACAATGTCCAACTGCCTAAGCAGTGTAGTGCAGACTTTTCCTCAAAGCTGGGGTTCCCCCAGTGTGCAGAGGGCACACAAACATGCAGAAAGGAGCCCCTTCACCACAGTGGTGGGCAAGGGACCTCACTTTTTTGCAGAGGAGAAGGGTGGGGTGGGCTCAGAAAGAGAGGTCAGATAGCAGCTCAGCATCAAAGCTGAACTCGAGATGTACTTGCTTGTAGCTTAGCTATTGCTCTGCCTGCAAACAGTCAGAGAGAAAGGGAAAGATTTCAGGACATAACTGTAAGAAAGGATATGAAGATGAGGGTGCAGAATTAGCCCTTGTAAACCAAGGAAAAAAGATATTTGGCGTTGCTTTTGATCCCACTGGAGGAATTAAGAGGAGAGAAAGGACGCTGTGCTTTTAATGGTTACCTCATTTTAGGCACGGCTGTTTTTCTTTCCATATAAATGATAAATACTGATTATAAGCTTTATGGCATTAAATGAACACTGAGCAGGAAAGGTCATGCAGAGACCAGGAGACAACATGATTTTTCAAAATTGTACAAAAACAAGATATCCTGGTGATTGGCACTTGAACATGACAGATGAACTTTATTCTATGACAGGATGTCACCTAATCCCTTATTCCATTCAGTGGCAAATTCCAGCAGCAGTGAAATCAGGCCTCCAATGCGTGCATGATTACATCTGATGGAATCACAAGTACTGGGAAGTGTGGTGGCTGTAATTACTTCTGCACCCACAGCACTCCATTCAAAAAGGAGTACATGTGGATAGGTGGATGGATGCTAATAGAGTGATGTGAGGAGGAACTGTGATGTCTTGCATGTCTGAAATGTGACCTCTTCTCAGCGAATTCCCCACAGACACAGAATTAAAATGGATTCTCTGCAATTATTTCCAGCAGAGTGGAATCATCACTGTAAGGGCAGCTCCACGAGAAGAGCAAGGACATGTAGCAAATGGTTTAGGGTCGTTTCTTGCATGTTTCTTTAGTGCCTATTGTAACTCGTTTCCTTGACTTCCAGCAGGTATAAATAAGAGAAAGCCTCAGTGTGATTCATTAGGCACAGTGAGAATATGCTAGGTAGTAATCCATCAATTCCCAAGAGAAAATATAATTAGCGCAATTAAATCAGGCTTCGAAATTTATGATAAAATTAATCTCCAAAGACCTGAAATGAGGCATTAAAAATGATTTCTTAGTATTTGTTCAGCCAATACACTTTCTGGTTGTGTGAGGCCTGACTGGCACAGAGCAGCTTGCAAAGACCTACAGCAAGGTCTTCTGGGTTTGTCTTTTTTTTCCTCTGTTGAAAAGAATCCACGTTGTGAAAATTTGTTAGATCAGTAAAAATGAGGAAAGCCTTCTCCATTTTGACTCCTTTCAGAGAATGTGAAGTACAGCTCGATACAAGTAGCTGCAGATTGGCTTTTTGCCTGTGACCTCAAAATGCATTGCTCTGAGGCTCTTATTATAAGGTAAATTACATGTGTCAAAATACTGAACCTGAAGATGAAATCAAATTTGTAGCTTTAAGTACATCAAACATTTGTTTCCATCTGGGTATCTCAAGAATAAAGTAAAATCTAAGATGGACAAATCTGTTTGCTTTGCTTTTTCATAACTTATGTTTCTCCTGGGGTTGCCAATAGTACATAGTAATGATGAATGGATATAAGGAACCAAAAAATACCTTTCCCACATGAAAGTGAGCCTGTGACTATTGCAGCTGTGCCTCAGAAAAAACTCACTCTGCCTGCCTGTCTATCTGTTTTCTCTTTCTATGGGTACGTTTCCAAACAGTAGGTGCTGGGACGCCTTGCTGCCTTTTGCTCTTGACCTATGGGTTTGGTAAAAAAGGGGTAAAAGGGTAAAGAAATTTGCATTAGAGGGAAAAGGCAAGGATTTTTTGTCCTCCAAACAGTTTGTCCTTTGTGAAGCAAAGCTTTAAATTAGGATGTATGACCTCTGATGGAGGTCATATATAGACACATACACACAGACAGACCTGGGAGAGTTCACAAAAAGTCTGTAACTCTACAGCTTAATAGAACCCCCAAAGCTGTAAGAACTTGAGTTGAGTCAACATAGGCTTGGAAAAGGGGCTCAGGAGAAATTATGTTGTGTAAGGATATGTTAGAGCACACAAACTCTACTGGAGATAGTGATTTTTTGGCTGGAGCTCTTAGGACCACAAAACAGAGCCAAAGAAGGCAAAATCTGATGAACGGAAAACCTATAACCTGCTCAGTTTTGGGAGTCAATCTTAAGACTCTAGATTGGCTTGGGCAAATCACTGGCTTTTATTTTGTTTGTTTTGCCAAATTATTTGTAAAGGAATGGAGAATTTAACGGGAAAAAAAAACCACCCAACAAAACCTTCCCCTTATAAAGGCAATTATAAAGCTGAGATGCTCACAAAACAAGTACAGTAATAACCTGTGTCTTAAATTGAGCTCTTGAATAAACCTTTACCTGCCAGTCACAACCTTTGCCACACAACAAAGACAATACTCAGAGCCAGGCCTCTGATCCCATGCTTCCCAAGAACAGCCTGCCCACTTCAACCAGGTGAGTTTGAATGGCACTGCAAAAAAAAACTATCCAGGGAAGTATTTTGGGTGTCCCTGGAATACCTCTGCTCACCTCCTGCTGCCAGTTCAGAACAAAACTGCACAATTCTCCTGTAAATCCTACCCATGGCTTGCAGACATACGAGCATCCCATCTGGTAGTGGCTTCAGTCACTTCAGATTTCCATCACCCACAGTGACTCTGACATTGGTTCAGACACTTAGCTCACATGCACACGTCTATACATAAACATTTACATTTTGATGTCTTAATCTACAAGCTCAGCTCCATCCCACAGCATTTTGAGGTACATCCAGAACAGCCATTCCTGTAGGAAGTCATGCAAATGCTTCCAGAGCTGTTTCACCCAGGCTCTAAACAGAAACTGTAATTGTGGGAACTTCCTAATATCTAGGAAAGGTATATATTAGGAAAAATACCTTAAAAATACCTAATCCTGCCCTGACACAGCTTCATGCCTTCCATCAGGGTCTGTCACTGTTCACCAGAGAGAAGAGATCAGTGCCTGCCCCTCTGCTTCCCCTTGTGAGGAAGCTGCAGCCCACGAGGAGCTCTCCCCTCAGCCTCCTCTTCCCCAGGCTGGACAGACCAAGTGACCCCAGCCACTCCTGGTGTGCTTCCCATCCAGACCTTGACCCTTCCCCATCCTTGTTGCCCTCCTGGGGACATTGCTGGCTTTAGCACTGCAACCAAAGGACAAAGTGGCTTTTCTTGCTCCATCAGTTAGAGAACAAAATATTACTAAAACACTGGAACCACGAGCTTCCCAAGTAAGTGTGCATCAGTGATAAAACCTGAGATTCCCATTTATTTGGGAATTAATAAGCAACCTCTGTATTATGTTTTCACAACATTTTATAATCCTCATGTTTCAGCAGTTGTGGATTATGTAAATCACAATAATTTGCATTGTAGAGTTTATGTTTGCTGATTTTCTTCTCAGAAATTGTCATAGGTTATGGGTGAAGAAAAAGAGAGCAGACAAGCCCCTCAGACAAAATTAGCAATTACTTGTCCAAATAAATAATACTTGCTTGTGTCAAACAAGGCAAAGCAAGACAGAACAGGTCATACTATCTTGTTCAAATGAAAAATTATGTTTTTCAGAAAAGAAAACAGACAATAAGACAAATTACTGGGAAATAATTTAGAGAGAAGAAGGACACTGCATATCCCCTTTGAAGATGGCTGTTGCCACTGATTTGAGGTGACAGTTTAGCAAAAAATTATAAGAAATTAAGAATGTGGAGAGTGGAAAGAGAACAACAAAAAGAATTTTTAAATAAAGGCAAACAGAGAAGAAAAAGAGAAAAATGAAAATGTAACACAAGAAAATCTAAAACAAATTTAAGCTTTGAATAATTAAACCAGTTAAAAGTCATTTAAGTGTCCTTTTCCTGATGTGATATGGTATAATTTTCTTTCAGACTTGAATTAAAAGAAAACAATTCACTGGGACAGCCAAGAGGTTTTATTAAAAAAAATTAAAAACAAACAAAATTATTAAAATTAATTTACTCTAAAAAAATAGACAACTGTAATCTAACAGTATGCAAATATTCCCACATTTTTTTTAATTGGCCAATTGATGAATGCCTTGTGTGTCTGATGGCAAGTCTGCTGTTTTGAAAACAATCTTAGGCAGTATTAGAGGATAGCAAAACCTGTTTTGCTCTGTCTCAGTGTAATATTTAATGCTCAATTGTGCAGAAAGAAAAAATAAAGCTGTGCTTTGGCTCTTGAAAATGCTATCTGAGTGAATAAAGCTTGAAATATTTCCCTAAAACTACTTTTACAAGACTGCATTAGCTTTTGATTGCTTAAGTGCTGTCCAATTTATCTAGGATGATTACACTTTTACATTTCAAATCACCATAGTTTCCTTTTTGAGCAGAGGAAAACTGAATGCATACATGCTGCTGAAGCAATTAGTATTCTTGTACACAATAGGAAACCACAGCAATTTTTAACAACTAGCACTCACACAGCAAGGTAACAAGGCAGGCTTTGAACCTGAGAGTCTCCCACACTGCAATATTCACATTGCTGGTGTGCTTGAGATTAACTCTATTCAGTGTGAAAAAATAAGGAAAAGTGCCATAGCGACGAGTGTTTGTATGACAGCTCCATCAAAATATTGGGTGCAGCCGGTGGTACATTTCTGTTTCCATGAAGGGAAAAAAATACTTGCAGAGAAAGTTAACTTCTTCCTTATATTAAAAGCTTTGGCAGTATTTCAGAAATCCTATATAATCTGTAGGTGAATATGTAACCAAATGGTACAAATCAACAAGCTGTGCAGTTGGTTGGAGACAGGGATAGACATGGTGGGTACCTGGAATTATTTTCTCTCTCATGAGCACTTTTGTATCAAGGTCAGGCAGTACAGCAATCTGGCCTTCAGGACCTGGGTCTGGTATGCTTCTCTGTCAGCAGCTATCCAGGACACTGACTTCAAAAAAAAACTTGCTTGCCAAGCAGAATATATCTTACTACAAAAAATTATTGACTATGATTATGCAAAGCCATTATAAAAAGTAAGCATGTCATTGCATATTTTTACATAAAATTAAAGTATTAGAAAAGGAACCTGCTCATACAGTATATTTACAGCAAGATTGATTAAAACATATATTATCAATCTTAAATCTCTAAGGAAACCAAGGCTGTGCAGGAGCTGCAACTTTCCAGACAGGTTGGGTTGTTCCTATAACTTCTGCACTCACTGGGGAATTTCAGCCAAATCTGACAGCAGGAGAGGCCTGGGACACTGATCTTCCTACAAACTAATGGAAAATCAGTGGCTGCTTGGAGAAAGGGGGTCTAATGTCTCCACTGCCAGTTGGAGGAATTCAGGGCATGTCCTGGTTTCAGCCAGGGTAGAGTCAACTTCTTTTCAGTAGCTGTTTTGGATTCAGAATGAGAATTGGTTGATAATGCACTGATGTTTTGGGGTTTTCTCATGTTTATCCCAACTCAAGGACATTTTTTTCCTTGTCTCATGCCCTGCTAGTGAACAAAAACTGTGAGAGAGCACTGCTGGGACAGGTGACCCAGACTGACCAAAGGGATATTCCACACCATAGAACATCATACCCAGTACATAACATGGAGGGAGTTACCTGGAAGGGCAGCTGATCTGGGTTCAGGAAGGAAGATCTGGCATCAGTCAGTGGGTGGTGAGCAATTGCATTGTGTATCACTTGTTTTTTCCCCTTTCTATTGTCATTATTATTTACTATTATTACTGTAAGTTACTTTAACTTCAATTATTAAACTGTTCTTATCTCAACATACAAGTTTTACTTTGATTTTCCTCCACATTCCACTGGGGCTTGGGAGAAAATTGAGAGGGGGTTAAGGAGTGGCTGCATGGTGCTTAATCTCCAGCTGTGATTAAAGCCATGACATTGGGACAGGGCTCATGCAACCAGGACACAAACACATGTGATGTGTTTCTTTTCACAAACACATGCAAACAAGTGGTTCTTATTGACTCTTTTCCACTCATGGCATGGTCATGGTCTTTGCCATACTGAGACTCAGAAATTTAGACTTGGATCTTGTAAACACATGGACTTTCAGGATACTGGCAAACTTGTGCTGCTGAATGCTAATGCCTATACAAATGGATTTATTCTGGTAGGTTAACTTTAAAAATAGTGCTCTTACTCTTCACCAGCCTTCGACAACTAATAGGACTCCTAGGAAATTTTTCATTTGGGTAAATGATACTGTTAAGCCTTGACAGTTGTGCAGCATGTGCAATTACAGTCAGTGGGAAAATGTTATTTGTCCTTGCTCCCTTAATGTTCCCTTGCTTTCTTGCTCTGTCTCTCAGTTTGCAGAGTCGATGGTCAAATACCATCAAATATCAAAACATTTGCAAGCAGTTTAGTAAGGGTCTTCTGTCTCTCCTCTTCCCTGCCCCCCAAGCTGGGGAGCTTCTCAGGCTTTCCAGCATCATTGCCCATATAGGAACACATCCAGCAAGTACAGTGCTCCCATGGAAGCTATAGCTTTGCCTAATGAGTCCTTGTCCTGAAGAAATCTTTCTATACCGATTACAAACCAAGGTGAACTCTTCAGTCCTGTTCATGAAGTAAATCTGACTGTTACTTCCCTAAGCCTGTAGAGGAGTGGGAAGCTGTTCAGACACTGAAGCAACAGAGCCCTCATTTAGACTCCCAAAGAACCTGAATCCAAGTAAAATAGTGGTAAAAATGAACACTAAATCAATTAATAATCTTCCATAAACATAGCAGGGAATTTCTTCTTCGATGTGTAGGTGACATATGTAACTCAAGTTGATTTCTAAATTGGAAAATGATATCGGTCAAATTCTGATCCCATTCCTTGCACAACTCAAAGGCATAGAGTGCAGGGACCAGCTAGCCAGATTAAGAGCCAGAATAGAGGTGTCATGTTCTATCAGGTCTCCAGAATTACAATATTTGCATACAGGTAGAGAGGATGGATGGCTGATGACTCTACCTCACCCTGGTGCTAATTCCTGAGCTCCTTCTGTTTTCTGCTCCTCACTTTCATTTTTTCTACAGAAGAGAGACAAGCCCTAGTGTGAGCAGCCAAGAAGATGCCAAGAAGATGCAGCCTTTCTACAACCGTGTCCATCATCTGATCATTGCCTACAGAGCTCTGGGATGCAGGCAGAGAAAGGAGCCTTCGTCCCGGTGAGCAAGAGTAAGGGAAGCATTTAAAGGGCCTGATCACGAGGCTTCTTGTCATTGTTGGAACAAGGGCTGAAGTCAGCAGAAACCTGATCACATCAGAAGTATGTCCATTTGCCACAAAGCCCACATATTTTCTTCACTCTCAAGGTCATGTCAATCTGTGTTTGTCTTCAAGTCCTAGCACAAAAAGAACTGAGCTCTATGTGTGGGTTGACACTTTCCTCTAAGCACAGCTATGGAAGTGACTTGGCTTCTTGTTTGTTTTACTTCGTTTTAAAGACATTTGGGGGGAAATCAAAGCCAACTATAATTCCTCAATAACTTCCCCACTTTTTCTTTCCTTTATTCTTCTTGTGGTTTCAGTGTCAGAGAGATATTTAAAAAGCAGCTAAGTCTTGGTGCTTGAAAGCTCCACAGAAACTGTATTCACAGCTGTGGAACAGCCTCCCAGGCTGTCATGTAGGGATGAGTTGACCTTCTGGGAGCCATTATTTCAAAAACTAAAATAAATTCAATAATGATTTTTAAAAATAAAATCTCTCCCAAGTAGAATGGAAAACACTAGAGGGAACTGCTGGCTTTTCATGGATGAACCAACATAGTGCTGACATAGATAATACTGCACAACTCAGGTTATTACACATGCTCTGCATATTAAATACATTATGCATGATTGCCAAAAATTGTATGTTTCTTGGGGAAAAAAAAAGAGAAATATTTTTAAAATGAGAAATAAATATATATACACGCATTCAAATGCCATATTTTCAGTAAAATATATTTTCAGTGTTCACTTTTGGCTCCAGTGCTACTACTCTTTCGATTCTAGTTTTCCATTTATCACAATATTTTTCCTTTAGAGATAAAAAAACAGAAGAAGAAAACTGTCTGGAATGGAAATTCCTTGCATTTCTCAGCTACAAACCCCAGAAAAACAGGTGTCTTTTGGTGAATTTTCTAGAAAAATACTATTTACTACAAAATGGTGTTTATGAGGAACAAATCTATTTGAAAAGGTGTTTTGACATTTGGCATACATATAATTTGAGGCTCCAGTCCTATAAATGCCTGCACAGAGCCTTAACCCTGAGCATTTGTGATATCTAAATAAGCTGAATGGAACTGATTACGTGCAAGACAAAGAATGTCCTTAAGTGCTTGTAGGATCAAGGACATAAGCAATTTTTTGAGGATCTGCTTTTTATGCAGAAGGCAATTAACTTAGGATTCTGTCTATTGGTTACAAATAGAAGTAGAGTTACAGAGTGGAGAATTTTTTAAAGCACTGTGTATTTCCCAGGTTTGAAACTTTCCCTTAAAAGCAGCAGAAAATATCTGACAAAAAGTTGTCAGATAGTGTATTAATCTTAATTATTCACTCTCTACAGGGAAAATGCTGCTGTCTGCAAGACCATTTGATAGTGGAAATCTATAATGTGACTTCAAATAGCTTAAATTTTAGATATTACTCTTTGCTCCCAGTTACTATCATTAGCAGCTATGTGAAATACCTAGAGGCTGCAGTGAAGATCAGAGCTCCCTTCTGAAAGGCATGGGTGAGAAGCAGCCCATTACTTACAGCATAAGCACAGAAACCATACAAATTGTGATAAAAATTAGATAATATCACTTCCCTTTCAGTGGATGAGAATAAGGAAGAAAAGTGTATATAGAGGAAAGGATTAATTCAAGGCAGCAACACAAGGCCAAGGCAGGATGCCACAATAGAGCTTGTCCCTGCCCAATTGTTTTGCTACAAGGTCATCTTTTCTCACTCTCATCACCTTCCCTTTAATAGAAATATTTTCAACACCACAGCTAGAAAATCATTGTGATCACCAAAAATGGAGCAGACACAAAAAGATTTAGGGAGTACATGTTGATTAATTTAAAAAAAAATGAGAGAAAGAAATGAATGCTAACACGCTAAGGCTACTAATGCTAACTAAAGAGTTGTGTTGGTGTATTAAATGCAGCTTGCAGGACTCATTTGCTATATTCAAATGGCTGATAATCACTGCTCAGAATTCAAACTGTGCTGCTGTGATAGAGCCTAATGCAGACAGTGCCATGCAAACCCAGAAATGTATCTCATAGTCCCACTGGGAAAAACTTGTTTGTTCAGGAACACAACACTGTAGGGGGTTGGCTCTTGTGCAGCAACACATAGAAATATGGAGGAGCCTGAATAAGCTTTTAGGATGTGCTTTGTCCAAGGGAAGGTGGGACAGGGGGCAAAGAAGAGGGTAAATTTGGCTTAAATCAAATATAGATACTATTTTTTAGAAAAGACACTGTCTTGGCAAGGGTATGAGGAAAAGGACCTATGCTCACAGCTCCACCCTACGTGGTCCCCTCTGCCAGGGCAGGTGGTGTCCCTGTGCACTCAGGACCAGTTTTCTACTGGAAACACCTCATCTCCCATGCTCTCTCTTTCCAGTCAACTGAGATTTTCAGGAGCTGATCCATTCCTTGCATAAATTGTAAGAGAAACCACTCCTGCAAGGCTCAACTATGAGTGTAGCTCGAGGCTGATTGAGCATGGCGAGAAACCTGCTGCATCTAGAATATCCAACTGACATTTTCCAAAAATGTCAGCACATCACCTGTCATCAGAAGGTGATGGTGGCTGCACAGGTTTTCAACTTCTAGCAAGATCTGAAAACTGTAAACCTGTCATAAATCTTATTTCTAACTATGCAGAAGTGGAAGAGCGTGCCAAACTTATACACAAACTTATGAAGAACAAAGTAAATTTCATGTCTGCATAACCTTCACACTAGAGAGACTACAGATCAAACCTGACAGGTTGTGGTCACAGGATAGGAAGATCTTAATTCCAGAACCTAATTTCAAATTTAATTCAAGGATAGTGGTGCCTGACACCCATTTTCTGTCTGAAAGAGTCTGCCTTGCCTTCCCTGGTACAGTACAGCATTTCCTCTGTCACAAATACCCATTCAGTGCTACTCCAGACATTCTTCTGGCAGCTCTGCAGGGGTGGGTCACCATCTCCAGCTGAGTAGATAAGGGGATGGGTGGGCTGAACACTTGGGGAGGGATTCAGCATTATCACTGCTCATCTGCACCAGCATTTTCAATGTTAACAGAGACTGATAGAGCTGAGACAAAAGGAAAACTTTCAGAAAACAGTCTTCTTGCAATGATAATGATTATGAATGTTTTCCATAATCTCAGCCAAGATCTTTGGGCAAGACTTCCTCCGACACTGCTGATCGATTCTTCGTACGCAGGATTACTGAAAGGCCTGTGAAAACAAATAACTGGAAACATCTTCTCTCCAACTCCTTAATGCTGTTCACAACAGTTTCATATAAACACAACCTTACTTGTAACCAGGTGAGGGAAATCAGCAGGGCCTCATGGCCATCTCTTATATATTATATTCTGCTCCCAGCAGCTGTAAATTCAACACTTCGCTAGGCATTAAATTTACTCTCAAGAAACATTTTCTAAGAGAGGTGACAGAGTTATTGCACTGTTGCAGCTGTGGAGTCAGATGGCAGTGTGCCAGAACTCCAACAAAATTTTAAATTAGAAATCTGACCATCTGCTATAGGTGGGAAAAAGGGGCTTTGATGTCCAGGCTCCTCCTTTAGTTTTGTAATTTTCCTGGTTCTGAAATGCACGGTCTGGTGTGCAACAGATGCTATATGCTTTTTCCAATGACTTCTTATTTGCAGCTAATAAGCACTGGAATGTCTTAAATATTGAAGAGAATTGGGAATTACTTCTTAAATGGCATTATGTCCTGCTATCACTCAGTCTGTGACAAAGCAGGGTACCTACTTTTCAAAAACTTCCAGTTACTTTGGGATACCCTCAATAATAAAATCTGCTGAGGTTTACTTACTTGCTACTTGAAACAGGATCAACAAGAAGAGCACAATGTTTTTTACAAGAAGAACACAATGTTTTTTACCACCTGCATCCTAACTAGCTCTTCAATCAATAGTTAGAGCTGGGGTATCTTTAAATATTATGGTAAACTGTTTAACAGCTTCTTTGAAATGCATAAAGAAAATTGAAGTGTCTTCAGATAGGAAATCATGTTTTTGGGGTCTGACCTTCATATGAAAATGTCATGAAATTCTAAATAAATGCAGAACAGGAAACATTTTATTGATGCTTACATGAACATTGACTGTAATGCTTTGATATAATTCTAAATTCTAAGCCTAAAAGAATGGCAGAAAAGTATAAAAATGGTCCTGAGGTATCACACTGTACATTCATGGATGGGAAAACACACAATGCATTGGATTTGAGATGAGTATGGCAGGTCCTGACAATAAAATGTGCATGGCAGTAGCTTGTTTAATCAATAGTGAAGATAAACACTAAAAGAAGGATTCTGTCTAAGTGTATATTCTAATACTGAATTCTAATTGTATATATCATTATAATCCCCCATGCATTATTCAAATGATCACTCCTGTTCCTATTATTGCTGTACAAAGTGGGGAGAAGAGCAGAGCCCCTGAATTGTTTCTAGAGCCATGTATTGACTCAATAGCTACTTCAAAGGCCAGTTACACTTATCAATATTAAACTTTAAAAAAATAATTTTAATTCACTTTCTCCTGACAGATAAAAGACTCAGACTTTCTAGGGGATATTTTCACAGCCCATGGGCCACCTCTTTCTTTCCTCTTCTTCATTCTGCACAATGCTCTATGAAATATGCTTGGGGCCTCTGGGTCTATTAAATGCACATCTTTAAAGCCGCCTGGCTCAAAGGGCTCCATGATTAGGCTGAAAGAGCTCCCTTCTCCAATGTGAAATGGCACCAGAGACACTCTGAAAGTGTTTAAATCCCAAACACCATGTCTGCACCTGAGCTCAGCCCTTGTGCACACAACACAGACATTAGTAATACCCACTGTGCAGAACAGTGGTTTTTTCCAGAATGCTCTTTGAAATCTGAAGACAAAGCTGACGTACCTTTAGAATACTAAAAAAATCACAAAAACTATTATAAGAGAAGTCACATTTCCATACCCTTTTAGGATTACTACAGAGAAGTGCCATGGAAATTTAGCCAATTTTTAGTACTTCCCAAGTACATTTTAGTAGCTTTTATAAAGAGATCATACAGGACACTGATGGGTAATTATGCAGTCCCTTAATCAACTTTATATTACTGTTATATTTATATCACACTGGGCAGGTTTCCCACAAAAACTGGTTTGGGGCTAATCTCTTGATGATTGGGTGGCTGTGGAAAAACATTCTGTCTACATGAGGCTGTCTGAAACATTAAGACATCAAACACATAAATCTGCTATTGTGCCACTGCAGGACTTCAAAAATATTATTAATATGTATTCTGTAACATCTAAGATGTCCACAGGACTTTAAAACAGATGAACACAAATTTCAAAGGCAAGGTAAATATTAATTCAGTTAGATCAAAATACAGAAAGAATAGATAATGAAGAGCAGTGCCAAGAGTCAGATAAAGGATGCCAGGCATTGACAATAAACAAGAAGAAAAACTCTTAGGAGAGGTTCAGTAGCTCCTCTTAACTCCCCCTCATAGTAAGAGTTTTCAGCATTGTTTACTGGCTATGTTATCTTTTTAAAACTGATTCCAAATCATAAATTTAATGTCTTTATTCTAAATTTAAGCTTTAGACTCTCATTAAAAGCTCTCACAGCTGGGTACTTCTGGAAGGTTTGGGGGGAAAGAGCGGGCTAGAAGCGCTCGCTGTTCAGAACAGCATGAGTCTTTTGTGAGTTTTTTTGCTGGTGCCACGCAGATTTACACTTTTCCGTGCATTTCCTCACAGCTCATGCAGCTTTTGGAAAGAGCCATTACCCAACACATTAGGAAGAAAACCAAACACTCTGTGTGGAATGCCACAGTTATTGATACATTTATGCAAACCCCTCTGCTGCTTTCCCAGGCCGTTGCGCTGTAGACGCCTGAGCCACGGCTCGGTAGGGAGAACAATGAGGGGCTCCGTGCTGAGCACATGAACCAAAGCTGCCCTGGGATCACTCCTTCAGTACACAGGGCACAGGGAACATGGGATTGAGCTCTTCCACTTCTAAATAGCTCAGGAACCGTGAAACCTCGGAGGCATGCAAAGAAATGTGCTTCTTCTCCTTATCCTTATTCATTTCTTCTTATATTAATCAGTCATCTGGTACTGTTCAGCTGGCCATCCTTCAGCATCCTTCAGTAAATGGAAAGGACCTTTAAAATTAGGCAAGACTGTAAGACTTAGTGATCAACTGAGTTCACTCATTCTCTCTGTTTCCAGCCCTATTGTAAAGTTCTGTAAATCTTCCCTATTTTTGGACACAAATAAAAACCCACCTTTGACAAAGTCCCATTTTCACTGATAACCATGAACTAGCATAATTAAGATGGTTGAAAGGATTAATAATTCAATGCTAGTATTAAAATAAGAGATAAAACCAAAATGGGCTGAAAATTTCATCTTTGAGAAGCATCGTGTAGAAACCATCAGCCATTTAAAACCTACTATGGTGGGTAGGGAAATTTTATTCTATTTTATCTGTGAATGATCCCAATGTCATTCTTCCTTTGTCCACCTCTTCTTTTCTTAGATTTTTCACCTCATCCTAATTTTTGCAGTAACTTAGGATCAGCTTCTGTCTTGGAACTTAGGTTGGAACACATTGGCAGCCAATACTTTGGAGAAAAACTAGACTGGGGTAGGTATTGCAAAAAGCAATTTAGAGTGTGTAAAAAGTAATTATAACAATTTTAAAGAAAATAAGTAAGAAATACTATAAAAATGGGTTATGGGTGGTTGTAGGCTATACTATTGTAACTACCTTACAGTTTTAACCCAACTAAGGGACCAATTCCCATTAAAAAATGTAGACAATAAAGACAGTAACAAACCTGAAACAAGAAAGAAATTAGACGAAAATACAATTATGCAACAAGAGTCTACTTCATATATCCTTAAACTTATAGGCAATGATGGGTCAGTAGATCTGTCTTTGCAAACACTGACTGCAAATAAAGCATATTTTCTACATGCATGGGTAAAATTTATGCTTGTATTTTATTTCTTATAGAACTGAAAAAATTTCTCTTGCCCGAGTCGAGCACAAATTACTTTATCTGAGTAACAAGATGGTGACATTCTCTGAATCTGTCTCTTGAGCTCTTTTTCTAGCCTATTATATATGGTTCAAACAATTCTTTAGATAGGTTATTAAAAATAAATGTAATATTTCTCTTCCTCTTCCCAGTATCTTCATTTGAGATCTAACTCTTCAGCAGTGTCTGAAGGCAAAGAACTGCAGAATATATTACAAACTACAGATATAAAAATACTGCTGCACTCAACATTGGAGAATTTTTTCTCTTTCAGAGTACCTGAATGCTGTACTTCTTGCAGCCTTTCCTCACCATTATGGCATTTATGTTTCCTGTGTCTGACATTTCAAATATGTCTTAAAGAATCTTAAGGATCTTGGGCCCTAGCTTTTTGAAATGGTGTTTGAAGAGGATTCTTTGAATGATGCTCAGTCAGTATTACAACTTTTTAATTTTATTATTTATATTTTTACTATTTTATTAATATATTTTTAACATATTTTTGCAATAGCTTTCTACTACATACTTTCTATGATAAAAATTATCAATTCCATTTTTATGTGAGTGGGATTTACACCTAATATAAACTCTCTCACCTTCTGTATCTGAGCAGCTGAGACATGCCTTAGACATGTCTCAGCTGCCTAAGAAGGAAATGTGAACACAGGGCACAAAAGAATCTCCCAGCACTTTGCAACCAGCCCCCCAGTGTAGATAACCAGGGGTCCATGGCTGCAGCTGCTGTCATGAGTGCTTCTGCCCTGTCACCCCAGTGAAAATTTAGATGATTTAACCCTCCAAAAATTCCCAAGGAGTTCAACAAGTCATGGAAAGAGAAAATGGAAATGCACACTGGTTTTATACCTGGTGGCTATAGTTCAGATTATTTTAGATCCAAAATCCTTTGGGCAAGGATCCCTCCTGTAGGTTCCACGTGACTGGGAACAGAGAAGATTATGACAGAAGCAAAGGGGAAAACACAAACTACAGAATTAAGATTTTTTTATCATTATTTAATACACAGGACCGCAGTCAGCCATGTGGAAGGCACTGCCCACAAATACAATGGCTGATAGTCCACAGCCAAAGAGCAAGAAATAGCCTTCAGAAAAGACAAGAATGCCACAAAAACTAAACAGCTTCTTTGCCTGAGTGTTTACTGTGAACACTGGGGAGAGTTCCTTCCTTATACACAAAAAGCTTGGCACCAGATGACTGGTAAACTTACAGTTTTCCAGTTTGTGTAGGGTTCCTGTAGAGTGTTCCCAGGAAAATTAGCAGAAAAGCAGTCAGAAGAGCGAAACTATAGCAGAAAAAAAATCACTAAACAAATATGGAAGAGCCATCATGACTGCAAAAGAGATCTGTACCAGAGAAAACTGCTGGACTCCTCTGAAAGAGCAAAGGAGCATGTGGACCAGGGAGATCCCCAGATGCCTAAATGTGCAGTTGATAAATGCCTTCATCAAAAACTTAAATAAGCTAATGCACCAAAGTGCTGGTCACATGGAGAAAGGGTTGGCTAACTCCCCAAAAACATCAGGCCATGGACAGTCACCTTCAGATCAGCAGGATGTACCCAGTGGAGATCAAGAGAGGTCTGTGTTCAGCCTTGGTTTTCAATCTGTTCCTGAAAGATTGGAAAGGGTATGAAGAGCAAGGTGAAAAGACTTTCTGGTTGTGTCAGGTTGCTAAAACAGATGGCTAATGGAAAAGTTGAAGAAATCTTACAAGATTGAATGACTAGGTTATAAAATGCTTGATGTAATTCAATGCAGATAAATGAAAAAGAAACCATATGGACAAAAATCCAACTTTCTTCACACATACATATTAGAGATACATCCTGAGACTGTTATTACCATTTAAGAACAAAATTCTGGTGTTATAATAGACAGTTTTACAAAAATGTCAACTCTGTACTTAATAGTGGTAAAACCCCCTAGACTGAATGTTATGAATTTTTAGGAAGAGAACAAAACATAAACCAGAGTACATTATTATGCCACTATATAATCTAGAGTGCCTTTTTAATAATGTGTGCAGTCTGGGCCATTATTGCAAAAAGAACATAGAATGGAAAAAAAAGTTCAGAGACAACAAAAGAAGATGAAAAACATCAAACCTAGCTCTTCTGTAGCAAAAATGGAATCCAAACACAGTTGTTTTCCTCTTCAAAGATAATCCTAAATATGTACCAGAACTCAGCATGTTTTTCTGCAGCTGCTGTACAATGACACTCCTGATGTTTACAGCTGTAAAGCAATTAGAAACATTTGGCTGAAAATTACCATGTAGATAATAACATTATTATCCAGTGTCCGTAAAAGAGTAAGAGGAAAAACTTTTTGGTAACTGCTATGAAGTCTTACTGGTGTGTCACAAACTAAATTTAAGGCACAATCTTCTAAATTATCCTACACAATTTTGTGCTTCTTTTCACTAAGAGTCTCACAGTCTCTAAAAAGGCTGTTTAGATTCCTCCTGAGATAAAGAAAAAAACCCAAACTGCTATTTTTATTCTTTTTTACTATGTGCACTCCTAGCCAGGTCCATTCCCACTCCCACCTCTCAGTGCAACTCAGAGAACAGCATTTTCTCGGCATGGATGTTAGGAAGGAAAAGAAAAAATTTCTAGGGATATAATCTGTGCTGCTCTGTGGTCTCCATCTGGCATAATTTTGGCAGTGTTTTGGCTGCCTCCCAAGAGGCACTTGGGTAGTTAATTTGCTGCTGTAGGAGCACAACATTCAATCCAGCACCACACTGCTTCTTTTACTGCGCCAATCTCCAGTCCATCAGCCTGGATCTACCAGTGTTTTGCTGAAGTGATTGACCATTCTGGCCAAATACATCTGATTAGGACCCAATCTAGGCAGGCATCATACTCCCCCATCTCCCTCTACCTTCCTCACTAGGAGCATTGACACAACTCTCCCTGGTTTTCCACCTCCTCTGGCTTCCCCAGCTCAGGCTGAGATCCTCACTACATGCTATAGCAACAGGGCAGACGGGCTCAGTTTTCTCATATGCTGCCTTACACTGGCAGGACACTACAAAAAGCAGACACAAATCTTTCCTTGCTATGCTGTGATGTCAGCACCACCTCCTGAAGCTGGCCCAGAGCAGCCACCATGCCTCTTCTCTAGGGAGGCAACAAAAACCTGAGAAGGACTCAAAAGGGAAGAGGGAGAGAGAAGAATTCTCAGACAGATGAAGCTGCAGCCATGGATTCTCGTGCTTCACAGCTTACCTGAGTCAGGCCTGCAGGTGCCCTGAGCCACGACAGCTTTTCTCAAGCTCTGTTGGTGTACATCACAAGTAAACTGAGACATGCTGCTCCTAGTTCTAAGTGTGGAACTTTACATGGAAAAATAAAATACCCAGTCTTATGATGCATGTATCAGAATAGGTTTTAGAAAATTATTTTTAAGTTTTATTTATGGGGCACTTTTTATAAGCAGATGATGGTGTACTTGAGGAAACATCTGTGCATTTATATGTGCAAGGTTCCTCTATATTTCCACCTCTCTAAAACTGAGTCCAAATGGCAAAAAAGATAAGCTGAAGCCTTCCCTTTACCCATAGATAAACACAGTATGTTTAAAGTATTCTTCCAGCATCATAATGATTCAGGCAATAATAGAAAAGGGTAGTCCCTTCTTCCAATGTGGGGAAGATGGAATTCAGTTGGACTTTTCTCCAGCTTACTGAGTTCACTCAGCATTCATTACCTGCAGTGTCACAGACATATCTGAGTGCCACCTGTGACACATCCTGAGCCAAATACACAACCTAGGAATTTCATATGGAATAAAACTGGTGGCAAGGACTGAAGGAGAAGCAGGTAGCTATTACCCATAAGGCTGAAAGGTATGTTAGTGGCAAATATGAGACCATGTTTTCCTGAGGTTTAGAAAAGAGATCTGAAGTTTAGAGTCCTTAGAACTACAAATGCTTGTATTGAATTTCAGTATTTGAGGCACCACACAGAAAGGCTTTCATATATGAAGATCCATCAAATATGCCATCAGTATTATGTTACAAATGATTGAAACTAAACCACTTCTCATAAGCAATGAAGATATTTTCCCAGCACCATTTCTCAATTTAAGTTACTAAATGCAACTACAGCATGACTTTAATTGTTAGGGTCAAAGCATATTATGCAGTAGGGCAGGTAGTTCAATGAGATTTTCATGGTATAAAGAGGTACCCTAAGTGAAGCTACTTGAGAGCCTTGCTATAAACACATTTTAGTCCGTGGGTGAAATCTCTGAAGAGTCATAAGCACTTGAAGACAAAGGGAGTAAAATAAATAATGTCTCCTCAACCATAACTGCTGAATACTGGGAGAGATATTAAAATAAAATGCCATGACAGTTTATCAGGTGAACAAAATTGCAACCTTTATGTTTTCACCTTCCTTTTCAATCAGGGTGTTCCATGTGTGAGTGTGGCAGTGATTAACTTTTTTTGATGTGCTAGAAGATGTGCTGCTACTCACTGAGCACCCTATGCCACGGCACGCAGAGAAAGCAAAGAGAACAACAGGTTGGTAATTCACTGGCCCCACAGACACAAATATTTAGGCCTTTTAAAGCAACCTGGGATGCTGGGGAGGGAAAAAGGAAGCACAACTCATTAAGGCTGAAGCAGAAGGGACCAGGTCAGGAAAACCAAAAGGGATTTCCAGGAAAGCCTGGAACACGATTACCTAGTTAGTTAAGGCAATGATTCTTACAGAGGAGGAAGATGTCCCTACTTCAGACAGACAACCTGCAGTGAATGGGGCACAGCTCACCACTGTTCAGCAGCCCTGGGCCCCAGAGTGCCCCCAGCCACCCTGCTCAGGGGCAGAGTCCTTCTTGAAAGAGTGGGCTCCCCCAGAGACACGGCCTGGATATCCAGAGCACTGCAAAACAAAAGACTATGGGATCTGTGCTGTAAAGTCAACGTGGAAAAAATGAGTTTCAAAGAAAAGCACTGAAATACATAATGTCCTTTTGACTGAGCAAACTTGAGATATGCTCCATTAGGCATAACTTCTTGTAGTGCTTTCTTAGGGTTTCCTTTCATCCTTAAGATTGATCCTTCCTTTGCCTCTTTTTTTTTAATTGAAGAATTTTTCTTGTTTTCTTTATATTAATCAGATTTCTTGAGAAGTAACTGTCCTGTGTTGTTAGGAATTTCCAAGATAGGAGACACAAGTGAAAAAAATGAAAACAAACCAACACGTTGCCCTCCTGAATGGCAATGTTCCAAGTTGCATGTCTAACAGTGTTCTGTATCCGTGATGTTAAAAAATCCTTTTGTAGATACTCACATCCCTTGAACAGTACATAATTTCTCACAGTTTCTTTTAGAAAGTGCTGGGGAACATTTTAAGTGTCCACCAATATGTTCCTTTGTTTTCATTTTTCCTGTTGGGGCAGAACTTCAATATTAATACTTCTTTGGATTCCAGTGGGACTTTGTGAGCTCCCCTTGGCCAATTTAGTCCCATGGACTTCAAATAAAACAGGATAATGAGCATATTTGAATAATTTATACTAGAGGTAAACTTGACTAAAAAGGGAAGTTCTTGAGCCAAATTTGAAAGCTGCATCCAGTTACATTAGGAATACAATTGACATCCTGGTAGCAATTATTTCCATATTCAACAGTTTAGGATGGGACCTCAACTGAATTTTCTTTATGAAAATATATGTCTGGATACCACCAAGAGTATCTTGAAATCTCAAGTCTGAGAAAAACAGCCTGAAAGTGCTCTGGTAAATTCCAGGCAGAATGTGCACTGTCTGCTCTGCATATACTATTAAATGTGACTCAACTAAAGTACAAATCAATAGCATCATTTTAAAAGCTCTAAGATGTTTTGCCTTGAACTCTGGTTTTTTCCTCTCACCTGGCCAAGTGTGGAAACAAAAGCAAGCCTTCACAGGCAGAAGTGAAAACAATGCATGTCTTTCCTTCCCCCTTCCCTCCACTTCATTCTCTGAAGCAGAAAAACCAGTATCCCACCTCTGAGGAAGCACTCATTTCCATGCCTGCCAGAGTACAGCAGAGAAAAGGCAGTGAGGCAGGGACTATGGAAAATAGGAAACAGAAAAAGAACATATTTCATCTGAAATCTCATACAGCCCAGGTAACATTCAAGGGTGGGGGAATAACTATGTCCTTTTCGAAAGCCCAGGAGTGTAAAGCAGCACAGGTCATCATTATTAGAAGGATGAAGTGGATTGCACACTGCTTGAAAAGCTTAAGAAGTCTTCTCATTTACAACTAAGAACTGCAAATGATCACAATGCTTTATAATTTGACCCCTCTAAATAATTCAATATTCATTGTGTCTGATATAAAGCAACTTCCATTATAAATGTATTAAATCCAAATTAATTAATGCTGAAACCTGTTCTCAAGTAAAATAATACAATGTCATTTAATAGTTTCTTCCCCCTGAATATATGGTTATATTCTGGTTATAGACAGTTACAGTCTTCCAGTGAATTCTTGTGCTGTGTTACACAGTGTTGTATCTGCAATGGATTCTCCTGGGATTGGAAAGCTAGCATGCAACTCAGTGTAAATGTCAGCCTTTGCTCAGGACTAGTAATAACAGAGATGTGTAGCTGAAGAATGAGATGCTTCTCTAAAGCCCTAAGGATTTAAAAGGAAATGATGATATTCTTCAGATGAAAAGATGATGCTCCTCAAAAGTTCCTGGATCAGAATTGGAACCCAACACTAGTCTTGGACACAGCCCCTGTGCTAATAGAGTGCTTTGTCAGAGTAATTGCCAAGTAGATGTTCAAATAAGATAGCTTCTGGCTAACTTGGAGGTGTCCAGATGTTAAAAATGGGTTTTACAATTTCCATACCTTTTTCCAAAGAATTAGATTCTAATTATTGTGCTTAATTATTGTTCAATCTCAGCAAACCAGTTATTTTAGATAACTGTAAATTACTGTAGCATTATCTATTTAGCTTTGCTTGACCACAATCAACGGGAATAAAGCCATGAGACACCCTGGCTCTCTTGAATGAATTCAGTTTCTTCCAGCTTTAAAGATAAGGAACCATCAGCCATTCCTAGACCCCAGGTGCAGATACAAGAAGACAGGCATTGCTGTCACCATCATCCACAATAATTATTCAGCTCTGCAGTTCAAAGGTGTGCACAGAACTGCAGGACACTCAGTTACCAGACACACATTACCTTAGTGCTAATTTGAATTGTCATTCCCAAATCTCAATATTTTGTAAAACTAACCTCAGTACCAAAAGGATATAATTTTTGAAATAGTCTTTGCAGTGTGAAAATCACAGAACGCTCCACCCTAAGGCATGCAGTAAGTCACTTTTCAAACCCAAATACAAGGTACAGGCTGAAAAACAAAGGTCTTAGGAGGGTAAGAGAAAGAAATTGTGGTGATGAAGGTACCCAGTGTTTCCCATGAAGGAAGGAGGGCAAGGAGACCTGGGTTTTATCAGAGCATGGAAACAGAGAGGAACTGAAGAGGAGCCACTGAAGAAAGTGCTGATGGTGAGATGGTGGTACTGGGTTGAAATGTGAACGCCAGGAAAAAGGCATGAATTCCCATCTGCATGAAGGAAATTGCAGTGCAGAAAATTAATGAGGATTGAACAAGTTGACGCCTCAGTCCACTGTCCTGCTTCCACTAAAATTGCACAAGAGAGTACAGGCAGCATCAGTACTACTTATGATGCCTGCCTTAAGTCCTAATCAGATGTATTTGGCCAAAATGGTCAATCACTTCAGC
This sequence comes from Molothrus ater, assembly GCF_012460135.2. Classification (NCBI taxonomy): domain Eukaryota; kingdom Metazoa; phylum Chordata; class Aves; order Passeriformes; family Icteridae; genus Molothrus; species Molothrus ater. The sequence continues at coordinate 91,816,924 of NC_050478.2, read as the reverse complement.
AAAACTTTGAACAAAACTTTTTCAAAATGTTCTTCCAGTTGCTTGCTACAAAAGAAACTTAAATTCTGATTGAGAAGATACTGTTGGCAACTTAATGGAGAGAGAGCTTGCCAATTTTTCCATCAGCATCATCTTATAAAGCATGTTCTGGGGAATTTCCAATGGGAGTAGAAGTAGGCCAGCCAAAACACCATAAATAAAATACAAAGGAAGACAAAAATCCCACCACTTGAAGGACAAGTCTTAAGCTGCTTTCATTGCAACTGTGATATCAAGAATCTTTTAAACCAGCATTTTTCCTTTGCTTAATTATGCAAAATATGTTGGGTTGGGTGTGGGAAGAGAGAAAATAAGGGATTGCTTGTGTTTACCATTAAAAAATAAAGCAGTTTTCTAAGCATAGTATTTCAGTGGCAACAGTAGAACAAGACTGGGCAACCTGAAAGGCTCCAGAAACATCAAAGGGAATCCATACTAAGGGGAAATTCCCTCTTCTCTTGACTTCAAGACAAAGATGGATGGTGGAAAGAGGGCAGAATTCTCATTGTTTATAAAGTAAGAAGCTTATAGTAATTTTAACATTTTCTCAGAAACATACAGGTCTGGGTAAAGCAGTCAAACTCCCAAATAAAGAAGTTTGAAATAGCATTGGTTTTGCCAATAATAAATCACTCTTATACCTACATGGATTGTGCACAACATCAATGGTTTTGAAAAGAAATTCCTTTCACTTGAACCTCAGCTGATCTTTCTTAGCTTATGGAGTACTTGTGACTGCTGCTGATAGTGTTTTGCCACACACAGAGAGTGGAAGCCCCTGAACTGACAGAGAGGACACCAGCTGCCTCTTTATTGCTCCTAGAGTACAATAACAGAAGCCATGAAAAATCTGTCTCCTACAAATTGTCTTGTCAAAGGCAGAGGCTTCCTTTTTCAAGAAAATGTAATTCACAAAATGCTTTTGAATTGTAGATTTTCATTTCCATTCACATTTAACTGACTCATCCAAAAGAAATACCTTCTAATAACAATTTATTTTCTTTCACATATATACAATCACTATTATTTTGGCTTATTTTAGCATTCTGCTTCTCTGAAAATAAAAATGGAATTATTAAATTGAAACAATTACTTGTCTACAAAATGTCAGTGAAATTCATCAGGAATGCTCATGCTTACCTGTAAATAAAAAGACTCGTGGAAAGCAAAGTCTTTTTGTATAAACTCCCATCATTCAAGTATTATATCATTTTATAGTGTGTCTCTTAATTAGAAAAGCATTCTTAGAGCTTACTATTTTATTTTAAAAGCATATAAGCATTTTTGCCATAATCATAAGACTGGAAACCAAATCTTTGTATTTTACAATACAAAATTTACCCTACAATAATTACAGAAAAGTGAAAGAGATGCTTCTGTGTTATCTTGGTTAAATTACTATAATCATATTGCAACTGCAATAGGTTTTCCAGTATCTGCTTTATCAACCTCCCTCAGAACATTACCTTAGTGCTAATTTGAATTGTCATTCCCAAATCTCAATTTTTTTGTAAAACTAACCTCAGTACCAAAAGGATATAATTTTTGAAATAGTCTTTGCAGTGTGAAAATCACAGAAAATAGGGTTAGAATACAAACAATACCCAGATCTGTAATCTTCTATTATCATGTCAATTATCTGACACTGGTAAATGCAACCAGAGTTTTATTCAGCTCATGTCCCCACTGCCCAGGGCTGTGCATCTGACATTTGTGCATTTTGTCCATTTATCTATAAGCTATTGAAATGATTCTTGATATAAAATGTTTTTTTTTGTTTTTTGTTTTTTTGTTTTGTTTGTTTTGTGGTTTGGTTTTTTTTGTTTGTTTGTTTGTTTGGGTTTTTTTTTGTTGGCCTTTTTTGGTTTTGGCTTTGTTTTTTTTTTTTTTGATGGAAACAAGGAAAATAAATTATCTGACATTTTCTATAATAGCCATCAGATGTTTCGCAGTAAACATGTTAAATTAAACAATCAGGAGCTGTGAAAAACTCACCATCATGTCCATGAATAAGGGCAGAGTAGCAGACATCCTAAATTCAAACTATCAGAGGCACAGACACCCTCTGCCAGCTGGCCATTTCTGTCAGCAGTGCACATTTGCATTGTGACCATGCATCAGATGCTGAAAGGGAGCCTCCCAAACCACTATGCTACGATGGATCCAGGAGGCTACAGCCTCCTGTAGGATGCAGTAGGAGGAGGGAATCAAAGCACAGACAATGCTTTATGGTATCAAATAAAGGGAACAGTGCAGTGCCAATGCTTTCGCATTTTGTGATGCATTTGGCACTAAGGCCAATTCAACCCAAAAAACAAAATAATCAGTAAACAATCATATTTGGTGGTCATCGTAATGCTGGCCAAAGCACTTCCCTGGTTTTGCTGCACTGTGTGCCCTTGTGATTTTGGCCAACAACATGTCCAAGACCTGCTCAGGTCTCCCTGCTCTTCCCAGCATGGTCAGAGCCACTGTGGTTGGGAAGATTGTGCAGTCCCACCCCAGCCACAGGTGGTGGGAAAGAGAGCAAGTGCCCTCCCTCCTGGCTGCCATGAGCAAGGGCCCTGGGCCCCTGAGGTGGGAGCTGCTACACGGCTCTTCCTCGTCCTGCACCACATCCTCAGCAGCTCAGATGAAACCACACAGATGACAAGCAGTGAAAGACCCCAAACCTGAGACATTAAGGTCTGGTTCAGCTGCTGGTCAAAGCTGGGAACAGCTGTTCACAAGTTGCACTCTGCTTGGGTCACTTTAAAAGAAACCTACTAAAGCTGGGAATAACAGTAGAAGTCATAGAATTACATTTCTGGGAGACATGAAAAATTCTTTTTTTCCTCTTTTTCTTTTTTTTAGTATTTTTTTCAAATTTCTTTGTCTGGATTAAGGGCAGTTTTTGCTTCTGGTAACTCAGGAATTCCATCACTCACTACCAAAATTTAAGATTCCATCCTCAGGCTCTTCTAAGCTCAGCACATACAGATAAATGAGTTTATGTGCACTAGTGCAAAATACTGATGTGTTTAAAAGTTAAACTCCATCTGTGGTGATTTTCTGAACTGGAGTTAGGCTGTTGAAATAATGTCAGAAATAAGTCTTCACCCTTTATGTCAGTAAGGGTACACATAATGATGTAAATATGCATTTATATTATATATACAATTTTCCTTCCTTTCTATTGAAACAACTTTGTGAGAAGTTGCTTTTAACATCAAGGTATCTCAATTGATTTGGATTTATCTTCTTCCTTTTCACAGTACAACAGCATATTTTATACTTCTGGTGAAATTACTAATTATCTTGATAAGATGTCAGATGATATTACTAATATCACTGTAGTAGTAAAATGTTTTCCTTCAGGAATATATTATCATTACCATGAGAAATAGAATTTACCGGGAGCACTTTCAAGAAAATTTCAGTAAATTCATGCCACTTCATCCTTATTTTAAACTTTGACATTTTTTCAAGCTGACCATAGTTGATCTTTAAGATAAGAATAAGAAACCTGTTAAATTGAGAAAATATGTTATTACTGAGCTCTATTGAGAGTATAAAGTGGGGAAAGAATTGTCATAATTTGATTGTGCTGTTTGTGAGAGAACTGTTAATCTTGCACATTTTGAAAGATCCAATTTAATTAAAAAATTAATAACACTTCTGAAAATCAAGATATGTATCTTCACAATTCCTTTCTTTAAAGGTACATTTTGGTTTATTTCCTCTTTCTTTCTTTCTCTATAATATTTGCATGAGCTTTTTCTTTGAGGGCCAGAAATATCTTTTATTACTTTTTCATTTGTCTTCTTGTTCTCTGATACTGTGCCCATATGAGTTGGTATGTTCTGTCTCCCACTCATAAAAGGAAAGGAATATTAGCTAGCCTGCATATTCCCAGTAGATGAAGAACAGCTAAGCCACAATAAAATGGCTTTGTAAAGGGCAGAGCTGGCTTTCATAGGTACACATGGACCTAAGAAGTGCAGAAAGGAAAGGAAAAAAGAAAAGAAATAAAAGAGAGAGAGAAGTTGGTGAGAGAGAAAGAGGGAGAAAGCAAGAGAGAAAGCAAGAAAGCAAATGAAAAAGAAAGAGCCCTGAGGCAGTAGGCTGCTGTTCCTACCGTTGGTGCTGAATGTGAATTCCATAAATTAAGAAATTCTCTTCCCTGAAATATGACTAATTTTTTGGCTGTGGAGAAGCACATGAATCTTAATAATGTAATCTTGTGGTCTGAGAAATAGATAAATTTGAGAAAACACCATCAAAATAAGAGACATAGAGAAGCCTTTATTAGAGAAGTCTTTATTTTTTCTCTCTCTTTCTCTCTCTCTCTCTTTAGGGGGTGTCTGGGCACCTGCTTTGAAAATATTTCAATGAGTTTTTTTGTGCATTTAATTGCAAACAAAACCTATGAAACTTTCCAGTGCACATCTCGATGCCCACCTCATTTCTAGCAAACATAATCAAACCCCAGTGATATTCCACTAAAACCAAGCTAGTTTTCCTTCAAAGTCAAACTGTAAAAGACACGCAAAGTGACAGAGATAATAAAAATGAGCAGTTTCTGAACAATGCTCTTTTTCAAAATGTCCATTGTGATCGAAACAAAAGGATTTTGGTTCACACCTACAGGAAAGCACATGATTCTAAAATGTTCACTACACCTGCTTGAACCAGTGGAGTCATGCTGAGGTACTTTGGCACAGGTGTATTCCGCAGTCACCAGCACACTTCCTACCTATGACCCCCTCAGAGCATACCAGGATGCTGATGTGAAACAGCTAAAGTGGGTGCCAAGAGCTTGCTCACATGCATACTCCATCTGCTGTCCTGAACATTGCTTCCCTCTCCCACAGCCCCACTGAGAAAACTTTAACTCCCAGCCTAAGCTCTGACCTCTGTTAGTCTGAACAGAGCCACAAGACCGAGAGGCAAAGGCAGCAAAGCTTCCACTAGCAGGTAAAGTCACTGCTCTCCTTCCTTCCAGAAAGCACCATCTGCTCTTTTAGTAAAAAAGCACTGTAGCTTATTAGGATGCCATAAACTTAATTTCCCCTAAAGTCTCGATATGCTGTGCAGACCAACACTACAAACAGGGGATTCCATGCTGCTACCAAGCTGTGCATGAACTACTGGCAATGAATGGGCAGAGCCAGAGAGACACCAAATGGGTAATGTCTGGGTAATTCAGGGATAAACATTATCTCTGGGGATTCACGCAATACTTTTTGCCAAAAGTTTCATCTAATATGGAGCAGAATCTTAGGAGGAAAAAAAATCACTCAATTCCCCTGTAATAGAGTCACACTCATGCTCATCTCTTGAATCCATGTGTTACCCTGCAAAACCCTCTTTTCCCCAGCAGGTCTGAGAGATTCTGGAGAGGTTTTCATAACCAGCTCCTATCATAGCATGCTGGAGTAGAATTTTAGCTACCTAGCCACCGGCTTCTAGGTGTTGTAAGGTATCTGAGGGGTCTGCATGAGGCTGAAAGAGAAGGCATGGGATTCCCAGGAGTACCAAAGGATGCAGGCACTTTAAATGCAGGTAGGCCTCCTGAGATGGCAGCACAGATGTCAAAATAGCAGACATGCAGCATAATACTAAGATGCCTAAATTCACTGCTAAGTAGCAAGCAGGAGTGTTGTTACAACTGGTACCAAAACTGGCACCTGTGTGCAAGGTACTTGTCACAATTTTCAGTATCTAACAGTAGGCAGACATCTTCAGTGATGGAAAAACCACTCATGAGATCCTGAAATATGTTAGACCCAGTGAAAGACTCACTGACAGAGAGAGGCAGTGAAAAACATTTGGTCCCAGTAACAGTGGAAATACTTCATGCTGAAAAATGAAGCTGTTATCATCTCACCCAGAAGATGTGATAGTCATCCCGTGTCTCAAAGTACACTTGCTACACAAAATGTCTGGTCTCTCCTGACTGAGGCCCAACCATCCATTTCAGGCCAGAAATTGCAGAGAAACTACCTGCTGCCCTCAACAGAAGTGTGACAATATCACAAACCTGGAACCTAGAGATTGGCCTAACACCACTGACATGGTCTTACCTATATATAGCACTGTTTCTGGGTTGTTGAACCTTTCTCCAACTTCCCTCATATTACACCTGCTGTTTGAAAAACACAAAGCACACTGGAAGCAAAATACTTCTACAAGTTCAGAACCCTAGAAACTATGGCTAGAAGCCAGTTCATTTTTATTAGATAGACTGCCCTAAATTTCAGGCTTCCAGGAAGGAACAGAAGGATCTGCAAAAAAAAAACTTGTTTGGTCTTCAGAAGTCGATGCCATGTGTTCCCTGGAGTTGACATTTCAGATGAGCTCAGGGATGGCCCCAGGTAAAGAATGACCATAAGCACCTGGAGCATTGTTGGGGCAACCCTTAAATGCATTTCAGTTCAGTTTCATCTGAAATGAACCCAGTGCATGTTCAGCACAACCACACCATGATGCAAATCAAAGCACAGCAAGTGGGGACAACTCCAGGATTTGTTTTGGGCCAGGAGCCCCTTTCTGAGCTCAGATGCCAACTTTCAGAGATATCCTTGGCTGAGAGCCTCTCTCTCCCTCTCCAAGGGTTCAGTGAAATCTCTCTGCCTTCAGAGGGCTGCATCAGCTGCTTGTCTTAGCTCAGGAAGCTTCCTTTAGAATGGTGGCCTCTTGGTGGGAAGTTTTTAATTCAGTTAACAATTCTCTGGCCAAAACATATGCTGTTGAGAAATACCAAATCTACGGTGTGGAAGAAAAAGAAAAAAGCCAAATCTCTGCAGGCTCTGCCAAGAACGAGTGATATTACCTTTGCTTCTCCAAAGCTGTCGGCAATTTTTGCTGTATTTTAAGACTTTTTCTTCAGAATGTCCAAAATAAAACCAGTACAGAAGGAAGTACGGGAGAAGACTCTTGGCCTCTGAGGGTTAGGAGTTTAACTGGGAAGTTAACCACAGGCAGAGTATCTCTGACATGCTCTCAGAAATTCTGTCTTTTTATTGGTATTCTTGGCTGCTCCTGACTGTAGCAATGGATCAGAGAAACCTCACAATTCTGAAAAGTGATTCATCCTGCCTGAATGGCAGGTATTCATACTGGAGAGGATCTATCTGTGCCCATCCAGATCCTCATTCAAAAGCATTTATCTCCAAAAGCCATTCTTGATAAGATCATTAAAAAGCAAATAATCAATGCTCACTTCAAAACTAAATCAAAGACTACAGAAGCAGGTAAATTATTTGAACATTTCTCTCCATCTTATTTTGTTTGCACTTATTTCTGCCTCCAGAAACAACTTTGAAACTGAGCTTTTAAAGACACCCGTTCCTGAAAGGAATTGAGTTTCTCTTAAATTTTTGTTCAACTGTTCACCCTGAACTTGGGTCAGACTGAGCTCTTCCCTGAGGATTAAGGACACACCTGCCTGATAAAAGGAAGAACTGAGGGTAATATTCATGAGTTACTTCACCTCTTCAGTGCATGGAGCAGATCTACAGAGTGCTCAGAATTTGATAAGAGAACACAGTCAGAGAATGTTTTACTATTCATCAATTAATTCTTACAAAGGACTTTGCAGATGAAAATCAATGTCCTTGAATGAGTGTTTATTGTAAGTCACTATGAGGTGAGGAGCCTCAAACACAGGAGCACGGAAGAAACCTCAAAAATTCTGCACACAGAACCTATTTGAGGAGCAGAAAACAGCAGTTTCCAAACAGCAGGATGGAAGGTAACTGTTTCCATAGGAGCTGCTGACAGATGAAAGTGGAAAAGGAGGCTGAGAAAGAGGGAAAAATGAAAGAAAGCTACAATCGGTTAAGCCTTGCAGAGAAAAGATAAGGGCAGCAGAAAGGAAGAATGATTTAATGCTAGCTAAAGTGATTACAGAGAACAAAAGGGCTCTTATAAATTCACTGTGGCTGTGAAGGGAGAAGAAATACAAGTGAGAAATTATGACTGTTAATAAATAAGGAGGGAAACAATACAAAATAGTACCGTAAAGTGGCTGAGCACATGACTGATATCTTAAAAATCCTGAGTCTTTGATAGAAGAACATTTTTCAAAGAGGTGCAGGTAATTAGGAAATTAGTAGTTTCTTGTAAACATCATTTTCAATGCATAAAAAAAAAATGCCTGGAAAACATAAATCACTTATTCCAGAGACTTAATTTCATCAAGGAACTCTTTTTAAATTAGTGGAGTTTTTTAGCTCTACAAAACTGGACAACATCCATGAAGGATAATATTGGTTTTGTTTAAGCCATTTAGCAAAGCATAAAACTACCAATATTATATATATATATAAAGAGAAACAGTAGCTTGTCAGTAGGTACTACTGAATGCCATTTTGTCTCAGACAAGCCTTATTATCACTGTAAAATACAATCAATTTTCAACATAGTCCTGCGGAACCTATCACTGAAGCCCTTTAAATTACATTTTTCAAGACAGACAAAACCTAAAGCAAATTAGTAAATTTGAATTTGATAAAGCATGGCCATCATAATGTAATATTAGAAATTTAAAACTTTGTCAGACTCAAAGATCCCGCTGCCCTGGGGAACACAGACAACGTGTGGGGACTGCAAGCATGATGCCACTTCTGAAAGCAGGTATTTGCCCAGGTTTTGTGTCTGGCACTGGGTAGTCAGACCTCATGGCGGACTAAAACACGCAGGTGATTTCTCCAGCCAGTGGACAGCCATGCTGCCCATGCTGCTGGTGCAGGGCTGCAGCCAACTTCCAGCTGTGCCCAGGCACTCACTGCTCACCTGCTTGTAAGAATTTTAAAAAGTTGTAAGGATGTGATAACTTGTTAAGTATAAACAATCTGCAAGTAGTGTTTTTCTACTTCGTCTTTCTATTCTTCTCAAAGATGATGTATGAGGAAAATGTTTTTATTAGTTAATCAATCAAATAGAATCTATCATATCACTCCATAAAAACCACATAATTCTTTAAATAAAGCCTTCTTTTGCTCTTTCTACAATACTGCCTCCCACCTATTCCTGTGTAATTCTCAATGCAAAAGTGGCAGACCTTATTGCAGAAGAGGAATGAAAAGGAAACTTCAGAAAAGTTAGAACCTTTCTCTCTAGTTTTCTTGCATTCATACAAAAAAAAAAAA